>NC_132989.1:49557256-50852672 GCF_048564905.1 Vicugna pacos
TCCTCTCTCTCTCTGCATGAAGTTTTCAATTACCGTGGCTGAAACATTTCCCCCACATGTGTCAATGAGGTGGCTACACCTCTTAAAGAACTCTTCTTTATTCTGTTGTATATACTGTCTCCTTTTCTGAACCAAAAGCCTTTGTCTCTGCTTAACTCCCTTTAGCAAGTGCTCTTCACTCCTGTGGAGAATGCTGTGCAGAGTCAAAGGCAGCTGTGCAAAGGGAAAGGTTGCTAGGTGCTCCAAGAACATCATTATCATCCCTTCCTCCTTTTAGAAACTGATTTTATCTTGGAGAAAAAAAAATCAAAGACGTACTTTTTGGCATCACATTCACACAACCTGAAATTTACGCATGCAATCCAGCACTAGGCACTTAGTACGTGATTTCCATTAGTGTATAAAAGACTAAGTTTTTAACCAGTGATTCCACCTTGCATTTTGGGTGCTTTATTTTTCGTATCCTTCAGGTCTGAGGATACGTATGAGGTGTAATGTGGAATGCACTATTGAAGTACTACATTTCAAACACTCATAACTAAAGGTAATACGAGTTTCTATTACTTTTCCTAATATCAGACCATAGATTAGCTTAATGTATTTAATTGCAAACCACATTTCTGTAGAGTTCTGTAGAGAAAGTCATTTTGACTTAAAAATGCAGATAGGACATTACATTTCCTTGGTACAGTAAACCATCTGAAGATTTGCAGCAAGTCACATTTACTCTCATCCCCTAATTAGAATAGGATGCTATATATCCAGTAGTTTAAATACAACACTTGAATTACATTTTTTCTGTTTGAAAGGCATCACTGCTGGTTGTAAAGACAACAGTCATTTGTCCTTCTACCCGAAACTGAAGGCCAAACATAAGATGAAATGAATTAAATAAAACCAACCAAAGGACCCATGAACTGAAATATATTTCCATGAACTGAA
This sequence comes from Vicugna pacos, assembly GCF_048564905.1. Classification (NCBI taxonomy): domain Eukaryota; kingdom Metazoa; phylum Chordata; class Mammalia; order Artiodactyla; family Camelidae; genus Vicugna; species Vicugna pacos. The sequence continues at coordinate 49,558,199 of NC_132989.1, forward strand.
ATACATTTACTGGATTAAGTATTGAGCTTCTTTGCTTTAAGTAATCTATTTCATATTTGTTAATCCTCCAGCTTAATTCTCAATAAGTAAATTCGTCAGGCAATTATATAAAGTTGGTTTAATTTTCTGCTTACCAAAAGAATTTATCATTATGTTTTTCCCAAATCTAAATTTCTAAGACTAATTCTTTTCTTATCTTATTCCTTGATAATGTATTAAAATGTTTTATGATTGTCTACAACTATTTGCAAATACATAACAAATATATACCTCTAAGAGTCTAAATAAAATAATAATTAATTTTTATTTTCATTTTATTTAGTTTGATGAACTTAAGAAAAACTTAAGCCTATAAAGGTGAATAGCGAATACTTTTCTTTTTTAAAAAATAGTTCTGGAGCTTCAAACATAACTTAAAACATTCATTATTCTAATTTGAAACATTCAATTAGTCCCATTCTCTACACTTACTCTGCTTACAAATCTGCATAATGACTTACAAAATTTCATATGGAGAACTTGGGTGAAACGGCACAGAGTTGAATATAGAAGTCTCCAAATTTCTTTCTTCTCTTTCCTTTGTTTTTCCTTCTTCTCTTCCCGACATTTCATGATTGATGTGTTTTTCATTCTCGTTTACAAAATGGACTCTTTGCTTGGCTGAACAGGTATTTTTTCAGGTGACTGAATCAGAATTCATTTTTGGTACAATCATTGTCCCTTTACACATAAAAATGTAAGTATTTTTGAGTATAAGAAATAAATTGTTAAAGTTAATATATTTTGGTTGAAGCAAAACTAGTATTGCAGCCGCACTATACAGGAGTGCCATAAATTTCCATTTATCTACTTAAGGATTGCGCTAGCCAATGTTTCTATGAAATACGAATGCTTTTGGTAATTCTTGATAATTGCTAGTTAGAAGTAAAGACTAAAATCAAATTATATTTCTGCCTTTAAATAAAAGAAAAGAAAAAAATAGGTAATTTTCTTGTCAAATTTTTCAAAAAAAAATGGCTGCTAACTTAAAGGGGAAGGAGATAGGAGATACTGCCATAATTCTTTTTCATGAAAACCTGATACTCCTTAAAATTAAGAGGAAAGATAATATTAGGGAATACAGAAAAGTAAAATGTAAAACGCCTTACACAAAAAACTTCAGAAAGCTCTGATTCTGTGTTTCTGTAACTACTTTAGTGATTTAATGATTTTTTCCTGAAAAATAAATAAAATGGAAAGCTTTAATGTGATACAAAAATGCTACTAGAAGCATTGTAAAGTATAAAGACATACGTGGTGGTACTCTACACCAAATTAAAGGTACTGTTTATTTCTGAAGATGGTAGAGAGATGAATATGACTGAAGAGGGATGCATGCAGTATACAACTGTATTTGTAATTTTTTTAGATAAAAATATTATAAAACAATATGTGGCAAAATGTTAACACCAAGTGAATAACCAACAGTAAAAAAATTGGTTGAATGCATTTTGGCTTTTACATAGTAAAAAAAAGAAACGCTACTAGAAGGAACAGATTAAATAAAACTCAGCAGATAACTATAATGGAATATTATTCAGATATTAAACTCATGTTTTGGAGAATTACTTAATAATTTATAATTTTAGAATACTGATAACATAATGTAATGTGATAAAATTCACCAAAAATATAGTATGATCTCAGTAATTTTAAAAGGAGTGTGTGTGTGTATAGAGAAGAATATTAACAATATACATGACAGAACATAATGTTAATATGTTTTTTCTTTCATTAATAGAATTAAGAGAAAACTTTTAAAAAATATTTTCTTATTTTCACTTACCTAACTTCTAAAATAGTCTACTTTGGAGTGATATTATTTTGTAATCAGAAAAATACAATTAAACAAGTATAACAGAGTCATGACTTCAGAAATTTCTGTATTCTCTACAGAAAATATTTCCACCTATCTGTCATGCAGGCAGAAACAAGTACGGCAAAAGCACTGAGGGCTGGGTTTCTTTTTCTTTTTTCTTTTCTTTTTTAACAAAACAACATATTTTTCAATTCAACTACATAACAAACAAAATTTAGTATGAGACGTCTAACCTGTTCCTAATATTTTGAACAGCAGCCTGGCAAACCTTTGGAACAGGAGAAAGGAAAACGGACCTCTTACTTTCCTCTCCCTTGAGCAACGGCTCTGATTAAGGACAGACTTCAAGTCCTCATTTCTGTGTCACTGAAGTGAACATAACTGTTTCCTGAGCCTAGTTTTTCTCCTCTTCTTCACATTCTCACAGGAGTTTTCTCCAAAGAGGATTGTCTTACTGAAAGACATTTAGCCCAAATTTCATATCTTTCTTTATTTGACCAGTATTGTTTAAGAATGACTTACTTTTTATAAAATTATCACTTAACAAAATGAAGACAATAGGGTTCTTCCTGTAACTTCCCTGCCAGATACAAAACTATCAAAACTCCAAGGTGAGAAGACCTGGGGGTATGTCGAGGGATTTGGCACAGTGCCTGGCATATAACTAGTACTTAATAAACATATGTTGAATGAAATATTTAAATAAATTTTCTTGGACAAGCCACTACTTTGGGGTATGGTTTCATGATTTATAAAATGAGACTGCTATGGTCTAGATTTCTGTGCTCCCTTCAATTCATTTGTTGAAATCTTCACCTCCAAAGGTGATGGTATGAGTGGAGAGGGCCTTTGGGAAGTGACTAGGTCATAAGGGTGGAGCCCTCATGAATGGGATTAGTGTTCTTATAAAAGAAATCCCACAGTGGCCCCGGTGGACTAAGAAAATACAGGAGAAGATCATTTTTAAGTATCTTTTCCAATCATAAAGTTCTATAATTCTAAAAGGAGCATATGTTACAGTGCCTGGGAAGAAAGTATTTGTTAAACAGGGTACAAATTCTACTGGGAGAAGGAGATGACATCTTTCTTTGCATTTTCAAAATAATTCTAAATTAAGGATGGCTTCCTTAACATAAAGAACATGGACTGAAACAAAGAGAGAATAAATTTATCTAAACTAGGAAAATTATTTAGAAGTTTAAAATTTGCATGAAACCATCGCCAATTTATTTGTGACAGATCAATAGTTGTATAGATCAGTATATAGACAAAATGACAGCTTTTGTATAGAAATCAGATCGCTCTTCTTGACAATAAATTGAGTAATTTTTTAACTGCCAATATTCTGAGAGTTCAGTCTGCTTGGTGGAAGACAGTTTTCCCTAAGGCTTCTTCCATTTCTGAATAGTGTGTGAAAAGTCTGGATTTCCAGTTATCTTAGGTCACATTCTGCTGATGAGCAGTAGTTACTCTCAAAAGGATCCATGCAAGAGAATCTGCTTTAGGAAGGTATGAGAAAAGTCTGCAAAATCCCAGCTATAATCTAATCGCATGTTCTCTGTCTTCATTATAAATCTAGTATATAGAAGAGGTTGGCCAAGATGGTTCAGTAGAAGGACCGTGTGCTCACCTCCTTTCACGAGCACACCAAAATCACAACAAATGCAGAACGACCACTGATATAAAGACTGAATCTACCAGAAAAGATTTTCTACAACTAAAGATATATTTTTTTTAAATGAACCACAGTGAGACAGGATCAGTGGACTCACACCATAATCAAGTACCCATATGTGGGCAACCCACAAATGAGAGTATAATTATATTGCAGAGCTTCTCCCACAGGAGTGAGAGATTGTTTTGTTTTGTTTTGTTTTGTTTTGTTTTTAATTGATGTACAGTCAATTACAATGTGTCTATCTCTGGTGTACAGCTCAATATCCCAGTCATGTGGAGTGAGAGGTCTGACCCCTACATCTGGCTCCCTAACCCAGGGGTCCTGCACCAGAAAGATGAGCCCCTAGAGCATTTGACTTTGAAGGCCAATAGGGCTTAATTTTAGGAGTCCCAAAGGACTGGTGGAAATAGAGACTTCACTCTTAAAGGATGCACACAAAATCTCATATGCAACAGGACTCAGGGCAAGAGCAGTAATCTGATATAAACCTGGGTCAGATGCTGGTCTTAGAAAGTTCCCCAGAAAGGCAGGGAAGTAGCTATGGATAACCCTGGGGACACAGACACTAGTGGCAGACATTCTTGGGAGCTCCTTCTATCACATGGACTCTGATGTACTCTGGTGCTGACAGATGCCCTTGTGGTGCCTTCCCTCCAGGTTATTAGAGCCAAGACTTGATCCCACTCAACAGCCTACAGGAACCAGTGCTGGGTTACCTTAGGCCAAGCAGCTAACTGTGCAGGGACACAGCCCATCAAAAAGTTTGCTGCTTAAAAACTTCCTGGGCCCACTGTCACCTCTAGACACACCTATAGAAACAGAGCTGCCCACCAGAGGCCTAAGACCCAGCTCCACCCACCAGTGGGCAGGCACTGGCCCTGCCCTCCAGGAAGCCTGCTCTAGCCTCTGGACCAGCCCTACCCACTAAGCAACAGACACCACACACAAAAACACACAATCCCACAGTTTGAAAACCCAGCCTGTCCACAACAGGCCAGACCCTAACCTCAGATCAGTTGGATCCCAGCCCTGCCCACTAGCAGGCCAGTGCAAGCGTCAGGACATACAGGATCCCACACCCAACTGTATCAGGAACTATCCTTCCCCAACCCCAGCAATCCAACACCAGTTCTGGGATCATTGGGTCCTGCAGCCAGACTCCAGATGGCTCTGCCCATCCGTAGTCTGGCACTAACTCCAGGAAGTGGCTTCACCCACCAAAGGGTGGGTAACAGCCCCAGAGTTTTCTGTACCCTGACTCTGCCCACCAGTGAGGCAGAATTAGCCCCAGGGCCCCTTGGGGCTCTGTTGTCAGCTGCCTCATGACCAGACCCCACCAACCAGAATCTAGCAGGCTGTGCACAATGCAGCACTGACAGCATTGACAGATGACTGGATAAAGAAGTTGTGGTATATTTATACAAGGGAATACTACTCAGCCATAAAAATAATAGTACAATGTAAAATAATAAAAATAATAAAATAATGCCATTTGCAGCAACAAGGGTGGACCTGAAGACTGTCATACTAAGTGAAGTAAGCCAGACAGAGAAAGGCAAACATCATATGATATTACTTATGTATGGAATCTTAAAAAGTGATATAAATAAATTTACTTACAAAATAGAAGCATACTCACACACATAGAAAAGAAATTTATGGTTAACAAAGAGGAAAGGAAACTAGGGATAAATTAGGAATTTGGGATTAATACATATATACAGTACTGTGTATAAAATAGATAAACAACAAGGACCTACTTTGTAACACAGGTAACTATATTCAATATCTTATAATGATTTGTAATGGTAAATAATCTGAAAAAGAATATATATTTATGTGTGTGTGTGTATATATATATATATATATATATATACATGTATATGTATAAATGAATCATTTTGCTGTATACATGAAACTAATACAACACTTTAACTTAAAAAAATTTAATTCTAGGAAAAAAATCCAGTACATAAATATGAGATTTTATTTTATGCTATTAACTGGCTTTTCTGCTGATATTTCCTGTTCACCATAATCTTTCTCTATTTTAACACAAAATTTATGTCAGTCTTTGCTTTGTAGTAGGGATATGATAGAAGAAAGGCAGAGTTATAAAGGAGTCAATTTTTGACTTCTGAATTATGAAACTCATACCAGGAAAATAATAGTTTAATAGAAAAGTAGAAATCTGTTTATATTTTAGAAAGATACAATGGATATCCCAGATACGTTAAGATATTCAAAAGCAGAGAGGGATTGTGCCCCATTTCCCACATAATGCCTAAATGATGAATACAACATCACAGGACGTTCTTGAGTCCTGTATAGAAAAAGTGAATAAGCCTGAGTTAGGATCACAGAGCTTTCACTCATTCTGACATGGTATTGAGAAAAGTAGAGTATCTTGAGGAGTAGAATGCCTTTGCCTTTCTGGACTAGCACAAAATTGGCAAAGTTTGGCACAGACAACCATATCAGGTTTTTCATAGCCATAAAGGAATACAGGAAGAGGCTCAGGAGTAGTGAAGAGAGCCAGACTCCAATCCGCACTGAATCAACAAAGAACAACATCAAAGTTCCCTGAATAAATTGATACTGGAGGGCAAGATTGGAGGACATGCACCCCAGATAATGTTAGTTTTGATATATGATGACAATAACTTAAGTTATATCATTAAGTTATATCATTACAATTAAGTTATATCATTACAACACTCCAATGGATCTTAAGCCATCTACCCAAAATGAAGTTAGAATTGAATTAACTGAGATTTAGTTTTGCCATAATATAATGCAACCTCTAAAATGAATATTATCTTAGTTACTACAAAAGAAAAGAGTTACTTCTTGTATACCCAAGGGTGTAGAATGAAATTTTTTACATATTGCATATGTTATAAAAGTATTTTTACATCTGTGGTAAAATTACAGCTAAACATAAAATCCTTTATTTTAATATAGTATCCCTTAGGAAAAAAAACTTCTTTAACAGTTAACTTCACTAAAGATGTGTCTTTTAAATCAGCCTGCAGATACTTGTTTTCCTTTTGGATACAGATGCCAGAAGATTGAATCATGATATAATTACAGAGGGTAAGACATAAAAGTTCTAGTTCCTTATTAACGATGGAGGTGGAAATGCTGCATTTCAATACCTCCTGGTAAGATATTCAAATGCTACCCATTCTGGTAATTGGATAGCAAATACACTCTGTAAAAGAACCCTATTCCTACTCCAATATACCTATCAATTTGGGAACCAATGCTCTTTCCTCCTGATAAATCATAGGAAATAGTATTAACCTGTAAGTCATCTCATATCTTCTGGAAATAAGTAAGAAAAAGATTATTATTAAACATAAATTATCACCAGGAGAGATACTACCCTTTGTATTTAAGTTCCCTAAGCCTCTCTTTTCTGATCTCTTTTGTTCTTAAGAACAATCATTGATGTTCATTTCAGTCTGATTTAGTTTGTCTAAACACATCTTAAGAAAGAATATGAGTACATATTGTGCTTTATGAAGGACTTCTATCAGTTTACTGCAGAAAGTTATACTTTTAAATTTGCAATCATTTAATAACCCATAGGAAACATTGGGGTTTGTGTGTGTGGCTTTCATAAAACAAACAAACCAACAAACAATACAAAACCTGCCTTCAAGCTTCACACAACATCTTCTAACTCAAATTTGAACTTTTCCTGTAAGGAAAGAGTCATTCATAAAGATGTAGTCCTTAAAGGCTCTTATCATTGATTGGATACATGTCAACTTTGTTCAACTGTGTTCTTTGAACTAGCAGGAAGATGTTTGTGTATTTTTTGTATTATTTTGTCCAGTTGCACTCTTTAGACTATGGCAATCCTCTGTCCTTTATCATAAAAATTACATATTTCCTACTCATCTATCAGTTATCAGCCTATACCAAATGAAAAGAGGGCATCCCCTAAAATGTATAAAAGAAGTGTAACTTTAATCTTAATGAGGTTGTTGTTGTTTCTGTTGTTTTATAGTCAGAATGATGGAGGACAATGAATAAATCTTTGTTTTCTTGGAGGAATAAGTACTACACTCATTAACTGGAAGTTATCTTTTCTTGAATTAATCTGATATTTTGCATCAATGTAAAACTGAAAGACTGCCTGAGCTATAAAATTTTCACACTTTGATTCATACTTACCTTTAAAATATTCATTTATAGACTATATTTCATGTTATTTTGAAAAAAGAAAATTCAGGTATATATGATAATGTGATACAAGACTAAGCAGGTCTCACGTAGGAAAGGAATATTCACACAAAATTTAGTAAAAATATGCCTTCTCACCAGAACATGCACATTGTTATTGAGTGATTTATTAATTTCATCCCCTAAGGTGAAGGCCAACCTTCCAAAGTATTCTATATCTCTGCCACCATCTTATGCAATTTTTATACTTTGCACTTGGGTATTTGAGTTTCCTGAAAAATCCAGACAATGGAAAAAAATAAACAGAAGAAAAATCAACTATAATCCAACTCTGAACAACTCTTTCTGCATTCATTGCTGCCCGATTCATCTGGGATGAAAAAGAAAGGAGAGAGAGAAATGACTATGAGAGGAAGAAGTGGACAAGGATGATCAAGAGTGATTAGAAGCAGAAGAGTAAAACTTAACCTACCAATAATTTTAACAGAGAAAATTACCTCCATATTTATAATTAAACATCTGTTTGTTGTCAGTTAAGGAAACACAACATATACATTTTGTGAGTTTTTATAGAAAATTAATGTGAGTAACATCAAGTGTAAACAGGTAGAAAAGAGGCTCACTAAAGAGCCTTCTATCCTTTTCTGGAATGGCATTCCCCCTAATTGATGTGAATAACAATCCCCATCTCATTGTTCCCCCTCCCTCTGTCATCCCCCCTCCAGCCAAAGAATGGGATAATATATAGTGTGGTAAATACTCCTGCAGGCACCATACTGCATAAATTACTATAGGCAAGTAAGTGGTTAAACAGAAGGTTTTCATCAGGGAAACAGCAAAGGAAAAGACTTAGAAATGGAGGGAAAAGGGGACTAGGAAAGAAAGTCTAGCCTAAGACTGGGTTTACCTTTGGTAAGCAAACTCCTTGGACCAATGGGGAAACAGAGTCAGTAGAAGTTCTAACTAGCTTTAGCTAGTTTGAGGTAGGCTTTTCTCCTTGTTACTGAAAGGGTTCTTTCTAAAGGAAAGTGAAAATCATGGCCTTAATCAAGTCAGAAGGATTTGGGCACTTGATATGTTTGAGAAATAGAATTTGATACCAAATATCATTTAAAAATTTCAACAAGATTAAACAAGTTATAACATGTAAAGTGTTTAGAATAGGGTCTGGCACAGAATAAATAGTCAATTAAGACTTGAGGGAAACGTACTACCATACACAACTTTACTCTGAGTCACTCCTTTGCCTTAAGTAAAAAATGTCATATGTGTATAATTATAATAAAAGAAAAATTATCTTCCACTTTCTTAAGGATAAGATTTAAAACAAAATAGTTTGTACAATGCTTGCCATTTATGATTAAAAGCAAGTTCATTTCCTCATACTGTCATCAATTGTGGTTTCCTTGTTCCCTTAAATCAATCCACATATAAGCTAAACAATTCAAGAAACTCTGCAGAACTTGAAGCAAAAGGACAGCCTTAAAATAAATGAAGTTTATTGTATATAATCTTATAACAAGGTATTTAAATTCCTTTGAGATGACTGGCTGATGAATCACTTTAGTATCAATTTTCTTTGTAATATAACTATGCTATCATTACTGAAGAGTATTATTGAGCTGAAAGTCCATGTATTATCTGTGTGTGTGTGTGTATGTGTGTATGTGATGATCTTTTGATTAATAACAAACAGACCTCTGCAGTGAATATATTTTATAATTATCTTATAATTTAATAGGCAAGAAATATGAAAAGGCATATTCCACAAGCTACAAATTAGTGAATCTGATGTTTTGGATCTCATGATAGGATTCCAAAGAGAAATACTGAAAGGATTTTTAATGTACATTCAAAAAAATTAGCATATTGTTATCAATAATAAAAATTATCATACAAATGTACTTGTATTTTTTTAATAACCTGATATTTTAGGGTACTGTTTTAATTAGTTTAACTATAGTTCAGCAAGGCATGTTATCTTTGTTTCCAAGTACTAACATAAAAGTTTTACTGGACTTTTTCAATGGCCTTCATCTAAATTTGTTACCTCCAGGACCTAGCACATTACCTGGCTGAAATATTAAATCTTTGCTATCAATAAATAAAATCAAAATTTAACAAATCAATAAACAATAGAGATTAAAAAAAAACAATCTAAAAGCAATGAATAGCAGACTAAAGAACACAAAATAATGAATAAATGATTTGGAAGACAGAATAATGGAAATCATCCAATCTGAACACCAGACAGAAAAACAAACAAACAAAAATTATGAAAGTAATACATGAGATCAATGTAATAATAAAAAAAAAATGCGTCAATTTGTGCATAATAAGGGTTCCAGAAGGAGAAGAGAGAGGGAAGATGATTGGAGATGTATCTGAAGAAATTATAGCTGAAAACTTCCCAAACTTACAGAAGGAAGTGAATATTCAGATACAGGAAACACAGTGTCCCAAACAAGATGAACCTAAAGAGACTCACACTAAGACATATCATAATTAAAATGACAAAAATTACACATAAAGAGAGGATTCTAAAGGCAGCAAGAGAAAAACAAAGAGTTAAATACCAGGGAACTCCTATAAGGCTACAGAAATTTTGCAGACCAGAATGGAGTGACATGGTATACACAAAGTCTTGAAAAAGAAAACCTGCAACCTAAGATATTCGACCCAGCAAGATTATCATTTAGATAGAAAGAGAGATAAAGGATTTCTCAGACAGGCAAAAACTGAAAGAATATAGCAACACTAAACCTATCTTAAAAGAAACACTGAAAGATCTTCTCTAAATAGAAACAGAACAAGTATCCATAGGAAGGGAAAATCACAAGAGGAAAGGCAAATATACAAAAGGACTGAACATCACTTAAATAAGCCACTACACTGAATATAAAACACTCAAACATTTTGTGAAAAAGCAACTATAACTACAATTAACAGCAAAAGGATAAACATGAAGATGCAAAATAGGACATCAAAATCATAAAATGTTGGATAGGCAAGTATAAAGATGTAGACCTTTTACAGTATGGGTTTGAACTTACATGACTATCAGTTTCAAGTAACTAGATGTAGTTCTGGGACAACATAGTTGAAAACCAGGGTAGCCACAAGTCAAAGTCAAACAATAGATTCACAAAAACAAAAAACAAATGAAGTCAAGCATAATACAAAAAAAAAAAAATCAAACCACAAAAGGAAAAAACAAAAAGAAATAAACAACAGAGAATTACAAAATCAACTAGAAAACCAGGTTTAATGGCAATAAGCAATCCCTATCAATAATTATTTTAAAAGTCAATGGACGAAATACTCCAATCAAGACACAGAGTGGCAGATTGGATAAAAAAACAAGAACTAGAGGTAGGGTATAGGTCAAGTGGCAGAACACATGCTTAGCATGTACAAGGTCCTAGGTTCAATCCTCAGTACCTCCTCTAAAAAATAAATAAATAAACCTAATTACCTCCCCCTGAAAATACATACATAATTAAGTAAATATATTTTAAATTAAAAAAAAACAAGAACTTACAATATGCTGCCTATAGTAGACCCACTTCAGGGTGAAAGACAGACACAAATTGAAACTGAGGAGATGGAAAAAGATATTTCATGCAAATGAAAACTACAAGGAAGTGATAGTAGCAATACTCATATTTGACAAAATAGACTTTAAAACCAAAAGATTGATGAGGAAGCAATACTCCTAAATTCATTCTACAAAGCCACCATCACCCTAATACAAAAACCAGACAGAAAAACTACAAAAAAAGAAAATTACAGGCCAATACTTTGATGAATATATATGCAAAATCCTCAACAAAACATGAGGAACTTTAATCCAAAATATATACAAGAGGGATCATATATGTTGATCAAGTTGGATTCATTCTAGTGTTGCAAGAATGGTTCAACATATGAAAATCAATCTATGTAATACACCACATTAACAAAAGGAAAGACAAAAACCATATGATCATCTCAATAGATGCTGAAAAAGCATTTTACAAAATTCAACATCCATTCATTATAAAAACTCTCACCAAAGTGGGTATAGAGGGAACATACCTCAACATGATAAAGGTCTTTTACAACAAAAATACAGCTGACATAAATGGTGAAAAGCTGAAAGGTTTCCACTAAATTCAGGAATAAGACAAGGATGCCCACTCTCACCACTTGCATTTAAAATAGTATTGAAAGTCCTAGCCATAGTAATCAGATAAGAAAAAAAAAATCAAATGTATCCAAATTGGAACAGAAGATGTAAATCCGTCTATATTTACAAAAGACATGATACTCTCTATAGAGAACCCTAAAGACTTCACACAAAAACTGTTAGAACTAATAAATGAATTCGGCAAGGTAGTAAGATACAAAATTAATATTCAGAAATCTATTACATTTCTTTACACTAACAATGAAATATCAGAAAGAGAAAGTTAAAAAAAAATTTAAAGGCATGTCAAAAAGAATAAAATACCTAGGAACAATCTTAATCAAGGATGTGAAAGATCTATATACACTGAAAACTATAAAACACTGATAAAGGAAATTGAAGATGATTCAAAGAAATGGAAAGAGACCCTATACTCTTGGACTGGTAGACATTATTTAAATGGCCCTATTTCCCAAAGCAACCTACAGGTTCAATGTGACCCCCATCAAAATACCCACGATATTTTTTCACAAAACTAGGACAAATAATTCTAAAACTTATATGGAACAACAAAAGGGCCAGAATTGCCAAAGCAATTCTGAGGAAAAAGAACAAAGCTGGAGGCATAACGCTTCCTGACCTTAGACTATACTACAGGGCTACAATAATTGAAACAGCATGGTTTTGGCACAAAAATAGACATGTAGATCAATGAATAAAACAGACCAGAAATAAACCCACTTACCTATGGTCAATTAATCTACAACAAAGGAGGCAAGAATATACAATGGAGAAAAGACAGTCTCTTCAACAAATAATGTTGGGAAAACTGGACAGCTACTTGTAAATCAATGATATTAGAAAACTCCCTCACTTCATATACAGAAATGAACTCAAAATGGTTTAAAAACCTAAATGTAAGACATGACACCTCAAAACTCATATCAGAGCAAATAGGCAAAACATTCTTGGACAGATCAGGTATTTTCTTAGATCAGTCTCCTAAAGCAAAAGAAATAAAAGCAAAAATAAATAGATGGGGTCTAATCAAACTTAAAAACTTTTGTTGTGTAAAGGAAACCATAAACAAAATGGAAAGACAACCTAAGGAATGGGAGAAAATATCTGCAAACTATGCAACTGACAAAGTGTTAATTACCAAATGTGCAAACACATCAATATAAAAAAAATCAAAAAATAGGTGAAAGATCTAAATAGACATTTCTCTAAAGAAGACACACAGGTGGCTAACAGGCACAAGAATAAAATGTTCAATGTTGCTAATTATTAGAGAAATGAAAATCAAAACCACAGTGAGGTATCATCTCACATGGGTCAGGATGCATATCATCAAAAGTTCATAAATTATAAATGCCAGAGAGGGTGTGGAGAAAAGGGAATCCTCCTACACTGTTAGTAGAAATTGATGCAGCCACTATGGAAAACAGTGTGGAAGTTCCTTAAAAAACTGAAAATAGAGTTGTCACATGATCCAGCAATCCTGCTCCTGGGCATATGTCCAGACAACTGTAATTCAATGAAAACTCTAATTTGAAAAGATATGTGTACCCCAGTGTTCAGAGCAGCACTAGATATAATAGCCAAGACTTGGAAACAACCCAAATGCCCATCAACAGACAACTGGTTTAAGATGATGTGGTATATAAATATATGTGTGTGTGTGTGTGTGTGTGTGTGTGTGTGTGTGTGTGTGTGTGCACATATACAATGGAATATTACTCAGCCATAAAAATGAGTATCTCTATTTGCAGCAAAATTGATGGAACTATGGAATGTCATACTAAGTGAAGGAAGTCAGACAAAGACAAATATCATATAATATCACTTATATGTGTACCTAAAGAACTAATTTATACACAAAGTAGAAACAGACTCACAAACATAGAAAACAAACTTATAGGGAAAGTGAGGTGGGAGGAATAAATTTGGAGTATGGGATTAATTAATATACACTACTATATTCAAGATAGATAAATTGCAAGGATTTACTGTATACCAAAGAGAACTATATTCAGTATCTTTTAATAACCTGTAATGGAAAATAACCTGAAAAATATATATATGTATAACTGAACACTTTGCTGTACAGCTGAAACTAACTCTATTATAAATCAACTATACTTCAATAAATAAATAAAATAAATACTAATATCTAATCATTTCTAAAATTGTCATAATATCAAAACATTTAGTCAGGATTATATATATAATACATTTACAAAATATAGACAACATATTAAGATCTATCCTTTCTTAAATATACATTAAATAAATCTTAATATGATGAGAAAGAACACTACAAAAATTATCTGTGGTTATCTTTATCACACTTCTTAAGTCTGTTCTTGGTCAAACATTCAGGCACATGCATATATATCTCATTTTATTAGTGAACACTGTTAAAGGCCCATATCTAAAACAAACTTTGAACAAATCTGATACAAAAAGATGCCATTACAGGAAGCCAAAAATATCTAGAAGTTAGAACTCATGAATGTTACTGACTCTACATAGGAATACATTATATATGAATAGAGGTCAAATACTATTGGATTAGCACACAGGAGTCATTATGTTATAATCATGTTAAACTAATCTTTTCCCAAGATGTACTATAGAATCACATCCTCAGAAACAGAATATTGAGAAGAATATCAGAGATGTTTTTCTTTTTTAAAAGTCTAAATGATCTGTAGTCTCCATTCTAAATCCAGTGGCTAAAATAATGGTGGTACCAGCAGGGCCCTCTGATGATAATGTTTTGAAGACACAGTAGTCATCCATCAGACTCCAAGGTGGTTTTACTCCAATGTACATTCTTAAGAGAAAAACTTTTGAATGACTGGTCAAACAGAAGTGTGGATTCTATACATAAACATCTTGGTGAAATAAAATGGAGCACTGAGCCTAGCACATAGTAGATATTCAATACGTATTTTTCTCATGAATAGATGAAAAATAAATAAATGACAATTTTGTGATCTAGTTCAATGATTTTAATCTTTCAGATGAGAGTGAAGAAAAAAGGCTGTCATATGTTTAAAGTTTTAGAGTTATTTCATGGCAGAACCAAATATGAAAGTCATAGTCTAGAGTTTTTCTGCCAAATTGTTTTGTCTGCATGCAATCCATAAGAGTCATATAGTGTTACGATGAAGGAGATACAAGGGCAGAATCTGCATCCAGAGAGTCTGGATTCATATTCTTGCTCTCCTGCTCAAAACTTTGGCAACTTGGGCAGGTTTATTAAATTCTCTGTGCCCTCCTTGGCTTATTATGATAGTCAGTACATTCTTAGTGTAGTTAGTGAGGATTAAATGAGTTAATACATACAGAAACTCCTAGTAGGGTCCCTGGTGCACAGTAATTCCCAATTAATATTATTCTTGTAAGTAATCAAAACTATGCCTCCCTCAAGTCAAATACGATATGCTGGGATGATCAATAATAAATGCTATTATTTATTAACTTCTTTCTATTCACCAAGAATTTACAGATATTACTTATGTCACATACAGTCTTAATTAGAGGTAGTTTTAATTAGAAGCAATTATCAGGAGGCAGAAATCTGTAGTGGTGGAGACTCCTGTTCCACCAACTGCCAGCTCTGCAGTTGGGCAAGTTTTATTTTATTTATTTTTATTTAAAAAACATTTATAAAGCCCTACTGTGTGCCAGGTATTTTTATACATACTCTACAGGCAATGAGTCATTTAATCTTCATAAAAGAGGGAGGGATTTTACTGCATCCATTTTGCAGATAAACTGATATAGTAACAAAAAGCATCATGGTGTAGCGACTGAGTATATATAGCCTCCTGAGAGTGACTCCCTGGGTATAAATCCTGCCTTCTCCACTTCCTAGTGATGTGACTCAGATGATTCATGAGAGCTAACTCTGCACCAATTTCCTCTTCTGCACGATGTGACAATAATAGAACCTGCCTCAAAGAGTCACTGTGATATCTAAGTTGGATAACACACAAAGAAATTAGAACAATGCCTTGCATAAAGTAAGTACTCAAAATATGCTAAAGATTAAAATTGTCAGTTACTCTTAATATTAGTATTATGGGGGGCAAAACCAAAGCTTTGAGAGAGTTAGTCACTAAACCAAAGTAAAGGGGACTGATAAGGGAGCAAGCTGGAAATCAAGCTCAGTTTACCTGCCCCCAGAGTCTCAGCTTTTCTGATTATAATTTGCTTCTTTATAAAGGATCATAGCCCTGCCTCTTTCCATGCATGACAAGCTCATGGCCAGTAGGCTTCATCTTGTTAGATCTAATAGAAGTGGAGTGACTCCCGGAGTCTGTGAAGGGAAGTAGATGAGTTCCAAGTGTTGATCAGGGATTTGCAACAGACCTCTCCATTACGGAATTCCACAGTAACAGACTCTTGTTGCATGCCCAATCCAATGTTAGTTTAGTCATATTTTTTGTATCCACGCCCAGTTGGCTTCCCATTTGCCTAACAATGGTATAACACAGATAATCAAGTCAAAGTACTCAGAGTAAAGTAAGTAAAGTGACAGTTTTGAAAATAATATAGATATCCTTAGTCTCAGCCTAGCTGAGTTCTTATATGTCACATTGTTTTATGACTATTTCATAATCTATTCAAAATGTTCACACAATTTTATGCTAATCACCTCCAGGTTCCATTTATCTGTTTGCCTATACTTTATTCTCCTGTTTCTGCTTTTTTTTTTTTAACAATGGCTTACGTCTTCGTGCTGACAAAAGATGATAGTGTGATACATTTTTCACTTGCACATAGCTAAATCTGTGACTTTTTAAAATAAGATTTTCTGCAAACATTTTTTGCTCAAGAAAAAAAAATCATCCATCTGGGAATTGTAGGAATAAGAAAACAAGTAAGAAATGCACTGAACACAAACAGAATTAACACTAATCGGACTGCTTTGCAAAGTTTCAGCAACTTTCAGACTTGATTTCAGAAACTTCAGACTTGATTTCAGAACTGAGTATTAATTATGTGGTGAAGTGACTAAAACTCAAGGTATCTCTTTAGAGTAGTTTCCCAAGGCCATCACTTTCTCAACAGAATAAACTTCTAATGTCATCATCCAGGGAAATTATAGTTTCGGCACAAGAACTGTGCCCCCTGGAATCACAGTTATTAAGTCTGCCCTTCTCCTGTAGGACCTACCCACTTCACCATGTCTTTCTCTCCAGCAATCATGCAATGTTATTAAACTACAAGTGAATCTCAAATTACAAATACAAATTATCCAGCTACAAGCATTCTCTCTCACAGTATTTGGTTCGGGTTGGCACATATCCACACAAATTGGAAAGAGGGTTGGAAGAAAATCAAAAGACCTTGGCTTTAGTTCCAGCGCTAGCACTTTCTAATTTTGTGACCTTGGGCAAGTTATTTGGCCTCACTGGTTTACGATTTCCACATTTGTTAAACAGGGGATGATCATTCCTAGTAGTGCTGGTGTAAGGATTAAGTATGTCTGCTTTTAAGCATTTTGGAAATGAGCAACTTCCATACAAAAGGCGAGTAAAATTTCACTTGTTTTCCTTCCTCCTTTAGTTTCAAATCAAACACTACGAAAAGCACAGTTAAATTGCAGGATATGTAATGAATGAATATATGAAGGGATGATTTAGAGGTGAGTTTCGTTAGTGTAATTGAACTATACATTTAACCATCAATGAGCAAGTACCTGCTGTGTATTACTGTAATAACAATGGACCTGGAGAAGACAGGAGGTCCCAGAAACTAGTAAGTAACAATGCTAGCTCAGTGTATTTACTACGTGCCATGGCGGAGGAATGCCTAGGATTGTACAGACAGGACACGGCTTGAAACCTTATGTGATTTGGGGTGAGAAAACAAGGAAAGAAGAGAGCGAGGAATGATGAGACTGGAGAATTAGTTAGGTCCAGGATCACTTTATTAAACTATTATTTTAATCAACTTTATGTGCTAATTTTAGGATGAAAAAATATTTGAAACATCATTCTGTTCTGAGCTCTTCAATGATCATGATACCCTCAGGAGGCACTTAAGTATGTTCTATTTAATACATCAGCCAAAGATCAACCAGCTAGTGTGACATAGCTAGTTTGTTGGAAGACATTTTTAACATACTAAGTCTTCAAAATTTGAAATTCCTTGCTTTACATGGTGAGAGTCATTGTTCGGTACATACACTGCTTTCCCATTAGTCCAACTAAAATAAAAGCTTCATTGTTCTGCCGACCTGATTAAAAATAGATCTACATATCCAACTAGCAGTAGAGCATAGGCACTGATGTGGTCACTGTAACTACTTCGTACCAGCCATAGAAAATCTGCAAGTCCCCGAGTACATTTAATTTGCACAAAACTTCCAAGTGCTCTGTGTATGCGGCACCTTATCGTTTTTTCTTCTATTTTTTGGATTAGTTAACATTTAATCACTTGACACTATTTTTCTATTTATTTTACTCACTATTTTTCATTGTTTCTGACTTCTCCAAAACCAGGAGGCTATTTCCATACACCACGTGATACCAAGCCAAGTCTTTATCAGTGACCGTCTCTGCCTTCCGTGTGACTGTTTCAAACATCTCAGGTTCTAAGGCCAGTGATGGTTAAAGAGGCCACAGTAGGCAGAACCAGGAGAGAGACACCAAGCTCTTCTACTTGGCTCTTTACATCTGAGGCATCTACAAACTGCAGGTTAGTTAGGTCAGATCCTCCTCACCTCCTTCTATCCCATGAAACCACATTTTCATATGACCTGAAATTTCACTCTGTCTGCAGGATGACCAAGTGTGCTAATTATGGGTACCAAGTAGCCTGGGATCCTGTAGTCTACTCTGAGGCCTGGACCAGGTCTGTGACTAATTAGCATCTTTCGATCACAACAATTCTGCAAAGGTACCTTGACTGCACATGCCTGGAGGGATATGAATTCTCCTTTGTCTCATTTTTTACCTTGCTCTAGGGCAGAGGTTGGCAAACCCTTCCTGTACATAACCAGATAGTAAATAGTTTAGGTTTTGTAAGCTGATTGTCTCCGTCATAAGTACTCAACTCTGCTGTTGTTACAAAAAAAAAAAAAATCACACATAGACAATACCCAAATGAAAATTTCAGCAACTTGTCCAAGAGCTTACAAGTAGTGACAGAGCCAAGTTTAGAACCTACACAAAATATTAAATAATGGAAAAATTTCCAAAACTATTTCACCCAGCATGTACGTATTGAAGTACTAGTGCTAAGAACTTTCTGGACACAGATAAACCGTATGAAAATACCTACCCTTATAAAGTTTGTGATTTAATAAGATCAACTTCTTTCTATATTAAAAATAATATCCCAAAGCTTGAAATTAAAAGCCCTATCTTTTCTGAACCCTCATCCAAATCCCCATAGGCAGCCTCTTTCACCAGCTTTTAAGCCTCTTCGCCGTCTTGATAGTTCTCAGAACGATGTCTACACATCTCTTCATGACTGGTTAGAGTTAACATCGACCTCTACTTTACTGAAGATGAAGGTATTGTTCCTTTCTACATATGCTATTCTCCTTTTTGCTTTCTTCGCAAAAATAAAAATAAAATCTTGAACTTTTCACAAAAGTAAACACAAAATTCTATTGAGGTTTTCATAGTTACATTTTTCTCTGTAAGAGTAATTGCATATTGTTTTATAATCAGCTTGTTTTAAATGGTGAAAACTAAGTAGACAAAATATATCATTTTAACTATGTAAGTGTCATTTGCTGAAAGTTCAGGTACTATTTTATCATTTTATTTTCTCTACAGGAGTAACATAACACTGAACTGGACTCTCATTTCTTAGGCAGTGTGAGCAGTCTTTTAACTTAGGAGTCATATAAGGACTGTGGCGTTATAATATAGCAATCCTCTGAATATTCAACTTGAACTGAATAGCCTTAATATGTAAATACAAAATGTTAATATTTATCTATATTGAGAAAAGTTAACAAAAAACATTTTTTAGAAATTCTTTGCATACTGTCTTAGGAGTTTTAAGGAGTGAGAAATGTTAAGTGTTATCTCGGGACATATAAAAATACCCTTCTATTTTTAAACCTATTTCTCATCATTTGCACAATATATTTTCTTTGTGTGAACAGATTAAAAATACAAAAGAAAGAATATCCAGCCATGTCATTCACTTTTCTTCACAATTTAGAAATAGATTTTCATTTTCAAAAGCAAAGAATGATGTAACATAGCAATTACGGCATGTCTTAGTGAAAGAAAATTCTATCATTATTTCAAGATGTTCTATAATGAAAATAGTAAAAATAAGGTCTATTTTCTACATGATTCCTTGTAGAGATGCCCTTAACTGAGATTTTTGGTTGTTTTCTTTGCTGTTTGTTTTTGAGAAGTCTTCGATTCTTATTCTATTAAGGAGAAGTCATGTTCACCTTCACATTTGATGAAGAAGGATACGTCTGAAGCCAGGTGATTATCTTCCCAGCATTTTCTGTCTTGTCTAGAATAACAGGGTAGCCTTCTATTTTAAAGACTAGATGAAAATTATACATTTCCACCTACTTTGAAAACATTATATTTACTTCATGATTTTCAAAAATTATTTTCTATATGAGAAGTTATTGATAAACTGCTTTATGATATACCTATTGTATCATCTGCAAACATTATCTTAGTTGAAATTTGAAATAGTTCCATGAAGAAGAATTTTCTTAACAATATCAGTTATACACTTACACACTATTTCCAGGAAGACTATATTTTTAAAAATGAGCAAGAGGTCATTTTAGGTCAATATATAAATATTATCTGATATTTTTTCTAGTTTACTGAAGATACATTGTTTTTCACATGCATTTATATTTTGACCCATAAAATTACATTCTACAAAAATTAAGTTTCCAATATGTAGGGAAAAGTTACTTTCACCTAAACATGTTTTGACCACTAAAATGCTGTATCTTCAATCATACTTTTTATTTTAAAATTATGATAATATAGTGAATTAACCACATTCAGCCTACTGGTGTTTGAAGAAGCCTTTGTTTTATATTCACAAATATTGTTACTATTATATTATCTTGAAAAAAATGGCAAGATGAGAAAATATGTTTTAAAACGAGTTTGAAAATATGTTAGTGTCAAGGAGATTTTTCAGAAATCAAACATGATAGTCTATTTCTTGGCTTTTCATTTACTGTTGTCAATTAGCTCCAAGAAAGGATCGTAGAAATATAAAGGAGTCAAGAGAAGGACCCACTGCTGCATTTCTGCTCCTTGTCTAATAAACTTCAAAATAGTTCTGAGGTGGACCTGTTAAACATTTTGCTAACAGCCCTAAAGGAAATCATTATTTAAAAAATGCATGATGCTGTGTTATTAGATGATTTTGTTGACATTTTAGCACATGATGACCAGATTTCAATAGAAGGAGCCTGTGTCTAAAAGATCTCATTGTAAAGTCTTGTAAAGAGCGAAATAATCTAGAGGCATTTGCCTTTTTAAAATGACACTGGGAAACTAAACCTCAGGAGACATGTCAGATGCAATAAACAAAAGCAGCCAACTTTTCATTTATCTGTTTATATTGAAGTTGTGCAATTATTTAGCATTTCTTTTTAACAAAAACTTTCAAGTATTTTCCCCAAAGAAAGGTATTAAAATGCCAATATCTTAGTATGCACACATAATACTCCACAGAAAATATTAAGAAAATCAATAAAGAAATCAATATCAGTCTGGAGTGTGCAAGAGTTGCAAAATACATTGATGGCTTCCCTTTTATGTGTTTTGAAAAATTGATTTCAATTGCCTGATTACCGATTCTTAGAATTTCATTTAGAACTTCTTTCTTTCTTTAAAACTCAGCTGGGACATGATATTCTGAATTAAAATCCAGACAGTGTTTTTCAGAAAAAAGAAATCAGTGTTCTTTCTTAAGAAGGAAAAAGAATATTTTCACCACTTAATTAGTAAGTTAAACATCAGAAGAGGAAAATATCACAATGAAAGATTGGTATCATTAAAAACAGGGAAAAAGGATGCTGGATGGAATAAAATGAATAAAAATTAAATATTCACTAAGGCTCTCAGCATTTTCTGTAAAAAATTTAAATTTCTAGTCTTATTTGTAACCCTTCCGTGTCAATATATAAACTTCCATAAATGCTTACTTTTTGCAAGTCATAAATAAACTTTCTTTTGTCCTCATTTATGCTTCCACTTATTGTTCCATTTCATGCTCTCCTTTATAACACAACTTACTGAAAGTTTTCTGTACTTACAGTTTTCCAGTTTCTCTTCTTCCATTCCCTCTGAAACCCACTCTAATCAGGCTTTCTTCCCTACCATTCCATAGAAATTGCTCTCGACAGCGTCCTTAATGATCTCTAGTTTGCTAAAACCAATGATCAATTCTGAGTCGTCATAACTTCTCAGCATTGAATCGTTTACCTGATTGGTCAATTTCTTCTCTTTTATAGATTTCTTTTAACATGTTTCCATGCTTCTCATCATGCTCTTATCTGACCTGCCATCCTCTTTACCTCCTGTGTATTATCAACACATCAGTAAAAGTGGTCCTGTCAAAACACAAGTCAGTTCATGTTATTCCTCTATTCAAAAGCCCGCAGTAACTATGCACATCACTCAAAGAAAAAAAACTACCTCTTTCAATGACCTACAAGGCCCTTTTTGGTTTGTCACTATTAATTATGACTGTCTCTCCTATTCTATTTCTCCTTACTTAGTTCGTTCCATTCTCCTTTTTCTCCCTTCTGTTTCTCAAAAACTCCAAAAATGGTCCCATCTTAAGGACTTTGCTTCAGATTTTCCTCCTGTGTCTCCCTCAGATATCCTTTTGCCCAACTCTTCCATCTCGTTCAAGTCTCTGCTTAAACTCCTCCTTCTCAAAGATACTGATGACATCAATCCTTTCCATACTGGAGCTGCCATCTTCCTTCCCATTACTCACAGGAACTCCTAATTCCTTTCACCTCTCTCTCTCTTTTTTTCCCAAAGCACTTCCTAAAGTAGTATACAATTTACTTAGTTTTTAATGTTTTTGTTGATTTGTTTTCTTGTCTCTCTCCACTAAAATGCAATTTCATAAAGGAAAGGAATATTTTCTGTTGTATTCACTGATAGACCATCAAGCATAATATAGTAACACCTATCACACCGTAGCAGTCAATAAATATTTATTGAGGAAATAAGTAAATGAAGACTTAGGATATATTTTTGAAATTTCAAGTTAGTAAAAAAAAAGAGAATAATAAATAATAGATTAAGGAAAACAATGTCTTTTCCTTTCCTATTGTTTTTTCATTTGCTCTCTGTTAGAGTTCACATAATGTACACAAATACCATATATCATCAGTTTCCTTAAACATCACCTTCACTAGGCTGTGAAATACTTGAGGCCAAGTACTATTCTGAGTCATCTTAATTGCAATGCCTGCCAGTACAATATCTGGTACACAACAGTAACTTAAAATTAAGGACATCAAAAGTATAAGAGACATAATAAATATAGATAAATTAGGCTACACAAAAATTTAAAACCTTCATGATACATATCAAGAAAGTAAAAATACAACCCACAGAGTGGGAGAAAATATTTGCAAATCATGTATCTAACAAGGGACTGTTATCTAGAATATATAAATAACTCTTATAATTCAATAGTGCAAAGACAAATAATCCAATTAAAACATGGGAAAAGGATTGAAAAGGACATTTTCTCCAAAAATATGCAACTAGCCAATAAGCACATGAAAAGATGGTCAACACCATTGACTATTAGGATGGTTAATAATCGAAAAAACAGGTAACAGTGTTAGTAAAGATGAGGAGAAATCTGAATGAGAAATGGTAAGTCACTTTGCAGTCCATCAAACTGACAGTCCTCAAGATGTTAAACATAATTACCGTATGACCCAGAAATTCCACTCTTACATATATACCCAAGAAAATTGAAAACACATGTCTACACAAAAATTGGTACACTAATGCTTATAGCAGCATTATTCACAATGGTCAAAAAGTGAAAACAACCCAAATGTATCAGCTGATGAGTGGATAAAGAAATTGTGGTATACTACTTGGCAACAAAAAGGAATAAATTTCTGATACAGGCTACAATGTGGATGAACCTTAAAAACATTACACTGAATAAAAATAGCCAGCCCCAAAAGATGAATTGTTATTTGATTCCATGTATATGATATATGCAGAATAAACAAATCTACAGAGACAAAAACTAAATGTAGGGGTAGGGAGTGAGTTGGAATGGGGACTGACTGCTATTAGTTATGGGGTTTCTTTTTGAGATAACAAAAGCATTCTAAACAGATTTTGCTAATGGTTGTACAACTCTGTGAGTATACTAAAAACAGAAATGTATACTTTAAAAGGGTCAGTTTTGTAATGTATTAATTAATTTAAGTAATAATGTTAAAGGTAACTATAAAATAATAAATGGATGGCAAAGTCATAACATAATCTTGCAAACGAAGTGTGTTACTTTACTTATGTTTTTAGGTCATACAATTTCATCTGATTAGCAATGTTTATGCCATTACAATAACAGGTTCTAGACAGTATTATAAATGTATATTCTTGTTTATTCAGTTTGTGAACAGCCATACTGATGAAGGGGAACAAGTATAAGAGAGAGGCAGAATCACTGACGTTAGTTAGCCTTTACAAATCACGTATCCTCTGTTCTAAGAATTCTCAGTGTTATAAACAAGCTGTTAAAACTTCCAAAACCTTCCTGTTCAGAGTCTCCTGCCTGCCCTTTAGCTTAACTCACTCACCCATACACACGATTTCCCATCTAGACAGAATTAAACAGGAGGATTAACAAATATGAAATAGATTATTTAAAGTAAAGAAGCTCAATTTATAATCCAGAAAATTTATTTCAATTCATGACTCTTTTATCCACTTTATTTTATTATCTTTATCTTATCATTGCCCTTGGAAGAATAAATAATTAGACAGTTCCAGACCCAATAACCACGCCTCTCTGTCAAGAAGTTCTCCAGGGACCACTGTGTAAACCAGACTGTTCTGCTTGCCAAAAGCAAGAAGAATTACTTTAAAAATAGAGCCAATCCTCCTTTAGCTGAGACCAGGAATCCTAAAGTAAAGATAAAGAAAATGACAACTTCCTAATTACTTAGTCTTAGCCAGAAATAACATTTCTTTTTCCCTTCTTCCGTGGATAGATGTTCAGTTTATTCACTCCTGTACTCTCTGCGGTGCTAGACAGTCATGTTAGAACCTGCCCTTTCTCTCACCCCAGTCCACAGTCCCCACTATGTGCCCTCGCCAGCCAGATCTCCCACCTCACTCATTGTTTCTTTGAACTCCAGCAGAAGGCAAAAGTTGGAACCAGCAGCCCTGCATTCAAAGAGAAGGGAAGGTTTTGCTAACACAACAGTTCTTCAGGTAGTCTTACAAATTCCACCTACGACTTCTGCCACAAGGTCCTCTCCTGCTCTCTTACCTGCCTCGTCCAAGCCTGAATTTGATCCTGGGATTTGTCAAGTGCACTAGTTTTCATCTCTGCTGTAGCTATTTCCCTTTAGGGTTTTTTTTTATTTTAATGAGTTTTATTTGCTCCAGTTTATTGATATTATCCCATCTGCTTCGAGGTAATGAAATAAATATTCTTATTTTAAGACAAGAAAAATGTAAACAGAAAAGTTTTCTCTGTCTATTTTGGCCTTCTCCCTCCCCTCTAGGGTGCACTGTGCATTAACCAGACCTCCCCAATGGCAGAAATCCCTTCTCAACCATAAAGAAATCAATTTTTCTTCTTCAGGTGCCAGTCATGTAACTCCTTAGAAGATAATATTCCTTTCTCATTCCCGTAAGGGGTCATGAGGACCTACCACTTGCCCTGTACATGCAGACGGCTTTAGTGAACTTGAAGTACACTGTCAATAAGTCATTTCTCTTTAAGATGATTGGTCGGATGACCTGGAGAGATACTGGGCTGCATCTAATGGATGTTCTTGGCTTAAACACTTACTTACGACCTTATTAATGTTACTAGCTATATTACTTAGATTCTGCCTATTTTATAAGATTATCATTTCCTGTATTACCATATGTGTGACTGACCCTCAGATAAAATGAATGATTAGGTGACTTGAAATAATTAATCAAATATATCATTCTATAAGATCAGTGATTGCAGTAGTATTAACTCTAGATAAGGGAAGAAGAAACAAGAGTGAGCGATTTCTTAGAGCATAACAGACTAGTAAGACAATTGGTCCAGAGGCTTTCGGCTACTGTTAACAGGGCCTAGTCCAGTAATAGTACATTGAGTGGCCTATCAAAAAAACTCTTTGCCTGACCTGAGAATGAGCATTCCTAGCACCGTGGGACAAACTGGTCAGGAAATGCCTCCCAAACCTTGGTCAAAATTGAGACACAAAGGGAAAGGATTATAAAATAAAAAAAAGTTGCCCACCATCTAGTTCTACAAGATAAAGTTATTAGTCACCGTAGTCACTGACCTACAGTACACCTGGAAAGGAATTCAAGCCAAAGGTCAGGATAAGGCACTTTATGCCCGGGAAAAACTGACAGAACTGGCCCTCAGATAGTTAGAGATTTCCAGGATATTTTGTGAACTAGTTTCTTGCATCTTCCCATACTTAGAAAAACAATGGAACTATTAACTCAAGTACCTGTTCCTTGAAAATAGCAGTAATCTTCCACCAAGATGATGGTTAATTGATTGCATGTACCCCATATTCACCAAAATCACATACATACTGACCTCCACCCTTTATCTCTTTGGAACAGTTCTCAGAGCTCCTGAGACATTATCTCCCAGGTTATAACTCTCAGTTTGGCTTCAATAAAAATTTCCATTTCTTTCTTATATTGACTACTGATTAATTTTTCTTGTCAATAGGGTCTTTCAGAAACCTGTGAAAATGCTCCTTTTTCTTACTGTCTTACCAGCCTTGCAATGTGCAGTGACCTCCTTCTCCTTCTCCTCCTTCTTCTCATCCTCATTTTTCTTCTCCTCCTTCATTATGGTAGCTTTTTAACTGGCATTTTTTTTTAAAGCTGAGATAAAGGGCAAAGATGAGGGGAAGGCAAACAGCTGTGCTCTTTCCACCATCTTGAACTAGAATCCCTTGGTGGTATTGTATGTATTCATCTGACTTCATATACACTTCCTCAAAGCTGATGCAAGACCTAAGGAAGCATGAAGGAGAGGTTCTGTGTCCTTGCTGTGTGCCTGTGGCTGTAGGACATCCTACCTGCTCCCTCTCTCAATCTCCTTCTCTTACTAAATCTGAGCACTTGCTTCCATCTCTGTGCTGTCTCGTGTGTTGCAGTGTTGGGAAGAGTAATACTCCTCCTGTTTCTCTTTTTTTTTTTTTTCTTTCAGGTACGTAAGTCCCTGAATGTGATCATCCTGAGAATAAATTACTATTAATAACATAATCTATGATACATTTTATGTAATACAATCCCCATTCCTGACAGGTGGCCAGAGTTCAGAGTTTTACCATTTCACCACAGCATATTCAGTATAATGTCTCAAATGGTGAGACCCTATATTTTACGTGGATGCTATTCTTTGTGTAAGCTGTATCCTTTTTTATTGGCAACCACCATTATTCTCCCTTAGGCCCTATTGTTTTCTTAACAAACGACGCAACAAAAGAAGCCTCTACATATGATAGTCAGTAAAACTTCCACACAGAATTTCAGACCCTAGGACTGACTGTATGTCCACATGTTCTTCATTAGCTCAAAAAGGATACTTAGTACACTGTATTTATATTCTGCCCTTTTTTTCTCCTTTTCTGAAACTATATGTCTGTATATGTCCACATATTTAAAAAATAAGTAAAAAAGGAATACAGAAGCACATTTCCCTTCTATCCATGCACCAGACAATGACACATTCCCTCACCAGTGATTGTGTGTACACAATAAGAAAAAGGATAAATCACAAATTCTGTCGTATCTTCTTCTTTTCTCCCCTGTCTTTTGATTTCCTACCTACTGGCTGGCTTTCTCTGTTAGCAATAAGTAAACCAAATAAAACTGTAGAGGATTCGTAATTATAGTTGATAAGTGAGCCTAGGTATCAAACATCAAAAAATGTGATCTGTTTCATTCTTTTTTAATTCCTAGGCTTACATGCTTAATCTCTTCAAACTATTGTCTATGCTCACTTTGTCTGAAAAAGAGCTTGTAGGAAGAGATGGAGGCAGTTAGTTTAAACAAAAAGTAACTTTATTAATGTCAACAGGAATGGTGAAATAAACAAAATAAAGTCTATGTGACCTCAAAAGTTATCTACATAATAAATGGAGGAGCAAGAGAGGATCATTAAAATATTTTATTTGCCATGCTAACGAAACAGATTTGGTAATGTACCAGATTTTTATATGGTGAGAAACATTTGCATTATGAAAAGGTACAGAAGAGTACATAGATTTTATGCTAGCTACTCTTCTTCTAAGCACCTGAAGGCATAAAGATTCTGTGTTATTTGTTATTCTATTAAAAAATGACATCTTTCTAGTTTAAGCCAACTGAATTGTTGTAAAGATGTTAGACAGTTATAGTGCATTGGCAGTATGATCTTTTAAATTGTAATGCATGGTAGATTTCTTGGAAAATGTTTAATGGGGAAATCATGTTCTTGAAAACCAGAAAATAAAGTAAATTTGAATGACAGTTTGAATTTTATTTTGAAACATATCAACTAAGTATCAGAAAAGTACTAAATAAATGATCAAGCATGAACTTTCCTAAATATCTGTGCTGGCTCTTCTTTATGACCATACTATTTTATCAAAACTAAAATTAAAATGTATTTTCTATTTATAGATATTCTTGTGATATGTTAGCACACTGCTACAGCAGATAGGTGAAGACAGCAAAAAAAAAAATAAGAACATTATTAAATATTATCAGCACAATATTACAAATTTGCTTTTATTGTTTTGATAAGCTATCAAATTGTAATTTTAACAATATATATTGTAAAGTATAAAACTTAAGTGTTTTGAAGTATGAAGTATTGCTTTCATCATGGTGGCCCAGTAAAGACAACTCATTTTTTAGTACTACTTAATATATTTTTAATATAGAGCTAATATAATATCACTGTAGATAAGATATGCAATTCAGAAAAATATTATTACCCATTGCCCAAATATCTATAGATAAAAATTGGTAGACCATGGAATTAGTGTCCACTAACGTATCATGTCTCTTAGTATCTTTTACCTACATGGGTTTGGCCCTGTGATTTTCTTTGGTCAAGAGGCATCAGGAAAACAATAGAACCTGAGGCTTAATAAGCTCCTCTGCACTGGTGATTGTTTTCTGGAAGCATTGCCACCACTGTGTAAAACACCTGTACTCTTCTTCAAAAGAGACCATGTGGAGGAGAACTAAAGTACCCTGACCTACAGCCCCAGTTAACCTCCAGTCACGTGGCTCTGGTCATGGACCACTTAGTCCTAGGAGAGTCGCTGAACCTGTGGAAAGTGATCCTAGATTAAATCAGCAGATAAACTGTCCAACTGAGTTCAGCCCAGATTGTAGAACAGCAAGCAAATAAGTGGTTGCTGTTTTAAGCTTAAGTATCTATCTGAAACAGAAATTGGAGCTGAAATCTGGGATGCAGTCCTTCAAAAACATTAAACATGTGGCATTGACTTGGTGATGGTCATTGGGTGGAAGGTGGAGGAATGGTGAAAAAACTGTCAGTGAAAGTTGAAAAGGCAGTTACCACTGGAGCCTAGAAGGATGATAAACCAGTTTTTGTAGTTGTAAAGTAACAGGAGAATACATACAAAGTCAACTGGCTTCTTTTCACTGCATAGGAAGAGAAGGTTGGAAGTACATGAAAAGAGAGACAAAGGGAAGAAAGTACTGTTTAGTTTTGAAGTGGAAGTCAGAGAAAATGTAGAGCATCTAAGAATTGTGTCAAAAAATAAAACTCTTCCTCAAACACATCCCACCTGACAAAAACAAAAGAGTCTCAAGGAAATGGCTTCATGGTATGGATCATTCAAGAGCACTGATGTAAAATACTTTAAGATCTTAGAAATTTGAAGCTAATGTCTGAATACATGAGCTTTAAGCAAGAGAAGAAAACAACTTCTAGGAATTTTTTGAATATTATTCCACAGAGTCTAACAAGCCCAAAGAGAATTATGGATATGATTTTTGGAGCATTTTTTATAAGCCGTGATTAGACTCATTAAAAACTGAGGAATTTTTAAAGAAAGTTGTATGAGCTTGGACAAAAAGGATGACAAACAAGGCAAAATGAAAAAAAGCTCTGAACCATCAACTTTTTACAGAGATTAGACTAAAAACTCTATTCCACTTCAAGAACACCCATTTCTTAAGAAAAAGGAAATACATCTCAAAGAGCAAGGCTGAGTGCTCAGAAGGTGGGTCCAGTTACAGGAGAGAATAACAGACTGGGAACCAGTCCCAGAGAGCAGAGCTGGATAATAATCAAGGAACATTCTCTGCCCCTAGAACAGGAAGCTCTGATAGCCTGTTGGGCTAGATTTCACAATCACTACCAACAAGCGTTTACT
The DNA here is from genome assembly GCF_048564905.1 of Vicugna pacos. Taxonomy (NCBI): domain Eukaryota; kingdom Metazoa; phylum Chordata; class Mammalia; order Artiodactyla; family Camelidae; genus Vicugna; species Vicugna pacos. Next base: position 49,588,719 of record NC_132989.1, read on the forward strand.
GAGGTCTGCCGTACCTCCCTGTTTTGAACGAATGGGAGCAGCCACTATGGTTATCCTGCCTTTGCCTAAAAATTATAGAGTGAGTGTTGCTTGCTTGTTTGTCTTTGGTTTTGCGATCTGGAGATCAAGAATAGCTGAGAAGCCTAATCTTCACCTGGACTTGAAGACGAGCAGATCATGGAATTCAGACATGATTCTGCCACATTTTGCTGCCAAAGACCATCAGGATACACTTTTAATGGAACAATTTGGCCTGTGGGAGAATACACACTATGGGGAACCATGGGGCATCTCAGTAAAAGGATGTTAGAAAGGACTTAGTTAGGGTTCAGGCTTGTGTTCTGTGATTTGGGGGAGAATTCCTGAACACGGGGTTTTGCTCTGAACCTGATTCTCTTAGGAAGTAGAAGCAATTTTAAGACTAGATATCTAAATATTATTTAGAAAGCAGAAATACTAGATTGAGGCTACACCTGTCATTGGTAAGTAATTAGTGAATGCTAATTTTAGCCAGGAGAGGGAATATTTACTATCTTTTGTACTTTCAATAAAGATCTTCCTTTTGTCTGTGCTGAGACAAAACTATGTGATGATAATTTTTTTGGTCTCCTTTCATTAGGCTTCTAAGTGGCCTTATCTTGTGTTGGTGTTCTGAGAGATTGTTACCTTCATGAAAAGAATGTCATAACCTGGCTGAGAGCATCAGGCCAGCTCCTAACAACACGTTGGCCTGGATGTTAGTATCCAGTCAGTCCCTGGATGTCAGAGCCTGATTTTCTCTTTCCTCTCCGGTCTTCTCTCCTTTTCTTTCACTCTAGCCTTCCATCCTAGACAACATTAAGATACTCAGTCTTAAAGTTGAATCCCTACTTTCTCATGGCACTAAATTTAGAGCAAAAACCTATTTCCTTGAACATCATGAGGAAATGAGATGTTTTGGGGTCTTGGGAGAGTGTGAATATACTTTGCACATGGAAGGAACTTTAATCATTGGGTTCAGAGAGTGGGTTGAGGTAGATTATTACCTAAATGTTTCCCAGTAAATCATGCCACTGGGTATCTGTGCCCTTCTAAAGTCCACTTCCATAGTGATTCTGAGTGTGGTCATGTAAATTCAATCATAATTTCTGAGGTATGCTCTTAATAAATACCCAACCTACTAATACATGCCAGGTAACAATATAAAGTAGGTGATTTAGTTTTATTATCCTGTAACACATGACATTTTTATTTGCTCCTTTTTGAGCATACTGACCCATAAATGAAAATGCAGCTGGTTTTGTATGCATGCTTTTGTTCTGAGAAGCCCTTCTGTACCCATTTGTTTTATTCTGCTAATCCTTGTACATGTGAATGGTGCTTATTTCTCAGTCCTCTGTGTACTAGTTCTCCTATTTCAAACACATGATTAGAAAACCCCAAGTTCTAAAATCTTGGCTGTCTTTTCTATATTCAATCTATGAATCTCTCTTTTAATATAATAACACTGTAGATGAATTCTCCAATGGTATTCCACAGATCTAGCTTAGCTAGAGATCTCTGACCATGGTCATTGCCCCCAGAGAGATACCAGATTACTATAAAACATTTATTTTATGATGTAGTATATGAATGAGGTTTTGAGGCCAACGAGGTAGTTAAAAGTGAAATTGTGTGGGGTGACCACTTTGTGTGTTTTCAACATCATATGCATCACACTCCCTGTTTGTAAAATTGGCAATAATAATTATTACAGATTTTATTGTAAGGCTAAATAATGTAACACATGTAGAACTTGAAATATTTCATATATATAGCACTAAATATGTTACCAGTATTATAAAGAATGGGTTGGATTTGCAGAGGCAGGAAGTGAATGTTAATTCTAGTCAGGAGTAAGCACATAAGTCTAAAGGTGAGAAAGTCCACAGCATATGGAGAGACCAGTTTGCATGAAGTAGCATTGATAGGGTTGGCAATAACATTGCAAACTAGATAAGAATTATTAATCTGATAGAGGATTTGAAAGGTGCTGAATGTCATTTTAACAATTCGAATCTTCCTTTTCTAGAAAGTGTCTTTTTAACTAGCTGAAAGATATGAGGAATTTAGTCCAGAGAAGCCAGTACATGGAGCACAAATTTTATTTTGTAATAGGAAAGGACCACCAGGTAGAAGAGATTTGTTCTGTGTTGTTCAAGACAGCAAACCTAGAGCTATCAGTTAAGTTTACATGCAGGCTTATTCATCCTCAGAGTAATAAATTATTTACTACAAATAGATGTCTGTCAAGAGAAAGGGCTGCTACATATAATAATGAAATGTTGCTCACTGGAATTAGAAAAGCAAAGACTGGAAGACAAACCACAGATGCTGCAGAAGTTATTAATACAGAACAGGGATTAGGAGTTTATGTGTGTACGTGAGCCTACTTCATTTCTCAGGAAGGGGGTACACTACTTCATCAGACTCTGACAAGGATCCAGAAGTGGTTAAGACCTACAGAAATACAACACTGGGCCTGGATGCCTCAATGTGATCTCTAAGGCCCCAAAAGCTCGACAGCGTTCACAGAGAAACACGTGGGTGTTGCAGCCTTGGCATAACACTGATTTTACTATGGTATAACTGATTTTCCCCAATTGCTCACTCTGGTGGTCTTTTTATTTTGTTACTTACTGCTGGGTGTACTTCATCTACTTCTCATATTTTCATTCCCATACTGGTCAGCTGAGCTGTCCTGGAACATTTTTATTTTGTGAGATTTAACATTTATCTCCTGTTTAACTTCACAATGGCCTTTAGACTGGAGGGACCAAAAGCCTTTCTGAACCTTTCTCCCAATCTCCCACACCCCCAGACCTGGACACTTTTTTCCCCTAATCTTTGTATTGCTTCAGTGAAACGTTTTACTTTGGTTGTCACTCTTTTGTAAAGGTTATTTTTTTTTTGAGGTCTAACAATTGTTAAGTCATAAACCTTATCTGTAAGTCAAAGTCTGTTTTGGGGAAAAAAGATTCTGAATCACAAAGAAAGGTTAGGGGAGCAAAGTATGACTTTTTTCATTTGCAAGCTATCTTAACTTTGTAGGCAGGGACTTTTATTTTCATTTTTATTTTATTCAGTCAAAGGTGTTAAAATAAATCCAAATCACAACGTAATACACTGAATCAGGCAGACTCTGTGGCGGTACATTTCTCCAAAGATACTGCATTAGCATTATCCTAGGATGTTAGCATGTCTGTTATAATGTACATAAATCCTAATTACAATCAAGTTCCAGAGTCGGTAGGTATGGCTTCATAATATATAATGAATTTGAAGTCTTTTGTAACTCCTTTAGTGATCTGAAAGCATTCAGGTCCCTATGTCCTCATATTACTCTTGACCTTTAAAATCACCGATCCTGAGCTCATTCTTGTCAATTTAAGACAAGTCAGACAAAAGGATTTCTTCCATGAGTCAGAGTGACAAAAACTTTATCAAAGGTTTAATTGTATTTTCCCCTTCACAACCAGTGACTCAATATCCCTTTCACAAAACAATGCTGAAATAATTTGTTCATATGGGCTCAAGGGGGAAAGAAGTGGGTTACCTAAGCCATTCACTGACCCTGGAATCAAAGAAAGACGGCTCAAAGATAGGACTGAGAAGCCGATTTTACATGGAGTAGATAGTGTTTCATTTGCAACACAACATTTGATACAAAGATTCATGGCATTATGTTTTTATCTTGAAATACTGACACTGCTGGCACTCAACCTGCTATTCCATTAGAATATCTCACAGGAATTCTGGAATTTATCTGCTGCCCACATAAAAACAGATAAAGAAAAGGAAAAAAATATTAAGGCTTATTTTTATCACTGAAACAGAGCTGTACCTCCAGAATTAAAGCTTTTACACCTCTATCATGAGCAGTCTGAAAGAAAGTTCATGTACAGTAGGAGTACAGTGAGGGACAATGACAAAGAAATGTATATGAACAGTATCTTTTTTATGTTGACACATACATCCTATTCAGTGTAATATTTCTCCTCAGAGGCACAGAACAGCAGTCTTACCCTGTCCCCCCCTGTGAATCCATAGTTACAACAATGCCCTGCCTAGAAAGTGGTAAAGATGTAGGCAGTGAAGATGATTAAAGCCAAAGCCCCTGAGTTGTTTGAGGAAAGAGAGCCTAAGAGGGTATAAAAGCACAGAAATGAACTTTTAGAGGAGGCTCAGCCAACCTGTGAACTGAGGAGCCTATGTGACCAGAGGGATCTTGGAGAAGAGCCTTACTGAGATATTGTGAGTAAAAAGAAAATTTATCTAATTAGCCACTAAGGTCTAGAGCAATAATGACGAATAGAAATTCGTGAGATGACAGAAATGTTCTATATTGGCACTATGTATAAAAATAGCCACAAGCCAAGTGCAGCAATTTAGCACTTAAAATATGACTGTTTGGACGAAGGAGCTAAATTTCAAATTTAATTTCATTTTAATTAATTTAAGTTTAAATAGTCACATTTGACTAGTGTCTATGTTATTGCACAGAACATATCTGGAATATAACTAGCTAAACGTGTCTATATAAAATTTTAGTGTGTGAAATTAAAGGGAAAATAGTCCTAGCAGTGATGGTAATTTAAAGAGTTTGATAAACTCAACTTTCCATTGCATCTCTTTCCAAGTCAGTTTTATTGAATGTTTTATGTCTTTAAACATCATCTACTTAGGGAATATTTGTAAGATTTTGATATAGAGAGATACTTTTTCACATTTATTTTAATGAAGTCAGGATTAATAAAGGGAGACTGTTGATAAAATTGATTGACCTGCTTTCTAAGATCTCCAAGTAAGTACACCCCTCATCTCAACCCCATGGTAGTGGTTGCAGGAGGATGAGTAACTCTTAGAGACCAGTGCGTGAACTGTCAGTGTTTAAGTTGAACATTTTATTGATATATCAAAACAATACACTGAGCACAAAACAGAAAGAAAAAACATACAAGAATGCCAAAACAACGGGGATTTCTATTTAAACTAGTAATATGGACTGAAGAGAAGCAAATAGATATTAGATTTTCTTCCATTGTTAAAATGCTGTGAGCTCTGTGGAATCCCAAATGGGAAGATAACTTTAATAGTAAAAATGGTCAGATTTTAATAAGAATCATGCTTTTGTTTCCATAATTCCTTTTAGATGTGCCTGATTTAAGTTCCTTCCATTTTTTTTTCTGTTCCTTCCTCAATTATCTATGAAAACCCATTGTTTAACAAGTGCCATATATGTGTTAAATTGAGAGTGACCTCAACCTATGAAAAAGGTTCTGCACCCCTGATTATGCAAAAGAGAGTGGTTTCCACTGGTTCAGCTGAAAAGTATTTCCATCTTAAGAAACAATAGGTAATAAAATGATGATATAAACATGGATTTGTAAATAAACTAAACATCTTGAAGACAGTTATTTGTTAGATTTTCTTACATTAGTTACTTGGATAATATCAAAGAGTCTACATTTTTAAAAATAAATAGAATGCAAACAAGTTGGGTGATCTAGGTGAAATGGAAAATTTGCAGAAAAAATGTATGCTGAATAATGAAGAAATAGAAAATCTGAATAGATCAGTGATTAGTAAGAAAGTTAAATTGATTATCAAAAACACAACAAAGAAAATCCCAAGGCTGAAGTGTTTTACTGGTGAATTGTACCAAACATTTAAAGAGGCCAATCCTCTTTAAATTCTTCCCCCAAAAAATGAATGAGGAGGGAACACTTCTAAATGCATTCTATGAAGCTGGTATCACCCTGATAGCAATGCTAGACAAAGATAGTACAAGAAAAGAAAATTACAAGCCAATATCTCTTATAAATATTGATGTAAAACTCCCCAGTAAAGTACTAGAAAAATGATTTCAAACAGTATATCAAATGGATTATACACCATGAAAAAGGAGGATTTTTCCCCTGGAATGCAAGGATGGTTCAACATACACAAATCAATAAATGTGATACAAAAATATACCTCCTTAACAGAATGAAGGATAAAAACCATAATCTTAATAGATGCAGAAAAAATAATTTGAAAAAATTCAGCATTCATTCATAATAAAAACTCTCAACGAATTAGGAAGTGAAGGAATATATCTCAACATAATAAAGACCATATATGATAAACTCACGGCCAATATCATACTCAAAGCTAAAAAGCTGAAAACTTTTCCTTTAAGATCAGGAAAAAGACAAGGATGCCTACTCTCCCCACTTCTATTCAACATATTATTGGAAGTCCTAGCCAGACCAATCAGGGAAGAAAAGGAAATACAAGGGATCCAAATCGGAAAGGAAAAAGTTAAACTGGCTCTCTTTGTAGATGGCACACTCTTACATGTAGAAAACTCAAAAGACTCAATTTAAAAAAAAAAAAACTGTTAGAACTAATAAATTATTTCAGTAACTTGCAGGATATAAAATCAATATACAAAAATCAATTATGTTTCTATAAACTAACAATAAACTATCCAACAAAGAAATTAAGAAACCCCATATATTACAGCACTAATAAGAATAAAATACTTAGAAATAAATTTAACTAAAAGATTTGTACACTGAAAACTATGATACTGATGACAGTAATTGGAGGAGACACAATAAGTGAAAAGATAGTCTGAGTTCATGGATTGGAAGAGTTAATATCACACTTCCTTATTTCAAACCATATTACAAAAAAATTAATCAAAAAAGTATAGCATTGGCATAAAAACAGACATAAAGATCAACAAAACAGAATATACAGCACAAAGATAAACCCATGCATATATGTTTCAACCACTTGGGAAACTGGCAGACTCTGATTCAGCAATCCCTCCCCTATACATACCCAACAGAAAATATATGCACCAAAAAGGCATGTCCAAGATTATTTATAGGAACATTACTTATACTAATCAGAGAGTGAAACAATCCAAGTGCATATCTATGAAAGAATAGGTAAATTGTGACATAATCATATGAAACATCCTTATCAAGGAATGAAAATAAACTATTGTTAAACACAACAAGTATGAATATTACAAACCTAATATTGAAGTAAAAATACCAGATACCAGTTAACTCCTATACAGTTAAAAAACAATACAAAAACCAGTCACAACTAATCTATGTAGTTTTAGGTCAGAATAATGGTTATCCTTGAGGATTAGGGAATATAACACCTAAGAATGTTGTACAAGGAAGTCTAAGATATTGGTTAATATTCTATTTCTTTAGTGGTGACAATTTGGATTTGTGAACTTGGTGAAAATTTAAGCAACCATACAGTACTTATCAAAGTATGCAAGGACATACTCAAGAAACATAGCATTCCAGTCTTCCAAATGAGGAAAGACTTCTTACCCTTGATACCAAATCCATGCAATATCATAAAGGACATTTACTAACCAGCATCATTTTTTAAATTAAAAAATTAGTCAATAAACCAACAATATACATTTATATATGTATAATATATATTTAATAAATAGTATATTAAACATTTAGATAAATAATATTATATTAATATGCCACATATAATATACTTTTTAAGATAGTATTTAACTTAGCAGGAGAGGGGGAGGGAGAAAATACATTTGAAAGTGGATTAATAAATGGTTTGGTTTACTGGAATGTGTGGCAGACACGCTAAATAGCATTAAAGATAGGGATTTGATGAAATGAAGAACTATCTAAAGATATGAACCAGAATACAACACAGAGCAGCCACAAGATTAAAACTAAAGAACTCAGGAGACACAGAGGATAAAATGAGAGAGTCTAATATTCATCTCTCCAAAGACAATATACAGAATAAGAGAAATGCATTATTTAAATAATATATTTGCATAATGTGTTTTACAACAATCTCTTGTGAGCTTCTTTAGCTCAATAACAAAATTGGTTTTCTGTGTCTTCACAAGTGAAGGGAGGACCCATGATACACTGATCCAATTGTTGGGCTAATGTTGAGAGATAAGCCAGGCCTATGGGACCTAAGACACCTGAGGTGACATTAATGTCTCCATGCATCTTCGAACTAAAGCAATCATGTTCTTTTATTTGCACTGGGGAAGAATATACCAGGAAATCATTCAAATAGTGGGATAAGATGATGGCTAATACTACAATGAGTTTTTTACTCAAATATTTTTACCAGATAGCTTATATGTTCCTTATAAATTCTCTAATCTTAGATAAGATAATAATGGCATCTTAATAAATAAAGTATTAATGTATATGGCTAAATAGCATATCTAGTACTTCTATGTCTAATTTAATATGTTCTAACAAATTCTTTAAAGTATATTAAAAAAAATTTACTTTAGTGCTTAAGTCACATTTTTTTTCTCTTATTGAATATGACACTTTTAGAGCAAGAAAGAAACAATGCTTTTCGTGGAAATAAATGTTACGATATATTTAACTAGAGAAAACAAAATAGATTTTGTCAGCTTCCAAAAGTTATAGTACATGTTTGTTTTATAAAGCTACCACCTACATTAGGATAGAAAAACAAATCTAATGGAATTGCAGTAAGATGAAGAAGATTAATAAAAGGGCTTTTAGTTGTCAAGTGTTAGAACTGAAGTTGCAGTATTTATTTAATGAAATAGGGATGGTCTTAACCAATTGCAAAAAGTGAGATCAACCTCATAGACATAGCAAAATTAGTCTCACCTGAGAATCGCAGTGTTTCAGTTAGGAAGAGAAGCAGCAGTAGGTGCACAGTTATTCTGAGGGAGAAGACACCACAAAAAAAAATCAAAAATTAACCCTATTTAATGTTTAACACACCAGTGATCTGTAATAACATCAAATGCACAGTACTATTCAGTCACTCACTGAGATCATCAACAGTAGGGCCTTCAGGTAGTCCAAAATATAATCTCGTTCTTTGGAGAAAACATTTTCAAAAACTATGCTCTCTGATCATGCAATTTATTTTTAATTTTATTTATCATAATTTTTTTTGAAATTTAGAAAACTGTGGATTTTTATACACATTATATTTGTTAAACACACATCTATGTGTGTGTGTACGTGTGTGTGAGAGAGACAGAAAGATACTACCTATATAAAAGACTTAGTAATTAATAGGTAAAAAGCACATATGAGAAGTATATCATATTATTTACTAATTTCAGTTTTTACTTTGTCAACAATAATAGTCACTAGCAGAAACAAGACAAATTGAAAACGAGCATTTTCAGTTATTTTGAATGTTGTTTTCTTTCAGAATTTAATATATTTTCAAGAGCAAACAACATATGCTATCACACTTTCTTTTTCTTGTTGAGTTCTCATTTTTGATTCCCCAAAGGTGAGACAGAGGAAGAATCGCACTTCCGTTGGAAACACAGATACCAGGAAAAACATGTATTTCCTTCTTAAGACTCCTTATTCTCTTAGTACTTAGGAATGCTTTCATTTATTTTGAGCTTTTCAAGCCCAATAACCTTTTGATTTCATTAAATGTAATGCTGATTTCCATTTTAGATGAATGAATTTGAAATTGCTAACATGTCGGAATAAGCTGGCAGGGTAAACAACTTTGCTTACATACATTTAAACTGCTTTTTAATTAAAGCAACTCTTAATTGTGGTACTCATTAGAATGCGAAGTGAAACAACAGAAAACCTATGAGCTTTCTTAGTTGAACTAAAAGTTTAATAGAGATTTGTTATTAAATGTTTTCGTATTTTGACATTTCAGGTAAATATACACACAATCACATAAATCATTTTTCATTCATTCAACAAAAACAACATACACATAAAAAAATCTCAAAAACTATTAAGGGCTATGAAGAAATGAATGCAGTGTGACACAGAGGGACATGGGATGGACTTCCAGATCGGGTAGTAAGAGAAGGTCTCTCTGAGGAACTGACATTGAGCCAAAACTTAATGGAGTGAGGGGTAAGCCATGTGGATTTCTGGAGGAAGAACATGATAGCAGAAAGGACAGAATGTACAAAGCTCTGGAACAGTGACTTCACAGTACGTTTGAGGGTAAGGTTGGAAGCCAGGGTACCAGACGCATGTTAAGAAAAGGTGAAGATGGTAACAAATGAGTTTGAAGAGGTAGTAAGGGACTAGATTTAGTTGGATTTTATAGGAATTAGGAAAGAATTTAGATTCTGTTTTGTATGGTGGCAAATGCTGGATAAATCCTAGAGTATGATTTCAGACAAGTTTGGAGAACAAGCAAGTCTAATTCCTCAGTCCTTGGTTAAGGAAAGATAGACTAGGCCGTGAGATAAAAAGTCTGAAGATGAGAAAAGACAATTTTGTTCACTCCTAAAGATTATATGCTGTCCCCTAGCAAACACATTTCTGTTTCTAAGATTGAAGTGATAACTCTAGCCCAGGTGAAGGAACAGAGATAAGTATCCTAAACCATTATATGCTGGGCTCCTCCAACTTCCTGAAGCTATTGGTTTGATTGAAGATTGTTAAACACCTAGGAGGAGTGTTATGACTCTAAGTAATTCATTAATATTTTAACTTTCAACTTGGTAAAGATTTCTACGACCCTAAAGCTTGCAGTCAGATCTCTTATACTATGATTCTCATCTTTCTACTGTGAATCCTGACTCTGCTGACCTCTTCATGAATCATTTAGACAAACCTTGTTTAACTTGGCTAAATTACGTCTGTGTCTGATTCATCTATCGGTATGTACTTACTATTCACATGTGTTAATATAGTCATCCGACAAGAAGCCATTGAAGGCAGTTAAGCTGGGAAGAAACATAATCTGACTCACATTTTTAAAAGAGTATATAATGAAAATAATGAAAAGAGTAAGAACAGAAGCATGAACACAAGTAAAGGCTTTATTCTAATATAAAGGCAAGAAGCAATGGAGCCTGGATAAAAATGACAGTGGAGGGAGTGGGGATGAGTAGTGGTCAGATTTAAGACACCCTGTGAAGGTAGAACTAACATATCTTCTAATGACAAATATGGAGGATGAATATAAGAAAGAGGCAAAAGACAACTCCAAAGTTTTTGGCTTGAACAATTTGGTGAATGATTTTAATATTTACTGAATTGTGGTATATAACACAGGAGAAGTGGGTTTGGGTAGCCAAAAATCTGGTTTAGGGAATTTTACGTTTAAGGTCCTAGTGAGATCTGAGTAGAAACATCAATAAGTCAATTGGATAAGGAAGTCTGTATTTCAGGGGGAAAGCTGAATGTGGAATCATAAATTGGTCTGTCATCATTTTACACATGGCAACTACAGTTATGGGATATAGTTGTGACTATAGAAGGATAAAGAAAATATTCTTCAACAGAAAGTTGGAGTAGTCCAACTACTAGAGATGACAAAAGAAGAATTATCCAGTAAAGATAACTCAGAAGGAATGGCCAGTGAAGAAGAAATACACATACAAACGAATGTGTCACAGTAGCTGAGTGAACCAAGTGCTTCAAGAAAGAGTGATTATATGCTTCTGCAGACTTAGAATGTCAGGTAAGATAAAACAAACTGAGATAAGATAGTGAAAATTGGCCACTGAATACCTGAAGGTAGAGGTAATTGGTGACACTGACAGGAGTAGTTTCAATAGAATCAAATTGGGTTGTCTTCAAGAGAGTAAGGATATTGAGAAGATCAGTCCAATGTATTTAATTTTTCTGTAACCTGAGACCAAATGCAATTCTAAGTACTGCTAAGAGCAACTGGTTGGGATGGAGAAGGAGAAGGGTGGTTAGCAAAGAAAAAATGTAGCAAAAATACTCTGAAGGGAAATGTAGTATTTGTCTCTGAGGACTCTCTTAAGCTTTTGTGGTCATATTTAGAGTGAGATCAGTCATATTAATGTGTGTGTTAGTAACTTCAAAGGGAAGGAGATCAACAGTGAATTATTGGCTTCAGTGGGTAGAGGTCATGGTAGAATCAAAGAATTTGGAGCGGTGGAGTTCTTGAAGAGTTTATATTTTAATATGAAAATATGAGCTAGACACAGGCATGTTTTTAATTAAGATTTTGGAGGTGGTCCAGACACTGGTAATAACAATGTCTAGAAAGAATGATGATGGACATGGGTAATTGAGGTGAAGTGTAGGACAAAATTACTGGAGGTAAGGAAAGTACAGAACTAAAATTCTAATGCATTGCAAATATTATCTATATAGATAGTGATTCACAACATTAAGAATAATAACATAAGTATTGGTGGAAGAAAGGTAATGAACAAGTTGATAAGACATCAGTGATATTTTTGGTAGGTATTTAAAACCATTAGGAAAAAAACATTCCTGTATGCTTCTGACACATTTTAAACAGACTGTTGTTCATTTGTTTGTATTAAAGAGGGATGACAATCTACCCTAACTCCAGGACCACGGCTGCTTGAGGTATGAGTGAAAGACTACTTAAGAGCCCTGCTGTGGAAGCAGTATGCTTAGGTAATGTCTAGATTTCAGTTAGAAAGACAAGTGGAAGAAACGTTGAGACACGACGAGGGTGCGGGGGATTTTCTGTGTTCAGTGGTCACCAAAAGAGTTTATATTGTGAGAGAATGAGTCATTTCACTGTATGTAAAGAGTCTTGTATCTTCAAGAATTTAGATGATTAAGGAAGAACTAAGTGGATTCTGACGTAATTGAGATAGAGAGTATGTGGATTAATTTTGATGATGTTTTCTGGGAATGTGATAATCAGCCTTAGTTGTGGTCTTCTGTGGCTCAGTCTTTCAGGAAGTTTTAGTTCTGGAACAAGAAGCGTCGGGGATCAGAAGCGATGGTAGTTTCACCATATGTGTGAAGGATTCTCAGATTCCCCCACCTTCAATCTTCTGTGGTAGGAGGCAGTTTCATCAGCAGCTTGGGTCCTCTGTGGGACCTCTGTAATCCCAAAGTAAACTCTACCTCCCAATACACTGCCTCTCCTTGTATTATGTTAGACATCAGACTCGAACACAAGTTCATTATCCCCCATCTTTTAAGGGAAAAATAAAAAGTTTGCCTCATACTGTAAGGCAGAATTATGATAAGGGGAGGAATCCTCATGATGAATTAGCTTTTTGGTGGCTTGCCTAAAAAAAAAAAAAGATCATATTTGTTTTCCCCAGTGAATGGAAGAATACAAATGGAAGGAGAACACAATGTCCTGGAAGCCAATATTGAAATGGTAAAAAGTGATAAATATTAATGAGTTTAAGTACAATGCAGTTTCAAAGTGCTAGTCGGATTCAATGACAATTTAAAAATCCTTATATTATTCCTTTAATGTTTCAGAGAATGATATTCCAGTGTGATATTCCATAAAAAATGGTTTCTACGGCCAATTCATTTTGGGATACCTGACGTAATATATGCATCTCTCGGATTCAGACAGTTTAAGTTACTGTAGTAATAGTATCTGAGAATTCCTGCTGTAAAGAAACTCATTTGCCTTTGTTTAACCAAGAGTTTCCCAACGTAGTTGATCCATAAAACTGTGTTTGTGTGTGTGCCAGTGTGTGTGTGTGTGTGTGTGTGTAAATATTTACTGAAATTCTGCAGAGATATTGTCCCAGTATTGCCTCCTACTTATCTACGAGGCTGTTGTTTCTCTACCTACAATCAAAATTCAAACATATGGTAGGTGTTGCAGTTAGTTTTTGACCCACCCAGGCACCATGTCTGTGCATAGAGCTTTTCAACTTAAACATTTGTGATGTCATCTAATGAAGGTGAGGTTCAAAGTATAAGTTCAGTTAAACCTGAATTTTATATTTAAGAGGACACTGCTAATTGACGTCTAACAATTTAAACATCTGACTATGTTATAGAATATACTATGCAAATACCCATGTGAACTTTTAAGATTTTCAAAACAAAGAGTATTAAAATTACCTTTGAACTAAAGATAAATGTATAATGTCTCTTGATAATGTATGAAGAATCATGTGTGATTCTGGTTTCCAAAGTCCTAGCATTTTAAATGAGAGATTATTGAAATCATCAGCATATACTTTGTTGCCTTCTTTATCCCTGGGCATTGAGAAATAAAGTCTTTGGTTTTTCAATGGTCTACTAATCATAACACATATCTATTAATGTAGATACACAGTTTTTACTTTACTTTTGAAAATTGCTTTTCTTTTGAGACCAAAATAAGATCTCAAATAAAGCAAGAGCAAGAGACAATTTTATACATCAGTGATATTCATCACTTGGGAGTGCAGATCCCTTTGCATTTCTTTCAAACAAAAATAATCAAACTTTTTCTTTAGATCATTCATTGGAAAATTCTCATAATGATATCCTCCATTCAGGGATGGAAATGATAAGATAATATCCACTTATTATAATAATGACTTTCAACAAGATAGCATTCCAAAACTTAATGGCTCAAGCAAACATTAAGCGTATAATTTTAGCAAGCAACTATATGGCATCAGAAGAACAAGTATATACAAATTACCCAATATAACCGTTTCATGTACAATGCAGTAGACAAAGCATGGATTAGGCCTTCAAAATGCATAAAACATGAACAATAGCACAATATGGTGAAATCAAATAAAATGAAATAAAACTTACACCAATAATAAGTTTTATAATTATACAGACATTTCGAGTGGCTTACTATGGATAGAAATATGTGCACACATGCACACATACATTTTACTAATAAATCTTCAGGTAAATGACAAAAATTATTACTTTATAAGGCTTTTAAACGGGTGTGGTGAATCTACCATGGTTAGCAGACTCATACTCAATTAGTTGGCCTTTGACCTCAACATATTAAAAATTTATAAAACTTGAATGATTATTCCAATTTGTCACATACTTGGTTTCTCAAGTGAAATATAACTTGTATCAAGCTTAAGTTAAATGTATAGTTACCGACGAGAGATGAGCATTTAGTAATGTTTCAAGTCTTTTAGTATTTACTGTTTTGTGATGGCCTTCAAAATAAATAGCTATAAGAGCAAAATTGTATCACATTTTATACAATAAAATCCATCAGCCATGCTCTTATTCACTATGCAATTCAAGTGTATCTCACTACATGAACTATTCATAGTTTTGGCATCATGTTATCTATCAATTTGAAATAGGTTACAGACGAGAAAATAGAGATATTCTGTGCTCCAACTTCCATTAAGTTTTGTATTTCTGGAGGACATGCTCACTGAGAGCTAAATTCATACAGCAATCAATAACTTTCATGTCCCCTCTATCCTTTCTCCATTTCATTCCGAAGTTTATATTTATTTAGTATATTATTTAGACAGTAAAAATATTATTCTGAATTAATGTTGGAAAATATGTTATCTAAACAATTTGATGTTAAGTTCACTTTGACAGCTTTCAAAACAGAGCATGTAAGTATTTACTGAGAAAATGAACAGAAAATATTGCCATTTCTAATCCTACATGGGTCAAAATACAGCTTTCTTGACCTCATATGAAGAGCTGTAAAATAGAAATACTATTGCTAGCTAATAATATCTACATTAATATACAAAATATGATGCACATTAATAAAATGTAATGTACAATTATATTATACACTATAAAACTGACCAACATTCCCAGCTATCTATACTATAATCCATATATTATATAAAATATGATTTGATAAAATTTAGATATTTTTCTCCTAAATTGTCTGCCCAGATACTCTGTTGCTGTGAAGTGAAGAGAGATTTTTTTCAAGTGTACGTCTTCTTATAATGTAATAATATAATTTACTCACATTACAGTTTTTCCTTCAGGTGCTGAAAATCCACAAATGCTATTGTGTTGTCAACACCTGGAGGGAGGAGAGACATTGTCTGAACACAAACTCTACATTAAAGGTTTATGTCTGAAAATACAAAGAGACAAACTGATACAAAATACGCAGGTTTGCTGATAAAGCGTCTGCTCCCTGCCATCACTCTTCGATGGTATAATTGATTTGAGGAACTTGATTACTGCCTGCAGTGCTGAGTAAATGATCAAGCACAGCCGCTTTTATTTCCATGCTTCACACTTACAGTTGAATGGTCACGGTTCCACTCTCATCCCAGTACCCTCCACTCCTTCCAATAAAATATCCCAGCTTAATTATTTTAAATATATTTTTAGTGTTTAAAAAATCTTAATTATCAAGAATTATTTGAAAAGTACTTAGGGACACTATTCCAGTGGTATTTTCACCTTTTAATCCCTTCTCAGACTATGGCAATTGAGCAAATAAACGCAAAACCACGTGCCAGGATTGACTTTGAGAAGTCACGGGTTTCATCTGCCCATTCCACATTGAACCACTGCAAACAGAGAAGTCAGTGAACAATTATTTTAAAAATAATGGGGGTCACAGTAGGAAACAAATACAAAATTTAGTGACATCAGGAAAGGAGTAAAAAATACAATTCCTGAGCAAAATAGGGCATCATCAAAGGACTCAGCGTTCCATCGTCAAAACCCAGTGAGCATTTTACTTTGCAGGTTCAAGTATAACATACCTTATATCTCCTTTCCAGATATTTAAAGTTAGAGTATTCAGTTCTGTCTACAGGGCTTGAAAAAAAGTCTACACATTTACACTTTAATGTTTGTAAGTCAATAAAAATGAAAGCGAGTTTCACCAGTATTACTTTTACTTTATTTGATTGAATCACTTCAATGGCATCTCACAATTTTACAACTCAACTGACTGAGAGAAAAAAAAATGATGCAGCCTGTGGCACATTAACCTTCTTTCATTTTCAAGCACAACTCTGCTTTTGCATGAAATCTTGCCTGCTTTAGTTTGTTTTTGTTTTCTCAGTTCTACAAAAATAAAACGAATATATTTTGAAGGAAGACTATATATAACTGTATAAAGATTTCCATGTGCATTCATGTTAGTTGAATGTATGCTCAATTAATTTATATGGCCAAATGGAGGGCTGCATATTCAGATTAATTTAGTTCTCTATTTTTAAAAAATTGAGATTGAATAGTATGTCTTTTCCTTTGTGTGTCCTGAATTTGTTCCACCTCCCTTCAATGGAAGAATCTCATTTTGTCCTTTATTTCAACCTAGAGGGTAGTAAGTCACTCCCTTAGGTATAATAACCAAGGCACTAACTGTGATTCAGTTAGCAAGATGGTAATAATGATAACAATATTTCAGAGTCTTTTTTCCCTAGAGACTCTCAAAGACACCACCAGTACTTACTCTCCCACATTATAAGTTTCATGAACTGTACCTGAAGGTTTAAATGTACCCTAAGCTGAAAAGTATTTTTTTAAAGTGGCACCTTGTTATTATTATAGCATACATCTATTCCCTGCATGCCTTTGCAGTTGTCTCTGCTTATGACAACAAGTTTTTACAACTGTCAGCAAGTGCTAGTACAACTGGGAAAGGACAAGTTAGAATGTCTTGTACTTCATGTATCAACAATATTACTACCCATATCCCTTTGCTGTGGATAGTTAGGGAGGAAACATATGCTTAGCAGAGTCACGTGGTGCCTGGAAAAATTATCAGGATCATGAAAGCGGGGACAGATCTGAATGCTGTCAGGCTGTTTCATTTTATAAGACAAATCTGGCATGTCATTTTTGCTCAAAGCAATATGTCTCGCTGGTGTTCCTGGATCTGTATTTACTAGATATATTTGTGTACCAGACAACAGTGAACAGCATCTCTTTAAGATTTCCTCTCTCATTCATTTGCTCTATGGGATGGAATGAAGGTCCACAATAATCAAAATAAGAAAATAGAGGTTTTGAAACAGCTCATCTTTGATCAAAATTAGTTTTATTCAATTGCTTTTTTATTTGTTTTTTTGTTTGTTTTGGGGGTCAGGTTTATTTATTTATTCACTTATTTTAACGGAGGTACTGAGGATTGAACCCTGGACCTTGTGTGTACGAAGTGCGCACTCTACCACCAAGCTATAATGTCCCCCTAAATGTTGTTCTCAGAATGACTGAATGAATGTCTGATAAAAGATGAAGAGTAAAGCAGAGGTTAACATGAGGTATTAGGAGTACGGAGCACCTTTCTCGTATCAGAAATCTTGGCTGACTCTGGAAATAATGGTCGAAAATATGTTTGGGGGTATTAAAGTCACAAGGGAAGAAGCATATCAAATTGAAGTATAATTAGATCATTTTCAATATTAGTCTGTTTTGACTAACCATCATTATAGACTTTAAAAAATCAGGACAGCAGTGAAAGCATTTTTTAAATGATAGTTTTCCTTTAATGAAGTATTGAACTGGACAACTTGCACATGCATGTGGGCAGGCACCTGTAAGCAACATGTAAGCTCATATACCACAATTACATGTATGAATACAAGGCAGTGATCCAGAAGGAGATAAGAGAATGAATAATAAGAACGACTGAAATCTTATTCTCTCTGAAATAGTTCTGAACATCACAGCCTAAATATCTGATTCTTATTAAGCAAGGAAAACTGAGTATGTCCATTGTTGACAAGGTCAGTACCTTCGTTTTCAATAGTAATGGAATTGAGGGCAGTATTTTGTATGACTACTCAGCTCTCCTTCACAGAACGGGGAGCACAATGATGGATTCATCGATGTTTTTATTACTTCAGATCATCTCAGATATTCACGACCAATTTTCCCCCCCATGAACTTTATCTTCCCTCATGTTCACAAAATGCCATGTCAAGCTTTTTCAACAAATTGGCTCTAAAACCTTTTCTAGATTTTTATTGCAAATAAGAGATGCTTATAAAATAAAGGCAGTAAATTAAATATATATATTTCAAAGTCCCTGTGTTGATATACAATAATAAAAATGTATTCAGTTATCAGAATATAAAACTTTTCCTTATCACAATTTCTTAATTTTAAGCTCCAATGATTGTTATTATTATGGCACATGAGATACGTGAAACATGCTCATTTGCATCAACTGCTTCTCAAAACCCCTCTATGGTACAATTTAGTCACACTCCACACACAGAAGAAAGTACTGCCTGAGGATGTCAGATGACGTCACAAAATCATTACAGCTTTAAAACTAGTTGATTATATTGATCACTGTTATAACTGTAGAAACTGCAATCTTGGTTCAAGAGAGGAAACCTATGAGATTAAAGATTTATGAAAGGTAGGGTACATTTACTCCAAGTTATGTTTTCTGAATATAGTCCCAAATAAAACTGCAGTTTTCTCGGGACTGTAGAAACTGAGAGACGTTGTTTGGGGCTATTAACAGCACGTCTGGAGGCACAGCCTTGCTTTCTTCTGCCTTGACTAACCATACTTAGGCCAGTGTTTAAACAAGGATTTTAACCTGACTGACTGTAACAGCTCCCAGTGAACTATTATGAACTATCGCTGAATTCCTCCTCGGTTCTCAGACAACTGGCCTGGAACACTAAGATACTTGAGCCTTTCATACCCATCTATCTGTTATTACTCTGATCACCTTTTTCACAGGACTAAAGCCCGTATGTAATCTTTAATAAGTATTCAATGATTATACCCTATGGAGCATTCATGTGTAAAACACTTTTCCAGATATTTTTAAAAAGGGCTGCTGAATTTATGAATAAGCTCACACATGCCCATTTGTAAGAGACTGTCCTTAGGGATTTCATTCTGTAAAGATTAGAAGGCAAAGCTCCTAACTAAAGAACCTCTTGTTTTGGGCAGTTGTTTTCTAAGTTTAACACACACACAAAAAAATGAAATTCAGTTTCACAAGTGACTCAGGTAGTCACTGGTTTTGAATTCATCTAAATAGACATTTCCTAAAAATGAGTAGGCTTGTTTAAAAAATGCTTTAACATATTATTATCCTAGCCACGGTCAGAATCTTCGCCCCAGTCTTTCCAAGACATTTGAGCTTAATTTAAAAGTAAATATTAATATAATCTGACTTAAACTGAAAGGTAGCAGGTACATTTTAAACCTCATAAGAAGATTTGGGAGAGGGGAGGGACTTACTATGTAGTGATTAAATTACTTGGAAACTCAACACTTTCTCCTCCAATTGTGCACTGCAGGCTATGGATAGGAGAGTAGGCTGAAGCCCGGTACGTGGAGCTTGGCTCTTCTGCTCTTTAAGAGAACAGTTCTGCCAATAACTGTTTAATGTAGTGAGTTTACATTTAAATTTCACTTGAATTCTTCCAGAAAATCTTTATTTAAAACCTGCATCTGTACATGTGCTTTCAGTAGTTTCTTTTAATTATGAATAATTTGGAGAAATGTTTTCTGTTCACAATTTATAGATGGAAATGACCAGTTTTAGCACTGTAGTTTTAATGGATGCTATACAAAAATAAGTGATGACAATCACAATGGATTACAATTTTTTTAATTTAACCTTATTGTTTAAATTTTTTTTTGCTACTTGGTTAGACTATTGTCAGAAGTCTCTTCATAATTTTACTAATAAACAAATAGCTTTTAAAAAGATGCCATAAGGAAAATAGTCAGCTAGCACTGTAATATACCTAAGCTATTTCATATGTCTTACCTTGATGAACCTTGCAATCTTATGCGATCAGAGTTAGATTCATGTAAAGACATATAATAATACAGGGGTATATTTCACAGGATTCAAATGAGTGCTATAGGAGCAGTGTATTCTCTGTGCTACCTGCATCACAACTTATTAAAGATGCAGATGTTCATTCCCACTGTAGATTTATTGAAACAGAGTAATTTTCAATGCCTAGTGCAAAATGAAAATGTGAGTGCCCTTTTTTAAAAAGAAGGAAAAGAGTACCATTAAATAGTAAAATATAAAGCCTTTTCCTTTGTGCTGTAGGCCTTCTCTCTCAACTTGTCATGATGGTTGTTGTTTGCTATTTAATTCTGTTTTAAATATAGAAAAATCAAAATTTTAAATTATTAACATGAATTTCATGTTCATTTCTATGTTATATAACGCCAGGTTAAAATGCATTTAACATGTACGTGTAATTACTGAACTTAAAAACAGTTCGTAATTTTAGTCATTATAGTCCATGCTCATGTATTTCATTCTTACTACAAAAATTGAACACTCCACAAAACTAACTCAGTTGTTATTTTATTTCCTGATAAGCACACATATTGCCAGCATTTTCTACCTTGGGCTTAGTGATGAGTAAGAAAAGACTGAAAAGAAATAAACTAAGGGTTGTCTTATCTTTCCTTTTCCTCCACGTCATCATTTTTAGCATAAGTGGCTGGATAATACAAGGAAATAACAAAAATAAGAAGCAATACGATGAAGTTACTTGATAGTTCATGTTTCTTAATAGCCATAGCCATTATGTTCAGAGCAAGTTCCTATTTGAAAAAAATTTGAACAAATCTCTCTCAGGGTTGTCTGTTCCTGTACCTATTTGTAGGTGTAACATGCTAACCTTGCATTCCTTTGAGTCTGACTGAACTCCCAAGCATCATGGGATGACCAGAAACTTGTGATTATGGAGCATCACAAATGCTATTTATATGTGAATGGTGTGACAAGAAATAGAGGGCAAACATATCACATGCATCTTCTGTGGTAATGCGCAGGCTCACTTGTCCCATTGGACATCACTTACAAAACATTAGCTCAAAATAAAATCATTAAGAATTTCATGATGGTGAAGTAGAACATTAAACCAAGGGTGGAGGCCCTTCTGAGCATGGGGTTCCCCTGCTACTCTATAGGTCTCACACCCAAAATATCAGCCCTGAAAAGAATCAGGGATTTTGCTTTTTAAGTACCCTATGGGATTCTTACACCATCTAAATTTTCATAACCAAAATGGCTAGTGGATGTCAGAGTTAGGAGAGTTCTCTTCTACCTGGCTAGAAAAGGCTCACAGGCTCATGTGGACTTGAGTTAGTTTACTTGAGAACATTACTTCTGATCTTACCATCATTTGCATACATCTTTGCCCTGAATACCCAGGAGTTAGTATTCAAATGTTTGATCTTCTCTAATTTCAAAAAGTGGCAGGGATGGGGAGAAAAACTTGGAGATTTGAATTGGATATTGCTTTACACAGAAATGTTCCAAATGGATCAAAGCATTAATATCATCCATATGACTTTCTGTCCTTTCACACGTATTTCAAAGGCTGAACATGACATTCCACAGAAATACATGTGGCCTAGAATATTCAGTAAGCTTCCCTTCAGTTGTACCATTTTGAACTACTTTTGAAACAACATAAATGTTTAAACATTTAGAACCCAACTGTTATTTTAAACGTTTAGAACACTTAATTATAGTAGGCAAATTTGAAAACCAAATACACAAGACCAAACATTCTTCAATATAAAATTTCAAGAACTAATTGTATTTCACACTAAACAATTTCCGGTAAGTAATAATTTCATAGTTTTAAAAAATAAAATTCTCCAAGATTCTTCATATAAGCCAAGGCCATCAAAGTAAATACTCTTCACTATAACTGTATCAATTAAAATAAAAATATAATTTGATTATATATGACTATGTTATTTTTCCTTGTTTCTCTTTTAAGAACTTACTCTCATAAAGCTATAAAAATCCTAAAGCCTTAGTAGTGAACAGAGGGAATAAATGAAAGTGGTGATTCAGATGTAATAACAGAAAATATCTCTGCTTGGCTATGGATACTGAATATTTTTGGTTTCATTCATTTTCACAGATAAATGGAAACTGGCCTTAATGTTGAATATATTCTTTTGGAAGTTTAACCCAAAATTTATAGAAAAGGACAAAGTATAAGTTCAAAGTAGATACACTGACATAGATTTTCACTTAATCTGTGGAAGAAGATATAAAGTCCTAGCCAAGAATTGAAGAGACAACTTCATTAAGAAGTAGATTCACCTTAATGCAAGGCATTTAATGTAAGACACATCAATACTCCTTCTATTTTTGTTTGGAGACAGTTTGGACTGGACATCTCAAAAGGCCTTTGCATCCCTTTGAACATATTTAGGAAAAGAGTTTATTGGCCAGTCTTCCTCTTTCACTCTCTGAATCTTTTCTATTCTATCACAAAATAAAAAGAATATCCTTATCTTTTCCTCTTCTTTGGAATAGATATGTTTATGTCATCATATCAAAAGTAAAGCACATTCTTCCTTTACTTCTGGTCTCTTTTCAGTTGAAGTGTGTTATTGCTCCAGTGGGAAAAATTTATTATTACTTACACAAGAGTAACATAGAAGTCCTCCTAAAAGTATAATTTTACACCATAAGGCATTACTTATATGACTCATGCTGAGTCATTTAGCTTTCAAGTTAACCTACACCTTAAAGAACTATGTATTTGAAGATCTTGATTTTTTCTCTCTCAGTATTCCTCAGGGCAATTTTTCAGCCTAAACTTATTTTAAAAACTAAATTGGTTATGAATCCAATTATGGTAGATATTCTTCACTGAGAGTCCATATTCTCTATTCCCACAGTGATCTACCTAAAACTGTAATTTATTCTCACCAAATGCTTCTTGTTATTCTTTTGGATAAAAGCCACTACTATTTTTTTTGCTTGATTTGAAAACTAGATTGGCAATATCACATGTTTAGAAAAACAAACACTTGTGACATATTTCGTTTTTCTGTAATTTAAACCTCTGTTCTGTGAGTCCTTACAGTTAAAACCTGTTACCTCTTCAACTCACTTATCATATCAGAAGATTCTCCAGGATCTGAGCAAGGTTTGATATGATAGGAAGGTATTAAGGAAATAAGGGAAAAGATAACACTAATACAAGTGCAGTGTGAAGTCCCCTTGCTGTAGACAGAAATACTACTTTCTCACCCATTTCTGTACCTTTGCCTATGTCATAGACAAATAACCTATTCACCATAGGCTTCAATTTCCTAACTCTATAAAGTAAAGGGGTTGGACCATTTGACCTCTAAGGTGTTCTTCAGCCCTAAAATCTTACAGTTCTATAGCTTTCAATTGATGGACTCTACAGAGAGAGGAATACTTTAGGAATAAGCCTCACAACCTACAGGCCAATGATGATACAGATGCTCATGTTTTTAAGGAGGTGATAGAAGATATTTGATCCCAATGGTTTGGAGTCCCCCAACTGTGATAAAGGAGAAGAGCTGAGAAGCCTTCCAACATTAGTGTTCTTTGTCTCTTTGTGGATGACCCTCTCACATTAATATCAACATCAGAAACTCTGAATTCAAGAAAAGAAAGGGAGAGTCACACATTCTTTCAATAACCCTTTGTCAGTGAACATTTGAGAACCACAGGAAGCCAAATCAGACATCACTTAAAATAGTTTTTGGGTCAAGATTACAAAAAAAAGGAAGACAGGAAAGAACAGTGAAATCAGCAGGAGTATGTCCCCTAAAGGCCCTTAAACTAAGTTGGAACACAACCCAGAGCAAGTTAGCTAAGCACTTCTCAGTGGGATTTTACCCATGGAAAGGCATCAACCATAAATTGTTCTCTGAAAGTGTTTCCCCTCAACACCAAAAATCGTTGGGAAAAAGGAGATTACTCGTTAAGGAAGCCTTTAATATAGGATGTGTGCCAAATGCTACTGTTTATAAAATTCATAAACAATCCTGAAAATGGACATCTTAAATTGTGGAATATGAGTGTGATTTTCTCTCTCAGTCTCAGATAAAAGTCATATATATGGGAATTGTAAAGTTACTATATAACTGCTGGTTTCACCAATGTGTAGAGGGAAAAAAATAGAGTAATAATAAATAGTACTTTTCTGTTTCCAGCTAGCGATCCATATTTTCTAGTTGTACGTAGAGTTAATTTTTAGAGTCACAAAGTGACTGTGAGTATCAAAAACAAACTACAGAGCTCTTTATATGCAGAGAGCAATTCAGTTCATACAATGAAGAAAAAAATGCAGTTTCAGCATGACATGACTCTTTGACACGTCTCTGGTAAAGTATTCAAGTATAATTTATATATTCAGTAAACCGCAATATTTACTATTTTCCTTCAGAGGTTTTCCTATTCTCTTCCTTTCTGTCTATTTCAAATTTTAAGGCTATTTACTTTCAAAATGTCTATCCAAACTAAGAGACATACTATAAAAACAAAATAAAATATGTCCAGTATCTTCTCTACCAGTTAATTAAAATTTTTAAGATTTAACTGCTCCAAGAGTTAGTACAAAGTTCTATCTTTATACCTCTAATTCTTTATATCTTTAGTATAAAGTAATATTAAAATAAGTATCAATTGATAAAATTGACATGTTGATATTTTCTTTACAGTTTTCCCAGAATTTGGGAAATAAAAATGAATGTGAAAATATGATTAATTTTACCTCATGTTTCAATTTTGTGTTCTTAACTAAGTATCTGTAAAATATAAGTTTATATTGTAGGACTTTGGACCAGTAAATTAATTTAATTAATTTCTCCTGCTGCTAAATTTTATATAGAATTGGAGAGCTATTTGTAGTCTCAAACTATAAATATGATTTAATCTTTAGCAAGACTTTACAATGTATAAAAATTATCAAAAGAAGAAAAAATTATACAACTATCTATAACCAATATTAATTTGGATGAATTTTATTGTAATTTTCTTCAATTGAACAAACCATGAAAATAAAGATTATTTAATGTTTTGCTTGTCATACATCAAAAGCCATAAGAGATAGTTTCGAAGTTTAATATGTCACAGAATAATGCTATCTAAGTGACTGACCATGCAAGCAGTATATTTTCAAGCTGACAGTTGTATATGGCTACAATTTATACTTATTTTTTTCCTTTCACACATGCACAAACTCATTCTAAATTCAGTACTTTGCTCTATCTTATTACCCTCTCAGACTGTAGTTCAGTATAAATCCCCTCAGAGGTTAGTTTGCCATTGTTTTCTGTTTATGTTACCGACTATTTTACTGATTAACCTTCTTTTAGTTTTATTAGAGATCACTGTTTTAAAAATAATTTGCTTGTAAGCAATATATTAGCTAACATAAATTACCTGATCATAATGGTTTTTATTAAACTTATATGTGATTAATTTTTATAGTTCCATGCCATAAATATACCTTAAACAGAGGCAAGTGTACTTCAGCAATGAAAGAAACAAAGCTTTGGAAAGAGAGGTTCCATCTATCACTTGTAACCGTATATATACATATATATTCTATCTACAAAGTGTTTATTTGCAAGATGTTTTGATGGAGAGCTCAGGCCTTGTCCACCTTGTGACCATCTTTCCCAGTCCTTGCCCCCATCTACCAACCCCAGGTGGTGCAGAGGTGGGCCATTAACTGTCTATATTAAAAAAGACTGTATAAAGTGAATGTTTATTAATGTTTTCCCCCCAAAATAGTGCTGTGATAGTGATTCCAATGCATTGGCATGTATTGATCCATTTGAGTGTGATAGACATAGTGGGGGACTATGTTCAAACAAGTGCAAATGAACATATTAAACTGATAAGAGACTTAAAGTCAATTTAGAAAATGCCATCAGTGTAAATAATATCTGAACAATTCATGTTTAAAAAGAGTAACTTAGTTGACAGAATTTGAAAACATTATAGTTAGAGTAATTTTAATATCTCAGTCTGGTATTTATTATCTAGACACAGTGAGAAAATAAACTGTAGTCTATTTAGCTAACAATTTTAAACAAACATCCTAATCAACCAAATGTTCGTTACATTTTTATCCATACAACAGCCTTGATATTTTTAGCAATACAGTGCCTTCTAAGTAGTTCTCAGCTGCATTGCATATGTTTTGGTATGTTCTGGTTTTATTTCAATTAATTTCAAATTATATACATATAAACACAGAATACTCCAAAATATAAAACAAAGGCTGATAACTGAAGGGAGAAATGAAAAATTGCACAATTATTGTTGGAGATCTCAATATACCTACTTTCAGTAATGGAAAGAAAAATAGAAGGTCAACAAAGAAATAGAAGACTTGAAAATGCTAAAAATCAACTAGAAGTAAGAAATATATATAGAACACTTCACCCAACAGTAGCAGAATACACATTTCTCTTGGGTGCACATAGAACTTTCTCCAGAGAAGACCATATGCTAGGCCATATAACAAGCTTCACTAGACTGAGAAGAACTGAAATCATACAAAGTATATCCCAAAATGCAATGTAGTTATAATTCGATAGCAGGAGGAAATTTAGGACATTTACAAATAGATGGAAATGAATTAACAGAAACTCCTAAATAATTAGTGAGTGAATGAAAAAATTACATGGGAAACTAGAGAATACTTGGAAGTGAATGAATTAGAAAATATTTTGAGATAAATGAAAATAAAACCACTAAATATCCAAATATACTCAATGCAACTAAAGAAATTAGACCTTAAGAAATTAGAAACAGGAAACTAAACTTAATGCAAGGATAAGGAAGGTACTAACACATAATAGTAGGTAAATGAAATAGAAAGAAGAAAAACAATTAAAAATACAAATGAAACAAAAAGTGATGCATTAAAAATGCAACAAAATTGACAGACTTTTAGCTAGTTTAGCTAGACTAATCAAGAAAAAAAGAAAGAAGACCCAAATTACTAAAATTATGAAAGGAACAAGGGGGATTACTGTAGAACTTACAGAGGGAAAAAAAAGATGGTAAGGAAATGCTAGAAGCATCTGTTAGCTAACAAAATCAATAAGCTAAATGAACTGGACAAATTCCTAAAAAGGTAAAATCTACCAAAACTGACTAAAAAGGAAGCATAATATCTGAATGGGCCATAAGAAGTGAAAAGAACTAGTAATCAATAACTTCTCCAAAAGAAAAGCTCAAAACTCCATGGCATCACTGGTGAATCATACTAAACACTTGAAGAATAAATAACAAACTCTTCATAAATTCTTCAAAAAAAATTGAAGAGGAAGGAGTATTCTCCAATCCACTCTATGAAGTCCAAAATGATTCCAAAACTAGGCTAAGAGAAGAAAACTACAAGATACACAGAAAAGAAAACTATAAATATACAGGAAAACTATAAATCAATATGCCCTGCAAATACAGATGCAATAATCCTCAGAAAAATATGGCAAATCATTTCCAGCCTGACCTGGTGGGATTTATCTGAGGAATTAAAAGGTTAGTAAATTTAAGAAAATCAATCAATGTAAGAGACCGTATGAATAGAATAAAGGATTAGAAACCCCATGATCACCTCCATTGATGAAGATAAAGCATTTGGAAAAATTCAACATCTTTTCAATATAAAAGCATTCAAACAAGGAATAGAAGGGAAATTTTACAACCCAGTTAAGGCATCTAAGAAAATTCTACAATTAAAATCATAGCTCACAGTGAAACTGAAAACCTTCTAAAATCTGGAATGAGAAAAGATGTCCATTCTCACCACTTCCATGCAACACTGTAATGGAAGTTCTAGCCAGGGCAATTTATTAAGGAAATGT
Organism: Vicugna pacos; assembly: GCF_048564905.1. Lineage (NCBI taxonomy): Eukaryota > Metazoa > Chordata > Mammalia > Artiodactyla > Camelidae > Vicugna > Vicugna pacos. The sequence continues at coordinate 49,617,047 of NC_132989.1, forward strand.
ATATACATAGTTACCAAAACTAGAAAATAAGATATGAAATTATCACTATTTGCAAAGTACATAATCATATATAGAGAAAATATTGAGAAATTCACTAAAAATACTGAGCTAATAATCAAGTTCATTTAAGTTGTAGGGTACAAGATCAAAATTAAAAACATAATTGTATTTTTACATAGCAACAACGAAAAGTACAAAAATGAAATCAGGAAAAATCCCATTTCCAATGGCATTAACAAGAATGCAATACTTCAGAATAAACTTAACAAAAGAAATGTAAAATTTATACACTGATTGGTACAAAACATTGTTAAAAGCAATAAAGATCTAACCACATGGAAAGGCATCCCGTGTTTATGGATAGGAAGGCTTAATAGCGTTAAAATGGCACTTCTCCCCGAAATGGTCTATAGATTCAATACAATTCCTGTACATATGTCCACTGCCTTTTTGGCTCAAAATGTCAAATAGATTTTAAATGCAAATGTAAGAGATGCATAAAAGCTAATACACTCCTCAAAAAGAAGAACAAAGTTGGAAAGCTACAGTCATTCAGGCTGTGGTACTAGTATAAGTACAGACATATAGATTAATGAATAGAATTCAGGATCTAGAAATAAACCCTAACATTTATGACCAGTTGATTTTCAACAAAGGTGCCAAATTGATTCAACTGGGGAAGAACTGCCATTCAACAAATGGAGCTGGAATAATTGGATAACCACATGCAAAATAAATAGATAGACAGACAGACAGACAGACAAAGCTGGTCCCCCTCCTTCAGATTACACAGAAACATTTACTCAAAATGTTTCATAGACCTAAGTGTAAGAGATAAAACTCTAAAACTTTTAAGAGTAAACACATGAGTACATCATAGTGACCCTGGGCTAGGCAATATTTTCTTATGACACCAAAATACAAACAACAAAGGAAAATGGATAAATTGGACTAAATTCAATTTTAAAACATTTGTACTCAAAGTAATACCATCAAGAAAGTTAAAAGGTAACCCATAGAATGCTAGTATTTCAACTCATGCATTTGAAGGGACCTAACTTCAAAGTATATAAACACTTCAACCCCCAAAGTAAAGACAACTAACCTAGTGAATAATTGGGCAAAGAATCTGAATAGATATATCTCCAAAGAAGATGGCCAGTAAGTCCAAGGTCAAGCTCAAGGTCATTAGTTGTTAAGGAAATGTAAATCAAAACCACAGTGAGATAACATTCCAGCTCCAGGAGGATAGTCATCACCGGAAAGACAGACAAGAACAAGAATATATAGAGAAATTAGAATCTTCATTCACTGCAGGTGGAATGTAAAATAGTGACACCATTTTGGAAAACAATTTTTGGCCATTTCTCAAAATGTTAAACATAGAGTTACTATATAACCCAGCAGTTTCACTCCTAGGTATAGCCAATAGAAATGAAAATAAATGTCCACGTATAAACTCATACATGAGTGGTCATAGCAGCATTATTCATAATAGCCAAAAAGCAGAAATAATTCAGATGTCCATCAACTGCTGAATGGGACAAAACACATATGATGCATCCATACAATATAATAATATCCAGCAATAAAGAAGAATGACGTACTCCCACAATCTTGAAATGTGGGTGAATGTTGAAAACATATTAGGTTTAAGAATCTACTCTCAAAGACAGTATAATGCATGATATTTTTGTGAAATATTCAGAATAAGTAAATTTATTGAGTCAGAAAAATGATTAGTGGTTGCCTAGACTTGGGTGTGGGGTGGTGGGTAGCAATGGGTAGTGATTGCTAATGTGTACCAGAATTATTTTGGGGGTGATGAAAGTTTTCTATAATAAAATTATAGTAATGGTTGTGCAACTCTGTAGGTATGCTAAAAGACCATTGAATTATAAACTTTAAATGTGTGAATTTTAATGTGTAATTTACATCTCAATGAAAATGTAAAAAATATAAATAAAATCAACATTTTGTATCATTTCTTAGTAAACTGCTTAATATCAATTATTCTGATATAGAATTATGTAGTGGTTTATTAAAGATGGTTTAATTGTAATTAATGTTCAAAATAAATATTGCAGAAATAGTATAGGTTTTGGACACCATTCTAATTGTCTACGAGTGTCCTCTTAATCGTTTCTGGAAATTGTTGTTTTTTATTTGTTTGATGCCAGGATTCTATAAATTCCCTGAACCATAATGTACACATTATATCCTACTTCAAATATCTTATGTAAGTCCTTCCATTTACTCACTGATAGCAACCTCCTCCTCAATCCTCCTCCAAAAATAAGCTAAGATTTCATATTTTAAAGTAAGCTAAAAATTTAAGATGACAAACACAGTTTATCTCCCTTCCACTGTATTTTTTAACAATGTGAATACCATATACTTCTAGAAGCAACAGGGGCTCAAAAAAATCACAACATGGACCATAAATCTCTAGAACATATCATGTGGCTATTTCTTTTATTAATATCTTTTGACAGGGAAACTGCCTCTCTTCTCAGTTGTTTAAACTATAGAGGTAGGCACTGTTCTAACTCTTTAAAGATTATCTTTACCTACATTTTTTTCTCAATGCTTTCTTTTCATCGTCTTTTTCCACAAAACGTTCAAGTTTCTGCTGACTCCTCTGCCACTCAGATAGTGTTTATTTTGGGATTTTAATATCCCTTGCTCCATCTAAAAAATGTTTCACTCTCTTCTAACTTTTCTAGGATTTATGGTCTTAGACTTACAATTTCAAATCTGCAGAGCAGGGAAATGCTGATTTTCATTTTTAAGTTCAGCAAGCTTTGCCTATTACCAAATCTTCTTTCTTTCTAGAAACTACAAGGAGCAGGCATCACATAACTAAAGCTGAAAACTCCTGGGCACTATGTGATATGTAACTCCTAAAGATGACCACCACCAACTCTTCCACTCCTGTATGCAAATGCCACTCCTCTCATCAAGAGATCTAGTCTATTTCTCCACTCATATTTTGGGCTGGCCTTGGAATTTATTTTTATCAACAGGATGTAGGGAAACTGACACTGAATTAGTCCTACACCTTGCCCTAAAAAAGCCTGGCAGCTTCACTTTTCAAACTGTTGGAGCCCTTAGCTACCATGTAAAAAGTTCTGGCTCCTTGGCTATAGAAACCAAGCAAAGAAAAAAAGTTGCCTGGCCAGCACATAGCTCTTCCAGGCATAGCCACTGAGACACATTTCATGTGACCTAAGTCACACTGGATATTTCAGCTCTAAAAAAATTCTCAAACAAATACACTGCATGAATGACTCCAACCATTCACATGGAACAAAAATGATCTTTCCCCAAATTTCAGAATCATAGGCAAATAAATGACTTTTACTTTTCCACTAAGTTTTGGGGTGATAATAGGAACAGATAAGTAAAACAGGCATAAAAGAAGAAAACATAGAAGAATGGGAAAGAGCTAGCACAATTAAAATTATACAAACTTAGAGAAGAAACTTCACATTGACCTGTCTTAAAATTATACACATATAAAAAGATATTCTGTAGAAAATCAAAGAAGCTGAAGTGTAAGGAACAAAAGATAATGTTGATAGTTTTCCCCTAAAAGTTTGACTCAATATCATAAATAGAAATAATAAAAGCTAGGGAAATCAGTATAGATATGGTGGGTATTATTTATTGATTATAATAAGTTACAATGGTCTTTTTAATATAGCAGGAATAACCACGAGAAATCTGTAGGTTTTAATTTGATGACTGCCAGGATGTATAGGAATGACAGAAGAGAAGTGAGAACCTCTCCTTTATTATCTTCCTAGAAATGACAAGATGGCATTTGATTCTTTTCACCACCAGGTACTTTTCTTCATCTTCATACTTTACAACAACAAAACCCAACAATTTTTGATGGAAGCATTAGTTATCTGTTGCTAATTAACTACTTGTTCCAACACTTAGTGCATAATCAACAAACTTATTTTACATTTTCTGTAAGTCACAAATTCCAGCATAACTTAACTGAGTGCCTCTGCTTCAGAGTTGCTGCTAAGTCTGTGATGTGGTGATAACCATTAAGGCCAGCCTAGCAGCTGCCTAACACAATTCACAAGAAAAGAAATAACATCTCCTAATCACGTGTCATCAAACTGCATGAACTGTTTAGTTCACTTTAGAAAAAAAAAATTAAAACAAGTCATTGTATAAATTTTCATTTACACTTTAACAAGAAGAGAAAAAAAATAAGAGCAAGGGAAGTGCTAGAAGACAGTAGCAAAGAATCAAAACCAGTATGTGAAAGGCACAGATAAACAATTCAGGAAGAAAAGCCAAGCAAGGCATGGAGAGATGGCTAAACTCCATATATGTCACAGAGCAGGCCAAAGGGAACTCCACATGGGTAGAGTAAGTTTAGTAGTGTGAGAAGAAGAAACGGGACTCGGAAAGTGGAAACTAACTCTTAGGTGCCAGGCAGGGAGTTGGTTATACGCTTAGACTCTATGCTCTGGGAGATTGGGAGACAAAGCAGGAACCCAACCAAGACTGAGCAGGTAAGACTGCTCAGTAAGACTGAGCAGATGTTGATGTTGTTATTAAGCTGATTAGCTATAACCTAAAGCTCATTTCATTTCTAAATACATAAAACCAGGGTTGTCTGGGCTGGAATTGATCCACTAGGGTTTTAACACCAATGTCAGTACCAAATTAGAAGGGATGAGAAAAACTGTTGAGGTTTTTCTGAAAATACTTGGTAGGCTCAGTCTCCCAGCCCAGCTTAGTTCCCATAGTACTACTTTTAGTACTAGGACAGGGGACAGGTTCATATCAAGATTTAGAACAACTACACTGGACATATGTGAAAAGCACAGGAGACTTTCTGCACTGTGTACATCTGAATTACAGGAAAAGCTGCTAAAAATTCACAAGTTATTTGCATATTGCTGTCCAGTTGTCAGATGGCATCTCAGTTTATAAATGTGAGAATCATAGCAGATTTTATTTTCATCAGATTGTTAGGCTTACTTATTGAAATATATCATATCAACAAGCATCTCTGAGTTTCCATGGTCATACTGGTATCGTGTGGGGCTCAATATATGCAGAGTGGGAGAGGAATCAGCAGACTTTCCACCTGAGGAAAGTCTCCAAAAGGGACACCTTTTCAACAGAATTCTTAAAAGGATAATATTTGATATGGGTATTGAGCTAAGGGAGAGATGAAAATACTTTCAAGGAACTAGTGTGGACCACCAGGAAAGTAGAAAATATGATCAAAAAGTATCTTTTAAGAGCCTTCTCTCTTATCAATAGACTTCCTAGGCTCTGTTTACTATGTCCTTTCCATATCATTTTTGCCCCACATTTATACCCATTGATTTAGAACATGGCATTGTCTCTGGTCAACCAACTGTTAAGGGAATATCCCCAGAATCCATGGGATTTATAATCCAGTTAGGAATACAACCATTTAAACAAATACAGCCATTAGAGAGTATACAATATTCACAAGGTTGATGAATGATATGAGAGAGGTACGTATTACCATGTGAGTGCTAACCAAGGGGGTATAAATTCTGAATAAGAGGACAAAGGAGGAATACGCAAAGAGGACAACACTTGAATTGGATTTGGGAAAATTAATAGAGTTTTTATAAGCAGACTCATGCAGGAGGAACTTTTGGTTAGTGAGAGTAATATGATAAAAGATAAACCTGGAAGTACAGGGTCTGGGATGATCAGTCTGATACAACTGGAACAGAAGGTATAGGTACATGTGCACAAGGATGAAGAGATTTGAAGATAAGTCCAGAAAAACAGACTGGGCAGGTTGTGGAGGGCTTTGATTGCCATGCTAAGAAATAGGATTCCAGTGAAGATAGTTTACTTGGGTATCAGTATATCTGGACCTGTGCTTTAGAAATACTACATAGAAACTCTATGGAGTGTAGCAGTACATAGCAGCACTATTCAATATGAAGGTGTCTGCAGCAATGCTGCACAGTATTTATGGATGCCTCTCTTAATAAAATTACATGCAAATCTGGCTACAATATTGAGTGCATGTGTATTTCATGTGAGCACTATATACAAACATATACAGTTCTTGTATTTACAGAAAAGAATAAAATTTTAGAATTATTTTAATTTTATCATAATATATCACTTTATACTGTATTTCTGTTCAAAAGTGTGAATTTCAATTTTGTTTCATACATAAGGGAACTTAAATGCATAGTGCAATACCAACCTGGGCCATATTAGAACTACTGGCTTATGAATGAACATTGGCTAAAAGTCGTTAGAAATGGATAGCTGCTTAGTGGTGTGTGGGAAATGAGTTGATGGTCACAGTCCAGCTCCTACTTAACAGGTGTCTACCTCATAAAAACCACCATCCTAATCAGCACTTATTGGCACCCTTATCATCTGTGCGAGGAGAGAAGCCAAGATTTAAGATTGCTTTCCCTTCTTTGTCTGTCAGGACTGTGTCAGAAGTTTCCCTTCAACCTTTTAAATGGCTCTATGTTTTCCTTCTAACAATATTAATTTCTAAAATGAACTTAGTGTCTAAGAAGCCATCACTAGAGACTGTAGTTGACTTCTTAAACAGACAAGACATTTATTTTAGAAAATAGTATTGTTAGAAGGAAAACATGGAGCCATTACCAAAGGTTGTTTAAAATGAGAACATTTCAAGAGGTACCATCTCAAATCATCAGTTTAAAGACAGACATATGTTCCCACCACAGGGACCTGTCCTACTGCGTGAACACCAGAAGAAAATTCATTACTTAACATCATTAAAGGATCATACTCAAACTTAATCATGATTACAGGGTGAAATCCACAGCTTTACTCAGGTGTTACTTGATTGCAATATTGGATGCTACTCAGTGGAAGAATTTGTTTTTCCATGCTTGATAGCATGTCATCTTTCATATTTTATGCTTTAAGCATGGAATCTAGTTTCATAGAAATGAGAAATATTCAAACCAATTCACTTGCAATTGAATTCTTTAAAACCACCATTTACTGGATAAATGAGTGTCAAAATTTATCTTTTTCACAAAGTGTATTTATAGATAAAAATATTTTATGAACGATCCACTGTGCAGTATTAATGCTTTGATTTCTCTCACTTTGGAAAAAAATGTCTATGTGGTGATTATAGGAAACAACTAACTCTATTAAAAGACTTAGTGTGATGTTTCAATAACAGTTGTTTTAGAGTATATTTTGAGGAGCGAAGGGTCAATGGACTTGAATGCATTCCAGTTATCACTGCCTCACAGCTTCATTGGTCTTTCAATACATAAGAAAGAAAAAGTAAAATTGCCTGCATAACAAAAATGCATTCAAAATGCATTTATGTTTATTGCATAGAAAATAAAAATCAAAGAAAAATTCACAAACATCAATGTTTACCAAGGACCTTAGTCCTAGTAGAAAACTAATACAAAAAGGAAAAAAATGAGAACTTCCAGGAGAGAATTAAAACTGTAAACCATTCATATCTTCCCCAATAATCTCTTAATTTATATAACTAACCTTTGCTTATTAAAATTTTTCAAAAAATGAGATATTTGAAGTAATCAATTAAACAAAGAAATGTAAAACATTTTGAATGTGAAATGTAAATGTATACATGTTTGCTGAATAAACTATTTAAAGTATGGAAAAACTTAATTGCTTTCCATAACCCTTTCATTCATTTTACATCATTTTGTATCCTCTCTTCATTCTTGTCTACAAACATAATTTTTAAGATTGAGTGTTCCCATGCAAGTTGTGTGAAAATGAAAACTAAAGTTTCTATATATTGGGTTACAATTTTGACATTACTACTGTTCCACAGAGAGAAAATAAGACATATTTTATAATTTGAGAGAAGGAATTTCAAAATATCTCATTTGCAAGCTAAAAAAATTATCCAAGGTCATAAAAGTATTACAAGAAGAGTCAAATGAATAGCCATAATTATAGGTTCCACTGCATAATGGAAAAAAAAGTGAAGACCTTTTACATAGTATTATTGTAGTATGTTCTTCTTTTGAATATGATGAAAACCCAAATGAACGAATTCTTTCTCAGGTTTCCACTTGTTTCTTTAGTCTGTGACTGTTGTTTCTCCACCTTTTCTAAAGACCAAGATTTCCATTATCTAAATCACAGGCAAATTATCTGGAAGTTTAGACATCTAGGAAAGATTGAGTTGTTTCAATTATAAGTTCTAATTTTGATGTACATTTTAAAAAATCTTCCACTTAAACCTTTCTTAACTGAAGTATAAATTACCTAAGAACCCTAGGACTATGCCATGACCTACCTTTGAGAAAACCTTACACTGAGCATGAGTCCTGACTTTTAGTAAAAACTCAGTAAATTTATATTAATATTTTTATTGAACTGAAGATATAAAAAGATACAGAAGTTCTTCCAAAAGTTATAGATTGCATTTTGCATAGAAGCAGACAAACACATCTTATTTGACTTTGAAATTATTCCTAGGAGCACAAATAGAAGTCCATTTATCAATTTTACTCTTAAATAAGCTGAAGATGTTAATTTAAAATAAGTTTTCCTTCCTTTAAAAACTAAAAGAATGAAACTTTTATATAAACTCCTATTTTGTGATTGCTAGAGATTATCTTTTTAAATTTTGGTTTTTCTTCTCTTTTTCTAAAAGAGGGAATCTGCTGGAAATGTTATTTCTGTCTGATTTTTAACTCAATTTAGAAAACAGTCTGAACACTTAGTGTGTTCCTATACTTAGTAGCTAATACACAAAATACTTCATAAAATAATATCTTTACTCTGTCATAATATTATCTATCCATTGCATGGTTTAGTGTAACACTAAAAATGACAGTTCTTATCTGATTTCATGTGCCAAAAAAATACCACTTTAGCATGAAAAAGCCATTTGATATGAGAACTGACCAGGTGAAGGTTCAGAATGCACTAAAGAGACAAGTGAAAACCTGTAAGTAGAAGTTATAAATCTGAAGTATTGCATTAATATCACAAAGGTAGTAAGGTCAGTGATAAAAAGGAAATCTTCATTTTGTGATTCAGAGGTTTTTATTCTCTTCTAACTGTTTTAATTTTGTACAATTGCCATCAATCTTTTCATCTGAATGCCATTTTATGCATTGGTGATCTCTGAATATTTCAAGGCCGTTTACAGGCAGCTCAGCAAAGTGGTGTGGTATGAAACACTTCGATTTAACTTCTTCAGGTTTGTTTCACTCTCCACCCAGGCACACCTCAGATGCTGCTCTGCTCATTGCTATCACTGCAGCATAGCCTATGACTCTTCAAACATTATCGCCACCTGTCAAACCTGGCATGAAATAGCTTGCAAGGCTTTTATGTTGATTTTAAGGAATTAGCAGCATCAAGCATGTTATTTATTCTGAGTTTATCTTCAGTGATATATGCTGTTTCCAGGAGCACTGGCTTGCATCCTGAATCTTTTCAGGACTGGCTGCTGAAGTATTATATTGTCATCTGGATTAAGTTTGTCTAAATTCCGCTCCCAAATTTACTTTTTTAGAAAGACTTCACCCTGCTAAGTTCAGTCAATAAGAAATCTGTCTTCTCACAATTAAAATTTACAAGACCATCTCCAAAGCTAATTTAGAATATGTAGCAGCCTAGTACTGTATAAATTTATTTACAAAATTTAGGTATCATCCCAATCCTGCTTCTAATTATATATATATTTGTTATAGGTTTGCTTTCATTACCAATGAAGAATAAGAGGAGAAAACTGTGCAAGCATATAAAACTATTAGAGTAGAGTTTTGAAAAATAATTTTTGGCAGTGTGTATTTGACAGATGAAATTTCAAAATCTTGAATATAGAAAGTAAAATAAATTTCTGGCTGGAAAAATACAGTTGGAAGAGTGCAGAGAGGGCAGAGCAGACATCTGGGGAGTTGATGGACTTCTGAGTTAGTGATGGTTTCACCCACAGGCTCCATTCATTTTCCCTGTTCCCTCAGAGTCCACTGCCCTTTTCTCCAGACCGCACTGACTCCTCCTTCCAGCAGAAGGCCACTCACTGGCCAAGGTCAGGACCCTTCCTGGCTGGAGTGACAGATCAAGGTCTCACTGTTCTCACAGGTAAAATTAGGAGTTGGGATTAGATCAATTATTCTTATTATATTTTTGGTCGAATTTCCCTTTGAGAATTAGAGGAAAGATTTGGAAATTCTATCCTCAAAAGAAAAAAGAAGAAAAAGGAAAAAAGCACATAAACACAACATTCTAGACGTTTTAAGCCTATCTATAGAATCAACAATTAATTCTATTAAAGAATCCAGAAAATTAAATTAAGAATTAATTCTATAATTAACTCTATTAAATTAAGAACCAGAATAGAATATTTTTAAAATATTATACATGATTTCATAATAGGCATGAGTTTGGGGCTTTAGAATAATGATAATTTCTTTGGGCTTTCCTGTCATCACAAACTATCTGCACTAAACACCCATTTAAGAGGGCAGCCCTAGAAGCCAGAACAGCTATGTAGTATTACACTAATTAAACGAGGGGGCCATGGGACTGAGGTGGCTCTAATAACTTGGTAGACTCCATAAGCAAACCAAAACCTAAGCCAGAGTCCAGATACTGGTATCTACGAAAACAAAATCAAGAACAACCAATCACAGACCGCCAACTAGCTTTTCCCAAATTAGGCAATCACTTAAGCTTCACATTGCCAAACAACTTCCTTACTTTGCCTCCGTATCTTTTCTATACAAACCCCTTCCCTAGTTCCCGTTGGTGGAGTGCCCCTAACCACTTTAGGTTTGGTGCTGCCTGACTCAAATCGATGTTTTCTCAAATAAATGTGAAAATTTTAATGCTTTTCAGGTTTTTTTTTTTTAACAATAGTAATTTCTGTTCAGTCACAAACTTCTTATGAAGCCTTAGGAAAATCACTTATCTTTCTTTCCTTCATTTTCCTCATTGGCAAATCAGGGATAACAACATCTATATTTACCTCATATGGTCATTATGGGTATTAAATTGTGTAACCTGGGCCGGCAATTTACATATATATACACACACACATACATACACATATATGCATGTATACTTAGAACAGGACCTGGAACATAAGTGTTCAATTTATCTAAGATACTGCCTGTGTAACTTTTTAAAATCTTTATAAAGATGCATAGAAATAAACTGAAAAACAACTATTTTCGTTTAGGTGATTTTTTCCCTAGAATTTCAGGAGCCATATTAACCATATCTAAATTCACAACATTCTATACATTATCTGTACTCTTGTTTACAGTCTCTAAGTGAATGCAAAAAGAAGGAATATTTTTATATCATCAAAGTAAAAGAGTGAATAGCTGCTTCCCAATTGAAAGGACAATAGGAAGAATATAATCAATAACGATAATTCATTTGCACTTAGCATCCTTCACTGTGTAACGTGTCTTGGGATCATGTTCCTCTCCCCCCATCTCTTTTCAGCAAAATCTATTAGTCTTCCCTCCTCATGGGGCTGGCGTAAAGTTACTTACAGGTATATGTATATTCATTGCTTAATGGATCTTTTCTAAAAAGACTTTCCTTGCTGAGCTAATTTGTCTCTATTTTTAAAGCTTCAAAATAAGCCTTTCTGAACTGAATATTCAAAATCAGTATCAGCAGACTTCTGAGGTATTTCTTTCTTTACCCATACTTTTTACAGCTGAAAATCAGGTAATATTTTAGATAAGATTCGGTTCAAAATTGTTATACCAGATGCAATTTACCTTTTAACCTTAAGTCCTACAATAACTTCCTTTCCCTTCCTCGTTCTTGCGCTGGTGAAGTGTGACAGATAAAACTGTCATTTCTGTTAAACAAGAGAGCATTTACACTCTTCACCACTTTCCACTCTACTCTTACGCTTGTAATGAAACTAGGTAAGATATAAACATAATAGGAAAGGAAAAGCCACACACATTTTCTGCATAGTGAAACCACCCTTCTTTTTTCTCCTTTTTTCACAGCACTATTTTCTTACCGGTTCTATATTTTTCCTGTCCAAAAACAGCTGTTACATGCACTACACACTTAACTTTTTTTCTGTGACCAACTATTTTACAAGTCCTATAATTTTGCCTTCATTTTCTCAACCAAATATGAACATCCCCCTCCCCGACACACGCACAAACACTCTGTTTTAGGTGCCACGGCATCTCAATAGCATCAATCACCATTCGCACCATCGATCATGCAGCTACGAGGCGGCTGGGTGACATCTGCCATAACAGCCTCTGTGCTATGATAATGCACTTGAATTCTGATGCAGAAGGATATTGGTTTGCAGACTTGTAATCAATCATAGCATCTTTTCAAGCAGGACATCTTAGAGATGTAACAGAGAGTTAATCACACATTCTTAGAGTATGTTTGGACATGAGTATAAGGAGTCCCATGATGTTGAACAATACTGAATAATTAAAATATAATTCATAATTCTCCCAACAGCCAATGCCATCTAAGTTATTCTAAACAATATACTGCTCTTTCAACTTTAGCCTTCTTCCCTGTAATTATCAGTATTCTAAGGGTTTTTGAATTATTATTAAATTTTAGCAATATTTGTGACATTCTAAAATGCTAAACATAAAGACAAAGTCATTTCATATTTAGTATTCCTAACCCTAGTGCCATTTAATGCATGCACATTTTATACAGAAATTTATTCAAGAACATATTAAGATATTCACTCATTTCATTCAATCATTGCTGTGCCTTCCATGTGCCAGGCACAGCACTAAGCGCCAAGAAACATTGCAAGGAGTAAGTCAGAAAGATAAATATTTAGAGTGGTAGTTCTCAATTGGGAACTGCTTTGGCCCTCAGGGGACATTTGAAATATCTGGAGACATTTTCTGATGTAATTGGGATAGTGTGTTATTGGACAGAGAACAGAGATGATGCTAAGCAAGCTATGATGCTTAGGGAAGGCTTCTCAAAGCAAGGGACCCTTTGGCCCAAAACGTCAACAGTGGTGAGACTGAGAAGTCCCAATTTAGAAGGATCATAAAGGAATATGACAAAGAGTACACTTGTTTGGTTCTGAAATGGTACAAGGAAGAAGTCATCACCTGTACTTCAGGTAGTCATGGAAGGCTGACTGAAGAGGAACACATAGATCGTGGTTTCCAGTACGTTTGCCAAGACTATAAGATGATGGGAAAATGTGGCAATTTCAGAGGAGAAAGGGAATATGTACAAAGACATAGACAAGAAATCTAGTACAGCTGGAGTAAAGGATAGTTAACATTGTGTGGAATGATGCCGGGGGGAGACAGATCACTTCAAATGAGGTGAGAAATATTCTCATTAATGTGATACATTCGTATACAGTCATATGACATGGAATCCTTGTGTGTCAGATTCAAGAACAGATTGCATTCTAGACAGCTGGAGAGTTGCCAAATGATTTTTTAACAAAGGAATAATAATAAGGAGATATGTGATATTTTTACAATAAATGACAAGAGAATTTGGAGAGCATGTTGGACTGAAGTAGCACTGGAGGCTAAAGAACCAGGCAGACTTTATTTTGCAATGAAACCTATGAGAAAGTATTATGGTTCAAACCAAGAATTTAGCAGTGAGAACTGGAGAGAAAGGAATGACTAGGGATAATTAGGAAGATGAGCGAAAGTCATCTGCGAAATTCATCTACGAAATGTAAAAGTGATTGAAAAGTAGAAAATGACACGTACAGTTCTGGCTTGCCATATTAATTGCAAAATAAAGTAACCTTGGGAACAGAGTTTGGGATATGATGAATATACCAGGTCCAGTGAATCCTATGATTAATTTGTGATTCCTAGATAACATTCAAGCAGAAGTATCATAAAGTTTTTGGATGTGGAACTTGGAAGGTAGTTCTGGGTAGGAGACATTGATTTGGGAATCATCAGCATATAGATAGACATGAAACCCATAGGATAGATATATTTACCTGAAGAAAATATGGAAGATTAAAGTACGAAAGAACCCAAGTGAAGTCCAAAAGTTGACTGGGTCAGATTCTAGCAATCCAAACTAAGTCAGTGGAAGGGTTAGTAGAAAATCTGTTAAATGATGCAGGGAACAGGGTAGCAGCAGGATAAACAGTTTATGTTTCACAACTCTCCACCAAATACGTTTTTTAAAAAGAACATTAATGGTAAATTAATAAAATATAATTTGAATGCACACTCATGATATTTCATATTTACAGTCATGAGATGAATAAAAGGTATATCTACTTTTGTGCTAAGACACAAAGATATATATATAGAGAGATGTCTGGTACATAATAGGTGCTCAGTAAACACTTCTGCAATGCAGGGGTACCTATACAATGTATGAGAGGAGTAGCAAACCCACAGAATTTCTAATAAAGGGGAGTGTGACTGATAGAGAAGCTAGATCAGCTGTGGCAGAGGTTAATCTATCAGGATTCACTCCAAAAATCTTTTTCAATTTGTAAACACTGAAATTATCCTGGAAACAAGGAAAAAACTGGTTGGCATAGGAGCATAAAACAGTACATGAAGTATTTTTATTTCTTTTTGTTTCTTTTGGATTTTTTAATTTCGGAGGAAAGGTGTTTTGGATTTTTTCTTTTCATATACATGAACAAAGTTCACTTTAGTTTTTTTGTTTTGGGGGTTTTTTTTGATAATAGATAATACTCTCTTTGTTAGAAATTAAAGCACTCTTTCAAGTTTCAAGAGGTGCCTTCAAATTCAAGGATTAAATAACAGCATGTACACCTTTCATGCCTTGAGATATTTCTATCATTTACCTTATTGACCTTGATCTTTCCAGAATGAAAAGTAGTTTGTGGTTTGTTTTTCTTGCTGTTTCATATCCTCAAATGTCAGTGCCTTCCATTAAACTTTGTCATTTTTATTTTTTACTTTTTTCCAAACCACCCTATCCTTTCAGGAACTTGGTTTCTTTATGCTTTCTTCCCTGTCCTTCACTTTGAAAATCGACTTCTGGAAAAACAATGCAAGTCTCGTATCATAGCGTGCATTTAATAATATACTAATTAATGGATCAATTACCTAAAGCTAACTGTAACTGTAGGATAAATGTGTCTATTTTCTTGCATTTAAGGCACCAAGGAAACTGTTAGTGTGATTTATTTGAATACAATAAGAAGTAAGAAGAATGACTTTTGAACACTGAAATTATACTATGCATTAGTTGTCCTTAGTATAAATGAGATTCTCTCCATGTCCAGTTCAGAAGATGACTAATTATGTTTCCTCTTTTAGAGAGGTAATTCCAACTTAAGTGGATACACTTGAAGAGCAGCTTAGTTTTTTTAATGTGTTAATAGGAATGTAGGTTATTCTTCTTTGCGCTAGAAATTTTCTTATGCTTTTTGATCTCCCACCTTGCCTTTCATCCAGCTACACACACACACACCCTCCACTTGGGGGAGAATTCTCTAACTTTTCTCTTACGGACAAGGGAAGGCCTGTAAGAAGTCATTTATCCCCTGCCCTTCATTAAGAGAAATGTAATGTAGCTTCGAAAAATTTGGGGTAGTGAGCTTATGATTACTGTGTAAAATCACATGTTACTATAAATCTGAGTATCTTCAAATGTATTTATGGTACATTTAATTTCTTTAGTCCAAATATTTTCTTTAAGGAGTAATTTAAGGAAGTCTATCCTTCGTGCCAACTGAAGTCATTGTTATTTTGCTTTTAATTACCTCTGACTCTAAGAAAGGTGTTCCTTTTGCTCCTTTTCTGTGTAAGATTTACTTTGTTACTTGATAATGAGATTTTTATGTTTCTAATAGACTTTAAGCGGCTTATTCCTGATACATCTGAGACCTGGTCAAAGCTCTAGACCAGGCTGTCCGATAGGGATATGTGTGATGATGGAAATGCTCCACAGAACTGTCCAGTACCGTCTTCATTAGTCACATGCAGCTGTTGGATACTTGAAATGTTGTTAGTGCAACAGAAGAAATACAATGTTAGTTTAATTTTAATTCATATTAAATAGTCATGTGTGACGAATGGCTACTGTATTGGGCGGCACAGCTTCAGCTGCTTATGATCACATTCGAATTCATTAAAAATTACATACACAGTATGGTTTTTATTATTACCATATAGAGTAGCTGGTAGAAATAGTGTCACAAAAGAATAAGGACATTTGATATATCTCCCCACAAACACCAATAAATAATTTACTTAGTGTGCTAAGCTTGCTTTGAAAATTACATTTAAAATTGGTAACTTTATAGCTACTGTGATATCATGATATTCATAAAAATTATATCTGTTTACTGTCATGTAGTTCCATAGCTTTTTTTATTCTCCATGTTGTTGTGGTAATTGTCATCAACTCATTTCTTCTCAGTTGTCTAATTAGCCACAATATTGTCAAAACTCAAATCCTATATCTAGCTATATTTTTCAGCATACATGGCCTGGTGCCATCTGTAGTATAATGAAACTTTTTTTCTATGTCCAATTCCTTAGTTTACAATTTACTATTAAGTAATTTTTTTTTGAGAATAACTTTTAAAAAAATTAGTGTTCAAGTAAACTTTTTAAAGAACTCTCTCAGATGATACTGATTTACTAGTAACCCATATTTTTCTAATCCTCTAATTTAATTTTTCTTTCCTGCCTTTAACCTCCCTTCTTCCTTCCTATCCTTTTTTCCTTTCTTGCCTTCTCCAAGTGCTTTCCAATGTACACTATGTGCACAGTGACATATATGTGCTTTGGTTTCCCACTGCTGCTGTAATAAATTAACACAAACTTAATAACTTTAAGACAATGCATATTCATTACCTCACAGTTCTGGAGTTCAGAAGCCCTAAAGATAAGGGGTCATAGGCAGGGGTGCATTTCTTCTGGAATCTCTAAGGAAGACATTTCCTTAACTTTTCCAGCTTCCAGAGTCTACATGCATTCTCTGGCTCATGGCTTCTAGTTCTGTCTTCAAAGCCAACAAGGCAGCATCTTTCGATCAGTCAATCCATCAATCTCTCTCTGTCTCTGTCCCTTCCTCCTTCCCTCCCTCCTCTGCTACTCTTGTCAATTCTACCTGTTTGACTCTCTTTTCATGCTTTCCTCTCATCTGAATACAGTCAGCCCAGCTATATAATCCAGGATAATCTTTTCACCTTCACCTGAAAATTCTTAATGGAATTACACGTGCAAAGTCTTTT
This sequence comes from Vicugna pacos, assembly GCF_048564905.1. Classification (NCBI taxonomy): domain Eukaryota; kingdom Metazoa; phylum Chordata; class Mammalia; order Artiodactyla; family Camelidae; genus Vicugna; species Vicugna pacos. Next base: position 49,634,265 of record NC_132989.1, read on the forward strand.
TTGCCATGAGGTTAATATAGTCACGGATTCTGAGCACATATCTTTGGGGAACCATGATTTTGTCTACCACAACACATATTTTATAACTCTTTAGAATATAAAAGTTGCAGTAATGTTTTGAAAGAGCTAATTATATTGATGAATGTGTATGTGTATATATAGAGAGAGATTCACAAATATTTGTATATATTATGTACATAATTAATAACACAGGTCAATATGTATACAATAAGATAATTTATGTACTTATTCTTATGTTTCATACATTTTCAAGCTTTTATTCAAAAGTTGTACTTTGAAGATTCCTAAACGGCTCATGTCTCTATATATTTCCTGATATCACAAATCTTTTCTTTTTGTCTTTGCATCTACCCAATTATGCTCTCATACACTATTCTTAACAAAAATAGTATTTAATAATGTATTTTAGCTAACAGTTTAGTGATTCAAGTTGACTTTTAACAAATTTATTGATATATAAGTAATGCGGTATAGAATCTTACTACAGCCAAGAAATATTACATTAATCATTTCATCTCTATATATCAGGCCTATTACTCTAATCTAGCACATTAAATTTGTGTCAAAATGAAAGTTTTCAATTCGAAATCCTAACAATTTAAACAGCCATGCCAAGCTTTTCTTAACTGAATGTGGATCTAGTTAACAGACCACCTTTTGTCATGAAAATGTACGATCACTCACCTAACTCAATTTGCTTTAAACCACTTAACACTGTGTAGTGAGAAGAACACTCACCAGTCGAGAATCAGATTGATTTTGGCTTAAACTCTGGCTTGGTTGCCCTACAGACTATGATTCTGGCTCACCTCTTCAGCTCTCTAAGTTTTGGGGCCTTCATCTGTAAAATGGAAACAATAATATGTGTCGCTATGAAACAGTGGCTGCTCAACACACTGGGAGGCTAAGTAAATGACAGGAGCTTTATCACAATCATCTTTAATAGTAGAAAAAAAAGAACAAATCGTAGAACAAGTCATGAGTATAATCAAAGTGAAAACGAAAATAAAAAATCAAGAGATGGTGATATTCTTTACTACACGTGAAAGAACCTTATCTAAGCAGTCAGATTAGGTCCTGGATAAATCTAATGATACACAAGATTGTCTCTATAGAGACATCATGTTCAGTTTTTAAATGTACTCATACTTTGTTTGCCAGGTATCAATCTCCTTTTGCATTCATTTTTAGGAAATTTAATATTTAGATTTTATTCATATGTTTTTTTTCTTACTTCATCGTATCATTTGCTCAGGCTACTCTGATTCTTCTCCTCTAAACATCTTTTTGTATTTTCATGTCAGATAGTCTTTCTTTATGATGTTACGCATTGGACCAGTCAAGCAAGATCATTTCAATTTCAATTCCAACATTCAAAACTTGGTACACAACTGACCTTTGTTATATATATAAAATATATGTTGTATAAAATATAATGTATATATCATGCATATATATGAAGTTAACATGAAGTATATAATATACATAAAGTATTGTATATTTATAAATTTAACATATACAATTGACACAAACACATACCTACAAATAAACACAGGCATACACCTATAATGCTATTGACATGACTATTAAAATATCTTCCCAAAGGAAATTTGTGCTGTCAATTTTCTTATCTACCTTAATGTAATTTAATCTATTTTTCAAACTGTCAGGATAGTGACCTTTTCTAACAATGCATATTTGATTGTTTCTCTTTGGTTCTGAAGTTTCAGAAGGAACTCCATTATGTCCTGGGCAATATGATGGGGTAACCTCTTGACGTGGTCTACCAGGATCTTTACCATCTCTCACCCTCCTGACCTCACTAGGCTAAACCCTGTGCCTCATCACTCATCTCATCACTCAAATCCTGAATGTACTTTGGTGATTTTCCCCTCATAGTCATTCAGCTGATTTTTCTCTCTGGTTGACCTTCTTATTAACTATGCCCTCTAACTGCCTGGCATAATTTCCATGTATCCATAATTTTATTTCATAATTTTATTCTTCTGGAAAGCTTTCCTTAATTCATTTAATCAACATTCATTATTTTTCCCTAGTGCCAGCAGGTTTTAACATCACTTCAGTAGTACTTTTTGACTATTTTGGGGGAATGTGAGTAGTTGTCACCCCACCCAGATCTCGTGATGCTACAGGCCACATGCATTCACCTCTAGTATGGTGCTTCTGACATGGAAGGTACACAGGAAGGGTTAGTCAATAAGGAAATGGGAAACTGAATAAAATTGGTACATGGGCTTAGACTTTAAAATTCAGTGTTTAAAAGTCACCTATCGTAATCGCACTAAAGGTATATACATATATGCTTATTCTAAACAATAAAACAATATAGAAATACATGAAGTGCAAGGTTAAGGATTCTCAGCGTTTCTCCCTACTCTACTGCCTTTCCTGTAGACACTCTTTTGCAAGTAAGCATATAAACCTGGATATTTAGGTTTAGATTTTTAATAGTTATATGAACCTATCTAAAATTTTTGTGTATATTGCTTCTTTAGCTCAGTGCTATAACTTAATGCTTCTCTTGTGCCATTACAAAGAAATCTCTCTCATTCTTTTTATCTGGAACACAATGTCCTAGATTTATATGATTCATTCATTAACCCATCTTCCATTAATAAACATTTATATTATTTCTATTTTTTTCTACAACAAAAAATGTTACCATGAATATTCTTACACACACATACACACAAACATATACAAAATTGTGTTCATGTGAAAACATAAAAAGAGCTTAGATTGCTAAACTATAATTCTTATACTTAAGGGTAAGAACTTTAAGTTGCATACATACTGCCACATGGTTCTCCAGAATTTTCAACAATAAACATTCATTTGTTACAGTTAAAGAAGTTAAGAAAACTGTAATGAAAAAACTCAGATTTGACAAAATTCTCCCTAATTGTATTTCCCTAGAAAACTGGCAAAGGAATTTCATAATTATATTCCAAGAGGAAAAACAGCATTTTCTATCTCTAAAATACAGGCATACCTCATTTTATTGCACTTCACGGATATTGTGTTTTTTTAAATTGAAAGTCTCTGGCAATCCCACATCAAGCAAGTCTATTGGCACCATCTTCCAACAGCATTTGCTGGCTTCATGTCTCTGTGTCAAATTTTGGTAATCCTCATAATATTTCAAACCTTTTCATCATTATTATATTTGTTATGGTGATCTTTGATCAGTAACCTTTGATGTGACTATTGTACTCGTTTTGGGCATTATGAACACTGCCCATAGAAGACAGGATAATGTGTGTGTGTGTTCTGACTGCTCCACCCACTGGTCATTCACTGTCTCTCTCCCTCTCTTCTGGTCTCCTTATTACCTGAGACACAATAATATTTAAATTAGGTCAAGCAATAACCATACAATGGCTTCTAAGTGATCAAGCAAAAGGAAGAGTCTCATGGAGCAAGGAGTAATTCAGATTTTCAAGTCTTGATTCTCTAAGAGATACATCCCATAAGGCTATATAGCTCCCAAGATGGTGACTGCTCTAATGGATCAGAGAAAAGTCAATTGAAATCTCTCGAAAGGGTTCACCATTCTAGATGCCATTAAGAAATTTGTGACTCATGGGAAGAGGTCAAAATATCAAGATCAACAGGAATTTGGAGAAAGGTGATTACAGCCCTCATGGATGATTTTGAGGCATTCAAGACCTCAGTGGAGGAAATTACTATAGATGTGGAAATAGCAAGAGAACTAGAATTAGATGAGTCTGAAGATGTGACAGAATTGCTGCAATTTCCTGATAAAACTTGAATGAATGAGAAGTTGCTCCTTATGGATGAGCAAAAAAAGTGATTTTTTGACATAGAAACTACTGCTGGTGAAGATGCCGTGAAGACTATTGAAATGACAACAAAGGATTTAGAATATTATATAAACTTAGTTGATAAGGCAGTGTCAGGGTTTGAGAGGACTGACTCCAATTTTGAAAGAAACTCTACTGTGGGTAAAATGCTATCAAACAGCATTAACTGCTGCAGAGAAATTTCTCATGAAAGGAAGAGTCAATCTACACAGCAAACTTCAAGTTTTCTTATTTTAAGAAATAGCCACAGCCACCTCAACCTTAAGCAACCACCACCCTGATTAGTCAGCAGCCATCAATGTTGAGGCAAGACCCTCCACCAGAAAAAAGATTACAACTTGCAAAAGGCTCAGAGGTCGGTTAGCATTTTCTAACAATAAAGTATTTTTTAAATCAAGGTATGTACATTTTTTAGACATAATGCCATTGCACACTTAATAGACCACAGTATGGTATAAACATAACTTTTATATGCACTGGGAAACCAAATCATTTGTGTGATTCAATTTACTGCAGTACTCGCTTTACTGGGATGGTCTGGAACTGAACCTACAGTAAGTTTGAGGTAGGTTTATAATCAAAGTTTGCTTATTTAGTATAATACCAAAATCATCATAGCTTAATTATTACTGCCTGATGGCATATTAATGACTAAAAATTACAATATATTCATATTTACTAGAGTTGGTTATTGAATGTACTGATAATATAAAATCAGATATTTGAATTTAAAAATATTTTAAACTAGTAACTTCCTGACAAAGTTAGACTGTATAATTAACCATTATGCAAAACTGGAGAATAAATGGGCTTTGGGCATCACTATATATTAAGACATTGTTAAATGCTGGAGCATAGAAAATTGTAAATTTGAGGTGATCTTTCATAGTCAATATCTATGCTTAACAAATTCACTTTGGGCAATATAGACAAGATCATCTGAGTCAATTAAAACATGCTAGTATTTATGATCAGAGAGTTAACACAACTGCTTATTTTTTGAACATCAGATATCAACTTTAGGAAATCGAAATATATTAAGTGCCTTTTTCCAAAGTTTAGGCAACACTGATAAATTCTATAACTGACAAGAAATGGCTCAGCTCGTGTTTGAGCTTAAAAACTAAATCTAATTGGCCTTAAATTAAATTAGTCAAATCCACTGTTTGGCTGTTTGGCTTAGAAAAACAATTCCACTGAAAAACAGTTGATTGACATTTGGGAGTTATATCTTTAGTTATAATATTCAATTATAATTGGCAGTCAGGAAACAAACTAGTGTGTGCTAATATGAAACATTATTTCTTACCTTGTTTAAATATAAAATTTATATTCAGTTGGCAAGAATGCTATTATGCAAAATATCAATAAAATAAGCATATTGGAAACAGACTGAAAATTCACTTTCAAATTCAAGATTCTCATTGTTCTGATTTATTTAGATAATAACCAACCAGCTGCCTAAAAACTGTATGGAGGGTGTGGGTTAACAGTGGCATACGTGGGAGATAACTAACTTTAACCTTTGCTGTAACATAATGCATTTGACATTTTAAAAAATATAAAAATTCTTACATTGCAAAAGCAATCTCATTGGTGGTGAATTGCCAATTCTTTTTCTCTTTTTTTCTGGCAACCATTAGACCCAGATGCTAAGCACTGGAAGATATTTCTTCCAATAGCAGCATCTGGCGTGCTGGCAGACTCCATAAGCAATTTTGTTTTACAGCTTTAAAGCAGCTTCTGGGTCTATTACATGGTTAATCTGATGGGCTGTCTGGGCTGCCTTGTCCTCCTGGATGCCATATGCCAACAGCTAGAGATGCAGCGAACTATCTGCCCATTAGGGCTGCTGTAAAGAGCACACCTGAAAAAAGTCAGCTGTGTTCTACTTCTGTGCAGCCACTACAGTACCAGTGATGAGCGACCTGGCTAAAACAGTGCTAAAAACTTGCTGAAAAAGTTCCATCTCCTCTGGGCACCAGAAAAGACTAGAAAAGTGTAAACAATCAAATATGCAGGAAATCATTGTATCATTCAGTAATGACAGAGGTATTTGCAATTTCCACCCTCGCAAGAAAAGGAGCATAAAATAAGTCGTAGAATTGTGAGAGTGAGAGACACAGATTTGATTACTGCTATTCTGCAGCAATTAGCTCATGAGAGGAGGAATTCCCTGAGTGTTAGGGAATGTGTCTCACTCATTTTTATATTTTCAGGGCCTAACAGAGTATTTGAACATGATAGAAATGGAGTAAGTGATTTTAAACAGATAAAAGTAAATAACATGATAATATTGTTGCAATTGTGCAATGTATTTTATAATCTTTAAATCCTTTGCATCATTAATCTCTTATCCTCAACGTACTACATTTTAGATAGCATTTTCAGAGAATACTTTCCTTACCATCCAGATTAGATTGAACCACCCTTCTGTACACCCCAATATTTGCCAATACATGTCATTATATCATTTAACATCATTTACATTTATGTACTGGTGTGATCCTAGTCAATTGTATCCCAGTCTCTTAATTAAAAACTTTGGTAAATTTTGTTTTAATTTAAAACATGTCAATGTGCACTAGTGTCTTAATTTTTTCATTTGGGCCAAGGTATATTCTTTGAATGTAGATGAGTTCAGGTTCTGCAAACTAAAACACATCAATTGATAAGTAAACAATGCAAATGATAAGAAGTGGAGTACTTTGGTTAGTCAAGTAAATGAGTTAAGTGGAGGATAGTAAAGAGTTTCTACTCTATTTGAATACCTCTCATGCTTGAAATTGCTCTTTCCTTTTTTAGTATCATCTCTCTGGCCCACATTTCTGTCTCTCTTCTACTTTTAAGAGCTCATATGATTAGACTGCCCCCTTTCAGATAGTCCAGGGTAATTTTCTTATTTTATTACTTAACTGATTAGTAATCTAAAGTTCATCTATAAGCGGTCAGTTTTTCCATGTAAGAAAAACTATTCACAGGTTTTGGGATTAGGACATGGAGATCTCCTTTGGTCTCCCACACTACTGTTCACCAATATTTAAGGGTACAGGGGGAATACACTCTTAATAAAGCTTCACAGTTGAGTTCCTAGAGTAAGACACAGAAACAGAGAAGGTTCATTGATTTATATCATATTAATAATGAAAATTTAGAAATGCTTTAGTCAGGCACCCTCACTTTATATAAAGGGAAATCAGATTCTTTTTTTTTAATCTTTTGGTGGATTTTATTGTTTTTAACATTTTTTATTGAGTTATAATCATTTTACAATGTGTCAAATTCCAGTGTAGAGCACAATTCTTCAGTTATACATGAACATATACATATTCATTGTCACATTTTTTTCTCTGTGAGCTACCATAAGATCTTGTATATATTTCCCTGTGCTGTACAGTATAATCTTGTCTATCTATTGGAAATCAGAGTCTTAAGATCTAAATCACAAAGCCAAAACTATCGATTGAAAGAATTAGGGATAATACCTAGCTTCCCAGCTCTTAATTTATACTATACCATCCTCCTTAATCACCTTTTTTTTGGTTCAGGTCAAGAGTACACAGGACTCTATTTCACAGGTGATATGATTCTTAATGATTCATAAAAATAATTATAAAAATAAAAACAAGATTATAATAACAAATATAAAATTCTTATAAAGACTAAGATAAAATTTAATAGGTGAAGGCTATAGTTTTGTTCAACTAAAACAATACCACATAAAAATGTACTATACCAGCCATGTATTTAGAGCTCTGTTGAGGTATAGCCAAGAAAGAACACTTGGAAGTTGATAAATTCGCTTTAGGGAAACTCAGTGCTCCACGCTTCATGCTTTAACCTTGTGTTTAAGGAGAATAATTCTCCCCTTGCCCCCAGCTTCCACCAAATAAATTCATGGTAATCTGCTTTTACATGTCTTTATACTAGCAGACCACACAATAAAACAAAAAAAGAATTGTGTTGAACTACCAAGTAATATACGGTTTGTCAACCCAGAAAATTTAATAACTAAAAATCTTACTGAAAACATACATACTTTTAAATCTGAAGCAGTTGTTTGTTGCATTCCTTTCTCTACACCACAAATATTCACTGGGTAAATGACCCAAAGAGAGTCTATGGTTAATTTGGCTGAGTAGCTCTGGCTTCAGTGCCAGTCCAGATCCAGTTAGTCATTCTGGAATTCCAGCTGCACTAGAACTGCTGAAATCATAAAGAAGAACTTCCTTGCAAAATTTCTCTATTTTTTTTCCTATTGAACAACAAATGCCCTGAAAAGAGATAAGTACTAATCATGCTATTGTCATCCAGTTTCTCTAAACTCTGGCATTTTCTAGCCTGGACTCTGGAAACCAAATGAATATGTTCTTGTTCATTGAGACTTTTGTTTTCATAGTCCCTCATTTAGGAAAAGCTGTTTAATATTTCTATATTCGTGTATTAGAAGGGATACTTTATACTAAAGGAGAGAGAAAAATGATTTTGAATAAAGTTTTCTCAAATTATAAATTTGAAAATCCTCATGCAGGAATATTATATTAGATAAAGCATATTTTGAGCAATCAATATTTTTCCAGCTTTACAGAAGTATGATTGACAAATAGAAATTACATATCGTTAAGGTGTACAACATGATGTTTTGATAGGCATATACATTGTGAAATTATTAACATAATCAAGCCAATTAACGTATCCATCATCTCACCTAGTTACTTTTGTGTATGTGTGTGCTGAGAACATTTGAGAACTACTCTCTTAGAAAATTTTAATCATTATTAAATATACCCATAATTCTGCACATTAAATCTCCAGAGTTTATTCATCTTTTAACTGAAAGTGTATTCCCTTTGACCAACACCTCACCAGTTCCCAATCCCCCAACCACCAGTAATGAACACTCTATTCTGTTACCATGAGTTTGAATTTTTAGATTTCATGTATAAGAGATTATGCAGTATTTGTCTTTCCGTGTCTGGCTTATTTTACTTAGCATGATGTCTTCCAAATTTATCCATGCTGTCACAAATGGCAGGATTCCCTCTTTTCTAAGGCTGAATGATATTCCACTGTGTGTGTGTGTGTGTGTGTGTGTGTGTCACAGTTTCCTTATCCATTCATCAGTCTACCAACTTTAGATTGTTTCCATATCTTTGCTACAGTGAATAATTCTGGAATAATCACAGGAGTGCAGACATCTCTTAGAAATAGTGGTTGTATTTTCTCTGAATATATATCCAGAATGAATGGCTGGATTTTATGATCATTCTATCTTTTAATGTTTCGAGGAATCTCCATACTGTTTTCCATGACTAGCGATTTACATTTCCACCAACAGTGGATGAAGGTAGCCTTTTGTACACATCCTCACCAACATTTGTTACCTTTGAATTTTTAATAAAAGTCATCCTAATAGATGTGAGGTGATATTTCATTGTGGTTTTGATTTGCATTAACCTGGTGATCAATGATGTTGAGCATCTTTTTTAATTTATGCATTTATTTTACAATATCATATTTTTTTAATTAAAGTATAGTTGATATAATATCATATGTTACAGGTATACAATATAGTGACTCACAATTTTTTTAAGTTATACTCCATTTATAGTTATTATAAAGTATTGGCTATTTTCCCCATGTTGTATAATACATCCTTATAGTTTATTTTATACCTGATAGTTTGTACCTCTTAAGCCTCCACCTCCATCTTACCCCTCTTCATTCCCTCTCCCCATTGGTAATGACTAGTTCCTCCTCTACATCTGTGAGTCTGTTTCTTTTCTGTTATATTTGCTAGTCTGTTTTATTTTTTTAGATTCCACATGTAAGTGATATCTTACAGTATTTGTCTTTGATTTATTTCACTTAGCATAATGCCCCCAAGTCCATCCATGCTGTACCCCCAGAAACTAACACAATATTTTAAATAAATCAACTGTACTTCAGTTATAAAGCAAACAAATGAAGAACTGATTTAAAGTATGGGCAGAAGAACTGAACAGACATTTTTCCAAAAGAGGAAATGCAGACAACCAATAGGAACATGAAAAGCTGCTCAACATCACCAATATCAGGGAAATGCAAATCAAAATCACAATGAGACATCATCTCACACCTGTCAGAATGGCCATCATCAAAAAGAACACAAATAACAAATGCTGGCAAGAGTGTGGAGAAAAGGGAAACCTTGTACACCATTGGTGGGAATGCAAATTGGTGCAGCCATTATGGAAAACAATATGCAGGTTTCTCAAAAACTTGAAAATAGAACCATCACATGGCCCAGCAACTCCACTTCTGGGCATACATCCAAGAAAAACAAAAATATTAACTCAAAAAGATACATATACCTCAGTATTAACAGAAACATTATTTATAATTGCCAAGATATGAAAGCATCCCAAGTGCACATCAATAGATGAACAGATAAAGAAGATGTAGTGTATATATGTAGTGGAATACAACTCATCCATTAAAAAGAAGGATATTTTGCCATTTGCAGCTCTTCATTTTGTGTTTTTTTTTTTTCCACTTCAAAAACCAGAATTTTATAACTGGCATAAACATTTCCAACGTAGCAAAAACAATTATATACCTAGAAATAAACTTAACCAAGGAGGAATATTGATCATTTTTGCATATACTTGTTAACCACTTGTATGTCGTTTTTAGGGAACTGTCTATTCAGTTCCCTTCCCTACATTTTAACTGCATTATTATTATTGTTTAACCATCGAGTTAAATGAATTCCTTATATATTTTGGATATTAACCTCTTATTAGATATATGGTTTGAAAATGTTTATTCCTGTTCTGTGGTTTGTCTTTTCACTATGTTCACTTTGCCGTTAGTTTGATGTAGTTCCACTTATTTGTCTTTGCTTTTGTTGTCTCTGCTACGGTGTCAAATCCAAAAATCACTATCAAGGCAAATGTCAAAGAGTTTTTTCCTATTCTTCTCTAGAATTTTAGGGTTTCAGGTCTTTTAAGTCTTTAATCTAATTTGAATTGATTTTTATATATGGTCTAAGATAAGGGTTCAACTTTATTATTTTGCATGTGAATATCCAGTTTTGCTAATACCGCTTATAAAAGAGACTCTTCTTTCCCTATTTTATTTTCTAGGCATTTTTGTGGAAGATTGGTTGACTGTATATGCATGGATTTATTTCTGGGCTCTCTATTCTGTTCCACTGGCTTCAGTAAACAATATTTAAAAAAAAAAAACTAGAGACTGCCCATTGCCAAATAGAAAACATGAAATATGGTAATTTATTCTGTCCTTTATAAGATGGTAAATACTGTTAAAGAAATGATAATTTATTTTGCCTTACCCGGTCATTTAAATCTCCTTCACTGTTGCAGTATTTCTACATTTTGTTAGAACTGTAGTCAAATTTTAGATAGCTACAAATGAAGTGGAAAATTTTTAAATGTCCTGAGAATTCCAACATTTATCAAAGTTTGGTTTATTCAAGAAGCTTTACTCTTGAGGTAAAAATCAAACAGAAAACAGAAAACAAGCAATACAATCATCTTATTCCTCTCCTTTACATTAAAAGATATGCTGTAGTACTAAAATATATACAAAAAGAAAACCTATGGAGAATTCACCTTTATTTTGTTCATTAAACACCAATGGCAGCTCTTAGGCTGTTTCAGAGAGACTTTAAGAGAAGTTGTTACAGAAGTTTCCATTTAAAATTTTTGGAGTTTTAAAAGATAAGAATATTCTTTGAAGCCAATTTTTAGGGGAAATTACTAAGTTATATAGAAAATACATGACTTCATGGATCATGGATAGAGTTCACAATCTTGTATTGCAACCCTCATGCTGTGCTTTGCCTGTGATTGGTAGCTCAAAGGCATCATTTTGAGTGGAATCATATTGTTTAGGAGTAGTAACTCATGCTGTTCTACTACAAAGCGATCAGTAACACAGAGACCAATTGGATAGGATAGGAGAAAAAGGAAAGAGGCAGTTGAAATGCTATTATTTCTAACATTAAAGATATTAAGATGGAAGATAGTGAGAGTGGCCTGAGTAGAAATTATATTAACTTTTATGAAATATTTAAAAATACATACTCATGGCCTAATAACTCTCAAGTAAGATATATTTTCAGAGCATATATTTGGATAGGTATAGCACAGCATAAAACATGATATTTATAAGATATATAAATATAACCTCAAACTGATTAAAACTGGTTTACATCAATAAACTGACTCTATGAAGCTAAGTTATATAACTCCCAAAGACAGTTCTACCATTGTCTTTAAACATTCCTCAGTAAAATTAAATGTATTCCATATGTTTAGGATTACTTTTTATGTTACAAAGATAGCAGTTGGTGATATAATTTTATTATTTGACACTTCTCAAGGCTTTAATATCTTTAATATAAACCTGATACATAATGTCAGGAAATTGCACCTTGATGAAGATGAATAATCTATAATCTGCAGAGATTAATAATTTACTTAAAATTATCCAGTTTACATATTTTTTTACTGACATATAGTCAGTTTACAATGTTGTGTCAATTTCTGGTGTACAGCATAATGCTTCAGTCATACATGAGCATACATATATTCATTTTCATATTATTTTTCACCATAAGTTACTACTAACAACTTTTGATTAAAGAAACTCTGTTCACAAAACTTGAAGAATAGTGTCGAACAGAGTATAAATGAAGATAAGTCTGGAGACTGAGAGAGTCAGTTTCAAATCCTGACTATGGCATTCGTTAATTCTGCGTCTTTGTATAAGTTCCTTAATAATGCCCTGTGACATATTTTCTTCTTTTTAAAAATAAGAATGTATAGCTAAGTTATCCCTAAATCACGTCCTGTTCTATGTAACATTTTCTGTATCTAGTACTCATTTGTTAACACCCATAATGCAACTTTCATATACATTAATTCAGCATTGAAAGTCAACTACCAATTAAGTTTTCTTTTTTTTTTTTTTGAAGGGAGAAGTAATTAGGTTTATTTTTTAGAGAAGGTACTGGGGATTGAACCCAGGACCTTGTGCATACTAAGCATGCACTCTACCACTTGAGCTATACCCTCCTCCTGCCAATTCACTTTTTATCAGTATGGATGAACATAGAGACAAGACAGTATTGACCACAAAGATTCAATAGACCAAAGGAGCAAGTTCATCTATGTACAGTTTTACCAAATCATATACTTTATTGTTACATTTATGTTGAAGGATGATTCATCAGGCACCCTTTCCTAAAATAAAATCACTTTTTAAAAAATTACTAAATAATATAATGTATTATAACGTAATTTTTTAAATTTGTTTATCTTGAGAGGTTTCTGGTTAGTTCCCTTTCTTGAGTAGTTCAATCCACACCCAACCTTAGATTGGGCTCTCATACTCCTGGGCCATGATGCACAAGCCCTACTCAACCCAGGGTCAGGTGAAGTAGTCCAGACAACTAGGGTCAGCCCCTATGTTCTAGAGACCAAAAGAAATTATTAAATTGGCCAGCCTGCAAGGATTCTGGGAAACCTAGCTGACTCCATTCCCCCTTGCCATACGTAAGCGCCCCCTACAGCTCCAGCCTGCTGTTACACTCCACTCTCCCAGCTGCAAATCCCATGCGATCTCTCATTAACTGTGCTGTGTCCTGCCATCAAAAGAATCTTTAAATCTTATAGAAGAACTGACACTATGAGCAGAATGGCATGCCAGCCTTCCAATACAATTAATTGTATTATAGATATTATTTAGATTTATTGAATAAGCTCTACATATAGATTTGGATAATTTTTCCCCACTTATAACATAGAGAAAACAAATGGCACCTCACAGTAGATTCCTACTGTTTTACTGATGTGGTCCTCCCCCTCATTAAGGCCCTACTCAATACCCATGTTACGGACTGAACTGTCTCCCCAAAATTCATGTTGAAGTCCTAATCCCTAGTACCTCAGAATTTGACTATGTTTGACGATAAGGTCTTTAAAGATGTAAAAGGAGGTCATACAGGTGGGCCCTAATTCAATATGACTGGTTATAAGAAGAGGAAATGAGGACACAGCCTTACACAGAGGAGAGACCATGTGAAGACAGAGGGAGAAAATATCTACCAGCCAAGGAGCGAGGCCTCGTAATGAAAGCAAACTTGCCAATACCTTGATCTTGTACATCTAACCTCCAGAACTGTGAGAAAATCAATGTTGATTCTTTAAGCCACCCAGTCTGTGGTGCTTTACCATAGCAGCCCTAGGAAACTAATGCAACCCAATATTATTGAAATTACTAACTCTGTCCAATCTGCAACCAGTAAAAATTTTGCTATTATAAATTTGGCTGATACATTCTACTCAGTGCCTCTTCCAACAGCCTCTCAGCCGCAGTTTGCCTTTACCTGTAAAAGGACCAATACATCTTTCCTGGGCTAACCAACGGCTACCTCTGCTGCTTTGCCGTGACACACCCCTGTCTTTACCGACAAGATCTTAACTGCATCTGTCTTTCTCCAGGAACCCTGATAACGTTACACTGATATAACATCTTTCTCCAAGGGATTACACTGGATCTTTATTAAGGACATGTCATTCTAACATTTTTTAGTTCTTTCTGGATTCTGGAGGCAACATATCCCTTATTTACAAATTCTACTTAATATCACGGATGCTGCTCCTTACAAATCAGCCCACTTAAACAGAGCTCCTTCCAACAAAAAGTCCTGAAATGTGTCCAAATTAAAATCAGTGGGCATTCCTGCTAGTACCCTCAGAGACTCCCTCACTGCAGAGCTTTCTGTAACCTCCTTGTACGCCTCCTAGAATCTCTGGACCACCTATGATAGCATAAGTCGTCCATGGGCTTCTGACGTAAAAAAATAAGTAGCTAACCCTACCCACTTGCCATAGATCAGCAGCTCCCAGCAGCTCCAACTTGTTGTTAACCTGTCCCTAGTACAACACACTGTGTGGCCTTGTCTGGCACTTTTCTCTAGTTTGGATTTATAAGAACAGTCAGTTCTATCTTTCATCTACACAAATGTCATTGTGCTGTGTCCTGCCATCAAAAGAGTCTTTTTACTCTCATAAATATGTATGCAACAGACATCCCTGGCAATAGACCATATGTGGAATTAAGTAAGGTTAATATATTCAGGAAACTTACAGAGAGGAAAAACTGCCTATTGTCTAGGTGAAATAAACTGTGTTCTGTTTTGGAGAACTTGAAATATAAGGTACCCTTAAGATCTCTCACCCCAGGCATGATCTGTTTCTACATATTAAGATACCTTAAAATTTAAGCTTTATATTTGATTTTGAAACCACGCACACCACTCTTCCAATCTTTCACTCAAATTCTTGTTCATGATGTAAATGTCTCCGGTGAGGAGCTGTGGTAAATTTCTGACTCCTGAGTATCTAGGATGAGTTGAAGGTATTTGTAAAAATTACATGGAAAATGAGTAAGTACAAAGATAAAGGTTGGTTTTTATATCACCTCATGCTGGTGGTCTTTGGTAATGTAAGATTGACAACAGTTTAGAAATGGGACAGAAACCATAGGTGATACATGTAATAAATGCTACTAAGCAGGGTTTAGAAATTCTTAATTAAAATACATTTTGAGAAAGTGATTAGATATTGACATAGAAATATATTGCCTATGTTCCTTAATTAGCAGCATGGTATTAGGCAAATCAACTAACTTACCTAAGCCCTAGTGTACTTATATAGAGAGAATTATAGTAACCACTTCATAGGTTGTAAGTATTAAATGAATCATGTAAGTGTAAAGCATTTAGCAGTGTTCATAGCATGTAGTATGGACTCAAATTATACGTATCAGCAGTAATATTAATATTTTAATTATTAACTCCTATTAAGGGATATCTAGGCACAAACGATTTTAAAAAATAAAGTAAAAACAGGTGCTTGATGACTCTTCAGTGACCAAAATGAGATACTTGGTAAATGTGGATAAAATATGAACCAGAAGGGTTATATAAGTCATCCCCATCACCTCCTCCAAAAGCTGGGAACCTATTACAAAGCACAGTGAAATTTTCAGAACCCTAAAATGCCTGCTATGTGGTTAAAAGACTTCCAAACATTCCAAGCAACAAGTAAAACAAGCTTGTCAAAATCATCTCTGTGCCCTGGAAAAGTCCCCAAATTCTCAGACATGCACAAGTCAGCTGACCCAATATAGCCTGTATTTTACATTTAAAACTCAAATCCAGCCTTCCCTTTCCTTTGGGTAGAAAAATTTGCTACCGTTTTCAGGTACTTTTCAAGTTTTTATGCTATTTGAAGGACACATTGCCATTGGATTTAACTGAATAATTTAAATTTCCCTTAACATTTTAGCAATTCATTCCATTTTTTAAACTGTATTTCTAAACCACACATGTTTCCTTGAATTTTTGTATTATTCACATAGGCTATAATCATTAGGAAATGATTATTTTTGCTATATATAAAAAATCAGACCATCTGAGCAAATGTATTCATAGAAATTGAAGTCCTGTAGAACCAGTTATTAATATTCCATGAATAAATGCATTCATGAGAATATGATTTGAAGACAAAGTTCTTCTTAAAAACTAGACAAACTCATGTTTATTCATTTTAGTTTCTATGGAAGAGTTATTTTGATACACACTAGAATAAATGATCTATGTAAAAGTGCTAAAATGATATCTACTCAATTATGTACAATTTTTTTTTCTGTCAAATCAATAGGTTTTCAAAGCCAGTATGTTATAATATCAAATAAAAGACAGTTCACATATGAAATCTCACCTGTTCACCATTTCAACATATCTTTGTTAGCATAGATATTAGAAGAATTTTAAAGAATATATTTTTCTAATATATAATTATAATGTGAAATAAATAAAAGAGGGTACAGATTCTTAAAGTAACTAACAACTGAAGAATATCAATTAATAATTTTTAAAGTATAAAATTTATTATACAATTTATATGTAAGTAAACTTGCTAAATTACAGTATGTATCTAAACTCACTTTTAAAATTGGATATCAGAATTAAAAATAGAATTGCAGCTTTTTACTTTATTTTTCATTCAAGTAAGTGTATATCAACCTCCTTAATTTTAATGCTCAAGATTTTAACTCTATTTGAGGTAAAGTATGTTGTCATAAATTCCTTCAATACACATACTATCTTACTAAATTAATGACTACATATTGTATTAGTCAGGGTTCCTCAGAGAAAGGGAACCAAGAAGATGTATACATACACACACAAGAGGTTTATTTTAAGGAGTTGGCTCATGAGATCCTGGGGGCTTGGTGAGTTCAAAACCTGATAGGAAGGGTGGCAGACTGGAGACTCAGGGAAAGAAACTGCAGTCTAAGTTCAAAGTCACTCTGCTGGTGAAAAAGGAAGAGTCAATATTGCAGATAAAGTCCAAGGACAATTTGCTAGAGAATTGCTGCTTGCTCTGGAGACGTCAGCATTTTGGTCTACTCTGGCCTCCAACTGATTGGATGAAGTCCACTCACATTATACAGGGTGATCTGCTTCCTCAGAGTCCACTGACTGAAATGTAAATCTCACCCGGAAACACTCTTATAGAAACATTTTCACTAAATATCTGAACTCTATGGCATAGCCAATTTGACATAAAATATCAACTGTCACGTACTTGTACTTTCTTTATAGCAAATATAATAACTAAACAGAATAACTACAAGTACATACTTGATGTGTTTGGACTTGATATTATACTAAGGTTTGACTATAGTTGATCACTGTTGATGTATTGACACTGATGATATCAGTAATGAGGCATCTTTCACCTCATATCCTACAGATAAAAATTTCTTGAAGGAAAGTTACCCTTTTATATTATAGACTATGTTTAAAATATCACAATAAAATTATCATCATTATGAAGTAACTTTTACTTCCATTAGAAGGGGCTGGCTAAGAGTCCCATCAGATCACAGAATATAGAAGAACCTGTTTTCTTGCTGCCTTACAATTCTCTAAAGTAGGAAAATCCAGCTGAAATCGAAGTCTGTTTCCCATGTCACAGCAGGACTAAAAAGAACTGAAGTTGAATGTGATATGGTGTGAGATATTCCTCTCTAAAATGGCATCCCTCAAGTTGTTCAACTTCAAATAACATCAGTATCCTATTTCTATTTTTTTAGGCTAAAGAACTTAAAATACTTCTTTCTTCAACCCATCTCTCACATTGTATACAATTTTCAAATCTGTTATAATCTGGATCATTTCCCTTTCTCATTTTCATGTTAAAATGTTCTAAGCTTGCATCCTTGGATTTTTTTTCATTCTTCTCACTATATTCTTCTCTACATTTATTTTCTGCCCACTATATCTGATCAATATTTTCTAGATTATGATGTGCAAATAATATTCCTCAAACTTGATTTATGTGGACATTTAAAGTTTTATTAAATTTGAATCATCCAGTAGAACACTAGTCTAAAATAAACCTTCAGAAAATAAGTTTCATGTATGTATCTGAAAACATCATGGTGCATGTCTTTCCTGTAGCATCATAGCAGCAGCATCAAATTCTGAGAAATCATCCATTCACACAATGACCCAGCACTTAGTACCTACCA
Source organism: Vicugna pacos (assembly GCF_048564905.1). Taxonomy (NCBI): domain Eukaryota; kingdom Metazoa; phylum Chordata; class Mammalia; order Artiodactyla; family Camelidae; genus Vicugna; species Vicugna pacos. The sequence goes on from NC_132989.1 coordinate 49,652,747, forward strand.
AGAGCAGGCTCTGCTCTGGACATTTTATATACAGCAGCAAACAAAGAAGGAATAAAACCCTTACTGTTGTTGAGTATATACGTCACACACTATATGCCACATACTAAATGCTATAATGGAAAGTAAAGCAGAGAAAATAAGTAAGGCAATGCTATTTTTCATGTTTGTATTAATTGAGTTATAACCTACACAGAGTAAAGTACATAAATCCTATGTGTGTAGCTCAAATAATTTTTGTTTAATATATAACTATATAAGAACCCACATCAAGACATAAAGGGTAATATTTCAGATTGAGTATCAAGAAAGTTCTCACTAACAAGCTGATATTTAAGCAGAAAGCTAAAGCAAGTAAAGAAGCCAGCATGTAGTGCTCAGAAGAAATAATTACATTTTATTAAACCTGGAATTTCCAATGATTTGATTATGCAATCTATTACTTATGAACTGTTAACATCCTGAAGAAATGTTCTGCATAATACACAGAGAGGTAAGTAGATATAATTTGCCTTTCTTATGACACAATACTGTGTCTTCAAGTATTTCAGAAAAAGTAACTCCTTACTCAACAATAGTTCATTCCAGACCAGGCATATGATAAGTAATCCTCATATTTATTTCCACTACTTTTTTTCTTGGTGTACAGGAATTCTTCACACTAAAAGTTCGTGTTCTTGGTCTACTACAAACTTCCTCACCATTCTAGAAGTTAATTACAGTTTTCTCAGATCATTCCTTTACCTTTTATAGCTATTTTGCATTTGACCCTAAACTCTAGAGTAATCAATACACAGTTTTTCTATATATGTTGTCTTCTTTTCGTAAGTATATAGTTTATGTTTCTATGTGCTTCATATTTAAAGTTTCTGTATCTACAATGAAATTTCCCATCTGATCGTTCACTATGGCTACTTTTCCTAATTTCCTTGAGTATACTTTTAACAGTTGTTTCAAAGTCCTGTCTGCTTATTCTAACTTCTAGGTAATCTCAGGAGTAGTTTTTATTCATTGTCTGCTCTCTCATCTAAGGGTAATATTTTTCTATTTTTTCACACATCAAGTAGATTTTAATTGCACACTGGACATTGCCAATGACAGCTTTCATTATCTTTCTCTAAATGTTGATTTTTGCTCTGGAGGGAAATTTACTGTTTCGTAGATTTTCCTTATCCTGTTAGTCTTGATATTATTTTTTTCTAGGAAAAGTATGTTACAGTTTTTACTTAGCTCTTCAATATGGCATTTAGAGTATGTTTTTGTTTCTTACGACGTGGTATCAACTAAATGTGTCATTGTTCAGAGAGTCCCTCTGTTCAGGGTAGGCCAGCACTGACGTCTCCCAGCAGTACCACCTTTAGGATCCGTGATCACCCCAATAGCAGCTGTTGTCTTCTCAACCTTGCCAAGCCTCGCCCTCTGAATGTATATTCCAGGAGTCAGTCAAGGGCTCAAGGCTGAGCCCTTCACAAATATCTACTTAATCTAACTCCCTCAGCAACTCTTTTATCTTCGGAATCCTGCTCATGAATTCCAGATGCTTTATAGCCCAGAAACATCCCCTATGCCTACTAACTTTAGGAGACCATCACATTCTGTCAGGCTTCACTTCCCTGTGACACAGTCAGCAAGGTGTCCCCGGGCAGGAAGGGTGGGGAACTTCGGGCTCATCTCTCATGTTTGCCTTCCATAAAAGATTCAAGTCCTATGTTGCCTTTTTTCCAGTGCTTAAAAGGAGTTCCTACAAATATCTGCCTACTTTTTTAGTATTGTGTTAAATTTTAGAAGCTCATATCTGGTACCACCAGTTACTCTATTGTGCCCGAGTGGACTATCACTGTTTTTAACTTTTTAAAATTTTTCTCAAATTAAATATCTTACCTATTTTTCCCAAAAATTTAGGTCTCCTTCTCCATTCTATTCCATTTTTCAGATTAAAAAACAGAGGTTACTGAAGTTTTTTAGTTACAATGCTAAAATATTCTTAAAGTTCTTAAAATTTTTTAAATTTCTTAAATTAGAATTCATGACTTGGCACTTTGCTTTCTCTATTACACTATAGTGTTTTCTGAATATGCGAAACTGTGTTACCTAGGATATTATAATGGTTACAAATTACATAAAAATATTCTAAATACTCAATTGCTGAAGTTTTTACTACTTTTTTTCTTACTCTTTTCTGATTTTTCAGAAAATGAAAACTTCCTTAAGATATCAATTTTCTTGGTTTTATTTGTTTGAGCTTTCCATTCTTAGGACTCTGACAGAAAAAAAAATGAGCCGCAGAGTATAATATCTCTATCTCATTTTATGCAAGTTTTTCAGAGAAATGAAAAGCTAAAATTAAAGAAAAGCCTTTTATCCTGGAGTTACTGTAAAAGTGTCATGAAATCATCCAAAAGATTCTAACTTTTCATGTTTATATATGAAATCAGACAATAACCATGTTATTTGCTCATTTTTAATTATTCAGTAAGTCTCTTTCTGTCCTTGTTTTCGTCATGAAATGCCCCTACTTTCATTTGCTTCTGCTAGGTCTTAGCAACCTAAGAGAGTTTTATATATATATATATATATGTGTGTGTGTGTGTACATATATATATACATACTTTTTTTTTTTTTAGTTTACTAACATAACAGCAACCTCTCCCAGGCAAAATTTGCTCCCCTCCCACTGCATATTTAGAAGAACTTTGAAATTCCATCACAAACAAACGAAAAGATTTGTCCTTGGTAAAAATACACTCAGTTCAAGTGGTCTGCAAATTATATCCCCCAAAACTGTAGGGGGTAATTGCAATTTCCCTACAAGTAAACAAATTCCTTTCTCACACCCTAGTTTCCAGGGATTTACTGTCAGTGGGTTTCACAGCACTGAGCTAGAAATACATAATGAAAGGGAGGAAATAAAGAACTATTTAACTTATACTGATCAAGAAATAGAACCATATTTTTCTGCACCACTGCTATTTCTCAGCAGTCTACATATGTACTGGCTGATATACATTCCAGATCCCACAGGCTCTTGAAACTTAAAGACCTCAGTGTCCTTGGCCTGCTTATGGCTTACAAGAGACATAAATATAGTTTGGGGATTAGGAATAGAGGCATTGCATGTTGCAAATTTTAAATTGTCAATTAAAAAGCATTGCTGAATCCTGGGTAGAAACTGCCAAGGGCATGTCTGTCTGCAAAAGGATGGATTAACACAGACAGTCCCCACTGACATTTAAGATACATATCTGCGATTCAGGACACTTGGGGATCTGTATCTAAACAATGCGATCACATTTCAAGTGCTGGAAGCAATTTTTGTCTCAGTAAACTGAAAAACCCTCAATCAAAGAAAACACTCTCAAGATATTCTTAACTTTGTAAACTATTTGTCAGCAGCATTTGCATTCACTATCTGTGCATGTGATAATAAGCAGATACAAAGATACAGGCCCCTTGGACTTGGATGTATTGAATACAAAAATAAAAGACTGACTGCCATTTTTGCACAAGGTAGCCTTTGTTGCTTGGTGAAGAGAGTTTATTTGTCTTTATGAGAGTAGAGATTAATAAACAGAGAAGTATAAAAACTTAACCTGAGAAAAATTTTACAGTGTTTTATATTTTGACTTATTATCCATACTAAATGTATTTCCTTTCACCAAGAGGTAAAATAAGTACAAAAATAATAAGAAAATCAAAATAATAATTTTGTGAGTCATTAAAAAAGGACTACAAGTTTTGTTTTGGTTTTTTTTTAGGAATTTCTTATAACATTCTTTCCATGAGTGAAAGGAAATTGAGATCATTTAAACAATCTTGATTAGGTTTCTAATTTTATTTATATAATTCAATGATATCACAATTATATATATATATACACACAAATGCACACATATCACAGTGTAGTAAATTAGTTGTTCTCCACAGTGAGAAGTTTTCTAGCATATTATGATTTATAGCAGTTTTCAAGAAAATTACAAAAATGCAATGTTTAATGGAAAAATGGAATCAATATTATTTTTAAAGTATTTGTACATAAGTCATGCAAAGAATTTTAATTTCTTTATATTTAGAATATGTTATATTTATAACATTGTAGGAAATAGAAATTTCTAGGAGAAACTTTGCAGGTTAGACATTTCTAGAAAATTAGTCTTAGTCAACTTGTTGATTGTTATTGATGGCACAAAAAGTATGATCTAGGATTGCAAAATAAAGCTAGAAAACTCAATGAAAGAAGAAAGTGGGAATGAGCCAGTTTTGATAGAACGTTATTAGACTGCATCATTTGTTGCCACTACTGATTCATATCCCAGTGTTTGCACGCTTGGGTAGACCCTTCTCCCTGACTTTGAACTGGTCCTGTGATTAGCTTTTACCAACAGAACACAGCAACACTGATACTGTTCCAGTTACAGGCCTAAAACTTAAGATGGCCTAACGGTTTCTGCTTTTGAAGTCTCGAAGGCCAGCTACTGTAAAAAAGTTCAATTACCCTGAGACCACCAGATTGTGAGTAAACCCAAGCAGCAGGAAACACAGAAGTACATAAATAGAGGAGAACTGAAGCCCTTTGCTGTTAACACCAACTAGGTTCTCAGCCACTAACTGGGATCAACTATTGGTCATGTGAATGAGCACATTTTAGACCTTACAATGATGCCAGAGCACCAGCAGAATAGAAAAGCAGTCTAAGTGATTAGTCAACCCAAAGAATTGTCATAAATAATATACCATTTTAAGTCTCAAAATTTTCGGTTGAGATAACTTTAACAACTGTCATAGACAATAAATGTGGCTAGAATCATCATACTAGCTAAGACTTTGCTTCAATTAAATTTTAGTTGAAGCATTTAGGGACCACACACAGAGAGATTTTATTTTAATGTCATCTCTACTACTGACAAGTGCTAAAACATCAGGGCAAAATGGATCCTGAGTGGATAACTGGAAACATGCAGAAGGCTGTTGGGTCTACCGAACATTTCTCGATGCCTCTAGCTTTACAAGAGCCAGATAAAGCTGAGAGAAATTATGGCCTGGGTTAGGCTAACAAAATATTTTGATGCTTAACATATGAAGAAAAAAAAAAACAGTAAAATTTAATTTCAGTGAGTTGAAATAGTAACATCAATTTGTTCTCCTCTGAACATTCAAAAATTATTTGGTTATAGAATCCTATAGGAAATTTTCACTCATAAAAACATTTTCTAAGGAGGAATTCAAAACCTTGATTTTAGTATATAATAGTTATTATTATGTAATAGCAGTTTTTAAGTTCAGAACAGTCATTTCATTCACCCCCAGCCCTTAATGCCTTAAGCTTATATCATTCCAGTAGCCTCCTACCTGCCCTTCCTCCCATCACCATTCATTTTTGAATACTGCTACTAAGTTAGACTTCAAGCAGATAATGTCTTATCTTGTCATTGTCTTTGCTCAGAAACCTATAATAGCACCTATTTTATCACAAATTAAAATTTAAAATCACAATAAAATCAAATTTACATGTGGAATCTAAAAAAATAAAAAGAGGACACTAATGAACTCATCTACAAAACGGAAACAGACTTGCAAACATAGCCAACAATCTTATGGTTATCAGGGAAAAGGGAGTGGGAAAGGCTAAATTTGGGAGCTTGAGATTTGCAAAGGTTAAACTCTATATATAAAAGTAGATAAAAACCAAATTTCTTCTATATAGCACAGGGAACTATATTCAGTATCTTGTAACAATCTTTAATGAAAAATAATATTAAAACAAATATATTTGTATGATTCAGACATTATTCTGTACAGCAGAAATGGGCACATTGTAACTGGCTATACTTCAATAAAAAAAGAGCAAAAATCTAATATAAATAATAAAGAAATAAAATTTAAAATCTATTTTGAATGGCTATATATGCTTGTGTAATGTATGTGTGCAATACATACACGTTTTATAATATGCATGTAATATACACATTTTATATTTATATATGTTTATAAGTGTTTACATATATACATATGTATATATCATAATATGTTTCTTCCTCTGTTTCCACCACAGTATGTTTTATTATTCCAAGATGCTGGGGCTTCTCCGTTTCCTGAATATGTGAGTGACTTTATTTTTGCCTTTGATTACATCTCAGTTGTTCCTGGAAACATTCCTCACTAAGGTATCCATTGCTAACTATCAAAAAGTTTGTGATGCACAGTGGTCTCCAATTTTCTTTTGCTCATGGACCATTAAAAAAAAAAGATAAACATCAATGCAATCCTAGCACATTTAAAGTAATATTTTAAAAAGTCATCATAAGTCTAAATACACGAAAATGATATAATTTCCAACATGTTATATATATTCTTATTACAAAAAATGGTTGTGTAAGACTTTAAAGTATATTCAGTATAATCCAAATGCACAGTGATCTTAAATCCACATTCACACTTTAAAAAATGTTTCTCCTAAATAATTAGAATTATACAAAATTTTATTTTTGTTCATAAATTCATATTTCTGTCACTCTTGTGCCACAAAATAATTTTGCCAATATTATATACCATATTTTTACTTGAAAGTTTCTTTTTTGATGACTATATCATAATTCTTTGAAACAAAAATATGCATAAAAATTGAAGTTACAAGTTTCCTGAGACCAGGAAGGAACTCTTTTCAAATATTATCATATAGCTATTATAACTTTATAATTCATAAAAACAAAAATGTATCATACATTTTGAAAAATTATTTAAAAAAATAAAACACAAGACTTCAATTCTGCCTTGATGAAGTAACTTTTAGAAGGCTTGTCCCTTCAGCTTAAAAAAATATATATCTAAATGGACACAATTTATAAAATAACATTCAGCATTGGTTACTGCAGGGCTGTAGTATCTGAGAGAAAGGAAACAAAGGATATTTTTCTGATAATTTTTCAACATTAAGAAAGCCAACTATATGGTGTCTATAAAAATACATTTTAAGATAAAAAATGGAAATGTTAAATTTTACAATGGAAAAAAATCTGTGCATACTCTCATCAAAAGAAATTCAAACGGATCATATTAATATCAAACTAGAGTTTGAGGAACAGCATCAAGATAAAAAGCTATCAATTAATAATAAAATGACTAATTTGTTAAATGTATATAAAATATGAGTATATACCAAATGATAGAACTTCAAAATGTACTAAAAGAAAAAGTACAGAGAACTGAAAGGAGACATTGACAAATCGACTGTTAATGTTGGACAACTCAAAACCTCTCATCAGTAAAACATATTGATCAATAACCTGTAAACATGCAGAAGACCTAAAGAACAACATGATCTACTTTACATTTGAAGAACATCACATTCAACAACAGCAACATCACTTTCTATTCAGTTGCATAAGCAACATTCACCAAATGCAATGATAACAGAAAACCAAAGCAAGTAAAAAGAAGGAAATAATAAAGCTAAGAGCATAAATCCACCAAATGGAGAACAGCAAGAGGAAAAAATAAAACCAAAGGCTGGCTCATAGAAAAAAGCAACAATATTTTTAATATTCTAGTTGACTAATTTAAAAAATAAAAATAAGAAAGGCACTGCCAAAATTTTAAGAGACACAATCACTACAAATCCTTCAGATATTATGGTGTAAGAAGATTGTACTGTGAACAGCTTGGTGACAATAAATTCAACTGCTTAGATGAAAAGAACAAATTTCTTAGAAAAACAAATTGTCAAAATTGTCATAAGAAGAAACTTAAAAGCCGAATTACCTTCTATGTCTTAGAAAAATTTAGAGTGCGGTTAAGAATATTCCTGCAAAGGACACTCTGTCCAAATGGCTTTGCTATTGAAGTCCATCAACACAGAAGTGGAAATAATGCCAAATCTACACAATATCTACACAAAATCTTCCTGAAAATAAAGTAGGCACCACTTTCCAACTCATTTTACTAGGCCAACATTAACTTGATACTAAAACTAGTCACAGATATTACAAGAAAAGGTAGTTGCAGGTCAATACCTCTCAGGAAGATAGATGCAAAAATCCTTACTAAAATTTTAGCAAATCTAATCCAACAATATATAAAAAGATAAAACATCCTGACTATGCCATATGATTATTTCAGAAAATCTTTTCACTAAATTTAACACCCTACCTTGATAAAAACCAAATTTAACAAGCTAGCAAGGGAAGGATATACAAATTTTATTGGCCTATCTGCAAATAAGCAGATGTGACATGCTTGTTTTACAGTAAATCATTTTACTAAGATTTTATTTATCATAGCTGAAGTTTAAACATTACTTTCAAAATGAACTTTAGTCTTCTTAGTAAATCCCAAGTCAAACTTCTCTTAGGCCTTTTATATTCTTATGAATTATAAAATATGAATCATTAATAACTATGCTTTTAAATATAAATTATGAATCATTCATGATTATAATGCAACCATTCCTGGAAAATAACAGTAAATACTGTAACCAAATAAATTATGAACATATATTTTTTAAAACTAAAAGAGAACATTAAGCTTCTTATGATATATCACCAAATATCACAGATAAAAATCTTTCTTAACGTCTCAGATCTAAAATAATTTTCAGCAATACCAGTAAAGTTCCAGAGTAGCTCAACATCTCCCTCCCTCAATCTTTGTTGAGTGAATATTTTCACTAAAACAGGAGCCCCTTGAAGACAAGATTCATGTCTTTAAGATCTTTTTATCTGTAGCACAGTAACAATATTGTACAGAACTATTTAAAAACTACATCTTAAACTAAAACCACCAAACTCCACTGCACTTGTTTGCTTTTCACTTGTTTTCATTTTATGTTTTTGGTATTCCAAATAGAAAATACACAGAATTCTCAGAAACCTCTCAATTCTTCTATTTCTTAACAGACTGTGACTCGTCTGTGGCTTATCTTTTATTCCTAGAATTTACTTCTATCCAATAGGCACCTGAGCTCTGGTATTTATTGAACAGGATGTTACCTATTATTCTAGAGGATCCCTAAGTTCCTATTTTACAGTTTTAGTAAGAGCCTGGGATAAAGTCACTTTGACATTATCATTATTTGTAAACCATAGAGCAACAACCTAAATGTCCATGAAGTTGTGCAACAGATGAAATACGACAAAACAAAGGGGCCCTAGGGAATCTGTAGTCAAGTAGCTCTGACATCTCCAGTATTAAGCAAAACAAAAGCATGACTTGTCTAGTCTCTTTGATGTTTACTATGAGATGTAATTAATGTTTTCATTCAAACACTTTTCACATGATTTAGCACAGCCTGATGCGTGATTTTAAATCCATCCATACATGACACAATTATTGCAACCTGATTTGCCCCATCCAAGTCAAAACAAAACTGCAGCGACACTTAGAGTATGCTTCCTTATTCCTGAGACATTAGTTTCTCCATTTCCTACATTACTGACTTGGTTATTAGCAGAGAGAGAATTTCATATTCTGTAGATATTTGACATTTAGAAGCTGACAGAAAAATAACTTCACAATATAAAGGCAAGGCAGGGATTGAGAGACATGGAATATCTTAGATAGGCTTTGAAAAATAAACTCTACCCTTCATTTCCACCTGTTTTATTCTTTCCTACCCATGAAACAAAATCCTCCATGGGTCTTGCCTGTGAAATTGAGCCATGCATCATGACGTACTATTCTCCCCAGGCCAGCCTCTGCCCAGGCACCAAAGAGCAGATTCCCACTGCACCTTCAGACTGCATGACAAATAAAGAATCGCCCTGTCAGGATTCCATCCTAGCTTACCCAAATTGACAAAAATTTCCTGAATGATACTGTTCCAGGGCTCCTGCACTGACAGGAGGTAGTCAAGCCTGACAGCCCTTTCCCTCTTGTCTGTTATCTTGAAATCAATTGCACAGCCTGATGCACAGAATAATGGCTGTGGACGATTCTGCAGGACTTGGCCCATCTGGTCACTGAGGAAGACAGCATTGCTGGCTTCCTATCGATCTGGGAGGAGCATGCTGCTACACAGAGGTGACCTCCATCTCTCCACCTGGCCCTGCTATTGAGGAAATCAGTTTCACAAGTGTGCTCATTCAGAAATAAAAACAACTTTGCACCAAGGCATATCCATCTTTGTCTTTAATTAAGAGCTTTGGCCTCTTTGAGATTAAATAGTGAAGTATAAGCAAAGGAAAGGGCATGAATTCTGTGCATCAGGCACCAAACTTTGTGTATGTCCCTTAGTTAAAGTCTTGAACAAATCAGACATTTCAGTAGCGGGAACAATTTGCCAATTTTATGAAATGTCATATATTTCCTCTTTGAAGAAAATTCTTGTATTAGTGATATAATATTTTTATTAGTAAAGCTGACTAATGTTGCTACAAAGATTAGTATTTCTCAAGCTGGTTCTCTCAGGTAAAGGATCTATTTACACTTAATTGTTTGAAGTTCATTATACAGCCTACCTGTTTTACATTTTAAAAGAATTGCAATATTGAGTTATAATGAAAGGACCCTGAATGTATGGAGAATGCAAGGTGCTCCTGACTCCTTTATTGGAAAAAAAGATGAAAGCAAGAAGCAAGCAAGAAATCAAGAAAGCAAGAAGAAAGACTGATTTACATATTTAAGTTGATAAAATTTTTAGATCCATATATTTCCATAGTTTTATTTTTATAGTTTGTTTTTTGTTTGTTTCAGTGTTAAAAAACCAATTACCTGGCTTTTACGAGTTTCTTCATGATTTCACTCTGTAAGTTGCCGTATGGCACTAAACATACCGCATTTCAAAAGTCTGCTCATCAGATCTCCGGCCCCACTGCCGTCCTCCTGCAGCACATTCACCCAGCTGTCGAAAGTGATTTTTGAAGGACATAAATCAGATTATGTCCCTCTTATGCTCAAAACCTTCCAGTACTTCCCATGTCACTCACAGTAATAAACAAACTCTCTCAACAGAGCCTATATAATTTGTCCCTGCCTGTCTCTCTTACCTTGTCATCCAACAGGCTCCACTCCTGCTCACCCAACTCTAAATGGAGTACCATTCTAGCTGCAAGCCTGCATTTCCCCTCTAACTGTGAAGTCATGTGTTAATATTCTCTTGGTCAAAGATGTCTGCTAAAATACTCAATATAATATCATAAATTACAAGCCCCATGAGTTCCAGAATTTTGTCTGTCCTGTTTACCACTAGCGCATAATGAAGTATATGTTCAATTAATGTGATTTTACCCATTTATTTATTTCAAAAGCTCTAAAGGACAAGGTCTAAAAGCAACTAAAAGTGTTCAGTTCATCACTCTATTCACACTACTTTGGGTAGTTCTTGAATATTAAGTTCACTTGATTATTTGTTGAATAAATTGACCTAAGAAAATAAATCAATTAAATAAGTGCCTTGGGAAATTGAAGAAGAATTCAGGATTGTCACAAAAATTCCAATAATATGGTCACTTTTCTTTAAAGAGAAATTAGAATATTATTAATAAATTAACAGAGCTTAGAGGCATTGTTAGTTGATAAAACAATGTAATTTAGAGCACAATGTTTTAAACTACTTAAATCATGATTTAAATTGTGGCTCTGCCATGTATATCTATTGGTGAATTGGGGCACATTAATTAATTCATTGACTTCCTCTTTCACAAATGACGGTTAGGACTACCTTCTAATAGGTTAATGTGGCAACGTTGGCAAAGCTCTTGTCAGAATGCTCGTATATTGCAAGGAGCTAAAAAAAAATCACCTATATATGATCAACCTAAATAGTATATGATATACTTTTAAGTCTGAATGAGTGTATACTTTAGTGATTTAGAAATGTTTTTAAGTCTTGATTGCCCCATCTATTTGCAACTATAGAACAAAACATCTTCTAAGTAGGCTAGAATACTGAAAGGCGGACCACAGAGAGCAAAAGAAGTAAATTCCTGATATTCTTACTGCTTACAGGATTCTTATTCCATCTTGCTCAGTGGGATTCTTATTATACTCTAGACAGTGCATTAAGATAAGAAAAATCAAAAACTTTCTTTCACATAGAAAAAGTTATTCTTTTCCTGCCTAGTACGAACTTCAGAATGAAGCTCCAAACTGATAGCTTTAATTAGCGTAAATCAATTTCACATAGATACAGTCTTAAGAAACTGGTCTACTGTGTGAGGCTACTTCACTTTTAACTATGAAATATAATGGGCAGAATTCTGAGCTATAAAATCAACAGAACACAAGAAACAAGGGTTTCAGAAGACTTACATTTAGGTTTAATATTACAAAAAGCACTCAGGCTATCTGTAGAAGCACTTTCTACCAGCTGATTTAGAGAACAAATCATGCAAAAAAAATTCTATTTTGACAAAGTAATCTACTTAACCAGGATTAATTTACAAATTATCAAAATAGTTTATATCACATAGATTCTGGTGATTTTTTTTACACACCAGAGTAAAGGTCAGATGTTTCATATTCAAATGGTCCAGTGCAAGACACTTCAAAATACTGCATCATTTAAAATCATAAATTAACAGGAATGAAGTTAAAATATCAACTACCAACGTGATTTATGAATTGAAAGGAAATAACAAAAGGTCTTTGCTATTGGAGACCACAGTAGTTCTGAGAGCTTACCTACAAGAGCTTTTTTTTTAAAAGATTATCGTTCTCATTACATATATAAGTAAATTACATATGTCCAGAATTCACTATTTGTTTGATCTCTTCCTTCTGGGAACTGACCCCCTCTCCACCGATGGTTAACAAGGGAATGGCTATTTTATATACTTTGACTCTGCTCCACTGGTCACAGTCAATTAGTACAGGTCAGTGGCTGACTCAAGTTGAACTAATAAAAGCACCTTCTGGGAAATCTGAAACTGGAAGTGAGGAGCAGAATTAGAGATTCCAGCAAATAAACTAGAAAGTCATAAAGCCTCAGCATTGTCAGCAGTGATGGTTGGTGTAATATGGACAGGAAAGCATGAGAAGAAAACAGGAAGGATATAAACAAGAGGAGACAGAGACAACAGAGTCCGGATGGTTTGGAATGTCTGTTTCTACTAGTTGTTCTTAGTTCTTATAAACCACCCCATTTTTTAACACTTCCATTGTTACCTCAACTAGTTTAAGTTGCGAGTGGCAGATACTGCTGGTTAACCCCACAGAAGCTATTTGCCCTGCCTTAAGTAGAACAGGTATATAAAACTGTCACTAAACAAAAGGATAATTTCCCAGCTTTCCTTGAAGCTGGGTGTGACCACATCACTCCTTTTTACTGCCTTTTGCTGGATAGAATATGAACATAATGGGTGGGGCTTTAAACGGTCACCTAGACACACAAGGTGGACGTTCTGCACTGAACTTGATGACATAAAATATTAAAAGGAGGCTGGTTCTCAGATATCTCTGGAGCCCCTACACCCACTTTGGACCACTTACATTTCTATGGAAGATAAATAATTTGCTTCTTATTAGGCAGTTGTTATTTTGCATTTTCCCTTTCTCACAATCTTAATCCTAACCAACAGAACATTGGTTTTCTGTCACTTGGAAACAAAAGAGTTGTAACTAATATACCACCTTATTCATTTGCAGTCACAAATGTTTTCTGTTCTCACTTGTCATAAAAATAGATGTGATAGTAATGACTAATATTTTTGCCATCTGTTAGTTAATATTTGCCATTTTACTTAAGCCAAAGTTCATTACCTCATTACAAATTGACCCATCCTAAAACTGATTGTTTCTGACACTAGTGATGCATTTTGGTCTGTCAATTATAAACTGAATTTGGATGTGCTGAAAGGAGTGTCTCTATTCTCTGCATAGTGATCCCTGCTAATATCAACTGAAGTTTCCCATGTTAACACTGGAAGCTTATGTCCCAGTAGAATGGAAGACAGCCCTTGAAAATTTTTTCACATGATATGAAATGACTCTGTTTTAGCACAGGAGTTAACACACTAAATAAAATGACAAACTAAAATAAGTAGAAGATATTATAGTTACCTAAAGAAAATAAAATGGAAACAATAATTCTGTTTTCCTTTTCTGTCATTTTCACCTTGCAGATTAAAATTACTAATTTTTTCTTCAAGGAAAAAACATTTGCTGGAGGCCCATACACTAAGTTCCCAGCTTGTAGTAATTTGCCACTAGTATGTTGTCTAATTAGATATGTGTTGTGATTCCCTCAAAATTCATTTGTACCATATTCTCTATATAGACATATAGTTGGAAGAAACCTGTTACACCTTTTCCCAAGAATGGATATTCCAGTCAACAAGAACATTTTCATAAATCAGGAACATGTAGACAAAAGGTCATGTTTGTCTACGACAACACTGATGAGGAATTTTTGTTACCCTGGAATTGCTATTAGAGCATTCAGGTAAAAGAAAACAAGGGACGCTGATTATCTACATTCCAAAGGATGCCATCTTTAACTGGGGGCAGATACTCTTATTCAAGCCTTATTAAAAGGCAGAAGAAATGGCCCAGTCATAATCAATAAATAGCCAACCTCCTTCTGCTTACAGTGGCTGACCAAAATATTGAAAGCAGAGGATGGACAGGAGGAGGAGAAGAAAAGTGGTCTTCTCTAGCCTGCTGGTAAGTGCAATAGTTTTCATTAATGACAATTATTTCCCTTTTAAATAAGAAAAGTTGAAGGGTGGTTTACTTTACTGAAAGCCAAATGAGGAGAACTTTATGAGAATCATTTTCAGAGATTACATGTTGGCTAAAATGGATATTTGTTCTGCCTTTGAGTCTAATTGGAGCAGGTGGTGGTTGTAAAGGGAAAAAAAGTAGACAAAACTGAAGAGAGATCAGAGAGAATGAGAGAAAAGCTCTTCAGCTGATATATTTCACAATTTGGTATGAAAAAGATGCTTGAGTTTTCCATTGGTTAACTAGGCATCACAGAGATTATCTATGGGTCATTTCACTGTCATCCTTCCTCAGATACTGCTTACAGGAAAACGGGAACTTATAAAAAGCAAGATGCAAAGGAGCATACTATGGAAGATGGTAAGTAGTGGAACATGCTTAGAAAGAGAGGTCTTCTAAATCAGGGTACTATAGGGTAGAGGTGAGCCAGGTACTCCAAAGAGCTCACTCATTCATCCCATGAGAGAGCCAGAACAGAGGGGGTATATTTATAGTGTGGTAGCTAATTTCAAAGATGTGCCTCCTCAACTAGCCTCCAGCCTAATGAACCATTTCTCCTGCTTCTCATGCCCTGTGTAGTTCCTTCCCTCATTAAATTTGGGCTAGTCCTCTGTAACCAAAAGAATATAGCAAAAGCGACACTGAGTATCTTCTGAGTATAAGTCCTCCTTGGTTTCCTGGAATTGCTTTGGGGATGTCACACCCCACATAAGAAGATTAACTATCAGAGGTCAGCCATGCTGTAAGAAAGAGTAACCTAGACACATTGGAGAGAACACGGAGCAAGACAGAGATTCCTTGCCACAGTTGTTCAAGGCATCTCAGTCAAGGCATTAGACAAATGAATAAGAAGCCATCTTGAATTTTCTACCCCCAGTAGATGCCCCCTGGAGAAGAAACGAGGTACTCAGCAAAGACCAGAGCCAAGGTTCCAGATACGTGGCCATGACTGAACCAGTCATCTGACTCCTCTCCAGTCATTTGAACCATTCTAGTTGAGGTCAGTGTACCATGGATTAGATATGAGTCATCCCAGTGTGTTCTTCTCAAATTCCTATTCAAAACAATTGTAAGCAAAATAAAGTAAATGTTTTAAGACATTACATGTTGAGTTGGGTTTTGTTTTTCTGTATCTTTTTGTTTTGTTTTTTGTACTTAGCAGTATATAATGGAAACTAAAGACAGTGATAGCTTATGAAAGAGAGATAATGAACAGAGACTGCCTGCAGCCATGGTGGTTAGTACTTTTTTCTTTTACCCTTAATCCCTCAAA
Organism: Vicugna pacos; assembly: GCF_048564905.1. Taxonomy (NCBI): domain Eukaryota; kingdom Metazoa; phylum Chordata; class Mammalia; order Artiodactyla; family Camelidae; genus Vicugna; species Vicugna pacos. The sequence goes on from NC_132989.1 coordinate 49,668,669, forward strand.
CAAGCAAAGTTCTGTTGTATTACAAACAGGTTATAACACTTTGTTATTGTAAAATGCAATTCAATTTATTTGCAAAAATAGTTGAGAAAATTAAATATTCAACATGAAAGAATTGTATTAAGATCTCGAAAACAAGTAGTAAATAATGTTTATATGTTGCCACTGTAAGTTGCTAGATTTTCAAATCTACTTTGCAGGTCATAGTTTATTTTATGAATATTATCAACAAAACTTCAAGACACGCTGGTATTTATCTATAATATATTACTACTAATAATGAATAAATATTACACAAAGATGAAATTACTGACTCAGTACCAATATTTCAGGATATACAATTACACACTGAGGAGGCAGAATGAACAAAATGAAAATTTTATCAATAATATAATATCTTTCTAATATTTAAATTTACCACTCTATAGTAATTTTCCAAATTATTATTTTAATTTACCTTCCTATAAAATGCTTCAATGTCATTTTGGGTTAATATAGTACTGGTAGGTATGTGGTATGAGCCTCAATCAGTAGTCATGCAGGAAAATGTTTCCTTGTGAGGGAGTATTTCATGCATGGCAGGATATCCACCATTTCTCTGACAACTGCCAGTGGTACCCTATAGTCGCTGTAATTGCTGATTAAAAGTGTTCACAAATTACTGTAAAGCTTACTAGAAGGTGTGGGCTGCCCTTTGAGGATGGCTGAGCTAGAGCCTACGTGGAGAGGGGCATGTGAATCCCAGAGGCAGACTCCCACCCACTGAACCACACACACTTTTTCATATCACAATTCTGCACAGGGAAAAGAGGGACGAGTAGATTATGGCATGAACATGCAGGTACACAGATGAGGGAGGAGATATTTAAATCAGCTTTCAGTTTAGCATTTTAAACCACACTGACTACTAAAATTGAACATGTAAATAAATGAAACCTATTACAATGAAGATTCCACAAAGCACAATTAAAAGCAATGACTGGAACAATTGTGCGTGTGTTTGTGTTTAACTGCGCACTATACTGAAACTGCTCAAAATCGGTTATATTTGTATAAGCTTTATTATTAAAATAATGAATTGGCCAGAGACTACACGGGAATAGCACTAGATTCATCAGGGTCATTTTAGGCTCTCTATCTTGCCTTACAAGAAACCTTTGTATTTTAATCATGTGCAGAGAGGACGGCTACATTTACTGATTGCATCAGGAGCTATAGGTACTTAACCTACATTGTCTTGCAGCAACTTCAAAGAGCTGCAACAAGTGGTCTTCGTTACCCCTACATTGTAAGTAAAACACGGAGATGCAGAGAGCAAAAGTAACAGACTCAAGATTACATAACTAATAAGTAAACGATTAAGTCTGACATTCAAATTATTGTCTATTTATCTAAAATATCTGTCAAGTTGAATTCCTTGTTCAATGCCACAAAATAAAGATATTCTGGTGTTTCTGAGAGAAGCTACCCACATGACTAAAGAAGACATGACAAATTATTTCCTTTCCTGGTACTCTTCCAATATCTAATTTCAAAAATATGATGAATACTTCCTGAAATTTTGGTTTTGGGGTCAAAGTTTAAATTTATTCCACTAAGCAATATTGAAATCCCATCTTAAAACAGCCTACTGAAATATACGCACTTTACACGGAAGTAGTTATTATTAAGAAAAAATGACATTTAACTAATAGGATAGAAGCAGCCATGCTTCCATCAAGATAAAATGATAATTCAGACATCACATTAATTCATTTTAATTGCCCCACCTGCTGCATACTAAAAGGGTAAGGTACTCTTACCAGTGGTGGAGGAAACAAATAGAGAAAGGCATATGTAGTCATTTACATGCAAAAAGGATTACACAGCATAAATCATTTAATCAGTTTATATACATAATTAAGTGAGAAGTTGTGGCCATGGGTATAAGGAATAAAATGAGACTTGACTTTAATACTTAACATGGTATTAGATGGCTTTCCATTGAAATAGAAGTATTTCCAAGAGTTGACCAATAGTTTTGTATGGGAATCTTTAAGGAATTTGCACTTGAAGAATGAGATTACATGAAAAATAAACATAAAATAATTGTTTTCTTTTCTTGAATAATTCAATGTTTTCTCATTGGTATTAATAAAGTATTTACTATAGGAAGAAGAAATCCCTGCTACAATACTCAAGTATTGTTATAATTTTATTGTTTTTCTACAATTAAGGGCAATATTTCTCTAATCTTTTCTTGTCACACTTCAAAAATTTCCCTCCTGCTAGGCACCGTAGACCATACACTTAAGAATAAAATTTTGAGGATTTAAAGATGAAGAGACATTGAATAACTATAAACACTGAACATTCAAATAATTATCATTTTGAAGTTACACGATGACACTCAGCACACAGCCTAGTGGAGAGCAAGGTGTCATAAGAACAGGTTTTTTTTTCCTTAGAGTTCTGCCAGAAATATATGGGGGTTCTGCTGTAGTTATTAACAATGGAAATGTTTTCAGTTCTGAGGTACAACTTCAGTTTGGGTAAATGTGGGTGGATTGCAGGAAAACACAGAGCAATAGCCAAAGAAGCTAGTGGAATAAATCCTAAAATGCATAATGTTATAACTGGATGAAACTTCAGAGATAAACCAATCCTCTCAGCTCAGACATAAGCCTAGAAAGAAAAAATCATGCACTGTTCCCACCATTATATTAAAAATACTTTCTTCATTGAATAACTTAATAATATTCAGTCATTTCCTATGAATGTAGAACCATCTCAAAAATTTTTGAGCGAGAAACAATAGAATTTCTGGGTCTAGAATAAAAAACATCTAATACCTAACAGCTATAAAAGTATTCTGTTTGCAGGATAGTTTGAAAGAATCTGGTGGCTGTGTTTGCTTGCTTTTGTAGTTCTGGTTGCTGAAATTTAAATACAAAATTATTGTCAAATAAGATAAACTACACTGCAATAGTAAAATACATGCGAGCTATTTTGTTGTTGTTTTCACTTCAGTATTTGTTTCCTTTGCGTATTTTTCTGGGAAAAAAAGAAGCTGGCAAAAGTATATGTGTTAGACGTACTTTACTAAAGTAAAGAGATACACAACAAGCTTAAAAATAGAAAAGATTTAATGTAAAAAAACCCTCCTGTTTTCATTTAATGATTTTAAATGGGTGTTATTCCTAAACTGAAATGAAATTAGATTCTGATCATTCTGTTTATCGTTAGATCAAATCATGACAATTCTGTTGTTTCTATTCCACCTATTCAAGGCCAAAAAAAACAAACTGTGTTTACTTGAATCAGTGAAGATATTTAGGCATCACTGTTTTATTTTTCCTCTGTTATTCCAGCTAGAGAAGATCATTCACTTAAGAATTACAATGCATTCATGCGTATGATTATACACGTGTTCTCTTTTCCATTAGACTGTATGCCACAGTGACAGAATCTCCCTTCATCTTTTTCTCTTGTAAATGTGTTTAGAAACTGCAAAAATAGGATAATGGTAAACACATACATTAGTCAAATGACTACATTTGATGGGTGGCTTTTGAAAGAATTACCAAACCTTCATTTTTTCTTAAAAGGACACAGTCTGGGTCCTGCTCATCTCTATCTTTTATAGGGCCTAGCACAGCGCCATTGAAAGTAGGTGTCAAGAAATAATTCCACAGCACATGGATGAATAAAGAAACTGGATTATCCTTCAAACTCAAACGAGATAAAAATAGACTCATTATTAGCCATTCACTGTCTATTTCCAATTTCCATGTTAGTAAATACTATAAAAATTAGAAGCAACACGAAAAAAGTTAATCATTTCTATCATTTGCTTTTAATTTCCTTCCTGGGAAATTTCAGTAATTAGTCTAACTTCCTAGGTACAAGTTCACACTTGTGTAAATAAAAAAGAAGGGATTTAACTCTTAAATGATGTTCATTTTTCTATCCACCTTTAAAACTTTTTATTTTTTAATTTCAGTGATTATCTATACTATATGCATTATAGTTCATGTGTGACTGTATACTAGTCACCTGATTAAAAATATTTTATGCAATTAACAATTTTACTTAACAAAATAGGAATAGGTTAAAGAAATGCATCCTACCTTTACCTTTGAGAAACAAATGATAATCTTGAGATAAATGTTTTAAACAAAGATAGGAGTATTACATTTAATAGCTGGCACAATTTAGGACTTAGAGGCACAAGTGCCACATGAAATGGAAATTTGTAAATCGTAGAAATAACTGCGTGTCTTTTGCCCCAGGTTTTTTTTGGAAAATATTATAATAAAAATGTTTCACTGTCCTGACCTTCCATTACTAAGACCTGGTTCTATTTCCTCTTTAGTCTCAGCGAATGGGACATAAATCACTCTCTCTGGCATTTTGCATGGTCTGCCATGCAGGCAGCCAACTTTTACAGATGCCCTTCCTGGCTTCAAAAAGCAGAAGCCCGCAGGTAGCAGAAAATGCCAGGTTTCTTCTCACGCCTGAGAAGGTTCTGTTTGCTGTAGAAGAAACCTGTGCACTGTGATAAATGCCACTGTGCCGAGTCAGCATGGTGGACAGTTTAACTCCATGACCTTCTGCAGGTAGACAGCCTCCCCCGTAGATTGTCTTTGACACAACCTATAACGTAGAATGTCAACACCAGTCTAGCAAGTGGGATCTGTATTTATTTTCTGTGAAGCAACGGCTGTGCTGTGTGCAGCTCAGGTGCCTCACATTCTCCGAGATTACGTCTTATACTTTATCCCTTTTTTGTCAGTTATGCATGCACAAAAACTTCAGTGATGAGTTTTCACTGGCTTAACTTTATTCTGTCAGTTTACATCTCAAGTGGGTCAAGGCCTAGGGCTCATTTTCCAGAATCTGTTTATGAAAGAAGATAACTAAGTGTTGTCATTATATTTCCTATCTTCCTAGCCAATGGAACAGCTCTTGATTCCGTTATTGTGACTGTTACTCAGTTAGAATAACTTAATCCTATCTGGCCCATTCATCAGACCTGCGGAAAGAAAGAGGAGAAATCACCCTGAGGGAAGCTGATGGGTAAACGCTAGCCTCTGTAAATAAGAATCTATCTTAGTTTTTCCCTATGAAACAAATCTACCAATCTTTGAAGCACGTTTTTTTCTTTTCATTTATTTTGCTTGGCTTTCTTCTCTTTGAAATGTTTGGAACATTTTTTTCCTCTTAAAATCAGAGGAAGTTCTATTCATTTCAGAAAGTTTCAGTATGCAAGGTATTAAAGTACTAAACACTAGTCCCTTTTTATCACTGACTTATATAAGATTGTGAATTTATATATAAAATTCTAATATTAAAAAATAAACTCAGGAAATTCAAGTTGAAAATTCACTTAATTTGTATGTATTGTAGGATGACCACACAAGACGCCAGTACAGAACCACACACGTTACATTTTCTTGTCTTACTTTTCTCCTTTCTTTCCTTTTAGTTACTATACATCTTTACTGTCATCTATAAAACATGGTATTGTCTGCACAACAGAAGAGATACTGGCTCTCTGTCTTATGCTGTCAGTAAGGATTGGCAAACAACATTCTGTGGCCCAAATTCAACACGCCACTAATTTTGGTAAAGAAAGTGTCATAGGAATAGAGTCAGGCTCATTTATTTACACAATGCTATTGATTGCTTTAATTCTGCAGATTCTTCTCATTTGTTGAGTAAATCCAAGAGAGACAGAATGACCCACAAAGCCTAAAAATATTTATTATCTGGTCCTTCACAGGAAAAGTTTGCCCATCTCTTATCTAAGGTTCTGTTCGTAATCACAAAGTAGCTAATTATCCTTGGTGAGCCACCTACTCTTTCTTGCCCTTTAAAAAATGAAAAGGTTGAATTAGCTAGCTTCCCCAAGGTGATGGGACTCATTAAAGTTTGCACATTTGGCAAGTCTTGTAGTCCAGACCAAATCCAGTTTCCTTGCTTTGTGCTTCTTGGTTCTCTCCAGCATGCCATGCATTTATTTATATGTTACAATCAACTTTGCATATTTAAGTTAATTAGTTTAATTTAAGTCATAGTTATTATCTAGGTATTTGAGATACTTGGGAGAAATATAATTAAGCTGAATCATGCAGGATAAATAAGAACTAAGTAAGAAATGATAATAAGGAGAAAGGAACATGAGCAAGGCTTTTGCCAGAAATAACGTTTTCATCAGTTCTATAGTGTCTTAGATTTTAAGATGTACCACAGTTTTATAAAACATTAAGAAAGATAAAATGTCATAATTTAATTGTGATATGCCCTTATTGTAAAATGTATGCTGATATCAGAATGTGAAAAAATGTACACCTGGAAAAATAACATTATTGATGAAATATAGCATTATGGTCCATTTGGAGAAAGCCAATGTGGTTACAGAATAAAATGAAAAAAAAAAAACATCCTTAATATGGGAAGAGATAGAGGGGCCCATTCTCTACAAAATTCGCAATAGTTTAGATTACATCAGAAGGACCTATGAGAATAGAAACAGAAGAATTGGCTTTAGGTAAGAAAACATATTCTTTCTCAACCCTAAAAGGAATGTTGGAAGAGAAGATACATGTAGATGTTGACATGAATTGAGGGTCGGAGCAACGATGGGGAAGGAAATTGCTGCCTTATAGCGCCTGTTTTCTCTGATGTATGGCGTTATAGAACAACGAAAAATTTTAGGAAAATGGAGAAGATTTAGAATTCTTGTGGCACAAAGTAGGGGCTCAAGATAGTTAAGATACTTTATTAGGATATCTGAAGTCAGGGTGTAGAGGTAAATTTGGTAATCTGGGAATCCCATGTAGTCTAGATTGCTGTGTTAAGTACATGGTATATACAAAATGTAAACAACTAGAATATAAGTAGTCTCAATGCTTCTTATATCTAAGGATTTTAAATGTGACACTTTCTATCATCTTAAGGGCAGAGGACTAATTTGTTGCCAAAGAAGTACCTAATTCTAGAGACAAACCCTAAAGACTTTGGAAAAAGTGATAAAAATTTTATCTCAGTAAGATTAGTCCATCTAATACCACTGAAGATACCCAAATAAACTTAAAAAATTAAATGAAAGAAAGAAGGAAGGAAGGAAAGTAGGAAGGAAGGAAAAAGAGAATAGAAGGGAAACAGAAGGAAAGGAAAAAAAAGACTTCATTGGAAAAGACAGAGATTGAAGATAGTGCACTCCTCTAAGGAAGTGATCAGTGTCTTGTGCATCTCCCTCAGGGGCGTCACTGTCTCTTCTTAAAATCAGTTAAGCTGTTTGAAGTTAGCTTTTGGAAGTTTTCCATGTACTTTTGTGCTTATGGTAAACCAGCCCTCTGGAAGATAAATAAATAAATAGGCCCTGATATGTAGTGCTTGCTAATATTAGTGACATAAATATACCCACCATAAAAAATTTCAGGAGACCAACAGTTCAACAATAGGCTTACAAAATTCCTAAATAGTTTACCACCTGCTCAGATCCAGTATGAGCTGATTCCAACATACTGCTGCATGTGTCCAGAGGACTTTGAAAAATGAAGGACATTGCTGGTGGTTTATATAATACATGAGAATGACTGAGAAAACCCAAGGAGTTGCCTGAGACATCGGCGAGCCTAGAAGAACACACCAAGAGCACTAGCTCAGTTTGCATCCCACTGAGTCCAACTTGTTTACTAAACTCATTTACTAAAACAGCAGTTATACTTATTTTATATAATCAAATTAATTTTGCCATTCATGTGACCCTCACAGCCACCAGAAAATAAAATCTCAGTCTTACTATGTAGTTGGTTGTACTACATAAGAGACAGTTTAACGAGGGTGGTTTTTTAGATTAGCTGAGCAAAGAACAGAAACTGAGATCAACATACAAGGACGTGAGTTCTGGATAAGAAGTGAATCATTTCCAAAAGTTCACATACATCTGGAGCACCGCAACAAATCTATCACTTTCTCCATTGCTATATTTCATGTAACCATGTTAACTCATCATTACTGCCTAGTGCATTACTGAATAAAATATACCCTAGAGTATAAGGTGGAGAAGGCAGCTTTTATGAACTGATATCATACCTTGGCATTGAAGCTTGAGGACCCTATTGCTGTGTTTGTACTTTCTTGCCCCTAGAGAGGCAGGCATTAGGATTAGGATAGGTGAAGAGATTTTTCTGGTATATTTGATCTTCACCATTTCTCTTGATTTTCACACTATTATCAATGTTGTCATCTAAGAACAGATTTCTTCATTTCTTAGGGACATATCAGAAATGAAACATATAATGAAATTTCTTTTAAGATACTACTTTAAAGATAATGCAATTAAGACATTAGCATCACTGTGTCTTAGAAGCTGAGAGTCTAGGGTATAGGAGTATTTGGAGTACCTACCCTGGTTCAAAATAGACCCATGAGTTGATAGCCTTATTTATTCAGCAATTCTCTGTATTCCTCACAATAATTAGTTAAACCTAAGTCAACTAGTTGGTTTCTTCTCTGAAATTTGGAATTGCAAGACCATTGATTAGTTTCCCAGTGTTGTTACATCTATAATACATGAAATGAGAAGTGACTGCCCAACTTCTGTGCATCTATGTACGCTGAGCAGTGGAGAAACCTAATCCAATAAGAGAAAACCTTATGCAATCTAATAGGAAGAAAAAGGAGACATAATATGGGGAGATAATACTCCAGGTTCTCATTCTCTGTGAAGCTGGCTCCCAAGTCTGCTCTTAGCTTTTGTCAAATACCTCTTGAACCATGTATAAATATGATATGTAATTAAAAGGACATATACCTGAAGTATTTTGAATTTAATATTCTAAAGCCTTACCACTTTATGATAAAGGAGGGGAAATTCCTACATGAATATGAAAAATTCCAGGTCTATCTTAAATCAATATTTATTTCATAATTCATGAACCTATTTGATTCATTAATTAAATTTTAAAGATCTATACTCAAGGAATATTCAGAAATGGTCTTAAGGGCCTCTCCTGCCTAATAAATTGTTACTATTTACATCAGAATTACAAAACTAATCATTAGAGTCACTCTTTCAATATGGTACCCTGAACTCAGAACAATTCTCAAGTAAGTTTTGAATGATACAAAATGCATAAAATTTAACAAATTCCCTAATATACTGCACTCTGTTGGTTCTAAAATCCTCTTCTTGTTTAAATGTAAACCCAAGGGGACTCTTTCAAGAAAGCATCAATAGAAAAATTGAATTTTGGATTAAAAAAAGAAGGTTTCTAGGAAATTTAAGAAGCGAAGGAGGGAGGTGGTGATATTATTGGGAAAGTAAAGGAAGTAAAACTATTTCTTTCCATGAAATTCTCTTCTCTCCCATTTGTAAGAGGCTATGACTTGGAGGGCCAACTACATCAGAGTGGACATATGGAAAAAAGAATCCTGATGAGTAGTTTAGTCTTTACTGAAACTTATGTCATACACTACAGTGGAAAAGAACTTCTCAAAGAATGCATATGAGGATTTGAGAGCAGATGACTTAACCAGCATTCTTTTAACAATTATTTATGGAGGTCATATTCTAGAGTGCATAGATGAAAAATACTTTATTAATGGTAAATGCCATAAATAAATAGATAATGGCAACTTGTTTGCCCTTTTTTTTTTTTTAGGGTAGATGGGACTAGGACTGGGTTCAGATATTTGTTAGAAAATATCCTCTCATGTGGTGTCTCATCTTCAAGTTAACACATAAAAGAGGTGAAAGAGATTCTCATGGAGAAAGTCAAGATTTGAATAATGATGTATTAGACAGAAGAGTGAACTGTGAGGGAGAATAGAAAAGATGTATTTAAAATGGAGTTGCTATAATCAGTGATTTTGGAGGTGTGTAAAACATCTCTGAGAGACTCAGTGATGGCATGAGTTGCACTGTAATTTTTTTCTGTTAGATTTGAATCATGTTTCTTTTCAACATGGAGTCATATTTGAACCGACCACAACTTGGCCCAGCTTTATTTGGCTGAGTACTAAGTGTTTCAAAAAAAAATTTGGCAGATATATCACAGACTTCTGCACATCTGCTGTAATCCATAATCACCTGTCTTTTACCTGTTTGATTTGTTTTGATTTGCTTGGTTGTTAGAGCATAGGGTTTTACACTCATCTCAATTAAAATCCATCTTCAGAGACAAAAAGCATATAACTTCAGCTGATCAAATTCCTTTGATTCTGGTCCCATCATCCAAATTATTATCAACTAAAATTCATTTTTTTATCCTGTGCAAATTCAATGATATGAAATCTACCTTTTTCTCCCTAAACAATTAAGGCAATTTTGAATAGATCAAATTATATACATAGCCAGAAGATAAGTTTCCCTCAAAACTCACCTTTAGAGTGAAATGAAACTAATTATCAGATCACTAGTAAACTACTTCAAATTATTATGAATGTCATTCAACTCATTTTTGCACCTTAATCACAAGAGGATTATGGAAACCTTTTCCAAATGAGTTATTAAATTTTGAATATGTTTTTGATGAAGAAAGCCTGAAAAATCTATTCATACTGAATCCATGATGGCTCCCACTGAACAGTGATTCTTTTTGTTTTAAATGTTCCAAAATTAACACATCTCCAAATACTTTCTAGCATCTGGGCCAAGAAAACGGTCTACATTTAAATAAATAGACAGTGTATCAGTTTTTTCCTCTCCTGAATTTATTTATCTTCCTTACTTTTCCAGGACTTAGTAAATTTGACTGGGTGATTTATCAGCTTCCTCTAAGACTGCATCATAAAAACAAGATGGGATTTATCTAATATTTATTTGAAGCAGTTAAAAGCTAACTTAAAAACTTGCTCACTTGTCTTAGGCAGCATTTCCATATTCCCCTCACTAGTTTTACCTGTTTTAGTCTGAAAATCACATTGACAGGAAATAGAAGGAAATATAAAATGGATCTGACAAAAAATGAAAGGTTTAACAGTAACATATATAAATAGAGTAGATCATTACTGATAAGAGAGTATAAACTGAGGTCACACAGATTTCAAGATTGTTCTAAAAGGACTGCTATATTTATTTATACTATACTGTTCTATCCGCACTGCACCATAATGCCCTGTGGGGAGCCAAGTGAGAGTGACCCACCACGCTGTGAACAGCAGTGCGTCTCAGTGCATGAAGAAGCACCTAACAAAATGTCTGAGCAGAGAGGTTCCCTATCTTGCTGGCAGAACAGAATTTATGAAGTTATTGTTTTATTTACATTCTGGGGAATAACAGTCATTTAAAGAGCTAACTTGTATGTATCATGTGCTGAAAAACACTTTATGATTGCTATCTAGGTATCTAAGATAGCCATGACTATCTACTATGCAGAACAAACATAATCCTGAACATACCGGTTAATGATCTCTTATGGAATTCATCATTTGATGCATCCAATAATTATTTGAATAATGAAAATTTGTATTTTGAATGTTCTTCAACTGAGCACAAGCATTTTAAAATATCCATCTTTCTGTTGGAAAACCACTTGTACATAAAGTAAAACATGTGTTTCCCCCAGAGCTGTCCTTGCCCCAGGCTTCCCACATAATTGCTGTCCTCTTTCCAACCATGCATCCCTGCGCTTGCAGTTCAACAGATAACACAGGTTGGGGGGACAAGTAAAGTGGAGATGAAAAAACTGGGCCCGCTAGTGCTACTTAAAACTCCACAGTCATGTGAAGATCAAAGTTCCAAACTGTCTTAGCCTACATTTGATCTTTAAATAGGCACACTTAGGTTGTTTCCTCATGGGGCTAGAAGATTGACTGTTTTGACTAACTTGGTGATATTTTGTACCAATTTTTTTTAAACTTAGTTGACTCTCCACTGGGTAGATGAGGTTGCCTAAAATCACTGTTTTTATTTTTTAATGCTCCATAGACATTGCCAGAAAACATCAAAGTTTCATGTTTTGCAACCCTTTTATTTCTTTTTATTGTTTTTGTGATCATTTTTTAAAAGGCAGGATTTATTTACAATTACTGTAAAGCTTCCATTCCAATAAACTGATTTTTTTAAACTGCTGATTTTTACTTTCCTCAGTAAAGAAAAATAAATATTTAATTCCTTTTGAACTTTTCACTTTGTGATAAATAAAGGTTAAATATTTTTCAAAAGATTTCTACTTAACAAAATACTTTTAGGTATAGACTTCTGCAGGTAAATGAAAAGGGAAAATATTAGTCAAGGTACTTTTTCCAAAAAGTTCTTGAATGGAAACATTGTTAGCTTCCTTCTCATCCCATCATGAAAAAGATCAAAGGATTTCTGGAGCTAAGAATAATGCAACTCACATTTAAGATAACTACTGGTCAGAGGGAGCTTGAAATCTGTCTCTCTAGCCTGGAACATGCTTTATTGTGCATGTACCAAGGACAGTGATCCGCTTTCATCATCCTGGCAGGAAAATCACAGAGAAGAGATTAAAGTGTGACTATTAAAAAAATATTTCTGCTTTTAACAGCATATTTTATATATTTTTATGTAGTCATTTACAAACATATGAAGTTTGAGTAATGTGGTAATTTAATCCTCAAAGGAGATAAACACACAAACCTACATCTTTTACAAAGTTCTTTATACCTATAAGTAACCTCATATTCCTTTCCCAAAGGGAATTTCATCATTAATCTGATGTCATTTTAAAACTAAACTTTTTTTATCATATTAAACATTGATTATACATAATTCAGAAATTACTGATTCATAAAAAGAGGTAAAAATAACTCATAAAATTCGAATTTCACCATCCAGAAACATTAACACTATGGTATAGTTTTTGAGGTCTTTCTCATCATTATATATAATGTATACTTTCTTTTTAAAGAAAATTGCTCTTTTTAACTTACAATTATATATAAAATCTATCATGAATATTCTTTGCTGTCATCGGATATTATCTTATGATTTTAATCGCAGAATTTTAGTGTACTTTATAAAGAATTTTAGTGTACCATTTAACTTTATTTAAACTTTTGAATAGAATTTTTTATCTATGAATTAAATCTGCAAGGTGATGTTACAGGGACTTGATTTTTAAAAAAAGTAAAGCAGTTCTGTTTTAATAAATACTGTTGTTTCTAACTTTTTCATGAACATATTATAGTGATTGATTTCACAAATATTTTAAAAAGGGACCCAATTTTATAAGGACTTAGGAAATTTACTTTTCAGTATAAATATATAATCTTTTTTTGCTATAATGTGGTAAAGAGCTTAGAGATAAAAAAGCAAAAGTTTTGTAAATGAAAAATAGCACTTCAAATGAATGTGCTGTTTTGAAGTGCTATTTATGTGCAAAATGAAAAAATGTACTTCAAAAATCCAGAAGAAAAGTAAACAAATTCAGCCTGTTTTTATTTACTGCAGCCTTAGGAACTGAATCTGATATCCTCTCTGAAGCATATACATCTGCTTTAAATAACTTTTCTTGATTATAACACCATCTGATATCCTGAGAAACTCAAACTCTTCCATTCAAAGTTATTACATCTTTCATCCAAGAATCTCAAAGTTCAATGAAAGCACTCTCTTGCTTTTTCCCATGGGTTCTTCTAATCCTTCTGTGCAAGTTAGGAGAACTGACAGCAATTAGGACTTCACTGATACTTTCTCCAGTCCTAGAAGTACAGGCTCACCTGTTTGTCTCTTCTAGTTATTCCTGCATTGTCTTCTTCAACAGCTCCTTAGGAACTTAGCCACACAAGCAGACTCTGATTCATTTCTCTCTCTCTCTCTGTTTCTGTCTCTTTGTTCTTTCCATGTCTCTCCTCTCTGTTTCATTTGGGTCACAGGTGAAAATATCTTCTTAGTGTTTCTGCCCATCCATCTTTTAAGTTCAACTTATTTCAGACCTATGTAACACTCAGACTAGATGTCTTTGTCAACACTCAACTTCCCTGGTTATCTAAGTCCACACTCCTTCTATTGCCTTAAACACACACAAACACACCCATACACAAATAGAAAGAATGCCTCTACCAAGTTTCCTTTTTTATGACTAATTTTACTATTTATAACTTTTTGCTATAAACTCTAGCATACAAGTATTTTCTATATTCTTAGGTTTATTAATCTTATTAATTATTTTAAATAATTAATTAATTTGGCCTGCATATGTTTGACTTTGACCTCTGTTCCTAATTTCAAACGGCTGGAATCAAGAGATTAAATTTCTCATTTTTTGCATACAGAAACTAAAGGATAAAAACTTTTAAAAATATACTAAAATTTTTGTTTTCTTGTCACTGTTATTTTACCCTTCATAAGTACAACTATGGACACTGAGTATTAATTTTACCATGATTCTGAATTCTTGTAATATAAAGAATTCTCATAGGAAAATATATTATCATCTAAGTAGGCAAATATCAAAGAATATTTTATATTTTCCACAAGGATAGAAACAAAAGGCTATTGGTTTTTCAACGGCTATCTTTTGATCATATCTCTGTTCCTTCCAGCGACCACCACAGACTTCTGCAAGGGCAGGCAGTCAGGGAGGCTCTCTATCTCTGGGTTAGAGATAGGATCACTGCAAAACAAAGATAGGAAAGAAGAGGCAGATTTGTAAGATAGACAGGGGAGTCAGTTCCTTCTGCTTCATGTCAGATCCAGACCTTGGTTATTTGATCACAGTGCAACTTACCTAGATCACTCATCATATAATACAGAGGCTGCTGTAGGGATCTGGAATGTGGGCTCTAGAGTCAAACTGGGCTAGATGGACTTGCTGACCCTCACTAGCTTCACAAACCTATCCACATCATTAAACCTCTCTGTGCTTCAGTTTCCAATATGCTCTGCAGAACTGAAATAATAACAGTACTTCTCATTGCTCTAAGAAGTAAAAAAAAAAAAAAATCTGTGAAACATGCCCACCAAAAAAAGTACTCAGAGTGAACGTCAGTATTATTTCTCAATTCCAAGCAGAGAATGTTTCTCTTAGGCATCTGAATACATACTAGAATATGTACCAACTACTAGAATGGAGATGATTTTTATTCACTTCCTTGCCTTAACTGCCTCTTTAGTGATCTAAATGTCATCCTTTTGTTTTATTTCGTTTTTCAGTTGTAAAACTGAAACTTTGTCAAAACTTTTATATTTACAGGACTTCAAATAATAATGTTATTCAACAGTATTTTGCTAACTGCTCATCTTGCTCAATTTGAAACTGTGTTTCCAAATGTCAGCAAACCTTACGCCTTTTTTTTCCCCAGTAAGCTCTAATTTAACTGTCAACATGGTCATACACAACAACATAAATTCGACTTTTAATCTTTTCCTGTTGTAGTAGGACCTGTATTTAGAGTTATGGTTACCATCTCGCACCATGTATCAGAATCACTTAGGGAGATTATAAAAACACCTCTGCCCTGACCTATTCCCAGACCAAAGAAATCAGAATTTACAGGGGTAGAGTCTGGAAATTGTTACTTGTTTTTATCTCCAAAGCTAATTCAAATGTGCTGCCAGAATTGACAACTGCTGATGAAACAACAGTTGAAAAGACTGCCTCTCCTTCCAAGGGAGCATCAAAAACCTTCAGCAACTGTTAATTATGCAAAAGCTTAGAGTTTACCGAGAAAGACTTAGGGATACTGAGGAACCAGAAGAGTCTGGATGACTGTAAAATAAAACAATCCAAAAGAAAAACTCTTCACTTTATCCTCTAGTTATTAGAAATTTTAAAAGATTAATATAATGCTATATATTTACTTTACCCATATGACAACTGAAGTTGAAATAATAGGACAAGTTTTCAGTGCATTACAAAAATGTGCCACATGGCAACTTCCAGTTTATTCCTTTTTCGTGTTTTGTACTGCATTTGGAGCAGGCTCCAACCATATATGTTGCAATTGCATTGTGATTGGTGTATGCCTTGTGTACAACTGCATGTCATAAATAATGGAAAAAGGACAAATTGACTTTATAGATAACATAATTATCTACTTTAGGCTCAATTAAAGCAGTAAAGATGTTAAATTTACCTGATGTTCCCATTAATTTGGTACATGGTCTTATACAACTAAATGCCACTGTACAAAAAGATTCAATTTACCATATGTTGCAATTCTAATGTAATTGCCATTGATCACTAAGTCACATTCTCTTTGTTGGATGATTAACAAATGAAGTAACACTCTGTTATTATCCAATTGCCACCAGTTATGTACAGTAAAAGCTGAGAGGCAATGTTTATATACTGCTGAATACAAACATATAAGAAACTATTTACTCTGTTGATGGTAACTGAAAAGCACATTTAAAAATTGATCTATTTATCAATTTTTTGTCTTTACCAAGAATTCTTCATTCCTATTTTTCCTACTTTTTTACTTTGTAGAAAATAGAATGTTTCTTTGAATTTTAAGAACCCATTCTCAATACAGATTTAAAAGATCAGATATTTCTCATACACAAAAAAAAGATTTCACGTCACAGCAATAATAGAATGAAGCAATTCATTTCCAACTAAATGATCTACTGCATCAAATATATACAGACTGCAAATAAGCAACTAAGCCAATTTAATGGAACTACTGCAATATTTGGAAGGTATGACTCTATCCAGCCACCATGTTTCTATAAAGTAGTTAGTCTAGAGTCAGTACGTTTACAAATCTTAAAACTGAAACTCAGGAAGTGCTAATACTGTGTATGCCCTTCCCCAGATCTTCAGGATAGGTTGCTTCCATCTATATGAAGCCAATTGAAAAAGACTATCCACCATCTCAAGATGAAGAAAGGATAACTTGCAACAGCACATACACGTGATCAGTGACACCTTTTGAGTGAATTCAATCTATGTGTTCAGCTGAGAATTCTGCAGCTGGCTCTCTGTTATTAGCAGGTGAAGGAGTCCAAAGAGGCCTGCATCGGACCAGCTGGCTTCACTGAATCACCCTGTGAAGGTAACATAAGCTAGAAAAAAGAATCCCTGACTTAACCTCTGCTCTGAAGCATTAAAAAGAGTCAGTATTGGATTTTTAAAAGTAAAGAAGGAAAGAAACCTAGGAGGCTCTACAGCTAGCATCTGACAGAGTGGGGTCGCTGAATCCCAGAGTCTGTTCCCAACTTTACAGGTAATGAAACTCAGTTTAGTCAGTTCACCCAAGGATGACTCAGTGTCTCAATTCCTTCATTACATGTGGGCCCATTACAGTTTCAAATTCCTGCACTGTGACAACCCTAATCTAGACACCCATAATCCCTGACCTAAATTACTGCCATACAAGTCTCCTCCTTCCACCTGTGTCTCCTTTCCACTTATTTTACATCCTACAGTAAGAATGACCAACCTGAATTTCAAATCCAATCAAGCCACTGGACTGGTTAAAGATTTATGATCACAAACTTGCCTTCAGATAAAATCCAAAGGTATTATGAATGGTTACAGGGCCCTCTTGTCCAGCTTCTCTTACCCCCTCCCTAGTCTTTTTGACCAAGAGATACAAGCCTTTTCCTGTTCTCCATTCACACCATGCCCTCCCTCCGTGGACTCTCACAAGTACTGCCCTCTTGTCCTGCTTCTTTCTATCATTAACTCCTACGTATCTTTTTCATCTTCTCAACTGGAAATAGATCTGGGAAGCTATTTTCTCATGATCTGTGTGTTCTCCTTGCTCCTTCTACATGATTCTACTGCTTCTCGTGACCCCTGTTGTGAGGTATGTTATCACCGATGTACTGATATGTTGGCATCTTTACCTGTATCAACATTTATAAGCTCTTAGAGGGTTGTGTTTCTCAGGAGCATATCCCCATGACCTATATAACACCATAGTATGTAGGGGGTGTTCAACAGATGTTTGTTGAATATGTAAAAGAATGAAAAAGCAACATGTATCTGGTAAGTCAAAATGTATCAATGATTCTTAAGTTCTGTTTTTAAAACTAACACTATTTTGTCAAACTGCAGCTCAAGCTATGTTCTTTAAAGCATCTGTGTATATTCTCAGGCAAGATATTTCTATAACCAACAAAATAAAATATTTTATTCTAGTCAGTTGATAAAGAAAAATATATTTTACCAAAAGATGTATCATACTGAACATATTCTGTATTTCTAACTTAACATACACTAATGTTTATTTTAACAAATTATTGAAAAATAACATAATTTATTACTAATGGGTATATAATATACTAACATATGAATATTCCAAACATTATTTTACTTTGTCTCTTAATAAAAATTTAGGTCATTTACAACTTTGAACTATTAAACATAGTGTCTGGATATTTATTTCTTTCTTTATTAAGCAATTATTTTAAGATAATCTAAGCTTTTCTAGAAGATGACATCATCTTTAATTTCAATTACTATAAAGACTGTAAGATGCTCACTGTGCTTTAGTCAATGATTGTTTACCTTTCTAAAACTATTCGTAGATAGACTTTCTGGTCAAGAATGTGTTCAAGTCTTTACTGTGATTTTTCAGAGTTTCTTTGACTCCACACATACTCTACGCAGAGTACACATTACATCATGTCACATTTCCTTGAGTGCCTGACTACAACTTTTAATTCATTGCTTCTAATCTGCTGAAAGTTTAGAAGCCAGATCACTAGGCTTGCTCGAACTACACAGAAACATAAATGTATTATCTGACTGAAGTACTGGTATGATGCTTAAGATTTTCCTCATTACTGTGTACATATATATACAGATTTACACATACACGTGTATTATACAAATATACATTCTCAAGGGAATTTGCATCAATTTTATACATTTCTAAGAACTGCATCTGAGTTAATTGGAAAGGTTTACAGTCGTCATTTCAATACGCCTTCATTATAATGCATGGTTTAGAGCTATAGGTTACTATAAATAGCTACCAAGTAATGTCAAGAGGATTCAAAAATTTCCCAGTGATAAAGTTCTTGTTTTCAAAGGGTATGGATTACTTCACAACTACTGTTGTCTAGTGCTGGGAACACATTTGACATTACTTTGAGTAGAATCCAAAAGTTATTCAAAAATCAAATTGTGTTAGATCAACTGAGCTGTAGTGAAGTCATCTATGAAATTAACCTGTCTATATAGAACCTCATAGCTCTTAAGAAATCAGGTATGAAATTTGCATCTTCTTTTTAACATATTACATCCCTAGGCTTTAGTAATGACTAAAGAAAGAAACTGCAGATGAGTTATGTTTGTGGAAACATTCTTAGGCAATTGCAGTTCACAACAGTAAAACCATCTTGTACCTGTCCAACTAAACTGCTGTGACACCTAGCAAATACTTCCATGAATGGGTAAATTGTGCATCTTTAATGAATGTGCCAAAAAGGTGCCATACATCCTACTAAAACACTGGATTTTGTTTTCATAAAGATCTGAAATGCAAAACATCACCACATTGTCTTTAAATTCTCTTATCACAAAAATGCTCACATTTAATTTTAGTCCAGGACACAGCAGATGAATGTTATACTATCAGACGCTTTGTGTGCCTTTGCTGCCCCCTTAAGACAAATAAACATAAATAAAAATCTGGTTATAACCTAGCATTGCCTGAACAGTTTCTCCAGAAATCTGTTCGTATAGTCCGTAAGTGTGTGCTTGCACATGCACACAAAGAAACACACACACGCACACATCACAGAACCATCCAAACGGAGAAACCGACTGGTTAGAGATTATTGGACAATTAAATCAATGTTGTGTTGGACTCTGCTCTGTAATCAATGAAAATATTAGTTTTGCTTAATGATCTGAGAAAACTATGTATATTTTAAGTTCTATAGAGTCCAAGATTGAGTACCCATGTTTATCTACATTTTTAAGATTTTTCTTGAAGTAGGTCATTGAGGAAAAGAGCATTTTTTTATTTGTATGCCTTAAGTATAAAATTGAAAGATTTTAATATAACTTATAATCCTTAGACATCTAAATAAAAATATATGGCTCATAGGTATTTTTGTAAGTATTTTATGAGAAACAGGAACATATTTAAGATGATGCAAGAAATAATAAATGATGAGTTAAAAATAAAATTATGTTATCTGCTTATAAATTTGAAAGGGGACAGATTATAATGTGATGTTTGCTACTGGTTTTATTTCTAATATAACAGACATTAGAATAATTACAGATACAATGTATTCTTTAAACTAGGTTTTCTCTGTAAAATGCATTAATCTTTAATGAGACCAATATTTTGGCTTTATTTAAAAGAAATCAACAAATTTTAATCAATAAATAAACACTGAGCAAAGCATTACTGTCAAGCCTGAGTTACTGTAATGCATACTTGCCTTTATCAGAAACGGGAAGCAATTTTGAAGAGAGCCACCTACAAATACCAGTGAGGGATACTGAAATTTTCCAAACTCTGCAATGTATTGTTATCATGCTGGTAAGAATCGGAAACCACATTAGTCTCAATTTTTCCTCCAATATCTTAACCATTGATCTAAATGGGAATATTCAATGACCACCAATACTCCTTTCTGGAAGACTTTTTTGGTTGATATGTATAGATGAAACATTAATAAATTCATTAGAAATCTGCATTACCTTATGTTGAAGACTAAATAAGATTTTGTATATTAGATTTTATTTTTACTGAAGTGTAGTTGACTTACAACATTAGTTTCAGGTGTAGAGCAAAGAGATTCAGCAATACATATACATACATATATTTTTTTCTTTTCAGTTTCTTTTCCATTAGATGCTTTACAAATGTACACTTTATTTTTTATTGTAACTGCAAGATTTAAGCATAAAGGCTATTGCAACTTATGTTGGACAAACCATTTCCTCTGTCATTTCCGTTCTATTATCTAAATAATTCTATCACGAATAAAGAAGTATCTGTAATTCATATTTATTGTTCAAGGAGAAAAGTATTTTAAAAAAATCTTCTTTATAATCTATTCTGAAAACAAATTGGGTGACTTAAAAGGTGTGTGTGGGGCGGGGAGTGTACGTGTGTGCAGTATACTGAGCAGGGCTGGAAAAAGAGTAGTGTGGAAGTCCTCAGAGTAGAACAGGTCATCCTGAAGGAGGGCCCGTTAATTCATCAGAGGGATTGGAAGTGAAAGATGCTAGAAGGCCAGAATAAGCCTGAATCATTTTGGTGATAGAGGTTCGTGCTGGAAGTAAAAGCAACTTGAATTACATCTGTCCTAAGTTTTCTGACTTTTAGGTTCAATCCCTGTGGTGAAACCACTATCTCCTCACTGCTGCCAGTGCCTCTCTCTTATCATGTGCAGAAGATTAAAAATGCTGTCAGAGCTGGCCATGTCCAATAACCACAGGCTGGCTTTGACTGCAAGCAAACGCTGTATCAGTTCCCCTTTGCATCTGCATCAGCTACCAGAGAGCAATCAGATGTATCAGCAGGAAGCCTCACCTCACTGCCAACAGACCGACCAGTTCAAGCAGGATGACTTCTAGAATGCCTTACCAGGACAGGATGTTCAGGGCAGCCAGCAGGCTTTACAGTTCTGCTAAGCTGCTATTCCTCAAAATGATCTCCTAGTTCCTTCAATGGATATTTTTGTCTTATACAAACAAAACTTTAATGATTCAATTGTGAAATCAATGTGTTATCATATAAAAAAGAATATTTTTTGATCTACAATTTTTCTTATGACCATTAAAATGTTTACTCAGATTGTGGAATGTAAAGAGCATTTTAAAAGTGTTTTCTCATGTACCATTAACCAACCTCATATATTATAAAATACAGTTGTTATCATTGTTCCAATATTATGAAGAAGAGATAGCACAGAAGCTTCTTATAATGGAAATGTAAAATACATTGTAAAAGTCTGAGCTAACAGCCTCCAGAGTGTAATGTGCCCCCCTTGGTCTTGACTATTGTATTCGTCAGATTAAGATAAGTTATGTTGTTATTTGGACAGGTCATTAATCCTTTTTATTATTCATTCTGTAGTGTTATAAAAGCAAAATTTTTGGACATGAAAAAAAAAAAGATGTCATGTTGTATTAACAAATGACCCTAAAAATTTTAGTGGATTTTAACAACATATAATTTTGTTTTCTCACTCATGTTACATACTTACTATCATTGGTCAGCTGCATGTTCTTCAGTCAGGGACCAAGAGCTTTAGAATACTCTTAGCTACATCATTGTTGAAACAAAAATGATGAAAGGAATTGATCATTCTTAAATGCCCTGCGTAGGAGTGGCAAACATCCCTTCTGTTCATGTTGCACTGGCCCAAGCAAGTCACACAGACAAAATTGCTATGACCAGAGTGGCTAAGCATTATCCTCACAGGGAAGAGCCACCTGGACATGGCCAGACCTGACATCCACAGGGCAGGGAAATGAACTTCTTTCACAGGAAGAACAGAAATACTTGGGGAGAATAAATACAGTCCTCCACTATCATGAAGGTGCCCAGGTAGCTAGGAAGTAATCTCTGATGAGTACATGTCAGGATAACGTCCTAGGTGTGAAGGTAAGCTCAGAGCTGGACAGAATCTGGGCAAGAGAACTCTAAGTTCATGTCACACCTGCAGACTTCCTCTCCAGATCAAACATTCCTAAACTAAGTTGAACTGGGGTGGCCCTTAGTATCTAGAGAGCAAGCTTGATATGGTAAGTTTGGGATTCCTCTATTTTACAGATATATGATTTGTGCCTAATGCCTTTTTTTTTCCTTCATTGTCTTTAATAAAGTCCTCCACAAGTTTCAGATGTCTCCTACTAAAAGTAGCAGTTTCTGTGGACTTCCGGGACAAATGGTTGACAAGTGAGCCGTGGGTGCCAGGTAGTATGCTTGTTAATGGCAGAGAAAACGAATGAAAAGTCCTCGAAGGAAGGTAATATTCACAGTGAGAGAGGTAATGCCACTTATTCCTGTGACTTTATTTTTAGAAATATTCCTCCAGTTTTAAACATTTGAAAATGTAGGTTTTATTTTATTAATACAGTTAGCATGCCCTTGTGTACCCCTTGGGGTTAAAACTGATCCTACAAACATGAGGAGCTATGGCATAATTTTAGTCACAGTATATTATGATGTATTTGCTGTTTCGGAATTCTGTTTATAAAATTTAATAAAAATGCATCTATATATTGACTTTATAATAACTGTTAGAAATTACAGGATTCTCATAGCATCTTTAACATCTCCCTTCTTTGTATGTGAAACAATGACTGACAAGCATAGGACAGGATAATTTAATTGGCCAAAGTTAAAGTAAATCCAAATAGAAAAGCCCACTTTGATACCTCACCTTTTTTCCCAATTAGAAGTAAACTCAGGTTTCCATCACTTCCACGCTCAAGGTTTCCAGAAAATCTGACAATCATTTTTATCAGGGCCAAATATTCTCGAGTGTGAAGTGCTCAGAGAGCTCCCTCAGCACAGGTCTGTTTCACTCTCAGTATCTTTTAGGTTTTAATCCTCTTTTGATACAGTAGCTGAACAGAATGGAGCTCATGAAAATGAAACCTGGGAAGGCCTGCATATAACTCACACTGAGGAGTATAATTGGGCTTAGCTTTTCACACTGTTCTAATTATATGTATTCAGTGTTCTTGCTGCTTGGAAAACGTGGAATTCTGAATTGAGGCTATTTTGCCAAAAAGATGGATACTTCTCAGACATACATATCATGATAAACAGTGGTGTATTAGGCACTTAGAAGGACAACTATGTGACCTTTAAAAAAAGTATAGATATTTATATAGGTATGCATTGATCAAAGTAGAATTTTAATAGAATATGCAAATATTGTCAAATACAATCAAAAGTACTTTTAGCACTAAACAGTAAGAATGTTAAAATGTTGTTACTTCATATTTGTATTTAATTCTTTTGCTTATCTGACTGTGAGCCTGTGATTTTGTTAAGAAATAAATGTCAAGAAATGACAAAATTTTTATGATTTAAAATTTCATATTGATTTCTGGGTCAGTGTTTCTTAGCGTAATATGCTAATCGGTATCATACAGAAAAATATTACTGTCAGATTCATTTAGGACAAAGCTGTGAAGTACATCTCAGAGCCTTTAATTTTTTACTATGTATCACACTTTCCAAAATGAAAATATTCTAGGCAGTAGTTTCCAAATTCCTCAAACCTTTTCCCTCAAAGATTTTTTTCCTACAGAACAATCTTGGGTAGACATTATTCTGACAAAACATTGTGGTAACCCACATTTCACATCTGCACCAAGGGGTGGCCCTCCCAAGCCTGGCCTGCCTGCAGCTCTAGAGATTGGAGTGATGGGGGGTCTCTGAAAAGCCCTCTGCCCAGAGGAGCCACAGGGCATTACGTTTGGCTTAAGAATACTAAGAAAGTTTGAATTTCAACCAGGAAGGGATGAACTGGATATTAGACTCTATTTTGAGATATATAAAGAAAGTAGTTTCAAATTTTGTCTTCCTAACCAGCTTGCATATTTCCCTAAAAGCAGACTGAAGCCTTCTGATCGAATCTAAAATTGGCCTAGTTCTTCAGTGCTTCAGGATAAAAATGACCTGGCAATAGTGCCAATGGACAGTCATCTATTCTTTCCTTATATTTCTGCTGTACCCACCTGAGTCTGCTTACTCCTTTGGACTGAACATATGTAAACTTGTATTAGAAATATTTCATTGCAATTAAGAGGTCATGCTCTCTGGGTTCATCACTTAACAGCTGGTGGTAGACAAATTAACCTCTCTAACCTCAATTTTCTCATCTGTGAAGTAGATAGGGCGGTTTCCAATAGAAAGATGAGCTAGACAAACAAAATAACCACAACAGTGTTTTTATAAATTTGGGTTAAAGAACATCTGTAGATACAATGATACGTGCTTAAACACTTAGAAATAATACGATAGAATAAAGAAAACTCCTTTTTTGCAAAGCAAAGACTTGTATTATTTACATGTTATAAAGGGCAAGATAAATTCAGTAAATTAAAACCCAAATTGAACTGGTTTAAGACAACCAAAAAAACTTATTGGCTAATTAATACAAATTAGAACTCATGGGTAATTCTGGCTTTAAGTATGGCTTCACTCAGGTCTCAGACAAACTTGTCCATCTCCATCTCTCAGCTCTGCTTTGTCTATACAGGCAGCATTCTGTGCTTTGTGTGGTCTAGCCCAGGCATATGCCTCTTCATCTGTCCTTAGCTTCCAGTTCTCATGCTTAGAAGCCTAATATAGTAGAAAAATTAATTTTTCTATGATATATCCCACCCATGTTCTAGAATTTGCTCTTTCTTACTGGACCAAATGAGTTCACAATCTTAACAATAAAGAATTACTGAGTCTCAGGGTCAGTGAGAACCATATTTAAATCTATATACAGAGAGAGGCAGGAAACTGGTACCCTCTAAAGGGAAAGAAGGATGCAGATAAGACAGTAAAGACAACTGCTCCATCCTGTCCTGCCTATGTTATACTTGCTTACAGGTAATATTTAGAAAGGTGATGAAAATAGTTGACCAATAGCCTGTGGCAATTACAGATTCTCCCAACTACTTAGTTTTTTGCAAAGATATGGATAATTGAAATATGGCAGTCTGTCTTCAGAACATTTAATGTTTATTTTTGGCATGATTAGACGTTTTCCTATACCACTTTTGTTCTGTTTAACATTTTAATTACCTATAATTATAAATACAACAAAAACTAGCAAGGAGGAAGAAATATAGACTTATGTGTTATCAAGTAAACTGTCTTTTAGAATTAAACTATTGTATAAATAGGCCTCAAATTAATAATTAATATTAAATTAATCATTCAATGGTATCTGGATAACACAACTCTAGAGAGTTTCACATCTCTATCAGAACATGTACTGAGGTTAAGTTTTATTATCTTAAATAAGTGTGAAAGAGACAGAATAAAATTGGAAATTCAACAAATGCTGCACATCTATATGTGTATGTATGGATTATCTTGACCAAGACAACACGTATAAAAGGTATTAGTATGTAACAACTGTGTGAGAAAAAGTTCTAATATAACAATTTTTTGAGTTATGTTTTTCTGTCACTGTTATTAATAAGATTTTGTATGCATAAATATCTGATATATATTTAAAATTATAGTATATTCAAGTTAAATATCCTACTCTAGTGTGTATTAAAATTCTAAATAAACTGTAGAAAATATTTGGTCAGAGACATGGTTAACACAAGGATCCAAGAAAATATAAAACAAATGGAATACACTTCACTCATTCATTCATTCATGTATTCACTCAATAAAGATTAATAAGCCATCCTCTATGCCAGCACTGAACATATACAAGAAATTCATCAAGAATGAGACATGCACAGTGCCAGCCTTGAAATTTATCTCCTAGTGGATTGTTACTCTTTGATGAGTGCCTGCTGTATGTTAACCATTATGCTAAACCCTGAGACACAGTGGGTACATGGAAACAATTGACAATAAACAGACAATATGTTTTAGTATGAATAAAGGACAAGAAAAAGTTTGTGCAATGTCCTTCTGGAGCTAAGATCAGAAACACTTGAAGACTGGAATGATAGAATCATTTCCTGACAAAACTGAGTCATAAAGAATGAGAAAAGGGAACCCTCATGAGCTGCTGGTGGGAACGCAAATTGGTGAAACCACTGTAGAAACAGTATGGAGGTTTCTCAAAAAACTAAAAATAGAACTACCATAGGACCCAGCAATTCCACCTCTAGGTATATATCCGAAAGAATCAAAACTAATTTGAAAAGACACATACACCCCAATGTTCGTAGCAGCATTACTTAAAATTGCCAAGATACGGAAGCAACCTAAGTGCCCATCAACAGACAAATGGATAAAGATGTGGCATGTGTGTATACACACACACATATACGTACAGTGGAATATTACTCAGCCACAAAAAGAATGAAATAATGTCATTTGCAGCAACATGGATGGATGCAGAAGATACTATGCTAAGTGAAATAAGTCTGACTGAGAAAAACTAATACTGTATGATATCACTTACATGTGGAATCCAAAAACATAAAATAGTGAATATAACAAAAAAGTAGACTCACAAACACAGAAAATAAACTAGTGCTTATCAGTGGGGGGAGAAAAGGGGGAGGGGCAATATAGGCATAGTGGAGTAAGAGGTACAAACTATCAGATATAAAATAAGCTACAAGTATATATTGTACAACAAGGGGAATATAGCCAATATTTTATAATAACTATAAACAGTTTAACCTTTAAAAATTGTGAATCATTCTGCTGTACACCTGTAACTTATAAAATTTTGTACATCACCTATACTTCAACTTAAAAAAAAGGAATTCAAACACTCTAAGATAAGGAAAAGGGTAAACTGTTCTAGGTACCAGTAGTAACACCAAGGAAAAGGAGTCAAATATTTACTCACATTATTAAGCAGTCTTCAAATGTTTAATATATGTGAGTCATAAAATGAAAAGAAAAGCCTTGAGAAAGGCGTAACTCAGTGATGCAAGCAAAAATCAACCCACGAAATTCCTCCCAGCCACTTAAAGGGTTTCATTTCGAAGCTGAAGTAAGCCACTGAAATGTTTTTAACTGAATAGCATTTATATATGTGAAAGATCATGGTGACAATGGCATCGTGGCTGAATTAAAAGTGAGAGAGTAAAAACAAATATTTTTCTTATTAGGAAGGTATGCCAGTTATTCAAGCAATACACAGTTGGAGTGGGAACTAAGTCAGTAACTGAAAAATGGAAAGAAAGGGATAAATCAAGAAATAATAACAAATGAGAGTCGAATTACAGGATGCTGGGATGTAGCGAATGGTTGTTTATAGTTTTCTAATATGATAAAGATAATTTCACCCCCTGGTATGGCAATTAAAGGGCAAAAAAGTGTCTTACACGTAGCAGCTAGGTAGGAACTTAGAGAATACTCATTATTTACAGGAGAGAACAAGGTCTACTAGTGACCAATTATACTTGAAAGTTTTCCTGTCTTCTGATTTAATATTATTTTGTTAAAAGTATTCATGGCATATTTTTTACTTTTTAAGTGTGATGATCAAAGCAATGACTTTGGTAAGTTAAATTCCACAAAATACTATTAAACAATTTACTATATTTAATCAAATCTAAGTGACCTTGTCCAAGGTGTCTTTTCTTTCATTGATCTATTTAATTTTTAGTTCTTTGCCTTGAAGTCATGTTTCAGATGTTCACACAGGTACTTCGCTTTTTCCTCTGTGGCAATGACAACATTAGGACATGAAAGAAGACATTAGACATGAAAGAAGACAGGTAATAGTTTGGAGCCAATTTTATTTTCAAGACCCCATTTGGTAGTCATTCTCCCTGACTGTTCCTGAACCACAGGAAAATGCCCAGATGTGAGAGACAGCACCTGTGGAAAATCAAATGCAGACGAATGAAGGTGTGCTAAGTAGCTTATGGAATGAATCCACCCTCAAGTCAGGGCCATATAAGCAAAATTTGAGCAAAGGCTGGTCAGATGTAAGTATAACAAACTTTTTATTTTTTACTTGCATGACAGATAATTCTATTTTAGATTGTTTAAAAATGTAGGTTCTCTTTCATGACAATTCAGGAAGGATTATAAATTCAATAATCGGTCTGGGAAAAGGTTATTGGGCCAGGAAGCATTGAAATACAACTTAACTGTGCTTATTATTCCACTGACTGTTGGATGAGTGTTCCTATTTCAAAATCAAATAACTTGACTATAAGTCTGAGGAGCACCTGGTTAGTTAGCTAGTTAGGTAACTGTTCCATTCACAGTTCAATCAAAGAAGCAAGCACAAAAACACAAGGCCTAGGGTGCCACAGACATTCTTGACTGTAACAACACATCTACTCAGAGGGCTGTGCAGAATGAAGGAAGATGAAGAAAAGTATATGAGAAAAAAATCAAACTTGAATCAGTAGTTGATAGTTGGCAGTATCTCTTGTTTGTACTTAGGATGTTAACAGTAGACATGCCTGGTTTGACCAGCTACCACAGCGCTTTGTCAGCTGGTAGAAATCTGATTAAACTGAAGAATTCTGGAAGTGGCCCAAAAGACTTAGGAATTTATGTTAAGTGTCACTTTTGTTAAAGAAAATATGATATTCAAACTTCTAAAGCTCT
The DNA here is from genome assembly GCF_048564905.1 of Vicugna pacos. Lineage (NCBI taxonomy): Eukaryota > Metazoa > Chordata > Mammalia > Artiodactyla > Camelidae > Vicugna > Vicugna pacos. Next base: position 49,697,775 of record NC_132989.1, read on the forward strand.
GAGCAAATGTCCTATTTATTTCTTGTTTTTTAAGATATGAAATTCTTTAATGACTAATGATGATTTCCTGTTTCTTCTACTCATGAAACTGCAAATTATTTACACCATACTTGGAGTAGCAAGTTCAGTATGATTACATCAGTATGAGTTCTAGATAATATTGATTTTCAGCTGTGAATATGGTTAGACTACCAACAGCTTCACATCCAGAAAATGTTGCCTCTTGTCTTCCATAATTAATCTGCTTCATAAGTCAGTGTTCTCCAAATGCATTATATCTGGATGCTTTCTCAGATTATATTACCACTTTTAATAGTCTTAGAAGAAACCTGTTTAATATTTTTATGTTTAACTCAATAAATAGTTGGTAAATAGGGCTGTATTTCCAGACACACTGAATTTGTAATATTTAACATCCAATAAAACTTAAATTTAATTACACAAGAACTTGAATCAATCTGGGTTTGCAATTTGCCCTATTTTAGTGTAATAGATGCAAATACCCTTTTTTTTAAATTCAAGAAAATTTTTCATGCTATTGGCACTTTGTATTACAAAGTTTTACTGTTTCAAGCTTAATTTCAATCAGATTAGTGAAATGATGGCCAGACACTTGGAAGTACTTTTAATGGCAAAACAATATACATTTTAAAATAAAATAACAAAATAAGATAACTGTTTACACTTTGGACAACCTTCCCTGACAAAGTCAGGCTCTCTATAAAATGTGGCTGTTTACAGGCAAAATAAAACAAGAAGTCAGTCTATACAATCTTAATGATACTACCACGTTTACCATTTTAAGTTATTTAGAAGATACCAAGTGTTCACTTTTCAACCAGCAAACTATAGCATTTCTGTGATTGTAGCTGTCTTGCCTTCTGAAACATTTTTGATCATCCACAAACCCAAACACATAGATACACAAAGAATAATCAAGAGAAAATATATTCTGAGTAAATAATAGATAATTTCCTTAATTTTTTCATTCACAATTTCTTCAGTCTTTTTACTACCTTTAAAGACTTAGACAGGTTTTCCAATTTTGTTTTGGTTTAAAGGCTTACTGATTTATTATTCACATCTGAATTCAGATAATTGATATTGATCCCCATGCCTTGTAGATGATCATTGTCTAGGGAGGAAGTTATTCTAAGGGTGGTATATCTGGAATAATGGCATTGTTGGCAGGAAACAAAATCAATACCTAAACCTGAGGAAGAAGCTTTATTCAGTCTTGCTATTCTTAAAATGGTTAAACCAGGGAGGGCATAAGTTCGGAAGACAGTGTATGAAGCTTTCTAAAGAGCTGAAAGTACTTTGAACATGAGATACATTAAAAATGAAAAAAAAATACATAAGTAAAGAAAAAGTCATCATTTCAGCAGGTAAGTACTTGACATGGAAAAGAGCTAATCTGAAGTGGCCAGAGAATGAGTAGATCTTTGGAATCATTTTCAATGAACAAAGTGGCAAAGAGATTTTACACTCCAGGGGTATGAATGAGAACTCTTTTTTCAAAATTTATTGCCCATCTCTTTGCTTTAAAGTGTGCCTCTTTTTTTTTCCATCAGAAAATAATTATTTCTAGATTCTGAATAAAGAATTTGTTCTTCATGGGTCTTTATACCTCCACATACAGATGAAAATGTCCACTCTTAAAAACAAAACATAGTCAAATACTAAGTAATATTCCTACTTTTATATTTAGCCATGGAAAAATAGATACATAAATTAACACATAAATTAATAAATGAGTTAACTATGCAATTCTAGGATGTGCCTCCTAATCGGTGAATATAAGTGTCACATGCTAACCCACAATAATGGTGCCAAGATACCATAGATAACCTACAATCAGATAATTCTGGTACATAAGGGATTTTAGAAGGAATAGTAAGAATTATCAGGCTTCCTATTATAACATAATACATTGTTCCAACAAATCAAAGTATATTTTTCACTATAAACTATCCTGACCTCCATAAATAAATTCAGTATTTTTCCAAACATTTTATACATATAGTATATTTAATGCTCTGGATACCACTTTTATTTATTTCTATTATAGCAAATTCTCATTGTTATTGTATTTAATAAGTTTACAATTTTTAAATTAAATTTTTTGTTTTGAGATTTGCAAATCTACATGAAGTTGTAAAAAAATAATAATAAAGAGAGACCCCATGTCTGCTTGACAGTTTCCAATAATGGCAGTGTCCTACAAAATGACAGTACACTATCACAGCCAGGGGCTTTACATCACAGTTGATATACAGAAGTTCCATTACCACCAAGATTTTTTCTATTGTCCTTCACAGCCACACCTACCTCACTCCTCTCTAGCAAATCTCTAATCCCTGGCAAGCACAAATCTGTTTCCCAATTCCATAATTTTTAGTCAATTTTAACAAAAGGCACAAGGATAAATCTATGTGAAAGAAAAAATAAGCTTCTAAAGTAGCAAACAGTATTGTACATTATTGATCTTTTGGTATATGGAATTCATATTCCTCTAGACTTTATATTTTAGTTTTTAGATCATCTATCAATATAGACAAATTGAAGCCCACCTATGATTAATTTTCTTGTGCAAGGGCAGAATCCCCAAGAAGAAATTTGATCTTACGAAAAAAGGAGTTGGCTGTCTTCATTTTAATACCACTTCAGGGATTGTAAATTTCAGAGCTTAAATGTTATGATGTGTATTACTCACATTTGTGCCTTGGAATGCCCCCTTCTTTCATGCCCCCACCCCTCCCTACATGAATTAATATCTGGGTCTAAGGGGAAAAGAAGGTTGTGAACAAAATTGTAAAGGAGCTATTCCACTGAAAGCTCTTTGAGATATTCATGCACTCATCCATTCAAAAATAGCACCTAATATATACCAGGCACTTTTCCACATGCTGGGAATATAGCAGTAAACAAAAAGAAAAAATCCCTTCCCTTTTGGAGCTAACATTCATAACATCACAAAAGCAGAGATATTTTGGTAGCAGTGTGGAGGAAGAGCAATACTAAGGAAGAAAAAAATACTATTTTTCAACTCTACAGGGACACAAAATGACTTCAATATTTTGGTAGACACTACCAAGCACAAGTCCATTGCTATCGCTATTGGACATAGTGATTTGTTGGAAATGTTATGACACTTAGGGGAAACATGGGCAATGCCAGGCAAGTGTTCTTCATGAGCTTAGCAATAAGCTAACAGAATAATTGCCTAATAAAGGGAATTTTAACCACAGGGCATAGCTGAAGTGACTCAGTGCTTCATGAAGCCAGCAGTGCCTAATAATCAGAGCGAAAGCAAAGTATGAGGATGAAGTAGAATTTTAACAAATTTGGGTACTACCAGGTAACTGCTGCATCTTGGGAACACACACAAAAGATTCTTTAAGAGCTCCCCGAACTATCTGGAAGTCCTTTGGTGTTGCCACACTATTGGTAACCACAGCACATCATCTTGGATCACAACTAACTTTAGCTCAAGCTGCCATGAATAAGTCTTGTGATTGCAGGACCCTTCCACTATAACTACAGCAGCTCTCAGCTTTCTGCTTCTGGACCTTGCAATTCCTGGAAGCCTGGTCAACCTGTCCCTAGAATTTTGAGTGTTAACATCACCAATCAATGAAGGATGTGAGTCAATGGATAAATATTCCAGCCTCTCAGCTTTCAGAGAAACCATTCTGAAGTGCACTCTAAATGCCTCCTGACAGGTTCCTCATCATAACAGAGTCCCGGTTGCCCATAGGGGTAATCAACCAATACTGTATCCTAGTCCATATTTATTCCTTGTTCCCTATCTAATTCTCCTCACTCCTTCATGTCAACTTCCTGATATAATCTTGTAATAAACGCTACTGGCTCTGGGGAACCTAAATGAGGGTTCGAATTTCACATTAAAGAGTCAATAAGATACTAGTTGCACATATATTCATGCTCTGAGTCCATTAATGTTCTAGTTTCAAACCATAACAACTTAGGAGTTGCTATTAACAACTCTGAATGAAGAAAAGAGATATAAATTATGGGCAAATAAGCAACTATAAAGCAAGATTGTTTATAACATACAGTTAATGAGATCATATATAACATTCCTTATGTTATTTATCTAACAATAATTGTTTTCTTGATCATGAGCTCACATGTTCAACTAACAAAGGTGGCAAATATTGCTTGAAATTGGAACTGAGGGTAAATCACTTGGAATTCACTGAGCATATTTTTATTAAGTATAGCCTATGTACTAAGAACTAGGAGGAAATAAGTAACATGATTCCTATATTTCATACAGTAGAGATACACATTATATATGTGAAAATATTAAGTCAAGTTAGCAGTAATATATCCTATGAAGGATGTAACTAGACATTTGGAAGTCAAAAATGGGAAAGTTCAGTTCTAATTTCAAAGAAGGTATGGTGAAGAATGAATCTTTTGTGATGAATATTTGTTGGCATGGGAAGCAGTATGAGTTAAAGTTCCAAGTTATAACAAATCCTCAGGAAATGGTGAATCAATCAGGTTAATTGGAATAATATACTTCTTTGGAAATGAATATAAAAGTGGTTTGGGAGAGAATGTGAAATCCTAAAAAAAAAAATTATGGATACATTACCTTATTTCAAAAGTAATAGAAAACAATTAAATAGATTTTGATTAATTTATCCTTAGATTTTGATCTCTGTATGGCTAGCCCTAGGGTCTAAAAGAGGAATGGTTTGAGATTGGAATGAACTTTCGGTTATGGGACTCAGTGGAGAAAGAGTACTAGGTATAAGCAGGAAATAATGACAATCTAGACTTGGATTAAAAACTAAAAATAAAGAGTAGAATTGTTGTGTGAATATAGGAGAATAGATCTGTTATGGAGCCTTGCACATTTCCATATAAGCTAGACATAGGTAAGGCTTATCTACAGTCTGATTCAAGTCTTGACATAATGTTCCAAGATCATCCTTGGAAAATGGTGGGAGCAATGTACAAGTCACCTCCCTATCTTGTAGATGTTATCTTGAGGAAGGCTGCAACAAGGATATTTCCCTTTGACTTTCCTTCCCTTTCTGTCCCATCCTGCTTTGGGGTATGAAATTGCCTGGCTGTAATCTAGACCTGACTACTCAATGATAAAGTAACCCACTACTCATGTCATCTGTAATCTGGCCCATCTGATTTGGTGTCATTCTGTGGCACTAGGGTTACAGAGAGCTGACAACATGCTGGTCTTGCTTTTCTACATATGCAGTAAACCCAATTTTTTTAAGGAAGAGGAGAAAGTCACCTTCAAATATATATAGAGTTAATGATTTAAAAGGGAGAATGGAAACAGTTGATGATGGAAATGACTCTACATTGAGGACTGTCAAACTGGAACATACTGTACAATTTTTGGAGTTATGTGAGTGGAACTGCAAGAATAGCTACTCATGTCTCCCACTTAGAAAACTGATGTGACCATCCTGCAGTGTAGATGTCTAAAAGACTGAATACTGGGGGAGGGCAATCAAATTACTAAATATTATCTTGAAGATCAATAAAAATGTATCAGAGTGACAAATAAGAAGGCTTGCAAGTAAAGGAAGCTGAGTATGAAAGCTGCAAAATAAGAAAAACTAAATGAGCTACAAGACCCTACTGAACATCTTAGTCATCTTTTTATCCTCCTGCATGCTGCAAAGTAGATGATCAACATATAATTGCAAAATCATATGTCACAGATTTTATAATTCTTTTATAAAGTTATACATAAGGTAAGAAATGCTTTCTTAAACTTTGTTTACATTTTGTCACTCTATTCCTTCTCTAATACACACAAAACAAAACTATTGCTTTTTCTGTTGTAATATGTTCTGTGTATTTTGATAGATCCATCAAAAAAACTAAGTATGGAATAAAAATTATACATAATATTAGTATCATGAAATATTCTGTTAAAATAAATGCATTTTACAGCAGTTATTTGTAATGGCTGCTATAATCAGAGACCTTTTTGCGATCTTTATTTTTCACAATGAGTAACATCTTTAATGAGGTTTAGGAAAAACTTTAAATCATGTTGTTTTAACACTCAGGTATTGTATGTTTGGGAGCACTTTCAAGCATTTGCTGATCAATACACATTGTTACTACTGTTAGCAAGAGAACATAAACTCTTCAATAAGTAAAGTTACCTTCACCACACTTTCTTGTTGGTGATAAATATGATAACATTCTAACAAGCGTGGAGAAAAGGGAAGGGAACTTTCATACACTGTTGATAGGAAAGTAAATTGATGTAACCACTGTGGAAAACGCTATGGAGGCTTCTCAAAAACCTAAAAATAGAACTACTATAGGATCCAACAATTTCACTCCTGGGTACATATCCAAAATAAAACCTAAAACACTAATTTGAAAAGATACATGCATTCCAATGCTCATAGCAACATTATTTACAATAGCAAAGACATGGAAGCAACCTAAGTATCCATCAACAGATGAATAAAGATGACATATATACACACATATACATGGATATATGCATACATATATACACACATACATATACATACTACAATGAAATGCTACTCAGCTATAAAAAAGAATGAAATTTTGCCATTTACAACAACATGGATGGACTTGGAGGGTATTATGCAAAGTGAGATAAATCATACAAAGAAAGACAAATACTGTATGATATCACTTACACATGGAATATAAAAAATAAAACAGTGAATACAACAAAAAAGAAACACTTACAGATACAGAGAACAAACTAGTGGTACCAGTGGGGAAAGGGAAGGGGGGTAGGGAAGAGCAAGATAGGGGTAGGGGATTAAGAGGTACAAACTACTGCAATGTATGAAACGAGCTACAAGTATATATTGTATAACATGGAATATAGCCAATATTTTACAACTGTAAATGGAGTACAAACTTTAAAAATTGTGAATCACTATGTTGTACACCTGAAACTTATATAACATTGTATATCAACTATACCTCAATTTTAAAAAAAATTGAGCTTCAGATTTTTGTTTTTACTAAAATATTTAATACATGTTAATTATTACCTTTAACTGCTGAATATATTACCGTGTGTCTAGGTAGTTGATGCCTATCCAAAGAACCTTTACATTCAAGTGCCAAAGTGAAAACAAGTAAGTCGGTAACAAAGCCTGCAAGGTGACAGTGCACTTTGGTGTATGAGAGGACTTCAAGGAAAAAAACATTCATTCTTTCAGTAAGGCAAAATCTGAAAGTCAGTTTTTCTTACTTGACAGTAGGTCAGTATACTCAAAGTAAAGTCCTTTTTGGAGAATTGTGAACAAAATAAAAAAGAAAGTCATGTATTTACCATGCTGTAACAGAATATTTTCTTAATAATACTCATTTTGAAGCATTGCCAAGGCTTTTGTAAGAAGTAAAGGAAATGCTGCATTACTATGAATAAGAAAAGATGATTCTCTCTGGCAATAAAATGAATGATAGCATTCTTTACTACCATTGCCAGAAAATTTATACTGACAAGTATACCCATATAATTCATGGCATGACATAGAACACTATATTGTCTTGTCAAATAAGGGAGAATTTTAATTTAAGACAAATTGCACTTTATGAGTTGGTACAGTCTTCATAGATCATTGATCAAAGGCCTAATCATTAAGATTGATTTTTTAAGTTAAAAATGAGTTCTCAAATACTCTGATTATGAAAAATAAAGTTTCAACTATAGCCATGTTTTAAAGATTATAATCTGGAGAATTTAGAAAGTGAGATTCTTTATGAAAAAATAGGTTTCTTTGGTAACATTAGTTTCTAAATATTAAGGATTTCTCATGTATTGCTTAGTTTATGGAGGAAAAATAATTTTAACATGCTCCACTTCACAAGAGCTTCACAAACTGTACATGAAAATTATGGAGTTTGTGGAGACATTTTAAGCAATTTTTTTCCTGAATCACGTAATAAATGCTATTAATAGAAGTGACTTATTCAGAGGTCTCACTCTGATTCAGTAAGTATGAATCAGCAATGCATGGATTAAAATAATAATATGCTGAAATAGATTGATTTTCATGTTTTTTCTGTAAGAACATTGCAATGAGATATTCCATGATAAACAGTATCTTACAACTAGCTACAACTACTCTGTAATAAGTTTCATTTCAACTTTAAAGTATTTTTGGGGTAACAGGTAGTAATCAGAAAGAAAAATGGATTAAAGCTCCAAAAAATCAACTTGAGAATTGTATTAATATCAGTAAATTAGTAAGGAAAATTTGATAATCTGTTAAGCTACCTAGCTCTTACATTTAAAAAAAAGGATTATTTTATTTTCTATTTAAGTTCTTATTTGATAAATGTTGACTTTTATAACCATGTACCACATTTTGCTATCAAAATTTAATGATAGACAAAAATATATTATTCAAGATATCAAATCATGAATTCATGAATTGGAAGACTCAGTATTGTTAGCTGTCATCTTAATCTATTGATTCAATATAATCCCAAACAAAACCCACTAAGCTATATTGTAGCTACGAGAAATTAATTTCAAAGTTTATATGGAAAGACAAAATATTTAGCACAGACAACACAATACTGAAAAAGAAGAAAAAACTGGTTACAGTAATTTTAAGTGTAACTAATAAAGGTACAGTAATAAAGATGGTGTGGTATGTCTAAAGAATAGACACACAGATCAATACAGCATATGCAAAAGCCCAGAAAAGATCCACAAAATGTAGTCAACTGATTTTTGACAAAGGGGCAAAGGAGAAATGATAACCTGATAATCTTTAAAACAAATGGTAGGGAAAGAATTGAATGTCCATGTGCCAAAAAGAAAAAAAATAGAGAACTTACACTTTTCCCAACAATTAAATCATTAAATCAAAATAGATTATAGACTTGTATGTAAAATGTAATATGAAAACTTCTAGAATAAAACAAGAGAAAGTCTACATGACCCTGGGTTTGGTGATGAGTTTTAGATACAATACCAAAAGCACAATCCATGGGAGAAATTACTGATAAATTGGACTTTATTAATTTTATATCCATATTTTACTTCAGGTAGTTATTCATAAAATTATCTATTTTCAATAGGTATAATGTAAATTTTACATAGTATGTATTGTATGTTTCCACTAATAATGCGTATTTTTCTATATCATAGAAACAGTCTTTATGGGCATCACTGATGTCATTTTAAAAAGTGTTTTTGTAATTTAATTACTTTAAATGAAAATGTAGAAAAATACTTAACTGCTAGATGAAAACATGATTAATATGCTATATGTAAATAAGACTCGAGAGAACTGTAATTCTAAAACTGTGGTGATTTTGATATTATAGGATATAATATCCTACTCTAGTATGTATGACATATATGAGTAGTTCAAAATTAATGACTGCAACCGTCTTGCTATGTGTTATCAAATAACGATTAGAAGCACACTTTTGTAAGACTAAAAAATGTTTCCTTAGACAGCAAAGGTAACTGTGAAATCACAGATGTAAATACAAAAGTGGTGTTAGATAATATTTTATGCTGCAGAGGGGTTTTATCCCAAGAGAAAAATGAAGAGACTCTAAACATCTGTTGGATTTTAGGAATGATTCCAAATATGTCTCAAGTGAGACACACGTTGAGATGTAGTGGCAGTGGGGCACTGTTGTAAACAGCATGGGCTGTTCATGATACTTGGGGTCACATCCAAGTTCTGTCATGTGCTAGCCGGGTGACATTCTTTCTGTGCCTCAATTTCCTCATTTTCAAAATAAGAGTTATTTATAGTACCTTTTTCAAGAGGATGATGCTTTGAACTAAAAAAAGGAATGTGTGTTGTGTAGACAATAAATATTAACTACTAGAACCATCTTTATGATCATCTGCAATATATTTACATGTTATATAAAATGCACACCCATGTGAACTTAGTCAAAATTTATTAATTCATGGTTCTCTAAAAAAAATAAGAGCAGCTCATTTCACACACACTCACCTCTCATTAAAAAGCAAAATAGCCTCAATATTATACTGATTATAAATAGACTAGCATTTTCCATTGCAATTTAACACCTACATATACTACTGATAAAGCAATGTATTTAAATTGGCAAATAACAAGAATATAGCATTCTCCAGAAGATAACTCAATCTTCTAAGATTACCATGTTAAAATAGTAAATTAGAATTTTAGTGACACACAACTAGATTATTGACCATTGACGAAAACATTCTAAGTACTTTAAATATATATGCATATTTTAAATTGTGGTCTTTGCGACTTAAAAAATTTTTATTAAGACTTTATATTTTTAGTGAAGTTTACGGTTCACAGCAAAATTGAAAGGTAGGTACAGAGGCTTCCCATCTGTTCTCTGCCCTCACATATGCACAGCATCCCCCATTATCAGCATCTCCTCCCAGAGGGTACATTTGTTATAACTGATGAACCCACACTGATACACGGCCATCAGTCAATGTCCATAGCTTACATTATGATTCTTTATTGGTTTTGTACATTCTATGAGCTTGGACAAGTGTATAATGACATGTATCCATCATTACAGTATCAAGAGAGTATTTTCACAGCCCTCAAAGTCCTCTGTATTCTACCTATTTATCCCCTTTCCCCCAGGGCAATTTCTGGCAACTCCTGATTTTTTTAACTGTCTGTACAGTTTTGGCTTTTCCAGAATATCACATAGTTGGAATCATACAGTATGTGGCCTTTTCAGATTATTTTCCTTCATTTCCATGTATCTTTATGGCTTGACAGCTTATTTCTTTTTAGTGCTGAATGATATTCCATTGTCTGGATGTACCAAAGTTTATCTATTCACATACTGAAGTACTTTTTGGTGGCTTCCAGGATTTGGCAATTATGAATAAACAAGATACAAACATCCATGTGTAGATTTCTATGTGGACATAGGTTTTAAACTCCTTTGTGTAAATACAAAGGAGTGTGATTACAAGATCATATAGTAATAGTATATGATTTGGTTTTGGTTTTGTAAGAAATGACAGAACTCTTCCAAAGTGGCTATACCAGTTTACATTCCCCACTAGCAATGAGAGTTTCTGTTGCTCCACATCAAAACAAGCCATGGGTGTTCTCAGTGTTCTGGACTTGACAGTTCTAATTGGTGCGTAGTGGCATTTCATTGTTGTTTTAATTTGTATTTCCCTGGTGGATATGATGCGAAGCATCTTTTCATATGATTTGCCATCTGTGTATCTTTTTTGGTGAGATATCTCTATTAGTCTGTTTAGGCTGCTTTTGGAAAAATATTATAGACTGGGTTGCATAAACAAGTATGTATGTTGTACAATGTTGTTCACACAACCCAGTCTACAGTATTAGGCTGGGAAGGCTAAGATCAATGTTCCAGAAGCTTCAGTGTCTGGTGAGGGTCCAATTCCTAGTTCACAGATAATTGTCTTCTCACTGTGTCCTCACGTAGGACCCCCCCATGGAGTTCTCTGGGGACTCTCGTACAAGGGCTCTAATTCCATTCAGGAGGGCTCCATACTCCATGAACTAATCACCTCCCAAAAGTCTCACATTCAAATACCATCACATTGGAGATCAGATTTCAACATATGAATCGGGAGCGGGGAGGTCACAAACATTTAGTCTATCATAGTGGCTGTTAAAGTCTTTGACCCATTTTTAAATTACATCGCTTGTTTTCTAATTGTTGAGCTTCTAGAGTTTTTTGTATATTTTAGATAATAGACCTTTATCATTTATCAGTTAACTATTTTGTAAATATTTCTCCCACTGTGTGGCTTGACTTTTCATTCTAATGACATTCTTTTTGCAGAGAAGACATTTTTAAATCTTAATAAATCCAACTTGTCAGTTCTTTCTTTCATAGATCTTATCTTTGGTCTTATTTCTAAAAAATTACCACTATATCCAAGGTCATCTAGGTTTTCTCCTATGTTATCTTATAGTAGTTTTATAGTTTTGGGTTTTTCATTCAGATCTATGATCCATTTTGGTCAACTAATCTTTGACAAAGGAGGCAAGAATATACAATGGAATAAAGACAGTCTCTTCAGCAAATGGTTTTGGGAAAACTGGACAGCAGCATATAAAGCAATGAAGCTAGAACACTCCCTTACACCATACACAAAAATAAACTCAAAATGGGTCAAAGACTTAAATATAAGACAAGATACAATAAACCTCCTAGAAGAAAATATAGGCAAAACATTACCTCACATACATCTCAAAAATATTCTCCTAGGACAGTATACCCCAGCAATAGAAATAAAAGCAAGAACAAACAAATGGGACCTGATTAAACTTACAAGCTTCTGCACAGCAAAGGAAACCATAAGTAAAACAAAAAGACAACCTACAGAATGGGAGAAAATTTTTGCCAATGAAACCGACAAATGCTTGATCTCCAGAATATATAAGCAGCTCACATGATTTAATAAGAAAAAAAACAAACAACCCAATCCAAAAATACGCAGAAGACCTAAACAAACAATTCTCCAAGGAAGAAATACAAATGATCAACAGGCACATGAAAAAATGCTCCATATCACTAATTACCAGAGAAATGTAAATCAAAACTACAATGAGGTATCAGCTCACACCAGTCAGAATGGCCATCATTCAAAAGTCCACAAATGACAAATGCTGGAGAGGCTGTGGAGAAAAGGGAACCCTCCTACGCTGTTGGTGGAATGCAGTTTGGTGCAGCCACTGTGGAAAACAGTATGGAGATTCCTCAAAAGACTATGAATAGACTTCCCATATGACCCAGAATCCTGCTCCTGGGCATATATCCAGAAGGAACCCTACTTCAAAATGACACCTGCACCTCAATGCTCATAGCAGCACTATTTACAATAGCCAAGACATGGAAACAGCCGAAGTGTCCATCAACAGATGACTGGATAAAGAAGAGGTGGTGTATTTATACAATGGAATACTATTCAGCCATTTTGAGTAAATTTTTGTGATAAGTGTAAGGTTTATGTCTAGATTCATTTTTTTCTTGCATGTGGATGTCCAGTTGTTCCAACATCATTTGCTGAAGAAACTGTCTTTGCTTTACTGCATTGCTTTTGCTTCTCCATCAAAATCAGTTGACTATATTTATGTGGGTCTAATTCTGGGCTCTCTATTCTTATCCACTGATCTATTTGCCAATTCTTTCACCCAATGCCACACTGTCAATTATTATAGCTTTATAGTAACTCTTGAAGCTGCACAGAATCAGTCTTTGAACTTTGTTCTACTTTAATATTGCATTGGTTATTCTGGGTCTTTTGCCCACAAATATTTTTAATGTATTATTTATAAAAATATTTCCAGATAGAATATGTAATTATATCACTGCAATGAGTTTTATATTTTATTATATCAAACAATACCCAGTTTCAATGTAAATGATTTGCATAGTTATTTATTCTCTTTTCTTCTGACTCTCACTTTAGTGCTTACTCTCTTTCCCTCTCAATCAATTAGGCAGGCCGAAAATGATTTATTAGGACAGATCATGTGAGGAACAGTAATTTTGGGGTCATTTAAATTTAACAACTAACACTTATGAAATACTATCAGGACTGATTAAACAAATAAATATGTTTCTCTACAGAGAAAGACTGGCTTTCTAGGTGTGTATGTGCTCAGACACACAAAAAGATGTAGTCTGAAAGAAAGGTAACTCTATACTTTCCTGATCTCAGTCCAATGCTTGTGTTATGAGGTTGAGCAATAGAAAACAGGAGATAAAGCTGTATCTTACAGTCTGCTCTCTCTCATGCTCTTTCTCTCTAAAACAGGAAGTAAATTTTCCCCTTTGTCAGAATGCTTACCTGAGTAAGACTTTATTTAATAACCAAAGTTATTAAATATTGTATTTGTATGAGTGATTAGGTAAGATCACTAGGGAGTAAGCTAATCAAATTGTGATAGTGGTGCCTCCCACCTTTGTATGACCACCTTGTTTTCCGAAATGTAACAGTCCTACAAAGTAAAGTCTGAGTTTTAAAAACACATAAGCCCCATATCAACAATCTGGTTGCAAACATTTAATTGGTGCTTTAGTGAGATTCTTTGCTCCTTTACACTTTATATATATATATATAAATATACACACACACACACACACACACACACACAGATCAGTTAAAGGCTGATGAGACGATAAAAAAACAAATAAATCACATGGTTTAAACTGCACATGAGATTTATATTTTGAATAAAGCTAGTCACATTTATGTAGATTTAAACTGGCTAGAGAAAAACTGAAATTTTTACTTGACAAACAGCTATTGCCCCAAGAAATGTGGAGATTAGTCCAAGGTTGCTCATAGAACATTCATGCATCAGATGCCATAACATTTTCCAAGGCAGAAGAAAACTTCCAAAAATAATAATAACTACATATAAAGAGGATAATCAATTAAGAGGGACTTATAGACCTTCAAAATAGTGTAAGGATATTAATTATTCAGGCAAATATAACCAGATAAATTAAGAAGGAATAGTGTGTCTTTAATGAGCAACATTTTCCTGCTATAAAATGTGGGATTGGTTTCAATAATTAACTAAAATTTCCTTCTGATAAGTAAAATTTTCATGTTTAGTTGATGTTACTGTTTAAGGGAGGTGGGGGGGAGGAGAAAAGAAAATACTGGTTTTTTTTTTTCATGATAGGGAACCACTAAATAATTTATTGAAAGAAAAAATAAAATATCAGGAACTGTATACCATTATATTTTTGTTTTGAAAGAATCTTTATACAGAGTGAAATAGAGAAAGCCCTATAAATTTAAAACCATAGTAATTGTTTCCCAATAGCAAGTTTAGGCATAAAAAATAATTTCTCAGTAACAAAACACCCTAGTTTAAAGTACAACTGCAATGGAAATTATTCTAGTGTTTTATTTATTTAATTTATATTCATACTTTTCTTTGGATGGCCAGTTGTATGAGAGATTAGACTGTTTGCTGTGAAATTTGACTTAGAAGTTATTTTTAAAACTGGGGTTTTTAAACATTATCATGAAAGATTTAAAAAGTAATTTAAACAAATTAAAATGTCCTCGCAACTGTTATCAATGCCTCTCAGAGGCCAAATGTGCTCTCCCTTCCCAGTATCTGTCCTCCAGTCATAGCTTTAGGGAATTTTCTGCAAGATAACTCAAGTTGATGAGAGCTTCTGCTTTAGAATCTCACACAGTGTTTTCTGTGTGTATGTGCGTGTGTGTATGTGTGTTTTGCTGTAAATAATTGATGGGTCTAAGTGATTCGAGATAGGCAACATGCAATGTGAGAGTCACTATCTTAATCTTCTTAGATTAAGAAGAGTATGTCCCATGGGGAATCTGGCCCCTGTAAACTAAGCATAATAATGCACATGGAAATTGCTTACTTAGTAGTCTCAGAGAGGACTTTGAAAGTTAATACCATAAAATCTTAAGAAGGTTATTATTATGACTTTGTTAGAGATATGGCTAAAGCCTCACACATTGACCAAATTTATAGTTACAAAACAAAATAGAAATTGGAAAGTGATACTTTGCTTTGCTTGTATTAATGATACACTGAAAATTAAATTTGTAGTTTTTTATTCTGATTGTGGTAAAATCACAATGCCAATGGTTTTGTTTTTGGGTTTTTTTTTTTTTGGTTTGTATGTTTGTTGTTTGTTTTATAATATGTAGACCTCTATAAGACTGTCTTAACCCTGCAAATAATGAAAGAGGATAAACTGGATATAGTGGAGGAAAAGAACTGAAACAAATCAGACTGTACTGAATATTAGCTCCTGCACCAACATTAGGTCCTGGGGAGAGAGCAACGATTCTAAGTCAGGTGTATTGGACGAAAACTATACACGCTACACTTTTCTCTGTGTGTAGAGGTAGGGGATTTGTGTAAAATATTTATTTTCAAGCCTATGGAAAGACGACTTAAAGAGAGATTATCACAGACAATGGTAACATATTAGTGTAAAGTCTAAATCTAAATTATAGTTTACTTAGAGTGAAAGATAATATATTGAGCTTACTTGAAACCATAAATCTTTAATTATGTAAAAGGGTTGGTAAGGGTCAACTGGCAGAACTGCCTCACATCATTTTATCAGCAGGGGAAAGAAGGGAATTTTTTTACTCAGAAATGCAAGAGAAATTAAATACGTAAGAATAATTCTGATGCAAATGTTAATAAAACTGAGGTAGAGATGTAATGACAGGATTTTAGCATATATTATTTTAGATTTAATATTATACTGAAATGGAATCCATAAAATATCACTCATCAAGCAATTCTTAGATTTTCCTTTACTGCTCTTTATGTCTAAACATAGCTTTGTAAAACTGATAGCTTATTTATAAACTCAGTATACTCTATTATTGTTCAACATATTTCAGAAAATACATATTGCTTGAATTGACAAATTCTATAATCTGTCCTGACGTAAAGGTCAGACATTAAAGAGTACTGCTAAAGGTATTTAAGCACCTAGTTAAGTTTTTCTTCCTAATATATCATGAAAATTTAAATATCATTGGAAATGAAAAAGTTCTTTATGAAAATTACTTTTAACAGTATGTGTCAAAAAAACTATTGTATATTCTCTATTTAAACCCTCCATAGAAGTTTTCTCTGCTAAATATGAAGGGTAATCTGTACCTCAATATTAAGTTAGATTTGTTTTGGAAAATATATGGTTGGGCAGGATTACAGAAGTAAATGTGTTGATGTAAGTTTGGCCTAGTTTCACATTTGAGTTATTTCACTTAAAATAAGCATAGTAAATTATACAGAAAACATTTTTACTGCATAATATAAGAATACTGAAAAGTCTCCAAACATTTTGTCAAATACTTTAAACATATAAGTCATTATTGCATATAATCTAGAAAATTTGTGAACTCCTCTCTCAAATAGTTTTATAGGTTTTCTGAGGTCATCAGAAAAAATTTGGTACTGATTACCCGAAGTTATCCAGGGAAGTTAAGATTTCATGAGCTTGCATGGGGAAGCTTTTCCTGTGATAACAGTAAAGTGTGGATCACAGAAAAGAGATTAATAATCTAAAGCCATGCAAATTATGATATCAGTTTTCATGCTCTGTTTTTAAAAAGGTACTGAGAGACACATGAATAAGGAAGTCATATTCTACATAGAGTGACTCTATGTGTATTCCTTGTCCTCACCCCTCCTACCCTCCAATTTATCAACATTTAGTGGAGTGCAAGTCTAGATATGTAGTAGATGAGACTGAATAAATGATTAAAACTGCATGATAGACCTGGTAATTTCACCCTAGGGGAAAAAATGGGAAATAATTTCCATCAGTGGAATAAATACAGGGATGAACTCCTTAAAGAACAAACATTTTCACATTTGTTTTAGACTTACATATAACTAAATATTCAGCATGTCTGAATAGCATCTAAATTAACTACTTTTGCTGGTGAGAAGTGATTCATTTTTATCTCTAAAAAAATTGTTTATTCCACTTTATAGATTTTCACCTATAAAGTTTTATTTCAAGAAGTACTTGATGAATAAAAAACAAGAAAATAATGATTCTGAAATGAAAGTATTAGCTCCATTTTCTTCCAAATTTGGGGTTTGAAACTAACCCACTTGCTTATTGTCAGTTTAGAAGATAAACTTTTCTCTCTCTTGTGAAAGTCTGTCATAGTAATTCAGATGCCATGGAGAAACACATTAGTCCTTTTATCACACAATGATAGTCTTCAATGCACTGCTATTATAAACATTCATAAATTTTTGCTATCTGGGATAAATGATTTGGTGGTGGGAAGGGTTAGAATAAAAACAAAAGCAATCATGAACTGTAGGTTGCAACTATAATTTAGTAAAATCTTAAAGCAAAGATCTTAAATCAAGAAGTGTCTCTTTTTGATTACTGTAATAACCAGAACTACATTTATGAACATTTTCCCTTACGAACAGCTTTCAACAATCTATTCATTTTCTTTCCTCTTACAGTTTGGTAATATTATTCCCACATTCCCAACAAGCAGTGAAAAGTAAAGAACTTTAAAGCAACCTATTGCCATTCTGAAGACAAAGTATTGGCTGGAATGGTATATATGTGGACAGACATAACTATGATATTAAAGGAGACAGGCCATGCCTGACCTGCTGTTGATATAACCATAGGCTGGCAACACATTCCTCAAGAGCTGCACAACCTTCCATCATTCAAGATTCGTGGAGAACAGATGTTTTCCATCAGAGTGATAGTATTTTTACACTGCTTTCATTAAACTGTCATCTCTTAAACTGCTTCAATTTCAGGTCCCTTTTATCGCTTCGTTAGTTTTAACGCATCTTTCTGTACCTTGGATGACAGGGAGGTAGCCCTGACTTTAATTGTGTGTGTACTTGGCAAAGACTGGGCTCCACAATCTCTCAGTAGCCCTCTCTGGAACTGTACCTAATCGCAAAGGGAAAGTGATACTGGAACAAGCAGCAGCATAAAGATCACTGGTTATTCATGGCATGGTGACAGAAGTATTATGTATGTATGAAAATGCTTTGAAGTGAAACATTTATGCAACCCACTTTGAAAGAATCAATAACTTTGATATATTAGCGCAGTTCAAAATATTGTTCATTTAACACAAAATGGATGTAAGATAGAAATAAAATGGATGTTCAAACCCCAGCAGCTATCTGGCAAACTCAGAAAACACCCCCAGCACAACTGAACTAAATGATTCTTTCTAAATGTTCTTCCTTAATGCAAAAGTTTAAAGGTGTAAGTTGTACACCATTTTTTATATTAAATAGCAATATTTACTTGAATTTCTTGAATTTTTTATTTAGATGTTTCTTATTTCATTTTACTTATTTTTTGTTTGCATGACTTGTGAGGTACAACTATCAAGACCTTGTTCAAACATAAGCTTAAAAAGGGGGAATTTATTCCTAAACTATAATTTTAATGAAATGGTGGCTGTATCACCCATAATGTACAAGAGCCAATTGATGAGAGAATCTGTAACACGTTAGCTCGTTCTAATTCTTTTTTTGTGCTGTTTTCTCCCCACACCATTGTGAGAAAATATTTTAGGAATAAAAATTCTCAGAAGGCTGTTTTAGAATGAAGTAAAAAATCCCCCACATTTGTGATCTGGTTGTACATATTTTAGAGAATCATAAAAGATCAAAATTAAGAGAAGACAATGTTTAAATGTTAAAAGTTATGCATTTAGAATTCCTGAAATTTATATAAAGATACTAAATTATACTCTAGATCACTGGAAAGAGTCATTATCCAGGAATTTGTTTCTACTGACACCCTATGTTTCCTTGCAAATCACAGTTTTGGGTTATTATCACAAAAATTAGTGTAGTTTTTAATGTGGTCTCTTATCTTTCAGTAATAAATTTATATTGCATTAAAAGGAACAGCCAGTAAATTAAAGGTCAGTTAGATATTGTCACAATATGAATAGGGCTCTTTGAAAATCACTTGTAGGTTATATTTTGGCTGTACTGAATGTTTGTTTCTGAAAAGCAAATAAAATTTTGTGATGCTTATGTGTTTGCTAAATAAGACACTAAATAATCAAGAAATCATCCCTATGAAAAAAGATGCATTGTTCTCCACGCATACTAATATACACCTCATAATATGTAATTTAATTAGCCAAACTCAGTAATTCACAAAGCAAAGAATGGTAATGGACAATCGCAGCCTAAGTATAGGGACATGATGTAGAGATATATTTCATTAATGGAATTAATTTAGAATTGTAATTAAATAGACTACTTACTAGCCCATACTATAATTTCATTAAGCTAAATGATAACGCTTCGTCACAGGGCATCGCTGAAAGAATATGCCCAATTTTGGCATACATTGTACAGTTTCACACATTCAAAATAGTCCATCAGATTTAAAAAAAAAATTGATCCTGTTTTAACTAGGCTCAGGGAGCTTTTTTGCAAGACAATAAATCAAAAACACATCATTTCACACAAAAATAATTAATAAAACCACTTAAATTTTATAAAACTATTCTAACCAGGAAGTATACAAAGATTTAAAAAATACTCTTCAGTGGACTCTCTGTTCAAACCTAACACCATTTTGTGTGTGTGCATTTGAAAATATGTAAGACTAGATAAAGGTGATTTCTGACTTGTATATTTCCTTCATTCATTGACATTTACTGAGTGTCTACTATGTGTCAAGTCTTGTGCTAGATTTAATAAGTGGTTAGAAGACAGATATAATGCCTGTCCTCATAGAACTCACTAATTAGGATTCTGCAGAAAATTTGTGAAGATCACTAAGTTTTTGTGAATTTTTATGGTCATGTAATTATTTTTCCCTTGCATTAACTTTAAGCTTTTTGTATTTTCACTCATAATTTTAGTTAAAATATTTTATTTTATGCAATTTGCATATATACTTTATGCTGTGGTAGAGAGATTATGTTATCATTTGTATTATAAGTGAATCAATTAAAACAGAATATTATACTTGCATAGTACCAAATTTTTATGTAAAAATGGAGAAATTTTAATACAACATAGATTTAAAGTGTAAGGATAGAGTCTACGTAATATTTTCTAGGTATACATTAATTTAATTGGGTATTGGTCATTAAAGTATACAGGCCATTTTATTCAGACACTGTTATTTTGAACTTTTATATTTGATTTAACTGGAGAAGGACTAAATTTTTCATGCAACCCAGGACTAAATGCCTTAGATAAATGAAAACTTTCATCACTGAGTCCTACTTCAAGTGAATTGTAAGAAATTATTTTTCTTGACAGATTACAAGAAATGAAATAAACTGATGGATAAAAGCCAATTTCTTTCACATCAAAGAATACACATGTGCTAATATTTTATCATTCTTATTCAATCTATTTAATATTTTGATATTGAGTTTTTAAAATTGTATATAGGTAATTTACCAAAATAACATTTAATTCCATTCTTACAGTTATAACATCTAGGTAAAACATTATTTTAAATAATTTTCTTTAAAAACTACCAATGAATGATTTACTTTCATTTATCTAAGCTCTAACTACCATATACTATACATCTGACATGATGCAGAATTTTTACTTATGTAAAACAATTTTTAAACTATTTACAAAGTGGACCATGACCATTCTTTTACTTTTTATACAAATGATGCTATTTGGTTCACATCCATTGTTAGTTATATTTAACCATACATTTACACTAATCACATTTAAATACAGGTCTTAATGTAGATAAAAAAAAGTAAATCACATGTATCCAACAACTTCAAATCCCTTGAAATTATTTTTAGGCATCATATTATAAAGGAAGTTCCAACATGTTTTTCACTACAAATTAAGCCTAAAAGAAGAAACGTCTCAGGGATAACTCCAATAATTTTATTCGAGAGAGAACGTGTGACCCTTTTGAAATATAAGACAAATAGGCTACCTTAAAATGTACTTGTCTTTTAGTTTTTGGAACTTGTCCTATTCCGAAAGTTTAACTCACTGTTAAAAGCTTTTTGGAAAGCACTCAAAAATAATGCACGTAAGAAAATATTATCCATCACTCATTAAATTCCCACTTATGTCTAGCATTCAAAACTAGCCAGGGGTTTGGACATTTCTTTTTCTTATCTTCATTTTCAAATGATGATATAAGTAATCCTTTCATCTTAAATACTGCAGATTAAAATGCATTTTTGTTGTCATCTCCTATCATATTCTATCTGAAGATTATGCATTTAGAGTCTGTTTATGAAATATCATAAATTAATTTTGTTGCCAACACTGTGGTTATGTGGTTGTATGTGATGAAAAATGGAAGCTTTGCTTATTACCAAAATGAAACATTTAAAAAGATTTTTAAAGTTCTGCATCTAGATCATGAATAGGCCTCATTATTTGTATTTTATGGGTATACACAGTGCACATATAGGTTATATCATATACTAGACAGAGTATTTATTAGCCAGAACATTTTCCTTCAATATCAGAAGCACCTACCTCAGGAACAAAATCTAAAGACTAAAACTAACAACATTTGGTGAAAACATAGCTATAGAATCAAGTTTTGTTTTTTTTAAATAGGACTAGATGTGATATTGCTCTCAAATACCACATGCTAGAAAACCTGATCCCAAATTCTAGGCTAACATGAAATATTCACTCCTTCTATGTTTTAAATTACATTCTTAACCCCCTGATTGCCTGACAAGTCACTTAAAAAATCTGCTAATACCTTGGATAGAACTGAAAAAAAAATTTTTATCAGACAGAACATGTACAATTTCAATAGAGTTCTAAATATGAGAGAATAAAATTTCTAAAAGTAGATTTTCAATCTATTGTAACTGCCATAAAAATCTGTTTACAGAACTGGGTTGCACTAAGTGAAAAGGAAAGAGAGTATGTTTGAAGGCAGACGCAGACATGATTCCCAACTCTGTCACCGCCTGGCTTGACAATTAGCAAGTCTCTGTTAGCCTCAGCACGGAAGTTGGAAGAGTGAAATCCACTCCACCTGATGGTCATATTTAAAATACATCTAATGAACTTATCTACAAAACAGACACAGACTCACAGACATAGTAAACAAATTTATGGTTACCAGGGGGAAAAGGGGTGGAAAGGGGTACATTAGGAGTTTGAGATTTTCAAATATTAACTACTATATATAAAACAGATAAAAAAAAACAAATTTCTTCTGTATAGCATAGTGAACTACATTCAATGTCTTGTTGTGACCGACAATGAAAAGGAATATATGCATGTACATGTCCTCATAGAATTAACTATTTAGGATTTGGTAGAAAATTTGTGAAGATCACTAAGTTTGTATGACTGAAACATTATGTTGTATATCAGAAACTGACACATTGTAACTGACTATACTTCAATAAAAGTAAATAAATAAATAAGGAAAATGCACCTGGATTTTAGACTTTCAAAAATGTTAGATCTCTTAAATTAGTTGATAAAGTTCATCAGCGTGACATCAGCATATGAATTCAGTAGATATCAAATAAAACTAAGACTTTAGCAAAGAACTTCCATAGGCTACAAGTCTGTCTCTATACACCATCTACATTTGAATTTGTTTGAACAAATACAGCAAACTATAGTGGACAAACAACAAATACCCATAGACCAAGAATTAGCAAACACTAATATTTTGTGATTTACCCTTATGCATTCTAAATAAAATAATAATAATTACAACATTAAAAATAACTTTATTCTATTTCCTAGACCTCTCCCTCCTCTTCTCAGGGATATCTACATCATTATTCTATATGTGTCATTTAATAAAGAGTTTCACATATTCACTACATATATATGTGTCAGATAACGTATAGCATTGCTTTGTTTTGTTTTACATAAATGCTACTTAATTGTATACATTTCTGTTGATATATTTTACTGCTGCATAGTATTTCATTTTGATAGAAGCCAGTATTTATAGAACATTTTCAAGTTTTCTAGGTAATCTAGGTGTACCTTCACAAAAACCCTATAGAGGGGACTTTTATTGTTTTTATATTTTATAATTCATTTTATGTTAAACATTGCATTCATATTTTATAATGATGATCCAAATGGAGCACAGAGAAGTTAAGTAACTTGCACAATGCTATGTAGACAGTATACTGTAGAGCTGGCATTTGAACCCAGACGTCTGGATCCAGAGTCTACATATTAACCACATTTCCCTGCACTCAAAATCAAAGAATAGACCATAGGTTTGCATTTATTTTCCTATTGATGAACAAATCAGTTGTTTCTACTTGCTTATCCCTGCAAACAATGTTGCAGCAAATGTCCTTGAATATGTCTCCTGGTTTCCATACAAGAGATTTTCCAGGGCAGAAGCTCAGATGGGTTATTTGGAAGTCTCAGGGTACCCACGTATCCAACAGAGACCAGGCTTGTACTTGCCTTTCTAGATCCATATATGGGGACTCAAAAAGACCAGGCTATAACTGACAATATTTCTTTCTAGTTAAAGACCTCAGTTTTTCGGTTTTCTATGCTTTGTATGTTTGGTATTCCTTGCTCATCTTGTGTTGATGCATGCTTCTACAAGTGGACAAAATCTATGCCTATTTAAGGCTTCTAATATCCTAATAAGGAATTGTTAGATAAAACATAGGATGTCCAATTAAACTACAATTTCTGATAAGCAATGACTACTTTAGTATATTGCACAGGATATACTGTACTTAAACTTATTTTTCAGCAAGTACCCTTATTTTGATTTGCTAAGTTTGGCAACCCTACAACTAAGCCATCTACTGGATGGCTAATAAACAAAAGATCACCCCTGCATGGTGGGAGGCCCACTGATGGGAAGTCACTGATCCAGCGCCACACGATCTAGCTCCACGGCAAATGGGACTGCAAACTTTGTCTCTCAGAACTCATGTTTTACTCAAGTGCAAGTAGAATGAACATGTATACAGTTTACACAACTTTTTTCCTATGAAGAGTTAGCAGAAACCTTTCCACAGTTGTTTTGTGTTAAGTGCTGCAATGCCTTCCTCAACTCAGGGTGTCTTGCCTCTTTTATCTCCTCGTATAGTAACACGCTAAAGTACATTTTTTAAAATATCATATTCTTGAAGAAATAACTAGAAGGCTCATTACCACACAGCAAAGCTTGTCTGTTTTGCCTCTCCAACCCCATGCCCGCATTCACTTCCTCTGTTCTATGCTGTAAAAATTACTCTAGTGGAATAAAACTGGGTGGCAGAACACAAAGGGTGCTGCCAGTAAGCTAAACTGACATTACATTAAATAATGAGGAATTTGCAAGTGGGAGAACCCTCTATGATCCAGCCAACACCTCATTTTATAATAAAAAAAAAAAAGGAGAGGAATTTTATCCAAATTGAATCATCGTCCCTAGAAAATGAGACTCTGAATAGGCAGGAACAAAGGACAGCCGGTGGGTCTTAGGTACTGCAGCTGCCAAAGATGAAGTTCTGCTTCAGGGCATATTCATTTCACTAGTTAAGTGCTACTTGAACTAATAGCAATTTCTTAGGTGAAAAGAATTTTGATCCTTTTCTTATTTTTCCATTACGGACTTTGGCATTTCATCAACTGGCACACCCTGCCACACTGTGCTGAAATGTTTCAGGGATTTTGCTGAGAATATGGAGGGATGCTTTTGTCTACAAAGTAAACCATCGGTTCAGACTGGAAATTTCTTCCAAAAGAAGTAAAGTAGATTACTTGGCATCAATCCTTCATCACAGATACTACCGTAGGAAAAAAAGAAGTGAAAAAAACTGAAGGACGTGAAACCCGCGGGGAAATAACGAAGTATAAGTGCTGCAGAGAGCAGCCAGAAATGGAATAATATTTCTTCTGTGAGGACCTTAGTAATAACAACCCATGAGTGATGAGACTTGTTGCAAATGGCAAGGGTGCTGTGAGAGAACAAAAAAACTACACTGTGAAGGATACCGTTTCACATGCCCTATCTCCTTCCCTTTCTTCACAGATCATTTGCGTTCTCTTTTTCATTACTACTCTTTCCAAACATCAATAAATATTCATGGAGGGCCAAACATGTGCCAAGGACTAGGAGGCACAGCTATGAAAAAGACATAATGTCTGATCTCAGAAAGATCAAAATTTAATGTAAAAATAAATAAGCCACTACAAAGCAAAAATATATACAACAATAATGCTGATATGTGAGGGATCCACAGAAAAAGGAGGAAGTAATTGTAACCGTGGACTTGGCTAGGGGAATACTCACATAGAAGTGACATTTATGTATGTTGCAATAGAGGAATAGGGTTTTGTCGGGCTAGAAGTGGGGAGAGGAAATTCCTACTAACTGGGTCAGCCAAAGCAATATGTAACAAACAATCTGACTGTTAGGAGGATTTGCTGTTCATAGTGCTAAAACTGGAAAAACATGCTGTGGCAAGATTCTGGGCAGCCTTAAAGTCCTTCCAGAGGAATATGGATGTTACATGAATATAGGGACTAGGAAGCAAACGCGGGTGTGTAAGAAAGGAACGCAACGTGATTCAGCACGTATCTTTCGTGGCAGAATAGGTAAGAGGAAAAGAAAAGTTAGAGACAATTATATAAATCAGGAAATTATTATAATTATCCAAGTGAAAGACACGACAAAAATTCAAATAAGACAGTGGCAGCACAGAGAATGGAAGGTAGACGGAATTAGGAAGTAGATTTGATGGGATTTGGTGAGAGGTTGGGTGAGACAGGCAATGGAGACTCTAAGATTTAGCTCTTGTATGAATGAGTATATCTTGATTCCTTAGAAGGAGATTTTGGCAGATGTGGGAAGAGATGAAGGCTAACTTCTGAATCTAGAAGAGAAGCTTCCAGAATCACATCAATTCATTACTCAGTATATGTGTACCACAAATTTAAATCAATATCCTTCAAAGAAAGAGAAGAATGAGCTATGATACAGGAAATCAATTAATTGGACATATCATAGATATTTTTCTTAAGTGTTCATAATTTTAGGCTTAATGTCTAGATCGCCTGAAAATTTTTAAATAGTTCCGATCATAGTTACTAGACCTATGTAGCTGACTAACAGATGTTAGTGCACCAGACTGTCAGTTCTGAACATAACTCAACAGAGTGGAACATTTAGGGCACAAGCTGGATTCTGTCCTTGAACAACTTATAAAACTTTACTAATGACTGAGAACAACATATGCCTACAAAATTTTAAGTCAATTTTAATTAACCAATTGTTGAAGAAATACAAATTTAATTATGCAAAAAAGAAACCCCAAGTATCATCTGAATACTTACCGTGCAATTTTATACCCAAGTAAGCATAATAGTAATTGAGACTTTGAAATTTGTACTATAAAAGCCCTTTTACAAACATTATTTATTTTAAAATCATTTAACTAATCTCACATGAACTTGGCAGTACTCATACAATTGCTGTTTTGTAGATAAGGAAACTGAAAATTAAAAATTTTACAGTCTCAGAAGGGTGACTCAGTTTTATCAAAAATCATACTGCTTTAAGTAATGGAGTCAGGACACAAACAAATTCTCTAACTCCAATCCACTCACTAAGTCTGTAATAGCACCCTGAGGCAATTCAGAACAACGAATATTTGTTGAATTCCTATGTTAGTTCTTCTTGTAACACCTTTCAACAAGGGAATCTGGTAAGATTTCATGTAAATAAGACGACTACGAAAGACATTCCTGGCAGAAAACAAGAGAATAAAAGCAAGAAATAATGACCATGAAAAAAGAACAGGAAATATGGTTTAGATTTATGGCACACATTTGTATTGATGAGAGACTCTAAATATAGTATGTGGTCATACTGCAGAGAACATTGTAATTATCAGGTTAAGGTGTGACTAAATTAATAAAAAGTGGCAGAGTTTTTTTAATGTTTATGAAAATAAATAATATTTTCAATCAAAATCTTACATGGAACCCTAAAATAGAAGATATACTAAGTTAGAGACACCCCAAGGGCAGCTGGAGCGAGGGGGGACAGTTTCATCTGCTTACTATGACAAATGCTGACTATATTAAAATTAAAATTGTATGCCACAAAAGTCCCTAAAAAGTGAAAATGCTCTATTAATGTAAAGAATATAAAATATTTGCTGCAAACATGGTAAACATAAGGCTACTTATTTAACAAATAAACATGATATGAATTTATAAGAGAAAAAGAGCAATTACCAAAAGCATAAATGAATAAAAGCACATAATGAGAATTTTTACACAAAACATACACTCGTGAAAAAGCATTCAAGATAATTAATGAAATTCAAAGAAGAGCCACGTTAAAATAAAATTTGCTTCATCAGATGAAGAACTACTAAAAAATGTTAAGGCACAATAAGGATGTGGATAAATAAGCACTGGTATACACTGCAGGCAAGAGAGTAAATCTCTGACTTGACAGGGTAACTGGGTAATTACTTAAATTTAAAATGCATCTGTTTTTTTAACCTAGTAATTCTTCTTAAAATATTTATCACACGTGTATGTTTTTATTGATACAAAGTTACGTGTCTCAGTTTAGTAATTATATCATTGTTTACTATTGTAAAATCCTGCAGACAGCATACTAGACAGCATTACATTTTTGTGTAATTATGTACATCAAAACCATGAAATACAGGGTTGTCTTTAAAAAACTAATCAGTGCTTTATTTTGGAAAATTCTCCGTGATACACACAACGGAAAACAAAAAAGTAACCACTGTGCATCATACTCTGTTTGCTTGTGTACTTATCATTGTATGAAGAGCTGCTTATTGCAGTTGTATTTTAATACATTAGCTATCAGCACACATCGGATTTTTATCAACTTATGTATTGTTATGAAGAAACAGTTTTAAATACATAAGTAGAAGTAGAACGAATAAGGCATAAAGAATACCAGCTGTTCCAAAGAAAGATAAACAATAATTTAAATGCACGTTAACCTAGTTTAGAGTAAAACCAAAGAGAATATAGATCTTTACCCAGGCCTTATGATACAGATCAGAATCTAAAGATTTCCTCTACTAAAAGTTTCCAGAGCTGCGGGCAGGAGAGGTGGAGAAGAGGTAGCAAAGGAGGCAAGCGAGAACCACAAGAAGAAAGTTGAACATTTTTTTGGTTTGGTTGTTTTGTTTTTTGGTCCAAAACAGTGTTGATCTAAGAAATCACTGAATGTGGAAAAAGCCAGGATTGTCATCTAGAACAGTTCATCATCTTAAATAATACATAGATTTTAGCTTTGGGCCCTTGAAGTTTTCCCAGAAAGTACAACTGTAATAGTTTCTTTGCCTGTAAATTCACATATATTATGAAGTACTCTTCAGCCTGCCTAGGATGATTATTAAGAATTCCTTGTCTTCTAATAATCATTTCCATTCAGCAAGGACTTACTAATAACATCATACTTCAGTGAATACCTGAATGTGGCCTCAGACTGTCCAAGCTAGTAAGAAGCTAGGGAAATTCTTCCTCTCTCTTTAAAACATTATCTTCCCAAAGAAAGCCCAAGAAAGGAAGAAATTCATTCACATTATCTCTTTCTCTCTCACTCCTCACCCCGACTCCCCATCTCTCAGTTCTTTTCTGAAGTGGAGGTTCCCTATTACCCGCTCCCTGCTGCTATCCCTGGCTAGGTACACCAGGATACTTTCCATCCTTGATAGGATTCATAAAACAGCTTTGTGAATCAGGAAACTAATTTAGCTCTCCAGACCTTTTTCTGTTCTGAAGGCCACATGGTAAAAGGGAAAGACACAGCAAGGCTTTCTCTTGGTAAAGATAAGGAGACCTACCCTTTGTTGCATATACCAACTGATATAAATCAGTCGCTGTATGTGAGATCACTTAATGAATATTAAAGCATTGGCCAGTGTAATATAGAACTATTTGGTTCAGTGGTAATAAGATTGGCTGCAATGCACTGAGTGAGCACAGCCTTGTCTTAATCTGTTTACTCCCTTTTGCATTATTGTGCCCATATCAGGCCTTGGCTGTATTTTCCAATGGATATGACTTTTTGTCTTCGACTTTTCCAAACATCAGCTTCCTCTCCAGAAAACGCAATCTGTTCAGCAGCTAACTTGGGGAGATTCACTATTAATAAGGGGTGGTTAGACCCTTCCAGGAGGCAATTATCACCGATAGAGCTGAATTCTCTCAATTAAGGGCTAACCATTCACATTCATTTTTACAGTTACTTTACAATAGTTTTGGTGATCTTAAGTCTTGTAATGGCTTCATGTTAATCAAAAATGAGACTAAACATTTTGAGTCTCTGACAACTAGTTTCCATTTGGCATTCTTGTAAGTCAAGGGAGAGAAAAATGGAGATGTCTGATTTCAAATAACTGAAGAAACTTAATCTAGTATATGTTCCAGAAAGAAATAGGGTTAATAACTGACACCAACTCATTGAGTAGGTGCCAAGAATATCAGATACTGTTTTTTATTTAATTGTCATTTCCCCCCACTCTGATATATTCAAAATTGATCAATATTATCAAACTTAACCACATTTAAACTTTCTTGCAAAGGTAATATCAAGGCAATTGAACTCCATTTTCCCCCAAGTACTAAAGTATAAAGGCAAAAAAACCCCCAAAAAACAAAAAACTCCACTTAGCACCATCGGGACTTAGCAAAGTAATTTTAAGATTTAAATTCATGCATCATTGTGCTGAAGAGTTCCCATGGATTACTAGCTGAGCTAATTCCCAGCATGAGAGAGCCAAGCCAGGAGAACTATCTAAGATTCTTTAGCTCAAAAAAGGGAGTGTGTTTATTTTTTAAGCCAGGAGGTTTGTCCCATAGCATGGTTTTACTCTACACTGTGTTTATTTTGGAACCAGACATGTGAATTTTCATAGAATATTCAAGAAAAATATCATATGAATCCAACTGATTCTGATAAGTTGACATTCCATCTATTAACATGATAAAATAAGGATAAATTAGAAAAAAAAAAGAAAAAAGAATGTTCAGCTAGAAAAAGAGAAGTCCCTAGATGTTAAAAAAGAAGAGAGAAAGCAAAACCAGAGTGTTCAGGGGAAGCTGGCTTTGAGGGCCAGCAAAGTTTTCAACTGAAAATTTCCTCTAAAGTTTGAGCCTAGT
Source organism: Vicugna pacos (assembly GCF_048564905.1). Classification (NCBI taxonomy): domain Eukaryota; kingdom Metazoa; phylum Chordata; class Mammalia; order Artiodactyla; family Camelidae; genus Vicugna; species Vicugna pacos. Next base: position 49,728,431 of record NC_132989.1, read on the forward strand.
GTCTATCAGAGAACAAAAATTATGTTTAAAAATCTGCATATGTTAGGCACAAGCCTCCTTCATAAGCGCTTAACATTGAAACGTTTCCTAGCTTACAGAAAATCCAGGGATACAACATTAAAGATTAGGCTCTTTGGACGTTTTGGAGGAAAAAGGAGCACTCAAGACAGAGAAAAATCTCAACCTTGTGTTCAGTGTGAGTGTATGGTCCACATTTATTCTACCTGCATGGTCCAGGAACTGAACTGTGAGATGCTAAATGCATATTAAAATCTTGGTACCATTAACACAGGAAGTTGACTGCTAAAAGATACAGATGAGAACCTATTCAGTAAAAATAAGCTTTCTAGGATTTTCTTCTTTTCTCATCAAGCATCAAGCCCTAGAGCCATGGCCCAAGTATGTGTTCCCAAGTATTTCATTTGTACTTGATCCATCTCAGAGCTTCCTGTCTTTGGAAAGGGCTTGAAATCTCCTGGAATTTAAAATGAATAATTTTTGAAGTCTCTTATATCCTACCTGTATATGGTAACTGTATTCAGGTTACACATGAGAGAATTCACTCTCAGTACAATTAAGTACAAAGGAGGTAATAAGTATATAAGAAATCTTCATGAAGCTAAAGGGCAGAAATATGACTGCCCTTTAGGAAAAAAATAGGTCTATTTATTTAAGTTTATAAGAAATTCAAGAAGTATCCTCTCTGTTCACTTGGCCACTTCTCTGTATCTCAGTTTTATTTACCTTTTTTCTGTGTACATTTTTCCCCCTCAAACCAGTCCATATCACAGAAAACCTAGCTAGTACAGAGTTTATACAATTTTATATTATTTCTATTAAAAAAAAAAAACCAAGGCTGGGAGATTCTGGGTTCTTGGTAGTGTAAACATATTATAGTCCATAACTCATACTGATTAAAAGTAAAACTATGGATAAAATACAAAACCAAAAATGACTAACGAAGGACTCTGAAAAGTAAATAAGACCTGTGGCCGACAATTAAACATTGTGGGAGTGAAACACAGAAGGGCAGAGAGTCCTGTGGTATCTAAATTCTTTTCTTCCTGTGGCTTTGCCCAGAGCGTAGTCGTAGTCACAGACTGTCATGAAACAAGAAGCCAAGGCAGATGAGACTTTGACAGAAACCTCATCTGTCTGGACACAGGGGAAATGGGGACCCTGTGGGCTACAGAATATTCACAGTCACAGAGGGGAGATAATTCAACAAAACACATCCTGTAATTCAGGTTATGAACCCTCCAGCCTTAACCACACATGCCCAGGAGAGACCAAAAACAAGGGAGCAAAAGCTAAGAGTTCTGAGTTCTTGCCTGAACCACTCCCACAAATCTCAGACTAACACCTGACAAAGGCATAAAGATTCCCAAGTATAGTCAAGAGGTAGCGGAAGAAACTGAGATTTGAACCAATACCTACAGAAGGTGAGCTACAGCTTAGCTTAAAGATGTTGACTGGTTTCAGTTTAAATTCACGGTCCAAATAAAGTGTCACCAGGCCTTTCAAGGACAGACCCTACCATGTCCTCTGCCTGCCTCTTATCTGTAGAAAAACTTTAGCCTCTGAGGCCCTCCCCGAGTTTCAAAGAAAAAAATGCATTCAGAGAAATTAGAAAATGCCGCGAGAAAGGAAAATAGTCAAGCAATACAAAATAGTAACAGTTTACCCAGTAAACAAAGTCAAGGACCTTTAGTTCCTCCTCAAGGGCTATAGACAATATTCTGAGCCGCATCCTTTGAGCTGTTCTGCTAAAGTCTCACCAGGTGTTACAAGTTAATGAATGCTGCCCACAAACCCCAGGCCAGTGGGAACCAGATGAGAATGTTGACTCCCATTTACCTCACTGCCCACTAGTGAGATGAACGGCCGTGAGCCGATCCCACCCGTGCCATCTCCTGGGCACACAGCCCCTTCCTCTCCCCGCTATTATCTCCCAGCAAAGCCTGGGAATTGGCTCTTTCAGGCTTGAGTCCACTTCCTCCCTAGGATTGCTGGCTCCCTCAATAAAGTTTTCCTTTTACCCAATAGTCATCTCTCAGTATTGGATTTTTGAGCAACGAACCGCCCAGCCTGAGTTCAGTAACAAAAGCTCCTGGTGATTCAGAGTAATCATACTATAATTTTTGTAATCCACTCACAGTCCCAAACACCTACTTTTTCTTCACAGTTTAGATCTCCAACACCTCCTCCCTCATCCTCAGTCACATTATAACCTGGCTGCATAATTCGCTGAGAAAACTGATAAAACCAGGAGAGAAATTCCACAAGCTTCCAGAACAGAACTGCTTCCACAACCTACTTGTGGCACCTGGAAAGCCCATTAGCAATTCTCCGGAAATAAAAACAGATTCTAGGTAATAAAGTCTAACCTTGTTTTTCCTCCACTCTGTGCTTCCTCCGGTTTCACTTGCTCATAGGGTGTCCCCTGCAGAGGCCTCGCACCCGCCGCTTCAAGCCAGAGACCCTGGTGCGCAATGGCTGCGCTGACCCGCAGCTCCGCCGGCAGCGCGCAGACAAGCCGCACCTGCGCTTCCGTCCCCAGCGTGAACTGCGCAGCTGCGCCGAGAACTCCGCCCCCTCCCTCCCCCCTCCCTCCCCCGCAACAAGAACCCTATAAAGCAGCACGCCGGAGGCCTTGCTGGGAACGTGTGTACTCCAGAGGGTGAGAGCTTCCTCCTCTCCGTCCTTTGATCTGAGAATAAAGATTTTCTTTGCTTCCTAACCAAACCCCATCATGTTCTATTTGATCTAAAGATACCGGGCAGAAGGACCCTTATTGGGGACTGACTCCCGAGGGTAGGTTAACACTTCTATATAACGACATATGCTTTCCCCTCTTACCCATGACTGGGGAAAAACTGCTTGTCCATCTAAGCCGTTACCTCCCTCTGTGCACTAGGCTCCATCATCCTTATCAAGAAAATAATATGGCAATTCTCTCCTCTCATTCTTTCATCACACACTTTTCCCTCTCTTTTTTCTTTTCCACCAGCATACAACCAATCTTCCATTTCTTCCATCTTAAACAAACCCTTTCTGAACATTACCTTTCTCTTAACTCACTGTTCATTTCCCGTTTTTCCATTGAAAACTAAATAAACTTTTAAAACGTTTATTAAATCTGCTGTCTAAAATTTTCTCTCCTTTCTTGAACCTACTTTAATCAGACTTTTTATATCATATCTTATTTCACACTGCAAAAATTGTTCTTACCAAGGTCACTGCAGATTTTCACATTGGTTCTCACGTGGTAAATTATACCCACTGAAGGAAGCATTTGACAGAGTTGGTCACGTTCTCTTCCTCAAAGCATTTTCTTCATTTGATATCCAGGATAAAAACACTTCATCTGGTTTTACTCCTACTTAACTGGATACTTCTCAATCTCCCTTTTAGATTCTTCTCAGGTTCTCCTCAACTTCTGTCCTGGGATCCCTCCTTTTCTGTGTGTCTCTACTGGTGACCTTACCAGTCTCATGGATGTAATTTCACTGAGCATATGCTGAGGACGCCCAAATTTATTATTTCAATCTGAATCTTTCTCTGAACTTTCTCCTTGCATTTATCTCCCTAATTGGGATACAGAATTGAAAGTCTACTAAGCATCTCAAATTTAAAAACTCCAGAATGAACTCATGGTCTTCCTCCAACAAAACGTCTGTCCATGGTTGTCCTTATCTCCTTAAAATGTCAATCCATCTTTCTGGTTATACAGGAGAAGGACCTTGGAGTCTTCCCTGACTTCTTTCTCTGAAACCCAATATGCAATCTGTTGTCAAAAATTAATTTTTTTAAACACCATAACAGAGAATGTTAATAATAATTATTAATAATTCTTGCTGTACCCATAAGTACCAAGCTGGCTCATGTCACTTATGTCTCTTCTTTCAATAACTTTCTAATTTATTTTTTTCTACTCATGTGCTTATGTTAGGCAGTTAGATAGAGGTGAGCACTGGGCAGGGGGAATGGTGGGGGAGAGGAACAACCCACAACACAAGGAACTTTAGCTGTCAGTCAACCAGAGCACAGGGAAACTGAGCTGTCAATCAATCAATAAATCATGAAACCAGGATATAAAAACAGGAAAAACAAAGGAACGGTGCCATTTTTCCTCTCTTGGATTGGCCCGCTCCCAATTCTCAGGAGTGTACTAGCTTTTACTATTTTTTTTTACTTCACTAATAAAAATTTTGCTTATATCACGCTTTCTGTCATCAAAAATTCTTTTTTTTAGGGGGGGGTGACTAAGAACCGAGGTAGTTCTTATTTCCCTTTTCCCGGTAACACAGAGCTCTTTCATACAAATCATAAAACAGCTACCAAAATTAGCCTGGTACAACATAAGTTGGGTCATAATACCCCTTTGATCACAAAATTTTAATGACTTTCTATCTCACCCATGTTAAAACCCAGTCTTACCAATGGTCCACAAAGCTTTCTAAGATTTCTGACGTTATCTTCTACTGTACTCCTTTCTCATTACTCGCAATCACATTGACTTCCTTAATTGTTCTCATATATACTGGGCATATTTCTACATCATGGACTCATGGCTCACCCTCTCTGTGCATTCTTTTCTCTTCACTGTAGAATGTAAGCTTTGTAAGGGCAAGGGGTTTTGTTTGCTTCATTAATTGCTGTAATCTAGTATCTGGCATTGCCTGTTTCATAGTCAGCACTAAATAAACAGTAGCTGAATGGGTGAGTCAACATTTTCTCTGATGATTTAATCACACGCACAGAGGAACACTAAACCCAGAATCGATGAGCCTCAGTCCACTTGCAAACACAATTTAAGTCACTTATTCTTTCTTGTTCTCAGTGTTCTCATGAATAGTGTTTTTCAGTTTGGTTTTGGTTTGTGAGTGTGTGTGCAACAGTTAAGAAAGAAATTATAAAACACCAAAAATGCATACAGTATTATACACAAGTAGGTTTATCATTATTTCATCCTGTGATTCCTAATTGATGTTAAATATAAAAATAATATTGCCATCAGTACCCTATATCTAAAAGTCTACCTAAAAAATGTGCTAGATCAATTATTCCATTTACTAAAATATGGGAAATTGAATCTCACAACTGTTAAAACAACAACCCCAATGTCACAGAGTACTTACTGGAGTGCTTGAAGTAGTAGTTATCAAATGTTATCCTTGGGCCATTTGGGTCAGATTTCCATTTTTATAATGTATGCTCCCTAATGTATGAGTCCCATTCTAGACTGGTATTTGGAATCTCTGAGATTGAAGACAAGGGACACACACTTTGACCAAACACCTTGTGTCACTCATATATATTCATGTTTAAGAAAAACTGGATTGTAGAAAAACAAAAGAAAACAAAATCAGCACTTCGTGAGCAGCACGCCAGCACTTACGGATGCCAATACTGAAAGTGTTTGCATTTAAGGGAAACTAGGTATTATATTTTACCTGTAAATATTAAGTTTCCTATCTAGCCTAGAGCAGTATCTCTCTTTTTATTTTTGTTTTTATTTTTATTTATTTTTTTTTTTGGTCAGCCTGCTTAAAAAGGTAAGTTCACTTGACTTGGGTATCTATTTTTTTAAATGTGTATACCTCTAATTAGCATTCTGTTTATAAATCATTGCTCAGGGAATTTAAACACAGCCACCAAAGTTTATAAGTAGAGTAAGACACCTCTATTACAGTACTTTAGCGACTCTTACCAGACTTTGTATTATTTCCAGAAACTGCAGAAAGGCTTAAAATAATGCAAATGCCTCTTGTAGGGGCGCTTTGAGGAGTAGGCATGTGATGTCATTAAAGCAACATGTATATGGTAATTTCTCTTATTAATATTTACAATTATTCTTTGCAAAATACACAATTTTAGAATAAGTATTATTATATTATACACACTTTCCTCTTGGAAATCAAGTCAAATGTAAAATCTTATTAAATAATGTCCCCAATGTTGAGGCACAGAAAAGAAAAACCAATGTAGTTTTTAAAATTGTGTTGTATAATTACCAATAACAGAATGAACCAGAAGACAATCCTCTCGTGTCTAAAAGTAACAGCTGCATTGTAGACTTGCTAACTTAAACATAAGTTTAGAAAAGTGTTCCATGGAGCACTAAAATTGTGAATTGGAATAGAATGTTTTATACTTATTTGATCTGTCATTCTCATGCTTTCTATTAAGTATTCAGTGTTCAAATTCAATTTCCATGGCTTTTATGCCTCTCAGAAATTCTGAAGGCTCTAACTTAAGGTTCATGAGACTCAGAGATTTTGAGATCTCCACAGAATTTTCACAGTAGACACACAACTATTTTGGATAAAAACTAAAAACTTACAAGCAAATGAAAGCACACTGCCCTGTCAGATGAACAGGCGCTCCTAATACACCAGAAATGACACAGATAGTCTCTAATGCTGATCCGTGTATCATGGTAGACTACCTGCCTGTGCAACAATATTGCAAACACGGGAGCAGAGCAGAATGTTTAACTGTATTCTATCATCTATCCTAAGATACAGAGTTGATATATTCATATTCGAAGTATCTTTGTGTCATAATTATATAAAGCTAAAAATGGAAGGCCACCTAAAACAAAAAAATCAACGAAGAAGTGAATTATTCTAAGACAGTGTGAAGAGGGAATCGTGTTGGCTCACTGGAGGGTGACCTGCATGCATCTGCAGTATTTTGATCATAAGAGAACAAGCAGGTGCAGAGCCAGTGAAAAGCTTTTGGAGCTGCCTCTCACAATTCCTATGGGAGAATGAAAGTTTACAGTGTTAGGAGAAAGTCTGACTGTATGAGGAGAAGAACTTAACCTACTGCTGTTTGACAGGGAATGAAGCAGCAGCTGAACCAACAGATACCGTCCAGACGTCCAGATACAGAAAGGAACTTCCCATGTCTGATTATAATCTACATCCTGGGGAAAATGGCTAATCTTGCCCTTTCCACGGGAATGCAGAAGAAAATCCTTTCACCAACAAAACTTGAAGTTGCAGTCATGATCTAGAAGCTAGTATCAGGCTTGTTCCCTCAATATAAAGCAATACCCTCCCAACAAAAACAGGAAATAACTATTTTTAAAACTGACAAAATATATAAAGGAACTCTTTGTAGGTGTTGAGCAATAACCAATTGAGAGCCACCATCTATGAGAGAAGGTAAACACAGAAGATGAGGCCAACATTCCTACAGCTTTCTTTCTGAAAGAACTGCCCAAATCACAGCATGGGGAAAGAGAGCCCAGGAAGAGAAAGGAGATCTCAAAGGGCAGAGGGGACAGAGATCGGGAACTGAAGTTGCACCTGAGGGCACAAAGTGCCGGAGAGGAGAAGGCCTCAGAGAGAGTTCCTGGCATCTTGCATGCCTTGCAGAATACAGCCATTTGGAGGCCAGGGAAACATGCAAAGATTTTAGAAGCAAGATAAAGCTGAGAGATGAAGTTTGCAATTCAAGCCCAGTCAGAATGGAGTGATCTTGGTGAACATCCTAGACCTTTAACTGAAACTTCGGGAAGACCATGAAGTATGGGTAAAAAGCACCCAGGGAGTGGCACTTTCAACTTGGGGATAAAAGAGACCCTGAAATAAACTTGCCCTGAAAATATTAAATAAAGCCTTTAGAAGAAGGTAAGCTATGAGGAATTTTAAGTACATGACAGAAGACAATTTAACAATTTTTTGAAAAATAAAACATACCTAGGCTTCTATAATAAACAATACTTAAATCTAGAAAACAAAACCTACTAATTACGGACTTTTGGTGAGCCACGTTCTGGCATCTGGCACCGGACCTCCAGGGCCCAGCTAGCTAGTTGGGGCCTGGGGGGCGGCGGGCGCAAGCAGCAGCTGGATGAGGCATGCCTTGCAGCGTCGGGTGCCTCTGCTGCCCACCATGAGTGAGCTGTCCCTGCACGGGCGACCTCACCTGAGGCAGAACTCTAGCTGTGTTAGTGTGTTACGATGCTCTCTCCTACCAGCCTGGCTAGTGAGATGACCAGCAGTAAAGTGAAATATTTAAGGCTCTCCAGCACAGATGATGGCTACAGCGACCTTCAGTTTAAGAAAAGCCCTCCTGAGTTCCCACCTAAAGCCCCGCTGAGCTTGCTACAATGCTGTTTTTCATTGGTGCTTTGCTCATTAAGACAGGCTCCCTTTGGTTTGTGTGCCCAGCAGCAAAGGGCGCGCACACCTGCCATTCTAGTCCTGATCACTGGCATTCTGGTGTTCCTGCTGGGCTCTTTCCACTTGTGCATCCAAAGGCTACAGGGCCTGCTCCTAGGATGACACTCCACATTCCAGATTTGAGGACTAGCACCCACCTTAGCCTTGAGGAGGAATCACAGGTGGGGCTGAACCCAGTTTTAAAATACTGAGCAGAAACTGTGGTTAAACTGCTAATTCTGCAATTGGCAGATACTTAATTAAACAATGTCCAGATTTTATTGGTCCATCCTAAAGGTGTTAACCAAGCTTACAATTATCTAATTAGGACATGCTTGATTTTTCATCTCCTGACCCTGGTAAAAGCTCCTGACAAGTTTTTCCACATGAATATATATCACAGAAGAGTAGCAATGTTACGTGTATGGGAAATGGTAGGGTGGAGGGAAGGTGACGTTACTGTGTTGTGAAAAGTGGCAACCACCTTTCTCAGATTTGAGCACTTCTTTTAAATAGTCCTCATTGTCAAGTTGTTCTCTTGGCAAATGGAAAAATGCAGTATGTTGACTTTCTTTTTGCTCAGTAGTTTATTTTGAAAGCACTTGAGTATCTTATCCTCTACACTTATCTCTAACTTAGTGTTCCAGTGGAAGATCTTAGCAAAATCAATTATAAGTGTGGGTACATTTTTAACATTTTTTACTTGCTTTCTTATTAAGTGACCAGAAATTTGTTTGGACCTCAAATCAATTTTTCACAATGTAAGTACTTTCTCTGTTCATCAATCCTTGGCCAGCTCTGACCTGGTTCATCAATAGGTAAGCCAGCATATAATTTGGGCCATTCTGTCCTTTGAAAATCAAGTAGCACTATCATGCCTTTAAGGACTGGACTTTTGGCTGTTTCCTAAGGAAAAATGTAGGTAAGTGGTTATTATTTAGAGTTTAAACCCCATTGTTAGCATTGTATTATGTCATTCTGCTTAAGATCACAAGATTTGGCTTAGATCCCTAAAGAACTAAATGTCTTTATTTTGATTCTGTTACCGAGTTTGCAAAAAGTGACATATTCAAAAGACATTAAGATGTCAAAATCATAAAATAAAGTACTAGTTATGTTTATTAGTCAATAGCAGCAGAACCAGAGATGATTCATATACTGGATGCAGTAGGCAAAGATTTCCAAATAGTGTAGTTAGTACATTAAATAAAATGGAATAAAATATGGGCAAAATGGATGGAAAGAGAAATAATTTCAAAATATATTTGGAATCAATAAAAATAAGAATCTAATTTACATTTTATAAATGCAACATACAAGTACCTAAGTTAAGGACTTGATGGATGGGTTCAACAGAAGTCTATAACAAACAGAAGATAACATTAGTGATTTTAAAAAGAGATCAAGAGAAAATATACAAACTGAACCTAATAGGAAAAAAAAAGGGAAAAAAGAGGAAGAATAGAAGGTACAGGTGAAACAGCTCAAAATATTTAACATATATGTAATTGGGCTACAATAAGGAGACAAGAAGAGAATATTGAAAGAAATACTGAGGAAAAATAATTAAGAATTCACTAAATCTGATGAAAGATATAAAACCACAGTTTTAAACAGTTTAGTGAACATAAAACTGGGTAACTACAAAGAAAATCACAGAAAAATGCACTATAGTAAAACTGATAAAAAAAAAATCCAGATAGAAAACATGTTAAGAGCAGATGAAGGAATAAAAAGACAAATTACTTTAAAAGTAACAGTGAAAGCTAGCTTTTCAATATAAGCTACAAAAGGCAGAATGCAATAGAATTATACGTTTAAAGTGTTGAAAGTTATAAATGCCAATAAAATATTGTTCAAAAACAAGAGTAAAAAAAAAAGTTTTATAAAAAGAGAAAGAAAAGCTGATATAATTTGTCTCCAGCAGGTCTGAGCAATAAGAAAAACTAATGGTAGTTATTTATGCTGAAAGTAAGGCATCCCAGATAAAACCATAAAACTGCAATAAAGACCAAAAATTTCTAAATGCGTAAATAATCTGTTAAATACAATGAATATTGACATATTAAAATAACACTAAGAATTGACTGTGTAATTTATAATGTAAATGAAAGTAAAACATAAGATACCAGTAGAACAAATGGCATGTGAAAGGTAAATGGAGTCTACCTGTGGCATCATTTGGGAAGTGGCTCATGTATTGGTTTAATGCAGTTTTTAATAAATTTAGAAATGAATATTATAATCTCTAGAGTAATAATCAACAGAACAATAAAACTAGGTAAAACCAAAAGCTAAAAGATAAAATATATTAAGTGATTTGAAAATTGATTAAATGAAAGACAATAAGGACTGACAGATCTGTAGATTGGTTAAAATTAGATATATATATTTATTATAGTATAAAATATAATTACATATTATGATATATAATAACATATATACTATATAATCCAATACACACACACACCCCCTACTCTAAAAATGAGGGCACAATTAACTTAAAAGTAAATGAATGAAAAAATATCCACCATGTGAACACTGTGGAAACAAAAGTGGCTGGTGCTAATATTAATGTCAGATAACACAGACCTTAGGGCAAGAAATTCATGTGATATAAAGAAATATTTCATAAAGATAAATGGCTTAATTCAACACAAAGACATACAAATGCTATTTTGATATGCACCAGGACATACAATTTCAATAAAGGAAACAGAATTTAGAGAGAGAGAAAGAAACGAATAATCCTGCCTGATATTTTAACACATATCTCTCAGTACAAGGGATGGCACAAATGAAAAATATTGGTAAGAAATATTCGAACAATATAATTCACTAACTTATCTGACAGATGCTTGTAGAACATTATACCTAAATTTGCAGAAAAAAAACTTTTATTTTAAAGTATATATAGAACATATACCAAATTAGATCTTAACCTGAACCACAAAGAAATTCTCAGCAGTTAAAAAATGTATAACGAAAAACACACAAGCAGAGTAACTACTGTATCTTTCTGCAGTTGTTTAGAAATTAAGGAAACTGCTTCTAATGAACCAAAAAAGAAAACAGTAGAATGTATTATGAAACACATAATTCAAAAGAAAACTATAATTCAAAAAAGACACTTGCACCCCAATGTTCATAGCAGCACTATTTACAATAGCCAAGACATGGAAACAGCCTTAATGTCCATCAACAGATGACAGGATAAAGAAGTTATGGTATATTATACAACAGAATACTATTCAGTCTTATAAAAGAATAAAATAACGCCATGTGCAGCAACAAGAATGGACCTGGAGATTGTCATTCTAAATGAAGTAAGCCAGAAAGAGAAAGAAAAATACCATATAATATCACTCATATGTAGAATCTAAAAAAAAGACATGAACTTATTTAAAAAACAGAAACAGACTCACAGACAAAGAAAACAAACTTATAGTTACGGGGGTAAGGGATAGGAGGGGATAAACTGGGAGTTCTAGATTTGCAGATACTAACTACTATATATAAAATAGATAAACAAGTTTCTTCTGTATAGCACGGGGAGCTACATTCAATATGTTGTAGTAACCTATAATGAAAAAGGACATGAAAAGGAATATATGTATGTCATTGTAAACTGACTGTATTTCAATGAAAAAAAGAAATACTTAAGAGCTGAATAATAAAAATTCAACATATCAAAACCTGTATAATGTACTTAGAGCACTATTCATATGGAAATTTAGAGCTTCAAAGGCAAGTATTATAAAAGAAGAAAGGTTAAGAAATAAATTCTCTAGGCTTCCAACTCAAGGAGTTAGAAAAAGATCAGGAAATAAAAAGCAGAGTAAAAAAAGACGAAAAGAGTAATTTTTTAAAATGAGGAAATACCAAAGATCAAAAATAAACCTACAATAGACAAAGTCAGTATAGCCAAATGGTGGATCTTTGAAAAGTACAATAAAGTCAATAAACACCCAGCAGAAGAGATAAAAAATAAATGAGTATTCATAAATTACCAGTATCAAGGAGTAACATAGGGACATCACAATATTTACTATAAATACTAAAAATATAACAGGCTAATATATACAAAATTATGCTGATAATAACTTAGAATTTTTAACAGACAAATTTCTTACAAATTCAATTTACCAATACTGATAGAAAACGAATATAAAATCTGAATAATCCTATATCTGTAAGTGAAATCAAACCCATGTATAGAATCCTTGTCAAAAAGAAAAGCACAGATTCAGATGCTTCCACGGATGCATTCTTCAAACTATTTAAGGAATAAATAATATCGAATGTTCCTCCAAACCTCCTATAAAGTAGAAGAACAAGCATTACTTTCAACTTCATTCTATGCCACCAGCATCATGCTGATAATAAAACCTGACAAGGAAACTACATAAAAAAAGAGTTGCCCAGCAAAGCCCCCGGCTTCTTCAGTCACGTGCTACCCCGAGTCCACCCACCACCTGACTGCAATTGCAAGAGAGACTTGAAGTCAGACTGTGCTGCCAGGACATTCCCAAATTCCTGACCCACAGATACTGTGAGAAAGAATAAAATGATTGTTGTTGCTTTAAGCCCTTAAGCTTTGGAGTCAATTTTTACGTAGCAATAATAACTAGAATAGTACTCCACTAAAAATAAAACTCAAATAAATTTTCCATTTATTTTTATATTCAAGCCTTATTTTTGTCCACATGACAAACTAAATAAAAAAATTTAAGAAAAATAGGCATACTGTGAATCCACATGTACGCAGGTATCCATTTACATGAGTGAAGAATTTCTATGGACTCCCTGACCACAATAATTTTTGCTCTATATATGTATGTATTCTTTAATTTAAAAACTTAAATATATTAGTTGTATAATTTTAAATAAACTTACTTTTAATAAGAAAATCCGTTGGTACAAACTACAACATGAAAGTTAAACAGGAACATCTATAGCAATAGAGAAGGCTTTATAAGGAAAAGGTATAAAATAAAATTTCCATCTTAAACATATGTTTTCTTGATTGTATAATGGAAATAAAATAATGAATGAGATATTTGGCAATTTATCATTGTGATATTTTTTGCTTATAATCAGTATAAATTAACTAGTTCTCATGATTAAGCTAAACAACAATTTAGGCAATCACAAATTTTTTTCTCTAAATCTTTCACTGATTCTCAGTTGATAAGTACATGAGTTAAACATTAAAATATTAGTTTATTAGTGAATCTCTATTTTCTTCAGAAATGACCAACAATCTTCAAACTGAAGAAATATTAAAGTAGAAAATAATAATACAGTATATAGTAGATTTAGAAGTGCATACCCCCAAAATACTTCTCCATTAACATTAAATGTAATAATTTATATAATTCATTATCAGTTTCACATTTAATGCATTAATATCAAAGTGTTTTGCATTGTTTTAATAACATTTATGCTTTATGAATGAATGTTCTTTACACATAACTTTATAATGGTTCAATAAAATACCTATGTTCAGAAAGAAAACAGAGGGATATTGTTTTCACATGTTGACCAAATTCTGGACACAGTCTTCATCACCACTTTCACGTGAGGATACAGTAGAATGGCAGCGTTAGGGAGAGAAGGACTTGAGTGGAAAAGAGGAGGTAATCCACAACGGTTCCTCTGACAAACAGTGACAATTTTCGGAGGAAGAGGACCTGAGTTACCTAGAAAGAAACAATAATAAAGATGACATTTTAAATACAAAGCTTTGGAAACCTTTTGAGTATGCATCAAACATAAATGAGATCAGCTGAATAAACTGCCAACATTAGTCACGGTTTGCTACCCTCCTCTGTACAATTCCCAAACTGTACAAATCAAGACAGAAAACAATAAGCTACCATTTCAAGTAATTCATGCTCTCCTAAATATTTTAATTATTTTATGTCTAATGTGGAACATCTAAGCCCCCTACTTACAACAGATCATAGATGTTTTAGCAAAATAGCATAAAAATTACACTCTCCAGGTGCAAGTTATTATAAATTTAAACATTACACTCACTGCTTCCTCTCTCATTCTAATTCATTGGTGGAGTTGACTCTGAAATAGACTTGATTTCCATTGTACCTGGAAGGGGAAGAAAATTGCTTACTGACTGAAGAAAACTCATCACTGAATGGAAAAAAAAATCCTTTTATTATATCAAAGTTATTTAAAAGCCAATAAATGTGCAGATTATATTATTGTTTGCACATTTCCTTTTCATGCAATATATGTTTTGCTAATAAACATTTTATCAATTTGTCAATTAATATGTTTTAAAACAAAGTTTTCGAAAAAGATTCTGTCATAACAGTCAACACAGTACTAATCAGAAGCATTTTGTTACACCTTTGGCTTTACAAGGGAACCTGAAAACATCTGGAGACTGAAATAAAAGTGATCCCTCTCAAATTTTTTAAAGTGTGACTCACCTCCACCCTGCTGAGACTTTCTCCTCCCTAACTCCAGTTTTAGTCTCCATGCTTATTTTCTTATCTCTTATAAAGCATTATACGAAGTGTCAGAGCTATTAGGACCCAGGACTAGTTTTCAAGACAGCTTGGTTGTAAGAAACAGCTGTCAGAAGTGACAAGATACAATTGTTAAAATGTCTGAAATAAAGGCTAAATAAATGCCTACATATAAAGCGGTATTTTTCTGCTATGTCTAAACAAAGCACTTTTTCTCCATTCATGTTGCTGGACTCAATGTGTCACCTGTCTCATTCTTATTAAAATGAAGTACCAGTGCAATGCTGCACATTATCAATGAAATCCTGGGGAAATTACCTACACTACTTAAGACACAGCAGAATTACTTTATGACTTTAGTATTGCTAAAAAAATACAAAGCGATCATCTTACTGGCTGAACATATTAGGCTTTATTTGGGCAAATAACTATACTTTTCAGTAGGTTTTGACTCATATTCACATTCAATATTTAATTCTAGTTTAGGGGTTTAATATATAAATAATAAATTTTATTCCAGTTTGAGAACTCACAGAGGAGCATAACGCATAAATAAAATTTGAGAGAGGTGGTTGATAAATAGAAAAAATTAAAATTAAATTATTGGGACAGAACAGGGACAAACTAAAGGAATTCAATGGAAACTTCTGGCACTATCTTCAAGTAATCTTGGTAGGCAAAATGGTATGGAAAACATAAATAAATGCCAAAATAACATAAGAATAAAAAAAAGTGTTCTGTCTTAGAGCTCACGCTTTAGCAGATGAAGTCCCTGAGAAAAATCCATTATTCATGAAAATAATTACAGACAAGTAGTCATAACCAAAAGCAAATGAGAAGCAGATGGATAAACCCATCCATAGTTCTAGACTAGAGAACAGAGATCCTGTTTCTCAGGGAACACAGCTCCCACAGAATAAACATCTGTGGTTTCCAAGGAATATCTCGAGCTGGAGACAAAGCCACCTTCTACTTGCAACGATGGGAGGGGAAGTACCCCTCTGGCAGGGTCTTCTTGGGATGGAGCACTAATGGTTCCTTATGCCTAGGAAATGCAGAAGAAACTGGAGCAACTTCAAGAGTAAGAGGTCTTTGAGAGACTGGATGCAAAGTTCTCCCTACCACCGAGTCAACAACCTTGTCATTATCTCGCATCACATCTATACTTAGTGGGTACAGCTCAGGGGCAGAGCATTTGATGGCATATCTATACTCGAAGAGTGACAGCATTTGGAGGGATAATCCATACTAAGGAAACACAGCTGCATTTCAAGTCTAATTATCTTCATTTTAGTAAAACTTTTATCTGCGACCTGAATCCTGAATATTATTTTCTTTTTCCTTTTAGTATTATCTCTTCTCCATTTCTTATATATACACAACTCAATATCATCAATATCACTTTGTCCTGTTCTTCAAACTCCAAAAACAAAATTCTGTTTATGCAAGTGAATTAGCAAGCAACATATAAATTACTTAATACTTTGCAGATGACACAGAGGAAACTTTCTGGTTGTATACACAGAACAAACTAATCAAATCCAACAACCCTTCTTTAACATCACCGCCATCCGGAAGCTTTCTGCTGTCTGTCCACCCATTCCTTGCACTGTGCCCTGGCCTCCCACTCCTTTCTGTACTATCAGGTCCTTTCCTCCTTCCCCTGGGCCCCTTTCACCCACCATTCTGAGTACTGCAGTCTATTGGCATTTGTCCCATAGCAAAGCAATTTTCGTATCACTGGTAAAAACACAAACATTGTCTCTGTAATTCAGATGAAAGATTTTTGATAATTATGCTACAATAAAGTTCAAATCTTCATTCTGCATATATCAGAAATGGCTATTTTTACATCTTACAAAGATGCATAGTTATTTGGTTCTTCTAACAATAAGTTCAGATAAAAGGACTTTGGAGTACCTCAGCAGTCAAATTTGATAATGGTACGAACTGCACTGGCATTATATGAGGATACTTTTTAAAGCTGTCCCACAGTGGACTATTCAGTAAAACAAACTTTTAAGACAACTTACACTCATTTATATATATTTTTGAAAACCTGTATTTCCACGCAGAATGCTACATTAAATTGGAACATACCTATAGCTAAGTATAAAACAGGTGGGGACAATGGAAAAAGTACAGAGAAGAGGCTCCTCTTTCTGGGATCGTATCCTGGTGCTTTTGCCCCCTGCACCTTCCTACAATATTCCACCTACCATATGAATCTGTGCTTATGATGTGTGTTCTTTAAAAGCTTTCTATGAACAGCTCTTCCTTTTCGTCTTTCATGATAGGACCTTTTACAACCTTTCCAGGAACAGCTAAATAAATGAAAAGTTTTTCATTTCTTCTTTGGTCTACAAAAATAGCTTTTGTTGATGATGAAAAGTGCAACCTCCCAAATTTCTCATTTTCCATGAAGCAAAGGTTTACTTTCTGAAGGTTTCACAAGTACTATGAATCACTATATTTATCTTCCCTCTAGATGTAGAAAAATGGGTGGCAATTTAAGCCCATGCCTGGCATGTTTCTCAAAATATGGACCCATGATCATGCCCAGATTTACT
The DNA here is from genome assembly GCF_048564905.1 of Vicugna pacos. Classification (NCBI taxonomy): domain Eukaryota; kingdom Metazoa; phylum Chordata; class Mammalia; order Artiodactyla; family Camelidae; genus Vicugna; species Vicugna pacos. The sequence goes on from NC_132989.1 coordinate 49,745,672, forward strand.
TATTTTGACCAAGACTCTAATGCTATTTTATAAAAAATAAAAAAGCACTCTTAATTGTAGTTACAACTATATATTCTTCTTGTCAAAAGAAACAGTAGATGATAGAGTTTAGCAAGTCTAGTCTCCAGATATGAAAAACCTAATAGCTCCAACTAAAAGTGAGTCTATTTTTAAAAATATGCTAACTTATACCTCTGATTTATTGAAATAGTACCTTTTACGTTTAAGACAATTGATGTTCAATAATATATTCTCAACCAGTGATATAATTATATATAATAGCAAGGTTCTTCAAATAGGTATTTCCTTATAAAGTTTCAGGAAAATACTACAAAATAGGTTTGCGTCCCAATAATTTATCACAATTTCACTGATATACTCATAATCTTCTGAAATATTTTTAGAGGTACAGAGCCTTAAAGAGGGAACACGACAATATACATGTGGCTTTTCATTTTGATATCATAAAAATGAAACTTTTTAAAGTGTTTAATATTATTGTCATTCATTACTAGCTCCTATTATGTATCTTTAAAACGGTGGGCTGTTGTTTAAGCTATGAAATCATCACTTGTTTATAATAAGCCCTGTACTTATGGAAAAAAGTCTATAATTGTTATGAAGTATGCAAATATTCATAAATCCATTTATAATGGATGTTTTAACACAAGTGCTAAACTAGTATTTTAAAAGTCCGTTCTATGCACAAATATGTGTCCCCTCATAAGTAAGAATAATTAGCACATTAATTCACCACATTGTTTATACTTCAATTATAAAGGCAAATAAAAAACTGTTCATGTTCTGCTTGAATAAATTTGCAGCTCTGTGCAAGGATGGTCTGACCTTAGTTTCCTTTTAGAAATTGAGGATTTTTAAAACCAAAACATTTTGGAAGGCAATTATACATTCAATTGAGACCAAAGTGAAGAAATTATACATTAGGCAAACTATTAAAAAAGTTAGTGTAAACCAAAAGCCTGGATATTTGACCACTTATGTTTGCCAGTGGAAATGAGTCACAATACGGTAAACTGGAGTTTACACACAAACACACACATGGGTCAGTTGTATATACAAATGTATTAAGACCTGTGGTAACACAACTATTGCTCTATATTAGGCTAAATATATTGTGTTATTCGTTTTAAAAGAAGATTTTTAAATTAAAGTTATTGGATAACAAATGGGTTATTCATGAATTCATGAATTCAATAACAAGTTGCACTTTCTTTAGCATCCTACTTACAAAAGCAGTTTTGCCCTCGGGGTCTACTTGAAGAGTGAACACCCATATTTGTCTTAATTCACCATCTTAGCAAAGGTGTCAGGCTCCAGTATTTTAAGGCACATTAAAATACTTACTGATTTTAGAAAGACATCCCAATGGAACCAGGCACTGTAATTTCAGGCTTTTCAGGCCTTTGTCAAACACACACACACGCACACACACACACATCCAAATTAATTTTGTATGATTTTCAGTTCTAGTTAGAGCCTCTGTCCCCAGGGCTTGTTAATCTTGTATCCCATTCCTGCCCTGTTAGAATTTAAAGATTGTCACAAGAAGGATAAATTTCATGCCATTTTCTGTTCTCATTACAATCTTCAGATTGTTATGAGAACGGATTAATTTTGCTCAATTTTCTGCCCTTGTTACAGACTGTTATGAGAATGGATTAATTTTATGACATTTTCTTCTTTCATTATAATCTTTGTTATGGGAATGAGAATATGTAATGAGAAGGAGAGCATATCAAGCATTAAAAGGCCTGTGAGAGCTCATGACAAAGACTGTAACAAGAAGAGAAAACGGCACCCAATCCATTCTTGTGACAATTTTAAGATTGCCAAGCGAACCCAGAGTGACACCGCATTTATCCACTCTGAAGACAAAGATTGTTGAGAAAATGCGAATGAGAGCAAAATTAATCAGTTCTCCTGACAATCTTGAGATTGTACTTAAGCTCACAGTATTTTTCCTGTTATACAGTACTTACATGAAACCATGTGCATTGCCATGAAATGTTATTTATTGGAAAATGTCATTTTCATATTTTACTTTTCCTATTATTTCCTTTTTCTTTTACTTTCAATTTCCTTCTCCTTTCCACTCTCTCTCCTTCCTTCTTTCCAGTCCTCCTTCCTTCCTTCCTTCCTTCCTCTTTTTTTATCTTCAATGCATATCATGGCTTATACTTTTAAAATATTATTACATTTAAATGGAAATTAGCCATCTTATAAAATGTCAATAAAAACAAAACAATACCAAAACAAAAACAAAACAATACCCACAGTAACATAAGGGGCAGGATATCCACCAACCACTGTTTCCGAAATTTCAAATTATTTAGTTGAGTCAATTGTCTCCACATGCCCAGAAAGAAAAATTATCTTCGCTTTTGTAGAAGTTACCAATCAACATGATGAAATCATCCTAGGTCTGCACATGCATATTATTTAATAGTTTTATTTTTTATAAATACTTCAGGGCTGTCTAATATGCCCCTCCTAAACTTGAGGGAGGTATACCTATTACTGCATCTGAATATCATCAATGTTCCCATTTCATGAAGAACAATCCAGTAGTGTGAATGTACCTTTGTTTCCTCTTCATTCTATTAGAAAGTTCCCAGTTGAACCTTTCTTCTTTTTTTTTTCTCCCATGTACTCCCCTCCAGCTGGTAGCTCAGAGCTGTTGAGGGCCAGGGATCCAGCTAAACCTCTTTTTAAAAAACTGCTGTCTTTTACAGAATATCTTTATTTGAAAATATCTGCTATTTGAAAAAAAACCTGCCAATATCTTGAGTATATGTGAGTATATACACACACATGAGTATGTATGAATGTATATGAAGGTATGTGTATATATGTTTACACAAACCCCTATCTGTTCATATGTGTGTATGTGATGTTGTAACATCTTTCAGTATTGTATACCAGATGAAGGGCACTTGGGAAAAAAATTAGTCTGGTATAATCAAAGCACTACCAAAATGATGTCTGCAGTGTTACTGAATATTAATAAGATAAAATAGTCAACAATATCACATAATTCACTTTGTCACTATTTCAGGATGATATACTTAATTTTTTTATATGTGCTTTTTATCTTAACTTTTCTATTAAAGCCAGGAGGTAAAGTTTTTTTTACAGAATCCTGAGATTATTAATCCTGAAATCATTAAGCTATGTCTTTTACTGCAAAGCGTTATACAGCACAAACATCAACAGAAACTAACGTACATTGAGTGGTTGAGAAAATAAATGTTTAGCATTGATCAAAATGTATTATAATACCAATGAAAGCTTCTTGACCACGTGCTAAAATGACTTCTCTATGTGTTTTTGATGAATGAGTCTCATTTTCAGTATCAGTGCAACATTAATGATTTCCATTATCAACTCACTTCATCCTAATTCTTTTATTCTTTTTTTTTTTCTCATGACACAACTAATTCTTAGCTTCTTTCTTCTCTACTTGGGACTTCCATTGTTTACAAATTTCATGCATATTTATGTTTGTGCGCATGTGTAACATGGTCGTCAAGCAATGTTCTCCAGCATACGGAGCTAATCAGACAGACGTAGTGGGGTGATGAAACCTGGGAGGGGCTGGAGATGGTGAGTCACTAAGGGAAGATCAATTTGGCTTGAAAGAAGCAGGAGGAGAGTCAAAAGATGGAGAATGAAAGTGCTAAAAAATAAAAAAAAGGGAGCCAAGGTCCCCTGAAAACTGAGACCCAAAAAGCTGTACTGAACAGTGGGTGTGGGAGCTTTCCCCCACAACTCTGCACCCCACAAAGAGCAGACCCCAGGGCTGTGTTTATTGTATAACCGACGTGAACCCGGCCAGCTGGCTATGCACATCTCAATGTATACAATCGAAACCACAATAAATACTATTTCACACCCCTCCCGCCCGCAAAAGGGGAAAACGACGTCTCCTATTTTCTGGCTTGAAATTCCCTCATTAAATCAAAAAATACCTTGTTGACATTAGCTGGCATTTTAGCAGATGTTTCCACATCGTTAACATTCCAGTGACTGGCTCTGGTTTTCGCCTCCTTTACATAAACCTTCGTTTTATCTCCTAAATCTGATTTGTAACCAACCAGCAAAAATGAAACATTCTCATCTTCTTTCACTCTGAACATCTGCTCCCTGAGACCAGCTGTGGCTGCAAAAGATTCAATTTCTGTAATAGAGAAAACACAGAGGAAACCCTCCCACTGTGGAAGAAGTTGTCTCTAATTGCAGAGTAGTCCTCCTGCCCAGGTGAGTCAGGTTTAAATACTGTCCTATCAATGCAGTTCAAGAGTCTGACAATTTTGTTTAAGAAAAGCTCATTTTCTCGCAGTGGCATCACTGAAACCAGTTAATTATGGAGGTGGTTTGGGGTACAGTGGTAACAGCATCTGATGGGTAGGAGAAGTCATGGAATATGTCTTGTGAGAGAAGGGGACACCTCTATCATTTCCCCTCAAATAATGGTCTTGACACACTAATGTAAACTCTTTACTTGACTCAGGTTCTTCACCTAAATCATCTTCTGCTGCAAAGATTAAGGACCAGGCCTAAACCGGTCTCAGAGGCCCTTGTAAATGCATCCTTTCCATTGTTGCTAGAGTTTTCTATTTCAAATGCAAAGTTTGACTACATCTTTTTGCTGCTTGCCGGCCACCTATCATCCAGAAAACAATGTCAGAGCATCTTAACAGGACATTCAAGGTCTTCAGTGACTGGCCCTTGTGATTCTCTCCAGCTTTCATCCTTTGCATTCCCTGTCTCATGCTTTTCATTACACTATGCCATTTCCACCTCTGTGCATTTGATCATGCTAATAGCCTGTCGTGAATACTTCCAAGTCAGTGTCCCTGATGAATACATAACCCCTCATCATCTGTGATGAAGACTGTCATTGCATGTCTTAGGAAAGGCTAGGGACCCAGGTCACTTTGGGTGTCCTTCCTTGATATTGCCAGAATACTTAATGAAGCTCTCCATTGATGCTGGTGTGTGTGTGTGTGTGTGTGTGTGTGTGTGCACGCACATCACTCTTCTTTACCTCATCCCAAACTCTTTGTTCCTGATTTGTCTTAGTTTGTAATCTAAGCACCCAGCATACTGCTGGCTCATACTATGCTGGCTCATAGTACGCACCCAAGAAAACATTAATGAATAAGTCATTAATTAGTATTAAATTGGTTCCTACAGAGCTAGCTATTGAAGCCATATGTGTGTAGATCAAGAATATACATGCTTGATCATTGTATCACCCTTATTTTTAAAGCACATTACTCTTTTTGTTTTTTGAAAGGCAGTTTGCATGTAAGGAAGAATATACATCTCAATGCAACATAAATATTTTAGGAAGGGCTTACTATAAACGAGTACTTTCCCTAAGTTTTTTTTTATTATGGAAACAATAAAAAAAAGCAGCTTTTAACTTTTTGAGTTTGTGTTTCCAAAGTAATGGTGAAATTATATTGGGACAAACATCAACCTTAAGATAGATCATTTGGTGGCTGAAGTAAAATAATAATTTAAAGGGTCTTTCAGGGGAAAGTGGAGGGATTTTAAATAGTACAGATTAGTCTACTTTACTGATATAATTGATCAGATATTCACTTGGTTCCATAATTCACATTATATATATATATATTCACTATGTATGTCACTCTGCCAATTAAATTTCAGTATGTGATGACTACTGTAGAGGCACCTATATTAGGGGACAATTTCATGTGAATAAAAATATCTTGCACTCAGTAGTATGAGTGGACTCATTTAACTCCATTTTCAGATGTTTAGGGCCACTGAAGACTATCTTACGGAATTTAGGGGGTTGGTAATTATGGGAGAGAGAAATCTGCTCCAAAATGGTGATTGGAGAAAATCTTTTGTCTGTTAATTACAAACTTGCTCAATTTTTAGTCTCATTTGGAGACTACCTAGTATCAATGATGTTCTCCTTTGTTTATAGAAGTCATTGGCTTAAATGAAGTGCTTAGAATTTCTGTGACATGCCTTGAACTACTGATAACACACAAACATGTGCACACACACACAAAACACATTCTGTTACGGGGAAGGGGGGTGGTGTGCAGGCACACAAAAGCATCTCAACAAACCCTGGAAAAAAGATAAAACTTACTCTGTTTTCTCTCTGTCTGATGTCAGATGTAAAATGAATAGGTCTGTTCTGAGGTCAGAATGAGAAGAAAAAGATCAACGTGCCCTCTGGGAAATAAAGGTTATTTGACATTTTTGGGATTATCTGCTAAAGGCATTGACCACGTTTCAGAGTAAAGGCTTGACAGGCAGGGTAAGACTTCATTTTCCCTGAAGTTAAATAGAAAGCCAGAAGCTAAGCCCACACCTCCCTCAGCTCAAGCAGTTGCTGAAATCAGTAGCCTTGATCGATGATGCATTTTCAAAATCAAAACAAGCATCAGTGTCTCCAATCTAATCACATCTCCTAAAGCTGCTGCTTCCTGTGGGAATTTAATTGCTGCGACATTAGACTCCAGACAACAGGCACTTCTCAAGGCTACCCATCAGGGCAGGGACAAAAATCAGTGGGAGAGTGTCAAAGCTGTTAGACACAAAACCTGTTAAAGAACCCCATGTGTGTAATTTTCCTCCCTCAATTTCAGCAGTAAAATTTAATGGATCCTCTAAAACAAGTTTAAAAATGCCCTAGTATTGTACTAACCACAAAAAAGATTAAAAATATTTTGTCTTGTAAAAACTCAGCCTTATTTTTTCCATGCTCTGAAATGTGTTCTGATGCACAAAATATTAGGGCTTTCTGTTCTTTTATAGTGGTTTGTTTTAATTAGTATTTCTGTAGGAATACCTGGAAGTGAGAAGGTTGACCTTTTTAATTGAACTTTTCATAATTCAGTATTTCTGCATATTAGCCAAACAGAATAGTAAGAAAGAATTTTCATAACCAAAAAAAAAAATCCTCAAAACTAACTGATTTCAGACCTCATGTGCATTAAATCCCCTTAATACACAACATTCCCATTTTTACTATTCTCTCAAAAACCCTTTTGCCAAGGGAATCACTTTTTTCTTATGTTATCACAGGAGCTTGAAGCTGTGTGTTCGTTTCTGAGCTATCCTCTTTACATTACCCTCACAGAGAAAATGAACCAAAAAATAGGAAAACTAAGGCGAATTTAATGGTAAGAGCAAAGTAAACTTTGAAACTTTAAAATGGTAAAATGAAAGGGCCACAGTAAAATGTAATATGGAGGATTCTCACAAGGTCTAAAATAATACTATGGGGTCTCAGTGAACGTGAAAGGATATTTCTCCACATTGTGCAAAGGACCTTAGTGCGCCTGGCAAAGCTGGAAATAAGATTTGCTGCATTTCTTCCCTATTGGGATAGAAGTCAAATGATTTTACTAATAAACTATCATGTAAACCAACTGAAAACTTTTACCTCTATCTAAACTGCCCCTTTTTAATAAGATTCATCCCATAAACAAGCATACTGTTATATTTAAAGTTTAATAACAGGATAACTGATCTGTTCATTTATGATTGATAAAGTAACACTAACCTGTATTAATGTAGTACTCCATGTTTTAAAGATTTTTCATATGTATTACTCGACAATTCCCCAAATTTGTAAGGTATTGTAATCTCCAGTTTATTGATAAGGAGATAAGAGTACGTGATTTGCTACAAATTCCTCAGCTAGCAAATGAGGATCTGGAACTTAAAATCAGCAGAGATTGCAAGTCCAATACTCTATCACACACAATATTTAATTTTTAAACACTTCCTTCTGAGTAGTTGCTGATCTTTTGTCACTCATTGTCCCAACTATCTACTGCTGCAGAATAAACCATCCTGAAACTTGGAGAATTAAAACAATAGTCACCATTAATTACCTTTCATGATTCTGTGGATGGACCAAGCTGTTCTTTTCACTTAATGTGGTATCATCTGGGGTACAGTAATGGCTGAAGTTTCCAAAACGGCCTCATTTACAAGACTGTCAATCTAGACTAACTCACTGGGAGGTCAGCTGAGGCTGTGGCCTGGGGCCTTTGTTCTCCCCGATGTGGGCCTCCTATTATGGCTTCTTCCATGTCCTCCCAGCATGGCGACTAGGTCTAAGAAGAGTATTTCAGGTAGTGAAGACAAGTTACAGATCCCTTAAAGCCCAGTTTCAGAAGTTACAGATAATTATGCTGTATTCCACCGGTCAAAACATCATAGGCATGGCTAGGGTCACTTTGCTTGGAAGCAAAGTATTTCTTGGGACACAGAACTTTCATTGCTAAAATCTGACCATACCTGAGCAAATCTGGAAGGCTGGTAAACCTAGACAGCCCAAATTCGGGTGGATAAAATATATTCCACCTTTGATATGGGAAAAAAAGGTCACATTACAAAAAAGCAGAGACAGTGGAAAATGTTGCCTTTGGAAATGCAATCTTTGGAAATGCAATCTACTATAATCATTGAGCTTTGGGGGAATTCCATTCCTATTAGTTACAATTGGGTTAGTAAATAAATCCATAAATCTAATCAGATTGAATTATATACTGGATTATTCACTGCTTTGTTGTATAAGTATCTTTAAAGTTGGAGATTTGCCAATAAGGATATACAGTCTCACTCCTTCTAACAAACTTCTGCCAAAAACCTGTAAGCGACAGAGGGACTTGAAAGTCCTGCTATTGATGGTTAATGCAGTTCAATGACTATTAGAGTTAAACAGACTTTGTGGATTAGACTAAGACTCTAACCTACATGGATAACCTTTGCTTCTGTCTTTGTGTATTTTTTTTTTCTAACACTTCAAACACCAATGTAACTTCCCTTCACATATGTTGCTTCTTTATTGGAAAATAACCATAAAAAGTATAACCTGGATTGGTTAGGAGTGATCATATAGCTTCATACAGTAGTGCTTTCAGCATAAAATCTTTCTGTGCCAACACTGTCCTGTAGAACTTTCTAGTGTGATGGAAATGTTCTGCAGGATAGCCTCTAGCCAAATGTCACTATTGAGCACTTGAAATTCGGCTAATGTGACTTAGGAACTGAATTTTTAATTGTATCTGATTTTAATTAATTTAATTTAAAAAGTCAAATGTGGTTAAGGGTTACCATACTGGGTTGTACAATTTTGACATCATGATTCTCTTTAGTCAAAAGTAAAAGGAGAAAATGGAACATATATAATATTGTTAAATCATATGTCAGGAAGATTTAAAGCTTGAAGATAATTTGTGTTTTAGATGTGATAGCATAAAGTCAGTGCTTGGACTGCTAAATCAATTTTTGCTTTATGATTAGGACAACAAGCAGTGCTTTGAAGACAGGTGAATATACATCTACAAGCACACATACATAGATTACTTCTTGACTAATTTTATCTGTAAGTATCATGCATTGGCCTCTCCCTGACTTCATTTCTTTTGGTCTAGGCCATATAAAATTTAGAAGGCTCAGGTGGTAAGGTGAAAATGATAATAAGGAATAATTTAGTATTGAAAACTCAGATTCCCAAGGACACTGACAGAAAAATCATTCCCTACTTCCCCAAAAGACTGCATTTGTACAGTTCATTCTGTTTTGACAATGCTAAGCAGGGTTTTATTCCACATCTTCTTTGTTTCAGAATCTTCATTCTCACAGTAACTAAATCCTTGGAATTGATTTCTCTACAAAATAGTCAATTATCTACTGAGTAAGATAGACATTCACGTTCCTGAACTTTTGTTTATTTTGAGAAAAATTAAGTAAATCTCTATATATGTTCAACCACCTGAAGCTGCTGAAAGTAAACATATATCTCATAACTTCTGTCTTTCTAAAGGAGATCGGAATCGTTTATCTCAGCAAGGGATTTCTCTTGGAGAACACTGAAAGGATTGAGATGAAAATGGTATCTATTTACACTGATACTACCTATCTGTCAAAAGCAAGATTGGTTAGGAGGTGAAAGAGCCCCCATTTAATTTTGTTATAGAACAGGGATCTTTGGTTCCCTAAAATATCAATGATACTTTAAAAATTTGTGGTCCACAAAATACCTTTGTTGGTTGATTTTTTTTTTGATCAGATAATATACTGAAAAATTTTATTATCTAAATAAAAGTAAGTCTATGGTTGATCAAGCCAAGAAAGCCCTATATTTTTTTTCTTTTTAACCCAGGATTAAGATAAAAGTGGAGATATTTATAATGATAGTGCATTTGTCTTAAGAGGACAATTTCTACGTTAAAATAGTCCTCCACTTAGGCGCCAACTGTTTGGCCTAAATGTCAAGTAAGTAGAAGAAGAGATGTTGGACATTTGTCATTTCTCACCCACTTAAAGTTTTGAATAGTGTTGGCCCTGTTGATGTTGAGTCCACTTCTCAATTTTGCTGTTTGGAAAGTAAACCTGATAGCAAGGCTTATTTTGCATCCTGGTTACTTCCAAGAAATTAAGTTTTATGCACAGTGCCAGTACAGTTCTCTGCAGGTGCCAACACAAGATCATACATTTACTCTTATTTAAAAAAAAAAAAAACTCACAGCAGAACAGCAGCAATGCTTTCTCCAAATTGTTCGTTCAAATACTCCTAAATGCTATTTTGGATTCAGGAAGACATTTAATTCATTTCTCCACTTCCCCCTGCCTCCACTTCCTTTGCTATCTAGTTTAGATTCATAAGCTATCTCTTCAACCACTATTGACAAGCAGCGTAAACTTCCTAGCCTCGGGGAGAGCAAAATCCTCAGAAATGAATTCTCAACTAAAACAATTACTTCCCTACAAATCATATTCAAATCCCTAGGTAAATTCTACCCTTCTCATCTTGGAGATATGTTATCATTTTATGGAGAAGAAAACTGATGTCCCCTTCATGTGCCTTATTTCCACATGTTAACTAGAACCTCCACATGGATATCACACAGGCATCATGTGTAAAACTATTTTTCCCTAAACTGTCACTTTTATCTTAATTCTCTAAGTAGCTACGACCACCCTTGATGCCACAATCTCCCATATTTATCACATCTAATCAATAACTAACGTCTATGTTTCTAAGCTAATTCATGAATATACCCACATTTCTCACAACAGCTCTGCTATCTTACTCATCTGGAGCACCATTTGATCTCAGCTAGATAATCTTTACAGGGTTTTGAATCATCTTTTCCAGTGGATTTGGCCCCTCCAAGGTATCTTCCACTGAGCAGCCAGAGTCATTTTTCTGAAATGCTATTTGATGATATAATTATGTGAATCTTCTGTTTAGATTATTTCAGTATGTTCTAATCATCTTACAAACCCTTGAGACTCTGGTCATCATTCTCACTTAGTAATAGTGAACATTTTCCCTCTATATTCACTCACATTTAATCCTTCGTATTTTCTCGTCTCTCTGTCACCTTGAACCAAAGACACTGTGCCAGACCTCTTTGTCTGCCAAACTCTTTTATTCATCTGTCATTTATTATTTTTTGGACTTCCTACATATGTCAGACATGTAGTATACTGGGGGCCGAGAGATGCTACGTGAATAAAATAAAAATCATTTACTAAATCATAATGGTCATACTTAGTGTATTTTAGTTCTCAGCTTAAAACTTCGAATGTCTTGTCAAGTAGGTGAGTTACAGTTTTGTTTTCTGATAACACTGTGTACTTTTTTCCATCATAGCACTTACTACACTTCATATATATAATTGTTTATTCCACCTCTTTCATAAGAATTAGAAACCAACTCTGAGAGGGTAGAAATGAGAGCTGTATTGCTTATGACTGTATACACAGCATCTGGCACAATTTTCTAGCACATAGTTGACAATAGGAAATATTTTTTTAATATTAAAATGAAAAGACATATGGGGATACAGTTGAATAAATCATGCCAAGATACAGCTACAAGTGATTGGCTCATGACATTATATCTGTCATTACTAACAGTCCTAGAAACATTGAAAATATATCAGAAAAACTTTGTCAAAAACAGAATTTAATAAAATCTAAAGGAATGTATGTATGTGTGTGTGTATAACTGCTTAAAATCAGAATGTCAGCTTAAAAAATAAGCTTAAATGTTTCACATATTCATAGAATATAAAAATAGTATCAGCTTTAAAAACAAGTCATTCATATATTTAAATATACTGTGAAAACGAACAGAACAATCAAGCAGTTAACAGAAACAAATTTTGGAGATGAAATTCTATGAAAACATAAGGTGTTCATGTTTTGGTAAATGCAATTTTCACTGTGAAAATAGCACTAGAAAATAGACTTGGTTGAGAGGGAAGAAAAACTGTGTTCTAGAAAACCATTCAAAGAGGTTCTCCATGTATATATCTTTTGTTTTAAGTAAATTTACATTTTCACACTGTCTCTGATGTGTATCTGATTCTGCTGCATTATGGGTATGAGGTATGAGACCAGATTTAGTAGAATTATCTTTTTACCACATAATCTCAATAAGTTAGGTATCATACATTCTGGAAATATTTCCAAGGGAGGGATCTGCTGACACATGGTCCCTTAAATTCACCCAGGAGTTCACTTAAATCCGAGAGACTACACTCTCACAAAACAAAGTGAAAAAGTACAGAGGAAACAGAGTAGGAAGAAAAAACATAGGATCCATTTCCGGATAATAACAGAGCATCAGAGCATCAAGGCAAAGCGCCATGTTTACCATACTGCATGTAGTGTTATGAGAAAACTCAATGGGAACTCACCTAGTCTACAGCTCATCTGTGGTTTTAAGCTGAGACCTGAAGTATGCTAGAGTATAAACAGTAACAGTATGATTTAATGAATAATATGAGTGATTCAATTATCCAACTTAAAGATTGGTAAAAATAAGTACATTATGGATATTTTTGATTTAAGGAAATAACATATTGCTTTTGTACTTAAGAAAGATATTTTCCCACTCTAGATAATTTTACATTGTAAAAGTATTCTCATATAATTTTATTACTATTAATTTTTAAAATTTCCCCACTGTCTATTCACTACTTAAGAGTAATTTTGGGATAGTACCTTATTGAGGCATTTAGAGTGTCATTAATTTCCTAATACATTACAATCTATTGCTATATATTCAATTTCCTCAGCTTGGTATCAGGGAAGAACACTTGCCATAGGAAAATCAAACTTATTGTGAAAAAGGCAAAAGAAATTTAACCAGTCAATTTGCTTCTGAAAATGTTTGGATGGATTGAACTCCAGCCTTTCTATAGAGTAATTTATTCCAGAACTAATGTTTTAGCTGATTATTAAAAAAGAAGTTGGTTGGCCAGATCTTTGAAAGTGTGCTTTAATTTAAACATATTAAACTAGATTGATCTTTTCAAGAATTTCTTGAAAGCTTTTAAAACAAAAATCTTATCACTTAGGTCCTTAACCTGTACCATTTTTAGAATTCTTGGGAACTGAGTTCAAATGTGGAGAAGTTATTATTCATAATAGCCTAATTCATAAATTTCAGGTGAAGAAAAATGAAGTGGAAAAATAGTGGACCTATTATGTGAGATCAAACAGACCTTTAGAAACGTGAAGAAAACTTGTATTGATTATTTATATCCTTTTTTTTTAAAGGATGTATTTAATCATCTGTGACTATTATGCAAGTTACATCAAGAGTTGCTTTTTTGCAGATCAAAACTACAATGAGGTATCACCTCACACCAGTCAGAATGGCCATCATTAAAAAGTCTACAAACAATAAATGCTGGAGAGGGTGTGGAGAAAAGGGAACCTACCCTGTTGGTGGGAATCTAATTTGGTGCAGTCATTATGGAAAATAGTATGGAAACTCCTTAAAAAACTAAAAATAGACTCACCATATGATCCAGCAATCCCACTCCTGGGCATATACCCAGAGTGAACTCTAATTCAAGAAGATACATGCACACCAATGTTCATAAGCAGCACTCTTTACAATAGCCAAGGCATGGAAACAACCTAAATGTCCATCAACATAGGGCTGGACAAAGAAGTTGTGGTGTATATATTTACAATGGAATACTACTCAGCCATAAAAAGAATAAAATAATTTCATTTGCAGCAACATGGATGGACCTGGAGATTGTTATTCTAAGTGAAGTAAGCCAGAAAAAGAAAGAAAAATACCATATGGTATCGTGTGTATGTGGAATCTAAAAAAAAAAGGACACAAATGAACTTTTACAAAACAGAAATAGACTCAGAGACATAAAAGACAAACATGGTTACTGGGACAGGGAGGGGAAGGGAGGTGAGAAGGGGTAAATTGGGAGTTTGAGATTTGCAGATATTAACTACTATATCTATTACCAAATAGATAAACAACAGGTTTCTTCTGTATAGCACAGGGAACTATATTCAATATCTTCTAGTAGCCTATAATGAAAAAAGAATCTGAAAATGAACATATGTATGTATACGTGTGACTGAAACATTATGCTGTACACAAGAAATTGTTGCAACATTGTAAACTGACTATACTTCAATAAAAAAGAACTGCTTTTCTTTCCCACTAATAAAAATTTTTATATTGAAAACAAGGACTACTTCAAGTTGCCAAATTAATATGAAAAGTTTCTTTGTCCAGAAACTATCTTTATAAGATCTAACATGCTTCTATTGGAGAATAGAGAAACCTGATTATCAGTGTCCCAAAGAGGTAACCAAATAGAAGTTAATCGTCACTATTAACACTAACTCCAACAGTATAAGGATGTTCAGACTGTCTGAACCTATGGGCCCATCATTTCCACCCTAAGTGAAGTAACAAAGGAAGTCAGAACAACTCCCCGCATTGGAAGTCTCCACATCACCCATTTGTCCTAGTGATCCAAGACAGAGATTCAATAACTACTTAGACAGTATTCATACATCAATATTTTCTTAGCACTTAACCTTGTACCTTACTGTTTAAGATACTAAAGATACATCAGTGAATTGAACAGACAAAACTGCCTGCTTTCAAGAGTTCTGAGCAGATCATGGGACTCTGTGGGCCATTATAAGGACTCTGGCACTTAAACTGAGAAAAATGTGAGGCTCTATAAGGTCTTGAACAAAAAGGCATGATCTAACTTATGTTACAGTTCATGATCTGGTTTCTGTGTGGATATTAAACAGTGGGGGGGAAAATGAGAGTAGGGAGACTAGTTAAGAGGATATGTAATAATCCCAGTGAGAGAAAATCAGGAGAATAAGCAGTGAGGAATAGTCATCAGATGGCGTACACTTGGAAAAAACAGCCAAAAGGATTTTCTAACACACTACATGAAAGGTGTACGGGAAGGAAAGAGGGAGAGAAGGAGGGGAAGAGAAAGGAGCTGAGGAAAGCAGCGTGGCTGATATTTACATGATATTTAAACGTGGCAGACCACAGGACTAGAGAGAAAATGGACAGTCAAAATCCTCTGACTGGTCTTCTCAGGACTTCAATATTTCAACTACATTTTTTAAATGAAAATCAAAGCAAATCCTGCAGCAGAAAGAAGGCTGACTCAAAATTTTCTGTTTTAAGATAAGATCGTATCTATAATCACCACAGAGAGGACCCTTAAATCCCGACAAAGATAACTATAAGCAACTTTTAGACAGAGTAGTGCACTGGCAGCAGAATGAAACTGATTGGGTATTTTATGAGTAAGGAAGCTCTTATGCATTCTGCCTACCAAATTCCGATATAGGGGAGGTCCCCCTCCCACCACCAAGGAATTCTCAGGGCACCAACTGGGTGTCCTATAATTTAACTCAATTCTGACACTATCTACTAGGAGATTACATCAGATTCCACAGGTTAAGGGTTCAGTCCTACAGGACTGCCCCCATCCCTCATTTCACACACCAGTCTCAAGCTCAGGTTGTCACCTGTGCTTCTGACTGACTGGCTATAGATTCTGAGGTAACCACGACATCTCCTTGGATTCAATTAATTTGCTAGAGCCATCCACAGAATTCAGAAAAAAAAAATTTACTTACTACATCATCAGTTTATTATAAAAGGATATAGAAGACATGCATCTCAGAAATTCCAGAAAAATTATGCTGACACTATTTATGTAGCATGTATACTGAATAGATGTTCCCCTACTTCTGTTTAAGTATATCAGTCTCTCCATTTTCAGAATCATAAAAATGCACTGTTACTTTCTGAAACATTGCTTAGCCCTAAAAATTTATCATTATGTCTAAGTGCAGAATTAATAGTCATTATTTCAACCATATTTTTAAAATAAAATCCAGTTACGACTGTAAAACTATTTACATTGATGACTCTCCTATCATTTGGATAACTCAAAGTACTTGACACAAGAAGCCAATAAAATCCAAATATCTTAGCTATGTAGTCTACAATTAAATAATTTGAGATAAAATTTGGTTGGCTCTGGAGAATGGTGGAACTGAGAGGGGGTTTAGGGAAAATTTATAATCCTACTTCCCCATGTAATAGATGAGAAAATCAAAACCAAAAGTGGTTTTGGTATGGACTTAAGGACACTGAGTAGTTAATAATATCACAATTACTTGAACTCAGGTATCTTTCTGTTATATACTTGCTGCTTACCTGGAATAGTATTTATACACGCATATGACTGTCTAACAGAAAAGAAACGTATATGACACAAAGTTCCTGAAGACACCATGGAAAAGATATGCAGGAGGAACTAGAAAACTAGTCCTCTCTTTTCAGTTTCTGTTTCCCCTGGACTCCTCCTGCATACCTCCCCTTTCCTCAAGAAATGAAAGCACGGTTTGTATTCCTCTTGAAAGTGAACACAGACAACGTTCGATAGAGTCCATCCAGTCCCACTCTTCTGATATTCTGATTGCCTCATTCCTAATTCCTAAAGAGGTACTAAGTACCAGTCTGAATTTGAACATCTTTTCTTAGCAACTGAGTTTTGATTATGCAGGGCCATGCTACCATTACTTCTGTTCAGTTGTTGCTCCATCTCAGGTTGATGATGGTAATAAGAAAATCAGACTGTCAAACACTCAAACACACTATGATGAAACAAGTGCTAATCCCTTTTTGAGTCTTCCCACTGCTGAAAAGAAATATTAATGTGGCAGACATAAGGCACAACACCCTGGCTCGTCATCTAACTGCTGATGTGCCAGGCCTATGAGAAATGAATAAATGAAATTAAAACTGTGCCAGAATAGACA
Source organism: Vicugna pacos (assembly GCF_048564905.1). NCBI lineage: Eukaryota > Metazoa > Chordata > Mammalia > Artiodactyla > Camelidae > Vicugna > Vicugna pacos. The sequence goes on from NC_132989.1 coordinate 49,762,847, forward strand.
AGTCATCAGTGTCTGGAGTAAAGCACAAGCCTTGTGAGTGCTGATGCCGCACACTCTCAGCTGGTAACCCAAGGACAGAGAGAAGGGGCGGAACACTGCCCATCCCAATCACGTGATACGTAGTCACTTCTTGGGGATCCCTCCACTGCCATGTCACCCACATCAATGCTGGCCTTATTCTTTTTCATATCATGGCTACTTAACACCCACTAAGAACCAAGATCTTACTCAGCAAAACAATTTTTACTATCAAGGGAAATCGGAATCTTTACTGATTATACCCCAAAGATAACATTTAACGTGGTACCTTAGGTTCAATTTACTTTTTACGTAGAGAATGATTAGTTGGAGTAAAAGAAAAATATGATTGTTATGCAAAACCTAGATCACACAGAACCTTGGATAATATGTGGTATCAAACAAACTTGAATTCAGTGGCTAGTAATTCTGAATGTCTGCCATTAGGTCTGTAACTTGACACTAAAAATAAATTACATAATCTTGTAAAAACAGTCCCTTTTTTTGGCTCTTGGGTTTAGAAGAAGGGGACGGATAATTAGCTTTGAAGTTGCATTGGGAGAGAAAATAAAGCTATTTAACCAATATTCAAAAAGTTTTCAGTTTTTTAATTTGTTCTAATGACTTTAAAATGACTCTAGAGAACATCGCATTATACATAGCAAAATATTTTCTGTGAAATATGGGCAAATAATTATTCACATGTATTAGTATCACTATAAACCAAATCTGATTACTTTGACCCTTTGGTGATGTGATTGGGTTAAAGTGTTACTAGCTCCATTAGCCAGTTATTTCTGCAATAATGTTGTTTAATAAACAACCCTCAACTTTCAGTGGCTTTATGACAGCCCATGGCTTCTGTCCTCGCTCCTGTGCTGTCTGAGGTAGCTCAGCTTCAAGGTACAGACTAGGTTCAGGTCTTGTCTGCGCATTTCTCATTCTGAGACCAGTGACCATTTCTCAAAGTAGGCAGCAGAAGAATCACGGGGGTGATCAAAAATATATGCTCTTGAGGAGGGAGCGACTGAAGTTTCCATGATAGTAAAAAAAAAAATTCACAAAGAAATAGTATTGACAATACTTAATCTGAATCTTGAAGGATACATATAATATTACAGAAAGAGAGAAAAGTATATTCAAAACTTTGAGTATACGAACTATCTCATATCATTTGGATAGTTCTTCCTTGATTTTTCAGACATTCAGTTTAAATTCTGAATCATTCATTAATGTATTAATTAAGTCAAGGATGATTTATTGACAATTTTATGCCAGGCAGTGTACTAATGAAATGAATTAAATAAAGAAAAATAAATAGACACGGTCCTTCTTCTCTCAGACTAAGAGAGAGAAATAATCACATTAAGGAATATCCAAATACAGACTCAGATAAGGGTTCTGAAGGAAATTATTACAGCTCTATGAAAGTACTCAGTGAAGAGTCTGGTGTAGTCTAGGGGTAGCAGACACAATGTCCTCAAGGAAGTGATGCCTCAGGCCGAAATATGAAAGAGTTAACTGGAGGAGAAGCAAAGTTGAAAGCTGATAGGAAATATGTGCAGAAGCCATGGGACTGAGAAATGATTGGAAACGGCATGAGGGAATAAAGAGAAAGGAGATTTCTGTTTTATGCTATTTTGCATCTTTTCTCTGGTTTTTTTTCCCTCTCTTCTCAGTGGTAAGTACATAGTCTTTCAATTGGTCAACACAAGATGAAGAGATTAGACAAATCATCTCCTGAACAAAGGATGTGTTGCTTTTATTTCATAGCTCTTATTAACAACTGTTTCTGGAGGACAGCAGAATACAGAATCTTGATTTACTAAGGGTCTTCAAACATGCAAATACTTAACTATAGTTGTGTTTTTCCTTCTCCATAAGCATTATGATGTGGATGTAATTAATGTCTGAAAAAGGGAATATTTATTCTTTTGAACATACAGGTGATAGCACTTTTTAATTTATTTCCTGTGCCACATTCTTTATCACATTTCATTTATATATAATTTAATACATGAGTTAAGATGTACTGTAATAGACAATATTTAGACCAACAAATGAATGAATGATGGTGTACCATATCATTATAAATAATCTCTTCTACAATAAAATGAACTGTCTCAAAAATGTCCACTTTATTTAACTTAGTATTCTGGAAAAAAAAAAAAGAAAAAACAAGACATTTCCCTGGGCCATGGTTTATGAGTCTTGTCTGTGTGTCTGTTATAACAGAGCATCTCAGTCATATGTCTCTCAGCACGTACACACCTGACATTCACAGTAGTGAAAAGTATACAGCTGTATGTATTCATTATATAAGTTATTCCCATGTTCTATCTAGTAACTATTTTTCATGGCTAAACAGTATTATGCAAATATAATGTTGATTCCAAATGTTTTTTTTTCTTGTCAGTTGTTAAAGCCAGTGTTCAAATATACTTGACTGCACCATGTTCTTTTAAGCAACTGATTTTTCTAATGTCTAATCTTGACACATATGATACAGCAGAGGCATCGTCAGGCTTATCTAAAGTTAAGCAGAACTTCAGTGAAAGAAATTAATAACATTCAAAAAATTATTAAAGATTTGATAAGAACTAATTTTGATATGAGTGCAAGCCCCCTTAATAAGCCTAGACCCAGAACTTTAGACATAGGAAGTCCTATAAGCCTAGAGCCCTTCTGCTCCAATGAGCCCTGAAAGTTATTAGAATTAAAACTGTAAAGTTGCCAGAAAAGCAGAATGGCACAGCGGCTTTGGTATCAGAAAAAACCTGCATTCAAATTTCTGCTGTCCTACCTACTACTAACCTCGACCCCGAGTAAATGTCTTAACTGGTCTTAGTGTCAACTTCACAACTTCTAAGTTGAGTACTGTATTGCCCTGCACAGGAAGTCGTTGTAAAGAATACAAAATGTAATGTGTAAAGCATTTAACACAGTGTCTGTAGTTGAATGCATATTCAATAATAATAGCTAGTATTATTGAAACAACATAACAGAAATTCAAATGTGCTCCAGTGGAGGACTAGCTAATCCTCAACCTTAATTCTGAGTACTTTGATTTCTCTAGGGATCTTGTGGCTACTGACGACCCGGACATTATGCAGTTTATCTGACAGTACAATGAGATTTCAAATACAAATATTCTTATAGATTTATATAAGATATCTCTGCAGTCATGTCTTAACAGCAACTGCTTGATTCTGGCAACCACAACTGTCAGCCTGGCAACGGGCATCCTCGCCTACAGCCTCGTGGGAGTCTTCTGGCCCTCCTGCACTCCATAGTGCTTGCCTAGGCAGGGACATACTGTTGCCAGTGGACCTCTGGGCTTTCTGGCATGGCAGATGCTCAACGATTACTCCAACAGAGCCCAAGGCTGTGGCTCCCAAAGCCCTATAAATTGGTAGAGTCTTTTGCCAAGAGCCCCAGTGTTATGGCAGACAGTGAGCCCTGACTATCAAGGGACATGTTTAAGGGGCTGTGTGCTGAAACCTGGCAGCCAGCCACTTCAAAAGGTTTTTCAGTCCAGATTGTTGTATTCTCCCAGAATTAAAGAAATACCCACATACCCACAGTCTGAAAACCATTTTTTTCAGTCATGTTCCTTTTCAAAATATGCTTTGTCACATGGGTTTAATGATACAAATACCTGAGACCTAAAAATAGTTTGGTTTTTATAAAGAGAGGAAAAAAGAAAAAGGAAAAAACTAACCTAGTTCTAAATTCAGCTTTCTTTGAGAAAGAAAGAAGACTAAGAATAGAGGCAAAAATATAATTCCTAACTACAGAAATAGCAGAGAAATACTGACACATTATTGTGGACTAAATCAGAGTTTTATAGCAGATATTTGGCTTCATGTTTCTTTGAAAATAGCATTCCTGTCCATTCTTATTAAGTTTGGATTGCTCCCAAGAGTTCCTTTGTGGCTAATTTAACACCTGTGAAGTCATGGTGATATTAAGTATAAATTCATTGCCTACTGCATGGATAATTTTATTTTACTCCAAAGTTATTGCAATAATTAGTGAAATTTCATAAAAGTTCATATGGGTTTAAATCACATTATTCATTTTTTCCATCAATTAATTAAAGAATAACTTTATGGTTAAAAAAAAAAGAACCTCTTTGATTTCATGTATTACAAAGCTAGGTTAGAAACAGAACTGTTTAACCAAGTAAAAAACACTTAAAATAATGTCTTGAAAGCATTGAGTTCAAATCAAAACATTGTGTGAAGTCAAGTTAAAACCTAATGGCTTCTGCCAGTCTTCTTTTTTCACCTTTCACCTCCTTCCATCTTATCTAATGTATTTTGTGAAACATTGTTGGGATGGGTTTTGCAAAAATTACCGATTTAGTTGTATAAACCCATCAGGATACATGATTACATGGCAATATATATTGAGTTATATAGACTAGATTATTTTTCTTGTAGGTTATTTTACATGTGTAATATTTTGGACTGGGAGTGGAGATCAGCAAGATAGAACCTGGTTATAGCCTAAATAATAGAGTAAAATCAAGTTGGGAAAAGCTAAATGCAATATATGTTGAAAATGCAGTTATTCTAGTTTATGGAATTTTAAGTACATTCAAAGGATTTTAAAAATATGTTCTTATTAGAAGCAAACTAGAGTTAATAATACACCTCTAATGCATGTTTAATATGTTAAAATCTTTAACTAGGAGCAATATTCATACAAATTAGAAATTGCAGTTAAAAATAAAATGTCAAGCATTAAGCATTGTGCAGTATACCATAAGCTTTTTTTTTGGAAAATTAAACCCATTTATCTCTGTGCATCTAGAATTCAAGTAGTAGTATACGCTATCAAAGTTTTCTTTACTTTTAAGAAAAACAAATAAAATTTAAATGAATGTTATTTACAATTAATATTTCTTTTGTGCCCACTGTGTCTCAGGCCAAATATAAGTATCATCTAAACTGAAATTATTAGATTATATCAAGAATCTCAAACTCAAATACTGACAAGGGCCATAGAGGTAATAATGTAAATGAAGGAAAGAAGGACTCAACTGAAAAATTAGGGACTGGTAAGAACTTCTGAGAGTATGAGTTCATCTACAAGCATTCAGCCTCACCCAAAAAAGTATAAATACTGTGTGGATTAAAACCAATATACTTTGAAGCCAACTTTAGTTAAAAAGACAGGAAAGAGCTTCTTTTCAAAAAGGAAATTATACAGTATTGTTACTTATTAGGAAAGTAAAATACAGTTATTCATGAACAAGCATTTGGAAGCTATGCAGCCAAACTTAGAAATAAAGGAGGACAAATTGAAACACTCTATATATTTATTCAAAATACCTTTCAGTGATTTCTGTGGGCTAGACATGGAACAGAAAAGACAGATTTGGTCCTTAACACTTTAAAGGTAATAGTTAGTTGACATGGATGCAAAAGAGTGTGTGGCATCCTTAAGTAGGGAAACAGTTGCAAATGATTGTCACCATTTGCATGAGGTGGATCTGTGGATTACCCGTGTCCCTGCACCAGTAGTTTTCACCTGGGAGGTACCTCAGGCAAGCTTGGGAAATATGTTAGGGTATTTAGTTATTGCAATGGAAAGATACTTCTGACATTTAGGGTGCAGAGGCCAGGGAAGGTAGATATTCTATAATGTACTGGTAATTTACACACAATGGAGAATTCTTCACCCTAAATTCCAGTAGTGTCCTTTTGATAATTATTATCTCTAATAGTAATATCATATTCAAAATCTTTATCACAATTCTGCCCCTTCTTCCTATTTTTCTGACCACAACTTCATGTTTTTAGAGCATTTTACTGCCACTATTATATTCAATCTTTGAACGCATCAGTATGTAATGATGCCACAATTTTTTCTTTGTCCAGCACTCCCTTCATGTTCTCATTTCCTTCTTATCTTGATTACTTTTCATTTCAAAACATCCTTTACATATACACTTCATTCTCCTACACCTCTCTTCCCTGACTGCACTCTGTCAGCAAAGCCAATTCTGGTTTAACCAGATTTTTCTCTGATTCCCTGCCTACGCCATATAGGAGAACATGCAAGTAAGAGGACTATTTTCACTTTATTTTATGCTCCTCAATTTCAAATTGGTCCTCAGCACTAGCTGACAATACTAGTAGAGTTCCCCTGGAAATGTTGCATCTAAACAGAATACTTTTTAAATGTCTTTTCTTCTGTCATTAAGCTTTCAAATCCCTATCTACTTGTTTCTCTCAAATGATGACTTTGTTTCCTTAGAAAGTGAAAGTGATCGAAAGATATTATCTTCTTTTCTCGCCAAAAAGGGTACACCTATGTCCCTCTTTAAGCCGAATTTTTCTCTGGTTAAAACTGACCAACAGTCCTGTCTCCTAGTCTAAACTCTAACTTGTATTCCAGATCTGACTCCAATTAGTCTGAGCAGAAGCTTCTTTATCCTCCTAATGTTCACCTTTTAAAACTACTAACAATATTCTTACTCTGATGGATCATATGTGCTGTCCCCAGTTGCTATTTCACTTCTGTGCAGCCCTTTACAGAGGGCCTTTCTCAGTCTCGCCTCCTATTTTCTCTTAAACACATTCCAATTAGGTGTTTTTCCTCAGGACTCTTAAATTCACCCTGCAAGGTCACCAGTATTCAAAGTGCCAAATTCAATGATACCTGGTCCTCATTTTAATAAATTTTCAGCAACTCGTCATGTTTTGTCTCCTTCCTTAGTAAAACATTTCCTGTTTGTCTTATAGCATACCACAATCTCTTGGTTTTTCTCATATTTTAAATATTTGAGTGACCCAGGATTTAGTCTTGGTCTTCTGGTCTTCATCCCAGAACTCTGTGTGAATTCATTTTATCCAGCCCTGTTACTGTAAATAGTATCTATATGCTGATGACTGTTAAGTTAATAACTTCAGATCAGAATTCTCCCCTGAGCTCCAGACACACATATCCAATTTTCTACTCAAGGTCTCCTTTTCTATGACAGTTAAGTATCTCAAACTTAATGTAAAATAACTTGCAATCCCTACTTCAACTCCATTTCCCAAACTTGTTCCTCCTTATCTTATCCATTTCAGTTAATAATCTTTTCGTTTACTCAACTGCTCAATCCCAAACCCAGGACATGAGTTCTCTTTCATGTCCACATTTAATTCATTAGAGAGCTTTGCAACTCTCCTTTAATTCTTACCTTTTCCAGCCTTCATTTAGACCATTTTAAGGATCTTACATATAAATTATTGAAATCCTTGCTCAAAAGTCATCATTCAAAATGTCTATTCACTGTCCTTTCTATCCAATGTATTCCCTGCCATAAGTACTCTGTTTAATTGCCTTGTAATATTCAACACTATTTGAAATTAGCTTAATCATTTTTTTTAGTTTACTTGTTTATCTTCACCACCTCTAGCTTAAAGATCCATTAAAAAAAGCAAAGATCTTATCTTTTGTGTCAATAATATATGTCAAGTGTTAATAACAACACCAGCAATGAATGAGTAAAGAGCTGTAGACAATCATAATGGATTGATCCGTAAAACAACTGTTACACGAATCAGAGATCTTAGCTATTATCAAGCCTTATCAATACTTTCAAGGACATAAGCTATCAAGAGATTCAGCCAAGCAGAGGTCTGGAATATTGATGCTGGCTCCCCAAATTCCCCATCCCTGCATTAGATATGCATATGCACTTTTTCGCCCAGTGTAGACAAAGTCACTAAATGAGTTTACATAGGTTATTAACCCACAATATGAGGAGAGGTTAGTTTAAAAAAAGCTTCATTTTATACTCTAGCTTAGACGAACTTTTCCAGGGAGCATGAGTCCTAAAATCACACATTCTAAGTGTATTGATGACTATAAGCATATTAATGACTATAAGGACTTTGTTTAAATGAAGACTTCCTGTTAAGAACATTTCATGGATAAAAACCCTCCTCTTTATAAATATTATTTGATTATTTACCTGGAGGTCCAGTAATCATGTTGGTAAGAAGATTAGACTGACTTGTCTGTCTTATTTACTTTCCACTGGCATTGTACCCTAGGAGAAGTGGATCACAATCCAGTTGCTTTGACTTCCTTCTTAGAAGACATGGCTAGTTCATAGGGAATGAGGATTTAATTAGAGGGTCAAGAGAGGTAAATAATTACCAGATCATGAAGGGCATTGTACAGCAGGCTAAGGAGCTTAACGTTTATCCACTAAAAGGTTTTGAACAAGGAAATTATTTAATCAGATTAGGATTTTTTTTTAAAAGAAAAAAGAGAGATCACTCAGAGCCTTCATGTCTGTTTTTTAGCCTTTAATCTCATCCCTCTGTGTCATGTTACCAAGGTCTCCGGGCATGCTCAACACAACTGAGGTCTAAGTGCATTCTGGTCTCAGTCCCAGGGAGGGAAAGATCACAGAGTAGAATGCTATAAATTGGTGAGGGTACTCCATCACATTCAGAAATTTTTCTTTTATTTTTAGTTTTCTAGGAGCTTTGTTTTATCATGAATGAGTACTGAATACTATGATATAAATTTTCTTTATATAAAAAGATCACCTGACTCTCTTTACCCTAACTCTGTAAATGTGAAGAGTGAAATCAATGTTTCAAATGGTAAATTAGTATCATGTTTCAGTAATAAAATTTAACTTGATTTGAGGCATTTTCCTTTTCCTACATTGTTGAATTCAAATGACTTATTTTAAAAGACCTTTTGCATTTCTTTCCTGAAAGATATTGGCCTGTAATTTTTTGTTCTTATACACTATTTTCAAGACTTGGGATCAAGGTTATGGCGGCCTTATAAAATTAATTATTAAATGTTTCTTCTTTTCTCCCCCCTAAATTAGCATTATTTCTTCATTATTTGTGAATTCAGAGTCACCTGGATTTAGGATTATATGTTGGGAATACTGCACTGAAAAACTCATCTTTATTTATGTAGATGTCTTCTATTACGTATTTCATAGCTTTTATAAGTATATGACTATATAAATTTCTCATTTCTGTTTAAGTCTGTTTCGGGAAGTTGAGTCTATCAAAGAGTTTTCTATTTCATCTAAATTCTAGTTAATTGGTATAATTTTTTTTATAATCTATTTTCCTTCTTGATACCTATGAGTTCTGTAGTGATATCTCTTTGTCATTATAAGGGTTTATCAGTTTCATTAATTAAAAAAACCAGCTTTAGGCATTGTAGATTTTCTACATTGTGTATTTGTTTTCTGTTTTATTCATTTTCACTTATTTTTTAATTAGTTCTTATTTTTAATGTTCCCTTATATTCTGGAGAAAGGTGGTTTATTAGCTTTTTTAACTTACTAAGAAATAAATTTGGATCATTGATTTTTACCATTTCTGTTTCCAATAAAGCCACTTAACAATATATATTTCCTTGAAGTATGGTGTGAATTCATTTCACTAATTTTGATGTGTAATAATATGTGACTACGTTAAACATATATATGTATGTATCTATATACTATTCATATATTATACATGTTTAGTTCTCATAATTTCTACTTTAACTCAAGTCATTTGAGTCATTATTTAATATCTAAATATTTGTGAATTTTCTACATATGTAGATTTTCTTATGTCTCAGTTTTCAACAATTTTAAACATTTACTATAAACAGCATACTATTTTTTAGAGGGCTAGCAGTATTTGCTTTTTTACTGGCATAGTTAGTACATCTGTATTTGTTGTAATTACTGGTTTTACTGCTATTGGTTTACTATTTGCTTTTTGCTTATCCTAGCTATTCTGTGTTCTGTTTTTCTTCTATCTTGGCTTCTTTTGGTTTAAATTTTTTAATCTTTCTTATCTGTTAGATTTTAGTAATATATAGTTCATTATCCTTTCAGTGGTTAGCAAAGAGATTACAACCTATGTCCTTGACATATTAACATTTATTCTAAATTAGAACTTTCACCATTTCTAAAACATTGCAAAACCTTCGAGCATTTTACATATATCTACCACTTTTTTCAGGAAATAAATGGACTTGATTGTACATATATTTAAATTTCATGAGATGTTATTAAGACTTTTACAGTCTGCAAATATTTTTGGTTAACCTTCTTACGTGCCTTTTTTAAGGCTGTCTATCTGATTCTGTATTTTTATGCTTCTTTCTAGGAATATCTCCCTTCTTCCTGAAGTGTACTCATGGGCAACTTTTTTAGTACTAGTTGGTTGTGACAAATTCTCTCAATTAGTGCTCGTCAGACAATGTTTCTCTTTTATCTCAGTTTTGAAAGAATTTTTCACTCAACGCAGAATTCATTGCTAATGGTTATCTTCTTTCAGAACTCTGAATGGTACCTCACTTCCTTCTACTATTACTTTGTGGAAAAATTATCTAGTCACTTTTTTCTATTGCATCTTTACAGCTAATTTGTGTTCTTTCCCTTTGGCTGCTGCTATGATTTTCTCTTCATGTTCAGTTTCCAGTCACTTTATCACAAGGAACCTGGTTTTCTTCCTCCTATTTTACACTTACCAAGAGTGTAGCACACATAGGTTGCTTGCGTGTATGTGTACTTTTGTCCATGAATTCTACATCTTTTCTATTGTTTTCTCTAGTTTCTATATTTTTTTTCTACCTTGCCTTAGCCTAGATAACTTTTACTGACATATGTTCCAGTCACTAATCGTCTCTTTTCTTGTTTCTCCTGTTACAAAGCCCATGTATTGCTCACTAAATTTCACTGTTTCATTTTCCCAGTTCTTTTCTAAAACATTTAATTTTGTCATATACTTTCTGAAATATATTCAATACCTTTATTTCAGTGCCATTACTGTATAACGTGAATCTGTGTATTTACTACAGATCTGTTTTAAAATTTTTTCTTATTTTCTCCTTTTTTTTTCAGTCATGTCTTTCTGCCTCCTATTACATCTAATAATTTTGTTTGAATGTTGGACACTGTGTATAAAATATTATAGAGGCTCTGGATTATGATATCCTCTTCCAGAAATAAACTGATTTTTATTCTATCAGAAAGTTAGAAGACAGGCATTGTGATCAGTTTCTTATCTACTGTGAAGCTGTACCAACACTTTCAAGGATGCAGGCAATCAAGAGGCTCAGTGAAACAGAGAGGCCTGGGATATTGGTGGTGACTCCCCAGATTCTTCATCCCTGCATTGGCATGCACTATTTAAATTAAATTTTTAAAAAATGATTGTCCTTTTTAAGAAAGGCTTCTTTTGAGGTCTCTACTTGGAAAAGGTCTTCTCATGAATAACAATTTTTTATCATAGCACTTAATATAACTCTAATGTAATAAATATTTTTACAACCATTTGTCTCTTCTGCTAGACCTCAAGCATCTTTATGGTATGCAGGATTCATTCCTTTCCTAACGGAGAATTCTACATCTTAGATTAACTTTATATATAAAACCCCTTTCTAAAGCAATCTATTCAACTAGATTAGCATTTAGAATATAGACATTCAACTACTGGTCTGTATGTCAGCACCAATTAAAGACTTTTCCCGGGACTAGAAATTACTCTGAAGAGAGGGAAGATGGACAGACACTGGCAGTAAAAATGCTCCTGAATAGAAATTTCTCTAGTGAGCAGAAGGCCAAGGATATAAAAGAGAGTATTTAAATGCATGTTGTCTTCACAAAGCTGAAATGTGGGCAGACAGCTTATTGCTGTTTTAATGGCACCTTGCAGAGATGAAATTAACATTTGATTTACACGAGTGTCCTTGGGCAGAGGCGATTGTGACTACTCATATCCACTGATAGGAGCTGAATTAGTTTTAACCTCTCAAAGAAATAATCTAGAAGTAATAATGAAAAGCTAAATGCAGATGTCCACTTAATACACAGTGGTACTTCAAGCAGTAAGAAAGAGATTGAAGCATAATAGTATTTTATACCTATTAAATAGCTGTCCTTTAAGGAGTCAAATGAATTTATAACATTTTCAAAGGTGATAAACTAGTTACAGAATGAAACTTTATCATTTTGAAAGTAATCTATGACTTAGACAGAAATCATGAGACTACAAGTTATAAAACTGTGGGACCAGAAACTCATATGCCTTCCGGGGGATCACTAGGTTCTAAATATAAAGTAGTCAACATGACATTTTAAGAAGGGATAAGGATTGTGATGAACTGGAAAGTAAAAATCTTGCATAAAGGCAATCAAATTCATTGTTTTAAATTATTCTGCTAGTCAAATAAGATATGTATATAGATCAAACTAACCCATAGGCTACTGGTTTTTGATCTATGACTCTAGTTCAACTTCTTTATGTATGAATCACGCAGTCTTTAGATAGGCAGGAAACTTGCCCAAGGTCACACAACAACTTACTAGCAGCCATAATAATAGTTTTTATTCTAAAAATATTAAGTTACTGAATATCCTTAGTCCAAAATAGTTATACATTTCTGTATTGCATGATCTTATTAAGATATACAATGAATATGGGAATATTATCCTCCATGTTTATAAACAGAAACATTGATACTCTAAATTAAGTGAATTAATAGGTATATCCCAGGATACAGAATAACACATTTAATTAACTAAGCACCAAATTCCACATGAAAAAACTCTCTAATAGAAAGCCTGAGTGGGTTCAATGGTGTTCCCTCAAAATATATGTCTACTCAGAACCTCAGAATGTGATCTTATTTGGAAACATGACCTTGGCAAATGTAGTCAATTAGGATGAAGTCATATTGGATTAGAGCAGACCCTAAATTCAAGGACTAGCATCCATACAACAAGAGGACAGACACATGGAGACAAAAAGGAGGAAGGCCATGTTACAATGGAAGCAGAGACTGGAGTGACGTAAGTCAACAAATGTCAAAGTCTGCCAGTAACCACCACAACCTAGAAGAGTCATGGGACAGGTTTTCACTCAGAGCCTCCAGTAGGAACCAACCCTGACGACATCTTGCTTACAGACTTATGGCCTCCTGGACCATCACAGAAAAAAAAAATCCCATTATTCTAAGCTACCAGTTTGTGATACTTTGTTATGGTAGAACAGGGAAACTAACACATTGTGGAAAAACACAGTTTATTTTACTAATAGAAGTACTGAATAAAAACATTGTATCAATAGCCTTAGTTAATTCAGGAATCTCAGAAATACATGTCAGAATGAAAAAGCAATATGGATTCAAAGACCACAAATTTACTTTTTCATCATATTAAATTTTTCTCTATGTTAAAAGAGTTATATTTTACATTGATTTCAAAACCATCTTCATTAATTTTAAGTTTGTAGTTCGAACACTATTTCCGGAGAAATACCGCTTACTAAAATAAAAGAAATGTTTGCATATTAAGCATCTTAAAAATTCTCACAATCTACAATCATGGTCTCGCTCCACTAGTGTGCACACATTGGTATGCTACCAAAGCAAAATCACATTTCCCTCTATTTTCAAACACTAAGAAGTTAGTCTAGTAGGAAGATAAAAGACTTAATGTGAAGGACAGCTAATAGAGTCTCCGTCAAGTCAAGTAAGAGGAACTTTGATTTCTGAAACTGAGGAATCCAAGCTCTGGATGAGCTGGCATTCTTCCTATGTGCATTTCACCTGAAAATGGTGATATCTGCATGTAAAAACAGAAGTGATCCAGGAAAAGACAACATGTATTTAAAAAATGTGTAAAAATATTTTCAGTGAAAGAGAAAAGGAAACAGCTGAACACATATGATGGTGACTGAAATTGAATATATGAAGGGGGGCTGGAGGAAAGATCTTACTAAATCTTTCAATTAAAAGGGGAAATACTACCATTCAGTATGTGATTATAGCAATTTAAAAATATATAAAGTAAATATTAAATTATTAATTATAGTTAGTAGACAAATACACACATCAGGTTTTTTTAAATCTACAATGATACACTATTATTTGCAAAGCCCACATATAAAGTAAGTATTCTGATTACCAAATATACTATGAAATCATGTTCACTCATTTATAAATCTTCAGCCTATATATATTGATCTTTTTAAATAACTGATTTGATTAAAAACAATCTGAATTTCAAAAACTGGACTCATTTTTGTTCAGGAAAGAGGAATTTCTATTTTAAATGTAGATTATCTAGTTTTTATGAGAGAGGTCACATTTTATATACAAAATAACTGCTATTATTATTAATACTCCAAACATGGACAGACTCCACCTTGGGAACAAATTCAAAACATGATTTGTAACTCACTTAGAACTATAAAGATTATTCATAGGATCCAACTTAATTCACAATGCAGACAAAATATAGAATACATAATGGTATGAAAACTCCTAGAGTTACACTTTCTTGGGAAAAATCACTTCGTGTTTTTAGATGAAAAACTTGTCCCTTGCCCAAAGCAGTGTCCATGGTAGGTATTGCCCCTGGAAGACTTCCTTTCCCATTCTTACCCATATTAAAGTCTCCTCAAGTCTCTTGCTGTGTGCAGGGTCTGAGAAAAACTAGAATTAGGGCAGCTATCAGAATGGGGAATTGGGGGATTTGCTTAATAATAATTATTACTATAATTATAATAACAACAGTGACCTTTATTAAACAAATAACTTCCCACACAGATCCTTTTACAATAAGTTATAAACCAATGTTATCAAAACATTAACCATCAGGGACATTCATTTTTTGGCTTTGGCCTAATGCTAGTACTTTTTATAGGATAAATGTTAATTCTAACATCATACATCATTACTAGGTGATGCTTGAAATCATCATACTGGTTTGGCTACTTTCAGATTTGTCCAATAATCCCTGAATAAGCATATGTCCTATGGCTTTATCTAGAATTTCAACTGGATGTAAAAGTTCAGATACTTGGTTGGTGGAAATATTGATTAAAATAGTCAATGAGCTATCTTAGCTGAGAGGATTATTTCAGAAAAAAATAAGGCGAATGACTATTTTGTATATTAAAAAAAAAAACCCAAATAATCTTAAAGGACACTAGCCAAGTCTTGGAGGCTGTAAAATGTGATATTCCAGAAAAAAGTATAGTGCCCTCACACTTATCCACGGTTTTGCTTTACAGTTTCAGTTACCTGAGGTCAACTGGAGCCTGAAAATATTAAATGGAAAATCCTAGAAAGGAACAATTCAGACGTTTTAAATTAGGTGCCTAGTAGTGTGATGAAATCAAGATCCTTCACTTCCTAGATCCACAACCATCTACATCATCTGCTCCTGACATCCAACCATGGGAACAGTCCTCGCTCCATCATCCAGGCTCACCAAAAGCAGATGATCTTCTTTCTGATGTATTGTCAGGTTAGTAGTAGCCTAACGCAACATCAGAACGCCTGCGTCATTCATCTCAGTTCATCTCATGTCATCATAAGAAGAAGAATGGTAAGTATGTACAGCAGGATATGTTAAGAGAGATAGAGAGACCACATTCACATAACTTTTATTACAGTATACTGTTATACTTGTTCTCTTTTATTATTAGTTACTGTTGTTAATCTCTTACTATGCCTGACTTATCATAGGTATGTGTGTACAGGAAAAAACAGTATATATAGAGCTCAGTATTATCCATGGTTTCAGGCAACTACTGGGGGTCTGGGGTAAGGAGGAACTACTGTGTATCCTGTTAGGAAAATTCATATTTATATAATTTCATTATTTTAAATTTGAGATTTCCAAGTTAAAAAAATATAATCCACTTTCCTTCTTTGCATATAATCCTGAACAAACTGCTGTTATGTCAACTATCTGTTTTCTCAAAACATCTTTTTCAGCCATCTTCTGCCACAGGCATCTAATAGATGATTGTGGAATCAAATCATTATAGCAGAATGAAAAGAAAAGAAGACAAACAAAAAATTTTAGTGAAATCTCTAGTGGGGCAATTATTTTAGTGGTCATGGGAGAGAACTGTGACATCAGATGTTCTCGAATGAAACCTAGGGTAAACTAATAAGTAACTATATGACTATAAGCAAATTCATTACCTAAGATCATTTCCCCTTTTTTAAGCAGAAAAAATAATACTATCTGTAGCTTCATTTAAGAAAAACTCAGATGATCCACGTTATATTCTTAGAAGTACTCCTATTACATATTGCTAACTAGTGTATTACATGGTAAATGATTTTATTGAAGAGGAGAGTAAAAGATATTTCAATATTTCAAGTCTTAGTGCCATTAACACAGATATGGAAGTGTACGAGGATAAGTTTACTTTTTAGTGTTCTTAGTATATCTTAGAGGTGAAGCAAATGAGTAGAATCTATTGAGAGATAAAATTGGAAATTCAAAATTAAAGTTCAGCTGAAAGTACAGTAAAATATTAAACACCCATAGGGTGGAAGAATGAGCACTATGCTAGAAATGAGACAATTGCTCTGGTTGCGTTAATCATTTTTCGTTCTTGAACCACAATTTTTTTCAACCAAAAAAGAAAACTTTATAAACTAAATAATCTCTGAGATCTTTGTTAGCTTTAAAATTCCATGCTAATGTAGAGCTCTATAGCCATGTAAGAACAATATTCTATGCTTTGTAGGAATCTTCAAGCTTTTTAACTCAGTGAACTATTTTACTTGTGCTAACAGCATAAAATTAACTTTAATATAATAACAGCAAAGGTGTGATTCACTGCAATTATATCTATGAAATTATTGCTTGGGGGACCAAATCTTAAAAAATTAATGTCTTTGCCAAGAGGTTATAGAATTCAGTTCAAATTATTACTGTTGAACCAAAGTCTGTAGAGGCATCATCAAAATTAACTTAATTAAAGAAAAGAAAAAAGATGGTTGGAATAAGTTTTGAGAAATAAATTACATTTGAGTTTTGGTGTTTTAAATGGTGAGTTACAGATATATTAGATTTTAGAAAATACTTCACTCACATTATCTTTAATGGGTCCAGGGCATTATAAGAATCTAGCTGCTTTCAAAGAAACTGTAAGGACAAAGAGATGAATCCAAGTTTCACATACTTAAAAGATAAATTTATTTCTCATCTCACTATGAAGGGGAAGATTTTTTTCCTTGTTTCATATAACTTTTTCTAATTAAAAAGAAAATTTTATTACTGATAGTCTTGAAAACTCCAAAATAGAAATGGAGAACAAATCACTTGAGCCTATGACATTTAATATACTAATGATAACAGTTAGATAATTGAAACAGAATGCAAACTTACAGACATCTCATTTGATTTTAGATTTTTAAATTCATTTTGTCATTTATTCTCGAAATGATTAACTCAATTAATATCAAGGTTCACATATGTTGTGTAATATTTATACTAAATAAGGTTTGATACAGAGGTGGAGAATCATTGAAAATAAGTGCAAATACTTACAAAATTAAACAATTTCAAATGTTGTTAAAATTTTATAGAAAATGTTCTAAAATCATTTTTTAAGCAAGCTGGTCAGGTATAATTTTGCATTGTATCCTAATACTGCGACAAAGTTGTATAAGGCCTCTAATTCTTATACGTTAATTCACTGACATTTTTGTGAATAGAATTTAAAACTCCAGCAAGAAAATTATTTCCTAAAGTATAAGCCACAATATACAAAAGGCCAATAGATTTTTCAGTGTGTTACTGAAAGCCTTTCTTATGTGATTAGGATCTTATGATTTATCAAATTATCTATGTTTTTAATGGTAGTATGCTTCTTTGTTTTTGGTTTGTTTTTGTTTTTCCAGTTCACTTCGAGTACAATTGTTAGGAATAAGGAGTCACAGTATCATCACATACAGACAAAGAAGGTCAAAACCTCTTCCTTTCTAAACAACCTAAATGTCTATCAACAGATGACTGGATAAGGAAGTTGTGGTATATTTCTACAATGGAATACTATTCAGCCATATAAAAGAATAAAATAATGCTATTTGCAGCAACATGAATGGACATGAAAATCCTCATTTCTAAGTGAAGTAACCAGAAAGATAAAGAAAAATACCATACGATATCACTCATATGTGGAATCTTAAAAAAAAGAAAAAGAAAAAGAAAAAGAAAAAGAAAAAGAAAAAGAAAAAGAAAAAGAAAAAGAAAAAGAAAAAGAAAAAAGAGGACACTAATGAACTCATCTACAAAACAGACTCACAGATTATAGTAAACAATTTTATGGTTACTAGGGGGAAGGGATAAATTTGAGAGTTTGAAATTTGCAAATGTAAACCACTATATATAAAAATAGATAAAAAACAGATTTCTTCTGTATAGCACAGGGAACTATATTCAGTATCTTATAATAACCTTAAATGAAAAAGAATATGAAAATGGATCTATAGATACATATATACACACACATGACTGGGACATTATGCTGTACACCAGAAATTGACACACTGTAAGTGACTATACTTCAATTAAAAAAAAATCTTCCTTTCTGTTTATAATACAAAGAATGGTTTTCACCATTGCTAGTTTAAATCTACTTTTTATATGTTTTTATACAAAAGCAAATTGATAAACACAACAAAAGAGCCAGAGCATGATTTTCCAAAAGAATCAGTTCTAATGAATAGAAAAGGTACTAACACACACAAATTTAAATACATATACCCTTGTTATAATATAACACTAATATATTTACTTGTTCAATTCAATCTATGAATATTTAATGAGTGCTCAGGCAATGGGATTGGGATTGGGAACATGTGAAGTTGAATCAGTGATGAAACCTGCCTTGTGAAGCTAACACTTTAGTAGGGAAGAGAGACAAATGAATTAGAGATTACTGACCATTGTAATAAACTATATGATAAAATCAGACATACAATTAATTCAAAGAAGCCTCTTGGGAGTATAGTTTTAAATTGCCACAACTTATTTTGCATTTTCAATTTGGCTTAAACATTTCTACTATTTACTATTTAAGGTCATATATAAAAGCTATAAAACTTTTGTTCATTTTTCTTACTGCAGTTTCTTTTCTTTTCTTTTCTTTTTTCCTTCTCTCTCCCTCTCTCTCTCTCTCTCTCTGAATCTACTCTCAGAGAATTCCTTCCAAGATTGTCAATGGAATATACTCAACATTGCAAAGTCCCCCTCATGCTGCTGTAATTGTCACACATCTGTATGCCACCTTTTCATCTCAGGAAAGTCACAAAAATCTTTTTAATAACAACTCAATCCATTATCTGAGGATTAAAAAGAAAAAGCTGTAGAAGCGATGAAATGTACACAGAAAAATACAAGGATAGCAACATGTACATCAATTATTTGATCTTATCCATTGTCACTTTTGGATAGTCAGTGATGGGACAACATGACCTCAAAAGCTTATTGCATATTCTTGCTGAGGCAGAGTAGTAGGTTTGCTTTGTTTTTTGTTTTCTATGACAATTCCATTAGTTTAAAAAAATTAAAGATGACTTATGTGTAGCCTTAATGCTTATTTAACACACTGCCTAAAAAAAGCACGACTACCTTTTTATTACATTAGATAAGGATATTTCCCCTTTATACTTGACTGCACTGACTTAGAACTTATGGTAATTTAGGTAGAGTATGAACTGCAGTTTTATACTTTCATAATGCTTGAAGAAATAGTAGGTTTGTGCTACTTTAGTACATACTAAAGTTATTTTAAGCACAAAATATATCTTCATTTTTTTGCTTTCAAAACTTTGGTCAACATAAATTAAGAATCTTGAAGTCCACTTTATCAAATAATTTCATAATACTGGTATGATGTAACATGTCCATTTAGAAGTCCTGGCAGAAAGCCTTTACTGACAAAACTTTGCTAATATATTTGAACTATGTGATAAAACCGTCTTTTAGGTTAAAAATAGTTAAAAATACTAGCTTTTTGCCTAATATACTGGCAAAGTATCTATTATTTGTATAGGATGCTAAAAAAACAAATATCTGTTTACTGCATGTTTATTTAATAAGGATATACGATGTTTTGATCTTCTGGTATATTCTTTATGTAATTCAAAATATTTTAAAATCTAAATATTTTATTGCTATCTTAAAAAATAATTAGCGATTTAGTGTTTGCAGTTCGTGGCATTTGGTTTATTGACAATAACTCCTGGAATGTTTACTCGTGGGCTATGAAAAACATACACATCATGTATTTCTGGACCAGAGATCTACCAAAAAGTATTATGACTGCATTATGAATCACCACATCATAGCTAAACAGCTATTTTGTCAATAGTTCAAAGACCTCAAAATCTAAGATCAACCACTTAACTGCTTACCAATCTCCAAAAGCAAGGACAGCATTTCACACTTTATGTAAAAACACTTATTCAAAGGTCAGACTACAGAGAACCTGAGGAGGCTGAGGCTGAGCAAAATCTGTATCTTCTTTTCAGAAGGACAACCCTC
The DNA here is from genome assembly GCF_048564905.1 of Vicugna pacos. Lineage (NCBI taxonomy): Eukaryota > Metazoa > Chordata > Mammalia > Artiodactyla > Camelidae > Vicugna > Vicugna pacos. The sequence continues at coordinate 49,783,206 of NC_132989.1, forward strand.
GTGCTAACAGCCAAACTGGGGAAACTGCACCTGATGCACAGGTACTGTTCAATTCCCCTGTCTAAAGGAAAGAGCACATCATTTCTATTGATAGTGGTGACGTACAGACCTGTTAACACAAAAGAAATTTACTTAGAGGAGCAGAAGCTACATCAATTGATTCTGCATTCTGGGAAAGAAAGTGGCCTCAAACCTAAAGTAATGTTTTAGAGAATCACTGGGGGCATCACAATGAAGGTACTGAGGAGCAGCTCCCAGGTCTAAGGACAAATGCTTTAGTAGCATCCTCTTTGTATAATAAAGATACAGTAGCTTCATAGGTGCTTCATTGCCATTGCACATGCATCTGCCATCAAACTACAATGAAAAGTAATTGCTCCTCAGAAACATCTCCAGTTTGTGTCTGCTTGATGCCATCAAGTTTTGATGAAAAGAAGAAACAGCATTTACATAGGATACCTGATGTATTGTACATTCACTTCTTTAAATCAGTCTGCAACATAGGAGAGGTACCCAAGACGGGACAGGAAGAAAATGCAGGAATTTCTATTTTTTTCTATTTCATCCTACTTAATTTATACTTCTGTGCTTGATGGGATAAGGAGAAAATGTTAGAATTTCACTTTTTCTATCTCATCCTATTTAATTTATATTTCTAAGCATGATTTATAAGGTAAAAATAATTAGTAGAGTTATGCATGCATAAAATTTCTCAAGTTTAACACACTTAAAATTGAGACGAGGGCTCAACTCTAAGTATCGCATTCTTACTGAAAGAGATACAGTATAAACAATGCTTGAAATCATCTGTTCTAGTGCTATAAAATCTAACGTGGTTTAAGTTAGGCCACTAGTACTTGAGTATCTGCCCATCACATTATGCTGTTAATGGACTTTGTTTTGGGATCACATCACTTACTATTAGGAAGGACACTATACACAAGCACAGCATCCCATCTCCTAGTCTGCTACTTGTGTCTCAACTTTTTTTTTCAGAGTATTTACTCTCCTATGATGGATGGAGAATGGGTGGGCTCTGTCCTTCAAGTTTTCTTGCCCTTTCCTGGTTGAAGAGTGGGCACATGACCAATATGAACCAGATTCTCTCTCCCTTGTGACTATAAATCTTGGATAGAAAAATAACAAAGCCCAAAGACAGCTGCAGCTGACCCATCCAGAGAGCAACCTGCTGAAGAGCTTACCCAGCAGGTCTCTGATTCAAAGGATTTGCTCTATACACAGGATAAAATCACTTTATTAATAATTAATAATAAAATTATTTCTACCTGACATAAGATGTAATATCAGAACTTGAATGGATAACAGTGATTGAGAAATATATGTATCAGTTCTTCCCACTTGGAGGGTGGTGATTTCTCTAAATGAGAAAAGTGCTGAATTTCCTTAGAGGATAAACATTTCTCAGAAGTAAGTAAATCCACATATTCATCCCATAACTTCTTCATCAACTGAATAAGATAACAAACAAAAAAATCAATGGTAGCAGGTCCAGGGCTCTTTCAAATGACATAAGTGTGCATCAGCATTTGATTAATAATAAAACAAGCTGACGTTTATCATATTATCACATTCCCAAACACAATTTGAAGTTTTGTATGTAGATTAATTCAGTTGATCCTTGTAGTAAACCTATAAATTAGTTACAATAATATCCTTATTTTGCACATATTGTAATTGAGGCAACTATTTATGATATTTATAAAGGGTTGCACAGCTCGGAGGGCAGTAGACGTGCATAAACCCAGACACTGTGTATCCAGGATCTGTCCCCTTCTTCCTTCACACTGACTTTCATGTGCCACCGGAAGTTAAACCTTTTGAATTTTGTTTATTGGTACAAACAATTCAACTAACTTTAAGTATAATTTCCGTGTTTCTTCATCTCTCCCTTTCTGATCACACAAGTCAAGCAAAACAAAATTTACACGTGCACAAGAAAGGACTAAGTCAGTAAACCTGGGTTGTCAAAACCTGAGTGTTCAAAAAAAAAGGTTTGACCCTTGCCCAGCTCCTGGAAGAGACCCTTTAGCTGCTGGAATGTCCTATGTAATAAGAGTGTCCTGAGGCCTTGGGCCATGCCAGGATATTTTATGCTAATAATGTGATTTATCATGAGAACCGTGGGCTACAAAATATTAATTTGAAGTTGAGGGGTTGGAATTGAGAAACTGAAGTCAGCCAGGTGGGTGGTCAGTTGCAGCTACTGACAGAGGCCCAGTAAAAAGCCTGGACACCAAGGTTTTCAGCTGACAGGCTGAGTTTTCCTGATAGGCAAAACTGTATGCATATTGTCACACAATGTCACTGAAGAATGAAGTGCTGACTGCGGAACACTGAGAGAAGACACGTGTAAGCCTCACCTGCTCTCCCCTGGACGCTGCCCTAAGTGCCTTTCACCTCTACTGATCCTAATCTGACCCCTGCACTGAAATAAACCACACCCATGAGTTTTACAGCTTTCCCGAGCATGGTGAGTACTTATTCCAAGTTACTGAAACTGAAGCTGGTCTTGGGGACCGCCAAATACAACATGATATCTTTTTTTTTTTTTTTTTACCATTTAAACATGGAAAGAAAAACAAGTACTTCTGAAGAAGATTAGGAGGTACTGATAAAAACTTACAAGTGTGGAATTCTCTGAATCCTCCAGATGATTAAATTAAACATTGCTTATTTATCTTTCTTACTCTGATAACATAAGCCAGATAGTCATGTTCTTTTGGCAGAAAATGTAGGAAAAAACTGGGGGAAAAAAGCATGATGAAAACCAACATCACTCACAATACAGCAATCAGGGAAAAGCACTATTTTAATATGGTGTATATGCTCCTTTCTTCACTTCTCCCTTTATGTATTTAATTTTAATCTTTATTTAGTACTCATTTTCTACTGGGGGTATCACCTATTTTATCTGGTAATGTGCAATAAGGAAATGTCAAAGAATGTTAGGAGAGGAGTGGTGATGTGTTCTAGGGTTTTGAACCCCAAGGAGACAAAAATCACTCTTGCTTTTACTCTTTTAGAACAACTCTGTGGGGCAAAGACACTGGTCACAATTTCAAGGTCTTTAAATCTTCAACAAAATAGTTCCATTCGAGAAGGCAGCCTGCCTAGATTGCAATCTACCAACCCTAAGGTTTTGGAGGGGCTGAGGTGAAGAGACAGTGCTCCCACTAGTAGATCAGTCAGAGAGGTTTTACTGCAGCAGATGCCTACGCTGTGCTTATGTCCTTATGAGAAGCAGGTGATCATTACCACCAGAAACAATCAGACTTTAAAATCATTCCTGCAATCAGATTCTCTGGTCAAACTCCACCTCAGGTTTCACACACACGCCCCTTCCCTATGCACACACACATACCTGCATGCACTCACAAACACACACCAGTTCAAGCCTGTATCCAGATTGATCTGGTTTGGTTTAGTACTTCAAATCAGTGTTTTCTATTTCTGTATTTTCTCTGATGATGATCGTGAGAAAGGCAGTCAGGATTTAAAACGTACTTTGGTTCTCAACATTGTCAGGAACATATAATTTATAAATATATTTTTATATATACATATATTTACAATCAGAATTGTGGTAATGTTATATTTTGATTTTCCTCCAAATAACAATATGTAAAATTATCTCCATATCTTTAAATACTCTAAAAGAAAATTTTCTCATTGATTTCATCATAATATATGGTATGACTACAATGAACAATTCTCTATTTTTGGATTTTTTTTGTTCCCTTTTTCATAGTTACAAAAGTGACCCAATTAGCATGTTTATAATTAGTTAATGATGCAGTTGTTTGCTTAAATATTTTGAGTAAATTCCTATAATGAGAATTATGATTCAGTGAATATGAACAGTTTATTTCTTCATCAAGTATTTTAAGAAATTTTTAGTAGCTTCAAAATAGTACATTCTGTATGTTCTTTAACTTTTATAAACAAATACTTTCAGAATACCATTTTACAAAATCCTTTTGAGTGCATCTATATATAATTTAATGTAAACAAACTTAAAACTTACTAAATTCATAGTAGTTAAATGGTATAAAACCTTTTTAAGGTATTTGATCTATTTTCTCAGCTTGCCCACCAGAAATATTAAATTTGCGATCTCACCAACAAAAATTCAATTCATTCCTAAAGTCTAGTTGACATAACTTGGAGAATTTACACATTTAAGTTAATAATGGTAATAAATAATATTTAGTGTACATTTAGCACTTACTTTTTTTTAATGTCCTGTCACATTTGATCCCTATAATAATCCTAAGAGATAGTGTTACAGCAAAGTGTCACAGCTTAGTGTTACAGCAACTTGGATCTTGGCGAGAGACCAAGCAGCACTCAGAGGGTTGGAGAACTCAGGTTTATTTCGCCAGCGGGCCCAGAGGAGTTAACACTCCAAGCTCTGGACCCTGCCTGTAGGTTTACACAGGTTTTATAGACAACCAGTCAAGACTTTGCACCATTTTGCAACATCATATGCAGGGTAGGTGTAACAAATGGACCAGTCAGGAGTGAGCTAGGTTTGCACCACATGCAAATGAGGTGTGACAAATGTAACAATCAGGAGTGAGCTCTGGGAACCAACAGAATCTTAGGGTATGTTTTGCTTTCCTAGAAGCAAGCCATTTTACAGAAGCACAAAAGTGAGATAATGCCACCAGACCAGGGAACCGGATGGCGCCACCGGGAAAGTAGTGGTCCTACCTGGGGGTCCTGCCAGTCTTTTCATAGGGCTTCCCATCTTTATAGGTATGATATTATTCCCATTTTAGAGATGAGAAAACTGGTTTAGGGGTATTACTTAACTTTTCAAATTCCCACAGCTAGAAAATGAAATAAATGTAATATACATCACATTCTGCCTCTCAGGTGTGTCTGGAGTCATCTGAACTACTAACAGGACAATATTTAACAATCTAATGTTAACATTGTAGAAAAAATAAGTTCAACAGTTAAATATATTTAAAATCACATGTGAATGTCTGTGGAAAACAGTATGGAGGTTTCTCAAAAAAGTAGAAATAGAACTACCATATGACCCAGCAAATTCATTACTGGGTATGTATTAGAAAAAAACCAAAAACACTGATTTGAAAAGATACATGCACCCCAATGTTCATAGCAGCATTACTTACAGTACTGAAGATACGAAAACAACTTAAGTGTCCATTAATAGATGATTGGATTAAGAATTAAATATACACAATGAAACACTACTCAGCCATAAAAAAAGACTGAAATTTTGCCATCCTCAGTGTCATGGACTAAGTTGGAGGGCATTATGCTAAGTAAAATAAACAAGTGAATATATCAAAAAAAGAAGCAGGCTCATAGATATAGAGAACAAACTAGTAGTTACTAGTGGGGAGAGGATCAATATAGGGGTGAGGAAGTACAAACTCTTGGGTGTAAAACAGGCTGAAATATCATACAATATGAGGAATATAGCTAATATTTTGTAACAACTGTAAATGGAAAGTCACCTTTAAAAATTGTGTACAAAATAAAAATAAATGAGAAAGATAATTAAAAAAGAAAAATAAATAAAACTGTGAGTGTAGGTATCCAGCAAATCTTCCTTGGAATTCACAAAATTAATAATAAAAGGATATAAAATCTATTTTAAAAGTAACATTTATCCAGTGAGTTACTACAAATAAACAGGATTATAAAAGAATGACAAATAAATGTATCTTCTAATCTAAAAATACAGACTTGACAGTTTTATAATTCTTTATATGTATCTTAGCCTAGCAATTTTTATTAGTCCTGTATTGTTAAAAATTTATACTTTTCACACTTTCCATTTCATTTTTTTGCAAGAATCTGTTTTGATGTTAATGTAATGTCTTTTCTACCATAAATTATATTTGTCTTTTGTTTTGTAGAAGCAGACTGAGACATAAAGCAAGTACCAAATGTAAAGTGCTCCCATGTGAAGCACTGCCAGTGGATTCTAGCATGATGAAGGACATCTATACACAGATAAATGCCATTACAAAACCTACAATTAAAAAAAAGCACCAAATATCAGATAATAACATGTAATTTATTCTTGTAATGTCACACTCTCTTCCTACTCATACAAATAATCTATAATTTATATAAATTTTTTTGAAATAATACACAGTTTTACTACAGAAAGAATGGAAAACTGACCTAGAAAGCACATTCAATGCTTATTTCTGCTACTTATTACTTGTGTTATCAGGCACACAAATTAGCCTCTTTGGTTTTCTATACATGAAGCAAAGTGATGGTTACATTACACTATCTAATTCTATATGGTCTTTCTAGCTTCCAAATACCTATAAATATATTATTCAGCTAGTGATTTATTTTCATTTTCACTTGGTTTTTCTTACTGAGAGTTATGACAAGTTGTAACAAGAATCAGCCACTTTCACTATAACTTAAACACAAGAATCTGGGGGAATATAATGGCCTTTGGAATTTGTGGACTAGAAACCATTACAGAAACTGTTTTTAATCCTAGTATATGAAAGACATGTTTAAAGATTTAAACATAATTACCACAGGTTAAAGGTGGAAGAGAGGTCATATTTTGTTTCAGAATATAATCATATAAATATCTATCTCAGAAAATAGTTTTAGAGGTGATCTAGCATTATAATCCTATTCATCCTGGATGCATTAAAATAACCTTTTTCTTAGGGCTCCTCCATGTTTTGATTTTAGGCCAGATTTTTTTTATCATGATTTTAGCTATTTATTAAATACATGTATGACCTAGACACTGACTTAAATTTTCTCTATGTAATATTTCACTGCCTTTATATCAAGCCTAAAAGGTATACAATTTTTCATTTCTATTTCACAGAAAAGATAGTAGAGAATTAGAGATTAGAAAGTCAAAATGACTTGTCCAAAGTCACAAAGCTAATAAAGCTAAATATCCAGACCCAAGTCAGCTGGACCCAAAGCCCATGCTTTGAAACACATTGTATTTCCTTTAACAGAAAGAAAAGAAAACATGTATCTTAACAGGCATAAGCTGATGAATCAGTCTTCTCCAGCTTTTAGCCCATGCCATGGTGTCCAGGTTCACAGTCATGACCCCTTATAGAAAATGAAAAGTAATGTTAAGAACAAAACAACACTAAGACTGAGATTTTTCTTAACATGAGCATTAGACTTGAATTACATTCTAGTTATCCTAAATGAAATACCTGAGGCAGATGTGTCAGAATACGGATTCACTAGAATTTCAGAAATACAATAAGGCATTTATTACTATTTATTACTTAATACCTTAATGTTTCATCAGCAAAACTTATGACGCTCACATTAAGTGTGATAAACAAAAACTCTAAACAGCCTGTTTAATTCAGGTTGGGGTTTATAACAAAACAAATTATGAAAGCACTTTCCTTTAGAGCTCTATGCACTTTAGAATTTTGGATAAGAAACCATGAACCTATAGTTCTTTTTTTTTCTTTAAATTAAAAAAAAGAAGCAATATGATCTTGAATTACTAACACATTCTATTTTCATTTTACTTTTTATTTAGTTCATTTTGTATGCAACTGTGTAGGCTCTCCTCCTGACTACATGCTGTGTAACTAGGAAAAAAGAGAAGTAAAAGTCAGGAGTTTCATTGAAAAAATTATACCTTTGTTTTACTTCATATAATTTTGGGTTTGTTCAAAAATTGTGACCTAATAGTATTCTGAGTTGTGTCGGTCCCTCCACTAATTTATAGATCTTTGCCTCATTATGGATTTCCAAAGGCCTTATGCTAATTTATATTAGGATTTGTATTTTCTCATAAGGCCTCCTAAAAAAATCAAAAATGTCTTAAGAAAAGGAAATATATTCATTTTTTTAAATTTCATCATGAATGTTGAGACCCCTTTGCAAAATAAATTATTAACCATTTAAAAGTCTTTAACTTTATGATTACTTCAGATAATTTTGAAACTATGTATGCAATCATCTTTGTTTTGATGAGCTATTTTACAATGTGAGCCAAAAACCCAATTTTTTTAACTTACATTGCTCCATTATTTTGAATAGCTTAGAATAACTAAAGAGTAAAATCAAAGTTGAAGATGTAAAATTGTCTTCTCCTGAAATTACCTGAATTGCATCTCTTTTCTTTGAACTATGGCCAAAGAATCAGATCACTGTCTTTTAAATTCCCTTCTAAATATGAACATACTTTTGAAATTCAATTTTGCCATAAAATCATGGGCTACCACTAATTTACTTATGGGAAAAAAAGTTGCTTTGCTAATAGAAGGGGGATTTTATGAAAATCTCCAAGTTTTTGGTTAGTCATCAAATTCTCCCAACATAAATTATATGTACATGCTGCCAAAAGTACCAAGACAAATTCTGCTTCAAGAAGGAAACAGAACAAGAGAAAAAGGAAATATACCATTTCAGTGGGCTAAACCACATAATGGTGGTATTTTATGTCAATGGCTCATGCCAGCTCCATATTATGACATATCATACATCAACATTATAAGATGGAAGGAGAGAGTAATCGTAGCAAAGCCATCTGATGCCATTTTGAGCTATTGAATAGTTTAGGATCTCATTTTTGACATCTTATACCTAAGACATCTTTATGCTCCCTCTCCCCAGTTTCATTTATTTCAACAGATTTGCTATCCAAAATAGCCACTGGAATCTCAAAGAGGCACTAACATTTCTAAGAGCATCAAAGCCTTAAGGTGAAACCTAAGAAAAAAATTTCTTTAATATTCAAGATAGGTAATTAGAGTCTTGTTTAAGATTGGCAAAGGTGTAAAACATAGCTCTCAAACATCCATCTATTTTGTGGAACTAAAAGATGACATCATATGTTGAAGAGATACCTCATAAACAAACTTAAGGTATCTAACCAAGTGCTGACCACAATACGTGAAATATTTAAATATGCAAAAAAGAAAAAGAATGACTTAAGTGGATACAAAAATGTTTTGTGGGGTTCAGTTATTTGAAAACGATGGAAATAGTAGTAGTCACCTCAAATATTCACCATAGACAATAGAAACTACAAATGCAGCTTCTCTAGAGAAGAAACCTGTGTAGTCTGCAAGGATCAGTTTAAGTATTTTTAAATGGTTTCCTGTCAGAGCTTAGCTTAACTAATATGAAAAAATATAATTACATGTCACCTAAATGTCTTTAAAAATCTGCAGGATGGTTTTCATAATTGGTATTAAATTTCTCGTAAATAAGAAAGCAATGGTATGAAAATTACAGAAAGAGCTATCAAGTTACATGTTCATAAATAATGCTGTTCCACTTGAGAAATAAGCTTCCCAAAGCATTGATTCTATCTCAGCACAAATAACTCATCGCAAAATACTACACACTTGCCAGGCCTGTTTTCAGAGCCTTTGGAAACAGAACGCTTAATAACTAGACTCATTAATGCTAATGGTAAATCAGTGAGATTAAATATTTCTATAAATCATTTCATTAATAAAACAGAGGGCCCATTAAAGAACTATTGAACTGTTAAGCTGCAGTATTTCAGAATCAGCATTTTATAAACATTTCAATTAGCACAGGTTGCCAACAAGCATAAAAGGCACAGCATACCAATGCCACCAGATAGAAAAGTGTGCACTAGCCAAGTAAATCACGAAGAACCGAATTTTCTTTAGAATATCGTAACGTAGAACAGCTATGAACATAAATATAATGGATAAGTATTCACTTCAGATATAATGAATTTTACATACAAATGTGAGTGTCCACATATATAACCTATCAATCTAACCGTATTCTGTATTCTGTCTCATGTAGCTTTCAAGAACCCTCTGAAGGATGGTATGCTATAACATTCACTAGCACACTCTATCATTTTACTATTGTCCTTACTTAGATGGATCATGGACAAAATGAATGATATCTGAGCAGTTAAGATTACAGGAGTGAATACTTAAATACAAAAAGAATAATGATAGTTTGCTATAGCCCTCAGTAAGAATGTTCACCAAATATAAGAGCTGAAAAATGAGACTGGAGAGTATGCATTTCAAATAGAGCTACCAAGGCACAATGTGGGAATGACCACAGACTAAGTGATACGTAGGAGTAGACTCTTTAGGGTCTCTCGTACATAAAAACTCTACTTTTTCTTTAGCTTTATTTCTTTTTAAACTGACAGCCAAATACACACACACACACACACACACAGAGTTAAGCCTCCAACTGCACATTTTGGTGAACAGGAGAAACTATTCAGTTGGAAGAATTAATTTTCCCCTCAAGCCACAATCTCTGCTCCAGTCCAAAATGCTTCTAATTTGCCAGGAAGTACATATTAGTTTAGGAGAGGTGGGGAGCCAAAGTGTAAGAAAAACAGCAGAAATCCTGGCAGAGGACTGAGGAAAAAAGAGCCCAGGATTCAGAGAAGCTGGGTAAATATCTAAATTCAAATCCCTTGTTTACTATAATGTTTTCTGTACTGGGAAAACAAGTCCATGCAGTGTAGGTTCTGTGTAGCAAAGAGAGGAATTCAGGTGACTTTTTGCCAGACTAGTGTTTGTACTGGCATTTGAGGATTGAGCTTTTTGAAGCTTTCTCATTAGAAAAGTGTATAGTGGGCCATATGTTAACCAATGCAGCACTGGTTTGAAATAGAGAATGCACAATTAAAAATTAAAAAAAAAAATTTCAGAAGTGTCTTTTTTTAACAATTTATGTCTCAGATTATAAGATTGCCACAAACCCTTTGACTCTTCTCCTACAAACTGTCGGGGGGTCTATTTTTCTCCTCCCCTTAAATCTGGGCTCGATTGAGACTGCTTTGACCAATGGAATGTGGCAGATGGGACACAATACCATATCCTGTTTTAGGAATTCAGACGACTGGTAGATTTCGCCTTGGTATCTGGGGGCCTTGAGCCACACTCTATGAAATCCAAATATCCTGAAAACTCAGGCCTTGTTTAAGAAGCCTAATCTAGAGAAGGGGCCTTAGAGATTAATTTATCTTGTGGAAAATGAGAGAAAAAGACTAAAGATCATGAAGAAGCCAATCCTGCAAGGTGATTCGCTAGGACCAGTCGATTCTCTAGGACTGAGTTACAATTGTCAGAGACTAAGCACCCAGCCAAACTCATCCCAAAGTCCTCACTCATAAAGTCATTAGCAAAATGAAATGGTTGTTTTAGGTCATGTGGTTTCAGGGCAGCTTGTTACATGGCAATAGATAGACAAAACATGATGTTAGCCTGAGAATCCTTAGATTTCCACAATTCTGAACTTACTAAGAAAATCAATGCATCAAAGTTCTTTTTCCCCCTCCAGACTGACTGATATGTTTTTGCTGTTTTTAGTAAGAATCACTATTTATAGCAAGATATCCAAAGTCACCCAAATTGTGTGGCTTCCAAAAAATAAACCATGCAATATTGGCACTTATGCTAGTAAAATATTTCTGGGTGGTGAATTTTACCAGCTATGAAAATCACTTTCTAAATACCTGCTCACGCTTTAAAAAATAAGTCTAAAAAATTTGTCTATATCTCAGGAAAGACTTTAATAAAATATAGTGCTTCTCTAGCTTAGGAATTTCTCAATCTTTTATAACGAATTACATTTTTTAATGGAACCAGCTATATTTAATTGTAACACATATTCTGTGAAGGATTATGCTATATTTCAATATGGGCTTGTGTTTCTTAAAGGATGTTGTGGGCATAGGTAATCCTATTAGCTTTATTAATATGGAATATTCGTGCTCAGTGAAATATTTATTTCAAAGGATTGTGCAGTGATTAATTCTCAGTTTGCCACCACACAGACTAATTGTGCACATACTGTATTTATGAAATGCATTTCAACATTAGGGAAAAAGAAAACTGTGGAATATATCAAGAAGCATTTTTGGGTTAAGGATTTTCTATCTGAAAATATACCAAAGCTTTTTCAATTATTAAATTTAAAGAAGATAAAATGTTTCAGCTGGGTAGAGGGATAACGTTTGTAACATAGTTAATTAAGTAAAATGCAGATGCCAGATGTCATAAGAATTAAAAAAAAAATGATCTTTTTTTAATTGAAGTATAGTTGACTTAGTAGTCACTCCTGAGGGCTGCCTAAATTGCTGCAGCATTTTTCAGCTATCCTTCATTATTAAGGTTTAATTTTCTAAGTTTATGATACATTTCATTAAAAAGTAAACATATTGATCAATATAAAGGTGTCATTATTTTAATTATATTTTATTGGTTAAGATAGGATGATCTGATACCAGGCCTCCTGGGTTCAAAGATTAATTCACTGCTTCTTAGCTATAAGATTTTGAAGAAGTTACTTTCTTCACAAGTAAAATAATTTTGACAATACTTCTTCAAAGAGTAACTGTGGAGATTAAACAAATACTTTGAAAGCACTTTAAAACAGTTCCTGGACAAGAATAAGACTTCTGTAAATATTACATCATCATCATTACTATGATGATCATGTAAATCACAGCCAAGGCCACCTTACCCAGAGGCAGAGTTGCCACTTGTCTCAGAAGCCTGCTTGAAGTCGTCCCACAAACTCCTCTGTCTTAACTTACATTCCTGCCTGAAATTCCTTCAGCAGTAGTAATAAGATTCTGAAGAGATATTTTCTGGTATCTCAGAATTTTAGCTATAGCCCCTACAGCTGACAACAAGCGCCAAGGATATCCCCATATTTACAAGAGGAAGGGAAGAAAGACATTCCCTGTAGATTTAGTAAGACGTGATTCAACTCTGTAATGACATCAACAGACCTACCTCACGGTCTGAATGAACAGACACTTGGGAAACAGGAAAAACTATTAGGACATTTATAGACAGTGAGTCCTGACTAAGGGTTTTCCCTTCCTTCTTTTGAGATCCATGGAAAATACAGACTCGATGGGAAGAAGCATCTACAGGGGGTGGAGTTAAGCACCTGACGGGGGCAAAACCAGAGGGAAGGTGAAGTCCATAGGAAGCATTTGTAGAAACTGAGGCTACCTGCTGGAAGGGGAGGCTGGCATCGTTTGTCTTATTTTATTAGTTAGACACTGCTCTTATAACCGCTGTTATTTGAGCAGGGGGAAGTGAATATAAGAGAAGTAAACAAAGTGTGTAGACTGGAAGAACATTCTGTAGTGGGGCAGGCTCTTCTGCCTTTTGGCTCAGCAAGGCTGTAAGATTTCCTGTGGCCCAGTGGTTCCTGCAGATGACTGGTAAGGACGGCTTGTCAGGACCTGTCAACATGGCTACTGAGCAGGCAAGAAGACCCCAGGTGAAGAGGATTTGGGACTCCAGCAGAATGTAACCGAAGACTTCTAAACTACTGTGGCACACAATCAAGGCTACTTTTGGATGCCTGAAACTCAAATTTCCTTGAGGGAGGCACAAGAACAATTAAATAAAGGGTTGATGTTTATTATTTTTTCCTCCATTATGTTCAGACAGTGAAACAGACAGTTAAATTTTCCTTTTTATAGATTAATTGTATATGAAGCACTTTTACAAAGAGTCTCATAAAATCCTCCCAACAAGCTAGAGAATTTATACTCTATTTTGCAAGACAAAAAGGAGAGGCTCTATATTTCTTTGAATAATGAAGGTAAGCTGATGTCACAAATGCATCTCGTTTTTCTCTCAGCCAAGTTCAGCCACTGGTATGTACTAGTTAAGCTAACAGGGTGGGCCATCAGGGACTGAGCCTCAAGTCACGTTAAGTATTGACCAGAACAGCAAAACCATCACAGATATAGAGAACCATTTCATGAGGGGTAGGAAGCCAAGAGACAAAGAAGGGCAGTGGTCCCCTGAAACTTTCATGTAAAGGGGCACTAAATAAGCATATGATTGGGCAACAAAGATAAAATTAATTTTCGTCCATTTTAATTTGCCTAGGTCCTGGAGTGGTTCTTATCTGTTTCAACATAGGAGACATTTTTCAATATCAATGTCCAATTGCTGAAATTAAGAATGCTAAAAATAATAGTAGTAGTTAATGGAGAATCCAAGGAATCATCTGTGTCACAAGTAGACCTCTAGTCCGTAGTTCTTACTTAACAGTGTAGGAGTGGCTGTGAAGTGCTATTTTATGATAGTTACAAAAAATACAAGACAAAGAAATTACATGGTCTTCTTTTGAGTTCTCTTGGAAAGACAAACAACTAAATGCTCCAAGGTTTTAGTTATGATTTAGGCAACATAAATTAGCTTTGTAAAAATAATCTACTATTTTTATTTTTTCTGTTGTTCTTTTGCATATAAATCTTTAAAGAAAAAAAAAGTACTCAAAATGCAGCAAGAAAAAATACAAAGTCAAATAGCAAACTGACATTAGACTTGACACTATTTGCTGCAAAAGGCCAATCTAAAGCAGAACAAAAATCACAAGAAAACAAAGTACTTTTCTTCAACCTATGTTTAATTACATAACATTTATGGAAGAAAGCAATGAAAGAGAAAACTGCCAGAAAATACATTAAAAATTCTTAAGGATCAGAAAGGGACTAGTGAGAAGGCTTTCAAATTCAGTAGCTAGAAAAAGTTAAGTAAGAAAACTAATACAAAATCTAGGTGTTGAAATCATAGGGGTGGAACTTGCCAATATGGAGGCAAAAATATTCTTTTGAATTTTAATGTATATATTCATGTGAACAGATGAAAACAAGTATTTTCCAATAAGGCTGCTTTCTCAGGGGAATTATATGAAAGGAAGCTTTGGACTTCTGGCATCCAAATGACAAATGAAATTGAGAAGATGGCAGTTTCAACTTATAAAATGTGCCATTAAACATTCAGTATGAAACCATTAAAATGCATGATGTTATTTAAGAGGAAGAGACTAGTCAACTGCAACTGAGTTCTGCTATCACATTCCAAACGCCACATCAGCTGCCACCTGGCTTTCATTCCCTCCCAGATCTGGGTAGTTGTGTGTGAGACAGTTTTTGTCCTGCAGGTCCAGTTCTTCTGCTGACCACATTTTCTATTTTATCCTTGGGCTTACTGTCCTCAGCCTGCCTTTCTGGTGATTCAATATCCACTAAAACTGTCTTCCCAATGCCAACAATATATACTTGCCAACACAGAGAATGCAGGTGAACAACTCTGAATGGTTAAATATTCATTAACTGAAATGCTCAGGAAATGAGGTACCATGCATGAGTTACTGAATGGTATTGTTACGATGCTATGGAAAATACTTAAGTAGCACTTACCATGTATCAGACATAACTGCAAGGGCTTTACTTTTGTTAAATCATTTGACCCTACCAACTACCTTGTAAGTTGAGGACAATTATCTATGTTTGTGGATGAAGAAACTGAGACAAAAAGAGGTTAGTAATCTAACTAAAGTCATATCCAGCAGAAGGCAGAGGCAGGACGTAAACACTGACAATCTAGTTGTGGAGTCTGGGCTCCCAAATACACAAATTCTACTGCGTCTCAGTCTCACTAAACATCTTTTTCAAGTATTTGTTTATTTACTGCTGTAGTGAGTCAATGAACTGTTTAATTCTATTTAGCTACCTTGATAATCATGCAGTATTTTGGGATCGTTATGCTGACAATGAATTCTCATTATATAATTCAATAAATGCTGGAAAGAAAATATAGGATATTGAACACGCACTTATTCATGTTCTGAATAAACTCTCAGTTGTATCATCTAGGATGATAGGATATGAAATAATAGAAATGTAGTCACTGCTCCCAAAATACACAATCACTACAATACTGTGATACAAATGCTGATAGAGGATAAACAAAATATGAGAAAACCAAGAATAAAGCAACAAACTATTAGAGGGCTGATGAGGGAAGTCTCCAAAGAAAAGGCACATTTGTTCTGACTAAAATGATGGATATCTTCAAAAGTTGCTGGAACATACAGGATAATTTTAAATGAAATCCTCGTAAGTTAATCAATCAACAGATATCTGTTAAGAGTCTGCTACTGCAAAATAGGCAAAAGACACCAATAAAGAATATAAATAATTGTTCTTGCTCTGCAAAGGCAATTTCTTAAATTCCAAATCATATTGCTGAATCAAGAAAAAATCCTGAAAAGCTACGCAATACTGTAGGTGTTACACTTGTATCTTTTTCTCCTAAAATGTTGAGGGTAATTAAGCAAATATATTAGACAACTGCTACGATGGCAAAGCATTACTGGCAAATCGTAGACGAAGGAGACAAAGCCTGTTCCATAAGCGCTCATAACCTCATGAAGACAACACATACAGACACATAACCCACAATAAAAGGCAAACTCTGATAAGCCCCTTAACAGAGCTTTGGCAAAGCACTATGTGAGATTCAGTCGGGAGGAAATTAATTCTAAATGGAGATATATGTGGTTAATTAGGGTAAGATAATTCTAGGCAGAAAGCATAATAACAGCTAAGATTTATCAAGTGTTCATGTTCTAAGAACTTATTTAACACTTAGAAATGCCATGATGTCGAGCCCACTAAAGTCTCTTTTTACAGACGAGGAAACTCCAAAACACAGAAATTTCAGTACCCTACCCAAACCTCACACAGCCTGGGGAAACGCGGAAGCTTCCCTTCATTGCCTCACTCCTGACTGCTAGCTTTGCTCCATCACTAATGCAGTGAAAGCAAGATGAGAAAGTGTAAATCATGTCTGCATTCAGCAGGAACAAAATGACTACACTGTATTTGGTAGTAATGATCAGAAAAGAAATCTGTAACACAGTAATTATTATAGTAGGTTAATAAGCAATAGGTACATAAAATACATTTCTTCAGAAAGTTTGTTACTGCACAATAGCATGGGTCTGTATACTATTCACTATATTGGTAGAATAAAGTATGCCACGTCAGAGCACTCTACAACATTCCAAGCATAATGAAGAGGCTGCTGACAGTTCTCTTTCTCCTCCTCCTTCTTCTTCTTTTTTTTTTATTTTTTTGGAGGGATTTGCCCTACCTAAGTTTTTATTCTTATGATTAGAAGAATGAAGTGAGCTAAGATCTCAGCTGGAATTCAAGAGCCTCATTTTCATGTTAGTAAGAGCCACATGGAAATGAAGTAACTACTAATTGGGAATAGATGAGAGCTATATTCATTTCAGGTAACTCCACCTGAGAGGGAATTCTCAGGTAGAATTTCTGAAGGATTTAAGTGGAGGACATAAATAAAAAGCATGTGAGGAATGACTGCATAGTAAATAATTGTTCTTATCTGCTCTACCATGCAAGTTGGAAAGAAACCCTGGACAAGAAAGAAGTTAAATTTTTATGAATGTCTGAATTACAGAAAGATTGGCAATTTCTTTTCTCCCTGTTTGGCCTGATCTTTCATGCCCTCTAGGAAAACTGTCTCCACGGGAAGGAGTTAAGATGTATAGACACGGAGTCCAGAGGACAAGGCAGAGATGGTACAGAGTGAAGGAGCTGTGTTTTTCACGTCAATACTCATTCTCCCTTTCAGTAACAATCTTGACTTTTAGCGTGGTCCACGCACTTGCACTGAAGACTAAGTTTCTAAGTCTCCTTTCAGTTAGGCATGCTGTTGTGCCTGAGGCCTAGCTAAAGGAACAGAAGTAGAAACGTTGTGTGACAGCATGTTCTCCCTTCTTCCTTCCTCCTTCTGCGGTATTCTACTTAGAACATAGATACCAACCAACGGTTGAGCTTCATTTTGGATTATTAGGATGAAGGCCACACTTTAGGGATGACAAAGCACAGAGCTGGAAAGAGCTCAGGTCCCACATAAACCATTACCTGATTACTTGCCTCGAGAATTGTACATGAAAGATAAATAAAATTTAGTCTTCTTTCACTCACTGTTATTTTGGGCCTCTGCCGTTCTGAAATAAAACCTAGTCCTAATTTATACAATTTGTATACTATGGAAATGTTGAAAAGGTGAATTAATCACTGGCATGTCAGAAAGAGTTTTGATTGCTAAACTTACACTTCCAGTATTTGTGTCCTGGAGAATCATTATTACGAAGACAACTAATTGGGATTAATGGGGAGGATCAAGTAGCCAGCCAAGAGGCTATTGTAATAGACAAGGAAGAATATAGTAACCACTTAGACTATGGAAATTAGATGTTATATATAACATAACGTTATACTAAAAATCTCTCTTCTCCTTCTCCACCCTTCTCTTCGAATCTTGATTTTAGTTTATTTACCTCAATAATTTATTCTAAGTCCAAATATCTAAAAGTAATTTCTGAAAAGTACCAAGTCCATTTCTGTTTCGAAGTAGAATTTACTCCAGTTTCTTCTCAGATTGAACTTTATCTTTTTTTATTTCAAAGACAAGCCTAACTTGTCCAGCATGCTAGACTGAAGAAGAGTGGCAAAGACAGTTGCGTATTTGTGTACAGGACTGGTAAATCTTGGGCAAGCTTAAGGGCTTAATACCCTATTTAAAATTCAAGGTTGCTTTGTGTAAGAACAGTTCACAAATATAAAGAACTAAGGGTTGCTTTTTACTACAACATGTTCCCATAGATCTGTACTACTGTTAGTTTATGTTATTGAGAACTTATAAAAGAGATACCATTATTTAGGAAATCTTTTTCCTTAACTTTTTCCTTTAAATGAAATTTCCCTATAACAAGAACATAATTTTGATTTCCAGAATAGTTACTAACATACTGCAGATTTTTTGAAAAATTTAGTTGACTATATAAAATGTATTCCAAAAACTTCATGTAGAAAAAAACATTTCCCCAGTTTATAAAGCACACACATTGTGATATTTTATGTTTTAACCTAATTTTTTTACTATATTATATTTAATGTTTTATACAATTCTATGAAAAGGTACATTATTCTTTTTTATTGAAGTATAGCTGATGTATAATATTATATATGTTATAGGAATACATACATAGTGATTCACAGGTCTTAAAGGTTATACTCCATTTATAGTTGTTATAAAATAACAGCTATATTCCTTGTGTTGTACAATATATCCTTGTAGCTTATTTTATACATAATAACTTGCACCTCTTAATCCTCTACCTCCATAGTGCCCCTCCCCCTTCCTTCGCCCCAAGGGTAATCAATAGTTTGTTCTCTGTATCTGTCAGTTTCTTTTTTGTGATATTCATTAGCCTGTTTTATTTTTAGATTCTACACAAAGGTGATATCATATAGTATTTGTCTTTCTCTGCCTGACTTAATTCACCTAGCATAATACTCTCCAAATTCATCCATTTTGCAAATGGCAAATTTTCATTCTTTTTTATGGCTGAGTAGTATTCCATTGTATATATATGATATCTTCTTAATCCAACCATCTGTTGACGGGCATTTAGGTTGTTTCCATATCTTAAGAATTATAAATAACGCTCCTATGAACATTGAGATGCATGTATCTTTTTGAATTTGTGGGTTGTTTTTTTCTGGGTATATACCCAGGAGTAGAATTGCTGGGTCATATAAAAGTTGTATTTTTAATTCTTTGATTTGTATAATTATTCCTTTATAGTTTTAGGTGAGGAAATGTTAGTCTTGCACATCAAATTTAATAAATAAGGTACTTACTTGTTTCTTCAGCAAATGCTTTCTACGTGCATGGCTCTATGTTAGAATTATGAAAATGGATTACTAGGATTTGCTTCCTTCTTTCTAAGGTTTCATAATGTAGAAAGAAATAGATCACATAATGGAGGTAGGAATACCGTGCTGTGTCAAGTCTTAAGAAGGAAGAGAGAGGAATTTTAGGAAAAATTCATAGTCATCTGCTGGTGTCTAAAGTAGACTTTGTTTTGAGAGTGGGAATAGAAAATAAGGGTTAGCTTGGCAAGAGTTCTGCTCCAGAGTTTTGACTTGAGAGATAGAAAGAGAGAGACACAGAGAGAGAGAGAGAGAAATGGCTGCAGTGTGGGGAATGAACTGATAGGGGAATAGCTGAAAAACTAAAAGAAGAGTCAAGAAGCTATTTCAACTCTTCATTTGAAAAAAGGATGACCTCATGAACAAGGACAGCTGAGAGAGTCTGCACAGGGGATGAGACAGATGGGAAAGAGATGGAGGTGAAGTCAAAAGAACTTAAGCTCAGCTGAATGATCACATTGTACACCTCAGGAACTGGAGAAGTAAACAATATTATCAAGATTTCTACTTGTGATAAAAGAATAGATGTCATATCATTAATGGAAATATAAAATTAAGGAAAGGAAGCACTTTTGAAGATTAGATGGAGGATGGAAATTTAATGAGTTGTTTTGTTTTTTAAGACATGTTGAGATAGATGCAAACATCCACATGGACATATCTAGTAGGCTGGTAGGTATACATGGATCTCATATAGGGAAAAAGTCTGTCCTAGGAATATACTCATTCAGATAGCTTAAAGTTACTGTGTTTCTCCTTTCTAGTTTTCCATGAGCCCAAGCTCACTAGATTTTATTCTATAGCTCTAACTTCTCAGTTATCTAAGTTTTTTACTCCATGATATACTTCTTGAAATATTAATATGACTTAATATTCTATTCTAAGCTGGAGTAACTCTCTTATACCCAATATAATACATATATTTACCCAGTACTCTCTCTTCAAGAACTGAGCTGCATTTATTATTTAAAAATTATTATCACAGAGATAACATCAGGTTAAACTTAACAATATTTACTATTTTTCACCTACAAAAATGGCAATTACATATAGTTATTCTAATACATAATACAGCATTCAAACCAACTGTAAAATGCATAAATTAGGCATTAGAATTATTCATAATCTCACTGATTCAAGACTACAATGTCAAATGTTTGATGATATATTTCAGGTGTTTGTCTATTAATACATATATTTACCAAAGTGGTATTTCACCATACATACTATTGCTTTTTTAACCCAGTATCTTATAGCCATCTTCTCTTATTTATACCTACCATTTAATTTTTGTAAGTAATTCCAATATTTTTTCCTTCATTATTATAAAAATGCATCAAAGTTATTTTATACATTTATATTTTATGCATCTGTCCACTTATTTTTTAGGATAAATTCCATCCTATTAATGAACTTTAGGCGAATTCATCTACTTGCAGAGCTTCAACATGCTGAAAACTTGCATACAGGTACATCTGTTCTAAGTACACCTGACATCTGAACTATGCTCCAAATATTCTACTTTTATTTTACTTCTCCACTTTGGTGTCTCAAAGTTCCTCCAGTGTAATGTGCCCTAAAGAGAACTTTCTCTCTTTCCTTCTTCACTTCTATTTCCTTCTCAATTTTGCTGAACATCATCCTCTTGAAAACAATTTTTAACAAAAAAGAACAACCAAAATAAAAAAAAAAAAAAACACCTGGGAATCATCCAAGAACACTCCTTTTCCTTTAGCTGCCCCATATCCAAATTATGTCTTTCTTGACCAGTTTCTGTATATTGTACATCTTTGAATTTTCATTAAGTGATGTCCCTTATCCACAACCCTGCTGTCTTACAAGTGACTGATCAGATCCTTGCTGTCCTCTCACTCCATCCACAGATTTATCTTTCTCAATGCTGTCAAAGTGATTTTTGTATATTTAAAACATTTGTTGACACCTTATTTGTTAGGATAAAACCCAATTCTTTCAAATTCTAGGCAGGATCTCACATTCCTTCTTGGATCTGGCTTATCTTTCTGTTCTATTTCTTGCATCATGACTCTTTTCTCTTCATTCCAGTCTTATTAGACTATCTTACTGGACTATTACACATTCCCACATGCTGTCATTTTTTCTCTGTTCAATTTCATGTGAATCCCAACTCTTCTTGGCCACCAAGCTAACACATATAATTGTCCCTCAAAAATCAGCATAATTAAAAAATAATCTATGTATCCAGTCCTTTACCTTCCTGGTAGAATTACTTCCCCCTTAGTGCCCAGCACCCTTCATATACTATTTTATATCAAACAGCTATCACGTATATTTAATGGCCTTTGTATGTATATGTATGATATTTTCCCCCACTTTTCTAGGACATGGAAGGAACTACATCTAACTTATATTCTTAACACCTAACTAAGTGTAGGTTCTGAATGAATCTTGGATGAATGAATGGACAGATGGATGATAAGATGGATGGAGGAAGAAAAAATAATTCATGAGAAGTTGCCTGAGGATGAAATGTAAGTGATTATCTACATTTAAAGGTCTGTAATGGAAAAAAAAAGGAAGGGAATTAATTAAGGGGCTTTGTCAGAATACGAAAAAAACACACATGGGTGGTATGTCACAGAAAGGAAGAATAAAATTTTCAAAGAGAAAACGGTCAGCAATTTAGATTACTACACAGAGGCCAATGAGGATGGCAAAAAAGAGACTTTTCTAAGTGGTCATTAGAGACTAATGTCGTGAATTAGACATCTGTAGTAAATGAGTATTCTATCACGAGTTTTAATGAATATTTTAATCAATTGGTAAGATTAAAAGACTGTCATAGATATTGTCTCACTTTGGTCAAAGAAGGTAACAAAATTTTGATCAACATGTAAATATTTTATAAGTATTACTTTAAATGTATATTACCAGATACCCACAACATTTCTATTCTTTAGAAGTAAGGTAATTATTTAATTTCAACTATAGAGACTCTTTCTAAATCACAATATGTATTCTCCTGTATAAAAATAAAATTTTGGCTTTGGAAATTACTGCATTCTTAGGTATAGTAATTTAGTATTTTAATAAATGTAGTACTTTAAGTATATACTTAAGTATCTACATATCTATATATATCCATTGGTCAGTTTATCTACTTTTATATCATGTATCCATTCAATCCTTTATTATATTTTATCTATCTGTACTTTTAAAATATTATTTTCACTGTGCATATTACACTAGGTTTTCAGTCTTAGAGGGGATTCCTCTGAACCTCAGCACTGTGTGTTATTAAATATTCTACTGCTTCTCAATAACATTCTATGTGCTCTAGGCAAATCTGACTTTTACATAACAGGAGTTCAGGCAGACATTAATTCTCTGTTGATTCTCAACCCTATACCAGAAAAGATTACATTATTCCACAATAACATATTTAAATGATTTAATATGGAAGTTTTTCAATTTATTTAACTTTTTTGCTAAGTAGCTTATAACTGAATTGAAATAGAAACAGTACTTTATCTTATGAATGAAATTCTCCTTCAAATAATTAAAAATACAGGTAATCTTTCTCTATATCTATTTTGAGCACTAAATGAAAATTCACAGGATAATCCATAGGTTACTGTCCTCCACAATATAGAAAGCTATCTAAAAAAGCCAGTATACTACATAATTCAGAGGCTGACTGAGACATGTAAAAATTCATGTTTTGCACTTTATTTTTAACACACACACACGTGTGTGTGTGTGTTATTAAATTGGTATCCACATTTTGCACTGGAAAGATGAACAAAGGTCACAAGACAAGTGTGACCTTCTCCTTAGGTCACTGATTTTCAAATATTTAAACTTTCACATTGAACTGAATTTAGGCACAATAAAATGTCTCTTTTCCTTCAGCAAAACTTTAGTGATTAAGACAGAACACTGAAAAAAAAAAAAAGCCCAAGAGAAAAAAATAAATCAAAAATTTTTTTCATTATTTTCCTTTTTTGGTCTTTTCCCTGGCAATAGGTAAAGGTTTTCACTTTGAAATTCCTTAACAGCTTTAATTTGGTGATCATGGTCATGCTGAGGGGATAAGATAATTTTTTCTACACTGCTCTCATTTCTGTTTACCTCTTGGCTTACACATCATTGTCATTCTGATTACAACATCACAGAAAATTTACCTTTGCTGCTTTTAGTTTCCATTTTCCTGTCTCTTTCTTTCCTGACATAAACAAATCAATGTTGGAAAAAATATAAGACTAGTGGTAAAGAAAAGGATTGATGTAGGGAGGGAATAAGAGCACATTCTCATATATTTTTCCACTTCCTGAATGTGTGACCTGATATATATATACATATATATATATATGTATATATATATATATATATATATGACACACACATACACACAAGCATACATCTCTTGTGCTGCAGTGTCCAGATCTAAAAATTTAGCTGTTAAAGCACCTGGCTGTGATAGACAGACAATCAAAATTTCCTACATAACTTTTAAATTCAATCTTTAGTACTTCTTTAATAGGCTTTCTAATAATTGCAGATGCTTGGTTTTTGATACCAGGCTCAATAATCCTGACCTGGAAACCTTGCTTAAGTATATGAATAACATTTATACTTTGAAAGATACAGTGAAAATAAGTTATCAGGAAACACTTCAGTTTCATTTTTTATTCTCTCAACATCAAATGTCCTTACCTTTTTCTGCTTCTAGATTCTGACTTAAAAAAGAATGTTTCAAAATGCAAAGTTCAAAAAATTCTAGTTATTTACAAATTACTTTGTAAACAAGCTAATGTGTCAATCACATAGATTTATAACACTGCTGGATTTCTTAGACCTCTTACAAACCATGATTGACTCAGAGCCACTGCTCATTTGTAGGGGGATGATTGCTTACTGTCTACCTGCATGTAGCATTTTAATATAGTTTAAAGATCCGGTGGGGAACTTTTCTTTCTATTTTAAAACCTTCCAAGAGAGCTCTCCTTGATGATCTAGTTATCTTGGATCCAGCAATGAGCTGATTAGACACAAAAATGGTGAAGAGGAAGGGATCGAAGAAAAGAACAGAAAAAGGAAAGAAGAAGGAAAACTGATTTCCATTGTGTCCCTATTTTATATCTGGTAGTAATTATGAAGCAAGTAACAGGTAGACAGATAAAGAGATTAAAGCTCCTAAAATCTCAGAATGGCAGTCTGCCATCCCATCAAAATTCACATAACAGGAGACCAGGAACAATCAGATTTGAAGCCTGGCTGATTATGAACTAGGTCTTTCAAGTAAAAAAAAGAGAACAAAATCTTTCTTGTAAGACACTGCAGATATTTTCTATAGTAAACTTTAAAACCTGCAACCCTTCTGTTTTGCCATACAGTTTAATCATTGACTCTGATTTCTAAACTACAAAAGAGAGCAATGATTAAAATCGGCATGAAACAATAGCATTGAAGCTTCTTTTTTCTAAAGTGCATTGATCACACCTCCACTATGTCCCAGTCTCTCCTCTCACTTTTACCCTAATGATTTAAAATGAAAAAGGTCAAGTCCTCACCTTCAGCTTTTGAGCTATATGCTAAAAAGCACAATATGCTTCACAAGATTTATTCTCCTGTGAACATTTTCATTATGTTGTTCTATGGAGTAAATAAGCCTACTAGTTTCTCAAAAAGAAAGGTAAGTCATCTCCATGATAATAAAAGCTGTGGCAGCTTTTTGTTTCTTAATTTATTTTGTAAACATGACCGATTATGATAGTGTATGGGCATGTGACATCACCTGGCCCAGCCATACTGCAACAGAGAGAATTAGGCAGTCCTTCAAATACTCTTGTCCTTTTGTTTTGTAATGTGGAGAGTAAATCCTTAAACAATAGCTTTTCACAGCAGCCAAGTGAAAAATATCCTTTGCCCACTGTACTCTGGGGAAATAATAGAAACTTTCTATTGAACCTAATTAAATTCTGCACTAATATGTTACTGACATTCAGGAAGGGGCAATACATCTCCTTTAACTTGTTTGATTTTTCATTTCATTATATAAATAATTTGGGGGGAATTATTTTCTAAAGAGCCATTTAAAAAATGTGTGGCAATTTATTTTAGCTTTTAGTTTGTACACATCAGTCTAATTTGCAAACTTTAGGTACAAAGCTATGACACAGCTATTTTGTTTTTACTCCCATAATCCCATCTGTTAGAAAAAGTATAAGATATTATTCTAGCATTTTTCTCGGGATTTAGATGTCAGTAGCACTCTGACAAAAGAGGCAAGGTAAATAAGAACCAGTATAAAGAAGGGGTATATATTTCTAGGAGTTACATGAGATACTCTGCAGATATAAACATTTTTATTTATGTAGGAAATATTCTTTATGAAACTCACGAACAGAGACACAGAAACAATTTAACACTGGATTCAAAATGTATTACAGTAAATATAACATTGAACCTGTATTTTATGTTTATCATACATAAAAGAAATCATGAAAGTATCCATAGAATATTTGTAGAGCTATGAAAGATATGTCATAAAATCACTATTAAATTAATGTAACCATTAGTATGTTGATATATCTCCTTTTATTATTTACTTAAATGCCCACATATTTGTTAGCGATGTGGAAAATTTGAATTTATGTTACGTATATTAAGTTTCTATTTTCATTATGACAAATTATCCTTCAAAAATCACCATTTAAATAGCTGCATAAGATTCTGTCATATAAATGTGTCATAATGTATTTACCCATTCTCTTTCTTTTTGGCCACTTACGTTGTTTACAACGGTCATAATTATAACTCACATGAAAAGAAGCATATTTATGTAAATCTGCCTGTGTTTCCCCCTTGTTCAGTTACAGAGTGCTAATTGTGTTTTCATTGTAGAAATTAATAAATTGTTTCTAGGATCTGCAAGATTATCACATA
Organism: Vicugna pacos; assembly: GCF_048564905.1. Taxonomy (NCBI): domain Eukaryota; kingdom Metazoa; phylum Chordata; class Mammalia; order Artiodactyla; family Camelidae; genus Vicugna; species Vicugna pacos. Next base: position 49,809,748 of record NC_132989.1, read on the forward strand.
TTATTTCAGTTTTCAGTGGCACTGAAGTCTGAAAATATCTCTTACATAATTTCATGAATATTTCAATAGGAACATGAGGGAGTACAAATTAGGGGCAGCTAGCCAATATCTTCGTTGTAAATCAATCTCTGTAATATCAGACAACCTGTACTCATTGACTTTGTTCTAGTCACAATATCACCTTATTCTTGCAGCATATGCCACAAGTTCCTACACAGAGAAGAACATCCTTACATATAACTTAAAAAGCACTCTCCTGCAGTTTCTAACAGTTGGCAGTCTTTTGGTAACAGTAACTTTGACAAATGTGACACTGACAATATGAATGCATTAATGTCATCCATATCAATCATATCTAGCTTGAAGGGTCATTTTCAAAGTTAATCGCTTAAGGCAAAGTCACCAACTATTAATGTGCCTAAATAGTAACCGTTCAGAACACTGTGGACTTGTGCCACCTTTAATCATATTTTAAGCAGTTTTGGAAAATATTTAATACGATTGTTCCAAAATACTTCCCAAATGAATAAATATATTTGCATATGCACATTATTACTATTTTCTTAATTACACTTAAACCAATTCTGAATGTTAATTTGATTCTCTTTTTTAAATGTATTATTACTATGTCCACATTTCCACAAAAACCCATTTTTATATGCAACATGCTATTGTTTCTAAATAATTGTCAATTTTCAAATACTAAGTGGTAACAGAAAACAATAATTTGATGTAACATATAACCTAGCTGTGCATAAAAAGCAGTTATATGAAAGACACATTTTAAAAAGAATACAAGGCATCAAAATAAATTACTTAGTAAATTGTATCATTGCAACTTATATTCTATGGAATTAAGCTAGTTTTAAATGTTATTGATTGGGTTTTATAAACCAGTTTTTACTAAAACTTTTGGATAAGAATTTAAAAGTTGGAAACGTGAATGACGGTTTAAAAAGGAGAGCGTCAATATGTAGAAACCAAATTAAATCTACTTAGAAAAATGTTGAAATCCAAGTAATTTGGATCCCCTAAATCATCAGTGGTTCACATCCTGTTCCAAATGAGAAGTCCTCCTTTCAGCCAATCACTGCTGTAAAACTGAACGAGCTCAGTGTCAGATCAGCTCTGTGTATTCTTGCCACAACTTAAATAGGTTTAGCTTTCAAGCATAGATTGAGAGAAAAATTATATGCGCGGAAAAAAAAACCACTTATGAATAACTTCAAAGCATTACAACTTTTGTTTTATAACATAATGATAAAAACTGCCTGGGGTGAAATCCTGCACTGCTACTTACTAGCTCTGGGACCTTGTGAAAATTACTTAAATCCTCTGTGCCTCAGGTTTTTCATATGTAAAATGGTGATAACAGTGATCATTCAGGGTTGTTAAGATAATTAAATGTCATCATATACAGGAAGCCACACATATTACTATACCACAATTTTTAAATTATTTTGATAACTATATAAAATAATAATATACAGGAAGCATTTAGAACAGTTTGTGGCAGAGTAAGGGCTATATTAGTGTTACATATGATTATTATCATGTGGATGGCTTTCCACTATGCTCCTTCTTACAGTCTGCTGCTGTGTACCAACTGCATCCAACAGCACAGGAAAAGAATATGCATACGTGAAGCTTATATTAACAACATCTATAATTGATGTCAATGGGAGGTAAAACAGTTGTGAAAAACTCAAGTTCCCTAACATGGAGGAGACATTTAATATTTTTTATTCATAATCTCTATGTTACTCCTTATTTACTCCTCCTGTCACCCAATCTTTTGCACCCAGTCCCATCCATAACTGCTCACAGTGCTGCCTTCAGGAATGTATGGGCCGAGGTGCTCCGTTTTTATTTACTAACTACTTTGGTTTTCATTTGCTCTTTTTCTAGTTTCTTAAGTTAGAGGTTTACATTACTGGTTTGAGACCTTTCTCCTATTCTTATAAAAGCATTTAATGCTACAAATTTTACGCTCAGCAGTGCTTTGGCTGCCTTTCATAAATTTTGAAATGATTCCTTTTCTGATTCAGTTCAAAATAGTTTAAAATTTTTCTTGAGACTTTTTATGTGACCCATGGGATATCTGCAATTATTCTGTTTAATCTCCCAATACTGAGGAGTTTTCTAAATATAAATTCTAAATATAATTCTGTCATTGATTTCTGTTATAATTTGGGAACATAATTTGAATGATTTCTATTCTTTTAAATTTATTGAGGCTTGTTTTGTGGCCTGGAATATGATATATATATATATATATATATAAATATGTTACATATATATAAAACTTCATGTGCATTTTAAAATAACATGTATTTGGCTATTTTTGAATGGAGTGTTCTATGAACATCAATTTGGCCTACTGGGTAGATAATGTTGGCCAATTCTTCTATGGTATATTGATTTACTGTCCATTTTTTGAGAGAGTAGTATTCAAGTCTCCAACTATCGAATTAGTTTCTCAATTTTTCCTTTCAATTCTATCACATTTTTCTTCATGTATTTTGAAGCTCTGTTGTTAGGATTAGTATGTGTATTGGTGAACTGACCCCTTTTTATCGTTATGAAATGATCCTATTACTAGTCTTATTTCATAATCTGAAATCTAGCCTCTCTTATATTAATATAGACACTCTGACTATGAATTTTGCAGATGATCCAAATTCTCATTGTTAATTTTGGAGTGATATACTATTGTGACCTCTTACATCCTATGTGGAAACAGAACCTCTGACACTGTTTTTTATCAACCACAGTATCTGAAATTCCATTTTCTGGGATGTCCTCTCAGATTTGGATAATTTTTGTCTGTTAAGCTTGGTTTCTTTTGATGCCGTGAGCACTGTCTTTTTTTCTGGGTATGTGCAGATCTTTTAGTGGAAAATGAAGATCTGACTTAGGAGTTATTTCATTTTAAAACAGAAGCCTGACAATTGACCTTTAACTTAATTCTCATTAGAACTTGATTTTGATGACATATCTTCATTTCATGAAGCATATTGCCATTTTACAAAAGGAATAAATGTGAGTCACAAAAAACTGAACATATTAGAGTGACCTTTCACAATAAGTTGCACATGAGTATAGTTAAAAAAATAAAGATTATCAAATGTGTCTGGCTTTAATGCTTATAAATAAAATAATTTAAGGGTCTACTTAAATTGCAGCATAGCATAAATGTAAGAGCACAGAACTGGAAATGAGAAGACTTAAATTTGAGACCTGCTTTCAAAGTTACCAATAACCTTAAAGAAGATATTTAGCAGCAAAAAGCCACAGCTTCTCAGAGATAAGAAATGGATACAGTAAAACTACCTGATTAAACTATCAAGAGATTTATGATGAGGCACAAATTAAATACCTAAAGTGAGAGCACTTTAAAGGGTTACACAATTATTTGCTTTTATTATTAAGTTGATTTAGTTTTAGGTTGTTTGACAAAAGCTCTGAAGTAGCAACTTCATCCAGTTAGGCACTAGAGTTTTGAAACTGTAATCACATACTGAGGTATAAACTAATATCTTAAGAGTAATGAGAAGCGTTGGCAACCTCTATTTCTGAACCCATGAATTTAGAAACGTGTTACTTGTTTGTTTTCCTTATGGGGATAGTATCAAGATCAAGTGTTGATAGAGATTTTCCACAATATCTACATTTCAATATTTTGTAATCCCCTTGTCTCCCTTAGGATGTTGTAACTTATAATTTGACACTGATGAGCAGTATTCAGATCAGGAAATAGCTTGGTTAGCTTTCTGGCAGCTTCATGCTGTCAGTCTCATCAGTTAATCTCTTTTCCACATGCCAGCTTAACATTGCCCAGTCATTTGAAAGCTCTATGTAGGAGTCTCCCACCTCCTTTTCTTGTTATAAGGAAGTTCCCTGAGTTTCTCTGTCATTATACATTCTTTAACCTGTTTTAAAGTAACATGACCCACTGCATGGTGTTCCCTTTATTTATGCAAATGTTCCAGACAATATCCTTAAATGTCCAGAATTAAACATTTTCTGTCAATTTCAGAAGATGGAGCTCTGTTCAAAAAATGAGAATGCTACTACAGTCCTTGCTTTAATTGCTGCCTTATAATCTCCAGACCTGAATAGCCCTGGAGACTCTGACACATAAAATGGCCTTCAGCTACACAGGTGTGGAGTTCATTACAAGTGTGTTTTAAGCTGGGAATATATCTCGAACTCACTGAAGGAGTATCAATGCCCTTGGGGTATTTGATAACTTGAACTATTATTTAAAGTGTAACAATAATAATACATTAAGAGAGAATAAAAAAGTAAGAAAAATGTAATTATAACTATGAGGACACATACATGCACACATCTTTAAGATAAATAAATACCATCAGATCTTTACAAAGAACAGGGCAAAATGAAATTTCTCTGGAAAACAAAAATCATTATCAGTAAAATAACATTATTTTAACATGGCTGATTAATTGTAAAGAAAAAAATGAAGTTTCTATCTAGTATAATATTAGTGGCCCACGTTATTATAAACTTAAGTTTTAAATGAATTTTTTAAAAGGAAAATATAAATGTTGTCTCATAATATAATCCTATAATGTAAGTGAAACTCATTTATATATCAAACCTTAACAAGCTTTTCTCCTCAAAATACCTTTATCATGAACATAAAAATGTAAACTTGGTTTTGAGGTCTCTAGGCATTATATTTATAGCTAAATCAATGGCAAATGCACATCTTGCATCAATCAACAGATTAAAGAATAAAGTTCACACATTTCAACAATAACAATAGTACACCCTGTAGTACAGTTTTCTCATTTCATTGAATCATGCTGAAAATAATTTCTGAGGCCAATGTACAGGCAGTCTTACATTAGGTTTTTCTCACGCGTGTGTGCGCCTTTTTTTCCTTAGTCACATATTAAATATTTGTCCTCTAAATTAACTGCATGGGTCAGGATTAAAGAAAGAAGAATGAGCACAATCCATGTCACTGAGTATTATTAATTGGCCTCTGTGCATTATTTTTTCTTTGATGACTTAATTTAAAACTATTTTTGCTGAGAAATCTTTTGAAAGGGAACATGCAATTTTCAAAGAAAAGTTGTGAGACGAGCTGATCAAAGTGCCCATCAGCTCGAATAACATTTAACTGTGGGTGACCTGAAAATCCTCATAATGGAGCTTAATCACATAAGATGGAAAAACAAAATGAACAGCAAGCATGGACATGGTGAGATAACCCTACGTTGCCAATCAAGCAAACAGTGTCTTAATGCTTCAGAGAAAAGACATCCATCAGTCTGCTGAAATGATGGCCAACTTGGTACTAGTGTTGACCTCCTTATCTCCTACAGAGAAGAGGTCTGAGAACAAAGTATGGCCCCTTAAATAAAATAGCAGTAGACACAGTATTGCCAAGATCTTCCTAATGCTTACATTTATGTGGACATACAAGAATACAAAAAATAGAAATATTACATTGAGCATGATCCATTTCTAGGAAGCAGAAAAAGCACACATCACCATTTGAAATGTACAAAAATGGTTATCAAATTCATTTATTTTTACGTTACAGCATTTCATAAGTTATCATAAAATATTCACAACTGCAAGATTTTATTCCAAGTGTTTTCCCCTTAGCTTTGTGTTTCTATGTAGGAAGTTCCAAAATTGAAGTTATTCTTTAAGCCCCTAAATTCAGAAAGAGAAGGCATTCCCTAGTGTTTCCCCCTTAGTATGTTCTGTATATAGTTGGAAGACATTAACTGGCTTCTTTGAGAGAACTCTATCAGTATTTTTGTGTCTCAACTGCAGAATATTGATGGAAAAAACACAGACACAATATATCCGCTTGCCTCAATAAGCTCTACATAATGGATTATGCAGAAACTGCACAATGCTGCCCCTGTGTCCTTACTTTTTGCTCAATCAGAACACCTCAATTTTTTTCATAACTTATCTGACTATATTATTTGATTTCTATACAAACAATATTATATGGGCAAGTTGGTTTCTGTCTAAAAGTCAGAATTTTTTTTTTTTTTAATAAAGAGAAAGCTTCCCCATTTCCAAAGACTTGGTTCCATAAGAGTCAAGTGACTTGCTCAGAGTCTCCTGAGCAGTTACAGGTTTCCCGCCAGGTCACTGCTACGGGTTAATCAAGAGGAAATATTACCACACACATCCACTTGCACAGTCTCGCAGAGAATCAAAACCATCAGCGACATGGATATTTAGTAGGTCTAGATTCTGATTAAATTTTTACTGTATAACAGAACTGTAAAACAAATTTAGAAAGGAAAAATACTAATTGTAGAAGTGCCTTAGTGACTGAGAGTTTTAAATTAAATTAGACTTCAGATACTGAGTTGTTCATATAGGTAAAATAATCCTCTCAGTATTTATTAGTAAGTTTTCTTACATCAAAGAATGTTGAAGGATAGAATTTGTTTTAAATAAAATTTAAGTATTAATTTGAGATCTCCATAATCTGCAAAATGAGTTCAGTTTTTAATAAAATCCAAGAAAATATAATCAACAGAAGTAATGTTTAAATGCCCATTCATCAGAAGGACATTCTACTCCTATTCTTTAAGGAAAAAAGAACAAAATCACAGAAATAAGCATTGATTTGAGGCATCTTATGGGAGGGGGAGGACTTCTTGCATGTGGCTGCGGGATCCAAAAGGTGAAGTCTCCATGCCATGGTGACTTTTTTTAGTTGGTTTCCTTTATGAAGAGAGCCTGTTTCATATTTTATGCTCACAGACTAGAGAAAGCAGGCTTGTGGTAAAGCCATAGCAGTGGGAAGTAGTTTATGTTCTGAGCTTATGTGGGAATAACAAATCAAAACCAGACATATGTTTGGTTTAAAAAGTAAGGTTTTGTTACAGAAGATTTACTTAACGTTTGAAATACTGAAGTGCTATTAGCCTGGGGTTTGGATAGGAATAGAGAAAAGTTAACAGGTTATATTTTTGCCAAAGTATTGATTTACATTTCACTGAAAACTTCTTGCTTATTTTACATTTTTCTCATATTCATGGAAACAGGAATCTGTACTCAGTATAAATATCAAGTTATAGTACAAATGATTAATAAAGGATGTTAAAAGTCTGAATTTCTAAGAAAACTTGAATTTATTTCAGTTCTGAGACTAAGATACTTCTAAAATATGTCATATTTTAGACATTCTAGGCATAATTCAAATTAGCAATATTCAACTTAAAAGTTCACCTGTATCCTGTAGACTCAAATCAAAATGGTTTGTATTCCATCTACAGAGTTTCAAAACTGATATTACTGGATGCAAAGCAAAACTAAATCAAGAATAACATGAACTGCTTTTGTTCAAAAATAGCACAGGGATCTATATTCAATATCTCACAGTACCCTATACTGAAAAATTATATATGTATGACTGAACTATTATGCTGTACACCAGAAACTGACACAACATTGTAAACTGACTATATTTCAACAAAAAAATTTAAAAATAGCAAATAAAGTACAATCCAAAAAAACTTCCTATTCTGTCCTCCTGATGTTAACACCTGCTTTACAGGTTAGAATTAGTAAACTGTCTCCCTCTCTTGCTTGATATTTTACCTTTTTTTAAAAAAGATTTCCTAAACAAATTAAGTATAGCAACATTTTTTTAATTATTGAGAAAAATTCACTATTTTATTTCTTTTTGGTGTAAATCCTTCATTATATCCCCCATTTTTCATGTATGAAAAACATATGTGAATCACTTCTCCCTATACCAGTCACTGGATTATGCAAGGTAAAATGTGAATACAATATTTGTTTTATTTTCATTCAGTGAGAAATGCTATAATCACATTTCCCCTTGTGTGGACAATTTCCTGATATGGCACCAGCTTGGTCTCATATTGTTGAATTTAAAAATCTAATTTGGAAATGATTCCTGTTGATCTCCTTTTTACTGTGTTTTTCCAATACACTCATCCATCGGTACTGATTCTTGTGGTATAACTATTTCCCTTTATGTGGGTTTTTATGTAGAAGTCACCAGATATGTTCTTTAAATATTTCATTACCTAGACTTTGCATACTGATGTGACTCAAAGTCATCTCATTTGCAATTCATCTTTTACTATCATCAGGCAATACTAATAAATTTGACCTAAAGATAATTGAAACATAATGAATTTTCACTCAACAAATCTTTAAAAGAGGAACAGTTAAGTTATCTTAATAATTTATTGAGAAAGGAAAAGACAATTATCTAGATATGAAAATTGTATGGGAAACTGAAACTGTTAAGAATAATTGTAATATTTAAAAATATAAAGTTCTTATATATAGATAGGTATAGTGTCACACAAATAAAGGCAATCCTTACAGGCTTTTCTCATATAAAAAACATACAGATTTAGATACATTAAATGTGAGAAAAAATATTCTCGGTTTGTTGTGTCATTTCAAAAGAATGCTGCTATTTTGAATGCTTTTAAGGAAATCATTGGCTAGCAAAGTGAACCGACAATATATTGATTCAAAATTGGGTAATCTTAATTCAAATGTTTATGTTCCATCAGAATAAAATCCATTCACTAATAGAGATTTAAATTTTATCTACTAATTTAAATCCTAAAATGTCCTAAAATGATGTATTTTTGAAATATAAAGTAAATAATTTTTATAACATTTTACATTCTTTATATTTTCTTACTTTTCTATGGCAGGTTTTATAATCTGGGTGAACTATCATTGAACTGAAAAAATAAAACTACTGTTGATCTAAGGCTCCAGCAAAGGTTTGAAAATGGTGATGTAAGAATTTGATATATTGTTTATAAAAATTTTGATGTGTTGCTTGATGGAGCTGTTGATGTTAACTTTCCTAAGAATTCCTATGAAACTTCACACAAAAACATGATTTGTTTGGGTATAGTGCTGTCTTTGAACACACAATTGTAATTACAAATAAAAACAGAAGCTATGGTCTGAATGCTTGCATTTCCCACCCCCTACCATTAAATTCATATGTTGAAAACCTAATAACCAAGATGATAGGAGGTGGGGATCCTATCCAAGGTGATTAGGTGTGAGAGTGTAACCCTCATGAATGAGATTAATGCCTTTATAAAAGAGGTACAAGAAAGTCCCTTGGCCCTTCTACAATGTCAGCGTTAATTAGTAGTCTGTAACCTAAAGAGTGTGTTCACCAGAACCTACTACACTGGAATCCTGATCTTGGAATTCCAGCCTCCAGAACAATGAAAAGTGTTTCTACTAATTTTAAGCTACCCAGTCTGTGTTATTCTGTTATAGTAGCCAAAATGGACTGAGCCAATGAGCTAGACATATATCACTTCAAAAAGAAAAAATATATAGTTTCATGTAGTTGAAGACTGACAAGCTGACTCACGAAAAATATTTTTTTATTTTAACTTCATAAAATCTTTAGATATTTTATATTGTGCACATATCTCAAAGAGTTACATAGTTTTTCAAATAATGTAATGTCATTGTTGATGTCTGTCTCAAACTATTTTACTACTCATCAAATATTTAACAAAATATGTAAGTTTGAAATTCTTTTTATTTGTAGAAGGGATCTAGTCTAAGCTTTTACTTAAAGACTATCTGTTGGATACACTGGTTTTCTAGAGATCAATAGTAGTCCACCAAGAGGGTCAATTCGTCAGTCAGATCATCTAGGTTTCAGAGAAAGCATGAATTTACAGTATGCTTTCTCAGATTTCATAGGAGACTGCATACGTAATTGGAGAAGTGGAGCTACTATGTTAAAAAATATTACCTTTAGTTAATTTTTCATAGGATACTTTTTATTATCATGAATACTTGAAAAAAATCTTATTGCCTTTTACACATCTACATAGTACTACATTTCTTTGTATTTTAAAATGAGTAAATGCCAGTTTGGGGGTGTGCTTATTTATTGGTTTTACAATAAATAGTAGAAAGGCAAAGATAGTGGTAGCTTATTTTTTTGATACAAAATTAAGAAGCATACTTCTATGTAAATGCTCAGGATAGTCTGTGTATTACAGTGATTAATACTGTACACATAATCAAGTTGACCTCTGGCTACAGGGGAAACATCATTCAGATTTTAATGCTTATACTTATTTTTTCTAAAATATAAATATTAAGAAGTGCCAGGAAATATAAAATACAAATTATATAATAAACCATATTATTATGTTAATATATTTTAAGGAAAAAAAAGGCAAGGGCAAACATGTTTGAGAAATTAACAGCAAAGGAGAAAGTTTACTCAGCTCTAACCCAAGTTTTAATTAAAGCCATGATTGATGACAAATGCCATCTTGCAATGTGACCTCTAGAAAGATCTACAGCTGTTGAATCAATTGTGAAGATGGTCTCCACTCTTTTCAAAGTAAAACACAAAGAAGATAAATCACACTTAAAATTATTAATCACATAAACATGTTATTAATGATATGGAAATCCGGAGACAGGCAAAAAAGTAGTCCTAAAAAATGAAGCAAAGGGGTTTTGGGGATGCTTTATTTGGGAAGCCATAATTTCCAGATTATTAACTTATTCATTTAAAAAGAACTTTTCACTGCATTAATCCCATTTAAACTTAAAATGGAAACACTGAGCAGAGATGAAGCTCTATTAGCTGCACAATGTGAATCAAATGGGACTACAGACAGGGCTGGAGATAAAAAATAGGGCTGTAAGCAGACTTTCAAAAGACATCATTAGCCAATAAATAGCGAGTTAGGAGGGTATTTGAGCTCCAGAAAGTCCTTATCCACCAAGAGTGGTTGTATCCATACTTACACACGATTAAGTTTTTAAAAGAAAGCAAGTGATTGGATTAGAATCACAAAAAGGGGGGGAAAACAACTACAAGAAGGGCTCATAGTGTTTTGACATTGTTGATGAAGACCACAGGGCAGCTGTGGATTTTTTTTTAAAAAGAGATTTAAGCAAAGGTCTAAAAAAGTCAGCAAAACCAAGGTCAAACACCCTCTAGAACTCCCTGATCTGAGCCCATTAACACAAAAAGAAGGAAGATAACTCTAGTGCCAGAAATAAAGTAAAAGATAAATCATGTTGTTGAAGAATGTGTTTTTAACAAAAGTTAAAGGCATGTGAATTATATAGTTTGAAGAAGAGACATTTTCGAACCCATCTTTGAGTAAAGGAAATTCTGTTATTTAGACATCACTCTGTGTTCTCAGGAAGCAGAGCAAAAGGCAACATACTTAAATAGCAGAGTGGGATTTATGCCATAAAAAAAGATGAGATTTCCTGCACTAGGAGTTGTTAAATCCAGGAATAAGAGACAGAAGGAAGCTGTACTTTTCTCTTGAAGGGGTAGAGAATTAAGGTAGCTCTTCATCTGTCAGGAAAGTTTAAGGCAGGGTGAATGGATTAGGTGACCTTTCAAAATTACTTCCATCCCAGGATTTATGATGTCAATATAAACCAGCAGCCCCAAATGGAACCCTGGGCAGGAACCACAGCCTATTGCACTTGTTGTGCTGCTCCTCGGACACAGGCATAGGCAGGTTACTTGCTAGAGGAACTTATGGTCAACAGTGCAAGCCTGGAGTCAGACAGCTTGGGTTCAAAGACTGAGTTTCCACTTCTTCAGTTACAAAAGGTGGGTAACTATTGTACTTGTTTCACTGAATTGTTGAGATGACCAAATGAGATCATGCACATAAAGAAGACAGCACAGAAGAGGAATAAAATAAAAATTAGTCTCATTAAACTCTTCTGCCACTACATCAACCCTTGGTACAAAATGATGCTACTGCAGTGACAGTGCTGCCCTTCTTTCTTGTCTATTTCCCTTTATATTTTTTGTTCTTCCCCACCTCTACTCTCAATAAAAAAAGCCCTATGTGTATCACAAAAAAACTTGTAACTACTAAATTTCATCACTGGATACCGGCAACAGACTGCTGACATATGAGGGGTAGATGAAGTGAACAGCTACACAGATCACTGAAATATTCAAAACTGTTTCTCAACTAAACTAAACTATGGTTTCTTTTGAATGAAATTGTATGCAACTATTAAAATACTTGGTAAAAATATTTAATGACGAGAGAAATTGCTTTCTTGTAAGCAGATAAAGTAGTGTAAGATATAAAAATAATATAAAACACATAAATCCACACAAAGGATTTTGGAAGGTAAAGTACTCCAAAATATCACAGTATATACTTCTATATACCTCTCTGTATGCCAGCAACTTGAGTTTTCTCCTACAGTGTATTCTTCCTAGGTTGCAGGCTTCATTATTAGAAAAAAAGTAAAGTTTCTGTTTTATTTTGTAAAATCTGGCTTTTTAAACTTTCTCTTGTTTTTAAAGGTTTTCTCAAAAAGTTATCAGCTATTAGTTCTGATTCTTTTAGAAAGGAACTGGTTCTTGCATTTTTTGACATGTAATTTAGACATGACTTGTAAGTATACATAATTAATAATTGTAAATGTTTACAAATATAGCATCTATTCATACATATGTAAGTATCCTTTGCAGATGCTATGACAAGATGGTGGTGGTGAAATAACCATAAACCTGAGCTTGATTCTCTTTCATCAGGCTTTTACTATAGTTCAGTATAAATAAATCAATCTTCATTCCCTTCTATACCCTTCTTTTGGATGAAATCCTACACTTCATTCAGAATTTTGCAAAATCAGTGATATTTTATTAAATAAATGAATGAATACATGAATATAGATATAAAAGATACATAAAGTTCCAAAACTAATGTTTTAAAATAATCTACTTTTGGTCACTATTCTGAATAAACTCATTCATCTCCTGCTTACATGTACATTGCTCCCAAAGACGGTCAACATTTACTTATTTCTTTACTTACTAATTATTTATTGCTCAGTAGGTAATCTCATTAAGAATATTTTCTTCTCTGTGTCAACTATTTTAAAAGTGAATCATGTAAGTTTCTCTACACTCATCTTCCACTGATATCCAGATACCTCAGAAAAACACTATAAAAATCATACCGATACAACATGAGTGAAGATAAGAAAAGATGCAGCAAGCAATACCAAGGGTCTCTTTTTCTTTTTTTTCCACCTTGAATACAACATCACTAAAGTTTATTCGCTGCTTCCTTCATTCCAGGCACCACTAGGTTGAGAACACAAAGCCAAATATGATTTCTGAATTTCCAGAGCACATTGTATCTTTTTTTGTATTTCCAAATTTTATTATATTTTTCCCAAATAGACTATAAGCTACTGGATGACAAACGCTATATTGACTTCTTATATTTGTATTTCTATTGCCTGACAAAACATTCAGCTTTCTGAGTAACTGCGTCAATGAATGGACATTGAACAAAACGAGTCTACCTCCAAGAGAATTGTTCTCTATTTTCATAATAGACACCAAAGCCTTAGGTAAAAATATTAAATTTCCTATTCTCTATAGGAGTATCAGACCTCACTTTCTTTTAGCCATTGCCTCTACCTAAAAAAATTGAGGCAAACTTAAATGAGAGAGGCACAGCTACCTCTTGTTTAATTTTCATGTATAAGTTAATTGTATCTTTTTTATATTAAGCAACTTTGGAACAATCATCAAATCATTTAAATTGTCCTCGAATTACTTTGTCCTTTCTGGGTTTTTGTTTGTTTCTGTCTGTCTTTGTTTGTATTAAATAAACTCCAAGTAAATACTGTTGAACCATGTACCCACATCTCTATCGGATGTTAATTTGTAAAAAAACATGTGCTTTAAGGGAGATAGAGACAATTCATCAAGTAAATCTTGTAATGTCCCTCCTCTAGTTAATCAGTTCCCCAGTTAACCATATCGTTATTGCTGTTTTCACAAGGAGACTAACACAGTGGAGGAAGCCACATGAATACAACTAACTGATAATAAAAGAACTGATAAGAAAAAAACAAAACAATTCCGTCAGTCACCTTCAGAAATACCACCCCCAGGAAAATCAAATTGAGCATGTAGTGTGAACTGCATATATCTTCTTACATCCCCTGGGCCAAAAAAATACCTCTTATTTATGTCTTTCACGGCTCTGGCTTACTGATCTTCTCTGGACCTCTTGACTGTCAATATTTTTGTTTGGGGGGAATACTTTTTCTCTTTCCAAGCTGAAAGAAAAATACAAGCTTGTTTTCTCCTTGCCTCCAGGATATAAAAGAAGAAAAACAGCAGTTAAAAAGAAACTCTTTAAAAAAGCAACTGCCATAAAAACAGGAAGCAGACACATGGCATGGGAAGAATTCAAATGTTTGCTTAGTTCATGAAAAAGTTAATTCCTCAAAATGTTGACTGCCTTCACCAAACTACGCTTGCTTTTATTTATCATAAAAATGAATCTTCTCTGATTAAAAAGGTAAAGGAAACCCCACGATTTTAGTAGATGGTATTAAACAGAACCATCTCATATACGTATAATGACTTGAGTCTGATTTTCAGAAAGAGATGACAGCGACTTGGATGAGGGCTGCGCTAAGGACACCTGCTGATTGGTGTGGTACTATCTTCTCTCCTCTCCAATCCAAACCAATTAAGGCTGTGGAATTGCCAGTCTGACATCTTTAGCAATTGTAAGTGCATCACCGTATTGCGGATTCGCAAGTTTCCACATACCAATTCACTTCTAATCCGCAGAAAAATGTTATTTTAAATCTCTATCCATTCTAGATTAACATCTTGTTTGCCTACTGATTCCATTTTTATAATGTTTGACACATTCTATATAATCAAAAGAACTGAGTCCGTTTACTCTGCTGCCTAAAATTCAACTAGCCAACTCATAAAAATGTAATTTCTGATCTTGCTTCTCCTTGATTCAAATACCTGGAAGTTGAAAAATATTCCAAATAAATACACATGAATCTGCCATGCAAAATAATAGGCGCATCCATGCTTCCATTTTTTGAAACCGGCAGGCATGCTCGACTAATCAACCAGAATTCCCTGTGCTATGCATTCATATATAATATATTTTAGACACCACTAGGTTCAAAAGGTGTTTTTTTCCACTCGTCTCAAAATGTCACAAAGCTAGAGAGAAGCTCTGTGATTTGAAATACAAAACATTTTTAGTGTGCCTCTTCCCTTAATCCACCATATTGTATGAAAGTTTTTACATTTCTTACATTACCTAAAGTGTACAGCAAAAGCCAGCACATTTGAGTACATTTCCATCTTATGCACATGTGTACTACTCTGAATTAAAAACAAATTACATACTTTAAATGTGAAAACCTGCTACCCCAGGAAAGATTTTTTTAAATGCTGTGGTTTTTTTTGTTTGTTTGTTTAATCCCACAGTATACTTGCTAACAAGTCAGAGTCTAAATTCTCCTGATAGAGAACATGAATGATGAAGAAAACAAAGTACAGTAGCATTTAATTGAATACTTTGGTCTTAATGAAGCAAACACAAATATCCTACATTTAGCTCTCCACATCTATTCAAATAAAAATTGATTTAGAAATTTTATGAAAAAAGTTCAAATCGCAGAGGAACAATTATAGCTGAATAAGATGAGACATGGCTGGAGCTCTGTACCTGTTGAAATTATTGCTAGGGTTTAATGGACCAAGATGGATAGCTTTCATGGTAAAAATATTTTGGTCAGGAGTTTAATGAGCTCAATGAGATTCTTACATGCCCAAAAAAGCACATAGAACATCTGGCACTGGTTATTACAATAATTCAAGGATTGTTCTGAATGTTATGCAAAAAAGCCAGCAACCTAATCATATCCACTTAAACTGATAATTACAGAAGATGTTTGAGGTGTGGGGTGGATACTGCTCCCAATTTAGAGTCCATACTTTCATTTTCAAAAAAAAAAAAAAAGGTTATTTCCCCTAAATTCTCCAATTCAGAAGCTCTCTTACAACGACCAAAAAAAAAAAAAAGTAGGTAGACAAAGCAATCTGACATTTCTTAGCCTCTGGTAGCTTACATTTACACACAGTAGTCATTGAAAGAATCATTTGTTTTTTTTAAAAAAAACCCACCATTAAGCGTGAAATTATGAGGCACAACAATAAAAGTGAAAACATATGCCATTAATGAAATTAGTAACTATTTACTGGAAATTAGGAAACTCATTTTTAGGCCAACTGTAAAATGCACTTGGAGAAGTAGTCTATAGTTGGACTACTGAGTTGGTAAATTGGATAAGATAAGGAAAAACAATGTTTCCTCTTGCCACCAGCACTATCATTTTCACCTCTCTGAATTAGCTGCTGGGTTTACATCTCATTAACTTACACACACAGAATCATTAGCACTGGAGGGTTAATAGATGTTTCTGTGTCTCGCAATACCTATTAGAGCAGTCAACACATCTTTAATGTGGTATAACTTCCAATTAATTTTTTAAGATCAGCCTTTTCACACTGTAGTCAGCAGTGGTACTCTCAAGTCTACCAGCCTGAGTGTATGTTCGGAAGACCTCTGTTCTCAAGTTTGCAACTGGGTCATAGAGGTCATGGCTATAATTTCCCTTGCTTTTTTCAGAAGATATATTTGGAAATATTTTATTATAATAATACATTATACATAGCACTAACATAAATATATATCAATATAATGTATTTCTATCCAGTGCCTCTATTTTTAAAGCCTTGAATTTTAAATAGCAATTCCATAATACTGATTTTATATAGCAAATTATTTCTTTAATTTTTGGAAAAAACAGAAAAAAATTACTACTGTACGAGACAACCATCTTCACAGAATGTGTGGTGTTTTAGGCAACAAGGCGTACTGATGTGTCCTTCTATAAAAGTATGCATTTATAAGACGCAAAACAATGAGGCTGATATCTCATATGTATATGTTTGACTATTCAAGCTGAATAACTTAAAAGACACCCTTCTTAACTTCCAATCTTTGCAAATACAGTGTCAAAATAATTCTAATTTCTTGGAAAATAACTATTACGGAAGTATATTTAAAAATCAATCTCAAATAATATGTGATGTACAAATATAAAATAATAAAATTATTTATCCAGTAAGATGTTTTCAAAAAGTTTGTGGTTGTGATCATCTATAAAAAAAGAAGGCCAAAATATGTAATGAGTTCTGGAAAGCAGTTTATTTTATGGTGAATGTTTATTTACCTTATTTATCTGCAAAATAACTAAAATCTTCTCATTAAAACAAAGTCTTGTACTAAACGACAACATGTTTGTGATAACAAACCACAGCCAAGGCATTACCTTACATATACTTATCTATTTTTCCTGTAGCAACATTCAAATTGATAAACAAAATGGACTTTATACATGTGTTCATCACACATACACTGTACTTTTCCAGCAAAAGCTGGGATTCTTCTTGTGAGAGTGTTACTATTTTTTGCAGGGGTAGGCGGTTTCCCAGAGTGCAGAGAATGGAAAAGGGGCTCTCTTCTCTGTTGGTCCAAGTAGCCAAAACATGACATGTTTAGATCAGTCTACAAAAGAGTTTATTTTAATATGCATCATTAAAAAGATCCTGATCAAAGATCCTTGATGTGTAGTAGCAGGAGAAAATGAAGTAGGAAATGGAAATGAAATGATGTTTTATTAGGGAGGTTCAGTATCTTAATTGACACTAGTCATTGACTGAAAGTTAAATATTGAAAGATACGATATTTCATATGTGTTAAAATACAATGATGAGATTCAACTTTCTGCAAAGTTGTGAGTATTGGGCTAGTGGTTTAGAATAATCATTCCTTAAGCACAAATAGAATACCTTATATCTCATATATATGTGTGTGTGTATTCACATACACACATAAGTAATGCATATATTGTGTGTGTACAAACATAAGGATATTTAAATATGTGAAGGCAATGAGCATCTTCAAGGCAGTAAGGAATTGTGAGGCAAAGATCTATGAGAGTAAGGATGCACACGTCTGTACCCAGGATTTGGCACTTCTCTCCCTCAACGATATTTGGCTATGCATAGCAGGTAGCTGGCAGGCTAATAAGCTGAAAAATAATTGTGAACAGAACACAAAATACTAAGCTGAGGGGGAGAACTGAACAAAGCATTATTCATTCCATAAGCTTTGGCTGGGAAGCTAAAGTGCTAAATCCTAGGAGTAAGATTAAACAGGAAATAAATCGTTCTTCCCCAAAGATAAAAATCCAGCTTCAATTTACCTGTCTTTTATTAGATTGACATGATCTGGGATTTCTAGCAGTCAATCTTAGCCATGTTCAGAGGACGATAACTGAGAATCTCAAAAAACTTTTACATTTTTAACTTAAAATTCCAACACAAAGGAAATTAAATTCTGAGTGTGATGAAACAAATCAGAACACATAAAGAAATGACATGATGTAGATATTGAAGATTTCAGCCATACATTTAAAAATAACTGTACTATATATATTTCAGAAATTAAAGGATTACACTAAGTAATATAAGAATAAGAAAAAAGAAACAAATGAAAATTTGATAAGTGAAAATATAGTAACTGAAATTAAGAATAATTTAGAATTGTTTGTAGAAGATTATACACAGCTGAAAAGAGAATTAGAATTAAAAGATAAATTGGGAAAAAATAACTTTCTGAGTGAAACACAGAGAAACAACAGAATGCAAAATAAGGTAAATACCATAATGGAAACATAGGATTTTAACTATGCTAAACAGCATTCAAAGAGGTAAGAAAGAGACTGAGGCAGAAGCAATGCTTGAAGAGATAGTGGCAGGGAAAATGGACAAATTTATGGATGACATCAATCCATATACTCAAGTTCTACAACTCACAAGAAGAAAACCAGAGAAAGACAGCCACACCCAGGCACTTCACAGCAAAACAACTGAAAGCCTAAGGCAGAGAAAATATTATTCAAGTGGTCAGAGGGGGAAAAAAAAAGTCTTCTTAAAAGAGCAGTAAGACTGAAAGTTGAATCCTCAACAGAAACAACAGAAAGCAGAGGAGGAGAGAATGATATGCACCATGTGCTGAAAGAAAGTAACTTCCAACTTGAAATTCTGTATCTAATAAGTTGCCAACTTAGAATTCTATATGCAGCAAAAATACCATTCATAAAAAAAAAAGGTGAAAGAAATTTCAGAAGAATAAAAACTAAGGTAATTCATTACTAGCAAAATGGCACTATAGAACTAAACAGTTTTTCTCAAACAGAGTATGAATGATCTCAGATGGAAACTTGTAGATAAAAGAGGAAATAAAAAGCAACACAAAAAGAGTCTATGTAAAGAAATTTATACATAAATATTAATTGTCTGAAATGAAAACAATATTCGGAATTGGATTGCAAGACAATGAAAAATTATATACTGTGAATATATTAACAAAAGAAAATCTGGTGCCACTTAGATGAATATTAGGAAAAGTAAACATTATGGCCAAATGTATTCTTAAGAGAAAAAGAGGGACAAGTTAATGAAAGCAGAATTCGAAGGAAAAGAGACAAATGCGTATCAATGCAGGGGATGTTAGCACATGTCATTTAGTAATAAGACAACCAGACCAAAAAATGCACCTTCCTTTCAAGTCACACAAAATTACCATAATTACCCACATTGTAAGACATAAAGGATATCTCTCCAAATTCATAAAATATCACGGAAAAGTGAAGCTATAAATCAGCAAAATAAAAAAATTACCCAGTAAATCATTTCATGCTTGGCAATCAGGAAATCGTTGCTTAGTTATTCATGACTCAAAGTATAAAGCAAATGAAAATGGAAAATAATCATCCAAATACTAACTGTAATATGATATATCAAAACTTATAAGACGCAACTACATCTGTATTAAGGCAGAGATTGATTCTAAACATTTTTAATTAGACAAGAAGTTTCAGTTCAATTATATAACAATCTACTTATATGAGACAGAAAAATGAGAGCAAATATAACTTGAAGAAATTGGTAGACCTAACATATAGAAGCAAAAATTAATAAAGCACATTTTTAAAAACTTTCAAGAGAGGATCAACAAAAATAATTTTTTGTTTTTGTGTCTCTGTAAAGATCAATAAAATTGCTAAAACTTGGATGAGGCTAACTTAAAAGATATTGCAATGCCAAGTTAAAAAGGAAACAGTAAAAAGGAACATCATTACAAAATGCATGGCTATTAAAAAGAGACTAAGAAGATGTTACTTACTAGTTTATACCAATATATTTGAAACTATTAGATGAAATTTTTAAATATAGCATAGAAGTTTAATTTCCAAATTGCACAGGAAGGAATAGAAAATCTGAATCATAATTTAAAGAACTGAAGTTTGTAATTAAAATCTTTCTCACATTAGAAATGTCCAGCACAGATAGCTCCAGTAGTAGACTGCACCAGACGTTAAAGAGAAGACAGATCTGAGACAAAGTCTTTCAGAGAAAGGGATAAATGTAGATATATCTCTGATGGCTCACAGATTCTCCCCCAATGAGGAATATATACAGTTTTTAAATAGTTAGACCTATATTGATCTGTAGCCTGTAGATCTGTGGTCTGTAGCCACAAGTGGCATTTTAGGTTTAAATTTAAATTAAGTGAAATTAAAACAATAATTTCGTCGTCACAGTAGCCAGGTTTCAAGTGCCCAATAGCCACACAGAGCTACCAGGTACACACTAGACATAAAGAATACAGAATATTTCCATCATCATAAAAAGCTCTACTGGATAGGTTTGAATTAGAAAAATACAGCTTTAAATATTTTCCTATACTATTATAGTCATTCTAGACATTCAGTCTACTTATTTTTCTCATTTAAAATAACAAGGAAATTTCATAAGCATAACACTTTATGGGAAAAATTTAACTCGTACCTTCCTCACAGATTGCTTTGACGCAGGGATTATCACTGTCATTACTATTATTATTACACAAAAAAAGATACTGAGGATAAATCCATAGAACTAGTGACAAATCTTGGCCACCCTAGTAAGTTGCCTATATTCATTCTACTTTGCAGACTTTCACACAGAAAAGCAAAGAAATCCATCTAACAAAACTTGATGCTTACCTTCCAAAATAAAGTTCAACAACTTTGCACCAATTCTGTTGTTCATCAAACAATATTCTGATATGCCCTTTTGAAAATGACTATTCTATGGAAATATTTGGTGGCCTTATTCAGGGCAAATTTTGCTTTCACCTCCCTCCTTATTCCTCCGGTCACCACCAGCTTAAAATTTACAAATTAGTTTTCTAATACAAATTTCTCTGTAGCAAGCAGTTCCCCTAGAGTCTGAAAGTTCTAGGTAAATGGGGAAAAAAGGAGTTTGGAAACATGCAAATCCAAGGACTTCATCGTGGATGTTGGCAACTCACTTAAAATGCATCAAGCCCCTAAGGCCATTCTTGAATGAATTGATGATGTGTTCAAGGTCGGTGTGACCAATTCTGAGGTCACATTTTCATAAGGTATCCAATTAAATATTCTTTTTAAACTTCATTTGAGAGTTCTTTTTAAAATGTTTAAATATTAGAAGTATTTTTATCTTCTCCAAATTAGGGGTTCAAGCAAAAACACCTCTGTTATTTTTAGTTTTGTATTTGATTACATAAAGCCTATAAATTCACTCTGAGTATTTACTAGAATATATGTATGCACAGATCATGCAGTGTGTTTTACGTATGTAATCCCAAGGCCTATGCGAATGGTTGTTAAAAATTTGTAGCTGCATAGATACAACTATGTACATAAATGTATTAGAAATAAAATAATCTGTGGGAATTTAGTAAAATAACTCATTCTAGGGAAAGAGTATTGTTTTCAAAAATATTCCTTATCTATCAGAATATTATATTTAAGATGCTTGTGAAGACAAAAGAAGAAATTAATTTGGATGTTCAGAAAGAGAAAAGTTAATTGATCTATTTCTTCAAAGTATTTTAGAAGTAAAGATTTAAACCACTTTAATATCAAGAACATTTTTAGAAAAGTGTGTTTTTGAGTATTTTCAGACATTATTATAGGAGAAAATATCTAGTTGCTTTTGCCACTTGCTCTGAATATCTCAGCATAAATAAAATAAGAACCAAAGTAATTTTTAAATTATTATGGCCCACTGCAAATGATAAATTTCCATTGAATGTGTTAACAAACAGAAATATACAAATTCAAACAATACTTGGGGTCTACAAGGAAAAGGATGATTCTCAGGTATGTAATAAATACTTATTGAATGAATGAATAATTGAAGGAGAAGTCATTTTGATGATCAAAAATCTGTAAAAATTTAGTATTTTGATCACTTCCAAAAAGTTATTGGATTGGTTTAATACTACTTTTTAGGATATAAGTAAAGTTGGCAGAAAATCATAAAATGATTAAAAAAACAGTTTAGTTGCTTCTAGATTAGGAAATGAAGGAAAGAACTAGAGATTATACATTAGAGAAACAAATTACATGACATATTATCAGTGTTTTCATTGCAACTTAAACTAAGGAAAGTCCAATAGAGTATGATCATTTCTGAAAACAGAATTAATAAAATAATTAATGTCTACCAATTAACTTCTAGAACCAAGATGCCCTGTCTTCAGATATTTATTTATCAGTCACAGAGGGCATGCAATGTCATGAAATGAACAAGAATTCTTTCAGATTTATCCTTTAGATCTTTTCCTTTTGAAAGCTAAAACAGTAAAATGTAAGAAATTTTTCAAGAGAGTACTCAATAACTTTCAGCTATGCTATTCAAAATATATAAATGTAGGTTGAAAATATTTCCTCTCTTTTCCTTTTTCATATAGTTTTATTTAATGTGGGATTCACTATCTTCAAAATTTTTTTTCTTAAATGGAGATAACGCACATGCGAGTTGGAAATACACAAAATGATTATTAGCTATTTTGCTTTCTCTGACTTTTAAAAAACATAAAAACACATTTTCTAGTGAATTTTTTTTTACCTTTTATTAATTCTTATTGTGTTATCCATTAGAAAATTTGTAGTAAGTCCAGGTGTTAAAAATTGAATAAAGAGGTGAAAAGAACATGCCATCTTTCCACCATACAAAAATCCTCTAAATAGAATTTCAAGTCATCAACAAAATGTCAAACAAAAAAATCTAGACTTCTCCCTGAGGTTAGCATAAAGGCATTCTAGGTGTCTAGGGACAGCAGGGTCAAACAGAAAGGATGGCTCTTCCACTTCGGTATCAAAACTCTTCTCTGCCCTCTGAGGGGGAGCAGGACCAGAAGCACCCTGCCACTCTCCTGAGTTAGTCCACTGTGCTTTGGGTTTTTCATTTTTTTCCAACTTAACGGAATTGATGTTTACTTACAAACTGTTTCGTTTTTTTTTTTTCCCTAATATATCTGACTTCTGACTGACAGCAAGTTTATTCAGTATCTGAACTTGAATGGCACTGAACGCTTCAGATATTCTTTTCTTTTGCCAGGTCTCTTCTCAGAAGACAAGAATCTCTGGTGATTCTGAGAGAAGTGTTTTCTATGCACATGTGATTTTTACTCATTGAAATGCATGACAAATGTTGAATAAATAATATCTACAGATACAATGTGTGCATTTGTTCAATGTATACAACACTCTGAAACTTCTAATATCGTTATGGTTCTTGAGCATGTTTATGTACAAATGAAGCATACTCAGTCAATCTCAGAAAACTGTTATTTAACCTCAAAAGCTTGACTGCAGCCAATAAAAGCAAGATAATTCACAATAACTAGTGAATCTCCATTCTGACACTTCTATTCATTCTATGGTATTAAACTTTCCTTTTTCATTTTACTTTTTAAAGTAGAGTTGTAGAAAGGTTTGCACATTTAAAATTCCTCACAGACAATAGCTCTAAAATAGTCACAATATAATAAACAGTCAGGAAGTTTAAGCATAATTCCCTGTGGTGCAGGTAAGTCAGCAAGTAGAAGATTAACATTTAATGTGACAGATCTGCATCTGTTTACTGTGCTTTAGAGCAATGGTACTTTAAGTAAGGATTTTTTTTCCCATGTAGAAATGCAGAAATGTCTCTGAAATTCACAAATTTTAAGAAGTGAAAACAGTAACCTTGGTTAATACGAAACTTTCTGGTAGATTTATGCAGCTCTTAAAGCACAGAGCATGGTGAATATTCACAACGAGCATTTTGCACGCAGCATTCACCAAACTTATTTGAAGACAAGTCAGTGGAAACTATTGTTCATCTGAGCATAGTCTGTGAAACAGCGGACTAAAAAGTGGTGTAAAAGGATTTCACATCGCTGCTTATATTCTTTGCACGTCTTACTTCTGGATTTTACTGCTCCTTCTCTAAGTTTCAATTACTTGCCTAGCATCATGGGAACATATGGGATAAAAAGGTCTCTGACAGACATATGGGTTGAAATGTCTCTGAGATGTCATACTTATATTTCTGTATTGGCAATTTTAAGTAGTATCTCATATTTCTGAATGATTAGAAAAATATAGTGTGTAAACACTACTGCTATGGACTGAATTGTGTCCCCTCAAATCCATATGTTGAAGCCCTAATCCTCAGTGAATCTGTGTTTTGAGATGGAGCCATTAAGGGGATAATGAAGGTTAAATGAGGTTGTAAGAGTGGGCACCTATTCCAATAGGTTCTTGTATGAAGAGGAAGATATATCAGAATTGCACTTGGAGAGAAAAGGCCATGTGAGGACACAGCAAAAAAGTGACAGTCTGAAAGCCAAGAAAAGAGGCCTCAAGAGAAACCAACTCTGCCAGCACCTTGACCTTGGAACTTCCAGCACCCAGCACTGTGAGAAAATAATTTTCTATTTAAGCCATTCAGTCTGTGGTATTTTGTTATGGTAAGCATAACTGAATGATACAACTCCCAAACTGAAAATGAGGTACATATAAACACTTTTTTGCTCTGAATTTGTTATTAACATTTCCCCTATAATTGTTCAATTTCATTTACTCCATGAGACTAAATGCTAGAAAGCTGTGTCCAAACAATATAGAAATTAAGATGATATTTCAAATGGAAGACAGGGAGATAAAAATTTTGCCCCGCTATACTGTGTCCTTTAATTTGCTAGTAATGCCCATCAGAGGTAGTACAGCTTTTCTCCTGCTTATAAAACAATTCTTACTTATATAGCTATTAGGGCTTTTAAAAACATCTTGAAGATAAAAATCCTTCACTCAATAGATTTTCCTTTTCAGTAACATCTTTAACCTAAAGCTATTCTGCTAAACTTTACATAATTACTTCATTCAGTTCTTGGTAAAGATAGTGAACAATGGCTCACTAAATTGTATTAAGTTGATCAGCTCTTACAGATGAAACATTTCTACAAATGCAAAGCACTATAACTCCTCCTGTCTACTTCTGTTGCATCTGTTAATGGCCAAGGCCTTGGAGGGTGGGGAAGGGACTCCAATTCAACTTGATTCATTTCCTAAGTTGATCTAGTAGTTTTCTATTGATAAATAAGTATTGACCATATGTAACATTTACTTAATAGCATGTCAGAGTTACTATTTTCTTATGGTTTCAAGTTTAGTTATTTAAAGTTAGCATACATTTATTGAATTTCAGATGCACGTAGGACATGACTATGTATTAGTAAATAAAAATTAAATAGGTCCTGCCATGTTGGATTTTAAATATAATGAGAAAGAGAAACAGTAATTAAACAGAATATAAATATATGACTAGGATAAATCAAGGGAGCAAGTTTCAATTTCAGGATCAGAGATGGGGAAAGGGTGTGGCTTCCGTGATATTAAAGAGAAATCAACAAGTAAGAAGGAGCCAGGCACCTAAGGAGATGGTGAGGCTGAGAGAAAGCTGTGGTTTCATGCTTGAGGACCCTAACATGAGGGACAGCTGGTCCTGTTTAAGGAATCCAAAGGAGGCCAGTAGAGCCAGGCAGCAGTGGACAAACGGAACAGTGCTTAAGATAAAGCAAAAGTGATGAGAAAGTTCTCAGAATGTTGTTCAAAGACATACAAAGAGCTTGGGTATTAATGAGAAGACAAATAGAGGCAAATTTTAAGAGCCACATCATTGTTGTGGGATAGGGCATGGGGAATCTTTCTTCTCAGGATGTAACAGTGAGAATGTCAATAAAAGAAAGGCTAATAACGAATTTTTGTAATTGTTAGATATTCTAATATTTTATTAATAGTTGATAATTAGACTTATTATAATTTAGTTTCAGTTGTCCCATATGATAAAAAGTGGAGGGGTGGGGAGAGGAGGAGAAAGACGAGGAAGTAAAAGAAGGGAAAATAAATGAAGCATTATTTCGTTTCTTAAGTTAACCCATCACAGAGCATTAAAGCCAGAGATGATACCACACTTTTTTATGGATTGCATGTTATAAAACAGCTTCTTGCTCTACAGCTTCTATAGTATAAAGGATCTCTCTAAAATAAATTGCTATTTTCCTAGGAGAGAAAAAGAAGTCCTAATGCATGTGCACTGTAGCTTAACATAAAGCACACCATCTGGTGCTTGCTTTTTATTTGGCAATGATCTATAATGACATATTATAACAGATTTTATCTGTTAATTACTAAGTAGCAAAAGTGATTCCACTCTCAAACTCTACAGAGCAAAATAAAACAGTTACAGTAATGGGAAAATGTTCCTTAAGAATTGAAAAATTACTTCAGAATTCATAAGTCTGTTTTGTGCAATACTACTATTACTCACTGGTGTACAAATTTATAGCAGAGGTTTAGAACATTTCTTACTGCCTGCACTTCCATTTTCTAATCTGTAAATGTTTTCATGATAGTGAAGTCCTTACTATGCATTATGGATAACACACTAAAACATGTAAATAGCAAAAGAACTAAAAGTTGCTTTATTTTTTAAATGGGTTAAGTCCAATGGCTTAATTAGACTGCATCTCTATATTTTGAACATGGACAAAAAACAGTGCAAATTTATTTGAAAGTATTCTTCTCCCTCAGACATACCAAAAAGTGAAAGCATGTGAAGAATCAAATTAGAAATACAGGTGATATCAAGACACATGATCCAAATGGTCCCTCCTTAGAAACATCTTTAAAGAACTACTTTGATCGACTAAACCTCCCAGAGCCCTGGAGGCTTGCTGTTTTATCAGAAATAATATACAGTTGGAAATATATTTTCTTCACATGAAGCTGGATGGCCGGAGGAGCATTCATAGGAACACAGGTCAACATTTTCACTCTTTTAAAAGACATCAGTGACACTGATGGGTACCCTATCTGCTAGAAGTTGTCACTTGCAGGTTCAAGGAAAAGTAATTTTGTCCCTTAAACCTTTAAGTTAAAAGGATTGAAAGAGAAATTACAAAGTTATATAGACAAGTGGAAGGAGTTTTCAAAGATTGTATGTCCAATCAAGCTTAATTTGACACTGGATCTACATTGTATTGCAACAGTAGAGTGTAGAACACAATTTAAAAATCTGCTAAAAAATTGTGCTCTACACTGGAATTTGATACAACATTGTAAAATGGTTGTAAATCAATAAAAATGTTAAAAAAATAAAAATAAAAATCTTCTAGAACTGAAAAGAGATACGTACTTTCAATAACTGTGAATCAAATAGCAAGTGTGGTATAAGATTTTGTTGCTTATTCTGGAATTACACAGGTACACTTTTAACCT
This sequence comes from Vicugna pacos, assembly GCF_048564905.1. Lineage (NCBI taxonomy): Eukaryota > Metazoa > Chordata > Mammalia > Artiodactyla > Camelidae > Vicugna > Vicugna pacos. The sequence continues at coordinate 49,837,351 of NC_132989.1, forward strand.
AATTTGACTGTAGGCTATCAGACAGTACTTCTTTTTAATTTATTTGGATTAGCTATTTTCTTCTTAGTCACTGAACTCCCAATGCTCAGCTTGGAACAAAAATGCTTAGAAAGTAAACAGCATTGACTATCTTCTCTGGGAGTCAGGTGTAGCCATGACATTAAGTTCTCCTATTGCAAAGTAAGCCAGTCACTTCAGTTACAGAAGAAAAACAAATCATTTTATTCACTTTCAGAATATTTCTTATGATAATAAACTAATATAACACTGTGAACAATTTTTTTCTATATTGTGAAATCGGCTGACTAAAGTCAAAATGAAGAAGAGTGACCTCTGCTGCTTTGGCATTAACTATATCAGTGCATTTTAAAAAATCTGGTAAGCTCCCCTAACCATAAACAAGAGCATCTATGTCTAGAAGTGGTGTACTGGTTCATTTTCATTCACAATAAATAATCAGTCATCACATCTTTGAATCACAGATATTCTATCCTGTGGAAGAGGTCTATCTGACACACATCCCAGTATTTATTCTCCACATATTCCTTTTAGAAATGAAACTACCCTTTCAGCTAGCTGTGACCTTAGCACTAGGCCCCAAGATGTAAGTAGAAATAACATGTCAGCTTTCCTAAAAAGCAACTGCCTTTCCCTCCATATTTGCCTTCCTCTTCCTGATGCCTGAAAAATTGTAACAACAGAAGCAGCCACCCCGGAGCTTAAATGGAAGCTACATGTTAAACCCGGAAGAGCCACTTCACCAACCCTTGACCTTCAGCCAGTGGCAGGGGGGAAAAACATTTTTTTTTTCATGCCACTACATTTGTAATACCAACTTCCCTGCAATCTTAAAAAAGAAAGAAAACAGAAAAAAATAATTTAAAAAGTCCAGTATCTTATTTTTGCAATTTTGTAATTTTGTAATTGATTTCAGAATTAATGTCCAGGACTTCTCCAAACTCCCATAGTCCAGTTTTTAATACCTATTCTCCATTGTAAAATTCTTAAGCCAACCAAATAAGTGACTTATCTGCTGATCTTTAACAGTTAAGTAATAAATATCAATCAATATTTGAACTACAGAGTAATAATTCATTACTGCTTTCTTTATCCTCCTTATAATTAACTGATATTTTTAATATTCTCAAAAGAACAAAAGCAATACTTTCATAATTCATTTCTTAGATTAAGTATTAAAATAGCTTATAGAATGATTGTAAGTGCTCTACTAATACTCCAAGGCTATAAACAACTTTGTTTAAAAGCACATGTCCATTGTCCTCACTCACGGTATAAATCAGGTTCCAGGCAACAAACATATGATGCATCAAAACTGGGTGTGTTGAGGAGTTTAAAGAGAGAACTATTTATTCATAGAAAGGGATAAAGGAGACCAGCCAAGAATAATGTGGTACTCCAGAGGATAAAAAAGAAGAGACAGTCTTCACAATACTTGGGCAAATAAGGTAGCTTCATGGTGTCAACTGCCTGACACAGCTATAGCTATCTGTTAGGAGAAGGAAACAGCAAAAACAAAACAAAGCAAAACAAAACCAAAAACAAACAAAAAAACCCAACAACAACAAAAAAAAACAAGTATCAACTACCAGGGAGAGAAACAGAAAAAGTTACCCCAATCCAGTCTTGTCCCTCTATTCCCTGTTCTCCATCTCCTGCAGGCTCCTGATTAGTCAAAACCAACAAGAAAACCAGGAAGGCAAAACAGCCCACTGATGTAGTTCATACAGTAAACATCCTGGGGGTGGGATCTGGGGGACACGGAAGAGATACACTACATCCACACAAGTTCATATTACGGAAAAGCTTACAGTGAATATCATAACATCAAACAAAGTAAAAGCTCTGATCAGGGGAAAATTTTACAATAAATTAAGCATTATGTTTTCCCATGTTGCACCAAAGCATACTGTCATCAGATTTATTTCACATCTTCATTCTTTTCTGTTTTGCACAACTTCTATCCAATATTCCTTTAATTTTACGACTGAAGACAGTAGACTTATTTGCAAGCTAATAGCGTTGGTGATAGGCAATATATGATTAGAATTGGAAAATGAAACTGCAATAATAGTATACCAAAACCAGTTCAGAATTTCCTGTTTCATTGGGAAGAAACCAACTTCCAAGGTATAAATATGTCTGAACTTTATTTTGCTAGTCATGCAGTACCAAAGAACTCTCATGCTCTCTCAACAAAGGAAAAAATAACTAACTAAACAGTAAAAAAAAAAAAGTCTAGTTTCTAACTGACTTTAAACTGAAAATGAAGATGAGAACAAGGTATTTTATGACACGTAATACCCAGATAAATTCTATGCGATCTATATCACATGATTTCCAATTATTTAGAGTAATTTGTAATCCAGCCAAGATTATGAGCAGAATAGGTAAAATTAAATTAAGGCTTCAGAAACTGGTTACAGACGAAAAGGTTGTTATGCCTACATTTGGGATATTGTTCTTTCTTAATGCATTATCAGTCCTAACATTTAATGCATTTACTACATACTATAGTTACATTCTCTTCTACTATTTTTTAAATTTATTTTATTTTATTTTAATCTCTCTAATATTTGCATATGTGAAACTGATTTGCACCAGACAAGTATGAACAATCTGTGCTCTGCTAAGTATTCCAAGTTGACAGGCAGATGTTTGACACGACAAAAATAACCCAACTGTATCTGATGAGAATGTGCCAATTCAGCATTTGATAAGTAACTGATAATGCTTTCTATGAAGCTGGAATACAGAAGATACCTAACAATGCCTATACAAAGAAGGAAAGAAAGATAGTAGGCACATAGAAAACCAGCACTGTCATGTCTCCAATCTCTACTTTATTGATAAGACAAAAAGAATTTCTCTCCATTACTGTGTTTTTGTTGATAACAGGGGCTGATCACAGAGTAAGTTTGGGGTGAGGCTAGTTGCTGCTCCTCAAATGCCGCTCTATACTACATTCCACTCAGTAAAGCATGTGTGTCTCTCCTCTATCACTAAATGAATTTTCATCTGAAGGATAAATACGAAAGTCATGGATTATAATGAAGAAGCAGAAGTGCAGGCTATTATTTGTCTAGTGAATCCATTTCAACTGCATCATGTCATGAATAATTGTTACACTATATCAAACAATTGATAAAAGAATTATCCAAGGATAAAAATCTCAGATGTTACTCCATTTAAGCAGTACTTCAAATACACAAATGTTCAAAGACTTTTTTTAATAGTATCATAAATTCTTTGTGGGGTATGTGTCTGTGTGTGTGTGTGAAGCACACTACTCATAAGGATTTATGAATACTTCAATTTTCTTTGGAGATTTTAAGATGCAAAAAAAAGCAATTTACCATTTTACCTTTTATATTTCATTGAAGATTTGTATATCTTTATTGGTTATGTAGAGATACATCTTGACATAACAAAAGTTTCTCTGAGACGTTTTTCATGTAATTTGGCTACATAATCAAAGAGTAGAATATGTATTTTACTATATAAAGACAATTTAAAAACAATATATTTTTCACACACACACACACACACACACACACAAAGACAAAGAGACTGAGCTAATTCATATTTCACCAGTAAGTGGAAAATAAATATGATTTAGCTTTTAGGCAAAAGCCAGAACCAACTACAGTGACATGATGGATTTCTATAGCATACACTGGCCCAACTTTATTTATGTTAAATAATGTAAACTTGGTCCAGGTGCAGCAGACTTGGCTTGATGGTGACGGAGGGTGTGTGTGGGAGGAACCCACACTGCTTCCTGCTGGCTACCATCAGATTTCCGACTTGCAGTTCATTTCGGTGTCCAGCACCTTAGGAGTTCTTCCGAATTTCACATATCAAGTAAAACCTTTGATAGGAGGAAGAGTTGCTCACCCCAACCAAGCTGGATGAATGAAAGCTGACAGAAAGGGTAAGAAAAGCTACAGATGCCCACTGGATAATCTATGCTAGCCTTCGCACCTACCAGTGGACATATCAGTGCCTGCTGGTGGTCTCATCCCAAGATTTGAATCTGGGAAAAGGAGGAGAAAGGGAAGATAGAACGAATGACACTTGAATGACTGTGCAACATGTTCCAACTGGTATGAAATGTGAGACATCTAAAATTCAACAAGTGTCTTCAGGGCTTGAGGTAGAGAACAGCAAGAGTGGAGGAGAAAAGGGCTCCTTCCTGACTTCTCACTAGACACCCGCCGCAGAGAGATCACTGGCCCGTGTAGGAGTTTTAGGGGGTATCCTGAAATGTCAACGTCAAACATTGTTAATTAAGAATTTAAAGAACTAATTATTGGGTTAGGAATTCTACTGGACCTGGGACATGGTCAGTTCAGAGATGCTGACAGCACTCAGGAGTCTTGGTCACTAGACTGTATCAGGGAAAGCGTCAGGAGCATGTAACAGCACCAGAAAACCCCGGAAGGACTGAAGAAAGGATAAATATATAAACAAATCCAAAGATCTTTTTCACATCAGGAAACACTGCAATAAGAGCTTGGGGACAGTCTCCAATTAATGGGCTTTGAGTAGATGAAGAGAGTAACAAAACAGGATTTAAAATCTTTGAAAGTTTGACTAAATAAAGAGAATGATAAAGGCTCATCCTTGAGGAGAAATAATTCAAGGAAAAATTAAAATTTGTATGTTTTTTTAAATTTACACTTCTTTATATGTCAGTTTAATTTTATAAACATATATTCATCAAAAAAGGTAAAAAAAAACTAGCTGCTGCTTTAAGATGAAAAAATTACATCTACACGATAATGCAACACACATACATATACATACACATACAGAAGAAAAACATCTAATAAATTAGGCTTTGAATTTATTTTGGGGACTATGTAAATAAAATGTTAAAAAGTACCACCCAACTAGTGGGATGTGTCCCACAAAAGTTTTTTGTTTCGCAAACTTAAAAGTTGGAAATATGTGAGGATTTAAATATTGACTGGGTAAACATAGGCCCCAGTATTTTATTTTGCCTTAAAATATACTCAATTCAAACACTGCATCAGCAAGTCCCTGCAGACAGTTTAGATACTGACATCTAATTAAAATATATTTAAAAATAAATTATTAAAAATTAAATGAGGAGTTAAAGGAGCAGCACAGCAACAGATAAGAAGGAACCCTTACTAATGGGATGGCTGTACTGTTCTAGGTACTTCAAAAGGAATGGTAAGATACGGGTAACTGAAAAACAAGGACCATTAGAAGTTTTCATAAATGATGAGTTTGCGTTTTCTTTTTCTGAAAATGAATTAGACAATATCGAAGAGTAGATCACGAAAACAAGAATGAATTGTGCTTACTGAAAACAAACAAGTCCACCAACAAATTCTATTATGAGAATATCACCTATCAAAAGTAAAACAAGGAGTGAAGCCAGCAATTGGGAATGACACACCTAGCCTTCCAGCAAGGTTTCCATGCCAGTTCTAGTTTAATCCAAGTAACTGCACTGGCTCAATGTCCAGGGCATGTGACAGCTATTCCAGGACTGACAAGCCAGGAGTGGGCTTCCTCACTTCAACAATTCTTTGCAGACAGGTGTTCAACTCATGAAGACCATATCCAACATGCCCTGCCAATATCACTTAGAAGTACTCTATTCCATTCTTACCAACCAAATAACAGTATGTATTTAAATTAAGTCTACCCTAATAGATTAAGAGTTTGTACAGCCTTTATAAATGAGAGAAAAAATAACCAAACTATGTCCTTGAAAAATAAAAAAATAAAACTAAGAATAACATTGTTAATCCTGTTCAGGGACTTTGGCTTATCTCTCTTTTACAGACTTTTTTCCCCCAGTACTAACTTGGATTATCTAAACATGGGTCAAACTGTGACTGTTGTTAAACATATTATCTGACTGGATGTTGCATATTAGAATTCAAGATTCTGCCAGGAATATAACTGCACTGGTATTTTATTAAGCAGCCCTAATTAAGAATAAAATCAGTGAACTAGTAGATATTGCTCAAGAAACTTCAAAAGAGATTTTCTACCGCAGAATTTCTCTGTGATGATGGCAGATTGGTGTATGATTCTGCAATGACATCAAGAAATAAGACAACTTTGCATGGCCTGTCTGAAAAAGCACTCCCTCCAAAAATGGTCCACACATCTTTGCTTATTTTCTACATTACCAGGAAGGTCATTCATTTATTTGACCTATTTTTAGGGTAAACATGGCTAGACATTTTTTTTTCCTCCTTCTCTCTTGAGAGCATAACTTCATAAAACAGGACTCTATCTGCAATTTATTGCCCTAATGTTACTTGCAGAAGAAACACTTCACACCGTATGCTCTCTAATACTGTGAATGTGAACTTGAACTTAAAAATGCAGAGGGAGGATTTGAAATTCAGTGATCTAGCCCAGCTTCTGGTAAGCACCATTATATTCAGGAAAGAATTCAGAATGTAAGTTAGGTTGAAGCTATTCTCTGCAACAGTGGCAGTGAAATACAACAGAAAGTTGCAAGCACCCTACCTTCAAGCACATGCCAGAATGTTGAATCCAACATGAGAATATGTTTGCCCTACACAGGCACTACTCAAATGATGTATTCACCTCCTTCAACTCATCACTGCCATGAGGACCTTTAAATCTTCTCCCAGGCTAGATGCCATTCCTGAAAATATACCTTCCCACCTATTTTTATCCCACATCCCCTAGATAAGCCATAATCATAGATTAATGATCTACTGGATGGATTGCCTAAAGCCTGTCCTTTAACACTGAATTTGCTGAGGTGCTACAGGTTAGATAAAATCTAGAAAGCTCAAAGGTCCAATTATTATCAGCATGTAAAAAGTTCTAGTTACAAGCTCTATTTTATTTTATTTTCCTGATTTAGACACTGCAGATGAAAATCAAAAGTATCTTTTGGAAAGAAAAACATACACACACATAAAAACACACTCACTATGAAACAAAAAAAAGAAAACCAATTTTTACCTAAACATTGTGTACTAAAAAGAGAAATCCCAAATGACCCAGGAAAGCAATAAAATGAAATTCAGTCTAGTAGTAATTGGCTTTGTCTTCTGCAGTATGTTTGCAAGGTATTCATATGAGTTATACTCCACAGTTTTGGAGATTGGTAAAGAGCTGTGAGATTTTAATTAATGGGTTTACATAAACTTGGATATTTTATGGAATATTTCAAAGAATAAAGATTTGTATATATAATACAAAATTAAATTTTAATATTTTAATAAAACTATACAATATATTTATAAGGTATGAGGATGCTTAACAAGAGAACTGTGTATTTCCCAACACTTATGTATATATTCAAATATAATTCAGACCAAAAATTAGCATCAGATGCCTATATTTTGGAACATCAGGCAAAAATAAACTCAAAAATATATTGTTCTAGAAACACAGGTGGAGATTTAGCTTTCCTATTTGTGCAGAAACTTGTCTTACATTGGTATTAGAGGAAGAAATAATAATTTTTAAAAACCTCTGCATATCTTTAGAGACATTTAACTCTAACTTATCTGAGAAGTCCTCTCCTTCATTTGTGTTTCTCTAAGAATTACACCAATTAGAAAATTCTTGCCAGATGCAGAACAACTAAATTTAACCTTATTTATTCTTTAACTCTCTGAAGGTATGGATTGCTTATGTCAATTGCTTGTCAATGATTAAGATGAATTTAAGAAGCAAACATCAGCATTTCCTTCTCTAGGACAGAAAGCTGAAAATTCTGGACCATATGTATGCTGTTTATTCAACTGCAAATATTTATTAGAAACCTATTGTGTGCCAAATACTACAAAAGTTCTCAACAAATGAAGATTAAGATGACAGTCCACCAACAAATTATCCAGATGAGTAGAAACAGAAACACAAGAAATAGTCATAATGTATTAAAATCCATAAAATAATAGAAGTATGGGAGAAATGATACTGCTTGGCCTGAAGGTTTTCTCCAAGAGGAATGCAATTGGCATTTTGGGTGGAGTGATTCTTCCTTGTATTCTTTAGACTTTGTTCCTCAGACATTGTGGAATTTAGGCTTCCAGTAGCATTCTGCAATCACTATGACATTCATCATAATAACTCAAAAGCCCCCTCTCATATTTTTAAATGCCTCCTGAGATAGCGGACAACCTTCTTTGAGAACCACTGTTACTAGACAGTGCCTATTGACGTTGTCAAACCTAAATCGGTTCCATGAAAGGAAAGAATCTAGGAATGCATTTAGGTCTAACTAGATTTTCATGCGTTCATATGTAAGGGTATACTGCTTATGGGCATTTTACTTAAAAGGCAAAGAGTACTGTTAAGGTATCTGTAATTCACTTTAAAATATTTCCGTATAGGCAGCACGATATGTGTGTGTGTGTGTGTGTGTGTGTGTGTGTGTGTATGACTTACATTTAAATTAAATCCTAAGTGCAGTCACTTGCATTAGCCAAGAATCCACACAACAAATATTTTTAGTTATCCTTCTTATCAGAAAGGCAGTTACCTTTAGATCCCATCAATACAAAAGGCTTTGCTGAGTAACAGTGGCTTAAAGAAATGGGCTGTCAGTAGAGCAACTAGTGGTGGTCGACACAGTGGATTGGCTGAAATATTTGAGACACTTTCCATTTTTTCAAAATAGGAATGATCTCTATAGCAAATTTACCTGTGCTAATCAGGTCATGTCTCATGCAAACACTGGAGAATTTTGAGGAAGCCAAAGATTTAGCTATTTCACCACAATTTCCCAACTACATTGTAATGAAAGCATGCCTCAAAGCAAATTCTGTCACACATACAAACACTTATTAAACAATCAATCACTCCTCAGCAAGCAGGCACAAACAATTTATATTGTCAGGTATACTGCTTTCTAGTCTCTATCTTTTTATGTTCTCTGATCAACTCTTTTCATGAAATTTTCTCTAGAGTCAGATATGACAACATCGCAGAGGCAGAATTCTATTACATTTTATAGAAGGCATCAGGGAGACAGAAATTCTCTGACCCAATATTGGCAAAGGCACATTTAGGAATCAAGCTTCAGGCACTGGATGCTACGGGATGCTTTACAACCTGGTCCTATGAAGTGGGGGACTGTCCAATGCACATATCTTGAATACCACTAATTCCACTTTACCATGTTAGGTAACAGTTCCACATTCATGATTGTTAACAGGCCACTATTTCCAATAATGAAAACCGATTTCTGACATTCATTCTTTTAATTTAAAATGCACAAAATGTTGACATAGATAACAGAGGCTCTGGAAATTCTCTCTCATAAAACATAACAGTAGCTGATCACTCATGGAATACGGGTTAGGAAAATTATATCTGGAGATGAAATGGAAATTAAATAGCATATACATAGATATCACATTTTTCTATGTTGAATTATTTTAAAGTAAATTATTGAGATCATAGAAACACTTTAGAATTAATCCCTAATATTCCTGCATCCAGCCACACAGGTGGGCACTTTAGTTGTCTGATCTGAATGTAAAATAACGCTGATTTTAGAATATTTTTATATATTTCGTCAATGTAACTTTCACACAAATTGTAATTCAACATCTTAAAAAAAAAAAGAAAGCTAAAAATTCACCAAAGTTACTAAACAGTTTGGATGACTTTTTTGTGTATGCTTGCTAATTAATACTTATATGTGTGGCAGAATGTGGTCTTAGTCTTAAAAACTGTAAAGTAAGATTGTAGAGAAACAGCCAGCACTTATCTACCTCTAATTGTTGGCACCAACTGTTCTCTAACTAAAAGAACCTAGATATGCATAACAAATTCCTTTACTATCAACCTCCTATTTTCTTGATGTAGAAGTCCCCAAATTTCCACATCAAGAATTATTTTTCCCTGTGTTCTTGGTCTCTACCTCCCTACCCCTTCTCCTAATCCTATAAACAAGGTCGAATCTTACTACTGAAAAAACATTCTCTAAATCCTGTCCCTATTAAACAATTTATATTATTTATTTTATGCACTTTCAAACTTTCTAACTCTAAGATGTATAGCTCAGTGGTAGAGCATTTGACTGCAAACTTTCTAACTCTCCAAGGTCTCCTAATTGTCAGATTTGGTAACCTCCTCCGGGTCTTTAAAAATCTTTCTTCATCTTCCCATAATGTTTACCACTCTAGTCTTGAAATGTTTTCCTTTTCCTGTCTTCCTTCACACAATCTTACTAATCTCTTCTACAGTTCAGGCCAGTGTTTTTCAGTTTATTTTTTTAACCTTGAAATGTGAGAACCCAGCCTTTCTCTTGCCTATTTATTTTTATTGAGGTAACATCGGTTTGCAAGACTATGTAAGTTTCAGGTGTACAATGTTGTATATCTACTTCTGCATACACTACCACCAAAAATTTACTTTCTACCTCTCACCTGTTTTTCAGTTTAAGTCCCCAACTGGTCTTCCTTTTCCCAACCCTGAAATCTTAGCACTCCCAAGTGGTTTTAACCTCATCATTATTCTCTATACTTTATCTTCTCTTATCTTACCAACAACACATCAATGAAAACGGTTTTAATGTTTAACATTATGAAGACTTTTAAAGTACTTCCTGTATCTTTTGAATTCTAGGCCTGTACTGTCCCCACTACTAAGCCTTTAAAACTCAAATAAACCAAACAGAATGTATCATATCTTAACCATGTCTATTTTAAATGTCAAGCCTGCTCAGCAGTTGACAGGAAGCCAATCTCCAGTCTATAGGGGAAGTTAAATATCACTGTAAACATAACAAGATGGATAACTGTGTTTCCAGAATTCTATATGATTGGAAGTGATAACTGTATGAAACATTTGGGGATTGACGCAAGACTGCTATTAAAAATGCATTTTCAGTAGTAAATGATGGTTGCTATGCGCCGCCTGAGGTGGATGTGCCCAGCTAACTACAAAATCCATTTTATTCACTAGGATATGGAAGTTGAGGCAGTACCAGAAGGAATCTCCCTCTTCACTCTGTCTGAAGGCAACACTCAAGATCTTCTCTAATTAAAAAGTGGGGAAAAAATTTAAAGAATATCCATTTGAGAGGCTACCAAATTAGAATTTTCAGATCTTGCTCTGCTATTTCCTCTGCCACAGGTCTTTTCTCCTTTAATTTTCTTTGTTGGAGAATGTCATCACCAGCCATCAAATCCACCAATACACAAAACTGCTGTGTCTTCAGCTTTCATTTTCATCATTCCATATATATTTGTTTGCCAATTTTGTTAACTGTTCTTTTAAAAATTCTAATTCCTCTCCATTTTAATGAGTGATTTCTTAAAGTAGCTACTCATCACTGTAATAAGCTCCTTAATTCATTGTCCTTCCTTCATACCATCCCTCTAGGGCCCACTGTCATTTTTTCATAAATTTTATCTTATTAAGAAAAACATGCGGAATGCCTCCACTTAAAATGTGCCAATGATTAAATATTATCTAAAGAATTAAGTTCAGATTTCTTAGCTGTTCTCTGTAGTTCCTAACTCTCTGTGTGCAAATAACACCCTGATGTCATGTCTCAGCTTAAAAGTGCTTCCTCCACAGACTCATGTTTTCCCTCATATTAGAAAATAATCTTTCCCTCTTCAAAACTCATAGGATTTATATTTACTTTCCTCTTCATGCTTTTCATTTTCAATCTTGTATTATGACTATTTATATGTATATTCTATGTACATAAGTCAATGTAGTGGGCACCCTCAAGGACTGCATTTTTATTTTCTTTATGTACTTAATAATTTGTTGAATATTTAATCCTACATTTGAGATATATACATATAGACTTAGAAACACTACTCTGACAACACACTGATGGGTATGCATGATAAGCAGAAAATTGTAGACACAGAGACCAGTTGGGAGGTTAGTATAACACTTCTGACAAAAGGTCATGAACAAATATATTAAAAAGTATGAATTTCATCTCTTCATATTTTATTGTTCAGCTGCTTAAAAAGAAATATCATAAATTGTCTCATAAATTTATAGAACTGATATCATTATGCTTAGAAAGTTGACTCTAGTAAATTACACAGGTCTTGGCTGTCACTCTAAGATAGGTTTAAGTTCTGAGGAAATCCCATTTTTCCTGATGTTATATATCTTACTAACCAAAAGAGGACTGTAGTGGAAAATCATCATCCCTGTCTCAGACTCTGTAACTCTCTGAAGCCTGGCTCATCTTTTTTTCATCGCACAGCAGGCGAGAAAACTGGAAGGCTGAGTTGATGACTGTTATATCACAATCATTAAGAGGAAATAAGGCAAACTGTTCATCAAAGAAATGACAACAAAAATTACTGGGTTTCAAAATATCCAAAACTGAGAGCCCCAGTAGTACAGTCATTTTTCAGTAGTCTTCTCATAAATTTTCACTTTACAATAAGTAGAAAGGCCAACCAGAATGGCCACCAGATTGGCAAGAAACCATCCTGCAAGTTTCATGAGTGCGACGTTTCTGAGTTACATATATTATATATTCACATTTTCCATATCAATGGTATGTGCATTAAATACTTCTGTTATAAGACGAATGCAGCTGGCTCTATTGAACTAGATATGCCATGCTTAAAATGTTATACTAAAGCACAGATGCAAATATAAGTGCCACGAGTACACAAGTTAAACAGTAAACTAGAATCAGAGAACTGCATGGAAATGCTTCCTACCATACACATAATGTATTACTGGTCCAGAGCCAAATTTAAAATTACTCAAGTATTCATTTTATAATTATAGGACATTATAATAGTAGCTAGTTCTAAGATACATGTCAATTACCTATACCAACTCTGCATTTGTACGATTTCACTGGAATCAGGGAAAGTGCAGAAGAACTATGACCAGAACAGAGTGATTTCCTTCTCCCTAATTCCTTCTGCAAATGAGCTCGTATCTTCTGGTTTCAAAGACAGTGCCAGGCCTCCATTAAATGCTAAAATATTGCTATGTAATTATTATATATTCTACTTCAGGATCTTTCTTTTCCCCCTTTCAATGATCTTAATGTTCATTGTCCTAATTCAGTGTCAATCACCACGCCTAAAGAGATACTCTGCTCTTTGAACCACTTTCTTACTTTTCCTATTGAAACATAGCTGCTTATGTTTTGCTTCCTTACATAGCCTGGGAATTTCTTAAATAGACTGAGAAGCCGAATAATGGCCTTTTAAAGGTATCAGGTCCCAATCCCTAGAACCTGTAAATCTTATTTTATAAAGAAAAGTATCTTTGCAGATGTGATTAAATAAAAGATCTCAACATGGGGAGATTATCCTAGTTTACATGGATGGGCCTTAAAGACCATAGTAAGTGTCCTTGCAAGAGAGAAACACGGAGATTCAACACTACACACAAATGAAGGAAGAATTTAGAGTGATTCAGCCCAAGGATGGGAACATCAGCAGCCATCAGACTAGAAGAGGCAAGGAATGGATTCTTCTATAGAGCCTCCAAAGGACGCAGCCCTGCCAACACCTTGATTTCAGACTTCTGATCTCCAGAACTGTGAAAGAATAAATTTCTGCTGTTTTACACCACCAGATGGGGGTAATTTATTACAACTGCCACAGGAAACGAACACAACAATCTAATGAAGAAATCCCTGCAAAAATGGCCTCGACATAGTATGGATTGATAACTTACCCTTGAAAGAAATGTATCAAAATGACAGAGACTCCTAGAGAAAAACCTTTAACTTAATGGAATATATTTCATTTTGTTGGAAGTTTGGCTACATTATTCATCAGTGTAGGAGTGTTTCCAAGTAGGAAGAAGCAAGTAGGTACCACTTAAACTTCTCCATAATCAAGCCTGGCAACAATCTTTTAACAGTTATCTCTACTCCTTCAAAGAGTTTGTTTTTTTCCCTATTATTTCTTCTTCCAAACTCAAAACAGCCAGAAAATTAAGTTAAAAGGTGACAATTGGAGACAAGATCCTAAAGAGTTTAGGGCACCAGATTACTCTAGCAGCATTTAAACATTCACCCACCAGCTAAATTCTACTAGGTATTAACTCAGAGTACAGGATGCTTTCTCCAAATAGAAGGGTAATTTATCTTACAGAATGAAATCAAGTTTATCAGAAGTATCTGGATGTCACAAGAGTCAAGATTTATTTTAAAAAATAGTTCTAAGGAAGAGGAAGTAAGAAGATAGAAAATATACACTGGGGGTATTTTCTTCCAGAAAGCACATTTTTTGGAAAAAAAAAAAAAGTAAGATATTTTCCATGTGCATATTCTTAAATATCAGAAAAACTTTTCTTTAACCCTGATTTCTCTCCCTGCTATTAATTCACCTAGCTATAACTTCTGTGCCTTAAACATGCAGACTTTTATTCATAATTTTGTGGACCTGGGTCCTCTCTGAGCAGCTTCATTTCTTTTACCTATTCACATCCAAAAAGACAACAGGCCAGAGGGCATCACTCATTTTATATTTGCTATTACCAGATTAATAATTTTGTAAGAAGAAAATTAGAAATGTTATAAATCATAATTTTGCCTGCTATTTTATTAACACTTCTTAAAGTGTATTGTTTACTCAGAAAAGTGGACCAAAATAAGAATATAACCCATTTATGACCACAAAGCAGAGAAGTCTGTGTAGTGTGTAGATACCAATTAAGTCAATCAACAACATTTATCAGGACCTCAGAAGATCTCTTCTGCATCCTCCCTACTTCCCTCCTTCTCTGTAAAAGTAATCACTCTCCTGACTTCTAAGACCATAGGGTAGTTTTGTCTGTTTCACACCTTACATAAATGAGACCAGCACGTCATGTACCACTTTGTGTCTGGCTCCTGTGGTTCAACCTTATGTTACTTTTATTAATTCATATCATTGTAGAAGATACAGTTGTTAAATTTTGGTGTTATATAGTAGTCCAGCAAATGAATTCACCATAATTTATATATCCATTCTATTGTTGATGGAGATTTTGTGTCATAATATTTTACAGTTTTGTGTCATAAACTTTCTTACACATGTATTTTGATACATTGCCTAAAACTGCCTTGGATGTGTGCATACCTTGATATCCTGGTATGGAATTGCTGGGTCACAGGGTGTGCATATCAGTTTTAGTAGATAATGCCAACTCCTATGCCAAAGGGGCTCTAACAATTTATACTCCCACCAGCAATGCATGTTTATATTACTGTCATATTTTGTTTTCTGAATTTTATTTACCAGGACAAGTGCCATTTCCTCATATTGTTAATTTTCATTCTGATGAAGAAGTTGAGAAATTTCTCATATGCTTATTAGCCATTTGGGTATCTTTGTTTGTGATAGTCCTGTTCAAACTGCAAGGCAATAATTCTCTTGGGTTATCTATGTTTTCTTGTAGTAGGAATTCTTTATATATTCTTGGTATAAACTCTCTTGGTGACATGTATTGCAAATAATCAATCATTGGTTAGCTATTCATTCTTTTAATAATGTCTTTTGATAAACAGAGTTCTTATATTTAATGTGGCATAATTTACTACATTTTCCCTTTATCGTGTTTTAATGTCATATTTAACAAAACTGCTTACCCAAAGATCAAGAAGACGTTCTTTCATATTGTTTTCTAGAAACACTGTTTTCACTTTTTAGACTACACTTTAAAACTGTAATCTGTATGGCATTTGTTTGGGAATTGCGTAAGGAAGGCACTGTTTCATTTTATTATTTGCTAGATGGGTATCCAGTTATCATAATGCATTTAAATTGAGTCGACTAAGTTTCACCCATTGCTCTGCAATGCCACCATGTCATAAATCACACATAAGTTATATTCTGAACTCTCAGTTGTATTCCATTCTTATATTTGTCTGTCCTGTGCCAACACAGCTCTGTCTTAATTATTGCAGCTTTATAGTACATCATGCTATATGGTAGTATATTCCACTAAATTTAATATTTCTCCTAAAGAGTAATTCTACATTCTTGATCCTTTGCATTTGCCAGTTTTCACACAGCCACACATTGGTGAGGTTTTGATTGGATTAAGTTTAATTTGTAGACCAGTTCAAAGAAAACTGACCATGTAACCTATGGATATATAAGATCCTTTCATTTACAAGATCTTCTGTACAGAGTTTTTGCACATATTTCATTAGACATATTTCTAAGTACTTTATTGAAAATTATAACATATTGAAAAATTGTATTTCCCAACTAGTATGTCTGATGATAGATATAAAACCGGTTTTTGTATAATGACTCTGAGCTGAATTGACATATTTTAATAACTTATAGATTCTCTTGACTTTTCAGTATTTACTGCGAATAAGGAGAGTTGTATTCAATTCTTTTTAATTGTTGTACTATTATTTTTATGCCTTATTATATCACCTATATCCTCTAGTAAAATGTTTAATAGAAGTAGTGGCAATAGGAATTAACCTTCTTATTTAGAATAAAAGAGATAGCTTTCAAAATTCTATAAACAATTACAATGTTTAACAGTATGTTGTTCAATTAAGGTTTTTTTATCAGATCACTTTCTACTTCTAGTTCAGTAAATGTCTATAAAGAATAGATACTGATTTTATCAAGTGCTTTTTCTGAACTAGTAATGTAATTTAATCAGAGCTTCCTTTTTCTGCTATTACTATAAAACACCTTAACTGATCTTCAAATGTTCAATTAATATTGCATTCATGAGAAAACACAAATTGTGACATTATAAATGTATACTTTTTATAAATTATTACACTTGATGAGTTAATATTTTGCTTAGGATTTTACATCTGTGTTTCCTAGTGAAATATGCTTGTGTTATCTGAACTGTAACAACCTCGTCAAGCTGTTGTCAAAGTTTTATACTGATTTCATAAAATAAGTTGGAATTTTTCCCACATTTTTTATTCTGTGGAAGAATTTTTGTAGTATTTTCTTCATTTCCCTCTTAAACGTTTTGCAGAATATACTTCTGAAGCCATCTTAGTCTCAAATTTTCCTTATTTAAATATTTAAGTCTTTGATATTATAGATTGCTCATATTGTATCTCTCTTCTTGTGTAAGTTTTGGTAGTTATAGTTTTTAGAGGAATTTGTTCACTTCATCTAAATCTTAAAATTGAACATGCTTCTCTCATAAAAAGATGAAACTGACACTTGTTTTCATCCAAAATATCTATTTTTATAGTTTCAAAAATAAATTTGTGTTCATTTTTTAGATTTCTGTTAAGTTTGAATTTATGTTTTTATCAATTACTAGGACTTATTGTGCTACTGGCCATGATTCTGTCCATTTATTCTTCCAAAACCATAATAGTTTTCCTATTCTTAAACTATTTTCAATAATCTGAGAACTCATTAATAACTTTTCAACACTCTGGTTTTGGAAAAGTATGTGATCATTCTACTTTCTAATTTCTTTTTTTTGTATTAAATTCATCCCTTATTAGGCTTTTTAAAAATTTCTTATACACATATAAAAGTTGCTTAATTATCTCCAAGGTTTAATAATTGAGATAGAAAATCAGATGCTATTTGTATTTGTGTTTCTAAACAAAAATACTCTTTTATTTTTTTAAACTTTGCTACTATTTTCTGGTTTCATTTTATTTGCTTATCTGTATGATTTTGGAGACTTGAATGGCTTACTTTTTTTTCTTACAGTTGATTTTTATATAGAAACGATAAAACTAATATTTTCTATTTTTCTCCTATTGTTTCTTGTTCCAGTTATTCTATCTCCCATGCAGTTTAATTACTGCATATTATATTCACTCAGAGACACAGAAAAAAGAATTACTAATGGTAGACTGAGAATATCATAAAAGATATGATAAAGTTCCTGGGCTCTAAGGTAATAGAAGCAAAAGGGTGTACCAGTTTAATGGTCTTGAACAATACCCGGTCTCTGGCATAGAGACAGGCATAAAAGTCAGATGAATTATCCTTTTACTATTCTCCACCCCAATAGGTTCATTCTGACTCAAGACCTGCAAATAGTGTGTAAAACCTGTGTTCCACTGTAAGTGACAGGAACTAGGGGGATTAAGAAAAAACAGAGTAAAACATACTGCCACTTTTTAGTAGTATGACCATGTAAAGTTACTTAACTTCTCCTATAAAGCGGGGTGATTAATATTCTTACTATACAGTGAATAATCAATAAACATTGGTCATTATGTTTATTACTGTTACTATTCGATTATCTTCGTTCTTATTTCTGTTATCATCAACATAAAGACTACTATTTTAAATGTAGGTCTATTGTTGAAGTTTGCAAAGACCTGATCAGCAAGGTCGTTGGTCAATCCCAGTTTTGATATGTACTATTATGAATGGTCTTCTTTTATTAATTTGGAGTATTTTAGTGCTTAGGCAAGTTGTAGTTTCTTAAAATAGAAAGTAGTTAATTTAAGTTTTTGTTTCTTCAAATTTTGATTGTTTTTAATCTCACAACAGTTATTTAAACAAATTTCAATGCCTAAATAAATATAATTTATATTTAAAAAATTATTTTTCATTAAAAAAAAGATTTTCACCCTTCCAATATCCTTGTTCTGGAGGAGCAGTGGAAAACTGAAGCTTTTTTCCCTATGGTTTACAAAGCTATTCCCCTATCAGCTGCCATCATTCACATTACCACATTTACCTAATTCCTGAACTATTGTATCATTCAGTCTGGTCTCATCACTTCCAATGTCACCTTATGTAAAGCATTTTTGGAGTGATACCCCCATATGTTTCTACAGCAATCTAGATCATGACTCTCTATATTCTGCAGAGCAAACAATAACTACTGGGTACATAACAATGTTGCTGATGCCTTACAGGCAGTTTCCAGGCTTCACGCTAACCCAAGAAGTACTACTGTAGTCCTACTGAGGAGTAAATGAAGACAAAAGTAGCTAGGCTATTCGCACAGCTAGTGAGCAACAAATCCAAGATGAAATCAAGTTCCAACTTCAAAGGCAGCACTTTTTCCCATGTTATGAAGTCACTGGTTAAAGTCCATGATTCTGAACGGTCTGCATGAGTTGGCTCCAATTGTTTTTGTTTTTCTCCCAACTTTAATTTCATCACTTCATATTTCTTATCTTTAACTTGAAATGTACGCTAATCCTTGAGATGCTTTCCAATGTCTCCCTCCATTACTCTATTGTCATTATTCAGCTTTTACTGTCCCTCTTCATGATGTCTAACTTTTAGAATCCTTCCCATGAGGGGTGTTTCAAATACTGCTTCTTCCTTGAAGAACTGACAGCCTTCCCTCTACAAAGTCTACAAAGTTATGAGCAAATAAGTAATTTTTATTGCTTCTTAATATATTGTTTTACAGTAATATATTAGGTTTATTTATGTACAAGTGTTTTTCTCTAAAACAACTTACACAGTCCTTGAGAGATAATTTAATTGCATGTGTGCCTAATTTTAGTAAATCAGAGTGACTTATCGAACGTGTGTTTAATAGGTTAAGTTTACTTAAAGTATCCAAAGTAAAATATCACATAGCTGTTCACTGGGACCACAGTTCAGGATCTCCCACACCAAAGTTCCTCCCCTTATATGTGACCTGCCTTGAAAATTTATTACTAAAATTTTATATAAGTTTAATGCAAATAATTTTAAAGGTAACTGGTAAAACTGAAAAAAGTTATAAAATAAATATAATATAAAATGTACTTTTTAGCTTCATTATTTAATACAAATACTATTCTCCTTTTTATCTACTTTCAGAGAAAGTGAATGCTTGATTATTAAAGAACTGATTACACAGCTTGTAAATTATACAAGCCATTGAGTTTCCCTCCCTTCTGCTGAATGACTTTTGCCCATTTTCCCCTTAATTAGCATAGTGAAATTCAAAGGAATGCAAAAAAAAATGCAATTCAGGCCATTTGATTTTGCTTTTTTGCAGTAGAATAAATAGTAAAGAACAAACTTAAATTATTTGTCAAAATAATGCCGAGAATTTTTAATGTTACACCTCTGTCATTAATATAGGTAATTGACAGCTGACTCTATATTTGGTATTAAAAATAAATCAGCATCTTTATTGCCCCTCCAGAGAAATATTTTTCATTTTGATGAGTGGCTATTTGTAAGACTAATAACATAGATGTGCCAAAAGTTCTATAAATTACTGTGACATTCCTAACTAAACAAAAACTGTAAATATGAAAGCTGTTTCCAGCCACAATACCCCTCCTCAGTTACAGGGTTTTTACCTTTAACAGCCGAAGAGGTCATCTTCCTAGGTACATTTTATAGTAAAACAAGTATCACTTAAAGCAATATCTCATTGTATATGCATGTTTCATTAAGTATGTGATGTAAGTTATACCCTGAATGTCCTAAAGAGTGTGAAGTGAGCACTGGTAGAAAATGAGAAAGTTAACCAGAGACAATTCAAATGCCCTTTTAGGTAAGTATTTTAATGTTCAGTCTATAATACGTTCAATAATACCTAATGCCAATCTAGTACTCTCTAAATGTAGAAAGAAAGAAGCTGAAGGATCTGATGCTTAGTGTTCAATTTCAAAGGAGCACTGTCAGTGGCACCAAGTTAACTGCATAAAAAAATTTATTTATTTTATTTATGTATCATTCATTTATGATACATATTTGCCCTTACTACCTCTAGGATCATTGTGATTTTAATAAAAGCAGTTCCCCCACAAAAAAGCAGAATTTCTAACAAATGTTAATATCAGACATAGTCAGTGATTCTACTGAAATGTATGTGCCTCATCAATATGCAAAGACCTAAGTAAGATGCGATTTCCCTAGCCAAGACATGGAAACAACCAGAGTGTCCACTGACAGATGACTGGATAAAGAAGTTGTGGTACATTTATACAATAGAATACTACTCAGCCATAAAAATACAATAAAATAATGCCATTTGCAGCAACATGGATGGCCCTGGACAATGTCATTCTAAGTGAACTAAGCCAGAAAGAAAAAGAAAAATACCATATGATATCACTCATATGTGGAATCTAAAAAAAAAAAAAAGACAAATGAACTTAATATAAAACAGAAAAGATTCACAGACATAGAATACAGACTCGTGGTTGCCAGGAGGGAGGGGGGCAGGAAGGGAAAAACTGGCAGTTTGAGATTTGCAGATACTGACTGGTATATATAAAATAGATAAACAAGTTAATACTGTATAGCACAGCAAAATACATTCAGCATCATGCAGTAACTTATGGTGAAAAAGAATAGGAAATTAATATATGTATATCCAGGTATGACTGAAGAATTGTGCTACACACCAGAAACTGATACAACACTGTAAACTGACTATACCTCAATAAAAAAAAAAGATGTGATTTCCCAAAATATAAATACATAAAAATGCACACAGAGTCTATCAGTGAACATGATTACATAAAATATAAACCATCCACAAAAAGCATAATATAAGTTGGACAGAGGAGGGCCAAAAAAAAAAAGGAGTTAGACAAATAAATTTGAGATAAGATTTAGAACATTCATACACCAGAATATGGTATCTGTATTTTTGCCTTAACTTTTGCTAACAGTCATGTTATACTTGGGACCTACTCCTCCCTCTGGCAGAATTGTTAATTAAGTCCTTTTCTGCCAGAGGGAAGTTACTTGACCCATTCTGGTCAATCAGAGTACTCAATTTGTGTGACCTAACAGAATCAATCAGAATTCTTTATCTAGAATTGAAAATGTAGACATTTTTTCCTAGGTTTATTGAGATATAACTGACATATATCTATATGTTTAAGGTATACAACATTTTGATTTAATATACATATATTGCAAAATGATTACCACTTTAGCGTTAGTTAACACCTCCCTCACATCACATAATTACCAATTCTTTTTTATGGTGAGAATATTTAAGATCTACTCTCTAAGTAACTTTCAAGTATACAATACAGTGTTATTAACCATAATCACCACACTGTAATAAGATCCCCCAAACTTATCCATCTTATAACTACAAGTTTGTACTCTGACCAACACATCCCCATTTCCTCCACCAACACCACCATCCCCCTCACTCCCAAGAAGCATCATTCTATTGTTTCTATTAGTTTAGCTTCTTCAGATCCCACATATAAGCCAAATCACACAGTATTTGCCTTTCTTTGGCTGACTTATGTGACTTAGCATAATGCCCTCAAAGTCCATTCATGTTTCCACAAATGGAAGGATTTCTTTCTTTCTCATGGCTGAACAGCATTCCATTATGCATATACACCAAATAATCTTTATCCATTCGCCTGCTGACAGACACTTAAGTTGTTTCTATATCTTACATCTTGGCTATTGTGAATGCTGCTTCAATGAACATGAAGTGCAGATATCTCTTTGAGAACCTTTTCATTTCCTTTAGAGATACATCAGTAAGTGGGGTTGTAGGATCATGTGGTAGTTTTATTTTTAATTTTTTTGAGCAAGTTTCTACCGTTTTCCATAGTGGCTGTATTAATTCACATTTCCATGGATAATGCAGAATGGTTCCCCTTTCTCCATATCCTCCCCAACATCTGTTACCTCTTTTTTCCCTTATAAGAGCCATCCTAACAGGTGCCATTTGATGTCTCATTGTGGTTTTGATTCACATTTCTCTAATGATTAGTGATGTTGCACAACTTTTCATGCACCTCTTGGCCATATGAATATCTTCTTTGGAAAAATATCTACTTAATTCCTTTGCCCAGTTTTTAATTGGATTGTTTGCTTGTTTTTTAGTATTGAGTTATATGATTTTAAATATATTTTATACATTAACCTCTTATGAAATGTATAATTAGTAAATATCGTCTACCATTCCATAGGTTGACTTTTAATTTTGTTGATTGTTTCTTTTGCTGGGCAGAAGCTTTCTAGTTTGATGTAGTCCTACTAATTTTTCCTTTTGTTGTTTTTGTTTTTGGTGTCATATCCAAAAGAATCATTGCTAAGACCAATGTCAAGGAGCTTTTCCCTATATTTTCCTTCAGGAGTTTTACAGTTTCAGGTCTTATGTTTAAGTCTTTAATCCATTACAAGTTAACTTTTGCACGTGGTGGAAGATGGAGGTCCAGATTCTTCTGCTTGTGGTTATCCAGTTTTCTTACCACCACCTACTGAGGGGAATGTCCTTTTCCCTTTGAGTTTTCTTGGTTGTCTTGTCAAATACTAGTTGACTGTATATGCAAGAATTTATTTCTGGGCTTTCTATTCCATTCCATAAGTATATTAACCTATTTTTATGCCAGTATCATTATACAGCTTGTACTACAGTTTGTAATCAGAAGTGTGATGTCTCTTGCTTTGTTCTTTCTCAGTATTGTTTTGGCTATTTGGGGTCTTCTCTGGTTCCAAGCAATTTTTAGGATTTTTTTTTCTATTTCTGTGAAAAATGCCATTGGAATTTTGATACAGATTGCACTGAATGTATAAGGTGGCTTGGTGTAATATGAATATTTCAACAATATTTTCTTTCAATCCATGAACATGGGTAACTTTCCATTTGTTTGTGTCATCTTCTACTTCTCTCATCAGTCTTGTAGTTTTTAGTGTACAGCTCTTTCAACTTGCTTAAATTTATTTCTGACTATTTTATTGTTTCTGACACAGTTGTGTCAATAGGCATAATTCTCAATGATATTAATCTAATTCTACTTTAAGGGTCACAATGCCCATATTTAAACTTAGCAATTATGTGAGTCCATATATTTTGTCACTGATTAATCTGTTTTGAGGTCAATTTTGACCTTATGCAACTAAAATACAATTGTGCACATGAATGCATGAAGATGAACGGCAAAGGTAGCTAAAGTTGGTAGAATTGTTTATACACATTAGTGGGTGAAAAGTGCACAAGTCATGAGCAGAGAAACTACATAGAAAAATCCTGAAGAATAAATAATAAGATATAGAGAAAATTATGTTTAAGTTGGTAAGTAAACTAAGTAGAAGTGTAACAGACTCATACTTCTATATACATTTTTAAAAACATAAATACATTAAAAAATAAAAACCACCTACAACTTTATTACCTAATGAAACCACTGCTGTCATTCATTAATATGTATCTATATTTACCCATTAATATAATTAACCACATTCCTATCTTGGGATATTCTTAAAGCTTTTATTTTTCCCTATTAAAAGTAGTATTGTAATAAAGGTACTTTATTTCTATTAATTTCTTTGAAGTTGATTACTAAAAGAGAAATTTTTCAATCAAATGTCAAACTTCTTTCAGATGACAACTGGAAAGATGAAAATAATACAATGTTATTATGATTTAGTTTTTCTTTCATTATTATAAAGGTTAAATTTTTAACATCATCGGACTTTTTTTCTTCAAGAGTTTTTTTTTTACTTGTGTGAAAATCTCTTAATATATTAGAGGTATTGACTTTTGGCCTATTACATTTTATATGTTACAATATTTTCAGTAAGGTTTCCTTTGCTATTTTATTTACAATTAGTTTTTATAAAGAAGAATTTTACATTTTGACTTGTCATATTGGAGTATATGAGTAAAACTCAGGGCTATAAAAACAGAAATGAAAGAAAAAACCTGAGCAACCAGAGGGAGGGGAAAAGGAAAATCCTGTAAAGCTTAGAAAAGAGAAAGAGAAAAATGACCTGAAATAATGCCAGGATAGCTTTGGGCACTAGATATTGCCATGGGCAGTAGAAAGTGATTAAAGAGGGGGAAAAATGAAGCAGTAGATGGCAGTTGTGACCATTCTGAAGTAAATATGACTTTTCAAAAAATATTGGAGAGATAATTATAATTAAGAGTGTAACTGAATTACTCTTTCAAAAGAAAACAATTTTATTTCCTGTTCCTTTTCCCTCTCCCCCCTTTTTTCTTCCCCACCTTCCTTCCTTCCCTCCTCTAGCTCTCATTTCCCAGACTTCTCCCTTGCCCACTTCTATTCCTTCACCTCTTGCTCCTCCTTCTGTACTCCTCCTCCTCATTACCCCAAAGGGCTTTGTATGGTGAATTGTGTACTGCCTTAGATCTGAGAATAGATACTGTATATTATGATTTTATGGCTGTGTTTGCTTTATGGTCTGTCATCTGTATATCTTAGATCTGAACTCTTTCTCTGACTTCTGGAACACATAAAGGGGAGAAATGAAAATCTTGAGTTTTCTTATGCAGGTAGATCTAGACCCTTGGTAATTTTTCTCTTAATTCATGTATCCCGTTAAAGACTTGGCTGTTCTTACACAAATATTCTCACCTTCATTCTATTCCAATACTCATTCTTATTTTATAATTGTCCCTAATGTAAATTTTGGCACAAGCCACTCAGTACAAACTTTAACAATTTATATATTTATAGAAGTTCATTCTTCTAAAGCCTTTTCTATAAAGAAAAACCCATTCAAAGACAATATATCTAATTTGATTCTAACACGATTTTAGATTTTGCTCACAGGAGGTAAAAGCTTTGGTATGGTTCCAAAGTAAATGCATTAAATCCCTCCTAGAAAATTTATATTCCCCTGCTTTTGCACATTTCAACTTATGTCATTTAGAATTGCTCTATATATTTAATTAGGGATGCTAATTGATCTCAACACATTATTTATAGAAAACACCTTTAGCCTACAAAGTTTCATTGTAATTACTTATTAAGATGTTACTTGCATTGTTCATAGCACCTTAGCTGGTACAAACTAAAATAGATGTCTAATTGACTTTTCTCTAAATCTTTTTTTTAGGCTCACTTAATTCTTAATTTCTACAAGAGTATTGTAACCTTCCAGGGCAAAGATAAATTCACAGTATATTATATATAAAGAGTATTCTTTTTCTGTTTTTGTAAATGTTGGATTCATAGTATTTCTGTCACTACCATTTGAAACTTTTTCAGAGTGTAATTGATTTTACTGTCAAAAATGTTTTTATGGCAATTGATACAAGTGTCTCAGGGCCAAAAGAATGATATATTCTTTCAAAAATCAGAAGGATTTGACTCTAATCATAAAGACATTTAGATGTAAGTTGTCTGATTCATGATGTGACTGCAGAACTTAGTTGGTTCTCAGTCTTCATGCCAGTAAAACTGGGAGAGGTGAGGAAAGATATTCATTAGGAGAAGCAAGCAATGTTAATCCTAAGAATCCACAGACACTGGAATTAAGTTTGCATACATTTCTTCCACTTAATGATTGTGTGACTTTAACAGATTCATTTTGTGATCTAAGATTAACCTGCATTTATTATAAAATAGTAATAGTGACTTACATGTCTTAAAAAGGATGTGTTAAATGCAAATACCCATAAAGAACTTAGCACAATATCTGGCATGTGGTAAATTTACAATAAGTGATAGCTATCATTATTATTTTCATTCTATATAAAATAAATGTTAAAAAAAACCCAAAACAACCATATCATTGACTACTTTTGTCTGTAATCCTTTAGATAGGAATTTATTAATGGATAATTGTGATATAATCCAAGCTGTTAATACATCTTCAAGAGCTATTTAAGATAACAAATTTTACATTATGTCCTGGTATCCCTCTTTTCAAGGTCACTAATCTAATAAACAAATATTTTATTTGATTATTTGCATTTTATAGGCAATAAGAACATACATATTCTCCTTTATACTGATCTTATTGTATTATCCTGACTGCGTGGTAGAGTTAAGAAGCAGGTAAAACTTGCTGGCCCATTCAAACAGGATATTCAAGAGGACATTTTAAAGGTCATTCATTTTGGTGGGACTTTAGGTTTTAACACTCTTAAAAATCAGATACTTCTCAACTAAGAATTAAATGTCTCTAAAACATGGGTTGACTGCCTGTCAATGCTCATCTTTTTAAGTCAACTAGTCACTTTCATACTAGACAATCCAACCTCTTGGGGTCTCAACTTTCGAAGTTCACAAGCTATTATGAAGTCACTATTGGAAGAAAATATCAAACCTAATTTGGGGTGATCTTAAGGTCATCTCTCTATAAAAGAAATATGATTTGTTTTGGAGGAAAGATAGAAACTGGATTCCTAAACTGGCACAACAAATATCAAGTGAGCCTGTAGTGCACATATAAAATCAACAACACACTGACTGATATCACAACACTGGTGCCACTAACTGAATGTACTTTTACAATCCTGAGCAGCCTGCTTACATGTGGCTCATAGACATGGTCACAAATATGTGAATTATTTCTTCTTCCTTTTTCACTAAGGTCTTTTCATCTGTGTGTAAGACCCTCAGAAGCAATATTCTTGAAAAACACATATCATTAAATACCTATATTTTATAAAGTGGCATTATAAATAATGAGTGAAGGAAAAGGCATAAAAGTTTTGTTTGTTTGTTTGTTTTAAGTATCTCCTATAAGCTGTTTCTCTGTTGGGCGCTGCTTTAGACTGAATGTTTGTGTCTTCCCAGAATTCATGTGTTGAAACTTAATCCCCAATGTGATGGTATCTGGAGGTGGGGCCTTTGGGGTGATTA
This sequence comes from Vicugna pacos, assembly GCF_048564905.1. Classification (NCBI taxonomy): domain Eukaryota; kingdom Metazoa; phylum Chordata; class Mammalia; order Artiodactyla; family Camelidae; genus Vicugna; species Vicugna pacos. The sequence goes on from NC_132989.1 coordinate 49,864,820, forward strand.
GGTCATGAGGGTGGAACCTCGATGAATGGTATTAGTGCTCTTATAAAAGGGATCCTAGAGATCAGCTCCCTCTCCCCTTCTACCAAAAGAACAGAGTGAAAAGATGGCCATCCATGAATCAGGAAGCAAGCTCTCATTAGACAAGTTGCTGAATCTGCCCACACCTTAATCCTGGACTTCCCAGCTCCAGAACTATGAGAAATAGATTTGTCTTGTTTATAGGCCACCTAGTCCGTGGTATTTTGTTAAAGTATCTTGATTGGACTAAGACAGGCACCCTTTGCATAATCTCTCCCTTAACACAACAGCCCTCCAAGGTAAGTATTACTATATTCACGTTATCACTGAAATCACTGAGGCAGAGATTAATAACTAGCTCAGGTTGAAGTTTTTCTTATCCTCGATCCTGTGATTTTTTTAATCATATGTAATAATATGTAATCATATTTTTTAATCATATGTAATAATATTTTAAGACTCTTTCAAAAAGGCTTTTATAAATGTCATTGAGATAGACTGAAATGAGTATAAATGTAGGAAATCCATTTTTGTCAAATTTTTTATATGTCCACATATAAAAGCTTTTATAATTTTGCATTTCTCATAAATTAATTCTATATTTTACATATATTACAGGGAGATTTGTATAAAAATATAATGTGTGCCTTTAACACACACATACGTATGTGGACACTTCAAAGATAATCAAACATACTTTGATTTGGAGAAATACTGCAAATATATGTAAGGGCTGCTATATCAGATCCAATCCCTTGTAAATAACTAAGATGGAATTGTTTAGAAACCAACTTTTTTTTTTTCATTTTTAAGGAATTTTTGTTTCGTAGCACCATTATTCTCTCAGTTCTCTATCTTCTCCTGGTTGCTCACCATTCACAGTGATGTCTCCAAAGTTTGCTTAGACTCCAAGGAATGAAATATTTCCCTTGGCTATTGTTTACTTTCTCTGGAGGTGACACCTTATAGACTACACTCCCTAGGCCATTCATCTAACTTGGACTCATAATAGCAGCTGCTAATCAAACACAGTGGAATCAACTTGGAATCAAAATGTGCTCTCCTGTGTAGATTACGCCTCTTTACACCAGCTTCTAAAATAATGGAGAAAATCAAAAGGGCTTATTACCTGATAACTATTTCAAAAGCAATTATTTTCCATTTAATCAAATAATTTTGAAAACAGCTTGAATTATGTGCTTGTTGTGAATTTGAAAATTACTGCTTCTCTTCAATCCATCTGCATACAACTCTGAAGTCTGTAAGTATATAACATCACACTCTAATAAGAATCTCCTACAATATCCAGAGAAAAGATGCTTTCTAAAAGCTCCTGCATTTTGTAGCTATGGGTCTGCACAAGCAAGAGCACTGTGATTACTTCTGCAAGGAAGAAGGCTTTTTCATCGCCCAGATACACATGCTGGTAATATGTTTATAGAGGCTTTTATGTATCGCCTTTCTTATTTTGGGTACAAAAGATCTTTCTACTTCCTAAAATGGCCTGGGAAAGAATATGGGGAACAGACCCTTTTAATCTATTAGAGAAACATCTTGTTCTGAAAATTAACTAGTTAGGGGCATCGTGATATTCAGGAGAACTTGTGGCTGATCAATCCTAACATTACCTTTTCTTTGGAAGTTATTCTATTGCATGAAGGACACAAAAATGCATGACAGTACAGTTTATCATATAGATGTCCAAACTGAAAAAATTTATATAGCTTAGGAAGATGGTGCTTAAAATCTCAAAGAGTTTTTCATGACAGATTTCAGTTATACAATTTGTTATCAGGTACGAGGCAGCAGAGAAGTGTTAAAATTAAGAAGCACCACCAGGATGACTGGAAGAGAAATAAGGCAGAATGACTGCATATCAGTATTGACTCTCCTGGCTCCCCACCACCAACACTCTCACACATGTCAGATTAAATCAAATGACAGTTCCACTAAGGAGGGAGGGGATGGCATAAAAGTGCTGCATTGTTGAGGGGCTGTCCTTTTTATCTTGCCTTTATTTCGTGTGACAAATGCAGAGTTAGATGTGCCTCCAGTTGTATTGTTCTTGTTACTGTTAATTGTTCTTCTTCCTTCTAATTAGCAAATCTGTATTGAGGGCTTACTGTGAGAAAACTAAACTTGGCACTTACGAACATCATAGGATACTGAATTAAAAGTAATACTCAAATAACTGCAATTTACAATAAGCATAAAAAAAGAAGAAAAATGAGGCTAACAATAGAGAAGGGGAAAGAGATGTTACTGTCAGGTAGCGTAAGATGCCCTCGCAAAGAAGGCACATTTCAGCTAAGTCCTGATGAATAAGCAGGACCCAGTCACATCTCTACTGAGACACTTCACTGGGATCTATTCCTAGGAGCACTGTGAGCAGAAGGAAGCTCTCCAAGCCTGGATCTCTATCTGTTTTACTCAGTTCGGAGCAGTCAAGCTTAATTATTCAATTGACTTAGATTATCTTCATTGGGTTTCTTTTTCCATAGGGTATATATCATGACACTTTGCCCTAAAAGTCTAACTCCTCTTGACTTGGGACTGGGCAAATCTAGTTTCTCAAACAGTGAGAAGACTCCATAAACACATCCAATATCTCAGTCTCTAGGATACATGATGAATTACTGAATGTGCCAGAGTCCTGCTATGAGTCCTGTATTTAGTACTGCAGGTTATGTTCATTTACTTCAAGATAATATATTCTTCCCACTCCAATCTCCCCTTGCCCTCTCCTTCTTTCCTTGTATTTTATCATGTGCATAAAGGAATATAAAGCTGCCTCCATAATCTGTTTTTATTTATTCAGACTTCTTTCTGTACATGATCATGAGGATGGCAACTAATATTTATTGAATGTTGACTGTGCCCCAGGCAGAGCTAATTACTTAATAAGCATCATCTCAATATTCCTCATATAAATCCTATGAGGTTGGACTTGCTATTATACCTATTTAACAGAAGAAGACGCGTTTTGGGCATTTATCCAAAGTGTCAGAGTTATCAAGCAAACAGTCCAAGAGTAAGACCTGCCCATCCAATTCCAGAGGCTGCACCCAAAAAAGAAAACTGTGACATTTATCCAGGCAGTAATTTCTAATGCTGATTTTGAATAGGATACTGTGGAATTCATATCTTCCCTAAGATCTTTATACTACAAAGGAAAAAAAATATGGCATTGGTAAACTAATGAAAATATCACAACAAAGCTCTCTATGAAGGAAAATATATGAAATATAAACACTTAATTTTATATATACATATATACTACATGTGCACATATACACACATGCGCATATATACAGATATACATATGCATATTCCAATACCCTTGCCAAAAAAAAAAAAAAAGAAACAGAAAACCATCTAAACAATGGGGTCATCTTCTTGGAATAGAGAGAGATGGCTTGGAATTCTTAGGGAACAGACAGCTGATGAAGCAAAAAGCTCTGAAACTTCTGCCAAGCCTGGCACTAAATTCTGCTTTGATAACCCTAGAACAGAGGAGTTACAAGTTCTCTCTCATTGCAACATTTTGCCATGTTCCAACATGTTGCCAACATTTGCCAGTCCATTCTGCAAGCCTGCCAATCTTTCACAAAGCTCTCCATTCAATTTAAGGGAAGAACATAGATGATGATGCAAACAGCATTACAGCTAATACATGAAAAGATTCAGAAGAAAGAAAATATAAACTGATTCCACAACTTCCATAGTCTTAACAAGAAAGACATCACTCAATCAAATGAGCATTTACCACAGCCTTGACAGCCAGAATCTGAAATAGTCACTAAACATTTTTGCACAGCCTATTAAAATATAAGTTCTCTTTCATACAATTAAAATGTGAATGTAACTTCAGTTTTCTAGTATTAATTAATAAAGTGTTAATTATACCATAATAAATGGCCTCAGCAGACAGGTGAAGTCATCTAGAGAGTTTGTACAGAATGGTGGTTAAAGATGTGGATTCTGGAGTCAGAACTCCTGGATTTAAATCCCAGGTGGTTAAGTCTTACTCTCCTGGGACTGCTAACTGATGGGTACATTTTTAGTACAGTACATAATTTTCTCTAATAACACCGGGCTTTTGACACACAGCCCAATTGAAAGGGCTCTGTTCTATGACCAAGCTGTTCCTGTTATACCTCAGATCCTCTCAGATGAATAAATGGGATGAAGGAGATGCTGAGTGGAAAAAGTATAACTTAGATAGATAACATATGATACAGAGGATTAGAATTGGGTGCCAACTTGAAGACACAAAAATAAAGAAATAGAAGCTACTGTTAGTATAGACACTATTCTATCCTTCCCTCATGCCTTCTCTCCAGATGTTTTTTCTACATATAGATGAACTTTATGATGAAAAAAAAGTTGGACTCACTATGCATTAGCCAAATATATTCTTGTCAATAAACAACTTCCAATAATAAACTTGTTTATGTATTATAGAATTATCCCTTTTGTGTGTAACCAACCATCTGTGACCTAATAATTTTCAAAAAAATTCATGATTAAATTACTACTTAAATATTATCTTTTCTTATGTGAAGTACTAAGCATTGGCTAAGGAAAGATATTTTATCCAACATTATTTAAGTAATCCCATTTTAGCTGAACTAATTTAGAATGAGGCCTTCATTATACCAGCAGAGAAAGAATTGTGCTGAGAATCTAATGTTATTGATCTATGTGAAAATTACACTGTGAGGCTCCCCTTAATTGTATGCCAAAATGTAGCTGGCTATAGAGGATATTTATTGTCAACTTCCACTGCAAGATGTTTTACTACCAATATTAAATTCAAGCTAAACACAGAAATATATACCTGTTCAGAAAATAGGCCAACCATATATAGCAAGTATTAATTTATATTTGAATGAATGCAAATATAAAAATTATTTTGACACAGTGTTCACTTTGAGGCACTCAGAGACCATTACAATATATCATGTCTGTCACAAAATAATGCAGTTTACTATGTTAACAACAGAGTAACAATAATATATGAAAAGTGAATATCCCTTTTTATCACAACAAACATTATTGGCTGTTGTATCTAGATTCTGTAGTGCTTCCTCAAATAAATCTGAACTCACTCCTAAATTATAAATATAATTTAAATGAATTATAAATATAATTTAAATATACATTTCTTTAACAAATACTACAATTTATAGTTTAACTTAAATATAAATTTAGAAAGGTCTCTACACGAAAAGTTGCTATTTTAACTGTTATTACTCTTAATTTTTCTGTTATTTGTTACTGCCTTCAAGTAGGCAAGCTTTACATTATTGTGAAAAAACCCTGAGGTGTTAGCATCATCACCACGGCACAACAGTGAGGTTGTTTTAAGAAACAGGATTCAGATAGAGCTATATTCCTTATGCAATATTTTTCTTAAAAAATTAATTACTGAAAAAAGGTTTTGAAATTAGGCATGTATCACTGTGTATGTTTCCAAATGATTTAATTAGAAAAGGGCATCTCTAAATGGTAGGTAGGCAATAGATCATATTTCTAAAATAAGTCAGAGACAGTCTCTGCTATGGTTTCATTCCTGAGGTATATATGACTTGGAACTGTAAATGCATTGTTCAGGGATTATTTATTCTGGCTACCTATCATTAGTTGATTTAAGATTAAAAGCTAAGAAAAAAGGGGAGTCATTACTGCAGCAATCATATTTTAGAGTTTACAGGACATGAAGCAGTTTAATATGAAATATCTAGACTCAGGTTCTGATTCAGTTACTTTCCAAGCTTATTTATTTTTGTAATTTATCAGGCATCAGGTAAGTTTCTAATACATTCTTAAAACTTTAAGAAGATATTAATGATGCATCTCTGAAAGCTACTTTTTATTACAATAAATAAACCATATTATTTTATTAATTTTTTATTTTATATATAGAACATAAATCGAATTAACATTGCACCATTAGTCACATTTCAACTGAATTGGCATTACTTACTTGAGTATTGATCACAACATCCTTTCTGGTTTCCTGACACACAATATAATTGGCATTTGGGCCAAAACCCAATTGGAGACAAAAGTTAATTCTAATTGTCCTTGATTGATTTCAGCATTTAAAGCAGGCAACAGTCCAATTATTTTGTGACTTTTTTTGATCTTCAACTCCTTCTAGGATGAAGCTTTTCAGGTTATTATTATTATCACTTTTATTAATATAGACTTTTTATTTGAATATGGTAGGATTAATAAAATACACTATTTTAAAAAAATAATCATATGATGACAAAAATGTGAAAGCATATTTAACGCCTTTCAAGCCAGCAAATAAGGGATTAAAAACATTAATAACATAAAATTTAATACTGAAAGACAAGCCACAATCTTGGAAGAACTGAATAAAGTGTTAAGGCTGATGAAGTTTGATTGGAAAAAAAAAACAGCAACAAAACTACTCAGACTTAAAGTCCATGAGTCCATCCTATACTCAGTTCACAGAAGTAAACTAGATTATCTAGAAAAAAAAATTATATATATAGATAGATAGGAAGATACGTCTTCAACCCCATCTGTTCTCTGATTCAGGGACCATATAAATGAGAAGTGTGTAGCTATTCTGTCTCCATTTCAAGCTACCATCCCCAAAACATGTACGTGCAGATCCCCACATTAAATTCCAAATAATAACTTGGTGAAAATAAGAGTGGTAGAGTGATAGTCATCACATTTTTAATCTCTGGAGGTGAATTTTTCATAAAAATTCATAACAGTATAGGAAAAAGTAGAAATTCTAATTTTTCATGTAACTCTGTAATGTGAAACAAGGTATGGGAGGTAGAAGAGGTAAGAAGTCATTAAAAAAAAAAGGTCTGTTTATAAACCTAAACTTGCCTTGGAATTGAGCCCATCGATTTGCTTTCCAAATATCCACCAAGGCATCAGCAGTAAGGCCAAAGATAACCTACTCACTCTTACCTTTGTCAAATACTTAGCCTAGTATTATTACCTCATATTGAGTAATGAGTATTGGGAGAGAAAAACAACAACATGGAATGGAGAAAATATTGAAGAACAAATTAACTAAATAACATGAATACTGTAAGAGGAACAGTATATTTCAAAAAAATGATCTATTGTGAGATGCAGAAGAAAGTATTCAGATTATATTATCTTCTCAGGATTGCAATAAAATCTGGCCTTCATATATCAAGGTTTTCAATTAACAAAGCAAAAAAAGAGAAGATGAAAAGCATCTACATTAAATAAAGCAAGAGAGAGAACACTAAAAATATCTCCAATGGCTGTCAGTGAGTAGGGTGAAAATAGAGAGGGAAAAAAATTTTTAATCCTTTTGAAAAGCTGAAAGATAACCACTAGTAGAACTGAAAATGAAATATATAATTCCCAAAACATTAAATAATTTAACATCATAAAAAACAATCTAGGAAGCAAAAGACAGAAAGCAAAGACATAAAGAAGGGAAATATAAATAAGAGATCATGCATAATTGAGAAAATATTTTGAATGTTTTATTTCCCAGTACTTGTAATTCTTTTATCTTCTCTGTTTATCCCATGTAGTCAAAAGAAAGAGTCCAGAACAGAGTAAAAACAATCCAGAGTTCTCAGGTTTTGAGCATTAAAAAACACTTTTGAGTGAAACAATAAGAGAAAGGATTTTTAAATCTCAAATGTGAAAGTTAATGCCAAAATCTATATATATTTGGAAGAACAAAAATTAATTTAATAGCCAATTTTGCAGGACAGGCTTCCCTGCCTTTGAATGAGAAAATAGAATCAAAGACACGTGTAGTCCTCATGTGGGACATAGAAATGGATTCCTCCTACCACTTCCACTCTCAGGGTTGGCTTCAAAAGACAATGGTGAAATATAACTCTGCCTTGGAAAAGTCTGGCAAATCTGGAAATAAATGAAACTCTCACTGTCTCTCCAGAGTACTGGTGAAATATCCTATATTACCAAGTGTGGGAAGAGTAGAGGAGATTCTAAATTTGGAGCCAGGAGTAAAGAGAGCTGAGGTCATTCCACCTCTGTCTCTGGCTCTGAACTCCTACAAGACAGCAGCTTTAGAGAAGAGAGTGAAAAACAGGTATGTTGGCTGCAGCTGGCTGAACTGGTACCATACTACACCAGTAATACTGATCACAAAAGAGAACTGGCTAGTTTGTTTAAGTATTCATGGAAAAGAATAACTGAGTCCTGAAAAGCAGGAACTCACAGTTTTAGAGGTAGTTTCTTCTCAGCCTGAACTAGTAAAAGAGTAAACTGAGAAGTCCTAAGACAGACAAAAGGCAAAATAAAAATAAAACCCCAGGATTTCACAAAGATCAAATGAAGTCTATGTTTATCTGTCCTCTCTGTGACAAACAGGTGGTTAAGACAGAAGCAAATAATTTCTGCCTCTTGGTACTTACACCTTATATAATTCCCTTCCTTTCAGTCTGAACAGGGCCTGTCACTTGTATCTAAACAACGACAAAGGTGATGAGATGTTACCTGAAAGGTCAGATTTCATAAAATAGTAACTATCATCTGGCTTGCAGATTCTGTCTCTCTTGCAGGCTTTAGTGAAGTAAAGTGTCATGTCTGATATGCCCATAAGGCAAGGAACAGAGGGTGTCCTCCTCCCGCCAAGAGTCAGCAAGGAAATGGGACCTTTAGCCAAACAGCTTTGAGAAACCTGAATCCTTCCAATAACCATGTAAATGAGTGTAGAACTGGATTCGTCTCCCAGTCAAGTAGTCAGATGAGACTTCAAGCACTGGCTGACAATATGATTTCAGCCTTTATATAAGACCCTGACTCAAGGGACCCAAATAAACCAGATTCCCGACTCACAGAAACTGTGAGACATTAAATGTGTAATGTTTAATTCACTAAGTTTGGGAGCAATGTGTTATGCAGCTATAGATTCCTCTACAACAGCCTCTGTGAAAACATCTGAATGAATAAAGGCGTCTTGGAACACTACTAAAGTTATGCTACCAAGTAAATCATTTCAACTGACAAAATAGCTCAGGGAAAAGAGGCTAAAAACTTGCCAAGAAAAGAAGTATTAACTCGAGGTAACTGCAACTAAGTGGTAAAAGTGAAAAATGGAGGTAAGAAAGCAAGAACTAAAGTTAGATAAATGTAAGAATGCTCATTATTACTATTCTTCATTGACATGACTAAAATTAAATGGATATGAAGCATACTACAGTTTTAAGAGAGTTATACTTCTAGAGAATGAGCTTAGACTCAAAAAGTCTGTGGTTCTTTGAACATTAAAATGACCCTTAGGTCCCAAGCTTGTACAGACAGGAACCAAGCTGAGACAGCTGCCCAGCTCCCAAGGAGGGTCTATTTTCCAATGCTTACCTCACCTCAGATGTGGCCCAAAAAGATAATGAAGGGAAACTTCAAAACAAAACAAAACCCCAGAGATCATAGCCAAGGTACTGAAGACCCCTAGAAAGGAGCAAAATTCAGACCCACTTAAGAAACTTCCTCTTTCCTCAACGTAGGGGTTCTCAGCATCTCTGTCGAGTAGGATTTCATAACCGTAGGACCAGTGAGTGCTAGTGTTTTCCATTCCTTCCCTGCAAAATAAGACTGTTGACTCTGGTTTACCCGTTACAACACCAAATTTAAATAGGTTAAATATGTATGTATATATACGACTGAAACATTATGTTGTACACCAGAAATTGACACAACATTGCAAACTGACTATACTTCAATTTTAAAAAATGAAAAAAAAACTTAAATAGGTAGGGGGTAGGGAGTTTGCCTTTTGAGTTCACAGGACTCCATATCAAATAGATCTACATTAAACCTGATGTTGAGGCTATTGCATATCGTGTAAAAATACTAGATTTTGAGATGAAGTTGTGAATGAATGGGATATTTTGGTTTTGCCTCCCAAAGATGAGTGTATTTTGCCTATGTAAAGGTGAGCTGAATATTTGCTGACTAGAAGATGAAGAGAAGTAGTCATGTATGTTTATATCAAATAGTTTTTGCTCTCCTCTTTCCAGGAACTGGGTAGGACTGGACTTTCTTGCCCCTGGTGAAATTATACATGACTACAAGACTTTCTTTAGCCAAGGAAATGTAAGTGGTATGTATTATTTCCCAGCTAAAGTTCTAAGAATCAGTGAGCAGCTTACAATGTCTCTTCCCATTTCTGTGGTGATCACAGAAGACTGTATAGGAATGAAACCTCTAACGGAACCAAGCCTTCATTAGCCTTAATCACTTTACAAATACAGGTAATATAGTACCCTGAGCTCATGCATCAAGTCAGTAAGATTACTGTAATACTTATTAACACAGTGTAATCTAGTCTATCCTGAAACATGCAGGCATATTTGATTTCTGGATAATAATTTTAAAAGTATGATTCTTAGGTCTAATGGGAATGGTTTAGAAGAAAAGGTTTGGACTTTGTAACTGAACATGCCTCAGCTTTAATTCTGACTCAGTCATACACTCTAATTTCCAGAAAACTCCTAAAGCTCTTTGAACCTTTGTGTTCTTTTACAAAAGTGATATAAAAATGCAAACTGAATAAAGCTATTCTAAGGAAGAAGTGACAGAGCTCTGAAAAGGTAGGACCATGAATCATATGAGTACATAGTATGTACCTCATAACTTTCCTTCCCCCTCCTGATTCCTACTAAACCCACTATTTACTTTAAAAATTAGGACTACATTTACTTAAGGGATAAAATGCCATAAGTGTGTGTTGAGAAGAAAACTTCTTTAGAGTTTAATGCATGAGCTATACAAAGAGAAATAGAAACCTAAATTAGCTTATTTGGATTAGAGTTTATTTACCATGATTGAGCCACTTTGACAGTGTGAAAGGACCTGATTGATACTAACTTATAAGGATGACTTTCATTGATTTGTTTACAATGAACCTTTAGAGATCATAAATACTAACCTCTATGCATGCACATGCAGCTCATGAAAGTTTTTATATCTGCTAATTTTTAAATTCCTGCAAATCCATAACTTTAATTTGGGTCCTTAAATAGTGAGCCCTAAACATTAACTTGAACCCATAAAAAGGCAAACTTTAACTTATAATATTTAATATCTTGGTTGACTATTATTCTACCAATGGTCTTATTAAGAAATCATACTATTTTACTGCTATGTAAATTATGTTTAATTTAGGAACTAGTTTATTTATCAGATCAATGTCCAAATAATATATTGCAAACTGGTGAGTTCAATGACATTTAACTGTTTTACAAAAAAGAAGGAAGAAAAAAAAGAGAACTTAACAATATGTAATGTATAAAATATTATAGAAGGAAGTAAATCCAAAGTTTATGACATATTCCTACAACCATATAAAAGTTTGTCATAGAACTTTTTATTTATTTTTGATACTCTCATGGTGCAAATTGAAGTGTTATTAAATTCACAGGACTGGCTGTCATTATGTGTTTTTCCTATCAATTAATGCCTACGACTAAAGAATTTACTTTAGTAGTAGACTTGAGTCATTAAAAGGGCTCCACAATTTTGAAACGGCCAGGAACCATGGAACCACTGTGATGGACTAAAGGGCTTGGCCTTGAGAGTTGTCATCAAACCTTTTACTTGACAACCATTCTTTTGGTAACACTGCACAATTCCTGCCAAGTAGGCAACAAAAACCATTTACTGTTAATGTAGATTTCAAACAGCTATGTTGTAGTACAGACAATAAATGATTTACTTGATTTACTGGACAACTGATTTTAGAAAAATCAGAAAGAAAAAGAAAATAGAGCAAACTTGAAATAATTCTAAAACTCTCCATTTAAAGATGATTTAGATGTAACTTCTTCCTGACATCACTTTAATTTCATCCTCTCTTCTGCACACAATGTGGACAAAAATAGTGGGCAAAAATAGTACTTTAGTTTTTATCTTATTTTATTAGTTTCATCTTGCTCTTTTCTCAACTTCATATTATTTTCCCCTAAAGCTTTCTGCCAAGATGAGGTATTATAAAACTTCAGAAAAAAGACAAAAATCACCAGTGGGTTGGCTTCAAATACCAAAGTATGTTCTTAGAATAAAAATACTTTTAGCTATATTTGGAAGCAAAAATGTGCATGTACTTATCATAGAAAATTGATAGGCCTAGGTGTATTTGTGTTTTCTCAAACTTAAGGTCTGTTTGTCAGAATTTTTTGAATTATTTAATACATCATAGATAACTTTCTGCCTTCATATTTAAGCCCACTTATTTAAAGAAAGAAAATAGATGTATTACTGACTTGTTATTTCTCAATGTATATTCCTAAACAGCTAAGGGGATGTATGAATGGATATCATATAACTCCCTAGGGGAAAGGTGTATTGCTCGAATCTTATTATGAGAGTTTTAATAAACATGCTGAAAGATGTCCTGTAGGAGTAAAGATAATTCTAAGTACTAATGGAAAAATAAACCACAGTAATATAAATTTCAAGGTGCTGGAACTTCCAAGATGTAAAAATTCCCTAATTTCATAAAAATTATGATTCATGCCTCTGCTTTTTCTTAGAAGATAGATTTTATATATATATATATATATATGTCATATAATATCTTTCAGTGATATCTTATATATGACATGTCATATTGACTATGTATCATCTAAAAGATATATGCATATACATATGCACACACACATATATATGCATATACAATATTAGTGGGTTCAGAAAATATGAAAAATTAAAACTTAATACAGAGACCCTTGCTTACTATTTTTCTGTGTTTTCTTCCACTGGACAACAGGAATACTTTAAAGAAATATTTGTGGACTGACAGAACATCAGGCCTACAAAACAAAGTCCAACCCAAGAGAGGCAGAAGTGTTTCATGGAGGTCTATAAAAATACTCAAAGGGCAGCTCTAACCAAGTTTTATCTTTTTCTTTCCTGCATATAGATTACTTAGACATTTATATCAATATAAATAATATGATTTTTAAGCTTATTCATGTAAGGTTTTTGGACCAGAGTTAGATTTTGTATTATGCTTACAGAAATATCAATATCCAACTCAACACTGCAGTGTTGGTCCCCCATGCCCAGCAGCCCAACAGACAATGCAATGGGAACCAGCCGGAAAAGATGCCCTACATGAGTTAGGGGTTCAATTTGTAGACAATGGATGGAGAAGTATGGTTTCCTCCATATATACGGCAAAGAGACCATATTCTCTGCTCCCCTTCTAAGAGAGTCTTTTTGGAGATTGGATGCAAGCACACTTATTATGGTAGACTAAATAGTGGCCTCTCCAAAATATATTCTTGACCTAATCTCTCTAACCTGTGAATGTTAACTTACATGGTAAAAGCAATTTTGCAGATGTGGTTAAATTAAGAACATTTAAGCATTTAGTCAGGGGGATTCTCTGGATTATTTGGGTGGACCCTAAAAGTGATCATAAGTGCCCTGACAAGAGTGAAACAGAAGATCTGACACAGAGAAAAAGTCATGTGAAGGAAGCAAAGGGAAGCAGAGTCAGAGAGACAAAATGCTACACCACTGGATTTGAAGACAGAGAAAGAGACCACAAGCTAAAGGATGCTACCCTAGAAACTGGGAAAGACAAGGAGACACACTGTCCTCTAGACCCTCCGAAGAAAACACAGTCCTAAGAAAATCTTGGTTTTGGCTCAGTGAAACATTTTGGACTTCTGGCTTCAGGAACCAGAAGAGAGTTAACATGCATTGTCATTTGCATCAAAACATGGAGGAGGTCAAGCCTAGATGAACACTCAAAAAAACTGGAGGTTGCGTTAAAGGCAATTCAGAGGAGACATGCAGGTAAAATGGTAGGCCGTGAGTTTGTCAGAGAGAACTGGGGACTAAATCAACTAAGAGGAAACCTCCTGGGATCAAAACAAATATCTGATATGACCTCAGATATTATTCCTTCAAAAGACTCACAATTGACTGGAATAGTCTGCAGAGCAGTTTACACTCCAGAGTACTGCTGAAATCAACTGAACAACAGGCAGCAACTGCTAGTGCTAGCCATATGGGTGTGGTGAGAAAAGGAGAGGAAGAGAACGCTACCAAAACCACTGCCATCAGAGGATGACTGTGGGCACGGCCAAGGCTGAGCTTCCCTGTGGGGTGACAAGAGGCTTCACTAAAGTAATGTAGCCAGTGACCAAACAAATGAAAAAGAAAATGACAATGATAAGCAACAGATACCATGAAGAAATTGTAAAGACAACCCAGAGGTTGGAATGATATATTTGCAAATTATGAATCTGATAAAGGACTTCAACCCAGAATGCATAAAAACTCTCGCAACTCAATATTAAAAAGCCAACAAACCCAATCTTAAATGGGCAAAGGAGATGAATAGGCATTTCTTCAAAGAAATATAAATGCCAATAAGCTCAAGAAAAGATATTCAACCTCACTAGTCGTTAAGGAAATGCAAATCAAAACCATGAGATGCACAGCTTCACATTCACTAGGATGGCTAGAATCAAAAATTCAGAGAATACTGAGTGTTGGTGAGGATATGGAGAAATCCGAACACCCTCACACTACTGTTGGGAATGTAAAATGGCGCATCTACTTTGGAAAACAGTCTGTCAGTTCCTCAAATGATTAAATAAGGAGGTATCATCTGACAAAGCAATTCCACTCCTAGGTACATACCCAAGAAAAATGAAAACATGTGCCCACACAGAAATTTGTACATGAATATTTATAGAAGCATTATTCTTATTAGCCAAAAGACAGAAATAACCTAAGTGTCTATCACCTTATGAATGAAAAAACAAACTGTGTTATACACATACAATAGAATATTATTCAGCCGTAAAAGCGAGTGAAGTACTAACATCTTCAATATGGATGAAATTTTTAAACATTATCCTAAGTCAAAAAAGTCAGTCACAAAGATCACACAATCTATGATTCCATTTATTTGACATATCCAGAACAGGAAAATCTATAGAAACTAAAAGCAGATGAGTGGTTACCTAGAGCTGGGGCTAGGGTGGTGGAATGGGGAGTGACTGTTAATTAACATGGAAGTTCTTTTTGGAGTGATGAAAACATTTTAAATTTGACTGTGGTGATAGCTGAACATATCTGTGAATGTATTGAAAACTACTGAATTGTTGACCTTAAAAGGGTGAATGCATGTTATGTGAATTATAATGCAATATACTTATTAAAAACATTACAAGAAATTCAAGAAACTATATATGAGCAGGATAAGGGTGAATGATGAGGAAGACACACAGGAGGCTTCAGAGTAATTAAGAATATTGTATTTCCAGCCTCCGTGGTAGGCATGTAATTTTCTAAAAAAAGTATTTAGTTTTACTTTACTGTCATGTTTTATGTACATATATATTTTTGCAATTATCATAGATAGATAGTTACAGAGATAGATATGCAAATGCAGTGAATATCACGTAATTGAAAATTAACAAAAGAACAAATAAATTGGGTGCACTAACTTTAATTCCATTCTTACCAATATTTCCATCATGGTTTCCACTGTACCAGACTCTACTTTTAAAGTTGTATGTACCTGGTTTTGGTTTAAAATGCTAGTTGATAATTCACTAATGCAAATTTGACATTGGTTCCGGTGCAAGCAATGTTTCCTCTAACTCAAAGTGAAACTATTACTGATTTTAAATGTAGTTATATAAGAGTACATTTGGCATATTATAAATAAACCGCACAAAAACAAAAAATGTTATGTCTTTAAATGGTTCTCATAATAGTTTATATGAACTATGTAAAGTTCTAAATGCAAATACTTTTTAAAAGCAATTACTTCCCAAGGTTTATAGGCTTTTCTGCAGAACTTTTTGGAGTCTAGTCAAAATACTAAATTGTGAGTTAAACCTTCCTAGTTACATTTATCAGCTTGATGTTCATCAACACAATTATGTAATCTAATAATAGATTATATAACAGTCATTCCCTTTGCCTTAGAAATGGGATAAAGTCAGATGGAAAAAAATTACTAACAGAAAACCAAAGCACTGACTCCACAATGTGAGTCTATCTGCATATTCCAACACGGCTGGTGATTCACTCTGTACAATGATGTGAGAGGAGGGCACAGGTGCATTTGCACAACTCTTTTAGACCCATCAAGAGCACCTTTCAGAAAGCAAAACATGTCTGTTGTCACTGGGGGGGTGGGGGGAGTGAGTAACTAGATTTGGAAACTGGCACCCATGGGCAGTATAAAGGAGCATGGTTCACATTGTCTGAAATTGCTCATGCCCTGGTTCATCCAACCAGTAATGAAGCAGTCAGCATCCCATCTCTGGAGTGGAATAGGCAATTATTCTAGCTTGAAACTCTGCCCTTGCAAATTGAGTGTGGCAACAATTCACATTGGCTGTCATTATAAAGTCCCTCAAAACAAGGGAGCTATTCCTATCAGTTCAGAAGGAAAAATCAGAGATGCCTAAAAAGTTTACCTTAACTCCAAATAGATTATTGTGCATTGACGATATGGATATTTAAACTGCTTTCTGAGAGACCTTTTTGTTTAGTTTTATTCTTCAATCTTACTCCAAATCGTTTCAAATAAATCTAAAATTCTAGTCACGTAGAATATTTCTGTAGATTCTCATTAACTAACCTCCTATCTTGCAATACATTTAGAGAACGAAAACATTTCTCATTCTCCTTCTGGTTACATTTTAATGCTGTTACAAGCAATCAAGAAAAGAAAAAACTCCCCTGGGAATCTGATTCTTGGATGAACAGGTAAAACATTTTGTACCTAACAGCTCTCAAACCTAGCTCATGCCTGTATCTTCTGGGGAGCTTTCATAACAATACCTACGGCTGGGCCCCACTCCATGCCAATTAAATAAGAATTTCTAGGGGTAGGATCTACAGGTGGTTGGTTTTAAAAGCACCTATGATGATTCTAGCATGTTCAAGTTAAGCATTACTAAAAATTTAATAGGCATACAACTCAGCTAGGGAAGTATTTAAGCTGCAGATTCTAATTCAAGTGTTCTGTGATTGGGACTAAAATTCTGGCACATTTCCAGATAACGTGGATGTTGCTGGTTTATGGACTGCGTTGTTAAGTAGCCTGAATCTAGATCAGAAATTCCCTAGTTTAATATTAGAATTTCCTAGAGAGCTTTTAAGAAATCCTATGCCCTTGACATACCCCAGACGTTACATCAGAAGCTGAATGGGTGCAACTTAGTTATCAGCAGTTTTTAAAGTGTCCCAAGTGATTCAAATGTGCAGGAAATATTGAGAACCCCACCGATCTTCTCATCATCCACTCTTCCCTGACCATTTACCCCTGACTTTTCTCCTTGACTTAATAAAACCAAAAATTTTCCAATAAACAAGTCTTGAAAAATCTGATTTCTGCTTTTTCTTTATCTACGTATCAGTTGCCTATGTTTTATTCATTCAATAACTGAAATATCTGCTGACACTCATCTCTCCTTTACCAATAGTCAGCATATATTTAAGGCCTTCAAATACCCTTTGCTGACAATGGCATACATTTGTTCCCAATAATTTCTATCTAACTCAAATTATTTAAAAATCTATTGGATATATTTTACCCAATGTGCTAAATTAGTATCTTTAAATCACTACCCAAATAAGCATCTTCATGTTGACCTTTTGTCTATAAAACTTAAGCAAAATCCCTCAATATAATATTCAGTTATTCTCCATATTCAGATCTCTACTTAATTTTCACTTAAATTTTCATTCTAATCTCTCATTACGTATAAAGATCTCCTGGGGATCTTATTCATGTTTTTTCCCACCTACAACTTGTTCCTCAAAGGTAGCTTTACCTTCTTATGTAGGACTATCTCTGCTGTTTCTTTAACCCAGAAGATTGAACCACATCTTCACATCTTAAAAGCTTATTCAATCTTAAAAGCTACCTTTAAATCTCCTCATAATACACAAAACAAAATAAGAAGCCCCTTCTTGGGCCTTTCTATAATTTTAAACATGATTTACAGAAAAATTATGTGAAAATTTCTACTTCATGTTTGCCTAATTTCTTTCTCAATTTCTCAGGACCTTAAGATCCTGGAACACAGAAACAGGGTCTTGATAATATCCCAGAAAATCCTCCCCCTCAAAAATGATCCATTAATATTTACTGAATTGAAATATACAAATATCTTCCTTTTGACTATTATGTGGATATTAGTTTAAAACATTTATCCCCATAAGTCTACAATATACAGAGTTTAAATACGTAAAACCAATACCACATAAGGAAGTACAGGAAATTCTCTGAGTAATCAATACAATTCATGATAAGACTGAATATTTTGAAGCTGCAGCAACTACAACTGGTACACAATACTTGACACATAATATGCTCAAAAAACAGTCTCAGAATTCAAAGAGAGGGATCCTTTTGTCAAGAGAAATCCTGGAATCTGTAAGGTCTTTGGAAAAGATAAAAAAAAAATAGACATTTTAAGGTTCCTGTTCTCAGGTAGATTAGAATACAGGATAATGTTTTTAAAATAAACAGTCGCACAAGATAAACTGTAAGTGCCAAATCAGTGGATGAAGACTTACCCGAAAAGTTATACCAATCTAATCTTAAACTCTATTACTTCAAATTCTTCAAATCTGCTTCTCCTAGTCACCCACCTACCACATCTGCTTTCACTAATCAGTCTGTTTTCATTTTATCAATTGCATTAAATAATTTACTAATTAATTTACACCAAAATATTTTTTTAATTGTTTTTCCTCAGCCCCACAAGAGAAATTAGCCATAAATTCTCACACTGAACCCTGGAAATAGGAATTGTTTCTCAGAATTTTTATATACACGGAATTAGTTCCTGAATGACTTTTGCTATGAAAATGAAGATTGGTTTAGTCAAATCTGTGAGTACTTAGCTCAAAGATCAAAAGCAAATGTTACCAAGTAAGTTTTGGCACTTCAAAAGACATCCCGAACTATCTAGAATGAGATCAATTTAAGTTTTTAATCTCTGTTTTTGAAAAGTGTAAAACTTTTGCATGGAAATATTTAACCACAAAATACAGTATTATTGCTAAGTGTTTTGGCTTATGGTTTTGTGGGAAAGACAAGAGATGGTAGCTTTCACCACATGTCTAAGAGATGCCGTAATTGAATTCTGAAGCCTGGAATGAAGTAACAAACACTGCAGTACAAAGACGCACATCCTTCATGATAGCCTTCAGTGTTCTATGGTTTTGAGAGCTAATTAGAAGCCGTCTTAAATATATATTTATTTCTTCATCTTGGTCTTAAAAATGAGAACAGAGTCAGCTTTTTGAGCTCTAGCCAGATGCTGGTTTTATAACCTCAACTATATAGGCTAACTGCTAAAAGCTCAGGATCTGAGACTTTCAAAGTTATTTTTAGGACAAATCAGTTAATGAGCAGGTACAAACTTAGACATAAATGAGCAGCAGGGCAGAGGCAGCCAAATGTCAGGGAAAGTCTCAGATGGTAGGACAAATTGTAATTATTCAATCCAGTTAGCGGACAGTGGTGAATAAAAATGAACCACTGCCAACTGCTATCAAGTCAAAGGTTTAATTTTTTATGCATAGAAATAGAAAATGCACAGAAAATATGAACACACAATGTATGTCAAAGTAACTTATTCCTGATGTCTTTCATGCAAACAGAAAACAGTTTCCTTTCCTTTTCTGGAACTTCCCCCATACTACCATATTAGTTATAATCCTTGCATTATGGCTCTAATGAATATTACATCTTTATTTTGTACCAGCTTATTTGTAATGACAGAGCTTCATGTAATCCTTCAACATGTTGTAGACAGCTCCAAGAAATCAACGAGCCATAATTCACTTCCTCCACTACCATCACACTACAAACCTCAGGGTCTGGCCTCCACCAAGAATTAACAGTCAGTGTCAGGTAAAGGCTCAAATAAATCAGTTCATTTGCACTGAGGAAACCACATCAGGTTACCAGTGTCCAGAGAATGCCTAAATCTGCGAACAGAAAAGGCAATTTTGCCAGAGACAGGGCACTGTGGAGCCCTGAAACTTTTAGCTGCTACCCTGTTTGGCTTCAATGCAGAGTATAATAAGAAGAAGAAGAGGACCAAAACTCAAGAGGTTTGGATGAGCTAATTTTATCATTTTTCTCAAGCATGCCTTTTTGTACCTTATAGCTTATAGATCACTGACCTAGGAAAAGCAATACTGGCCCAAAACTTCTTTCCAAGATATTTTTCTTAAAACGTTGTTCTCATCATTAAGATGTCTCATCATTAAAATGTCTATTAAAATTATGTTCCTCAAATACTTCACCTTTGTATAGCAGATGCAAACTGGTAAATGTATTTTTGTTTTGTTTTACTCTTTGGTTACCGAACAACCGCTATCACTGTTCCTCAATGGTACTCTATATCTTGGGAAGGAGAGATAGTTCTCTTCCATTCTGAACAATCTGGGGGAATAGTAAAATATAGTGTTATGCTCTACCACCAAGAAAAGAAAAAAACAAAAGCAAAAAATATCTGGAGGCTTCTTCCACCAAAACTAGATCCTTTTCACTTCTGAGGGACAGTAAATGGGGGTAAGTAATCAAACTAAGCTTAGCCCATCAACCGCCTCTCTCAGAATTTGAATCATGAAGGGAGTGACAAGGGCAAGAAAAACAACTGGAATTTGTTCATCCACCCTACTAATGCAGGAATTGTCTAGCAATTAATGTCCTTGAGACTTTAAAATTACCTTTCCCTATTGTGAACGTATTTCCCCAGCCCTCCCTTAAACCCTGTGAGCTACCTTATGTCCAATCAGTATTTTCATTTTAGCTTAATTTACTTAGAGTCACCTGGTAGTGCTTGCAACCAAAGGACCCTGAGATAATATGTGGGGGAAAGTCTTTTTAAATGAATTGTTTTATGGTACTTTTAATCAAAGAGACAGGCAGAAGTTTTGCTACACAAAGACTGATTCTGGGAGAAATGTGTCCTTATTGTCCTCAGATTATTTTTTTGAGTTTCATTGAGAATTAACTGACATACATCACTGTATAGGTTTAAGGCACAGACCATGATGTTCTTTTTTTTTAATTTTTTTCTAAAGAAAAAATATTTTAATGCAAATCCTGGGAATTGAATCCAGGACCTCCCATGTGCTGTGTTAAGCACACTCTCTACCACTAGCCCACACCCCAACCCCTCCATGATAGTTTGATTTACCTGTATTGTAAAATGATTTACATAATAGGTTCAGCTAACATCCATCATCTCATACAAATATAATAAAAATAAAAGAAGCCAAGAAAAGGAAAACAGTTCTCCTTGTAACGAGAACTCTAAAAATTTACTATCTTCACAACTTTGCTATATATCATACAGCAGTGTTAACTGTAATCATTATGTTGTATATTAATTACATCCTTAGTACTTACCTCATAACCATAACTGTACGTTTTGACCCCCTTCCTTTAACCTTCTCTCCCTTCACCCTCCGCCTCTGGTAACCAAAAGTCTGATCTATTTTACTATGAGTTTAGTTTGTGTTTTTGTTTGTATTTTACAATCCACACACAAGTGAGATTATACATTATTTGCCTTTCTCTGACTTATTTCACTTAGCATAACACCTTCAAGGTCCATCTGTGTTGTCACAAACGGATAGGATTTCCTAATTTTTACAGGTGAATAATACTGCAGTGTGTGTATGTCCGTGTGTGTGTGTGTGTGTGTGTGTACATGCGTGTATCTCACAACTTCTTTATCCATTCATCCAATGATGAATACTCAGGTTCCATGTCCTGGCTATTACAAATAATGCTACTGTGAACATGGGAGTGCAGGTATCTCTCTGAGATCATTTTCATTTCCTTTGGCTATATATCCAGAAGTGGAATTGCCAGATCATATGGTGGTTCTATTCTTAATTTTTTTGAGGATCCTCCATACTGTTTTCCATAGTGGGTGTAACAATTTACAATCCTACCAACACTGCACAAGGGTTCCCTTTTCTCTACACCCACACAAGCATTTATCTCTTATTTTTTCAAATGATGGTCATTCTAACACCCATGAGGTGACACCTCGTTGTGGTTTTAATTGGCATTTTCCTAACAACTAGTGATGTTAGGCAGCTTTTCATGTACCTGTTGACTTTTTCTATACCTTCTTTGGAGAAATGTCTATTCAGGTCCTTTGCCCATTTTTCAAAATTTTGTTGTTATTGCTTTGCTATTGAGTTTTTCATGTAAGTTGAATATTAACCCCTTATCAGATATATGGTTTGAATTTTTTTTCTTCTGTAGTTTGTCTTTTCACTTTATTGGTGGTTTCCTTTGCTGTACAGAAGCACTTTTAATTTGATATAGTCCCAATATTTTTTATTTTGCTGCTTGTGTTTTAGGTATCACATCCAAAAAAATTATTACCAAAACCCATGTTAAGAAGCTTTATTCCTACATTTTCTTCTAGGAGTTTCAAGGTTTCAGGTCTTACTTTCATGCCTTTGCTCTACCTGGAGTTAGTTTTTGTGAGTGATGTAAGATAGGGGTACAGTTTCATTCTTTTATATGTGAATATCCAATATCCCAGCACGGTTTATAGAAGAGACTGTCTTTTCCCTACTGAGTATTCTTGGCTCCCATGTCAAATATTAGTTGAATGTAAACACTTGGGTTTATTTCTGGGTTCTCAATTCTGTTCCACTGGTCTTATTTGTCATTTTTATACCAGCACCATACTGTGTTAATAACTATAGCTTTATAGCATAGCCTGAAATGAGGAAGTGTAATACTTCCTGCTTTGTCCTTCTTTCTCAGAATTTCTTTATCTATTCAAGGTCTTTCATGGTTTTATATAAATTTTAGGAGTGTTTGTATCTATTTCCATAAAAAATGTCACTGGAATCTTGATAGAACTGCACTGAATCTAGAGATGGCTTTTGGTAGTATGGACATTTTAACAATGTGAATTCTTCCAATCCATGAGTATGGGATAGCTTTCCATTTATTTGTGTCCTCTTTGACTTCTTTCATTCTTGTAGCAGGGGTTTTTTGTTTTTGTCTTTACGATTTACTCATATATAAAATCATGTTACTTGCAAATACAGTCTATGAATTATTGCCTGATGACAGGTAGGAAAAATTAACTCATTATGCTTATCAGTCCAAAGCTTTCATAAACATTAAGTGCAGCTGATGATGACAGTGCAGGTGGTCATGTGATGGCAACAGATATACCGAAGAACATAACTCTAGTAATAAGAATGCAAATGTGTGTCTCCCATTAACACTTTAAAATTTATCCAAAGCCACTGAATAAGAACTTTTAAAAGATCCATTATTTTCTTCTAGTAGATAATAAATAATCTTATGTGATCTAGAGTCATAAAACACAATCACAATTGAAACTTCAGGATGATCAATATAATGCATCAATCAAAACTCTGAGCATGATTTACAGTTAAGTTTTTTTTTCCTTCCCTGGCTAAGGCCAACTTTCAGCAGGTTAGTTATTGTTTAAAAGGCTGGTATCATGAGTTCTCTTTTCCCCACGTCTGCTAATAACCTTGTTGCCTCAATCTTTAGTGCTATTTTCCAATATTTCCAGTTCCCACCTGAATGCACATGGTAGAAATACATTTCTTGTAACTAAGTGGAAGTGTATCTATAATTCTGGCCAATAAGCTGCAAGTAGGAAGTGGCTTGAATTATTTACATGAAAGATTATTTAACAGTTGATGCAAAACCCTCCAAGATGTCTCTTTTCTTTGAATACAATGAAGGACTACATTTAAGACAGTGTTGGTTTCTTCACAGCAGACACTCCTTTTCCATCCTCTCATCCCACTAATAAGAAAAATTTAATGGGACAAATAAATAAACTCTTCTTCTAAACCACTGAGATTTTGGAGTTAATTTTTGCACAAGGATAACCTAACCTCTTCTAACCAGCAATGAAATGCTGCAATAAACACACACAGACACACACACAGAGATATACACACACATCTAAAATATGTGTCACTGGTTTAGGGGCTAGGTGGCAAGCAATGGAGAAGCTGACACTTCACCTTGGAAAATCACAATTGAGTTAATGATAACTAGAAAGATATTTATTTAATGAATTTGCAGCCTGAAGGGAAGAGGTTGAAAAATAGAACATTATCAGTATGTGTTAGTTGCTGATGGCTGGTTCTGGCAAGTTACTATAAGGAGGATATTTGTCAGGAAAAAAATTAGTTGATTTTTCAAAAGAAATGGAAAGGAATTAAGAGAGTCCTCATATCCAAGAACTTCTAGAGTTGAAAGATGCTACTGCTTTCCATCACTCACTAGTAAAAAATTAAACTAAGAAAGTCTTTTGAGTAATGAATGTTGACTCAAATTTAGCCTTGTAGCAAGGATCAAATCAAGAACATGGACTACATGTGCACTGCTAAAACCTCCAGACAATTTAAATAGTCTTAGCACAAACACCCAGCTAAAACTGTGATGCCCAATTACTATGAATTGGATAACATGGCTCAGGAATACAAGACCAACGATGTGACTTTCCCAAAGATGCATACGAAAGACTCAAAGTAACTGCAATTAATTATGGAGAAAGAAAGAACCAAGGATGAGAGAAAGCATAGAAATATAGCAAATCTAAGAGGGATATTTAGAATAGAAGATGTGCCTATTGCAACATGATGATGACTTGAATCAATAGCTTAGATTTTTATCTCTAGAAGTTTCCTAAGTTATTTAGAGAATGCTACTGCCCTACGAGCCACCAGCCTGGTCTAAAAGAAATTGTGAGTGTTCAAGACTTAAAATGACCTTGTGTCCACCCCACTGCACCCACCATACATCAGGAAGAAACATGCTGAGAAATCTGCTCAACTCCAAGAACATTTTCCAAAGCCCATTTCAGATGTTGTCAAAGGTTACTGGAAAAGGACCAGAGAAAGAAGATCTGAGGGCAACAGAGAACAACAGAGGTACTTGGTAGGAGGCAGAGGGTACAAACTCAGGGTTGAATTCATTCTCCATCATCAGATAGGGAGTCTTTAAAGAATCTGCTTTTAAATTTGCCATAGACCATGTATTTTCCAAAGAAGATTATTTTTTGTGGTTATTCTATCCTTGTTTTACTTTTGTGGATAGCAAAGAACTTGTCTTTTTAGTTTACTGGCCCTCAAGTCAAGAGGAAATATATCAGATCTAATGCAGAAATTGTAAGTCATCACCTACGAAATCTTGGAGTTAAATGTCAAGCATGGATAAGACTTTGGAACTGTAGCTATTGAGAAGGAGGCAGTATATTTTGACTGAAAGAGAGAATATGCACATTTTTATTTTTAACTAGAAAGGCAAATGATGGCAAGTGTAAGTGATATTGATCAGATATTTCTCACTCTTAGACTTTGATATATGTGATAGCATTGCTCTTCCTGGCAAATTGTGATCAGGTAGGCCACCAACCTAGTTCTGGACAAGCCGTAAGTGAAAGTATCGGTATTTAATTGTTGATGTGAGATCCTCCTGAGTCTCTTTTCTGTAGAATCTGCAATGTTTGTGAAAGTATAGCTCCATCAATCTGGGTCCCCAGCTGACTACAATAAGCAGTGACTTCCTGCCAACTTGCAAAGAACATGTGACATAAATGAGAAATTAAACATTTTGTTTTAAACCAATGAGATTTAGGATTTGTTTGTTATTGCGACATAAACTTGGCTATTCTAACTGATACACAAGGTTTCTGACTCCTTGGAATTGGAGCAGAAAAAGGGAAGAGGCAAAGGAATATATGAAGTCTTCACTTGACTAGTATCAAATAGGATTCTACATCATCCAGGAATGGCTAGTATTTAAGGCTGAATTTTTCTCTTGGAAGCATTTAGTAGATTATTAAGAAATTCCCCTGACAGACTCCTCTTACCCCAACCTTTGCACTGGCTGGCTGCCTCTGCATCCCTATCACCTTCAGCGTTTCTCTAGGTCCACTCTTCAGAGTGTAGGGACCGTGCACATTCTGACAGAGGCCATTTTAAACAGGATTTCTTTAGATACATATCTACATTCCTATAGGGTGCTAAACAAGTGATCCCTGAAGATGTTGCACTTTTATCCACCACTAGCAGCTTGGGCTCTTGCTTCTTGACATAGTAGTAGCTCTCTCTGCACTGTGCCTTCAGGCTGGGTCAATTTTTAGAAATCTCCTAAGTGTGTCAGACAATTCAACCACTGTACTCCCATATTTCCTGGGGCACACACTAAGCTTTCAGAGTTGCCTTCTTGAAATGAGGGCAAACAGGACTGAAATTAGAATGGTGGACCTCAACCTAACCCTTGAGGAGGAGTGAGTGAGACTTGAAACACTTCAGCAACTATATCCAAAAACAATCTCTTCACAAATCTCCCTTCCCCTGGCCCTTTTATCTTGTCCTTATGAATTTTAGAGCTGCCTAAGGAATATCCCCTTACATCCTCTGAAAATGCACATTTCAATCTAGTATTCCCTTATGGAATTTTTATCTATTATAATTTGACATCTAAGTTGAAACTTGAAATGTAACATGCTCTCACATAATACCAGCATCTATCATTTACTGAGCACTTGGAATATGCTAATAACTGCACCAA
The DNA here is from genome assembly GCF_048564905.1 of Vicugna pacos. Lineage (NCBI taxonomy): Eukaryota > Metazoa > Chordata > Mammalia > Artiodactyla > Camelidae > Vicugna > Vicugna pacos. The sequence goes on from NC_132989.1 coordinate 49,891,461, forward strand.
ATAGTTTAACTTTACGTCCTCCCTCTCTTTTAAGCTTTACAGGATTTTCATGTAGCTGGCTTATTATTTCAAATTTTAGATGAAAACCCTGAGGCTTGGAGAAGTTTAATATTCAGTTGCTGAGTGTCTTGTTTTATTTGGCTTTATTTAAACCACTATGCAGCATTAACTGCCATTAAGTGGTGTGCATATTAGTTACTGGAAAGAAACATAGAGAAGCAATTTGCCTCATTTATGTATGGTTTCCTATATATTTTGGCACACTTTGGATATGACTTTGGAGAGAAAAAAGATAAGCTTCACTTTAAATTGTCTAAAGTGCTATGTTTATTTTTAAAAATTTTAAACATGAATGCTCTCAGGTCATGATCAGCAGATCTGACTTCCTCTTTTCCTTGTAATGCTGCCAAATGGAAGGTATGACAGATGCATACTGAAGAATATCTATTTCAATAGTAAATGTGTCATCTCATTCACAATTTTGTGGCAATCGATCTTTTAGAAGTATATTCCACTATTTGTTATGCTTCCTCAATTACAAGAACAGCTTGAAAGTCTCACATTTCAACAGGGATTTCTCCTCAGTTTCCTCTCGGGCACCGCCACTCTTCCCTTGCCTTCTGTTCTTTTCAAGCTTGTTCTGTTCATCCTCTTGTCACAGCCATTTGCTGTTAGTCAAGAGGCTGACTTATGACATCTGTCATCCCAAATCTGCCTGAGAGCAACATAATTAGGGATTTCTCAGGATTAAAGTTCTCTCTTGAATATCTAAATATATGCACTTCAGTATTAAGTGTTTATTTTGCAGTTAGCATGACTGCAGGCCAGCCGGCTTCCTCGCTGCGCTCCTTCATCGAGTATATGCTAACTGATACTTGAAAGTGCTCTGAACTTCATAAAAGTGTGGCCTTAAGACTTTAGCTGCCACTTAGTCCTGCAGTGAGCAAACACACCTACTTCACACACATGACTTCAGCTGAACCAGGCTACAGCAGCAAGCACTGTTCTTGAAGCTAAGGGATAACCGGCAAATGTCCAGGTTAATAAATACCTTCTGTGATCCTTCTTAAAGCTGCTTTAAAATGAGTCTGGTTGGATCTGCTGCCTTTTATTTAAAAGCGCTCTATTAAGTGTTTTAAGATTTGGAGAGTTCTCTGTTCTTCCCTGTTACACTTATGATCTGTATGCTCCAAACAACTCACTGTAAAAGAACTTGGGGATATTCAAAAACTATGCCTATACTTACACTGGTGTAAGTATTTTCATTATAAAAAGCTGAGTTTGGTTAAATTATTTTTTTCCCTGAAAGATCCATGGATATGTGGCACAAAAATCACAAATCACATTTGCATTTCATTTTCAAATTAGTTGTTTCATTTTTTGAACAGACACTCAAGGTCACAGCCCTAGGAAAGCTTTTCAATATGTGATGTGCTTCTATCTGTGCCTTGGAGACCATAGAAAAGGATCTTTTCTCAGACTTCAATTTAAATAATATTCTGAGCACCCCAGCCTGTCTCCCCTAAACCAAATATACCTGCCAATAATGTTGAGGGACAAGTATTTCTCATTTAATTTTAAGTAGATTGCTTTCAAATTTAGAGATGAACTGAAAAAATTTTTAATTAAATTCTTAAAACACACACACAAGAGCAGAGGGGGTATGCAAAACACACACTTGGAATTTACGGTTTTCCAGAATAAAAGAAAGAAAGTTTTATAGGGCGTATAGAGAGAAACAATTCAGAATTGGAGGGGGCTGATGGAGGCTAGTGTCAGCAAAAGAAGAGAAACCTAAGAAGAAAAAAATCAAAATTTCCTTCTCATCCTCAGAAAAGGGTGCTGTGCATAAAACACTGTTAGGAACACTATTATGTTATCAAAGCAGGTTAGCTTATCTTCAGAACATGAGCATTCCATGACCTACTAACCTCATCATATTGTTAAAAGGAACCAACTTTTGTCCCCCCAAAAAGCTGATTTTTTTTCCTGTATGACTATCACATTATCTAGAAGATTCTCTGAATTTCACTGAAAATTCAAATCTTTGTAAATTTTATCCCATCAAAAAATTAACTTAAAAGCTATAGATGCTTCTTCCTTTGTGTTTTCTAATTCAAATCTCTTTCTGTAATAAAGAACACACACCCTTGGAAAATTGGATGTTTGTATAGACACACCAGGAGAGAATTATAAGAATCTACATTTTAAAGGCAGTGACTCTAAAAATTGACAGTGATTTGCATTAGAATAAAAAAGACAAAAGATCAATGAGAACGCTGGGAAGAAGAAGAAATAGCAAGGATTCATTATTAGCCACAAAATCAGTATATAACCTGGGCTTCAAAACCCTGACGAAGTATAGGGGTATTTCAAGCTATCGTCTCCTGTAGGTTTTAACATATTTAGCTAAGAGCTGTCCTATCAGATCTATAAAGAGAATAGCAGTAAAAACAGCATTATTCTTTCTTTATGGTTATGCATGGAGCTGACAGTGCAATTTGGCAGTACTGGATGTTTACATTTTCTTCTTCCAAAAGAAATGCGTGATTAAATGCGATGTCTGCCTCTGACCAAATTTTTCAAAATAGTTTTGAACAAAACAATATATACTGTCTGCCATCACTGCTTATATTTAAGAAACACAGTTTAGTACACTGGATAGGGTGGAGTGAAAAGAAAGACGAAAAACAAAATGGCTCTTGAAGTTAAAAGAATACACAAAATTCCTTTGAAGTTGCATTGCTTGTTATTAAGGGATATTGTGGGCTTATCAGAAAGATACCATATATGAAATTTATGCGTATATTTGGATTTTAGGGATTCTGTGTTCATTAGAACAAGTCATTAAGTATTAGCTACAACAAAGCAATCTGTCCCATTGAATTGCTTCATACCAGAAAATGTTGATGGTAGAAATATAAGTCTCTTAAAAAAAAAAACAGTTGCAGTTACTAGAGATTAATTTCGTAAGTAAGAAAAACATCAATTATAAAAATATAAAATTTAATTCATTTATTCAAGATATATGCAGTGGAGTCTAACACAAGGCACTATTTCTGAGCACTGGGAATTCGGCAGTGAACGAAGTCAGCAAACATCCTTTCCCTGAAGGGTTTACAAGCTTTTGGAGGAGGAAGACAGTAAGTAAGACAGGTAAGAAAATATATAGATTTTAAGATACTGATAAATACTAAGGGGAAGTGGAATCAGAAATGTAGTTAGAGAAAAAGGGTTTAAAGTGGTAAGCAGAGTGATCTGAGGGGAACTTACTGAGCATCTCAGAGACTATAAGAGCAAATGTTAAGTGAGGAGGCCAGATTGGCTGGGGCAGAGGGAGCAAAGGAGAAATTCTAGGAGGTGAGGTAAGAGGCAACTGCCAGCCACACACGTATGACCTTCGAGTTCGCCGTGAGGACTGTTTATCAGGTATGAGGGTTTTAAGCAGAAGACTGACACTCTGGCTTCTATGCTGAGAGCAGGTGCAGGAGGGAAAAAGAAGATGAAAGGGAGACTAGTTGAAAAGTGTCCCAGATAGCTGGCTTCTGTCCTTCCAGACGTACTCTCCCCTCTCTTCACCCTTTTCTCTGCCCTGAGCAGCTGACCTGTGGGTACTGTACCAGCAGAACTCCCAGGAACCTGGGAGGAGATCAGAGGGAGGAAGAAGAGTGAGGTTGGCTATTTCTCTGGCTTTACTTCGTGAGTTGCCTATGACTGGTTACATTATTCAATGAAAGGTCGCTGATCCTTTCAAATCTGCAAAATTTACTGGACTCTAAACTTTGGGGTTCTTCCCACTCTCCTCATTTGTATTAGTTTCCTAGAACTGCCATAACAAAGCACCACAGACTGAGTGGCTTAAATAACAAAATTTATTGTCTCACAGTTCTGAGGCCAGAAGCGTAAAACCAAGGTGCAGTGAAGGAAAATCTGTTTCGTAATTCTCTCCTCATCTCTGGTACACTCAGGTGCTCCTCAGTTTATAGGTGGTACTGCTCTTGTGTATTTACATTGTCTTCCCTCTGTACATGTCAACTCTATGTCCAAATTTTCTCATTATATGAGGATACCAGTCATACTGGAGTACAACCCACCCTAACAACCTCAACTTATTCATCTGCAAAGATCCTATTTCCAAATAAGGAATATTTCCAAAAAAGTACATGCACAAGCACTGGTGTTAGGACTTCAATATTTTGGGGGGACACAATTCAACCCACAACATTATTTTTCCAGGCTCACAAATGAAAATAACCTAGCTGGCACTAGTTCCAGTTCTGGTTTTCTTAACACTCATACTTCTGAAAAATTTCTTTGTAAGCAAACTTCTTAATGATCATATTTGAGTATGACATCTGTTTACTGCTGGGAGCCTAATTATGTAAGAGGCTGTACAATAAGAGAAACAAGGGTAGCTTGCACCAGGATGCTGGTAACAGCAGCTATGAGATGAGGCCACCAATCTGGATATAAGTTTAAGATAGGCAACAGGATTTGCTAAAGAACTTAAGATGAGATATGACAGAATAAGGCCATGACTTCTGACCTGAGTAATTGGAAGAATAGTGTTGCCATGTACTGAGATGCAGAAGGCTGTGAAAAAAAGCAGTTGAGGGGAAGTATGATACAAGAAACTCAGTTTTGAATATGTGAAGTTTGAGATTCTCATTAAAAGAGTGACTGGGATATATGTGTTTGGAATTTACATAGACTACCTTTGGGAATCATCAGCATACAGACAGCAAATTTAAAGCCATTAGGCTGATTGAAAATCAGCAAAGGATTAAGTACAGACAGAAAAGAGATACAAAGGACTAACTCTTGGAACTCTAAAGTTTACAGAGAAAAGAGCAGCAACCAATAACGCTGACTAAGAATGAAAAGCCATAAAAACAGAAGGAAAATCAGGCATCTGGGGGTCAGAAGAGAAATGGAAAGACTTTTCAGGGAAGAGAGTGCTCAACTGGATCAAACACTGCTTGTGGGTCAGGTGAGTTCTGAGACTGATGATTAGATTTAATTAAAATGTATGGAAATGAGCCAGAGGTGGAGGCAGGGAGCACAGGTGCAGTCTTGCATGGGGCCCAGTTGGCATGGCAGACAATTATGGAATTAATGTAAGAAGGGTTAAAACACCTGTGTCACATGTCATCTTATCGGGATATGTGTCTTAGTGGAGTTCATCTTACGCCATTTCAAAACTTAATTATTAACTTTAACTTAGCGGTGGTTTATCCAAAGGATTGGAATTGGCAGGAAGGGGATTTATAATTTGATTACTTTACAAAGGCCTACATCATTGAGATGTTTTAAAAGGAACGTGTGGTATTTTTATAATCAAAATGAAAAGAACACATTCCGAAACACAGGTAGCACTGAGCAGCTTCCAGTGTGACAGTATGGGAAGCTCTACTGACTGGTGGCACTAGTGAAAATTATTTATTAAAAACAAACACTTAGAGCATCTGGAAATGGAACTAAGGGCAAACAGAAAATGAAGAAACATCTAGTCAAGAATATCTATGAAAATGTAGAAAGGAAGGCAAGAATCTGACATCTGAACCAAGACATCTCCCCCCTTCCACTCTCCCAGAGAGCAGAGGCTGTAGTCCAGATGACTGCCATCGAGAACACAGGGCTTCCACTCTCCCAGCTCCCAGCCCAAGCCTGGCCAGAGAGAAGCCGAGACTTCAACTTTCCTCATCCTGCCCCCGGAAGCCTGCTATTGAGGCTACTCCTAGGCAACTGGGTGTGAAACAGCATGTTTAAACACATCTTTCTTATGAAGACAACCAATTTCACTTTAGAATTATGAAAAAATATATTTTTTCTGCTTTTTTCCCCCAAAAGATAGACTATGTTGCATTCTGATCACAGAATTCACAAGTATAAAAGGCTCAGCTAGTCAGTTGACTTGAACAAGAACATGTTATCATGTATGAATAACGTACAGTTAATGTGATTCAGAAGCACATACTTTCTATATGAAAATGTTACTATTACTACCTCAGGAATAGTGTAAATGTGCATTTATTTTTTTAAACACAAAGTACCTTCTCCTCCAGAAAATCAATCAGTAAACAGATTTAAGGCAAAAATCAAACTACATTTCTGAGCCTTTTTTCCCTATCTCCAAAATACTACCCAGGCTCTATTATAAACCCCCTATCTGTTTCTGATTATTTTTATCAACATCACAGTATATTAGAAAGCCCTTTCTCTTGGGAATTCTCTTCAGCTTTCATTCACATCTTTACCCACTTCCTATTTCTTCTTAGGCATTTGTCAACTTCACTGAAACATGTTTGCTATTTATGTTCACATCCTTCTGTAAAGACTTACAATTTATCATTCATTTTTCAATTCTTTATACACATATAGTTGGACAACCAGCTCCAACCACCCTGACTTATGTAATAAATACACATCTTAGGGTATTTCGATGTGAAATGGAGATATTGGTATATACAGACCACAAGACTCGTCATTTAAATATTTCATATTACTCAGGAATATATTATACTGTTGCCAATGAGGTAGATGGAAGAGACTAACTCACCAAATACTTATTTAGTACCTGCTGCACTAGGCTATGGGCATATATGAGTAAGACAGGTGTGGCTCCTGCTCTCTTAAACCTTAGAGTATCGAAAACATTTTTTAATCATTCACATGCATTCAAGAGGGAGGATCAGAGAGGATAAGTGCATTACTTATTCAAGGTACTCAATTACCGATGGTGGAACTCACACAGTTTAACTCCCTCCAAAATTAATTTTCAAATAATTGTTATATGTTGCCCTATTTTACAGAATAATCTCCACATGCATAAATAGATAAACCAGAAAGGTTTAAAATTAAGAACTACTGTTCTTAAGGTAAGTTAAAAATCAGTTAAAGTTAATTATTAACATGAAGAACTCAAGGGTTTAGAATAAAAAAAAAAGTTGTAGTTTGAGTATGTTTCCCCATAATGAGCTTTGTGGCTCTAAGTTATTTAACCCTCTCAACTCTGTTTCCTCATCTATGTAAAATAGAAGCAATAATATGCACTTGATAGGTTATTGTGGGCAGTGACATAATATACTGAAAGAACTTAGCAGAGTAAATATTCAAGGGATATTAGCAAATTTGTTGCACATAAAAATATTCATGGAAGGCTTCAGTCATTTTCTTTTTCTCATCATCCACTTTAATGGAACTATGGTAGAGACAGAAATGGACCCACAAAAATGTCCACATCTAGTTCCCCAAATCTGTGAACATGTTATCTTAAATGGCCCAAAGGACTCTGCATATGTAATTAATTTAAGAACCTAGAGATGGGGAGATCATCCTGGATTATCCAGGTGGGCTCAGTGTCCCACAGGTCCTTATAACAGGGAGGCAAGAAGGTCAAAGTCAGAACAAGGAGGTGAGGCAATGAAAGCTGATGACAGAAAGCCGCTGGGTCACACAACTATTGAAGAGAAATACAAAGAAAATATGAAACAAAAACAAACTTTCATTTCATTGTAATTGGGTACAATGGAATTTCACAAATTAAAGGCTTTTATTTAGAGTAAGAATTCATATGTAGTGACACTCTATTTTAGGCACAGTTCTAAGTGCAGTGACAAAATTTATCATTTATTATTCCCAATGAGACAAAGCAGTATGAAGTAGAAACTATTATTATTTGGTAATAACCGAGGGAGAATTCAGGCATGGAAGAAAACCTACTCAGTATCATGCACCTAGTAATGACACAGCACAGATTCAAGCTAGTAAATAACCAGACTAGTGAGACATCCTTCTCACATTTAACATAGCAAAACTGTAAATATCAGTCACACATTGGTGTGAATCAGTGTGTCTAATTGCTTTCTAGATAATAGCTATGGAATATTAGTACAGGAGAAACAAACACATCTGATGTATGGAGAGTAGGTTAGCTTGTGTTACTTATAAATTATATGGCTGAGTATGTTGAGTATATGTGGAAACAGACATTAAAAAATAGTTAAAAGGGAAGATCTAAAATATAGGTAGACATATGTTAAAAACAAGCTTCCATTTTCCTTTTAAAGTTTCCCAAGGTTGGCCAGGCCTCCATAACTAAGATAAAAAATTTCTCTTTTAAATAAAATCCACCTGTTTTCTGGTCTCATATCCCAAGCCTTTACCTCGTATTCTACTTTAACAACATTTGAACCATTCATAAGACCACAAAGGTAGCAAAGATGTTTGTTACACTTTAAAGTAACATGATAAATATGTTTCTACCATATTTCAGCAGTGTACAATCTGGTTTTGAACAATGTCTTAGGGCCCATACTTGACTAGCTGATGTTGCTTTTCTAGATTATTTGCATGGAACATCCAATTTTAAGTTATTATCAGACTGCTTCCATGTTTCATAGACATTTACTTTGATTCTTTTTATCTCATAATGCTGATGGAGCCCTGTTGTAAGGATTGCTAAACCAATTATATTGTCAGGAATGATGATAGTTAACAATATTCTCGATTCTATTTGTGCATGGCCCCTCCTGATGAAAAATCATTTTGACTCAAAACATAATTAAAATCTGTTACTGCATCATAAAGGAAGAAATAAAGTTACTTTTCAAGTAAGTAGGTTCTTAAGAGAACCAGATGATATTAGCGAAAATGGCAGAGTAAGAATCTCCAAAAATTCTCTTCCACAAATAAGCAATTCAAATCTATAAAAAATCTTTAGAATCAACATTTTCAGAACTTCAGAAATTAGCCAAAACTTTCAGGAGTAGACTGTTTGAAAAAGAAAAACAGCTGAATTTCAGTAATAGTGAGGTTTGTGGCATTTTAACTTCTGCTAATCACAACACCAACTCTGCATCTTGGTAGTCTTAGAAACTACCAGTGTGAAACCACAATGAAAATCATCAGCACGGCAGCCAACAGAGGGGGCCGAATAGAGCTGGAGCTCCTGCAGAGCCCCATTTCCAGAGAATCGTCAGTATCTGACCCGTCCAGTGATTCCCTAGAAGACCTCACTTGAAAAACCATCTTTATTTGACCTCACTCTGAGCTAACCCAATGTGAAAAGCATTCCCCTGGGGTATGTGTTGAAAAAATTACAGGTAAAACTATTTAACTTTCAAGCTCCTTGGTGTAGTAGACAAAAATTGGGGCAAGCAAAAGACAAACCAAAACCTTAAAAGGAAAACCTATCAAATTAGATGTCCACAGGGTCTTTGCAAAGTCCCAACATATTCCTGGGAATCTAGAAGGCCATGTGCATTCATAGCCTTGTACATACACCAAGGACTCTGCACATGCTCCAGACAGACCTGAGAGGGCCCTAACATCTCACCACCTCTGGATGACCTGAAGGCTCTGTTCAAGCAGTAAGTGAAGGCTAAGGTGGATGTTTCAACTGTGTGGAAGACGTGCCTCAATACACACAGAGCGCCACTCTCAGCAAAGACAGAGACAATGATTGGTTTCAGGTGTTTAATAAAATCTTTCCAAACATTAGTTGCCATTGAAGCTAAATGAGTAGAGACTCCAGTAGTGGCACAGGATAAAGAATGCAGACTTCACAGAATTAGTTCAGAAAAGTCACTGAAAATCAGCAACAACAATAAAACCTGGCAGCAGGAGGTAAGTGGGGATTTCATTTCCAGAGTTGCCACACTGTATTACTTAAAATGTCCAGTTTTCAACTAAAAATTGCCTTGAATAGAAACAAGAAAGATACAGACATTTTTGCAGTAAGAAAAAAGCAACCATAGAAACTGCCCCCAAGGGAGCCTAGACAGTGTACTTACTAGGTAGAGAATTTAAATCAACTATTTTAAATAAGTTCAGAAAGTAAAGGAGTCCATGTCTAAAGAAATAAAAGACAATGTGACAACAATGTTTCACCAAATAGCAGTAAAGACATAAAAATTAGAAAAAGGATTCATATAGAAATTCTGAGGTTTAAAGGTAAAATAGCCAAAATGAAATCTTCACTGGGTGGAGAGCTAAAACGAAGACTTGAGCAGGTAGAGAAAAAAATTCAACAAACTTGAATATAGGGCAATTTAGGTTATCCAGACTGATGAAGAGAAAGAAAAAAGAATTTTAAAAAATGAACTGAGTCTAAAAGACCCATCAGAGACTGTCAAGCATGTCAGTATGTGCATAATGGGAGTACCAGAGGAAAGGGGAGGGAGAAAGGAGAGGCAAGAATATCTGAAGAAGTTTTCAAAATGTAATGAAAAATATGAACATACTTCCAAGAAACCCAACACATTCCTAGTCTGAAAAACTCAGAGATCTACAACTAGGCATATCATAATCAAACTGTCAAAAGCCAATTACAAAGAGGGAATCCTGAAAGAAGTGAGAAGAGACTTATTCTGTACAATGGATCCTCAATAAGATTAACAGCTAACTTCCCATCAGAAACCTTGGAGACCAGAAGGCAGTGGGAAGATACACTGATCATGCTGAAAGAAAAACAAAATCTATCAAAACAAGAATTCTGTATCCAGCAGAACAATTATTTAAAATGAATAAAAAAGTGAAAATTTAAAAATATACAAAGGCTGAGAAAAATTTTCACTCAGCCTTGCATAATAGGAAATATTAAAGAAAGTCCTTCACACTGAAATGAAAGGACATTAGAGAGTAATTCAAATGAAAATGGACTCTTACTTCTCATTATATACAAAAACTATTCAAAATGGATCAACCATCTAAATGTAATATATAAAACTATCAAACTCCTAGAAGAAAATAGGTCCAAGTACTCATGACCTTGAATTACTTACTGGTTTCTTAGACATGCTATCTAAAACACAAGCAACCAAAGAAAAAGCAAAGAAATTGAACTTTATCAAAATATAATACATTTGCATCTCAAAGGATACTACAAAAAAAGTGAAAGGATACTCACAGAAATGGAGAAAACATTTACAGATCATGTTATCAGCAGATGTATCTAGACATGATATATCTCAGTGTTATATATAAAAATCTATCATATATCTAGTATCCAGACTATTTAAAGAAAACTTATGAATCAATAATAAAATAAAATAACCCAGTCAAAATGTGAGCAAAGGATATGAATAGACATTTCTTCAAAGAAGATACTACAAATGCCCAATACACACTTAAAAAGATGATCAACATCATTGGTCATTAGGAAAATGTAAATAAAAAATGAGTAGGATAGCTATAATCAAATAGAAAATATTAAGCATTGGCAATGATATGAACTAACTGGAACCCTGATACATTGCTGGTGGTAATGCAAAATCATAGAGCTGTTTTGGAAAACAGTTTGGCAGTTTCTCAAAAAGTTAAACATAGGGTTGCCATATGACCCAGGAATTCTATTCCAATTCTATTTCTATGTATATATTCAAGAGAACTGAAACACTAAGTTCACACAAAAAAAGTGTTCATAAATGTTAACAGCATTATTATTTAGACTAGCACCAAAGTGAAAACAACTCTAATGTCCATCAATTAATAAATAATAAAACAAATGTGTGTGGTTAATTTTGCATGTCAACTTGACTAAGCCAAGGGATGCTTAGATATGTGGTTAAAGAATATTTCTGGGTGTGTCTGTGAGCATGTTTCCAGAAGAGCTTAGCATTTGAATTGGACTGAATAAAGCAGGACGCCTTCCCCACTGTGCATGGACACCATCCAATCTTGCACAGAAATGATGAAGGAAGGTTGAATTCTCACTCTGTTCTTAGGCCTTCACACTGTAATGGAATCTATATCATCAGCTTTCTGGCTCCCAGGCCCATAAGCTACACTACCAGCTTTACTGGGTCTCCAGCAGAAAGCATGTCGTAGGACTTATCCTCTATAATCACATGAAATACTGTATAATAAATCTCTTTTATATATGTTACTTATATATTTCTATATGTTATTCATTATGTGTATTATTATATACCTATCATATATACATATATATTCATTATATGTGTGTGTACAGGAATATGTATTGGTTCTGTGGTTCTGGTTCTCTGGAGAATCATAACTAATACAATGTGGCAAATCCATACAACAGAGTATTATTTACCCCCTAAAAAAATGAAGTACTGATACACACACAAAATGAGTAAACCATGACAACATTATGTTAAGTGAAAGAAACCAGACATAAAAGGCCACATTTTCAATATGCTCAAATTTGGCTAGATGATTCAAATAATAAAATGTCCTGAATTCAAATAATAAAATGTCCATAGAGACAGAAAGCAGATTAGTGACTAGCAGGGTTTGTGGAGAGGTGGGAATGGGGAGTGACTGATAATGGCTACAGGGTTTCTTTTTGGAGTGGAAATTTATCTGGAATTAAACAGTGGTAATGGTGCACAACCCTGTGAATGTACTAAAAAGTGCTGAATTGTATATTTGAAAGGAATATATTTTATGGTATGTATATTACATAAAAGAGAAAAAAATTATAAATAAATATTAAAAACTGATTTAAAATTAAAGACAGAGAGAACCTGCTGGATGGCTTCACAGTAAACAGCGTTAAAAACTTGGTTTCAATTGATGTAAGAAGTTCTCTATAATACCTACGGATTTTAATGAGAACTAGGAATGCCATTAGCATGGTGTTTTAATCAACACAGTAGGCCTAAGTGTCTCACAAAATTTTCCTGTAAGAACTACCAAAATAGTTCCTGAGATACCAGGCTTAAGAAGAGTAAAGATCATTTTATTAAATTGGGTCACATGTACATAATGTCTATGTACAAAGAAACCAGCCCCTAAAAATGAATTAATGGTGGTCATCCACATATACAAACTGGTAGGAAATCGTGCAAATTTATGTTTCTGTTTCTAGCCCAGGAAGCAAACTTTATATACAAACACAATAAGACTGACAGCATCTAAATTCATCCAGATATATCAATTACTACATATTAATGTACAGTTTAAGAGGACTTCTTCATCTTCAAACCCAGAGGGAGAAAAACACAATTGACATAGACTTTCATTTCTTCCTGTCCAGAGTGATTTGTGGCCTGTCATTCTTAAGGCATTTTGGAAGAGAAGACTGACATCCTGACAATCTCCTTAACTCTATTTGAGAAGACACAACTGCCTGGGGTTTTCTAAACTCACATGTCATTGAGGCTGCAATATTACTGAAAAACAGGTGTTGAAAATTGCAAGTAATTATGAGCAATACAGAAATAATCTTATTAGATCAATCATTCCTTAAAAAAAAGGGATTCTCCAAAGTATACCAAATAATTCCTAGATGTTTCCATAGTTAGAACTCAACTGGAAATGATTCCTCTTTCCTCGGACTTGTATTACATTTTCTGTGTACCTCTGGAAATAAAATTCTCACACAAGAAACAAGAAGTGCATCTGTGCTTCATTCTACCTTGTGCAGAAGGTATCTTTATATATATTTCTTATTAAATTGTAATTCTTGTTCCTTCCTTGCACATAGGCAACATGTTCTTTTTAACTGTTCCTGTACATAGATCTGAAGATAGGTATAGAATAACTGTTAGTTAAAAGAACAAATGAGCAAATAGAAGTCCATTCATTAGTCATGTTGAAAGACAACCTAAGCCTTTGAGGATCCAAGAATCTCCATATTTTTCTAATCAACACATATAAACTCAGATTTTGTTAAGTCTCTCATGCAAAACTTGGTATGTTACATGTAAATTAGTCATCTTGTGGAAATGCCATTAAATATTATATTTTCTGGAACATGCATTTTAAGTTTTGTAGATAAATGTTTTCTACTACAGAATCTGATTTTATGCCAGTTGCTTGAAGAACTTAAAACCCTGTTCAAAGGTGCATGCAATTATCTAGCAGCACACCTTTACTAAGTTTAGGGAAATCCTGTAGATATGAGTTCCTGTGTCTGAGACAGGCAGGTCCCCTTCTCTTCTTCCATGGTGAACAGAGTTGTAGTGGAGCATATACATGGCTGACCAGATAGAGATGACATTTCCCAGACTCCTCTAAAGAGCCTCTCCCTGTAAAGCCTCCTATGTAAATAGGTTGTAAGGAGAGTGACTTAACTTTTGAATCATCTCCAATGCAAAACACAGCACACTTCTGTACTAGTGCCCTCCTTTCCTCTTCCTGTGAACTGAAACAACTGATGTGTTTGCAATCAAACTCTGATTATGCAGATGAGGACTGCAACCCTGCGGACAGCCAAGCCGGAGAATGGAAAGATTCAGGCCCAGAATGAGCATGCAGAGATCCTACAGCCCGGACACTGGGTTTGGTATTGTTGGAACTGCCCTCTGAGAAAAACATACTTCTCTTCTCTATAAGCAGTTGCATTTTGGGGTGTCTTTGCTATAGCAACTTATCCCTTACAATGAGTAACACACTTCCAAAACAGAAATGAAAGAACAAATTATGTGGGTTCATCAAAGGTAGAGTTTAAGCAAGGAGCATAGCTCTGCCAACTAGGCACACTTAAGTAAGACTTTGATTCAGAAACTAGTGAAGCAAAGAGCAGAAACTATGTAACTTCTATTCTGATGACAGTAATGCACATATACTAAATATTTGATAAACTGATTTAAAATGTGCATAGACAGCTATTTGTTAGATTGTGAAATCAAATTCCAAAGAAATTAAAAATTGAAACAAATACAAAGCCCTATTCCAAAAGTTATTAAAATTTCAAGTTACAAAGTAAAAATCTGCTGTCATTACATTCAAACAGACAGAGCCAATAGCAGCCACTTTATTTATTATCATAATTTGATCTAAAGTCTTTTTGGCCCCTTAATGAACTAATTTGGCAACCAGAGTAATTGTGACTTTACCTATTCTTCAGCACTTATAAAGTGAGAGATCTCTCATCAAGATAAGTTTTAGCATTGGTTTAAACATGAAGAAATTTTGTAACATAAATGTGAAACAGCTATAGTGTTCCCCTCTACAGAACTGGAGTTCATGTTCCACCCCTGTGAAATTTTGAGACCTCTCCATTTGTCTAGATCTTATTATTCTCATATCCAAGTGGCTAGGATTTGTCTACACTGTATAGTTCTGTGATTCTAATTGCACTTTTGTTGCTTTATAAGTTAAGTAAGAGTAAGACGTACAGTTGATTGAGTAATAAGACAAAAATATTTAATAACCACAAGATGAAGGTATTTAAAAATATTTTACGTTTGAGAAAATATAAAGAGTGCCAGCAACATTTATGTATTTCTGATGATATTTAAAATGTTGTAAATAAATCAGCCAACTGGCAAATTTCATGTAAATTTAAGCATTAAGATAAGAAGGGTTTCTGTTTATTTAAATGTACTTTCTGGGTAGTTATAATTTATTCATGTTGGTAGTCAAATTCACTTTATCATCATAGATTGGGAAGTGAAACACAATATCCTTAAGGTTGTAACAGATTGTAGGGTTAGTTTAATGAATAAGCAGATTTTGTTTTAATGGGGCGTGTGTATGTTTTGTTTAGGAAAAATAGATAAGTAAAACAAACCCAAAATTTAGAAAATGTCAGAAGGGATATTTAAATGTTTAAGTAAAACATGAAATGCTGAAGTATCTGATATCCAAAATCTGCCTATTGCTACTAGGAGCCTAGTTACAACCTAGGCTTGAGGGATTGGGCTGAGGGAGATGCCTGCGTTCAGGAATTCCCAACTATAAAGGCGGATTCTAGGTTTCAACTTTGAAAGCCTAATAAACTGATTACCATGTGAAGACATCTTACAAAAGACTTCTAATAGAACTGGTATCTTTTAGAAAGCAGGAGAAGTGCTTTGTTTTAACAAGCATTTTTCTCATATTGGAAGGAAATTTGCAACTTCCACAGGGAATGCAGTTCCTTCAAATGTAATCTTTGCCACCTAATACTATTTTTCATCTTTATAGTCTAATATTTGAAATTTGTGTTTCACTTTAAAAATAAGAGGAGAAAGGCATAATACTACACTGAGTATTTTAAAAGTCTTCTATGCTTCCAAAGTGTTTTGTATAAAATAAATTTATAATTAGAATTTAGAATTGCAGAGGCCCAATTATTGTTGGTTATAAGTTAAATATAGTTTTTATTTTACATATAAAAATATGAATAAAAAACATTCAAGAATATAGAAAAAACAGAAAATAGGTATGATACAATGTAACTTACTATTTTATTATTTTCTGATGAATCTATCTAAATCTATCTATATATATCTATATATTCTGAGATATTCTACATTATTGTACAAATACGATCTTTACTTCATTTCTTCAAATGGGTCTTAAATAACAATATAATTTACCATTACAGTCAGATTTTATGGATGTTACCTGAAATTTTATTCCTCTTAAAGAAAAGCTTCAATGACAGGAAATAATAAAAATGCTTAATTGCTACAGCGGTTATTGTATTTTCTAATAAAAATGGTAAACTGACTTTTAAAAAAGCAGTGAGTAAATATTCAGGATTTTTTTTCCCATTAATATCCACTAGAGGGAAAAAAAATGCTCACATCTGGACTTGAGTTTCTTTTGAGGCCATTTTGTGTCTCTTCTCAGCTCCTTTCTTTCCTTATGAGAGACAGGGGAAAAAATCTATAAGGCTGAATAATCTGGATGAACATTTTAAAATTTATTTTTTGGTTTGTGCACGTGTGTGTGATTTCATTTGTTACCTCAAAAAAGAGAGAAAAGATATTTTCTAGATGTAAATTACGTACACTGCGTTAAGTACTAAAAGTAACAGTATGATCTAACATTTATATTGCATGCTTACCATGTGTCAAGATTGTTCTAACTGGTTTACACATTTCATCTTCACAGTGACTTTATGAGTGAAATATTATTTTTCCTTTTTTACATTGGCACAATTCTCTTCTGTGCTATGAAACCAATTTTTCCTCTAGTTATTCTAAGACTTTCTCCCCAGTGACTTTGGTTTTTGCACATGAGGTGTAGAAACTGGAATCAAGCAGTTAAGCTCTCCGACTGTCTGTCTGTCTCTGTCTCCAACTCTCCCTCCTTCTCTCTGTTTCCTGTTTTGTAGAAGAAGCAATACACTCAGCAGTGAGTAAACTCTGAGTACGCCCTAGATTACTGCCCTATTCATGGCAAGGAAGCCGCTAAAGACAAATGTTGGGATTCTTCTTAATAAAAAGCAGTAACACTCAATAATAAGTAATTATTAAGAAATAAGAGAGAGGAAGCTGCATTTATACAACAAGCTACTGAAAATATTGTATTGATTATTTCAGTTACTTAAAAGTGAAGAGTCAATCGAATGAGGGGGCCAATCCTTCACATGAAAGATGAAAGTAGTTAAAACACAGTATGATTTTAAAGACACCACTGCAGATCTCATTTACAAAAATCAGCTATGCAACACCATACGCTTCAGAGATTCGGCATTAAAGAGCCATTTCTTTAGGCTAAGCAAGGTTCATTAATACATAAGTAGCATTTACTACCTGACAATACTAATGTTAAAGTAATCATTGTGCTACTGTTTTCAGGCTAACAGAGACCGTCAATTCATTTAACCTGAAGTAACAAATAACATGAAAAGCTCAAGAACCATGGCCGAGCTAGGAGTATGGGACAGGGGAAGTGGTGATGGGCTTTCAGCACTCAAAATACACAATCTACGTTCTGTACCTATGCTCTTTAGTTATACAGCAGGCACGGCTTTTTGAATGTTAAACTACAAAAAAACCCATAATTTTGTTCTAATCTTTGCTTGTTAGTCCTCACATATTCTAGCTTATGGCCTGTAGGTAATATTCCAATTTCCTAATATCTTGTCAATTTCCAACCTCTTTTTTCTATTTTTACTTGCAATTTTTATTAAGGTGGTCAAGATCATTCCATCTGTGTTTACATACATATCCTGACCATTATTTGAAATTTTTTTTGCTCACCCATTCATGTGATCACATAAAGGCAAACTCAATTCTCTGCTCTGCTGTCATTATCTCTTTGTCATTTGTCCCCTCTTTCCCATTAAAATTCTTACATAACAATATCTAATTATTGCCCCTGATTTTCCACTTATCGCTTCAAATTGCCATCAACCACTCCAATGAAATTGCTGTAACGTTGACAAAAATCTCATCACAAAGTTCACTAATTTGTTTCAGTTCTTGTCTTGCTTTTAGCCACCCAACAGGCATCACCGTCCTTGACCTTTGCACTAGAGTTGTTTATGACTTTCTCTTCCTGAATGTTGTCTTCTATCTGTAAAGACATACTATTCCTGTATTTCTCCTTTCTTTTCTCATTTCTCCTAGATGTTTTCAGTCTCTTTTACCACATTTCCTTTAAATGTGTTCATCTCCTGTTAATTTAGATTAAAGACCTCTAGCGTTGTTGGCTTACACTGGCTTTGCAGAAATATCCATTTCTTTATTCTAATGAGTTATAAAGTTAAGACACAGCCTCCAACATAAACTCTACCTCTTTCTTTCTTCAAAGTGACTACTTCAGGAACATTCGTTTCAAGTCCTTCTAACCTCCTCAACCCACAAGGTCCTTCTCTAAATCCTTTTGCATCTATAGTCTGTCTCATATGCGGCAACACTTAGTTCAATACTATTCTTTACTCTTGCCATCTCCCTTGTTTTGTTGTACCTTGTCCGGTTTTACTGTGATTTTTTTTCCTGTGAGCATCAATTTATCTATTTAGATATCCTTTATAATTACCTAAGAAAACTTAAATTTTATTTCAATTAAAGCCTCATTAAAATAATACGGTATTTTTAGTCTGTTCTATGTTAATAACTCATGAAGAGCCTACAGTAATCTAACAATTCTATCTGCTTAAGAAACCAAAACAGTACAAAAATTTCAGATTCAAGAAAATAAATTATTAATTTTTTTTTCAGATCCAATTGACTTTTTTTTAATTTTTGGATTCTTATCCCATTTTCCCTTAAGAAAAAGAAAAATCTTGAGCAAAGCCAAATTTCATTCCAAAACAGGAAAGAGAAAATAATTTATTTCAATTCTTTGTGTGAAAGTAATAGTCTTTGTGCCCTGAGAAGGCTACCATTTTTCCAGTTAAGTAAAGATGCCCTATACTATGAAGTGCTGCCATTTAAAGAACTACCAGGAAGCAACTCAATGAGGAGGAATTGTTAAGGGTAGGTTTCTTGCTGAATTCCAATCATGTTCTTTTCAAAACCTGGCTTTATGGATTTTAAAGAAATCCTGAGGGGGCACTCTTTTCCTTTTGTCCCACTGAAATATCATCATTAAACTCTTTTAAAAATGGTTTCTGATATGATTCTGCTTTCCAGCTGAGGCAACATTTTCTGTAAGTAATAACAAAACAGCTGAACTGAGTAAAAGCAAACTGGGCAGATAGGAATATCAATCCTGATGGGACCAAAGGGAGCCCTGTGTTAACTTCTGAAGTACCTGAACTTTTCTGAACCAGCTGGTTTTGACTGAAATTGGAAATGCTCTTTTACTTTCGAATCCCTGCCAGAGGGGGCTGCTATGGTAGACTTCTCTAGCTATTTTTCTTCTTTTTCAGAGGAATTCAAGACGGGAGATGTCAATGTGTGTGCTTAAGCGTAAAAGTGATCATTTTTTAACCACTGGTGGGAAAGTAGTTTGCCAGTGGGAGCTAAGTGTTGAAATCTGGCATTAATCCAGCAGAGTTGGACCAATAGATCATAGATAACTACACAGTATATGATGGTGACTTCTCTTGTTTAAAATGAAAAAAAAAATGGAGAGTATTGAGAAGTGAGACAGGAGATTTTTCAAAAGGTGCACCACACTACTCTATTGACTTAAGCCAGCCACAAGGAAATTTTAAAATAATTTAGAGAATGGAGTGCAACTACCTCTATGAAGATCACTCTTCATAACACAGGTGGATAGGGAATAGTCCAGTATGAAATATTGCGTGGCACATGTGCTTACCCTAAAGCTTCAGCAGATACTAAACTGCAGTCTAGAAGTTTGGTGAATTTAAGCTGAACAGGCTGGTTATGTCACACAGAAGCAACAACAATGATACCCCCTAAAAGTGGAAATGGAAGTAAATAGCCAAGTGTCTGTCTCTTGAAGAGAAGTTAATAAAAACAGAAATCCAAGCCTTCCACCAGGATTATGGTGAGCTGGGTTTCTGTGTAAATGAGCCTAAAAGTTCCAACACTTATGCTTTTCCTGTCAGGTCACAAATAAAAGCTCTTGTTATTTCAAAAGGATCATCAAAATTTTTTATTTGAAAAATCATTTTGAAATAAGAAATCTGAAAGGGATTCTAAAATGAACTTTTCCTCCTTTTTTCAAAAACGTAACTGAATTACCTTGCCTGGACATAGAATTTAAAACCCTACCCATTTCAGTTTAGAATAAACTTTCCCCAAAAATATATTTAATTAACTTAACCTTAAATTAAAATAGGTAAGAAATCAAAAAGTAACACCAAAACTTTTAACACCAAACAAAGGTATGTTTCCTACAGGTCTCTTCAAATCAAAGGAGTCAGAATTACAATTTTTAAAGTCTTACATGGCAGGGGCCAAATGTCTTCTCCATCCTGTTTTCTTTAAGATGAAGTCAGAGTGTATTTATCTATAAACATTGTGTAAGTTTTTATCATATTGTATTTTGAATCAAGCCTTCCTTCTCAAGTATTCAGCATTTGGTGACCATTGTATTTAATACTGAACTTGGTCCTGAGGCAAAAAAAACAGTAACTAGATTAATGGTTGTAGTATGACTTACAGAAACCGTGACCATGCAACTACAGGAAATGCAAGTACTGTTGGCTGCAGCTGTGGATGTTTTCCAGTCACCTACAAAGAACTTGAGCTGAGAACTTAAAACCTGGAGCTTGTAATTTTTTTTCTCCAATTTTCCAGTGCATTTAGAAGTAACCAACCACCTCCATTACATCCCTTACTTCTATGGCATTTATTCCTTGGTTACCTAAAACTTTGCTTCCATAGGCATTTAATTACTGTAGGTGACTACATGTGATAAACTAAATTACTGCTCTGCCACAGGACGCCGTAAGCTAGCAGTGCTACCCTGGCTCATGGATGCCTACAATCTAATTAGATAAGAGAGCTACTTAACAGTTAATTCCCATGTTTGAGGCTGTTTCCATGGAACCATTTCTAGTGTCAATTTCTGTTCTGATTATCCTTACAAAAGCTACCCCAAAACATAATAGTTTAAAACAACTGCTTGACCACGTCTTACAGTTTGGCGGGTTGAGTGGGTTCATCTAAATAACTGTGCTGTTCTCACTTCAGGACTCCCCTGTGGTTTCAGTCAGATGGCAGCTGAGACTGGAATCATCTGCATGTTCAATTGAAATGCTAGCACAGCTGGGACCTCCTCTTGTCAGTAAAGTTTCAGGGCTTCTCTCATTGGCATGGTCTCTCCATGCAGTCTCTGCAGGAGGGGAGTCAGCTTCCATGGCAGCTTATGAAAATAAGCCTTCCAAGGTAAAGAAATGGATGTTGCCCATCCTTTTAAAGGGAGCTGGCAGACCATAATTTCTTCTATATTCTATTAGCTAATACAAATTAGAGGAGACCCCAGATTCAGAAGGGGAGGATAATACAGGAGAGCATACTGGGAGATATAGTTCATTACGAACCATTTTTGGAGACAAGGTACCAGAGACAGTTTGGAATTTCTGTCTGTAGTTGTCTGGTTAAAGAATTTTTATTCTCTGGGTCTATAATACACAAACCCCTCTTTTAATGATGAATATTTGAGTTGCATCTGAATCATAGGTTCAGTTACTATGGAAATCTTGGTAGTTTTGCCTATTATGTATATCTTGCCATTTATTCTGAAAATGGGAATTGAGTGAAAATTAGAGGGATAACTGAATATGATGTTTTTGGTAGGAATAGGTTGGAGATTGAAGCCCGATGAAGACTGTTTTTATATTGTAGGGAATAAGATAATACCTGGTACAGAAAAAATAAAGCCTGCAAATGTAATAAGTTTATTTGTTACCACAGGGTCTAAATTTATTTTCAATAAGAATGACTGTCATAAAAAGTTTTTGTGTATAACTCCACAATATCAGAATATGTAAGAAATGCTATGGAAATATTGTTTTCTAAATAGACTTTCTGCCTAAACTTTGATAGTCAAGAACAAGATAAGAATTCAAAATTATATATTCTTTTTTATGACCTTATAAATACTCTGTATAACTATATTGGTATCTTTAACTGCCTCAGTTCTAAAGATCTCATATTTTGAGATTCCTAACTAAAGAGATTGGATTTAAAGTTCAGAATTACTATGACCTTCCAATCCCATGTTTTTGGACAATAGCTCTATTTTTTGACTCGCCAAGATTTCTTTTTCTGAAATATAAAGTACACATGTGACTATGTTCAAAATTCTCCCATTAATATTTCCCTTCTACTGTTCCTAACACATTCCTATCATCAGGTAAGTCTTTCATGGAAGGTAAAATTAAACATAAATATTTTAATTACTTTCTTTACCCCCTAAAAGAAAAATGTACTAAACCAAGTAGGCAAAGTAAAGTTTCATCAAATAAAATTTCAGCCTTTAGAAAAATGCCAGTTGTATCTGGTGATCACATAGTTTAATGCCTTCTTCCCTCCCTCCCTTCTTCTCATTCTTTCAACTTTTCCCCTATTTTTTTTTTCTGTTTTAAATAATGAAAGCAGAGAAACTGCAAGCAAATCCACTCTTAACTCATTCTTACTCTCATTCAAAATGATCCTTACTTATCTATGTCTCTACCACAGTTAAGGTTAACCAGCTATGTTAGGTATCTAAAGTAAATTATTTACAAATGAACTAAATGGCACCCAGAAAGAATTAATTTACTTTACATACATGAGGCATTAAATCCAGGGTTTACTTACTCTTATTGCAGTTTTAACTTTTTTGAATGTCCTTCTTAGTAGCAAAATACTTTTTATAATTCTTTTTACTAGTTTTTCTTTACTACAAAACTCTCCAGTAAAAAGTGGATTTTCCTTTTCTGTGTAGACTTTCTTTTATTTTATCTCAGTGAATTCCATTTCTAACTTCATCTCACTAATGAGTTTCCAATATTAAAGATCCATAAAAGAGTTCTGGTTTTGTTTGACTCTGGGAGAAGGACAAGTGGCAGGATGGGAAAAACATTTTTCCATAAAATAGAAATAATTTTATTGTTGGAAAAGGAAATAAAGTGGATACTCAAAACGCATATGATGGCCACAAAAACCAAGGACTCATAATTCCAACAGCCAAGACAAGGAGAATGGATGAGGAAAATAAGCTGAGCAAGTTTTGAAGTGTATAATTTAGAGGACTGATGATATAAAATAGCTACAATCATTTTCAAAACATGCATGGATAAACACTGTAGCCAGGGATTGAAGTCAGGACTGCATTCTTCCAGAACCACAGGGAGGTATATTACAAGGGTGATAATGAATTCTTGTATTAAAAAAATCTATTCCCTGCTGTTTCTTTACAGGAAGAGGGCAAGAGAAACAAAGGCTAGCTTTAAAAGAAAAAAGAAAAAGTAAAATATTTTCAATTCAGTAAAGCAATTTTTTTCCCCTTTTGGTAACCAACTGAAAATTATTTTTCAAAGTGTGCTCACCAAATTCAACTTGTTTAAGCATTACTTTTTCCTTCCTAAAGGGTGAACTGATATTCCCAACATAGGAGAAGAAAATAAAAGATTAAGAAAATAAAGTTTTTCCAAGAGGACAGAATATTTATAATAAAAGCTATTTATCAGCTAAACTGTTTGCAAAAGAACCATTACCTTCCTTTATGTGGGATCCCAAAATAACCAAAGTATATTATTTTATTTAGAACATGTTTTGTAGATCAGTTAATTTGTTGCTTGATTGATTAGTACTAACTATATGTCCAGCCTAAATGCTCCCCTAAATTTGAGCCCTTTCATGTTCCCCCACTGGTATACTACAGGCACTTCCACTTTAACATGTCACAAATTATCCTTATGATAAATCCATGTTTGTTCATCCTTCTACAGAACCATCAAACTTACTGTAATGCTCTCTATGGATCTCAGAAAACCTGGTCAGCCACTGTTTCTAGTACTGCCTGCAACTCATCACTGTCTCCTAGCAACTCTCCTCTGTAATTATCTCTTATATGTTCCCATCTTTCTATTTCTTGCATTCCTTCTACTGCCGTATCTTAGATGTTATTACAGCTTCCATGGAATTTAGATAATCCAAATCACCTCAAATTTCATTACCTATAGATAAACAAGCTTAATATATTGCTGTATATTTTTAAATAATATGTGCACGTAAAAAATCTACAATATAGAATAATTCTGGAGGCTTGATCAGATTTAGGCTTTGTTTGCTTGCTTCTTTGACAAGAATGTTTCATAGGTGGTACTCAGTATCACCTTGAATTTTGAAAGAAGACAATTCATTGTTCTGCCCTCCAAACCTCCAGAATCCCAATATTCTGTACTATAAACAAAGAGCAAGTCAATATACCTCACTACCAAAAAGGCAGATGGCACAACTAGGGTTTTTAATACCAACTAAATATTGGTACCAACTAAATACGTGACTGGATCAATAATGCCCATCCCTTTTCAAATATGTTTATGTGGGAATAAAAATGATTTTTTTATCATATTATCATAATAAAAGCAAGTTATATGCTTCTAAGCTTTATCTCATTTAATTCTTAAGTCAACCTTATAAGATGGGTACCAAGGTTATTATCCATTTTATGGATGAGAAGCCTGAGCCCTAGAGATGGTAAAATCACTTTCCCAAGATGAATCAGCTAGTGATATTATACTCAGAACTTAAAGTTTTGTTTTACTCTACAGCCCATAGCTTTGTCATTGATGGCACTGCCTCCTCAAAATCAATAATCTGATTCTGGTTTAATGCTTATAAAGACTTCACATTATATTTCGATTTTAACAGATTTATAAAGTTGGACCCTCTTACAATATTCATCTACTCTTGAAAAATGAAGACAAAATTCTGAATTGCCCTTACTGGGTTAATCAGAAAATAAAACAACACTTAAAGCTCACTGGAAAAAAAAAGTGAAATTATAGTTGTTTTATTCCCAGGATTAATTGTTTCTCTTCTACCGTGAGGAATGTATCTGCTCTTTGATGAACTGTTGACATGTTTGCCACACTTTCGGAAAGCACATATGCTATACTGTGATGTTGTAAAATGAAAATGTGAGATGGAATTCTGTTGCCTACAGCTGTTAACTTTTTAAATAGCATTAGGAAATTCTGTCAAATTAATTCTATATATATTCTCTATATATTAGAATAAATAGCATAAAGAACAATTTCCTTTGCTTCCGTTAAAAATAAGTATATAATGAAGGAAAGAACAATAGGGCACAAGCCCTCCATTCTTAAACAGATTCACATTAGACTTTCATAGAGTACTTCACTTTCAAGTGACTGAACAGAATGCAACAGTAAATAAACCTTTAATAAATAGTTAGGTTGGTAAAATCAGAATTGTCTCTAATTCCTGCTGTAAGAAGAGAAATGAACACTCACTGGATAATTTTTGTTTGTTGGGCAATGGTCCAGAAAATCCAGAAATCCATCTTATTTAATGTGTCCTCTCCTAAAATGCACTAAACATCACTATTCCCACTTTATAAATGAAAAACTAAAACTCAGACTTTATGATCTTCGGAAAATCTAGGGCTTTTCAGTGTTAGATCAGCGATTTCAAGTCTGGCTTTATGACTCCAAAATCTGTTTTTTCTATCTTACTACACTGTTACAAGGTATAAAATAAACCAAATAGATAAATTTTTTTTAAATTAAGATAAAAATCAAAACAAAAAAGATAAAAATTTTAAAAAGATGTTTGAGTCATTATCATTGTTGCTCTTTATTAAGTACTAAAAGCTTAATTTGAAAAAAAAAAAGAAAACAGATCTAAAAAAATGTATCTAGAATTTCTGGGCAACTGAGAAGAGGAAGTAACTAATATTCAACACTCAAGAATTTTCAAGACAACTGAGTGGCTTTGAAGGCAGAGAATGAGAGACACCTTGAAAGCCATTCTGTGCCTTACTTAAAGCTGATATATCTGAAAAGAGAACAGATGGGATACAATCCTGTGGGCAATTACTATTCAGCTGCCACCTGTACCACACCCACCATTTGCACCCTCTAACCAACTGTCCTGACCAATATTCTTTCATGTCAGCAAACTGCTCTCGCTCAGACACTGCAACGTAGCACGCAGGAACTGTGCTGTTAAACCAGAAGTCTTCTTTTGTTTTTTTAAATTTTTGTCAGAATTCCTCTCTTCTGATATAATCACAATCTCCCAGGTCCAAAGCATCTGATCTTTCCTTTTCTTTCCACTCATCACCTAAAAAAACCCACTGACATACACTGAAAGAAAAGCTCAAGGTAGGAGTTTTCACATGAACTCACTGCTTTGGTATTTCCAAAACAAGGTTCGTAAGTCAAACATCAGTTGACCCTTTGACCCAAATCTTCAAAAATTCTTTGTATCTGTGAAATTTCTTTCATTCAGTGATGGCAGTCTGTCTTTGGCTGTTTTGTGAAGCCTTTTGGGGAGACACATGGATAGGCAAATGCAGCAGCTCCCAGTGCTTCATTCAAAACTATCAAAAATCGTCTAGAAGCATCTTAACTTTCATGAGGGATGAACACTGCTCCCTACCTAAAGAGAAATGTAAATGTAATTCTAAATTAATCATCTTCAATGATAAGAACAAAGCAGTATCTACAGGGCTAATGATCTGAGATAATATAGCAAATGTGTATTGGCCCAGAACTTACAAAGTTTGTGACTTCTAAAACCACAATAATTCAGATTTTAGTAAACGTTATTATTCCTCTGGTCTGCCAAACAACTCTAATTTATTATATATGTACTACCTTGATGGTGTAAGTCTTTCTCATATAACAGCTATAGGGACAACTGAATTAAATCCAATGATTAGAATATGCTCTCCAGCTTTGAAATTAAATGCTTTGGCTTCCCTTCAAAGTTCGTATTCTGTAACACCAGTAATGCTTTGGCACTGAGCTTCTTTGAAGGACCATTCCATCCACAGGGCTTACTTCCACTGCTGGAGCTCATACTTTGCCAAATAGACTGTAGATTGATTAATCATGCTGACAAAAGTCTTTATAACATCAACATCTGATTTGAAATGTTTAAAAAACTCTTCAAAGTATGACCAGGATGTTTTGAGGATTGACTGAGATCACAGGCTGTTAAAATGAAGAAAGAAAGAAAGAAAAAAACAGAATACTGGTTTCTGAGAATATGCATAAGTGAAAAATCACTTTAGCTATCTAAATTTATTAAAAGTAATTACTTTATTAAAAGTAATAACTAAGTATGCCCACTTCTGGACCATTCAGAATTTTTGGCACTTATCGTATGAGAAATACTTACTGTCTGGGAGATATTCTGCATTAAAGTCTATTAGTTACAAAACTGAAAATATCTAATTGTGTTTGTTCCTGTATATTATTTTTCATTTATTTATCATTTTAACCTGGTAGGGTGGGAAGGAAGGGTATTATAGGCCATTTCACAGGTTAACGAGTTAAGGCACTACAAATCTAAGTGACTTTTCCAAAGTCATACAGCTTATAGAAATAGGAGGTGTTGGGGGCAAACTCATGGCACAGCCTTCTCATTTCAATTCTTCCATTAAATAAAATGCCAGAGGCCTGGGTTCCTTCTCGCACACCTGTTAAAGCCTTCTGGAAAGGCCAAATGAATTACCTAATTTTCATGGCTTCCGCTTCTCAACCGGAAAAAAATTTAAGTAATTTTATTTATGTAGTGACAAAGTCACAGTGAAGAAAGGATGGGGGAAAGAAAAGGAAATGTTTATGTTGAGACTGTTAATGGTTTTATGTTTGGCACAACCTTTGTAGACTTTTGTTTAGTTTGCTTTGATTTCAGTTGTAATTGTTCTTCACTCAAAAGTCCCCAAGAGTTGAACAAGCAATCTTATTTAGATAAATATGTAAGCTCCTCTTGACTTTAAGCAAGTCCGCATTAGAAACTCTATTTTCTTTGTTGGGTACCTCAGAGTCCTACACACTAACTACAACAGAGTAAGTGTTCATTAAATATCTGTTGGACTGAAATGAACATTTTCTTCCTCTTCTGAACAAAGAATCAAAATGGTAAAAGTATTCTCAGAAGTCTGACTCAGTCTGGCAATTCTGTCATTTTCATAAAGAGGACAAAGTCAGGTCAATTTACTAACACAAAACTTCACACAAACTGTACATAATTTGTAAAATTATCAATATGCAGAGGTACTCTGCTAATTTTCTGCCCTTTATCATGTAGAATCCATGGTATGTACGTAGGTAATTAAAATGGATTAATATTTGTTCATTTCTCATAACGGAATTTTATGGCAAAATATATTATTTCATTCATTTCTGGCATTTTCCCTTAGCTCTGAGACATATATATAAGCTTCCACATTTTCAGGGCAGGTCAGCACAAATGACAGTTGGAGATATCACAATAAGTGGTAAACAACTACCCCAAAAGCCACATTTTAAAAATAAGGGTAAATCTGATGCTGAACATTTACCTCTAAGCGATCTGCATTCTGACAGGGTGAGTTTCTCATATTTTCAAACCCTAAGGGATTGTCTAGGTTAAAAATATAAGCTTGAGAGCCTATACGCTGGAATCA
Source organism: Vicugna pacos (assembly GCF_048564905.1). Taxonomy (NCBI): domain Eukaryota; kingdom Metazoa; phylum Chordata; class Mammalia; order Artiodactyla; family Camelidae; genus Vicugna; species Vicugna pacos. The sequence goes on from NC_132989.1 coordinate 49,920,147, forward strand.
GCACCACAGAAAAGCACTGCAGTTGATCTATGACATTACAGAAACCCTATGGAAATATTAATTTTTTCAGTGTCTGGAGCTTTCAAATTCAGGTTTTTTTCCTTTTCCTCTCACATTACGATTATTAGTTTTATTAAGGGTAATGAAGTCCTCTGAAACTGGGAAATGAAATTAAGCTTGGGAGTATTTTCACCTATTACCTATTAGGAGTAGTTACATAATTCTTAAAATATTTGGCTTTGCTTGTCAAACATGAAAAACTGAGAACTGTAGTTAATGAAATCTGTTTCACAGGTATCATACTCTTACGGGAGAAGTAGTTTATGCTTCTGGATATTGTTCTCAGAGTGCCTCTCAATTCTAAATTAAAAGTACTATGGACCTTTAGAGGAATACGAAGGCAATTTATTCTCTTTTACGTGCAGCCTAGGTAGGTGTTTAAAATTGAGGCTGCCAACATAGCAATTGTGTGGTGTTTCTTTAATGAGGGTGTTGCTGGACCAGAAACACAGCTGAGACATTTACATTTATTTTACGGCAGTCCTGAGAAATGATCTATTCCTAATCAGAATAATTTGCCCATAAATGACTTCTGACAGAGCTCCACAAAAAAAGCATCTCTAAAAATCCTAATCTCTCCAAAGCTGTGAATCTCAGGAAGAGATACATTACTTTTGTTCAGTACGTTTGTAAACAGATACAACTGTTAAATTGGTTTAAAGACAATACAGTATATTAAATCTTCTCCATAAAATGATAAATAAAACTGTAATTGGCTTTCAATTTTGATCTCCTAGTATAAGGGATCTTAATTTTAATCAATGTCCAGATGTCCAAAAGATGAACATTATTCACTCACTCCAATTAAATTTAAATTATGTTTTCTCAGTGCAAAACCCAGGTTCCAAAACTGTCCTTGTGCTATCAAATTTTAAAATAATAGCAAAGTTAACAAAAATAAATTTATTTACTCTGAAAAATCCTGCTGGTCTCTTTCTGCTCTTCAAGCATTCCTTTCATCAAATTAAAATTAAGGTACTACCTTGTACATCACAAGAATTCTAGTGTCACACCATTTTTGCATTACCGATCAGAAAAGTAGGATGGGCAGAGGGGTCTGCTGATTCCAAAATATGCAAGGAAAAAGAGAAAACTCTTTCCTCATAGGTATGAATCGAGTGGAAAGTGACAATCAATGAATTGTATTCAGTAATTTTTTAATAGCAAATGTTATGATAATAATTCTTTATTAGAGTGTTCTATTTAAGTATGAAATTACTATTTATGACAGTCTTGTGCCATTTAATAAATTCACAGGGAGTATTCCTTTAAAAACTATTCTTTTCATATATTCTGTACATAGCATTTTCTAAATTTGAAAACAAAATGTTAATTTTAAGTGATCTTTTCTCTGATTTTTTTTTTTTAGTAATAGAGGACTAATCAACAATTTTAGCACATGACTGGACAATGCAATTTTCTAAAGACATAATGAACAATGCTACTTATTTTTAAAGCAAGAGTTTTTCCAAGGCAGCACTTCACAATGAACTGACATTTGGCAGTGAAGAACCTTTCTAAAGTTCAGGAACTGCATTAAAAAGAGAATTATAAAGGGCATCATTAAAATTTAGGTAGAAAACTGTTACTGAGCATTTCAATTACAGAGTTACATGACTGTCAGTAAGAAATAATAGGCACAAATTAGTACTATTGACTGTTTCTTAACATCTATTCAGTTAGCCTGAGGTGTGACTGCCTTGGATGCTGTCATAAATTCTGTAATGTTCAAGTATCTTACTTGTCTGATTATTATTGCTTTCTCACCATGACCCTTCGAAAGAACTTCTGTTGGTGAAAAAATTATAGATCCACAACATTCACCTTATTACCGTGACTGCAATTTTATGTAGCATTTTTCCCCACCTTTCTGCTATAGATGTACATCCTTTATTTAAATTTTACACAGTAGTTAGAGGCCAAAAAAATAAGGAATGCTCATTCCATAAAATTTGATACGTCTAATTAGTCTGCTGAGACTTGTGGAATATGCATAAAGCTGTAGGTGTGGTATTAAATCACATTTTTATTACCCAGAAATTAATATTTACCATGTGTATGTAAAAGGATTAAGGACCTGAAGTATGAACTTCAAAGATAACAATAGTTATTTGTTTCTACAAAATAGTTCACATGTATATTTTTAAAATATTTTACTTTTCCTACATTATCATGATTTTTTAAATTTAACTTTACTATTTGCTAGACGGTTCAAATAAATATATACTCTGCTGGTACCTGAAATAAACTCTGTTTCAGTAAAGTCTTTCCAATTTTCTTCAGAGAGTTTAAATGAGCAGGAAACAAAATAAACTCTAAAAAACAAAGAGGGCATCACTGAGGCCAATACTGTGTTCAGCTTACTAACAGAAATATAACTTCATAGATTTAAACAGTATTTGGCTGTCACATTTACTCAAAAGAACTGACAAATGTGTAATGGCTGAAAGACAGGAAATGATTTATGAGTTTGTGAGAATGGAAGAAAACCAGTGGAAATGCCCTTTTTAAAAATCTGCCATTTTTTACTTGGACCAGATTGCCATAATAAATGTGAGACTAGGCTTGATTTCATTCAGAATTAATATAGACTGAAGCTGAAATAAGCCTCACTTCCTGCCTCCAGGAGGTGTGCTGACGTTTCTAGGATTGTTTCAGAGTCCACACGATACAGGACACATGTACATATATATGTACCTATGTATATAATTTATCCCCCAAAGGACAATAATAAGTCAACATTTTGTTCAAAGCAAAGAATATTAACCGCGGAGGTAAAAAACATAAAAATTATAAAAATGGCGATTGGTTGATTCTGAATAAGTTTAGAATATCAATAGCTATTAGCTCTATTTTAGCTGATGAAGTTGGTTAATAAGAAATACTTAATAACGAAAGCATCTTAAGAGTTCTCTCTCTTGCTTCCTCCTCCAACTCTGTTTCTCTTAACACTGAACTTGCCGCTACATCAGAAACTGCCAATATCTCATTCATGTTGCAGAGAAAATCAACTCCATTCCATAAAAGGGATCATACAATTTAACAGAATCAAGTCTAGTGTTACCAGCAATATTATAGTGAGGTTCAAACAGCGCTAACCTCACAGAAAGAAGTCAAATCAAAGGAAGATGTGAAGTTTAGCTTGAAATGATAACCCTCTTCAGGTAGGTTTCCTTTGGAAAACAAATGTCACCATGTAATTTTGAGAATCATATCTTTCCTAAAGTGAAGCTCCCAAGCATACATTTTAGAAAGTCTAAATCAATCTGAAATGTGGTACTTAAAACAGCTAAAATCGGCTATTATATATAATGTAGCAGCTGAAGTTCTATACTACTCTCTTTTCCCTCCCAAACAGTGCCCATGAGGCTTTTATAAAGGTCGTCTGGTTTGAATTCAGTCAAATTTAAACTGATAGTCCATTCCACTGATGGATGTTTCAGCAGAAAAAAAATCTGGTCGCCAATTCATGTGGTGACAGATTTAATGGCTGAATTCTGGGCAATAAACTCTTCTTATTCTGAGTACTAAGTTTATGTATGAGATGAATATGGACTATATCTCTGTAATACCTAGAAAGGTACATTTTTATTACATGAGAGTCCTTTTATTAGCACTGACTACTGCAAATACAAGAGAAACATGGATTATATATGTTCTAAAGAATGCCCTCAAATTCTGAGGCACTAAAGATAAAACCAAATGTCAACACAATTTACTTCAATAAATAAAGGTATACAATGAAATTGTTTAAGGTAAAATCCAAGTAAGCATAAAAATATTTTCAAAAACTAAGTATTCTTAAGTGAAAACAACTCTGGTCTCAAAGTGAATTCCAAGGACAACGACATGAAACCAAAACAATAAATAAATAAAAATAAACCAGGGGGAAAAAAGGCATTCTGGATAAATGATGGTGACCTATAAGAGAATTCAAGATAAAGCACGTTATTCAGACAAAATAATAATCAGAAGCAACGATTATTTTTTGTAAGACAAATTAAGGGAATCTCTTGAAGTGAGGTAATTTATGCAATTAATTTGGAACTATATGAAAGAAAGTAAATGATACTTAATTTAGTAGGACAGGTGTCAATTCCCATCAATTATTTGGCCCCACTACTCAAAACAATTTAAATTTAGCAAGTAATCTACTTTTTTAAAATACTTATTTTGCCATGTAGTTTAGAAGAAAACTGATTTGGGACCCTTACTACTTGGGGAAAAACCATTCACAAGCAGTAGATGAGTGTTTGACTGAATTAGGAGGAGAGTGTATATTAAGAGCCAGAAATCTAGGGACCATCTTAAAATTCTGCCCAACACAATCTTCCCTCTGGCCCTCCAAGATTCATGTCCCTCCCATATACAAAATACATTCACCCCTTTCTAAGCTTCTCAAGAAACTCATCTCATTAAAACCAATTGGCTCAAGCCAAAAAATTCATCATCTAGATCTCTAAATCTAAATCTCAGATTTAGAGCTGATCAGATTCCTAGTTATAATTTATCCTGTGCCACAATTACTTTCCATTCGTGAATGTTTAATATAAACTTATGAGCTCATAACCTGTAATGGTGGAACTGGCGTAGGATAAAAATTATATTCAATTTCAAAAAGGAAGAAAACTCAAGGTAAAAAGAGTCACTGGACCAAAGCCATTTTGAAATCCAGTCATGCAAAATCCATCCAGAGTTGCGTGATTAGGCTTAAAGGCCTGGGAACAATCTTTCATGGTTCTCAGCTTGATCCTCTGGGCTCTTGGTTTCACCTTCTGAGTCATCCCTCCAGCTAAGAAGTTTTATCAGCTTGCTTCCAACAGCAGAATTTGTACATGACAGCCTCTTTTCATTTTATTTTATCTCTGTCCTCTATAATCCAATCTGGAAATCTTTATGTTGATATAGTTTTCTCAAGAAACATATTGATCTTCTGTATATTACACCTGGTTTCACTCCAGTAGACGGTGATTCTCAAACTGAATCACACAATCAGAATTATCTTGAAGGCTTATCAGAACACAGATTTCTCAGCCCCACCTACCAGTTTGTAGCTTACAGTTGCCCTTTGAACAACATGGGTTTGAATGGTGTGGGTCCACTCATATGTGAATATTTTCCAATAAACATATTGGAAAGTATTTCAGAGATTCGTGGCAATTTGAAAACAAAACCTGCAGACAAACTGCATAGCCTAGAAATACTGAAAAAATTAGGTATGTCATGAATGTATAAAGTATATGTAGATATTAGATTATTTTATCATTTACTACCATAGAATATATACAAATCTATTATAAAAAGTTAAAATGTATCAAAATCTGTGCACACACTTACAGATCACGCATGGCACCATTTGCAATTGAGAGAAATGTAAAAAAAAAGGTAAAGATGCAGCATTAAATCATAACTAAATAAAATTAACTGTAGTACATGCAATACTATTGTAATAATTTTATAATCACCTCCTGTTACTATTGCAGTGAGCCCAAGTGTTGTATCAGCTCAAAACGCCATGTGACACTAATTATCGCCATATGTGCATTTTGTTTCCAGTAAACTGTGTATCTCAGTAAAAAGTGATCTTTTGTGGTTCTTGTGTATTTTTTATTGTGTTTAGTGCAATACCATAAACTGTATAACACTACAGGACCCATACAAAGTGTCACTAGTGATTCTGGAAGTGCTCCAAAGAAGCAAAGTCAGCATTGTCAGCATTTTCTTGTAAAGTCAAAGACATTACAAGAAAAAGGTGTACTGCCCCACATGTACCACAGATGGGCAACCACTGTGGTTGCCCATCATTTCAGGATAAATAAATGCAGTGTAAAGACCACTGTAAAAAAAGGAAAGGAAATTTGTGATGCTGTCACCACAGCTGGGCTAGCAGGTGCGATAGTCTTGCGCTTTTTGGAAAAAATTTATTATCTTGTATTGAAAATGCAGCTCTTATGTGAGTGCAGGATTGCTATAAGAAAGGCATACCTACAGACTCGAATGTGATTTGAGAAAAAGCAAAGCTATCGTATTACAACTTAAAGCAAAAGGAAGAAGAAGGAACTAAAGCTGGAGCAATCTTATCACCAGCAAAGGCTAGTTTGATAATTTTAAAAAGAAGTTTGGCTTAAAACACATCAACAGGAGAAACAGCTTCTGCTGACCAAGAGGCAGCAGCTGAGTTCCCATGTGCTATTAAAAAAAATCACCGAGGAGAAAAGATATGTGCCTGAACATGTTTTTAATACAGGTGAAAGCATCCTATTCTGGAAACAAAAGTGCCACAAGACATTTATTAGTAAGGAAGAGAACTGAGCACCAGGATTTAAGCAGAAAGGGATATACTAACTCTACTGTTTTGCGCAAATGCAGTCAGGTTTATGATAGGACTGCCCTTATCTGTAAGCTGCTAACCCAATGGATTGAAGGGAAACGATAAATACCAGGTCCCAGTCTTTAGGCTGTACAAAAAGAAGGCCTAGATAATGAGAACACTTTTTCTGGATTAGCTCCATTGATGCTTTGTCCCCGAAGTCGGGAAGTACCCTGCTGGTAAGGGATTGCCTTTTATAGTTCTTTTGATTTGGGGCAATGCCCCGGCCATCTAGAACCCCATGAGTTCAATCCTGAAGGTGTCAAAGTGGTCTACTTGGCTGCAAGCACAATGCCTTTAATTCAGCCTCTAGATCAAGGAGTCATAAGGACTTTTAAGGCTCATTACACACGGTGTTCAATGGAGAGTATCACTGATGCTATGGAAGAGAACCCTGACAGAACATCACGAGAGTACAGACGGATTACACCACTGAAGACTCCATTGTTGTTGAAGAAAAAGCCATGAAAGCTGTCAAGCTTAAGAATAAATTTCCACTGGAAGAGAACTGTCCAGATGTTGTGCATCACTTCATAGGTTGGGTACAGAGTCAATCAAGGAAATTAAAAAAAGACCGTGGATATGACAAAAAAAAAAAAAGAGGTGAGTGGTGAAGGGTTTCAAGACATGAATCTTAGAGAAACTCAAGAGACAAAAGACACAACATTAGCGGAATTAACAAAAGATGACTTGATAAAGATGAGTGATTCCAAACCAGTGCCAGATGATAAGGAAGAAGACACAGAAGAAGCAGTGCCAGAAAACAAACTGACATTAGACAAGCTGACAAAAGTTCGAATTTCTCAAGACTGCTTCTGACTTCTTTTATGACATGGACTCTTCTACGACAGGGACACTGAAACTAAAGCAAATAGCGTAAGGATTGGTATTGTACAGAAACATTTTTGGAGAAGTCAAAAACAAAAAAGTCAGACAGAAATTATGATGTGTTCCTGTAAAGTTACACTGAGTCTGCCTGCCTCTCCCGCCTCCCCTCTCACCTCCTCCACCTCCACCACCTCTGCCACCCCTGGGACAGTAAGACCAACCCCTCCCCTTCCTCCTCATCAGCCTATTCAATGTGAAGACAACCAGGGTAAAGCCTTTACGATGATGCATTTCTACTCAGTGAATAGTAAATAATCATGCCATATAGTTAGTGTGCTTATCTGTTGTATAGGTGTGTGTCTTTATGTGAAATATCTAATAACTGTATGGCAAGAATAGTTTGGGATGTTTTTGTATCATCATCATCACGTAAGTATTTATTGCATAGACCATCAAGTGCAAGACTTGAATTCAGGTGGATAGCCCATCCTTACATAGGCAGAAGGTGAGTTATGTATAATATAAAAGAATGTATTAGTTATCTTACTGTATTATAACAGGAAGATAAGTGTAATTATTACAAAGAATTACACTGCTGTACAGTATGCCTCTCTCTCATAATCGGAAAAACTGCATTTTAGTCTGTCATCACAAGTAAGTTTTTTTAAATGTAACAATGTTTCCAATACTGTATTATGACTATGACCGTAATACCGTATGCCACAAAATTCGATAATAATTCATTGGTGTATAGGCCAGGCTACTGTGAAGCAATCTTATTACACTAGACTCCCATAAAGCAGTAACACTGCTGCACCTTTGTTATCAATGCATGAATGCCTGTAAATAAATGTGAATTTATTTTTCATATTGTATCTTAATTTTGGATGTCTAGGGTTAGTAACATGAGTAACATCCACAGTGTTTTGCATCATATAATACAACACTGACGCAGGTACTGACAGAGGATTCATCTTGCAAACAGATGATATAAACTGATGACATACTGATAAAAGTAGCACAGCGCTATAAACGTATTTTCTCTTCCTTATGATTTTCTTAATAACATTTTGTGTTCTCTAGTTTACTTCATTGTAAGGGTATAGTATATAATACATATACCATACAAAATACGTGTTAATCAACTGTTTATGTTACAGGAAAGGCTTCTAATCAATAGCAGGCTATTAGTAATTAAGTTCTGTGGGAGTAAAACGTTATCCGTGAATTTCTGACTGCATGGGGGGTAAGTGCCCCTAACCTTCACATTATTCAAAGGTCAACTGTAACAGGTTTGAGATGCAACCTGAGAATCTGCATTTGTAACAAGCTCCCAAGTGCTGCTGATACTGCTGTTCCAAGGAATAAACTTTGAGAACCTCTGTATTACAGCACTTAAATTATTTGCCTTTAAATACGCACATTGGTATGTATATATTCTTTTCCCTGACCACACTGGATTATAAATTTCTAGAGCGTAGGACTGACTCTTATCCCTCACCTTAAATCTACAACTAGAAAAGAGATTTCCATGTAGCAGATGCCCAAACTGTGTTAAGCAAAACTGAACGATGATCACCATTTTATTTTATATGGCTCAATTCCAGGGATACAATTCTGCTTTGGCATAAAAGAGTTATTTTCGTACATTTTTAAATGAGTCTGTTTTTGCAAACTGACTCATGATTTTTTCTTATTTTATGAACTGGTTGACTTTCATAAAATGTATTTAGTAACACGTATTACTTATTTCTAAAATCTCCATATGAGGGGTATTTGTATAGCTAAAAACTTTTTCAGTAAACTCAGTAAAAAATGTGAAATAATGGGTAAGAGGCAAATAATAACAAAATAAACTTTACCATGATCATATCAACCAACATCCAAAGAAAGTCTTACAAAACCCAGGTACAGTATAAATGCTTTGGCATCTATATCAAAGGGCAGTGGTGCCTCCGACAAAAGCATCCGCATAATGATGTCTTAGGTGCTGTGCGAGGCTCTGAGGACTGCCAGGAGAAGTTACAATTTTGATTCACAGGCAGGAGTGATTTATTCTATGTTGATTTTATTTGATAGCAGGTGTCTGGACTGTATTTTAGCCATTACACATTTTCTTCCTTGCCTCTAAACAAAGCTCAGTAGCTAGAATCTGGTCATAACACCTGCTAAGTAATGAAATCAAGGGAATAAAGATCCCAAATTAAGGATGGCAATATTATAAAAGGAAAAAACCCATTCTGAATAAAGCCAAAATGTATGATGTTAGTTTTTACAGATCTAAAGAATGAGACATGTAGACTACTGTAAAGGTTAATAGCTAATTAAGGACAAGTGACTAATTGAGGGGAAAAACTAAATTAATAAACTACATGGATAATTCCTACACTAAAACAAGAACGAGTTTTCCAGAATCATGATAAAGTTTTTAACTCTTTACTCAATCTATGACCTAAATATCTTTCTTACATTTCTTTTTTTAAATGCATATACATGAAAATGTTCTTTTCTGAAAGATTTTCACAAACCACATTCTCCTATTTAGAGCTTTAGACTCTAACAGGATCATTCAAGAACCATTCAATTTGATACTTTAAAATTAAACCTCATACTGATTGAATGTTATCTTTTTAGCCCACCTGTAGTCAAACTCATGTTTTCTTTTCTAGTTTGTACACTTTTCTATTGGAAGCAAGCCTCCAAGGACTTTCTATAATTTGAAAGACAGCCTCTAGGTTCAAACTCAGATTTTTCCCCCATTCTAAACCCCACCCGAGACCATTATAACGTGATAGGACAGTTTTGGTTCTAACGCTCATAGTCACGGAGAAGTGAACCCACACACTGCACTCTTGTCCTGCTGCTCTTTCTGACACTCTGGCTCTATGGAAGCTGTAACCCTTTATGGCCCACAGTCCTTTCCTCTATGCCTTGACCAGTCAAGGCTTAACAACTGCAAGTGTTTCTACTTTCACCAGAGATACTGAAAACAGATGTGGTCTCTATTGTTTTAATTGTATCTTTCATTCTTTTATATTGCAGCTTCTAATACCTGATAACATCCCGTAAGTTAACACTGCCTTGCTATTAGCCTTCTGAAAGAAAATCCCAACTTACTTTATTCCATCCCAAACCTTGATGTTGAACTGACTGGGGTTTTTTGGGTTTTTTTTTTTACTCTTCATTAAACTGATATGTCGATTCCTGATATTCCCAGAAGTTTAGGTCTAATAGAGGTGTCAAATTCATGTCTCACTCCGTGAAGGCTTCAAAAAAAATTGAGAGTTGTAAATTGATTTTGGATAAAGTCCAATCTCCCCAAACTATTTTTTTAACCACGGAAATAGCTAAAGCTTAAATCTAGGATGAGTATGATGGTTTGTGATTTCCTGTTATATCACTTCTAGCCACATGATGTACATTCGTCTTCTCTCTGCCAGTCTCCCCTCACACTCTCCTGCCACTGAACTTAACGTACTTCAGAGTTTATAGGTGGCTGCCAAATAAATGCTGCCCAGTCAAGCAATGAACAATACAAGAAAGCAAAATGAATAAGAGGTCCCAAGTTGCGAATACTGTTTCAACATGCACCCCTAGGCAAGATAACTGCCCTTTTGAAAAGAAGACGTATCTTTCAGAATCACATAAAACCTAATTCCTATTACAATACAAGAGAGACATTTTTAACATTCAATCCAAAAGTAAACACGCCTGTTGCTCAACTGATTTGATTTTTTCCCATCTGATTTTGCATACCAAAAATTAGTAAGTGTTTTTTAAAAGCCTTTAAAAAGCATGTGGCTCAAAACAAAGAGACATCAAACTGTATCTAACTTCATTGTACTTAAAATCCTCTGAAAACCTCACTCACACTGCAAAGTGTGGATATGCCTAAGATTAAATTAATCTCCGTTTACACATATCACATAATTCTATCTCTTCCATCCCAAGGGACGACACAGAGAATTTCTGAGGCATGAGTAAGCATGCTAATTTTAGCTAAAATGAAGTGTAAGGAACAAGGAATGTTCTGTTATGATAACAGTAAAATACAGAGAAAACTGAAATACCACTCACCAGTTACCTCCTGTTCTCAATCAGACATGCAATTCCATTGAGAAACTTGGTTTCAGATGTACAGTCTGAGGTAATTTCAACAAAAACATTTTCACCACATGACTTCACAATTATAAGAAAAAGTTCTCAAATTATTATCAGGATTCATAGCACCTTTTTAAGGAAATAATTTCACTGATGTATGGTAAGTGATAAAATAATACCTTCTTAATGTAAAGACTGCATATAAATACAAGAAACTGTTTCCTCTAAATTTAAAATAAGAATTAATAAATTATTTGGGAACAAACTAGGCTGGGTCCTCTGTGAGAGGACTAGAAAGCAAAGGAAGAAAGGTTAACGCTCTAGACAATGTATTACATTCTTAACACAGTACGATGATGTTAGTATGCTACCTTTCTTACACAGATTATAAAGTGTATTCATAAAGGTAGATAAATTTCATACCTCAAAGAGCTAGAAAGTAACAGTGCCACGATTTGAAACCAAGTTCTGTGAATCCAACAGCTGGGTTTTCTTCTGTTATATTTTCCTTGCTGTACTAGCTATTCTTGGGAAAATGACAGTGATTGTAAAGACCTTATATATTCTACAGTTTAATGTTTCTAAATTGTTAAATAACTGTAATACAAGTGTAGCTTTTCTTGTCATTAAATTAATTGTGAGTGTGAAATAAATAGCAAATTGAGAAACCATTATGTTGAACACATTTATCTAAGTATAGGTGGATCTAGCTGTAGAGTATTTTTGTTTGAGGAAACTATCACTGTATTGTCTCAAAGGATTAAAAGAAAGAAGAAAAGGTCCTGAGTTACCACTTGAAAACACAACAAACGACACTGATAGGAATGGACTCACAGTTTCCTTATGAATGCACGGGAGAGTCGTTCTGGGAGGACTGTTAATGGGCTCATCTGCCCTTTACATCTCTTCTTACTGGATATTTACGGCATACCTAGACGTTTCGAAAGGTGGGAGATGTTTGGCCCCAGACTCTCTGTCCATCATATCACATAACATTAAGAGTCTAATCCTTACGCTATTTCTATGCACCTCTAGACATTTGTATAAGCTGTGAGCATTCAGGTAAACTGTCCAGCCACAGCTGTTATTCGGGCGAAAGGAAGAGCTGGGCATATGGGTATTGGATAAGATAAAATATTTGGGAAAGGAGCTTAAGAGCATAGCAAACACACCTTTCCTCCCTCCTACCATGTACACAAATCAATATGAGGAACAAAGAAAGAGTACAGATCACTCAGACTTCCTAACATGGATGACTTCTGTATGCTCAGCAAATGTAGAAATGGAAAGGTGCACATTTCAGGGCAAGTCAGGTCAATGCTACTCTACTGACCAGGTATTTTCTACCGTGCAGAGTAGTCTGAAAAGAGTCTGAGGGGAATCAAGACTGTATTCAAAACTACACAGAAGCAAAATTCGGAATTTAATGGAGTAAAATTGTACAACTCTAGCTCCAGTCTCGAGACCATAACCATTAAAGCAAGAGTAAAATTATTTATTAACTAAAATTTAACATATAATTTGACTCTCTTTAGGCTGTCATTCATATATACACTCATATATACAATGTATATAATGCATGTGTGTGTGTGTATGTATATATATATATATATTCAGTAGCCTCTGCCCTCCTTAAATGGAAAAGTTACACTGAAGAATTAGAGAAGACAGAAATCACTTGAAAGACTATAATCATGATTATTTCTGATAGATAAATAGATAAAACAATTTAGCTCTATAAACCTTTCCCCCTTTACTATTTTACTTAGTCTTCCCTGAAACATGTGTATCATTTTCAAAGTCATTTTGAAGAAAAACCTTTAGTGTATATTCATAAAATTCTTTTAGAAATAAAAAAAAAAGATCCAGCATATAGGTGATTTATCCAAGGCCTTAAGAGTATGAAGGGACTAGTCCAAGACCTAGGACCTCTAATTTCTAGTGCAATAAACACCCCATACCATAATACTGCTTTTTAATCCAAGCTCTATTTTGCATTTATTACAATGTTTATCCAGTTACACTTAGTAATTCAGATTTACACACACTACATTCAGCCTATTACTGTATATAATGTGATGCAGTGCCTATTGTCTTCTTGGCCACCTGATATGTCTTCCCTCATCCTTCTATTTCTGATTATAAACCTATCCCCCAATTCCCTAGTTTCAGGGTACAAATACTGAGACAAGGTTGATCAACATGAATCAGCCCATTTCTTCTGAACACAGGAAATGGTATGGAAGCCGGGAGCACTGATAAGAATCGAGGACTGACGTGAAGAGACTGGGGAAGAGACAGAGGCTTTTCTGAGAAAATTACTAAACTGGCAATGTCTAATGATGGTCATCTTCCCAACCATATGGAGGGAAACTGCCTGCAAAACAAAGCTGAGAATAGACAAACAGAAACAGACGGATGGGGAGGAAAGTCCTGGCAAGCTTGAGGTCCCAGTGCTACTCCTGATGCTATGGTTCCTACAGAGTTTTCATAGAACTTGACTGGTTTCATAGTGTTCCTGACGATTTGCTAAAGATAATCAAAAATAAAATAACATTATGACAGTGTTTTCCAGGTTGTTTCCCATATTATTTCTGATGATAAATGAAATATAATTGGCCTTTCTGAGTAAGAGTACATTAGACAGTTTCTGAAAAACAATCTGAAAGAAAAACTCATTCATTTCTTGTCTTATTAGAAAATCAAATCCCCTTTCTAGGGAAAATTAATTGCTTAAAATAATTTACATATACTATTCATATATACATATAATTTTCACAAATATTAATGTAATTTTCCTGACTACTTAAAAATTTATGACATCCTTATACAAATGATTTCAGCAATTTTCCTTTAAGTTTCTGTTTATTTCAAACTTAAAGATTTCAACATATAAAGCCTGTTGCATGAGGCCTTTCCCAAACATGCACAGCTGCAAAACTCTGACCAATATCACTGATTTAATTCACTGCTGAAACCTGCCTAGAAGCCTGGATATCAATCTATCTATCAATCTATCTACTTACCTATCTATCTATATGTGTTTGTATATATGTATTAAATAGATAGATAGATTATAGCAGATAGATCTCTGTAGTGTAGATGTATCTGTGTATAAGTCAGGACTCTCCAAAGAAAAAGAACCAATAGGATATATAATATATATCATATGTATTATAAAGAATGTAACGTTTTAAATATCCTATATATTTATTATAAGGAACTGACTCACACAACTACAGAAGCAGAGAAGTCCCATCAGCGCCATCTGCAAGCTGGAGACCCAGGAAAGCAGGTCGTGTAATTTAGGCTCACGAGTCATTCAGTCTGAGTCCAAAGGACTGAGAACCAGGGGAGCCAATGGTGTAAATCTCAATTCAAAAGCCAAAGATGACCCATGTCCCAGCTCATCCAATCAGGCAGAAAGGAACATATCTTCCCTTCCTCCCACTACTGTTCTATTCCGGCCCTCAAAGGACTACCTATATCGGGGAGGGCAAGCCACCTCCCTGATTCAACTGCCAGTCTCTTGGAGAAACACCTTCACGCCCACACCCAGAAATAATGTTTAGTCAAATATATGGGCACCCCATCATCCAGTCATGCTGACATGTAAAAAAAAAAATCACCATATTATTCACCAGACAAGAAGTATCTGTATCTATAGGGATACCTATACATAGCTATATCCCCTACAGTGAATAGGATCAGGCCAAAAAGAGTAAGTCTGAAAGAGAGCAAACGTCTACTTTCATGTTAAGGATAACTGCAACTAACCTCAGCACAGCCTGGGGCACACCAGGCAAAGTAATCACTTACATGGAAAGACTTGTGAGGTTCAAAACATACAGGAGTTTGGCAAGACAGCAATAAGAAAGGAAGAGAATGAATTAATTTTACTTGGATTCGAAGTACATGAGTAGAATTGGTAGTATTTTCTGTCCACATCTGATGTTCTTCAATTCTGTAAAAACCAAGGGAGAACACCCGAGGCAATATAGAGAGCTGGCCAGTCAAGATGCAGAACAAACATGACATCAAATTAAGAGCAAGTATCATTTATGTTTTAATCTTGCAGAAAGTGTACGATCATTCTTTAAACACAGAGAATTTCACACTCATTGTGGAATACTACAATTGAGTAACTTTGTAGACATTATGAATACTAACTTCAAACATTACATGAAGGAAGGTATAGTTTTCACAGTATTTCATTATTTTCATTAATATTCTATTTAATGCTTATGAATTCACAACATCACATTATTGGTTCCATTCTTTTCTTTTTGTAATAGATGCAACTATCAAGAAAAATTCCTGAAGTCACCTATTTTTTACTCTACCGTCCTTGATAGCGAGATAAATATACAATCTAAAGTATCTCTCCGTACCACACCCCTAATGATAGTGCTTTTTCATGAAGTGCTTAAAACCTACAAATACTCTTCAATGAATTTTTCAGATAAGATAAAGACAAATTTCTTAACTACTTCATTTGCTTGAATCCAGTTCTATTACTCTTATGGTGCCAGTTAAAAGCACTTTATTGATCAAAACTGTATTTTTAAAATGAGTTGAAGATAGTCTTAACGATTTTTTATGAACTAGTAACATTAACTGAAAGATACTTTCCATAATTTAAGAAATGATACTTAATGATATGCCACTAAAATGATAGCTATTAAATTTGTGGTACATTAAAATTGCATAAAATACGTTTTCATTGATGTTTATAAATTGATTCTGCCATGTGTACCTGCAAAGTAATTAAAGTTTTAAATTACATACATGCTTTTATTAATGTCCTCTACTGGAAGGTTGGAAAAAACAAAGGCAAGCCTATAATAAATGAAAAATGACTAGAAGCAAAATTAAGAGTTACTGTTAAGGAAAATTTTGAATAATTGGATTGTTAAAACATGGACTAGGTAACCCTGAAATATACCGAGTTTTCTCCCCCTAAAAGTGCTCAGAGTGAATGCCCTTTGTCAGACTACTCAGCATGAGATTCATGAATGAGTTGAGTTAGGAAGATCAGATAAACTTGAATTTCTCTTTTATTGTCTCAACATTAATATTTGATGACCTCCGTAAGCAAAAAAAAAGATTATGCATAAAAAAGGATGGATGCTGAAACAGCAGCAGCTTTGAAAAACAGCAGGGTTTTGAGCAACATTGACTTCACACCTTATTGAAGCCATAAACAGAGTCACCTGGGCTTCTGTAAGACTCTGTGTTGTGAAGCCCAGAAGGCTTAGCCCCTCCACCCTTTCATGGCATGAATCACATGGCACTGTGTCTGTGAGATTCTTCAAGTCAGGGCATATATTTACCTCATTTACTTTTAAATATCCAGCGTAGCCACCAGGTTTTGAAATACATATTCAATAATATTTATTAATGCATAAAAATATAAAGCCAATCTCCACTGTAAAGTCATTCTCTTCCCCCTTTCCATGCCAACATCTTTGGAAGAAGATCACCACGGGCAGCCTACACCTCTGGAGAGGGGAGTTATGCTCCACCTCTTTGAAAGCATTAGAGACTGAAATCTAGCTCCTTGCCCCTCTCATCTCAATTCACAGTAGCCTCAGATTAGAAGAATTGATAATACAGTAGAGTTTCTCTGAGGTTATAAAGGGATCTCTGAGGAATCCCTTTAAATATCTCCCAAAGGGATTACATATCAAAAGGGACGTGCTCTCTGTAAAGACTCTTGAATAAAGTGAACTACTGCACAGGACGGCTGTAGGACAGAGACCACAACGACTGGTACGGACGTCAAGAAGTCACAAGAATACTGGGTGAGATTCATTTCACACGTGTCTTCAAATTTCCTACTCTTATTGGTATTTATATAATAAAATTGTCTCTAGTCCATAAGTGCATATTTCTAGTGTATTTTCATGCTTGTGGTGTGTCTACATCTGAATCTGCTGTTCAAATGTGAAGCCTTTCTTTCCTTTTCTGTATATTTTCTCTCCTTCTTTTGACTAGTTGACATATGGAAACAAAGTGTGTTTGTGTGTGCAGATATAAATGTCTAGATTTAATTACTAGTGATTCAGAATACTGATCTACAAACTTGTCTAAGCAATAATTTATTTGTATCTGAATACGTGGGTATACATGTGTAATATATGTAACTATATGTAATATTTAATATTTTCCAGAAAATGGACTTTGGTTTTCTTTTACTTGCCTAATAATACCATTTGCTTTTAATCAATAAATTTTAATAAAACATGAGATTCACAATTTCTGATTCACTTAAAATGTTAACTCATTCACTTAAAATTTGCAGATACCAACTACAATATTTATAATATAGGTTTACTACAAGTTTCTTCTATACAGCACAGGGAACTATATTCAACGTCTTGTAGCAACCTATAATGAAAAAGAATATGAAAACAAATATATGTATGTATATGTATGACTGGGACATTGTGCTACACACCAGAAATTGACACAACATTGTAAACGGACTATACAACTATACAACAATTAACAATCATCAGAAAAATGCAAATCAAAACCATAATGAGATATCACCTCACAACTGTTAAAACGGCAATGATCAAAAAATCTACAAGTATCAAATGTCAGCGAGGATATGGAGAGAAGGGAACCCAAGTACACTCTCAGTGAGAATGTAAATTGGTGCAGCCAGTATGGAGAACAGTACGGAGGTGTTTTAAAAACTAAAAGCAGAACTACCATATGATAGAGCAATTCCACTCCTGAATATACATCCACAAAAAACCAAAACACTATTTTGAAAAGATACATGCATCCCAATGTTCATAGCGGAACTATTTACTATCGTCAAGATATGGAAGCAACCTAAGTGTCTATCAACAGATGACTAGATAAAGAAGATGTGATATGAATGAAACATTACTCAGACATTAAAAAAATTGATATTCTGCCATTTACAACATGGATGAATTTAGATGGTATCATGCTTAGTGAAATAAATCTAACAGAGAAGGATAAATTATGTTATCATTTTATATGCAGAACCTAAAAACTAAAACAAATGAATGTGTATAACAAAACAGAAACAGACCCGCAGACATAGAGAACAAACTAGTGGTTACCAGTGGAGGGAGGGATGGCGGAAGGGACAAGAGGAAGCCGAGAATTAAGAGATACAAAGTACTATGCTTCAAATAAATAAGCAATAGGCATATATTACACAGTACGTGGAAATATAGCCATTATTTTGTAATAACATTAAATGGAGTATAATTTATAAAAATCTTGAATCATGTTGTACATCTGAAACTAATAGAATACTGCAATTAACTATACTTCAATTAAACAAAGGAAAAACAAGAAGGGTCACAGGAAACATTCTGGTCTGGAGAAAATATAATCATTTGAAGTAAGCACAGATACACATACGTAAAATTCATTGAGTTGTGCATGTAAGATTACTGCACTTTTATGTGTGTATATATATCTCAATAAAAATTTCAATTACAATAATTAAATCAATAATAAGTTAAAATAAAGCTCCCAGATAAATACTGTGGTTGTTCACAAAATTGAGAACCATAATTTTAAATATACGGCTCTCAAGCACAACTACATATTGGAATTGCCATGGGAAGGTTTTATAAACATCTGAATTTCACACAAATTAGTTAAATTAGAATCTCAGGGTATAGAGCCAGGCATTGGTATTTTATAAAGGTTCCCATATGATTCTGAGTGAGACCAGGGTGAAAAACCATAAAAACCATTCCCCAAATAGATTATACCCCCAGTGCCAAAATTACTCCTAGGATAACTTTTTGTTTAAAAAAAATGAATTAATTAATAAGTCAATAATTAACTGGCTTTGGTTACTTTGATTACGTAATCAATAATCAATCTTTTTTTGTACAATCATTGTTTTGGCAGAAATCAGTATAACCTTTACTTAAATTTCAGAGGTCAAAGTAAGCTTCATAGGCTTAGCAAGATTTAATACTGAATTCGGATTCATTCTAAGCGAATTCAGAACAAAACTGAACAGAAGGAGAATCTACATGAAACAAATTGCAGGAAGAGTACTACTAGATTTGAATACTGATATATACTAATAGACAACTTCAGTAGAATATAAAGCTTCTCTAGCCACGTTATCAGCCTTTCCGTACATTTCTGTCTACATGCCCCGAGTAAGCAAACATAAAAATAGCGTGCACCATATATTGAACACCTACATGCCAGACACAGGGATAAACATTTCTAGACATTATCTCATTTAACCTTTACATACACTCAAAAAAAAAATAAACTGTAAGTGAAACTGATACTGAGTTTACAGAAATGAGAAAATGGAAGCTTCACAGTGTTAGTGGTACTTAATCAAGGTCACCCACCTAGAAGGTGTCCAGATTGGGACGATCCAGGTCAACCTAACTCTGAAGCCCTGCTATTTCTACTTCAACCAAGTCCCTGTACTCCTATAATACTATTGTTACGATGCATTTGTCTCTTCTAAAAAGCATCTTTATAAGCATTCTCATAGCCTTCAATTTCTCCAAGAAACAGATGAACTTGATGTGACACTCACAGCAATTTTATCAACTGCTAATTTGGAAATGTTTTTACATGTGAAAATATATCATTGTCATTCCTTACAGCTCACTCTTGTTAACACACCACCACCACTTCCTTGTGTAACTTCATGCTCTTTATTTTGCAAAAACCCATTTCAATTAAAAATAGTGGGTAGTTGCCAGATTCAAACAGCAGTAATTGCTTGTCTTGTAAATTGAATACGCCTATCAAGAATGATTTGAAAAGATATACAGCCTCCTTAATCTTTATTTTATAAAAATAACTTAGCCCCCTAAACAAATTCCATGGCTATCACAGTAAAAACAAATGCCTTCGAAATTAATTGAATCATATGTTGCGTTATTTAATAACCAAATCTAATCTAAAAACTTTTCTTCATTTCATGCTTGTTCTTCCTATTTAATGCAAAAGTTCTAGATAAATATAGAAATATTATAGTACTTTGTATAATTTTTAAATTATGTACTTTCAGTACCATTTCTTAGATAAAATGAGTGAATATATTCAACCATAGCTAAACTTACTCAGTAGAATATTTGCAAATTGGTAGGGAAGCACAGGGATCAGGGAAGACAGCTAGGGTTTGTTAAGATCATCAAAAAACAGAAGATACTTGAGGCTGATGACTGAAGGTCTGCTCTATCAGATCAGGCTTATCTGTGCATCTTCGCACAAATCTGAGAACATCAGAGTGCTCAGAAATTGAAATCTTACTTACTTATAACTAATTAATTAATGGACAGACAAATGTATGGAGTTACCCGGGGTCAGATCCTCGGCTATACAAGTTGAGAACATCAACAAGATATTTTGTTTGCTGTTTCTTTGTTTTCATTTTGTTCCTTTTTTTTTGTTTTTCAATTCCTGAATGATACTAATTTTCTCAGGAAATGGAACACAGAAGAAATCTTTAAAAAGACTTATTTAAGCTAAACTGATAATGTACTAATAGCTCTCATTCATTTGTGTACAACACTTCCTCCTGCTGTGCAGATTCATTAAAAAAACCAAATTATATAAGAAAAGCTGCCCATTCATCACAGAATAAGAAGAAGAAGAAATTTTGCTACTGAATGAAACACAGTTGCATCAGGCTAGCATTTTATCTTTTATATATTCGGAGACATATATACCTAGAATATAATCAGTATTGGTCATTTGAAGCCTTGAGACATCTTCCTCCAGCACTGCAGGAAAGACACTGATAACATTCTTGGTACCAAGTGCTTAAGTGCTTTTTTTTCAATAGTCCTAAATAGGCAATAGGATTTTTCTCATGATAATATTCTTTTAACAATTAACAATCCTCCTTCAGGATGAAGTACTCCAATCTGTCAGTCATTAATCCAAGAAATATTTCACAGTGGACACAGTGATTTCTTCCACTGTAGCAATCCCTGCTTCCTATGAGTCCTCAGTTTCCATGCTAGGAGCCATATGGTTCCATAAAACCTTACCACAGTGGGGAAGTTTGCCAGCTAGACTGAGCCAATCCGCCACCCCATCACCTAGGCCTATGACCACATAACCCACACCAGGCTTACCGGTGAGAATCTTTTTTTGCTATAAAGTGTGCATTGTGGATAAAAGACCTGGAACTCCTGAAGTCACTTTGCTTTTATAGAGGAAGCTACTCAAAAGATGAAACCAATACATAAAGGAAGGTAAGTGAAAAGCCAGAGAAAGTTGCAGAAAGGGAGAATGAGACCCTGACATTATAAACCCCTGGATCAAACAGCACCTAAACCTGAACCACTTCAGGATTGCAGCTGCTTCATGGTCATGCAGCTGAGCAGTCGCACGGGACCGATTCTCCAAAGGGACCCCTTACACGTGGTTTAATGCTCTGGTGTCTCCTTCCTGAAATTCTTAATAATTTCATCTTAGGATCTGTGTTTCTAAAAGAGGTGTTACGGAATAATGGAGCATGTCTATGACCAAAGAAGATATGCCTGGCAACAACCAGCACATGTGGGGCAGTCCAGGGCTCCTGGGACTCTTAGAGCAAAACCCAGCCAGGACCTGGGCACAGATCTGCAGAAGCAGCAGCCAGGGCAGCAGTGGCTGCGGCCGGGAAGAGAGGAGGAGCATCTGGTGGGGCAGTGCATGGGGGAGGGCTCTCCTGTCTTTGCACCCATCCCACTGGCATGGGCACCAACGTTAACTCCAGGGACTGTCAAAACCGTTAGCTGTAAATCACAAGTAAATAAAAGAATATACTTGGACATTGCAATAAAATACATAATGGAACTATTCAAACCCTTCAAAGAGTGTGGAAGCCCTGCTTTTGAAACTGCTGTAACCTGCAACACTGCAAAGCAAATACCCAAAGGCTTAGAGAAATAGAAATTAAAGATAACCGTGCACAGTACCATTGTGTCAGCAGATAAGCTTCCACAAGGTCCTTGAGACCAAGGCTTTCTTCCATCTCGTGCTCCACCATTTCTCCAAGTCTAAGGTTTACAGACGGTCTAAAACTATATGAGAAAACAGAAAAGAACATGGAAGATTCCATGAGAGATTTTAGAAGCCACATCTGGCAGTGCTGCCCAAATTTTGCTGATCAGAACTCAGTCACAGACCTCAAGGTAATGGAAAACGCAGGGCTGCCCTGTTGCAATGAAGAAGGGAATTCAGGTACTGGTGAGCACCACTGCTTCCGGCCCCTGATACTTACGCAAAATTAAAGTTCGCCCCTTTGGGGGAGGGTGTCGATGCTGGCTCATCACCATTCCCACATTTTGATACAGAGACTGTCTCGGATTCCCATTTCTTTACGCTCAATTCTCTACTCATCCCACTGTAATCTGACTTCTGTCTGTACTATTCTAAGGAATACATTTTATTAAAGTCACAATGTCTGTAAACACACACACACCCAATTTCCCACCTAAAGCCTCCGGACTCCGTCTCTTCCCAGCCACTGGCCGGCGTCCCTCCAGACAAAGGCCTCCTCCTCTCTCGACGACCCGCCACCTCTCATCCGCTACGAAGTCCCCTCGGCCCAAGGCCACCGTCCTCCAAAAGCTCCCCAGCAGCCGCCGCGAGGGGCTCGCCCCTGTCTCCTCAGCAACCTGCCCGCATTTCCCTCCGACGACTCCTCTGACTCGGCTTTGGCCCCTAGATTTTGTCCCTCAGACCGCTCCTCAAAAGTGCGCCCCACGCAGCCTTCGCCCGGCTCCCCAAACCTCCCCGGCGTCGGGCACCACGTCCGCGCACCTGCAGAAGCGTCGCGCAGCCGCCGTAGTTGGGCCTCGACGGGGGCGGATATCCGGGCGGAAAACGAGCGCCGCCTGGTGGCCAAAGCAGCCGGGGTCGCGCCGGGGTCGCGCTGGTGTCGCAAGGCAGCCACGAGGTGGCGCTGCTGCTCTGTCACAAATGACATTAACACTCATCAAGGAGCAACTTCAGCCTTTAACTGAAACAACAGTATACATTTTAGCTGACTCTCCCAGTCAGATTCAGTTTCGCGTCCATCTGTGGTACTTTTATCTTTTAGTCATCACCGTTATGGAACGTAATACATTGTATTTTAAATATCTTGTATATGTCTTGCGTAGTCTCCTTAAGGTCAAAGACCATTTCTCTTCGATTGTATGATTTTGATCCTTATTGCAGTGTCTGGAACATCTCAGTGCCTCAGGAAATACTGGTTCACAAACAGGTGAGTCATTCAATAGCCATGTTTTCCATTAAGTATATACACGATGTCCAGCTAAGGATGTCTAACAGGTCGTTGGCTGTATAAAAAAGGACTTTACACGCCTTCTCTAGTTGGTAATCTACAAATATGAAGAAATTGAAACTCATGTGTATATGTTCGGGGCTTACTTAGCTCCTAGGATTTGTGAGTTGATTCTTTTTTTTTTTTTAATCAAATTAGGAACATTTTTGGTGATAATTTCCACAAATAAATTTTGTTTCCTGCTTTTTTTTTTTTTTCAGGACTCCATTCAAACATCTTAATGGGCCACTTGGAAAGCTGTTCCACAGGTGTATGTGGTTTTTTTTGTTTTGTTTTTAGGTTATTTCTCCCTGTTTTTTTCTTTTTAATTATTATTATTTTGGAGAATTTTTTATAGCTTCAAATGTACTAATAGTATCCTCTGTAATATCCAATCTATTAATCCCTTTTAGCGATTTTTCTCAGACATTGTAGTTTTTATTTCTACAAGTTCCACGTGGGTATTGTTTATATTTTCCATTTATCTGCTCAACATGATCAGTCTCTCTTCTGTCTCTTACAATATATGGAATAGAGTTAACATAACTATTTTAATGTCCTTGTTTTTTAATTCTAACGTCTATCATTTCTGGGTTGGTTTTGATTTAATGGATTTCCTCCTCTATAGGTCATATTTTTCTGCTTCTTTGGATGCCTTACAATTTTTTTTAATTATGTGCCATACACTGTAAATTTTACCTTGCTGAGTAGTATATATTTTTGTATTCCCATAATTATTCTTGAGCTTTGTGCTGGGACCCAGTTAACTTACCTGTAAATGGTCAGATCCTTTCAGTCTTCCTCTTAAGACTTGTTAAGTGGGACCAAGGCAGCATTTACTCTTGGGATAATAATTCTCCACTCCTGTGATAAGACTTTTCTGAATACTCAGTGTCACACTTATTACGAGGCTGTCCAGACCTGCTGGGGAACAGATACTCTTCCCAGCCATATGTGAGCTTGAGCTGCTGTTTCTTCTAATCCTTTAGGTGATTCTTTTTCCTGCCTCAAATTGTTCCCTCAAATCTGCCAATCACTATTCGGCTGAAGACTAGAGGATCTCTACAAATCTCCTCTGTTCTCTCTGCACCTGTCCTCTCTTCTCAGCTCTATTTCCTCACCTCAGTGAGTATGCTGGATTCTCCCTGGATACCCTCTTTACTGAACTAGGACCTGGAAACTCCTTGCTGCACTAAACTGGGGCAGTCGGTGCTCATTTCATTTACTTCCCATCTTTCATGGTTTACTGCCTTTCTTTGCTTGAGGCCCAATGTTTAGAAAATCACTGTTTCATAGATTTATCCATATTTTTAGTTGCTTAGGCAAAAGGGTAAATTTCATCCTTCTTACTCCATTTTAGTCAGAGGCAGGCACTCAAAACTCATGTGTTTAGATAATTTTATCTAGAAATTGAAGGAAGAAAAGATAAAGATGATGTCCTGAATTCTCCCGTATTGAACCAGAAAAAAATAACAAGAAGTCTATGAAAAGGACAAAGCAGTAGTGGTCATGGAAGGAAGAAGAAATTTTACAAAAAGACCAAGGTAAATAGCAAATGATTAAGGCAGAATCAAGAAGGCAGGGGTAGTCAATGATGCCAGTCACTTCAGGTAAGTTACGCTGGACAAGAATGTCTGTATCTTTGGAGTCCCTAGCACATTTGGAAATGAAATGGAGGCAAATGTTTCTTCCTCCTTATAAATGGGATGGGAGCACCTGTGATAGCCAATAGAGAATATTCTTTCAAAAACTTCAACTGTGAACTAGAGACAGAGAAAGGAAAATGATGTGGGGACAAATTTTTTGTTTTCCATATTTATAAGGTGGGGGAAGTTAGCAATTGTTTCCATGTTAGAGGAAGAGTGACAGACAGTAAGATACTGTTGAAGATAAAAAAAAAAGAGTAAGTAGTGGAGCACATTTCCCAAAGAGACACCAGGCAACCCTTCCGTTCATGCACAGAGAGGAACGGAGAGGAGTTAGTAGAGATCCATGTATCTTTGTCATTTCAAGGGGGAGGGAGGAGACATAAATATGTGGAAATGTTCCGTTTCTAGCTTTTCTGCGAAGTAGGAAAGTAGTTTGCTGAACGAGTACTTAGATAGACTCAAGGACATGAGGAAAGTGACAAAAATTTGAGTGTACCTCCAGGGAACGGGTAAAAGGCTGGCTGTGGCTGGAAACAACCCTGGGGAACAACGAAGGTCCTGCTCAGCTGAAGACTTGCGACTCTACATTCGAAGGAAAACTCAATCACAGAGTTAGTCTCTCTTCCCCTTCATCATGCCACTTATAAAGCAGAGAATGAGAGAAGGATGATGCGAGTGTACTCAGCTGAAATTTTGCTGGGTGGCTGTGATGGAACAGAAAACAATAAGATGAAGGTGACGACCCAAGGAGTCCAGGGTGTAAAAGGGAAAAGAGGGAACACAGTGGGCTTAGAAGCTTCGGGGGAGAAAAAGGCAAGGGACTGGGAACTCTGATGGGTTAGGAAAAGCAAATGCAGTGAGAACGAGCTGGTGAGAAATCTAAAGAAACCGGAAGCTGTGCAGAGTGGAGCAGTGGACTTTCCCGCCTGAAAGAGCTGCCAGCGGCGGTGAGCTGTCCTGTGCAACCTGAGGTGTGGCTGCCGCTGAAGTGGAGTGGACGTGACGCTTTCACCATGAAAATCAAATGGCTCTGGGGCTGGCAAACAGCCCTTGAGTTTTCCGGTACAACATAAGAGACCTGAAGGAGTGAGGAAGACCCTGAGTTAGTTGCCAAATGCTCAAAAGAATATATGGAAAGCATTGGCTAGAGTCGGTGGGATGTGACAAAACAATGGCCTGGGCATGCAAGGAGGAGGTCTGTGGGTCCAGAGTGGAAGACACATTCCTCTCTTCACTCTCAGTATGGGGAATGAGAGAATAAGCAGATTTCTCTAAGGAGGAAATTAATAGAAAGAGCACCCGTGAGATCTTTCCACCTAATTTCACGTATTTTATGTGTCTTCCTAATTGTTCCAATTTCAAAAAGTATTTTCCGACTTGGTCGCTGAATTCCAGGGAGCACCTTATTTAATTACATCACACAGAGAACCCTAATAGGCTATCTACAGACACAGGAGGAAAAGCATTTAGCCACATCAGTCACTGAGGGCAGCAGGAATGGCAGTGAGGAAAACCAGCTGGGAAACGAGCATAAATCTCCCCAGGGGTAGGTCCCAAAAGCAGTGTTAGACTGGCTGGGAAGCAGGGCGTTGTCAGACCAGTATTCTGCTCCAGCGCGCTGACTCCAAGGAATCCTCACTCAGAGAATGTTGCTTGATCTTGATTCATAAATACATTTTTAAAACAGATATTTTTCAAAGTGAAGTGAAATACCACCATCCCAACACTTCCTAAAGCTCTGAGAAGGCACACACTAAGTGCCAGGAATAACCTGCTCAGATGCCGGAGTGCAGGCTTCACTCCCTCTAGGCCAGCGCTGTCTTCTCCAGCTTCTGCGCGCCTCAAGTCCCGCACGTGGGGTTTAATGCCACTTGGGTCCCTGTCTTGAAATTCTTAATAATTTCATCTTTGAATGTGTGATCTGCAAGTGAGCTCACCCCAGAGACTTAGAACCTCTGCTCACCTGCAGTCCTGTCTCCTTCTGCCTCCATGGGACCGATTCTTGGCCTCGCCCTCCTCTCCCCTCCCCTCCCCTCCCCATCCCAGCGGCAGCCTCTGCCCTCCATCCCCAGCTGGGGCCTGGTCACCAGCATGCAGAAGGTGAAGGTCAGTCCTGGTGAAACTTAGTGGTGATTATTCCTCTTCAGACGGGCACTGAGAGCCTCGGCCCATTCCACAGAAGACTCATGGGGCAAGCCTCTCACCCACCCTGACCTAGGCGCTCATGCCTCCCCACGCAGAGGTCACAGTGCCCTCTCAGGTTGTCAGTCCACCTTGACTTCCCTGCTCCTTATGACACTCAGCATGTTGGTCGGGTGCCTGGCAGGGGGTGTGGACCGGCAGCTGGTGGGCACTCAAGTAACTCAAGTACACTCAGTCACAGAGACAGGGCCCCCAGGGGCCTGTGAACGTCAGCACCGGCCCTCCTGATATCCCCACGCCCAAAGAGCAGGCCATTAAATAGTAAACTTTAATAGTATATGCTTTAGATTAAGACAGAGGAGGAGGACCACAGGAGAAAGAATTTTATGTTAAGCACCTTTACTAGCACTTGTTCCCTGCTACTTGCACAAAAGGGTCCTATATTTTCATTCTGCACTGAGCCTGGAAAGGTGAGTAGCTGATCTTGCTCCCAGCTCTCAGCAACAGGAAATGACTGAAAGAGGCAAACCACTCACATGCGTTTGGCATATTCTGCAGCTGGTTCATACGATCAGCCCAGTTTTCTCCCACAGACAAATGCCCCCTGCCTTCCCATGGATCCAGGTCTGTGTTCCACGTCTGGCCTATGACGTCGTGAGTGCTGAAGAGTGGCAGTGACACAAGGCACACTATGAACGGAATAACCTTTCCTAAGCACCCTAACTTCATAGTTTTCATTGTTTGCTTTAAAATCTTATAGAATTAGCCCCAGGAAAAATAAAAATCTCATAGGCACATAAAATCCCCCTTCCCTTAATCAGGGTTTCAATCCACCAACACAGCCCAACAAACTCCATTGTCAATGATGTGTTCACTACCTCCTCGAAATCTACTACTGGTAAGTTAATGTTAAACAAATGTATACTCGGTTTCAGATTCTGTGCTCTGACGCATGATCTCCTTTAGCCACAAAAATCTATCAATGGTTGGAATTTATCATTATTCCTATTTTACAGAGGAGAAAACTGCCTGGAAAGGGTTATGTGATGTTGCCAGCGATGCAGTGGGGTGTAGGTGGGAACTGCATCACGGCTGATATAAGGCAAAATACCAATACACAGACTGGCATGCTGGACATGTCCTACAATATAGAAAATCCTTGATTTGGGAATGATGCTGGAGTTTAAAATTCCACATGATTTTTAGTTCAGAAATATAATTTCAAAAATAAAAATCAATTGATCTTTAAGAAAAGCACTTTAAGTGGTTTAAATTAGAAGATTTCTCTTGTCACAACATTATTAATTAATGGAACATGCTTTGTTATACTGGATAAAGCTTCTACCGTCCCTCTATTACAACTGTCTACCAACTTTCAATGAATTCAGATTTTTATGCAAGACATAACAGGATATTTTGACATAAATTGTGTCATAAAGGGATTTTTATTTACAATAGACTTGAAGAATTGCATTTTAAATATTCTTTCCTCTCATAGAGTATTACGTGTTGCCATATAAATGCAAATGTCAATTTATCGATTGCAAAATGTATTTTAAATAGTGAATGTCTTAAAAAATATTTGAAATTGAATTATTAAATTTAACTAAAATAAGAAATCTTTTTTAAAAGCTGAAAAAATACAGCTGGTCTTTTTAATCACAGATTTTAAAAAATTGTATTAATTTTTTCAATGAATTGAATTTTCATTGTCATTTTGGATTTGGGGAATTGTGATTGTTTCCTTGATGTTTTCATCAATAATCCTCAATATTTTATGCAGATTACAGAAACAACCCTGCTGTGTTATCAGTAAGTATGGTGAGACAGAAGAAAAAATAAACTTCCACAGATACAAGAGGAAAAATAACTCATGTGTCTTTGAAGGAGAATTTGGTTTCTCAGATTACTGATGGTTCAGACTAGAACGTAGGTTCCCAAGTCAAGAAAGGAGGAAAACTTAAGTGGTGGTTGCTGATGCAGAGAGCCCATTTAGATCAAAGAGATACTGCTAAAGGACTAAAGGTGAAATATGTTTTTGTTGTAGCTTTTAGCCTGCGTCAAGATCTGTTGCCTTTAAGGTTGAAAAAAACACTCCAAAGGGGGCAATAATGATTCCAGATACAGACATTTCACTCTACTGACGATGCCCTTCCCTGTCCTCCTGTGCGCGGCTTCCTATTACTGCTGTACACCAGAGCAAACTGTATACCTTTCTCTATAAATAATGAAAGCAGGCGTAAGCGCAAGAAATATAAAGGGGCTGCTGTAAACACATACTTCTGTTTTCATTACCACTGTTTTATTAACAAATTACTGCCATTAAAGAGATTATGAGGTTGCAAAAAGCAATCCAAAATGAAATAGTCCAGGCCTAGCTCTCATTTTGTAATGAAGTGAAGAGGTTTGCTTGCAGTTCGTTCAGCTCCTCATTGCTCTGTGACTGCAAACGTCTGTTCTGTATCTTGAATTGTGAATGTGCTCGCCCCAGCCAGGCTCCGTGAGTCATCCTTTCTAGGGGAAAAGGATGCTTCCAATTAAGTCAAAAAACACATCTCTCGCCTCCTAATGTGAAGAGTGGTGTGTTATTTATAATTTACCCCACATTGGAACAATATCCTCAAAAGCCCCATATTTTTTATTGTAGTTACTCTATAAGTCAGTAGTCTGACAAAACGATAAGCTTTTTAAGCAGTCATGACTCCAGAACTTACTAGTAGCATAATTTTCATCTTAAACCAGTACTTCACTTTTGAACACTGGGACTTTAACCATCTAGATTTCTGGGGAGACCCTGAAAGTGTCCTGTTTCGAACTTTTTTAAGTCACTGTGGTAAATGGCTCTCGTGTTTCAGAGCCTTTGGTTATTTGGGATTATTCAGGCGTATGCAATCTTTTCTTTAAGAAGGTGAAAAGAGAGGTTACTCATATCTTTGTGGGCATATTTTGGAGCTTGAAAGAAACAAAATATTGGCCATATTCTGCCAATTCTAAAATTGATTTTGAAATAGTCCTGGCCATTGGCAACCAGAAGCCTGATAATCACTATTGCTAAAGAAAACCAGTGCTGCAAGATAATGACACATCAATGGCCTGGGGTACAGGGAATCAGGAAATAAGGGGGATTGACCAGAACTGGTTTCCTATGGAATGAGTGCCAGATATAGAATTGAATACATTTTGATTTTATAAAACATTTGAGGTTAAACCTTTTTCTGACCCTCAGAATTTCCCATATTTGCCTATTATTGTGTTTAAACTTTATTTAGATCATATTTAGTAGAAAATTTGAAAATTTTCTACCAGTCTCATTTTACATGCAAACTTAAAAAACATGATTGAATACTGCAAAATGCAAATAATTTTTTTTTATTTTAGTTCTTAATAACTGAGGATTTTTTGTGTATTTCTGAAACAATGCAGTTTTTTTTTTCCCTTGGACAGTCAAGTAACAAACATTCAGAAGAATAAATGTGAAAAAATAGAAAATTATAAAACTAAGAATAAAATAATCATTAAAGCTCTAACCAAAAAATTACTCATTACGTAACAATCAGTTTCTAAGTGTTTGTTTATTTTAGAAAATGGAAATTTTACTGTTTCTATTGTTTATCTTTTCTCCAAAAATGTTATCATTTCAAAAGAATTCTAGGTAACAAAGCAAGATTACAAAATCTTGATCCCTCAATATTAGATAAAAAGAAAAAAGAACAGAAATAATCAAATAGAAATCTCAGCTGCAAGCAAACCACGTTACAAGTAAAATTTCATATCATAATCTTGGAAAAATCTTGACCAAGGAAAGAATTCTGCTACAGATATGTTTGTGTTATAACACCTGGAAGTCATCTCGGGAAAGAATATAAATCAAGAGAATCTACAAAATTCTCACCTATACCTACTAATTTGAAGACAAATGGGTAAACATGACAAGTAGGTCATCCAGAAAGGACAGGTTCAAACCCTACAGAACAAAGTCCCCTCACCATTTCCAAGGGCTGCAGGATGAAAAGGAGGGAATAACCTGAGGCACCTACACCTTCTGCCAAGGGATCACGGACGCTCCCTCTAGCAAAATAGTAGACACCCTGCTTCACACCATTTCACACAAACAAAGAAGTATAAGAAATGCTCAAGACATCCAACAATGGCTACATATTGTTCCAGCAAAGCCTCTTCTCAAACTGGACCAAAGTGTCACATCTCAAGTCACAAACTATCCTTGGAGAGGGGAAGAAAGATCAGTTTCAGATATGGTAGTTATGGAATCAAGATAATTAATCCACATGATACAACAACAAGCAAAGGTTTTTGCAGAGCAAGATGCAAAGAAAATACATGGCAAGTTAAGAAAGCACACCACAGAAACTGATAGATGAAATGTACATCACATGTTTTAAAATGTCACTCTCAAAGGGAACCCAATGCAAGAAAAAAGTAAAGAAAAAATAAAAACACAACTCTCTGGGAGTGCCTTATAATCAAGAATATCCAGTAATATTACAGCTAAGAAGACCGAAATAAACCTGATAGAAATAAAAAAGAAATTAAAAGTATTGTGGGATAGACTAGTCATGCATAAATGTCATAGAATTGATATAAATGAATCTTCCACTGGGAAAAAAGTGGATAGTCCAACAAATAAAACAAACACTGTAATAAACATAGTATATATGAATATTAAAAATGGCACATTGCATTTTTTCATCTTCTATTTAATAAAAGACTTTGAAACATATTGTGATTATATCATTGAATTTGAAAAATAAAGACTCTTCAGGATCCTTGCAGAAAACAAGTCACAAGTGGAAGTTACAGGTGGACCCAATCATACTGGCAATGGATTCTTCCGTAACAAATTTCAGACACCAGTGAAAAAAATTACCTATAGATCTGAGGGGAATATATTGTGACACAATATTATAAACAGTCATTTTTTGTTGTTTATATACAATGGCAATACAAAGATATTCCTGAAAATTAATAAACCGGAGGAATCTCTATATGTGTATAATATACATATAAAATATTTAATATTCATTTATTTTATGTAAATACATATATATGTGTGTATATATACACATATACAGACTAAGAATGATATTTCCCCAATGTGTTATTACTGGATGGAGATATATTTTTGTTACTTTTCTTGATTCATCTTGATTTTTAAAATAATTTTAGTTTTATTAATTTATAACTTTAGTTCATAAATTTAGTTTAGAAATTTAAATAGTTTCTATTAAATAATTAAATGATTATTCTAAAAAGTTTAAGACATAATTTTAATGATTGACATCCATTTTATGTATTTTTTATACTATAATTCATTGAATTTTAATAGTTTATATTTCCTTTATTTCTAATTTTTACTAGTGTCAATCATACTGTGATGGGTATCTTTATAAAACTTTGTATCACTGATTATTTCTAGGAACTGATTCTAAGAATTACTACTTCAAAGAATTACAATATATTTAAAGTTTCTTTGGATTAATAAATTGCTTTTCAGGGAGACTGTCTCCATTTATCCTTCCATCAAAAGTGAATGTGGTTCCGGGCAAGATGGCGGAGTAGAAGGACGCTTGTAAGCCACCCTCTCCCACAAATACACCAAGACCCACATCTACAGACCCACTCAGCCAACCAGAGCACCTGCGGAACTCCAACAGATCATCGCCCTCTTCAAAAGATAAAGACGCCAAAAATCTGGTAGGAGAAAAGGAAAAAAGAAAGAACAAAAGGCAAAGCAGCGCAGGACGGGTCCCGCGGGGAGGGAGCGGCAAAGGAGAACTGGCGCTTGCTCGCTGGGTCTCCCCTCTCCAATTGAGAGGCCAGCGGGACGGAGGGGGAGCCTCCAAGGCTCGGATCTGTACAGAGCAGCCCTTGTCTGACAGAACTAAGTTAAACGGGCACAGAGCGCCCCCCCGACACCCAGCCTGAGACGCGGGCCGGCAGCAGCGGGCACGGCCAGGCTGCATAATCTGGGCGGAGGACGGGGGCGGCTGCACGGAGGAAACTCCGGGGGACTGCAAGGGGCTGAGCGCCTGGGCTGTGGGTGTACAGGACAGAACAACCTGGGCCCTCCATAAAACAGCAAGGTTGATGTGCTCTCGGGGGAAGGGTGCATACCCCCATCTCTGAAAACCCGCGGAAACTTTTCAGGGGAAGAGAGGCGGGGCCCAAGCAGAGCCGCCATATTCTCTGGCGCTGAG
This sequence comes from Vicugna pacos, assembly GCF_048564905.1. Lineage (NCBI taxonomy): Eukaryota > Metazoa > Chordata > Mammalia > Artiodactyla > Camelidae > Vicugna > Vicugna pacos. The sequence goes on from NC_132989.1 coordinate 49,953,813, forward strand.
CACCCAGGCGGGGGCAGAGGCGAAACCTGCGTCCGTACCGAAGGGCTTAGCAGCCTCAAGGGCCAGACTGAGACGGGCCTACAGCCCTGGGCAGATAGGACCTTCCATTCTGGTCCCTCAGAGAACTTGCTCCACAAAGACAAACAAGCAGCTGGGTCTTGGCTCGGAGCAGGGACGAGGCTGCCCCTGGGTCTTCCCCGAGCCCACCCGCGGAACGCGACCAGGGCGGAGCGCCAGCGCAGAGCGCGCAGCCGCACAGAGCAGCAGAGCTACCGGCGGCGCAGGCAGGGGGAGAGCGGCCCCCCGCCTGTCGGGCAGGAACACAACCCCTGACCGAGGTGCTGGGAAGGGGCACGACCCGCCCTCCTGCCTGGCCAGTCTGCAACATCTGTCTGCGGCATCCAGAGGGGCAGTGACCCGCCCGCCCGCAGCAGAGGAGAGCTGCATCTGACCCCGTGTTAGGAGGAGGCGCGATCGGCTTGCCGACAGGTGCTGGGAGCAGCACAGAAGAGGGCGCCAACGGAGGGCCTCTGAAAACAAGCTGAGCTTCCAAAACAGGACGAAGACAGAAGGACTTCACATTAAAAGCACACAGACTCCAGGAGAACACCGACAACCCCCTCTTTTTTTTTTTTTTTTTTGGTTTTTGTTTTGCTTTGTTTTGTTTTTTTGTTTTCTGTTTTTGTTTCTGTTTTGTTTTGTTTTAATCGGTTTTTACCTGTTCTATCTTCAATTACTCTTTTAATTTTTACTTCTTAATTCATTTCTATTTCTCTTCGGTTTTGATGTCCTGTTATTGATTAGACACAGGCTTCAAACACATATATTCATCTCCCCACCCCCCCCTTTTTTTTTTAAGGTTTTAAAAGGACTTCTCCACCAGATTAATACTCTGCTTCAACCCGCTCTTCTATTATTCATTATACATTGTTTTCAAAGCCTCTTTCTCCCTTCTTTTAAAAATCTTTCTCTCTCTCTTATTCTTTTCTTTTTTTTCTTTTTTCTTTTTTTTTCCTAAGTTCTATTCCTAAATAGGCATTAGATAGATAAAATCCTTAAGATCCAAAATAGACAACTGATACTCCATAAACCACAGTGCCAGAAAGGTATGAGCAAGATGAAGAAGCAGAGAAACCTTTCCCAATTAAAAGAACAAGAGGAATCCCCTGAAAGAAAGCTCAATGAAATAGACATCGATAGCCTACTAGATCAAGATTTCAAAAAAGGAGTGATCAAATTGCTGAAGGAATTAAAAGAGATAATGCTTAGAGAAATAAAATATGTCAAAAATGAAATTGAAGCTATAAAGAAGAGCCAAGCAAAATGGGAAAACTCAATGACAGAGATGAGGAATGATCTAACAGCTGTGCAAAGCCGACTAGTTAATGCAGAGGAACGCATTAGTGATCTAGAAGACAGGGCAATAGAAAGCACCCATTCAGAAGAACTACAAGATAAGCAAATAAAAAATAATGATAATAGCATAAGGGACCTATGGGATAATATAAAGCGTCCCAATCTTCGCATAATAGGGGTCCCAGAAGGGGAAGAAGGATCAAAGGGGATTGAAAAGGTTTTTGAAGAAATCATGACTGAAAACTTCCCAAACTTAAAGAAGGAATCAGATATCCAAGTACAGGAAGCTCAGAGGGTCCCAAACAGGAAGAACCCAAATAGACCCACACCAAGACATATCATAATCAAGATGGCCAGAGTCAAAGATAAAGAAATGATTCTAAAGGCAGCAAGAGAAAAGCAAAGAGTGAACTACAAGGGAACCCCCATAAGGCTCTCAGCTGATTTCTCTACACAAACACTACAGGCCAGAAGGGAGTGGCAAGATATATTCAAAGCCCTGAATGAAAAAAAAGATGCAGCCTAGGATACTTTATCCAACAAGGCTATCCTTTAGGATAGAAGGAGAAATAAAGAGTTTCACAGACAAAAAAAAGCTGCAGGAGTTTAGCAACACTAAACCCATGCTAAAAGAAATATTGAAAGGGCTATTCTAAATAGAAAAGCAGCAGGATGCTACAGAAATGAGAAACGTACAACTGGAAAGGTGATAACTCATGAATTACAAATAAAGAAAACACGAAATTATAAAAGAAGACATACAAATCACTGAGAGTGGGAGAGGGAGGCAGGGAAATATAGAATTTTTTTTCTTTCTTTTTTAAATTTTTTTTAACAGTAGGATGGGTTTGAGATCATGTTATTATCAGTTTATTAAAAACGGGTATAGGTTAATAGATTTACAAAAAAGGGTAACCACAAGTCAAAAATTTACAAGGGAGTCACAAAAATTAAATAAAATCCATGATAATACAAAGGAAAATTACCAAACCACAAAAGGAAGAAGAAAGGAACAAAGAGGATATACCAATTCAACTGCAAAGATAAGTTCAAAATGGCAATAAACACACATCTATCATTAATTACTGTAAATGTTAATGGACTAAATGCCCCAGTCAAAAGATACAGAGTGCAGACTGGATAATAAAGCAAGAACCTTCAATATGCTGCATACAAGAGACCCACTTTAGGGAGAAGGACACATATAGCTTGAGAGTGAAAGGATGGAAAAGGATATTCCATGCAAATGGAAAAGCCAAAAACGCAGGTGTTGCAGTACTGATTTCAGACAAAATAGACTTTAAAACAAAGGCCATAAAGAAAGATAAAGAAGGACATTTTATAATGATTAAAGGAGTGATACAAGATGAAGATATTACACTCGTTAATATATATGCACCCAATATAGGAGCACCTAAGTACATACAAGAATTACTAACAGAGATAAAGGGGGATATTGATGGGAATACAATCATAGTTGGAGATTTTAACACTGCATTAACATCACTAGACAGATCTTCCAGACAGAAAATAAACAAGGCAACAGAGAAATTAAATACTACAATAGAAAAACTAGATCTGGTGGATATTTTCAGAGCATTACACCCCCAAAAAATAGAATATACATTCTTTTCAAGTGCACACGGAACATTTTCCAGGATCGATCATGTACTTGGACACAAAAGAAACCTCAACAAATTTAAGAAGATAGAAATTATCTCAAGCATCTTTACTGACCACAATGCCATGAAACTGGAAATCAACAACAGAGAAACAAAGGAGAAAAAAAGAAAAGCATGGAGATTAAACAATATGTTATTAAAAAACAATGGATCAATGAGGAAATCAAAGCTGAAATTAAAAAATACCTTGAGACAAATGATAATGAAAGCACAACCACTCAAAACCTATGGGACACAGCAAAGGCAGTGCTAAGAGGGAAGTTTATAGCGATACAGGCCTTTGTCAAAAAAGAAGAACAATCTCAAATAAACAAGTTAACCCACCACCTAAATCAATTAGAAAAAGAAGAACAAAAAGCCCCAAAAAGCAGCAGAAGGAAGGAAATAATAAAGATCAGAGAGGAATTAAATACAATAGAGATTAACAAGACCATAGAAAAAATCAACCAAACCAAAAGTTGGTTTTTTGAAAAAGTAAATAAAATCGACAAACCTCTGGCCAAACTCACAAAGAAGAAAAAAGAGAGAGCACAAATTAGCAAAGTAAGAAAGGAAAATGGAGAAATTACAACAAACAAAATAGAAATACAGAATATCATACGAGAATATTATGAAAAACTCTATGGAACCAAACTGGATAACCTAGAGGAGATGGACAAGTTTCTGGAAACATACTGTCCACCAAAACTGAATCAAGAAGAAACTGAACACTTGAACAACCCGATCACTAGAAAGGAAATAGAAATAGCAATTAAAAACCTCCCTACAAATAAAAGTCCAGGACCGGACGGCTTCACCGGGGAATTCTACCAAACATACAAAGAACTCATACCAGTCCTTCTCAAACTCTTCCAGACGATTGAAAAGGAGGGAATACTCCCAAACTCTTTCTATGAAGCCACCATCACCCTGATACCAAAACCAGGCAAAGACACTACAAAAAAAGAGAATTATAGGCCAATATCACTGATGAACATAGACGCCAAAATCCTCACCAAAATATTAGCAAATAGAATCCAACAACACATAAAAAAGATTATACATCATGACCAAGTGGGGTTCATCCCAGGGACACAAGGCTGGTTCAACATACGCAAATCAATCAATGTAATACATCACATCAACAAGAGAAAGGACAAAAACCACATGATCATCTCAATCGATGCAGAAAAAGCATTTGATAAAATTCAACACCCATTTATGATAAAAACTCTCGCCAAAGTGGGTATAGAGGGAACATATCTCAACATAATAAAAGCTATATATGACAAACCTATAGCCAGCATAGTTCTCAACGGTGAAAAACTCAAAAGCTTCCCACTAAAATCTGGGACAAGACAAGGATGCCCACTATCACCACTCCTATTCAATATAGTCCTGGAAGTCCTAGCCACAGCAATCAGGCAAGAGAAAGAAATAAAAGGGATCCAAATTGGAAAAGAAGAGGTAAAAGTGTCATTATATGCTGACGACATGTTACTATATATAGAAAACCCTAAAAGGTCCACAAAAAAGCTACTAGAGCTGATCGAAGAATTCAGCAAGGTAGCAGGTTACAAAATTAATGTTCAAAAATCAGTTGCCTTTCTTTACACTAACGATAAATCAACAGAAAAAGAAAGTAAAGAAACAATCCCCTTTAAAATAGCACCCAAAGTAATAAAATATCTGGGAATAAATCTAACCAAGGAGGCGAAAGAATTATACACAGAAAACTATAAACCATTGATGAAGGAAATTAAAGAAGACTTTAAAAAATGGAAAGATATTCCATGCTCTTGGATTGGAAGAATCAATATTGTTAAAATGCTCACACTGCCCAAGGCAATCTACAGATTTAATGCAATCCCTATCCAATTACCCAGGACATATTTCACAGAACTAGAACAAATCATAATAAAATTTATATGGAACCATCAAAGACCTAGAATTGCTAAAGCATTACTGAAGAGAAAGAATGAGGCTGGAGGAATAACTCTCCCAGACTTCAGACAATACTATAGAGCTACAGTCATCAAGACAGCATGGTATTGGTACCAAAACAGACATATAGACCAATGGAACAGAATAGAGAGCCCAGAAATGAACCCACAAACTTTTGGTCAACTCATCTTTGACAAAGGAGGCAAGAATATACAATGGAATAAAGACAGTCTCTTCAGTAAATGGTGTTGGGAAAACTGGACAGCAGCATGCAAAACAATGAAGCTAGAACACACCCTTACACCATATACAAAAATCAACTCAAAATGGATTAAAGACTTAAACATAAGACAAGATACAATAAACCTCCTAGAGGAAAACATAGGCAAAACATTATCTGACATACATTTCAAAAATTTTCTCCTAGAAGAAATAAAAGCAAGAATAAACAAATGGGACCTAATGAAACTTACAAGCTTCTGCAGAGCAAAGGAAACCAGAGATAAAACAAGAAGAAAACCTACGGAATGGGAGAAAATTTTTGCAAGTGAAACCGACAAAGGCTTGATCTCCAAAATATATAAGCAGCTCATATGACTCAATAAGAAAAAAATAAACAACCCAATCCAAAAATGGGCAGAAGACCTAAACAAGCAATTCTCCAAGGAAGACATACAAATGATCAAAAAACACATGAAAAAATGTTCAATATCACTAATTATCAGAGAAATGCAAATCAAAACTACAATGAGGTATCACCTCACACCAGTCAGAATGGCCGTCATTCAAAAATCCAAAAATGACAAATGCTGGAGAGGCTGTGGAGAAAGGGGAACCCTCCTACACTGCTGGTGGGAATGCAGTTTGGTGCAGCCACTATGGAAAACAGTGTGGAGATTCCTCAAAAGACTAGGAATAGACTTACCATATGACCCAGGAATCCCACTCCTGGGCTTGTACCCAGAAGGAAATCTACTTCAGGATGACACCTGCACCCCAATGTTCATAGCAGCACTATTTACAATAGCCAAAACATGGAAACAACCTAAATGTCCATCAACAGGTGACTGGATAAAGAAGATGTGGTATATTTATACAATGGAATACTACTCAGCCATAAAAACCGACAACATAATGCCATTTGCAGCAACATGGATGCTCCTAGAGAATGTCATTCTAAGTGAAGTAAGCCAGAAAGAGAAAGAAAAATACCATATGAGATCGCTCATATGTGGAATCTAAAAAACAGAAACAAACAAACAAACAAAAACAAAGCATAAATACAGGACAGAAATGGACTCACAGACAGAGAATACAGACTTGTGGTTACGGGGGGGGGCGGGGTAGAGGGTGGGAAGGGATAGACTGGGATTTCAAAATTGTAGAACAGATAAACAAGATTACACTGTATAGCACAGGGAAATATACACAAAATGTTATGATAAATCACAGAGAAAAAAATGTGACAATGAGTGTGTATATGTCCATGTATGACTGAAAAATTGTACTGAACACTGGAATTTGACACAACACTGTAAAATGATTATGAATCAATAAAAATGTAAAAAAAAAAAGTGAATGTAAGTGGCGAGGTTATAACTCAAGTAGTAGAGTGCATGCTTAGCATGCACAGGGTTCTAGGTTCAATCCCTAGTACCTCTTCTCAAAACAAACAAACAAACAAACCTAAACACCCCCCCCAAAAAACAACAAAAGTGAATACAGTGTTTATTTGACTACACTCTTTGTTCAGTTAAACCTTTAAATATTTTTCATTTTTTCTCTAGTCATATTTCTTACACTAATTCTTTCCATACCCACTAGCCTGCTACTGGGAAGTCTGTATAATAAAGATATCAGTTTACATTTCCTTTTTTTGAACTTTATATAAAGGTCATCCTACTGCAGTGGTCTTTCCGCTTAATACTGTCATAGTGAGGTCACCATGTTGTTGCCAACAGTTATAATTCATTTATTTTTCCTGATGCATATTCCATTTTGTAATTGCAACAAAATTTATTCACCTTGTTTATAGGGTTTATGAGGTTTCAGGGTTTTTTCTCTATTACAAAAAAATGATCTTTTGAACCTTAATTGTACATGCTTCCTGAGAAACTTTTGAAAGAATTACTCTTGGATAAGTACTTCCGAGTTGAATTATTGGATTATAGGGGAAACAAAAGCTCATTTTTACAACACAATGCTATATTGTTTTCCACGCGTATTACCCAATTTATTCTCCTGCCGGCCTAATGGACCCCAGTGATCCACATCACCTACGGAGCTCAGTAAAGTCAGACTTTCACCTAAAGAATGAGTCCACGACAGTATCTTCCGTCGATCTTGATTTGTGTGTCTGTGATGACTAATGAAGTCCAGCACATCTTCTCACCTTCTTTGGCCCTTTGTATTACTTTTCTTGCAAAACATCTGTTCATGTCTGAATACTTTTTCAATTCGGTTTACTTTATTGATTGTTCTGTTGAGTTCTCATATATTTGAAAGTTAATGTTTTGTTGTTTACACATATTCCCACGCCAGTTTGTGTTCTGTCATTTTCACTTTCTCTAAAACACTTTTCACGAGCTAAATTTCTTAATTTTCATCCAGTCAAATTTGATAGTCTTTTACTTATGATTGTTTCATTGCTTTTTGTTCAGGAAATCTACATTTTCCAAGGCCACTTGTGTAACAGGCACTCCTCAGCTCAGACGCCTGCCATACTACATTTGGCGTGAAGCAAAATTCCTTGCAAGTAGGGGTCTTTTTAATAATCCTCTGCTCTCTTCTACGGCAAATATTTACCCCTGAACCACTCCCATAGAGTCCCACTATTTGTATTTTATAGTAAGCTTTCAATCTACTTCTCTTTTTGATTTTCTTTTACAGGTAAGATTTGACTCTTCTCAGCCCTTTGTACTTCTATATAACTTCTAGAAATGGTTTATTCATTTAAGAATAAGTGTGTTTGAGCAACACTGAATCTAGATTTAGGTAGTATTGACATATTTAAAATATCAAGTGCTCCTTTGCATGAACATTAAATATCTCTTCAATTATGCCCTGTAAGAGTTACGCTGCATGATGGTCTTTATGAGTGCTAAAGGTTATCATTATTTAAAGTTTCTATTAGTTCACAATTATTTTTAATGTGTTTAAAACCAAAAAAATCTGAATTTCGGAATTTACTGATCTTTTATCTATACCATTTATGATGACATACAGGTTTTTTCTTTAAACTATATAAACATAGCTATTAGATTTCTATGATATATAACTTTATATATTATATATAACATAAAATATATTTAAATATATTAAGTATGAGAAGAGGAATATGTCCACAGGTAAATTATATATATTATAATACATAGAATATAACATACATATCAAGGATATTTACATATCCCAAAATTACTAAAATTACTCAATTAGTCAACGTACGCCTCTATGTTCAACTCATTTCATTTCCAATGATAATGTTGTTTCAAAGAATGTCATTAATATTCTTCATCTGTATTTCATTGTGTTCATAACATCTTTATATGTTACAAAGCTGCCTTGTTTAGAGAAAAATACTAATTTTTTTTGAGTTTACCAAAGTAGTCACTATTTGATATGAAGTATACATTTTTCTTTAACACTTTCTGCTTTGAATTCTTCTTCAAGAATATTACTGCCATGCTGCTTCCCTGTTTTGCTTGTGGAAACTGTATCTCTGATTAGCTCTTTATTTTAACTGTTTCAGATGAATCTCAGTAAATACCATGTAGTTAGATTGTTATTAAAGATACACTTTTAGATTTACATCTACATTGCTCTTTTCTTGGGAGGAAGAATTGGGCCTTACATGTCTTTATATCCTCTGAGCAGTCTTCACATCATTCTGGACAGGCGAGAAGCCTTGATGGAATTAGACTTATTAATTTTGAAATAACATAGCTTAGTAATTGTCAATATGAACAGCTGTAGTTTAAAAATCTGGGGACCCTCTGCCTTAGATATTAGTTTGCTATCATGATGTCATTTAACCTCTCTTAACTACTCTTTCTCTAACTGAAAAAGAACTGAAAAGAAGTAACATAATATGTTTACTCATCATGAAAATGGTTACAGATGCTCAGAATAAAAGGCACTTAGAGAAATGCTTGGTAACTTTATTACGTCTCGTATAAAAGTCAGCCCAGGTGCTACTGGTTTTTCACAAAATAAATTCCCAAAGCCTAGACACTACTTATTCACCATAAAGGTCACAATTTGAACTTCTGCTGAGATGCCATGAAAGCTTCCTATGATTCAAGTCTAGCCAGGAACCAGAGAACTGAACTAATTGGTTAAGTCTGCTCAAGGTGACAAGCTGCCGGCTGGCAGACAAAACATTTAGAAAACCAGGCTGAAAATGCTACATCTAATTTCAGTTAGGATGTAAGAAGAGGTCCAGAAGACTGGTCTGTTTACTGGCAATGAAACATTATCCCCACACTATTCTCAGATCATCTGGGAGGACCTGTGCTCTTGGAGAAAGAAGGCAGCTCGTCTCCGTGGGTCTTTACCTAATTATTATAAAAATACGTTTGTGGCATAACTGTAAAGTTTGACACAGAGAATGGTCATGTGTTTGTTACAAATGTAAACTGTTATTTAGTCTCTCTTTATCCTAATATAAAAATAAATGTAAAAGGAAAGCAAGGAAATATTTAGCACTCTATATAATACAGTACGTTTTTTAAAATTCAATTTCCTAGTAGATAATTTAGAAGGTTCAGAAGTATATTTCTTTCAAGATCCTGTGTGATGTGGGCACTTATGTATATATGCTGTGTGTGTGTAAGGGGTGTGCAACATTAGAATATGCTGCAGTTAGAGAAGGAAGTAAAAAGTGCACAAGTGATAATGGCTTCACAAGGGTCATCTAAACTCTTCTAGGAAAAATCTCTGAATATAAAATCATGCTATGTAGACAGTGGTAATCCTTCCACTTCACTTTCTATTTCCTTTTATGCTTTGATTAGCAGTCCATGTATCATTCATTTATTTTTGGAGCTGTGTGGCCTCTAGTGGTACATGGAAAAAACATACAAAAAAAATACTGCAAGACTTAACACATCTATCTCCTGAGACTGAAAACTCTAAAAGATGCTAAGTATTATTCTAACTTAAAACAGTTATATATGTATTACTTTGACTTAATACAATGTGCTTATTTGACAGTTATAGATTTTGGTCCCACTTGTTCCAAAGCTGCTATTTCTAGTCACATATTTGTAGGAAAATGAGGTGGAAATAATTATTCTATATTTCTTCATGTTGTTTCTTACATTTGCCCCAGAGGTCAGTATCAATATTAAGACTTTATAAGAAAATATTTACCCAAATTAATAACAATTTTTTCAAAACAATATAATCACATGTTAAAATTTTGCTTAGAAGTGTTACAGGCATTTTAACTTTAACTCAAAATTAATTTTAATTAATTTAATTTAAAATATTTATTTGCTACATTACCTGGGTTTCTACCTAAAATTCTGAAACATTTACAAACCATAGCACTACATCAGGCAGAATTAATAAGTTGATAGACAGATATCAAAATGAATGTCACTATACCTTGTTCAATATGAAAAACTGCCATTTGCATCTTGGCCCAGAATCTATTTATGTTGAAAGACTTTAAATGAAAAGAATAATTAAGCTTATGAACCAATTTACTAATGTGTTCTTCAAGAAATATTGGACCAATTAGTTCATATTTTCAAAATGTGATACTATTTCAACTGTAGTCTGTACTTTAATCACTTGGATGTCTTCCCTGTTCTGACAAAGAAAAAACAGTATTGATTTGAAAGGTACCCCCAAGAAATAAGAAAAATGTACAACTTGCCACAATAGGCAATTTGGCATTAGTGTCTTTCTGCGATGGTACTATATACAGAACAGGGATTGCCAAAATTTCTTCTGAGACATTCCTTCTTCTATTTGAAAAACTCACAGACCACCAGCTCAAAAAAACCTCTGAAAGCAGAAGGTGATATGTTCCACAGGTGAAGTATTTACAAATTTATTACGAAGTATTTGCCTATTTCCGGATTTATTTACTAGACTACAGATTTTAAAGGCATTTCCCAATTCATCATGCTTACTAGCATAAATTCCCCCTAGGATTATAATAAAGGAGTTTATAACTAGAGATTAGAAGATAAAGACAATGCTGTATTTAGTGAGAAAGAAAGTGATAAGAAAATACAAACTGAGTGCCTACTGATGCCCTTTGCAAGAGAAGATTATTTTGCAGCTTTATCACATTCTCACTTTATAGGGTAGCTGAAGAAAACAAAACAAAGGAATATGTGAGCTATGTACTGGCAGTTATTGGAAATGGATTTTTGATTTACTTGCCAACTGAGAATTCAGAAACAAAATAAAGCCCTTTCATGGCCATCAGAAAATATGACTTTCTAAATAAGAATAATGAATATTGTCTACATAAATGATTCCCAAGTTAATTCATCCAACATCTTTCAGTGCCAGAATAGCACTATTTAATAAAATTCTGATGGTGAATGTCTAACATTGAAAAGTCACTTGTATACACACAGAAAGCCGTATTATATAAAACTCTGTGAGAAACGTCATTCCCATGATAAAACTGACAAGGCAAAAGTGAATGCCCTTTGACAGAGCAACATTCCTGACAATTGCCAATCTCTCTTAATGCTATTTCCACGGTATATAGTGGTGGATGAAATTCAGCTCTCTTTGGTTGGAGTGAGCTTCTGGGATCCAAGCAAGTGGTAGGAAGGGTGTGTTTTGAGGAAAGGTTTATGTTTGGGCTATATATTCAGGGTATGCTTTACACTCAATAGAGTCAGATGGCATGTTTGAGTTTCTATTTAATTTTAATGTTGTCAATCAATATTTATTGATCATTTCAATGTTTTATTTTTAATGTCTTATTACGGGTATTTTCAAATGTCGGTAAAACATACATAAATTACTATAATCAATATCCATGTATGCAATGTCCAGCTTCAGCCATGGGAAAGCTTTGTGTTCTTTATTTTATTTATTAAGATCAAGACGCAAAAAGTTTGGTTAAATAGAGACAATATGAGACTAGCATCAGAAATTTTTAAGCCTTTTTAGGAGAGTGTTTAGCAATCACACTTTTCTTTCCAACCAAATAAAACTAGATAAAATACTCAAACATCAGTCCTTAGCTTTGTTCATTTGGGTGTGTTAAAACTGAAAGATGGGTTAATTATCATTTTACTAAAAAGAAGAAACTAAGAATGTCCTGATTTCACTGCTACTATATACCTTTTCTTGTACTTTTCTCACATTGAAAAATGTGTAAAATACAAATGACATGTGAATACACATGCATGCTTTAATAAACTGAATTTATACACACATAGATACCTATATAAATACGTTTATCTACATGGATACAAGTACCAGTTTACTACTGTAGTTGGCAAAATTTTTGAAAATAAAATCTTCTGAATATCAGACAATTTTCATTTAGGTTTCAAGCACCATAGCTTAGTTTCCAACCAACCACTATACTCCTGAGAAGTCCTGAAACTCAAAACCTCACTCACACACCTTTAGAAAAGAAAAGAATAAACCACCAGGGTTAGGAGGTTCATTTGAAGGTGAGACAAATGGTGGTTTTAATATAATAAAGAGTCTAGGCCAGTATCTCCTTAAAGATATTTCTATGTTTAGTAAATTCAGACAAATTCAATTAAAATTAAAAGTGACTTGAAATGCTTACCAAGTTGGAGGTATTGTCGCTGAGAATTTAGAGATATTTTCTCTAAACTGCCACTTTATGTGAGATGTTTTTCAACATAAGGGCATCACAAGTAGATCTGATTGTCCCATGAAGAGCTCCGGTGTCATGTTTCCTCCAAAGAATGAGGAATAACACAAGAAGAGTAAAGGACAAGGCCTGCATTACAAATGCCCAAATCCATGGCCTCTCCTGTGGGAAAAAAATCGAAGATGAAACTTGGTGCTTTTGGTACTATGTAGAGCCTTGAAGTAATTTTATTTCTTCCTCTTTTTTTCCCTAAACCTTTCTTCTTTGACAAAGTTCAGCTTGACTTTCTAAATAAGATTAATGCTTATGGTCGACACAGATTATTCTGATGTCAGTCAGGGCACTGCTCTTTCCTGGGTTACTAAAACAACGATGGGACTGGCAGGTATAAAACACTTTCCAACACAGGCAGACAGTGAGTTCAGTTTGGAATCTGAATCCAAATTAGGACCCATATTAATGGCAAATGGTAAAAACCTTTGCTTTAGTTTTCTAATTAAGATTAATGATAGCAGTGTGAAGAGCTGGTATCAAGACCCTGGTATTAACAGCAATCATTTTTCAACTGTGGCAAAGATGCTTTTCTTTTGAAGTAACTTCTAGTCCAAAATAAGAGTTGGCAAGAACGTAGTGCTGAAAGAGGCAGAAGATTCCATAGCAGCATTTCTTAAGACTGAACCACAAACGCATTGAACATACAAAAATCTCAGGAGAAACTGTCTTTCAGGCAGCACCTACCCTGCCAAAACCTGCTCTCCAGAAAAAGAGCTCAGCCTTAGGGAAAACAAGGGGCTCCATGTTCTTGAATGAGATTCTATTGAAAGTTATAAATAACTGGTAAAAATAAATGTTTCCAATTAAAGTGCTTCTGGATATCTGTTGATTGTGAGTGAGATGATTTACACAGAGTGCACAGCCGGAGCACAGACACACCATCTGGAATTACTAACCGAGAAACCCATAAACTCATCGATGTATTACATGACTTACTGTCAGGCCTCCATGGAGTAGGTATCATCAGATTCTAAAGCTTCGCATTTAAACCACTTTAGAACTCGCGTAAAACAGAACATGTTTCATTCAGAAAAAAAGCCTCCCTTTTTGGACTGTGTTGTGTATGCTCTGAAAACAAATTCCTCAGAGGGAGATGAAAGAAAATCTGGGGAAATAGCAACCAGTAAGTTTTTCTCTCCCAGCTGTTTTGTCAGTTTTAGACAACCACAGAAATTATGCAGTGGGTTTTGTTCCACAATCAGTAATACACGTAATGTCTGAAAATACAGACCTCTTTGGAAGGATGACTGCTTGGTGCCCTTAGGATTTCGAGCTAGGTTTTTAAATTTCTTTTTACAATTGCTTGAACACAAGAGAGCTTTTGTGTGCCAAGACATACATGGTCTTTAAGCAAACAAAAGTGGAAAATTTTAGCACATTCCACATTAATAGAAACAGAATTGAATTTGCCTGAGTTCTGTTTATGAATGGCATTATTTATACAGCTGTGAATTGTATCGAAACACGACAATGTGGGGAAAAAAATCTACATTCATTGAATTATCCAGCTGATTTCTGGTTTTTTCTTTTTAATGCCTACTCATCATAAAATCGAAAGCATCAAGTTTTTAAAATATTGAATTTTTAGAAGACGTTTCAAAATCATTTCTCTTCTGGAATAGCTGCTTTTCAAATTGAGCTATGACCTTCTAAAATGAACTGTATACATGAATTTATTTTATTAACATATCTTATCCTTTCCTCCCTTAAAGTGTGAAGACCCTCTTGTTCTCTAGCCCTGAGAGAGGGAGGAATCCCATTCTCCAACCCCGTAGTCTCCCCTGATATCGACTGGCTATAAAGAACCTACAGGTCACCATCTGAAAATCAATTCCTATAGCATAACAAGACTCTAGTAGCCACTCCTTCCGAAACGGGCAAAACAAGGTGTCAGAACATTTCATTTCTTCTCAAAAGTAGAAGTGAATTCATGACAATTTTTGAGAACTCAATATTGTATTGGGAGGATCAAAATCAAAGGTAATATTAAATGGCGTGATCAAAATCATCATCTGCATAATCAGTGCCCAATGCGAATCTCAGCTTCATCTCTGGGAAATGTATAGTAAATTGGCCTGTTCACCCCTAGCAATGGCATTTAAGGACTATAAACAGGGATGCTCTGCTGGGAGGAAGAGCAGTTAAGAAGAGCACGTGGACGTGAGCAGGAGACAGCATGTTTTGGACGACTTCGGGTGGCAGCAGTGAGCCTTGCTCAGCTCTAAACTGGAAGTTCCATCTTCTCTCTGTCTCCATCATTGTCATACCCCACAGATACCAAAAAAGTGGACATTCTTGAGTTTCTGAATAACAACAAACTTTCTATGCATAAGCTGTTGACCTTTTATGTAGTTAGTTAATTGGCAGAACTGACTGTTAACCTATTGACTTGCTTTTTTTTTTTTTTAATCAGCTTTTTCCAGCAGTATAGGGTCTTTCTCGATGGGCATCTGCCCATATCAACTTTGTTCCATGACAGTGGGGACTTTCTGTTGCATTTTATTTCTTTACCCAAAATTTCCAAGTTGCATGCTCTGTAAATTCATCTTGGTGTAAGTTTTCTATTGCTACTTTAACAAATTCCACAAACTTTTTAACTTAACACAAATCTATCATCTATGGTTCTGTGAGTCCAACATGGGTCTTACCAGACTAAAATTGAGCTTTTGGCAGGATGGCTTTTTTTTTTTTTTCTTTTGGCTCTAGGGGAGAATCTATTTTCCTGCCTTTTCCAGCTTCTAGATGCAACTCAGTCCTTGGCTAATGGTCTTCCTCCTCCATCATCAAAGCCAGAAACCTTACATCTCTCTGACCCTTTCTGTTTTTGCCTCATCCCCTTCTCTGACCGTGGCCAGGAAAGACTATGTTCTTAGAGGCTCAATTGAACATGGTGAGCCCAACCAGATAAAACAGATAATCTCCCAACCTCAAGGTTCTAAGCTTAAATCACATCTACAAAGTCCCTTTACCAATGTAGGTAGCATATTCACAGGTTCTGGAGATTATGTTGTGGACGTCTTTGGGGGTTATCATTCTTCTTACCATCTCACCTGAAAAATTCTCCGGAATCTCATTTGCTGTGACTTACCTATCTTGCCCTCAAATCACTACCAAAAGTGGGGATTCAGTCTTTGTAATAGAACTGAATGATATTTGGGGAAGATCACCATATATACATCTACAACTAATTATGTTTAAACAACAGAGAAAATGACTGCGTTGATCTACCAATAAAAGAAAATTGTTGCTGTATCTTCAATACCCTCATTATCTTAGCTTAGCTATGCCCTTCTAATCAGCTGCTCAAATAGCTATGGGTATATAAATGTTATCCCCAATTCCTGAAGTTATTCAGGTAAATAACTGGCTTCAATATCAGGTTCCTCCTTTTCTTTGATGTCATGTCTGTTTACTTCATATTTTGACCTGATCTTTCAATTCTTAATTTCTGATGGTTTCCCAGAATTTTAATTTCCTTATTTTCTCTAATCTCTAATTTCTGTTCTCCAAGAAATTGTTCCTCTGCTGAGCTGGGCGTTCTCACCTTTAAAATCTGAATATTGCCCTCCAGGTAGTATCTGGATGTTCTCTCCACTTAATTCTGCACATACTGTTACAACCTCCAGCTCTATGGTTGTTCCATAAATTAGTGTCCCCAAAAGGAAACAGCTGTCATTCTCACATTAGTATAATTCAAAGAGAATTTAATAAAGAGATTATTTACAAAGTTTGAGAACACCACAAGAGACTGTAGAATAACAACAGACTGGTAAAAGCAGAATTGCTACAAGTCCTAGTAGGCCCAAAAAACAAGATAGAGAAATGGTTACTGGAATACATAAGGTGAAAGTCAGTGGAGAAGGTCGCTACTGGAAGAGCAGTGAACTTCCCTGAGGGATACAGACAACCCAAGGTAATCTTGCAAAGAGGAAGTCAGGAGAAGAAATACCCTTCCCCTTGGCTGAGCTCTACTAGAGTCCAGAAAGGCCATTGCTCTGATCCACGTGGGTGGGATATTGGCTTTAAGAGCAGAGAGAGAAAAAGTGGAGAGCAAGCTGAGAGGGACAATGGAAATTATCTAACAATACCTCCTTGGCCACAAGTATGTATTATGTATGTATTATGACCAATCTATTCTCACCCTGATTAACTACATAAAATGTACTGACTGACAGACCTTAATATATATCACCTTTAATTTCATGTTTCCATTAATAATGTGGTGGGCTAAATACTAAAGGCATTCCAGCCTATAAACCAGGAGTAACATATTCATTAATTTTTATACTTATACGTAAGATTTAAAGGTTAGTTGTTCATTTACTTAGATATAATTTGTCTTATGAAAACTCCTGTCATACAATTTTTAATGGAGTTAATTTTCTCATGTAAAAATGAAAGAGTAAAATAATAGTGAAACTTAGGAACAAGTGAATATGAGAAAAGACATTCTTACTTTGCCATCAATATGGAAACATTTAGCTTAAAATAATTAGATTCCAGAGACATCAAGAGAAGATATCTATTAGTATATTCATTGCTGTCATTTGCTATAGCAAGAACTCTGCTTCATTCACCTTTGTACCCCTAACATCCAAGCTGGTCGGTGCCCAGCATGTGGAAAATGTCTTATAAATGTGTTTGTTCAATTATGCAACTTCTGTCATGCTCATGTAACATGTACATATGCATAACTTATCTTTTCTATTAGTCATAGACATTGACTTCATATGTCTACTAGTGCAGATGGGCTTCCATATTTGACCAAACTCATTCATTACATAGTTATCACAATCTCTGTTATCTAATCCATGAAATACACTGTCTTCTTGTATTAAGTAAAGCTCTGTTGTCTGCTCCTCTAACTGGCCTTACCACTCCCATCTTTTCCCATTCCAGTCGCTCTAAGGTCTGATTAACGGCTCCAAACATGGCCCCTTCTCTGCTGAAAAATGCTCTTTGATTAGTTGTACACTGCCTCCTGAATTAAGAGCATATCCCTTCCAGAAACATTCAGGATCCTCTGCTGTGTGGCCTTATTTTTCCAGATCAATATCCACTACTTTATTATACAAAACCATATATGTGCAAAGTAGAAAAAGACACCACCTCTGGGAAGACAAAAGCCTGAAGATACAAGTTTAGGCTAGAGCAAAAGACTGCCTCTCTGAGAAGAAAAAGGCTCCTTCCTTTGGATGAGCACACACCGTACACCCCAGGGCACGTGGCTCCTCGACAAGAGCAGGACACCACAAAGTCCACAACCGGACACTTGCTAACCCTGTGCCTGTACTCTGGACACTCCTGTTAAAATGGATCATTCACTACTGTCCAGAGTAACCTCTGGTATTGCCCAGTTTGGTGCCCTGATTCATGTTCCTCCTCTCCACTTACACATTTGCACCTTTCTTAAATTTTCCTAAACTTCTACCTCATTCAGTCAGGCACGCAGCCTCTGTTCTGTGTGTGCCTGTGCAGCAGGTGCTATGAGTGGTGCTGGGAATGCACAAAAAACAGATCTCTCATTCATGTAATTTCTTCTCATCCCCACAACTCAATATGATTATTCCTTTTCCTAACCACCTCACTGCCCAACACACACAATACTTCATCCATACATCCCTTTGGGAATTCACGTGGGCTGCTGTCTCTAGAAATGTTTGTTTTCGTTTTTGTTTTTTATTGAAGTACAGTCAGTTACGATGTGTCAATTTCTGGTGTACAGCACAATGTCCCGGTCATCCATATACATACGTATATTCGTCTTCATATTCTTTTTCATTAAAGGTTATTACAAGATATTGAATATAGCTCCCTGTGCTATACAGAATAAACTTGTTTTTTTAATCTGTTTTTATATATAGTAGCTAACATTTGCAAATCTCAAACTTCCAAATTTATCCCTTTCCACCCTCTTTCCCTGGTAGCCATAAGATTGTTTACTATGTCTGCGAGTCTATTTCTGTTTTGTAGATGAGTTCATAGAGTCTTTTCTTTTTTTTTTAGATTCCACATATGAATGATATCATATGGTATTTTTCTTTCTCTTTCTAGCACACTTCACTTAGAATGATGATCCCTAGGTCCATACATGTTGCTGCAAATGGCATTTCTAGTAATGTTTTGACGAACATATCTTTTTTTTGCCATTAAACTCAATGCCATGGATTTACAAATCTTGGTATCCAGAAGAGTGTCTAGCTGTGAAACTTGAGGAAAATAATTAAACTTAATTATTCATCACCTGCCCTGTAACTCTAACTGCCACATTATGACTGTAACTCAGCCCATGTATAATGGGTCAGTAAAGCTGAGTGCATTTTCTGTTCCATTGCATGTTGAGTTACTTAAAAATTACATCCTTTTGCTAGAGTTCTCAACCAGCATTTAGTGACATCTTTCAGACATGTGGCACTTGTACAGCTGAAGACAGAATGGGAGAATTATAGAGATCTTTAAATTTTTTCTTTTTGGTAGCTCTTCACCTAGTGATGAGGACTGCTTTTTACACACTCTAGCTTTCTTCTTCGCTAAATTCCCCATCAACACATGGCCCAGATAGAGACAGCTGTCAACATCTTCAATTTCCTCCTTCTATTGCTCTTGATAGATCCCCTGGTACAGTATTAATTTTATCCACTTTACCATAGAGGTGATTATTTCAGCCCACTTTTATGCTACTTCTGTATACAGATGCTCCATTCAATCCCAGGTATGATTGGTACGTGGAAGTGGAACTTATACCCATAATGAACATAAAATTGGCCTATTTAGTGATACTTAAGTATTTTAAAATAAAATATTTTTCATGTTTAAATAAAACATCTAGGAATTCCCAGAAAAAAGGATTGAACTTTCCCAGCTGTAAAATTACTCTCTTCCCCAAAACAGGTACATAAGGACAGAAACCAGAATGGAATTAGTTGAAGAGGAAATAAGAAATGAAAACACAAAGATAATAATTTTATCAGTTATTATGTTAAATTTTTTCTGGAAAAAAAGAAGGGAAATAATGAATTAGTATGAGACATGAGTGTGAGATAAAGGACTTAATGGGAACCACTAGTGTATGTTTAATGTTGACAAGGATTATTAATAACAATGTAAATAAATGTAGAACTGATTTTGCAAGAAAGTACACTGGGATGAAATTCAAAGAATAATTCTCTGACCCATCCATAGGTTGATCACTCCTTCATGCCTAAAACAGTTTTCTCTTTTGATATTTCTGATACCACATGTTCCAAGTTATTTCCTCTATTTCAATCATTATACCACTTCTGTTTTCTTTGTAGATTATAACACATTGTTGTATAGTAGAACTTCTTGTAGAAATTCAGACTATAAATCAGTAGAGTCTAGCAATTCTGCAATGCTAGTAAAATTCCAAACGATGCTATTGCTGTAGGTCCACGGAGCCTAGTTTGAGTAACAAGGACTTACAGAATCTTTAAATCCTAGTGTGTTTCAGAGCCTAGGTCTGGCACATTCCTCTCTTTTCACTCCTAGGCATTCTCACATAGTCCAGTGGCTTTAAGTAAAATGTATCTCCAGTACAGTTATCTGTTAGGAAATCCTGACTTAACAAAAGGCCAATTTGACATTTTTGGATGCCCAATATCAAATGTGCAATTATAATACCCAAACATGTTTCTCTTCTAGTCTTTTCCCATTTTAGTGGGTGATACTATTGTCTATCCATTGCTTAGGCCAAATGTCTATGGGACATCTCTCTCACTTTAAATATTTTCCTTACACAATCAGCCCACCAGTACTTTCCCAGTTCCACTGATACTCACTTAACACATCTTCACCTCTAATGCCATCTTCTTGCGCCCGGTCACCATAATGTCACCCAGTCTTCTGCAAGAACCTCACACCCTCTGCTATGGTCTTCATACATTCCATTCTTCCCATAAGACCCAGAGCTAATGATTATAAAAGTAAATTAGACCATGGAAATCCACTCTTTAGCAGCCTTCCATGGGCAACGCTTTGAATAGCAAGGCCCAAGTAAGACTCCAGGCCATGTCTAACAGCTTCCTTTTACAGCAGTTCATCCTTACAGCTATGTTCACAATGACATTGACCCCCTTTCTCTTCCTCAAACTTACTATACCAGTTTCTTTCCCACCTCATGTCCTCTGCATTTGGAGCTGACAACCACCACCCTGCCCTCCACCCTAGGATGTTCTTCCTCCAGCTCTTAACATGTCTAATTCCTTTTTTATTCCTCCAGATTCAATTCAGATTATATTCCTTGGAGAAACTGTCTCAGGCAACTGGGTTGCAACAAGCCATCCACCTCCATCTTTACCCTAGTTACTCCCTAATACACTTTTTTATTTTCTTTTTAATACTTATCACAATCTAAAAAATCATATATGGTTCATACAACTTAATAAGGAAAAAAAAAACACCTAATCCAAAATTAAGCAGAAGACCTAAACAGGCAATTCTCCAATGAAGACATATAAATGGGCAACAGGAACATGAAAAAAAATGCTCAATATCACTAATTATCAGACAAATGCAAATCAAAACTACAATGAGGTATCACCTCACACCAGTCAGAATGGCCATCACTCAAAAGTCTACAAATGATAAATGCTTGAGAGGCTGTGGAGAAAAGGGAACCCTCCAACACTGCTGGTGGGAATGCAGTTTGGTACAGCCATTGTGGAAAACAGTATGGAGATTCACTTACCATATGATCCAGCAATCCCACTCCTAGTCATATATCCAGAGGGAACCTTAATTCAAGAAGGCACCTGCACCCCAATGTTCATAGCAGCACCATTTACAATAGTCAAGACATGGAAACAACCTAAATGTTCATCAACAGATGACTGGATAAAGAAGCTGTGGTATATTTATACAATAGAATACTATTCAGCCATAAAAATAATAAAATAATGCCATTTGCAGCAACATGGATGAACCTGGAGAATGTCATTCTAAGTGAAGTAAGCCAGAAAGAGAAAGAAAAACACCATATGATATCACTAAAAAAAAAAAAAGACAAATAAACTTATTTATCAAATAGAAACAGACTTAGACATAGAAAACAAACTTATGGTTACCCGAGGGGAAGGGGGTGGGAAGGGATAAATTGGGAGTTTGAGATTTGCAGATACTGACTGGTATATATAAAATAGATAAACAAGTTTATACTGTATAGCACAGGGAACTATATTCAATATCTTGTAGTAGCTTCCTGTGAAAAAGAATATGAAAATGAATATATATATATTCATGTATGACTGAAAAACTATGCTGTACACCAGAAATTGACACACTGTAAACTGACTATACTTAAAAGAAAATTTACATTTACATTTAAAAAGAAACAATATTAGATATGAAGTAAAAAATAAAGGTAATATAAAATGTTTTTATTCTTATAAATAAATAAATAAAAAGATCATATATATGTTATATATTTGTATGTGTACTGTCTGGCTCCATGTGACTGATATAGCCTTCATGAGGTTAGGGATCCTGACTGCCAGTGAATATCCACTACCTAAAACAAAGTAACAAAGAAAATATTTATGATATTTTAGAGTAATCAAGAAACTACCCATAGTATTTTAATAGAATCAAACGTGAGCTTCATAATTCAGTGCACCTTTATTCTTTTGTTGTGCAGTAACTGTTCCCACTTAATCCTTTGTTTACTAGAAAAACTGATAACTGAATTCTCCCATTTAATTTGTTCTCATGATGACGATAAACTCGTTACTAACTTAATTTTAGAGCTTGCTCTCAAGTGGTCCCCTCAAATTGTTTATACTATTCACTTGAAGCCCAGCTTCTCCACAGGTAAAAAAAAGTTAAGCCCTTTTACTCTCTTACTCTTAAGTTACTTTCCACAAGTGTCTTATCTGGTCCACTGGCACACTGCACTCTATCTGTCTAAGAGACTTAGTAAGCTTTTGAAATTGCTAG
Source organism: Vicugna pacos (assembly GCF_048564905.1). Lineage (NCBI taxonomy): Eukaryota > Metazoa > Chordata > Mammalia > Artiodactyla > Camelidae > Vicugna > Vicugna pacos. The sequence goes on from NC_132989.1 coordinate 49,976,604, forward strand.
GGAACAGTTTTTTCTCTGAAGTATGTATTGCTCCAGTCTTCGGGCTTTCCCTAGGCTCTCTGATCAAGATCCACTCAAATGCAACATTTCATTACTGCCTTCTTTCATTTATCCAATCACTCTTTCATGAAATTTTTATTGAGAACCTCCTATATGTCATACCCTGTCGTAAGTACCAGAGATAGAAGTAGAGGTGGAAAATTGACAGATGGTTGCTATTCTCATGTAATCTATTGTGGGAGACAGATACTAAAGATAGAATTATCCAAATGATTATTTAATTATGTGGCATCTGCATGTGGAGTACACCACCATTTAATCTGAGATTCTGAGAAAAACCAAAATATTAAGATAGAAATAATAATACATATACATTATATATATGGACTACCTATTCCATATATTAAATATATTGTAAATCTGTATATTATAAATATATTACACAAATATTTTTATATTATATATTTTTTACTCAGGGAGAGGAAGTCAGCAACTATAAGCAGATATGGATAAAGATTAAGAGGAGAAAAAAGAATGAATATGAGAGTTCTAGTGCTAAAGATATAATAAATACAAATTCTCAACCAATTATTTCCTCAGTCCATCTACTAATTCATTACCAGAGTATAATCGGAACAACTGAGCAATAATCCCTCATTAGGAATCTATGCAATTTTTTTCCTAGTGCCTCTTCTCATTCTTTTTCTTGCAGAAATATGTTAGGGGAGAAGAGACATCCTAATTCTCCAATTTCAAATCCTTTGGGACGTTAGTAGAATAGAAGTTATAAATAAATCATAGTGACTTAATCCCTCTTTTTTTTCAATCACCTTCTTAGCTTAACTACTCCCACTGTGGCTTTTCCATATTCAATTGGCTTAAATGAACCCCACTTTTTCCGCCACCCATCTCTACTTCCCTGCACATCAGTTTTGATCCTTGGTATTATTTATATGGCCTGTAGAAAAGTGCTACACATTGACTTGGGATCCGAGAAAATTATTTAACATCTGTGCTTCATTTTCTACTTTCCCATCTGTAAAACTTGATGTCATAATATTTATCCAATACCGCACAGAAGTGATATAAGAATTTATTCATGTTAGTAAGGAACACTGAGATGTAGGGCACAGCAGAAGTATAAAATGCTGTTATTATTCTCTGACAGGCTGGTCAAGCTCTATAAATAATACGGTCAGGACGTGAGAAACATATTATAGTCTATAATGACTTGCAGGTGGGCCACAGTCAACAGACTTAGAGCTCTCGTTCTAAAGTGTCGTGTCATTGAGGCTGTGTAAATGTCATCATGCACATTTTGCGGTGGTAGCCTTTCAACTCCATAACTCTACAGCTGAAGATTTTACTTTTCCAATGCCAATGTGAATGTACTGTGGTGAAGATACACTTTCCATTTTATAGGTAAGATTTGATTAAGTGGTTTTAGAGGTTACAGTTTAAACTATTTTCTTCTGTGCTATCATTAGAATAGGAAGAGGGCAGCCACATAGGAAGGTAACTTTTTAAAAGGGCAAAGCAGGACCACAGCCACTGAAAATACTCTAGTTAGAATGGGCAAGTCTGTAGAGAAAAAGAAGAATCAGACTCATAGTCCTGAACAGTTCTAAAGTGAGGGAATGATGTCCAATAAATTTGAGAGTCACAAAGGAATCCACATGTGGCCCTGCTTTCTGCATTCTTCCTTATCTTTCCACACATTTATGTGACCAAATACATTTAAGTGCTTTTCCTAGCCTCACGTCTCTATACACACCCCAACCACCTGTCTAGTCTTATCAAACTAAGAATAGCTAAAGCTGATTGAGAAGTGTAGCAGTGCAAATGTTATGCAAAACCTACGCCTTTAGAAACATCAGGAATGACTGTGCAAATGTGTAACTTGTATTAGCTACTAAATCCTTCGATTTAATCAACTGTACTTGAGTTGAAGAATACCTAAGCCTCTAAGTTTGCACAGTCTGGAGACTATTAAATTATACCCTTTTCAGTGAGTTGATGCACTTACCTACACAAAATGTTCTTGTCCTCATAAAACTAGGCTATGCAGAAAGATGACGGGGTTTGTAGGCAGCAGAAAGAAATTTTAATTGAACCCAGAATATGTGGAAACCAACAGATGAACTTGGAAGTACAAAGAGAAATAAAACAATGGTCATATTGATTAGTTACATATGTTTGCCATATCTTAGAGTGATACTTTTGTCTTAGAATGGTAGTTTACTAAAAGCACTTTGAACAAAACAAATCAGAAAATCAAAGGAATAAAAGTACAAGAGGCAAGGGAAGATATTTTTTGAACAATGTTGAAAGATTTGGAACCTAAAGTAGCTGCATTAGAGATGAGAGATGAATTGTACATTGGTGGCAGCACCTGGGGAAGATGAAGTCCTCCCGCGCTCTCCGTGAGTGCCCAGGTTTTGTTATGGGCAAATGGCTTTTCTCCAGTAATATGTCAAGATTAAGTTTCATAAGGAGATAGCTTCAAGAACTCCCCCAGTGAAATCCTGGGGGACTCCCCTAATATAAAAATGTGCACTTCTAGTGTCTAAAAACGGAAAGATTAGTTTCAATAAGCACAAAATAATAGAGAGAGAGAAATACAACAATTTCCTGCAAAATAAACGTGGTACGTTTGGGGGATTATATATCAGAAGAAAAATGAGTAAAAATTACAAAAGATACTCAAGGAAATCTACCTTTAAATAGTAAATATATATATATATATAACATGTTGAAGTTCAAAGAGAAGCAAATAAGACAAATGGATTAAATAATATCTGTTCAGCACATTGAGTAAAAGAAAGAAATGTGAGAGACCATGAAAATTAATACATAGGTCTGAATATAATCACACTGCATCTTAGTCAAGTAGGGATATTGTTTTCACAAACATCTTTTCTCATTTCCCTTTGCTCTAGAAATGAATCTAAATATAGTTCCATGTCCCTTTTTCCCTTTTCTTCTCTCCTATTAAAATCTCCTCTCCTGACCTTTACTTCCCTAGTGTTTATGTTTCCTTTCCTTCATTCCCATTATGGACACAAATTCCAAGGAAACCAGCTTAAAATGCAGTGTGTGAGGGTCCAATGGGAATAATTTCTTTCCAAACAGATCTATTAAGTATTGAGAGAACTAGGTGGAAATTCTGGAATCTCTTCTCCAAGCAACTCTTTTTCTCAGAGATGATTAAAATTACAATTACAACTGGAAGAACATCTTCCTATTGTCTCTCTAACAAATGAACCCTCTTTATCCTTCAAAACTATTTTCATTAACTAAAATGTGAGCTCTGAGTAGGACTTTGTTTTCTCCACTGCTATATTCTCGCAATTTAAAATAGTACATATAGCAAGCACTCAATAAGTATTTGTTGAATGAATTAATGATCCTTTAGGATGATGTTTCTCCATTATGTCTATCTTGAATTTCTCAGATGGGATAGTATGTTTATCCTCCACTGTTCCTGCCTCCTCTCAGGCTGACAGTCCCCTTTTCTCTCACAAATCCATCTACACATACATCAGAAAGCAAAAATAAATATAGAATTCTACTAACTCCACAGCATGTTAGCAATCTTCTTTGCTGACATATTTGTTTTGAGGTTACCTGTCTGAATTTGGGTCCTGAGTGGTCAACTCCCTCTTTTGTAAGTTTACCTCCTTATGATTATGTGCATATTATAGATATTTTATCCGTTCAAAAAGTCATTATTGAGTTCAGTCCACGGACCAGAAATTGTGCTTGTTCAGTAGACACAAATTTAAATAAATCACAATGCTATTCCAATAGATGTTTTTTATATTTGATGTGAGGAGAGACACTTAAAGAAATAATGACAATTCAGTGTGTCACATCCTATAATAAAAGAATGTCAAAATGTGCATTTAATGAACATTGGTTGATAAAGATGTATAGTTTTAATTATGACTTTCTACATCACTAGTGTTTAATAAACATTTATCTGTGAAAAAAATATTAATACAACATTTATTTTAAAATTTATGGACCAATGTATGATAATACAATTCAAACTTCAAAATGAATCATCTACTTCAAAAACTATTTGTAGTTGTCATTTAATTGATATTCTAAGTAAAAAAAAAATTTATAAAATTTGAGCAAAAAGGCTTCAAAATTATCCAGTTTTTGAGTTTCTATATGCATATTATTTTATTTATTTCTAGTCGTTACTTCTAGAAGATAGATTTATTTTGATAACTTTGTTTATAAAACTGAAATATAAAGTAAGGCAAAGTTTATCATCATTGCCACACGTTGAATAAGAGGGAGATTACAAAGGTAAAAGTTCTCCTTCTCTATATATTGGTACCAAAGACCGCATTACAGCTGCAAAGTTATAGGGGAATACTCACCAAATATAAAGTTACAGAAGATTATGAGGAAGAACATTTTGATGACTGATTAGAATAAGTTTTGTTATTTCTTTGTTAAATAAAAAAGTCTTACACTGTTAGTTATTGTCTTGATGACTGAATACTAGTTGTTGGGAAGATTTCTACAAACTGCTAAACAAAATCACCATTAGGTCACAGAAAGTGTACAACATAAAACTGTATTTCAGAGAGGCTTAAGAGGAGTTTTGAATTATGTAATTATAGGAGTCATGTGCCACTATGCAGGTCAGTAAAGCAACGTGAAGTATCTCCTACTCTCCAGGAGATCAGAGGTCATTTGGTGTTTTCATAATTTTAGCTAAAAATAAAGTCCCTGACATTAGAATCAGAGTTTGTACTTTTCGATCCACTGGCAAACCATGGGCTAAAATATGTGAGAACATTTATCAAATGGAGCATGTTCCCAAAGTGATCCCTTTTAAAGAAACTTTCTACAAGACATAACAGAGGTCATTAGCAGATTATCTGTGACTCAGGGTATTATATCAATATTCAACTTCTGGAAAATTCTGATGACTTGGGGGCAAAGGTTGGGTCCTCCATGTGCTCATTAAACAAAGCTACAGTGACCTCTCTGAATAACCTCTTGGCGCACAACTATACCATTTTCTCTTGCCTTTCCTTCTGAGGGCAGCAACAAATGCTGTAGTGCTGGAGGGACCAGTGAGTCAAGAATGAACCCTCTCACCATGGAAAAATAAAAAAACAGAAAGGTCCATTGAACTGCCTATATCAAAATATTTTTCTCTAGTGGTTAAACTGCAAAATTGCATGGGTATCTGCATCTCACATGGGGCTTTGCCCCACAGCATTGCAAGGCAGCAGTCAAATAGAGAAAAATAATCTTCCATCAGCTTCCTTCCACCACCAAACTACACACACACACACACACGCAGACATACATACACACCTTTGTACGTACACCTTTAATGTCGTTCACTCCCCTATCCTTGAGTGATCTTGTCCTTGCTCCCACTCCAGCTTCATACCCTTGGCTCTCCTTATAAAAAAAAGAAAAGCTCTCTGATGAACTAACTCAGAAGGAGATCTTAACAATGCTTAAAGCTATTCATATGTGCTCTGAAATAGTGAACAGTAATTTTTTCACAAATACTGTAAAAAAAATATAAATTACTATCTCAGGCATTGAGAATTTGTTTCTTCAAAACAGTTTATTGAAATCCCACTCTGTTCAAGTACTGAAAGACACCGAGGACACCGCAGCGAGCTAAAAGGACAAACTAGCTGGCCCCGCAGAGCTTACGGTCTAAAATGGGATATGGCAATTTATCACAAAACTATTCACTATAAATGAAATAAGAGCTACAAAAGAGAATGTTGATGGTGCTATGGGACTGAATCAGGTAGAATCTGAAAGCCTACCCTAAAATGTGAAGACTGAGACGAAATCTGAAGAAAAGACAGCAGGTAAGTGGATTAAAACGCCTGTAGTCCAAGGACCTGGAAAAAGGCATTTATGGAGAAGTTCAGAGTAGGGAAGAGCCGTGTTGAGACGACTGCTCAGAGACCCAGTCGCGCAAGACCTCCACGGACAGGGTGGTCATGGAGGTTCATCATGCAAACTAAGGCACTTCTGAAAGTGAAATGGGTGTCTACTAGTAACAGTAAGCATAGTTGGGTTACCAGTTACTGAATGACTAGAGACCAGAGCCATCCTATTCACCGGCGGTCCTAAAGTCTTGGGCTTTAGCCTAAAGACAGTGAAGAGGCTCTGAAATCTTTTTAGCAGAAAGGAAATAGATTCAAACTCACATGATACTCTGCCCACACTATGGAGAACGGTGAGGAGGGGGACTAGCGCAGTAGCCACATTAAGGTATAGCAGCCAGGCCTAGGGGGGGCATTAATGGACGGGTGGTGTGGAAGAGAAAAGTAACAAGGATAACCCTAGGCTCCTGTCTTACAGCTGGATACATGGTACTAACATTCATTAAATAGGACACAGAAGAGCAGCAGCTTTAGGCTGAGGTCGTGGGTGGGAAGAGGACGCCTAGTTCTGCTTACAGTCTTACAGAGTTTAGAATGTGTTTGAAAGAAGAAATCATGCAAAAGAAGTTAAAAATAAAACTGTTTCACAGAGGAGAATTCAGAGTTGGTGATATAAATCCCTGAGTCATTTGCATGCCAGTGGTAACTAAGGCAAGCACAGGAGTGCCGCCTAGAAAGAGTTCGCACTGAGGAAGACAGGAGGGGAAGGATGAACCTTTAAGGTACTCCAGCTTGAGGACAGACACTTACAGGAGAATGAAACTGCAAAGAAGGCTGAAAAAGAGTTGCCTAAATGGTATAGTAAGACTAAGAGAGGATGATACTATGGAAGCAGAGGTAAGACAGCAGTTGAGAGAGCAAAAAACAACAGTGATAACAAGTGACATCGATCAAGTAAGGTGAGAGCCAAAAAATGTTATTTAATTTATCAAAATGGAATTTAAGGGCATGGATTTGCTAGCAGATTACCCGTTAGAATCCCACCTCCTTCATTTACTACTTAAGTATTCCAGTATAAGCTACCTAAACTCTCTTTGCCTCAGTCTTCTCATTTGTAAAGTGGAGCTGTTTTGAATAGCACTCATCAAAGTGTGTTCTGTGGACACGAGAGGATTCCAGATATCCTTGCAGGACGTTTGTGAGATCAAAACTCTTTCATAATAACGTTAAGAGATTATCTTCCTTTTTGACTGAGTTGACTTGCAAAAACCAAGGAGGTAGCGCCAAAATGTATTATTATCATTGTATTCTTCTTTACAGTCCACTTGCAGTTAAAAGAAAAGAAAAAAAAAGTCAATTCCCTATAAGAATGTTATTGATGAACTAGTAAAAACATTAATTTTATTACAGTTTGATCTTTCATATTATATAATGAAATGTGTAAATGCTGCCAAGATCTGCACATCTCAGTAAACCAAAATTTTCTAAATGACTAATGCATAATGTTCCAAAATTCTACATGGGTAAAAATATCCATTTGATGTGCAAAATACTCCAGTGGATTCAAATGTAACAGACTATGAAAAATTTACTGATATGATTTTGGATTCAACATTGAAATAACCTTTAGGTTTTTAAAATAGCCCTCCATTTTCCAACTAGGTATCTAAATGAGGCTAGAACTTCTTCACATGCTTCCTGCAAAACACTGTATCACAACAGATTGAATGCAAAAGAAGATACGAAAGTCTAACTGTCTTCTATTAAGCCAGTTATTAAAAAGATTTGAAAAATATAAAATATTGCCACTTTTTCCAATACATTGCTTTTATGTTGGAAAATATTTTTATCTTCATAAAAATTTTTACTTATGTTACCTTGCAGTGGTTTTATCATTATTGTTGTTAAACTAATTACTACATGAATATTTCCAGTTGTCATAATTTTATTTAAGAATATGAAAAATGTCAACATATAAAGCCTACATAAACAAATGCTCTTTGAGATATTTGACAATTTTAAGAGTATAAAGTGTCTTTGAGACAAAAAAGTTTGAGAATCCCAAATTTTGAGAATAAAAAGGTAATTCTTATAAAGAATGAATTCATTCTTATAAAGTATTTAGAACACTGTCTCAAAGCTCTTTACAAGTGTTGATAAATAGACAGATGATAGAAAAATAAATGAGATAGATATACAGATGATACAGAAATAGATGGATAGACGGATGATAGATTAAAAAGATGATTAGCAGGTAAATAAACAAATGATAGATAGGCAGGTAGAGAGACAGACACACAATAACTGGTTAAATTAACTGAACTGTTTCGGGTGAATACTGAGGATGGAAACTGGATTGAAATATATAGAAGAGAGAGGGAGATACTCTGGAAATACAAACATCACCCACAGGCAAAATTATTTTCTGCCTCCTCTTTAATTTGATCCTGTATGAAAATACTGATGTGTTACCCCACTTATCATCACGTAGATGTGCCCTGGTACCTTATATAAAGAGAAACAGGAGAAAAATAACCAATGAAAGAAAAACTAAAGGCTTGATGGAGCAGTGTGATAGAGACAGAAACTTCAATGAGAATTCCATTAGAGAAGTTCGTGCTTCAGAGAAGGAAAAACTGTGAAAAACAGTACATAGACGCTTCATTTTAGAATAAAGACTCCTAATCTGATTTTCTCTGTAAGAGAAATCTGCTTCTTCTCTATCCTAAAAGGGTCCTTGAATATGCCTGCTGCTTATAGCTAATAAAGTCACATAGACAAAAAGCCTCTTTTTCATTTCTGTGAGTCAAAGGTTGATCTGAAAATCCATCAGAAGATCTTAAAGAAATGTGAAAAGAAGATGGCTCACAGTACATGACAAATGCATTTATGGGGACAATAGGTTGTCTAAATTATGTATTTGGCAGCCTGGAACTTTAATACCCCCCAAGTATTCAAGGAGTAGAGGTGAAGAAAAGGAAAAGGACAGTGGTCCTTAGGTTTTTTGTGGGAAAGAAAGTCATTCCATTATGAATCTAGTGACACATATAGACACTCATCCCAGAAAAATGTACATGGACCCAGTTTTCTAACATACAGTCAGGGGACTATACAGCCTGCATAAAGAACATCCATGGGCTTTCCGAAAGATAATGGATCCCAAGTTAGGAAATGCTAAAATCAGGGAAAGTAATTTAGAAGCAAAAAAGACAGTTTCTAGCAACATTTTCCATTAAATTGCTCTAGATTTCTAACACACCAAAAGCAATCTTCTGAGTGCCTGGCATATAGATGAGGCTTAATAGAGGAATAAAACTGTCTTCATGGAAAGAAGCACTCATCTGGTCCAGCTTCCTTGCTTTACAAAAGAGGAAATTAAAATCTAGAGACACTAGATTTTTTGCTCAGGGTTACAAAATCAGTCAGGGAATTAGCTGACCCTTCTCACATTCTAATCATTTTTCCCCAACTCTCCTGGAAACAAAGAGTTACATCTGCTCAAAGTTAGAATATTAGTGTCCATACACTGTAGGATTCTGAATCTAGGAACGTGCATTACCAAAACTGGAAAACCATGTAGTAAGGTAAGGGAGATGTTTTACCTCAGGAAACTTGAGAACACAATTGAAGAATAAAAGTTGATGAGACACAAACACCAGCAGTTGCATCCACAAATTGTACAAAACATCTTAGGAATGTATTACACATGATAAAGGTGCATACAGGTTAAATCAGTTATTCATAATTGTAATCATAGGATTACAAAATGCCCCTGTATCTACCAAAGTCACAGAAGGAAAAAGATATTATAACAGAAGGGGTAAGGGAGGAGCATTTACTTAACTTATTTACAAACTGTGGATAGTGTTAAGGTAAGTCAAGAAGAGATGGTGCACACCACCACGGCTGGCCATGTGGGAAGCGGTTACACCCTTTAGGACTGCGGAGCAGCCACATAAGGGAAAGCAGGGTGGGGCGGGGGGGTACGTTGCAGGAATAAATGTCGCTGCCTCACTGTCCTTTCACCCTCCAATCTCCTGCCAGTGACTTACCTGACCAAACCAGAAGCCAAAAGGCAAAGACATCTACTGATATGGTTCAAAAATGATGATCTCACAGGTCACAGAAGAAGGTGGAGAATGATGGATCTGAAGGGATAAATGGAGAAGACCCAGAAAATCACTGGAGCATACAGTTGGCTTCTTACAAGCTGTAGGAAACTCAGAGCCATTCCTTGAGCACCCACCAAATTCTGTGCACAAGACCGCATTATTTCTATATCTCGTATCTCTAATGGGAGCCACTAAACAGAGGAAGCAATTGACTCCCATATTCAATATACACTAATGCAACATTAGAAACCACCTTAAACTAATGGGCTATGGAAGAAATACAAGGATTTCATGCTGCGATTCAAAATCTAACTTCACCAGGCAATCCTAAGTGATCAAAAATGCTTGCTAAGGAGCCATCGCCTGAAGGAAAAATGTTCGGCAATGTAGTATCCAAGAGGCACTCCAGACAGAACTGATGAATAAAGTAACTGATTGAGGAGGGAAGGCAAGACCCAACTCGAGATCATTGCTTGCTACTTCTCAAAAGGTGTTACATGGTTTTTGACCAGCAGCCCTTTGGAAAAGCTTACTTCTGCTTAGGATGCTAAGAGTTCAGAACTAACAAGAGAAAGCCTTTGGAAGCAGCTGACAAAATTATAACACCCAAACCCTGACACTGAGGAAAAAGTCTGCCTTAAAGTACCCAAAGCCTAAGGCAGCCAATAATGCCTGGAATCAAAGATGGAATGCAAGGAGCCACCTGACTGTGCTGGGGCTAAGAAAAGAGGTAAGTCCACTGGGCGCGGCCCATATTCCTCTCCCTCCTACCCCTCGCCCATTCTCGGGGTACACAATGATTTGAATTAGGAATGTAACCTTTACTGTTTGAATACCTCTGGTAAGAGGACAAACACTGTCCAAATGTCTCTTTGGACAAAGAGGACAAATATTAGCCTGTCAATGGCTTAAAAACCCGAATGGACACTGAACTCGGTCCTCAGCCTGCCAGCAGTAAGAGGTGCACAAAAGAGGTTTCTATTGCATTTCACTCTGTAGTCCTGACTTTAGTCAAAATAAATTTTGATACTGAAACTGAAGCATAATCCCTCACTGCTATTCTTACTTTAAACTTGAATAACCTCTGTAAATTGTGCAGACAGGTGCTTAATGAAGTCTATATTTATAAAACAGTATTTTTCTTCACAGGACTATGGACTCTAATACATCTCTTCTAATTGGAATCAAGTTTCCTCATCAGAGCTCCTCTGGCCTCGCCTAAGCCATATGTTCAGAGAATATGGAGTCAATCCACTGTGCCAGCTGTGTTCTCATTATGTAAAATGCACCATAGTTTGGATGGCACGGTTGACACGGATCACTCCACTCTGGCAGAAGCAAGCCAACAGAGTGTATGTGTAAACCTGTGAGGTGAAATGGAAGACTGGGAGAGCTGCCGAGGGTGGGGCTATTCAAACGAGTGAATTTTCAGAACCAAGACTATTTCTCATTGTAAATTTAGTTACCTCCCCCAAAATGTAGTAGGGAATGTTATTTTTAACTGACTTGACCATCAGTGGAAAGCACTGGTAATCTTGGAGGGTTATATGTAACTGTATGTAAAGCACAACACAGTCTGCCCAGCTATGTTTAAGGCACAGAAAAAACCAAGGGAAACAATCCTATTACTCTGAGACAGAAGCAACTTCTGAAAAACTCTGTGAGTCACATTTTAAAAGATAACTGAAGTAGATCTTATTAACGTTTAAAATGATTTCTTTACACCCTTTCAAAATTATTATGCGTCCCTCCCCCATTGCCATCAGGCTGTGACATGGGACTTCTGTTTCCTGCCTTGCCTTTTGAATTCAGGCAGGGACATGGTGATTTGTTTAGGCCTGTTAAGTGTCTGAACAAAAGTTTTAAGAACCAGCATGTGAGTTGCCAAGTCTCTTTGTTCTCTCTGCAGTAATGTTCTAGATACAGACTGATCCACCAGCCTGTGTCCTAGAGTAAACAGGACAGAACAGAACAGTAACTGATGAGTGACGGATATATTACACAAGGTAGAAATAAGTTTTGTGGTAAACCACTTAGATTTTCAGGTTGTTACCTCAGCCTAATCTAACCAATCCCGCCTGAAGTAATAATGCTTTGAAAAATTCATGTTAATAAGCCCAACTTTTCAATCTTCTTCTCCTCGTTGATGAGATTTTAAATAGCTTGTGTTCTTTACTGTGCTTCCAAATTGGAGGATGGATCCAATCAAAAAGTCTAAAAGAAATTACACCCTCACACTAAAGACATTTAAAATAATTCACCCAGAGAAAATTACATTCAATTGGCTATGATTTTTGTTGTTTATGCTCCTTATACTTCCAAGCAATTTCTTACGAAGCAGCTACAAAATGTTTACAAAATAGCTAAGTATAAGAATAAGATGCCAGTCATCCTTAGTGTCACTTAGTGCCAGAAGTCTAAGGATTACATAAAGGTCAAAGTCAAATAAACATGAAGGAGCCAACAGATTTAAATTCAGCTTTGAATTTTGGCTGGTGATTAGACTCCATTTTGGAGAAGAACTGAGCTATCCAAAGTTGGGGATTATTTACTCTACTGTAGTGGAACTAAAATATCCAAAGCAAATTCAGATAGAGAAAAAGCACATTCCCAATCAATAGGAATCCGTTCAGAACTCAAGATTTAATCACACCAATATGATTAGAGTAGTTCCCACCTCTCTGTAGGGCATATGACTCAAGGCACCCAGTGGATGCCTGAACCTCTGATAATACTAAACTCTATATACAATATGTTTTTTTCTATACATATACACCTATGATAAAATCTAATTTATAAATTAGGCACAGTAAGAAATGAACAACTAAATAAAATAAAACAAGCACCACAATATATTGTAATAAAAGTTATGTGAATGTGGTCTCTCTCTTTCTCAAAATATCTGATTGTACTATACTCAACTTCTTGTGATATGAGATGATAAAATGCCTACATGATGAGATGAAGTGAGGTGAACGCTGCAGGCACTGCGATGTAGCATTAGGCTACTCATCTCCCCCGACTATACATCTACTTCAGGTGGTCCCGAATCATCCAGCCATCATGATGGCAGTGATTGAGTCTCAGGAGCAGAAGACGATGATGGCTGGGGATCCTGGGCAGGAAGCAGCAGGACAGTGTGCGATTTCACCATGCTCCTTAGAATGGCATGTAATTTAAAACTTATGAATTGTTTATTTCTAGAATTTTCCATTTAATATTTTCAGACTGCAGGTAACTGAAAAGGCAGAAAGTGAAACCTTGGTAAAGGGGGGACTACTGTACATATATTATTCAAGGCCTTCTCCCAGACACGTGAAAGATAAAGTCGCGTGAAAAGTATAAAGAGTATGTACACTGAACTCAGATACAAATAGGCCTAAATTCCATCTTGACCTACTTCTTGCAAACCACACGATCTGAAACAAGCTATTTAATCTAATTCCTCTTCAGTGAAATCGGGATGATAGCTACTCACAGGTTTGGTGTAAACATTAAACAACGTGTGAAATGCAGCTATGAAAATTGAACAAAATATTATATGAACTCACTTTATATTGATTTACATTTTATTTATGTATCTACAACTAGATTTTATTTATAATATTTACTAAATACTTTTACAGCATATAGCATTGATTTGGCACTCTCTTTACACCAGGTTCTGCCCTAGATACTTAAGATATATGAATGAGCAAAACAGACAAAAACTCCCTGCCCACGTGCAGAGTGCATTACAGTGGAGAGAGACAGAACTGATAAGAAAAAGGATATAGTGTGCGTTAGGTGGTAAGAAATGCCATGAGGGAAAAAAAACAACAACAACAACATAAGTAAGGCTGAAGAATAAAGAGTAGGGTGTGGTGCACATTGTAAGTTTAAACAGGATGGTCAGGTAGGCCTCATTGAGAAGATGATCTTTGAGCAAAAATTTGAAAAAATAACAGGTAAATACAGTACTAAAATATCTTCTAGAATGCGGGCTCCATACAGTGCATTATTTAGCATTTGTACGAGGCCAAATATTGATTCACAGATGAAATGAAGAGCGTGTGCTCACCTAGCCTCAAAAATGTTCTTTCGCAGGGGTGAGCTGCAGAACCGCTGGGCAGCAGCCTGCAGACTTACTTCACGGCAGCCTGCAGAGAGGAAGCAATGTGCTCAGTTAATCTTTAATATATAATTCCCTTACTGCAGGGAGACAGCAGAAGATAGTAAATAGTCCCAGAGAAGTACACTCTGCAATATAATGCCCTCTGAGGAGGACGTGCGGTGTCAGTTTATTTGAAGGAATATATGAAGAAGAAGAAAATGCGCAACTCTGTAGGGGAGACTCCTACCTCTCTAACATTATGAGTCCAAACGTCCCTAAAACAACACACATGTGAGGGAAAAAGTAAAAGTAAACACGGGTCTGAACTTCACTAGGCAGCTTTCCTTTATCCCCCGGTAGTCAGTCATGTTAAACCACAGTGGGCCCCAGGCTGAATTTTAAACTTTCCGTATACCGGGAGCCAATCTAGACCCAAGAGGGAAAAAAATCACCAAGCGTATCCTAATGAAGGCTCCCAAACCTTCTATAGCCCACCTTATACCTCACACTTCCCTTAGCGCTCAAACAGCCAGCTACTCTGTTCTACCCATTCCATCCCTTTCACCACTTGAAAAAATAAAGTGGCTGAAGGATTTGGTGACCCCCTGGGTGAGGGAGAAATTCACAGGCTGTATATTTGTATTCTTTCATCCTGAATATCTAGCTCAACATAACCACGGAGAAGTCAGTTAAGGTAGGACTTCAGAGGCTAAAAGGAACAGGCAGCGTAACACTCAAAATTGATTTGCCCCCTGGGGATCTAACTCTTCTGCAATGCTCATTAAAGCTTAACTTAAAATTTTAAAAGGTTTAGAAAACCCTTTTAAAAGCATTTTTCAGTGTGACCTCACTCCAACTGACTGTCCTGCTTGGTTAAGCTTACTGTGGAGGGAATGGAATTTTTCTGCTGGGTTGCGAATGATTGTATAGACAAAGGGAATAGTTAAAATGCTCTTACTTGTGATAAAATTGATGGAACTAGCATAGAGGGTCCATATTTCCCTAATTAAGCCCTGAAATGGCTTCTGCACTTTTTTTTTTTGAAACCAGAGGGAATTCTGTTGAAATGAACAAATATTTTATACGGTTAAGTGTTCATTAAAATGAGCAATAGGGAATGAGCACAATATCCAAAATCAAGAGGAAAACTGTAAAATGGAAAAGGATAGACAAATTAATAACCTAGGATTCTGGCACTCTGATGAAATCGTCACCTGTTGTTTTTGTTTTTCTAATTATTTTTCGTATAATTTACTCAGCTGTGCCTGTAATTCTCAAGTATGTACAACGTTAATACAGAAGTTAAAGTTGTTAAAGTCAGACTGTTTTATTTTTCTAACCATTTGAATAAAAGACAATACACATTTTTATAAGAAATTTCAAAGAATAATAGACATTTTCTAAAAATATAAAAGTAAGTTCCTATGCAACTGATTTGCACATTATATAAGGTGACATTTAGTATTTTACAGTCTTTTTCTCCTGACCAAAAAGGATTGGCTTCAGCATACTAATTCAATTCAAATTCCAGGAATTATCTGTTGATATTAATTCACAGTTTTTTTTAAAGATGCTTAAAACAAATTAAAACAAAGCTTTGTCTAAAAGAAAGTTTTATAGACAATTTGCTCCAAATGGAAATTTACTTGCCATTATGCACCTAATTTATGCTCAAACATAAAATTATTTTACAATGTAAAACTTAGATAGAGCCATTAAATACTGAAAAAAATTACACACTGACATTTCCAATATTATAAATTGAAGTGTGCTATATATTGTATTTCCTCATCCAACACAATAGACACACACACACTCACACATACACTCTGCATGGGTGTTGACTATTAAAACAATAAACCTGTGGCACAGTGGTATTGTGTAAGAAAAATTAAATTCAAATTTAACTGCCAGCCATATATGGAATATTTCAACGTGAGCCATATTGGTTTAACCCAGATACTTGTATTTTGTGTTAACTTTGAGAATGTATCATGATAAGAGGCAAAAATTGTCGGTAGGGTTGCCCTCTTGATAAGACAGCACCTGGAAGATTTTCCCACTCCTATCCGATAGCAAATAAACATTTCAATGGACTAAAACTTACGCCAAAATGAAAAGATATGTTACATTTTTCTGCCTCTGAAATAAGGAAAGGACATAAGTTCATCCAAAAGAAAGATGAAGTCTCAAAAGCATTATTTACTCTCAGTGAAAGTAGAGGCATCCGATTTATATCTGATGATGTGTTTCAGGACCAAAATCTTCCTTCTAAACTGCATACTAAAGCAATATCTTTGGGATGAAAAGTTCCTATTTGCTACACACTATGCTCTTAGAACCCCATTTATTTTTTTCATAATTGACATATATTTCACTACGTTTGTTCCCTGGAGTCTTGGTAATGCCCGACAGCAGTCCTTAACTAACCAATAATCTAAAAGTCAGGAGGCTGAATGAAGGTTGTTCTTTTGAGGGTACAATTTTTAACAAGAAGGGCAGACAGAAAGACTGAAACAAATTTTGAAAGTTGTATACAACAAAGAACACATCAGTTTTGAAAATTTCTGTCATAACACCTGTTGGAAGCAAAACCACATCTAGTTCCAGTTCTCTCAGAGTGTACAGAAGATAAAAGCCTGTGTCAAATAAAGTGCTTTGTCCAGTAGGAAATGTCTGTGACATAACTATATTGTTAGCAATTCTCTCTTAGTTACATATGTTAAAGACACACAAAATATCACTTCCAGGAAGAAAACACCACATTTTAATTCTTCATATAATTAAGCAAAAAAGACCTGTGTAACCTGGCTTCAAAAGCATGATAGTTATTTCTCTAGCATGTGTCCCCCTAGAGGTATGTAGAGTAAGGAGAAATTTAATTCCATTTTATTTAAACTTCTTGACAAATACAGAATACTTGAACGTGAGAAGTATTTGTTTAACCCAGATATATGATGTTGAAATGTGCTAAATCAGAAGACAAATGAATCTGGAAACCTATGATAATCAGGAATACTTGACCATTAGGCAGCCCTGTAACAATACAAATACACTTTTAGTGTCACCTTTTGTCCTATGAGCTGGGTCAGTAATTTCATATGCAGGTTTTGTGGTGGAAACTATTTCTGGATAGTGACTAAGGACTTCCAGTAGTTGCTGGGTCAGTGAGAAGAGTGTCAGCACTACTGTGGCCACTCCCAGAGAAAAGTAATGTATGGAAATTAGAGGAGTTGCTTTGTCGGAGTACTGGGTTAGAATGACAATGGATGGAAAAAAAAATGACCTTCAAACACAGAAGGGGAGAGTTTTAAACAAGGAGATGAAGGCAGTGGGAGCAGGGAAACAATTATTCACAATTATTTGTTATTTACAAAAAGAAAATACTAACAGGAAATCATCTTTGGATAGAAATACAAAGAAAACTTCTATATCCAATTTTAGCTGTCCATTTATTATAAGGAAACACAAATATCATGCTTCTCATCATATAGTTGGACAAAAGCCACAGTCAATCATTTCTAAAAAAAATTACTGAAATACCTTTGGACCCTATATTGTATTATTATTATTATTTTTTTATTATTATTATTATTATTATTATTATTATTATTGTTGTTGTTATATACCATAGATAGAGTTCTAAATTTTTTTTAATTAAGGTTAATGATACTCTATTGTTGATAACTTTTTCTTCCTATTTTTGGAATAACTCATGAACAAGATGTAAATATAATTCACAACGGAGAATGTTAAAGACACAACACAATTACTGCCATACCATTTATCAGAGAAATGCAAATAGCACACAAGTAATCCAGTTTATGCCATGTTCCGTGTGGTATTCATCCACAGCACAGAAAACATACATGTGACATAATACAGATAAAATAACAAAGAAAAGTTCTCACAGAAAAGAATTAAAGAGCATCATAAAAATGTATTGTTTCAACATAAGGCCATGTATAATTGGGTGCCAATGTGCATATTAAAATCAAAAGTGTGTACGCAATTTCTCTCTAGCGCTCTTAGTCCAACTATAACCTTGACCATCCTAATAGTTCTACTTTGGAAGGAATGCCTGGCAGTCATAGAATGGCTCGCCTCATCTTGCATTTCAGACAAAGTTGCAAAGAGTAACCAGAAAATAATGCTAATAAATTAAAATTTCCTACCGCTAGTTGTATTTTTATCCATCACTTAAGAATGAAGGAATTGTGGGGGAAAGAATGAAGGGATGGATAGTTTAAAATTAGACCTGAAAAAAAGAAAACAAGGGCATTCTAGGTTACTATGGCACCCGATTCTCAGGCTCAATTTTCTTTACACTTGGAGAATAAATGTCCCACTATCAAATACATGTTCCTCTGCTAACATTTGTGAGTATATTCTTTCTGTGCAATTCAGAGATATCATTACCAGGTGCAATCCCCCTTGGGTGCCAGGACAGTCTGCTTACTTGGAATCTTTCAATTAAGCATCTTAATTGGACCGACAAGGGCACTGGAATTCAGACTATGAAAGCAATGAACCATTTGGGAATAAAAATCTCAAAATAACATTTTACTTAATTATTATCCATATTTCATTCTGAAAGTTACATTCAGGGTACTATTGTGTCAATCTGCATGGTTTACTGACATACACTTTAGAGGTGCCTTCAGGGCTCTTTAGCCTTTAAAGTGCCAGGTTCAGGGTTTTCCATTTCCCTGGAGATAATTGAGGCCAATCCAATGTCCTTAAAAAATGCACAGGAAACAATCTCTTTTTCACATGAGGTCATGGGTGAATCTAAATGTCATAAGCTGATTTCCCCATTGATCAATTAAGGTGCTGTACTTGACCCATTTAAAAAATATATATATGCATAATGTTAACATTCCAATAGAATTTACATAATAAATACATTGTAATACTTTAATTTCTACCTACTTTTAACATTCTGCATCAATAACACTGCTGAACAGTCTGCTTCAGAGCAAGTATTTGTTGAAATATTTGTCAGGCTAATGTACTTTCATTTGTGAGAAATTCCTGTCCATATGCTTACATATCAATGTATTATTGCCAAAATACATTTTTCACAACTCGGTATGCTCTATTTTTTCTCCAAAATTAATAAAATAGAAATGTTTAACATAATAATTTCTGATTCATATTTTCTAGCCTGATTTTAAAAATCATAGTTTATTTAAAGCCTTTTAAACTTTCAGCATTTCTTATTTTATTCTTGACATTGATAGAAAAAGCAACACAAATATAAAGAAGAAAAACGTTCTCCTTAACCTTCTTAGAGTCCCTGTCTTGGTCTGAAAATTAAAATGACAAAGACAGATTGACAGAAGAAAAGCATACAAACGTATTTAATAGAAGTTTTATGTGACATGAGAACCTTCATAAAGAAATGGAGACTCAAGAAACATACCTGACTATTTTTATGCTAGGTTTGATGAGAGTGGACAGTCATGGGGAAATACGATAGATCAAGAAGTATGAGGCAAGTGGAATAAACTGGGGAAAACTTACCAAGTCCTGTTTGTTAGGATTCTTCTCAGCTCCCTTTTGTCTAACATCCTTATGTTAGACATAAGGATACTCCACTCCTCCTGGAATAGGGAGGACACCTCTCACATGAGGGTTTTCTAATGTGTTCTAGGGAAGAAAGCGGGAGAAAGGTCAAATGGCCTCCTGCTTCTCCTGTTTTCTCAAACGCCTTTAGCTTAACATATTCAATATGCCAAGGTACCATATTTTGGGAATGTGTGTCCTGAATTCCATCACAGGTCACAACTCAGACTGTAACAGTATACAGCTCATTTCATACAGGGCAGGATTCTAAAATCAACTAGAATTTTTGAACTAGTTATGCATACAGGTATGAGCTAGACTGACCACACAATTTACCTTCTAACCCAAGCTATTTTAGAGTGAAAATGGGTGCTAATAATAGTTACAGAGCTAGCAAAGTTGTAAACCAGGAAGGGAATACGGTCGCTCTGGGATGAGTAAACATTGATTGTGAAGCAAAATATTTTGTTTGATACGTGCAGAAACATTTCAATTGGGATCAGCTTTTCAAGGGAATTTATGAATTGAGAAAAGTTAAAAAGTGACAAATTATTGCTTTTTCCAGCTTTTAGGATTTATAACAAAGATATAAAATTAGGACACTGTGTAAAATGATATAGGTAATGATACCATCTCTCATCACTTACTAAGTGTATAACATATTCTCATTTTGAAACTCATTTTGAAAGGTAAGAAAGATATCTTCTCCTGATTGTTTCATCCTCTCAGTTTTGCAATTTCATGGGTGACACTGAGGGATATATGAAATCATCATAAACATTTTGATTCCATAATGTAAAGACTAACTGTTCATTTACAGATATTATGTATAGATAATGGTAGATGATTTTCTTGGGAATCACAATTGTCATAATATAAATTAATTAATGGTTATTTTCAACTTTAAAGCATTCTTTTCTTAAGGATAAATGTGAGCCACAATTAGTAGAAAAGTGTCATTGTGTCCAAAGCAAATAACAAAATTTATAATAATTTACCTTATTTCTTCAACCTAAATAGATCACATAAAGCAGGGCCCAAAACATTGCAAATAAAATTATTTGTTTTAAGAAACAGACTTTAAAAAATCCTTTACACATCAAATAGAATTGGCAAATAGTGATTTTCCTAGAAATTCAAGTGTCTTTGGGAAAATGACTTCTGTTTCTATTCATGAACATCTAAAAAATTAATGTAATCTTTAAAATATTACAGAGAATTAGGGATCTTCAATATTTTACTAGAAAAGGATTTCACCAAATCTTAACATATTATTTAAAAACACATCATGTTATTTGTTAATGAACAAAATCTGTAGAAATTACTGGCGTGAACTGACACTGTGGTATAATCTTGCCAGTCATCCCATGATTACTGGTGGCAGCAAGACTGTGCCATGCAAGGTTAACAGACATTTTGTCGGGCACATGCTTTAGTCACAATCTGATTCTTCTCCCCTGCAGGCTGTTGAATGAAAATGCAATCTTGTGATTTGTGTTAGAACAGAGATCAACAGGGGGACCAGGAGTTGCCCACCTCTCACACTGTCCACCCTGTTACAAGTGTGGATGACTTACGGTGGAGAAATGAAACTAAAACACAACTAGGCTTAGAAGTACTCTGCTTAACTATGCTCAAATGCAATAAACATAAATCCAGCAGACAAAGTACCTCGCAAGCATAGGGTACTGCAGATGCTGTATACTTAGGGCTCTAGCCCCATAAATTCATAATGATTTCCTTCTGGGTATCTTAAGGCCACCACATGATTTTTGACAAATTATATATATTTTGGAATTTCCATTTTGAATAGTTAATTTTAAGAGCAGTTATTTCTGAAGGGAAATTCATCTAATAACCACTAGGGCATGGTTTCCCCAAAGCATACAGTTATGCTTGCTTGAAGGAAGTCAGCCATGCATTACCAACAAAAGTTAGCACTCCTGTTGTGCCTGGCGCTGTTCTCCTTTGTGGCATTTTCTAGTTTTTATGATTACACCACCTTTTTTTTGTCACGAATTACCTTTCTGGGGAAGTTTTTCTTTCAATATCTACAGGAAAAATTCATAGTGCACATACAGCCTTTTCTTTAACTAAGTTTGATTAGTTTTTTAAGTGAGAAATATGGTGTTTCTTTGCAACAAGTTTCATGTGCTAAGTACCAATGAAAACACAGGTGAGTGTATTTCATTTCCATGAAAACATACAAGTGGTCTGTGAAAGATAAAGCATAGTAAGAGTACAATGTTCTGTATTTCCTAAATATATTCTGGTCTGTCTACTGAAGTGGGTACTTCAGGGTACATCCTGACTATAATTTAATCACTTTTGGTAAATGGGTACCACTTACATAGTCTTCTCTCTCTGCTCTAAAGGATTTCTGCAGTCTTTTTATTTGCTGTCAGCTCCTTTTGAAAATAAATTTTCCTACTATAGTCTTAACCTTAAAGTCACAATGATGCTTTGCAGGGTTCTTTGTGAAAGAAAGCATAAGCTAATTCAAATATGTGAACTGGCAGCTCATAATACAAAACGATAAGCATTTGAAACCTTTTGGTTCACTTCTATGTAGTTACTAATTTCATATGCTGTTATAAATCACACAGCTTTTTAAGTGATTGACAGAATTGCCACTAATTATTCTTTTACTTTTTCTACTTTTAATTTTTTAAAATTTCAATATACAAAAAGAGACCAAAAATAGAATGAACCTGCATATCTCTATCCCATATTGTCAATTATTTTCACTCCATGGCCAGTCTTTTATATCCTTGCCTACCTGTCCTATCCAGTATTATTTTGAATATTATTTAAAATATATAACCATATAATTGAATTTAAACATTAAATCTTATAATTAATTTTTTTCTTATATAAGGATCCAAGTAAAATTCACACATTGTTACCGGCTGACATGTGTTTAAGTCTTTTTCTTTTTTTTAAAGTATAGTAATGCAATTGTTATGGTGACTTAAATGTACTAAACCTACTTTTTAAAAAGACCACTTTGTTGAGGTATGATTTACATCCAAAAAGCTGTACATATTTAATGTATAAAACTTGAGACATTTGGAGACAAGTACACAGAAGTGAAACTAACACTACAGTCGATTTCATAAACATATCCATCACTGTCAAAAGTTTCCTCCTGCCCTACTCATTTGTATTTCTTCATTTGTGTGTGCATGCATGATAAGAACACTTAACATGACATCTATTCTGTTAGCATATTTTTAAGTATGTAATACAGTACTGTTAATTATAGGTTCTAAACTATACAGTAGATGTCTTGGACTTGTTAATTTGTATAACTGAAACTTTGTACCCTTTTACTAATACTTGTTCCCTCTCCTCCCAGCCCCTGACAACAACCAATCTCCTCTCTACTTATATGAGTTGGATTACTTTAGATTCTTCATATAAGTAGTGTGTCCTTCTGTGTCTCATTTATCTTACTTAGCTTAACATTCTCCAGTTTCACCTACATTGTTGCAAATGGCAGCATTTCCTGCCATCATTTTTAAGGCTGAGTAATATTTCATTGTATGTATATACAACATTTTTTGATCCATTCATCCAACGATGGACATATAGGTAGTTTCCATCTCTTGGCTATTGAGAACAATGATGCAATGAGCATGAGAGTACATATTTTAAGTCTTCTTTAATCTATTGGTTTCCACTCCTCACACATTCACATTCTCTCGCTCCCTTGCAATGTATTTGTTAAAGAAACTTGATTTCTTGTACTGCCCAGTTTCCCAGTCTGGATTTCACTGACAGCATTTCTGTGTTTCCTTAATAGTCTTCTCTATACTCTGTATTTCCTATAAATTGGAAGTTGGATCTAGAAAATTAATCAAATTCATGTTTAATATTTTGGGCAAGAATATTCCATAAGTGCTGTTGTAAAGTATTCTTTAATAGTAGAAATATTCACATTTGACCATCATAAAGTTGTGGTTAAAAGCACAGGCTCTGGAGGCTGAATATGTGGAAATTAATCCTGGTTTTGTCTCATGTGGTGATGAAACCTTGAGCAAATGAATTAATCAGTACTTCACTTCCTTCATCTGTGAAATGGGAATGAAAACCATACCTGATGAGATTTGTGTCAAGACGAGATAAATTAATTCCAGAAAAAGCACTTCAAGTAATTCTTAGTTCACAGTAAGTATTCAATATATGTTAGCTATTAAAATCAGCTACTGGACTTAATTATAAGGAAGAACATGCAGAAAATATTTGCAAAAATTTTCATTCATATAGCAGCTAAATTGACAAGCCAAATAAGAATGGCTTTTCAATACCTAACATAAAAGTTGAAATGTGAGTGGACTAAAAGGTTCAAATATATCAGGGAACTGGTAATGAAAGATGCAGCCTTATACTGGTAGGTCAATGACTTAACATCCCACAGGTTACTAGTAATTGAAAGGAACTCCTGCTCTCCGGTTCTGTTAAATGTATTACATCCTTCAATATATACCATTCTTGGCTCAACCTTAGAAAATAACCTACACGCATGATCAAGTCACATTTTATTCTTTCTTAAAGATACTTTGACAGCATCAAGCTAAGCAAAACAACTCTCTTAGCTAGGCAGAAGAAATGGGTTCATCTCTTGCTATCCAGAGCAATAGTTGGTGAATGAAGTTTTTACTCTTTTAGAGATAGGGCATAAATGTTTCACACATTCAATTGTAGTTTACAGAATTTCTAAGGGAGCAAAATCACTTAATATGCATTTTTTAAAATCACAATCTTGAGAATGGCTATTAACTAAGGATTTAGCAAACAAAGTTATAAAATCCATAAGATTGGAAAATAGTGAAGATTTGAAGTCAGGTGAGCAATGGAAAATTAAGGCTGGGTGTTTAAGAAAACTGCCTATTAGCAGGAACTATTAGATAACGGAATGTTCTTTTCCTAAGCTCCATAAATGTCAAAAGTAAATTGGAAAACACATTGAAAGAAATGTTCCACCTTATCAAGGGAATAAATGAAATGGTCATGAAACAATCTCATGTTTCTATAAGCTGGGCTGCAAATTAGATGCATAAAATTTACCTACCAAGCTATGAACACGGTAAGTCCAACATTAGGCTTAGTCCGAGTTGCACTGGGAAAAGTTCCATTTCCAGATCCTCAGCCAAAAGCTGAATAATACCCATATGGAAATTTGGAGCAAAATCAATTGTTAAAGTCAGATTATGAGATTTTAACTGCCATTCTAAAACTACTTATACGGCCTTTCTATGTTATTTCCACTTGCCAGATCAACACCCAAGAGTCATTTTGACATTTAAAAAAAAATCCCAATTACACATCCAACTGCTGATTTACAAAGCAAAAAGCAACCTGTGATTTTGGCTTCTAAACCCCGTTTGCCTTAGGGATAGATGGATGAAAGAAATTCTAGCCTACTGTTTAAGGGCTAATAGTCCCACATTTCCATATCCCATTTAGGGCGTGCAGATTTTAGCACTTCAGCTTAAAGAGTATCATTTTATATATAGTGAGTGGAGTAAGCAGCAAGCAAGAATGGGATAATAAATGGCAAAGCAGCAAAGAGGCTGTTGCTGCAGGTATCCTCCTATGCCAACTGCCCAAGGAAAATGGCTGTGAAAACCGAACACATTTTTTTTTTCCATGAGCAAAGGATGAGAATTTAATAGTAAAAGAGTAAATTGAGTGTCTGTCCTTTTACCTCTTACTAGAATTTCTTTGTTGTCCTTTGCATGGGGAAGGTTAACAGCTCAACCTAATTCTTCACTCCAAGGAACTTTACAGGCTGTCATTTGGTTAAGGGCTAATGGGTCTTCTGGGATTTGACAGCTGAATGGAGTGCTCATTGGAGCAGGCGGCTCCACAGAAGGCCTGGAAAAGAATGTTTGAGTTGGAGAGAAGGTGCTGCTCCAACTGCTTTTCCACCTGCAAAAACAGAACCTTTGGGGACAGTAGCCCCGCAGTTAACAGGGGATCCCAGGAATGAGAGAGGTGTTAAATTTGCCGGTTCTTCTGTTTAGCCAAGGATTTTCCGACCTTGCTGTTCTTGGCAAAATTTTGAAATATCCCACTTCTCTCACCCTGAGCTTTTCCCTTCCCATTTCTCAGGGATAGTTTTGAGAATCGGAATCACTATTCCAAACAGAGAGACAGAATTTTAAGAGGATGTGAGAGTTACACTCCTGGGTTCCCCACATGTCTCTAAGCAGCACTGGGCAGCTATGGGGTGTTGGTGGAGGCTGTGCAGGGGAGGAGCTGGCAGGGGCAGGTAGCAAACAGCAAATAAAAGGATCAAGTTGCCAACCAACTCAACCTCCACTCCACGTTGCAGAGAGATGCTTCCTAAAACCCCTTGCTGACTAAATCAGACAGAAAATTTTAAAACACTACCAACTGAAAATGCCACAGATTTCACTCAGCAAACTCTGAAAGTCAAGTTCATATTTACCTTGCTGAACTGAGTACAACATTCCTGATGAGAGCACCTTTCAAACTGTTTCTTTTCTAAAATTTCCAATGAAAAACCTGAACCATCTGCATTAGCCTGTTGTGATAAAGTGACGCAGACCTTGTCCTAAACCTAACAATACAAAAATGCTACTTTTGATGAAAAAGCACAAAGAATTTAATTTTCTCTTATGTTTCTTTTAAAAATTTTGTTGTAGTAAAATATATAGAACATAAAATGTCACCATTTTAACTATTTTTAAGTGTCCAAATCAGTGGCATTAATTACATTCACAATGTTGTGCAACCATCATCACTATTTCCAAAATTTTAACCACTTTAAAGAGAAACTCTGTTAAACAAACAAACAGAACAAATTTTTAAAGAATGGTTTTTGCTATCATGACTGCCATGAGTTGTGGTCAACACAACCTTAAAGTAATTAAGATTAGCAGTCACGTATGTATTTTCTAAAAGAAAATGAATTAGCTTAAAATAATTATTGGAAAAGTGTGAAATCACTGCCAACTGATCACTAACCATGAATGGTCTATAATGTAGTTTTGAATAATTCCATCTAATTGATCAGACTTTTTTGTATAATATGAAATTTCAATGATTAAGTAAGCCTGATGACCTGGATAATCATACTAATTATTGAAAAGATAAACAATAAAAATAAACAAGCAAAAGCAGAATGTGATGTCAAAGGCTAAAAATGTGGAACTACAAAGGTGAATTTATAAGGCTAGAGAATCAAGGCATGATTAAAATCTAGAACTCTAATATATTACTTCAGAAAGAACATTTCCAAATTAATAGTTAGATTTCAAGGAAAATTTAGATGAGATTTTGAAATGGCTCTAGGTAAGGATTCAGAATATAAGTTTAGGGGGTTCATATATAATGTTATCTCAGCCACTCATTAAATTGTCCTGTTTTTCAAAAGGCAAAAGTAAAATATGAAATATAGATTTACCAGTTTTAGGCACAGCTTCTCATTTCAGTCAATTCTTGCTCATTGATTAGTAAATCCAATCAATGGCAATGACAATTTGAGAAGTAAATCCCTCCATCAAATCTTAAATCTTGCACATTGCACCTTTGAAGTTCACCCTATTCTTTCATCACGACGAATTTCAATGCCATGTGAGGCAAGTGCATCATTTATTTTAATCCTGTTGAAATGAATGGATGAACTTAAATAACAATGCAAGCCTTTTTCTGTATAGTGCTGTAATTCACTTTGAAGTGATAGTTCTTTTAGGATTAAGATGTATACTTTTTGGTTCTTTGACTAGTTGTCCTTTCTTTGTGTACTATATTAATAAGAATTCAAAGCAAGACTAAGTCACAGCTGCCTTCTAATACAAGTCTTAGAGTCTTAAGCAAAATTCTACAAGAGCAGCCAACCCAGTGAAAAATCACTTTGAAGGGAATAAAACTATCATTTAGTAACTACAGGCTATGGTTTTCTATTTAACCACTTGTGTTAGACAGACTATTGATGAAAACAGTTCTGAAAATATTTTCATTTACTGTCACATATCCAGCATTAAAATGAAAGAAGTTTGACATACTATTGCAGAAGAAATAACTATTTAATTCTTAACTTATTCTAACATGATGTTTACTGCATAAAGCAATGAATTTATCCAACATTTAAAACAATTTTATGAGATGTTCAAAATAGATATTGTCAAAAAAGATATGCATAAGAGAAAATACACTAGTTAGTTCTTAAGAAGATATGGTGACTAAAACATAATACGGCTTTCTGAAACCATTTCTAGAAATGGTTATACACAAAAACTATATTATGCAATACTAAGATATTTACATGTTGACTTAATTTTAAATAGTTTAACTGCTAATGGTTTCCATTATAGAAATTGTTCAAAAGAAAATGTCAAAAGAAAGAACTGCCTATACATCACCACCTAAAAGAAAATCATCCATAATATTTCAGAATATTTCTTCTTGTATTTCCCTTGTAAAATGTTACTTATTTTTCTTATTTCAAAATTAATAAATACCAGATTATACAAACTTGGATCAATCTACTCACACAACATATGATGATGATGAAGATGATGATGATGATTATAACCCATATATTTCAATTATCTAAAGATAATTATTATAAATAAATTGACAATGTCCTTTGAGTCCATTTTTGAGTATTTATTTTTATATCTTTCTCCAAACATTGTTAATAGTAACAGTATTCCCCTAATTAAAAAATTACTAAATGCTTAATGCAGAAAAGGTGTCAGAAAGAGAGGAAAAAAGGATGTAATAAGAGCATCTATAACCTTAGCCAACAGAAATGTACTGATAATTTTATTCAGATACTATCAATATACTTTGAATCCTACATACTTCCATTATCCATAAATAGATGCTAATCTTTTTAATATGATTTAGAATATCTTAAAGCAATATCTAAGGGTTAACTTAAGGAATAAAAACCAGAAATATTGTCTGTTACTGTCAGGGCAAGCTAAGATAAATGGTAATTCTCATTTTTAGCCATTAAGGCCCTCCAATGTCCCAAAACTCTTTCTAACAAACCGTTCTTTATCCTCCCCTTCTACCCATCTCTTAGCAAGTCAGCTCCCTACTGCCCTTCATTTCCCCTCTGTTGGCTTCACTCATGCTGGTCTCCATTCTCATAACACCACCGTTTCTGTTGTCCTTGATGTTGTTATTTTTCTGTTTCTGTGTGTGTGTGTTTAATCAATCCAGTAACTAGTCTCCCTAGAGGCTTGAGTCCAAGCTTTCCCTAACAGGTATGTCCTTTTCTCCACCTCTAAGACTATATTCCCCAACAGATTTTCAAGGCAGGTACTCAAGACACAGGCAAACAAGAAAAGAACTTAGTTATCAGAATAGGACAGGCAATGGCAAGAAATGGAAAAAGTATGCAATGCCTGGAATTTGACTACCATACAAGACCAGAAAAGGATCCATAACATCGTTGACTTTTGCAGACAGAATGAGCTCCTGCTTTTATGTTTTGCTGCAAATAGGACTAATTTCTAACAGGATTTGATTTTTATCTAAGAGGTAGCTTAATATCCCCAGCAGTAAAATGAAATATGTTGGAAGACAAAAATCAGGCAAGGCATTACTCTGAATGACTTAAGTCAGTGGAATAATGTAATAACTAGAGATGGATCCAAATTTTGTGAGACTTGAAGTTTGTATAATTTGCGGGACTCTCTAAGAAGAAGAATACAAAATGACAAATACAAAACTGGAAATGAAAGTCATCATTACTTTAGAATAAGAAAAGAAATGCCAACAAAACATTGAAGACCTGGAGATTTGTGTACGTCTGTATTTTTAGATCTCTTTACAAAATTTACAAATATGATTACATAGACATGCTTCCTGATAGCAGCCTGCCTCCATTCTCCACCAAGAACACCCTACAACTCCCAGCACTCACAGGGGCCTGTTCAAGTAGAGGACGCTGAAGCTGAAACTTTGTTAGCTTTGTGGCAAATTCGCTTCTGGTTTTAATTGTAAAACTGTAGGCAACAGGAGCCAGATGGTGGAATTACTTTAGCAGGCAAGCCGTCCTTCCTAATTTCTTTGAAAGTGCACCAAATAGAATTCTCACTGAGTGGCTATAAAGATATAAACAAAGTACAATCCTGTGAAAGTACTATGGCTTAGCAAGTGGAGTCTGAGGGACAGGTGTGAGGGGTTGGGGAGGCTGCCCAGACGTTGGCCCCTTAACAGCGCCTCGGATTTCAACAGAGAGGCAGACAGCACTCAAGACAGGAACAAAAACAAGTATGAAAGACAGGACAGCCCAAGGAAATACCAGAATTTCAGGTGGAGTTTGACTTACGATATATGGGAAGCCGGAGTGAGAAAAACGAGTATAGCCATTGACTGCCTCAGGATTTCAGAGGGTCTTCAGTGCTGCATTAAGGAGTGTGCCCCGAATTCAGATGGCAATTAGAACAACACAGGATAAAAACAAATTGTTTTATTTTATTTATTTGATTTTCATAAAAACAATGAGAAATCTTTAATGATATGTTTAGGTCATCCAAGAAATCATCAACAGAACAATCAGAAAGTTGCCAAAGAGTTTTATTATTCTAACACCTTAGATCACAGTAGAGAAAATTTTATATGTGTGGGAGTGGAGATGGGGGTATAAGTTAAAGAAGAGGAAAATCAATAGGTTTCTCCCCTCAGAGAAAAGTCCTCTAAACTCACAATGCATGTAAACTGAAGACACTTGATAATAATGAATCTAATGTTTTAATAGAAGAATTCTACTCAGAATAGTTAAGAAGGCATGTCCAAGAATTAGACTTTCTGAGTTTGAGACTTGGCACCATCATTTACAGTGTGAGTTTGCTGTGCAAAAGCTTATAAGTTTAATTAGGTCTGATTTGTTTATTTTGGTTTTTATTTCCATTACTCCTGGAGACATATCCAAAAAATATTGCGTGATTTATGTCAAAGAGTGTTCTGCCTATGTTTTCTTCTCGTTTTAGAGTATCTGGTCTTATATTAGGTCTTTAATCTATTTTGAGTTTATATTTGTATTTAGTGTTAGAGAATGTTCTAATTCCATTCTTTTGCATGTAGCTGTCCAGTTTTCCCAGCACCTCTTACGGAAGAGACTGTCTTTTCTCCATTGTATATTCTTGCCTCCTTTGTAGTATATTAATTGGTCATAATTGCATGGGTTTATTTCTGGACTTTCTATCCTGTTGCATTAATCTATAGTTTGTTTTTGTGCCAGTACCATACTGTATTGATTACTGTACTTTGTAGTAGAGTCTGAGTCAGGAAGTGTGATTCCTGCAGCTCCGTTCTTCCTTCTCAATATTGTTTTGGCTATTTGAGGTCTTTTGTGTTTCCATACAAAATTTAACATTTTTTGTTCTAGTTCTGTGAAAAATGCCATTGGTAATTTGATAGGGATTGTATTTAATCTGTAGATTGCCTTGGGTAGTATGGTAATTTTAACAATATTGATTCTTCGAATCCAAGAACACAATATATCTTTCCATTTGTTGGTGTCATCTTCAATTTCTTTCATCAGCTTCTTACACTTTTCAGAGTACAGGTCTTTTGCCACCTTGTGTAGGTTTATTTCTAGGTATTTTATGCTTCTTGATGTGATGGTAATTGGGATTGTTTCCTTAATTTCTCTCTTTGATATTTTGTTGTTAGTGTATAGAAATGCAACAGATCTCTATATATGAATTTTGTAACTAACAACTTTACTGAATTCACTGATCAGCTCTAGTAGTTTTCTGGTAGCATCTTTGGGACTTTCTATGTATAGTATCATGCTGTATGCAAACAGTGACAGTTTTATTTCTTCTTTTCCAGTTTGGATTCCTTTTGTTTCTCTTTTCTGATTGCTATGGCTAGAACTTCCAAGACCATGTTGAATAAAAGTGGTGAGAGAAGGTATCTTTGTCCTGTTCCTAATCTTAGAGGCAATGCTTTCAGCTTTTCACCACTTAGTAGACATGGCACTGCCCACCAAAGGGCCAAGACCTAGCTCCATCTCCCAGTAAACAAGCACCAGCCCCTCCCACCAGGAAGCCTGCACAAGCCTCTAGACCAGCCTCACCCACCAAGGGGCAGACACCATAAGCAAGAAAACTATAGATCTGCTTCCTGAAGAGCAACTCCACAAATGCAGGATAGATACTACCCTGGGACCAAGTGGCCTTTGGTCTGTGGGTGACAAGAAGAGAGTGCACTACTGGGATGCACAGGACATCTCCTATAGAGGGCTGCTTCTCCAAGGTCGAGAAATGTAACTAACCTACCACACACATAAAAAAACAAATAGCAATTTAGACAAAATGAGGTGACAGAGGAATATGTTTCAGATGAGGGAACAAGACAAAACTCCTGAAGAACTAAGTGACATGGAGATATGCAATCTATCTGAGAAAAAGTTCAGATAAATTCAAGAAGAAGATATAACCATTGTAAATATATATGTGCCCAACATAGGAGCACCTCAATATACAAGGAAATGTTAACAGACGTAAATGGAGAAATCGACAATAACACAATAATAGCGGGGAACTTCTAACACCTCACTTACATCAATGGACAGATCATCCAGAGAGAAAATAAAGAAACAAAGGCCTTAAATAACACATTAGGCCAGATGGTCTTAATTGATATTTATAGAGCATTCCATCCAAAAGCAGCAGAATATATCTTCTCTTCAAGTGCACTCAAAACATTCTCCAGGATAGATCACATGCTGGGCCACAAAGCAAGCCTTGGTAAATTTAAGAAAACTGAAATCATATCAAGAAATCTGTATCTTGATCTGAATGATGGTTATACAAGTATATACATGTGTAAAAATGTATTGAGCTGAACTCTTAAAATTCCTATACTTCTTTTACTTCACTGAAAATATTTTATTCCTCAATTTTTAAAAATGAAAGAAAAAGCAAAAAAATGGCAAAAACTCATCTATACTATTAGAAGTCAGGAGATTAGTTACCCATGTGGTGACCTTGTGACTAGAAGGAAACAAGAGTAGACATCTGGAAAGTTGGTAATTTTCTCTTACTTAATGTAAGTCCTACTTACCTCAGTACCTCAGCATTTTCAGTTCGTGAAAGTTCATCAAACTGTACACTTATGATATATGCATGTTTTTGTAGGTATATTATACCTGACAGGTTAAAAGCGACTCAGTGAATAACAAATGTGTATGTATACATATTTATAAATAAAGATAGTTATACACACACACACACACACACATACATATGACATCAGACCTCCCTATTTGTGATGAAAGAAACAAGTCAGTTTCTTTAAACTGTGCTCTGTAGTCCCACATACGAATCAGCTAAAATAAAATAGCAAAACCCACTTTCTCTTTCTACTATATGGCCCATCTGTGTAAATGAATGTTTGTAAAGACACTTGTATTATGTATACATGGTAATAGTACATTTATTAGAAACTTTTGCACAATAGTGAATTGCAAATCTCTGCAACACAGCTCTTTCAGATGTTATTTTTAACACATGGGCTTCAAGAACAATTAGCTAGAATTACTTTTGGTGTAAAGTGATTTTTCAATTATTTTCTTTCACAGATCTTTTCAGAGTCACAAAAATCTTTACACATTCCTCTTGCCTTAGATGAACTATTGTTTAAAACAAGACTTAAATAGAAATGCAATTTAGATGCTTCTACTAAAGATGTTCTTAAAACATTCCTAGGGCTTAAAAAAAAAACAAAAAACAGTTTCACAGACTTTGCCCAATTCCCCTGTAGAGCATTTACAGATGATTTGGATTCTATATTCTATACCTATGCTAACAGCAGGAATTCTTAACATAGGTGTACTTTTAACAGCCACATTGTGAACAGCATGAATAAAGGAATCAACATGACCTCAAATCAAAATATCAGCATAATGCCCTTAGCACCAAAAAGAGAGGAGGGAGTCTTCAGCTCCAGGATAGATGAATGGTACTCAGCAACATTTCAGTTAGCAACTGCAGTCAAGCCTGTGTTGAAAAGCCAGTCCCTGGAATAAACAGGTACCGGTCCACAAGGCAGAAGCAAGAAACTGAGACTCAGTCCACCCTACTCTACTCCATAGCATTTCAGTGAACAACCTAACGTGTAGTGTTTGTAAATAGAGTAACATTTATCACAAACCTTTTTATATCATTGTAGACTTCAAAGTGCCAAGAATGCATTTTATTTAAATATAATGGTAAGATATTTACTTAAAATATCTTACCATTATATTTTTCTAAATTCTCTTTTTCCATGTATGACTGATTTTCCAAATACATATTTCAACAAGCTAGAAAGTACTATATTTGGGGAGAGATTTGGGGGCATCTTTCTTCTTCGGCAGAAGGCAAGACCTAGAAATACATCAGTCATTCATGTCAATTTGTGACAGTTCAAATTGCCCAAGGTATTTGGTAAACTTCAATCACTGTCACAACTCTAAAGGTTACTGAGTAGCTCCAACACAGATTAATTACAACAGTATTGCACGAATTTGAGAGTGGGTGTGTGAGTGAATGCATGTGTGTGTGCTCTTGACAGTTAAATATTCTGGTATAGCAGCATTAAGTTCAGCTACGTGTAACAATAACAACAGCAATAATTATAACAGCACCAACAAATGATGACAAACAAGATGAACATTTATTCTCATTCAGTACTGGACTTAGGCCACCTAGGGCTGTTTTACAGATTCCTGATAAAGTTTCCACCTTTATTGTTCTGCTTCATTTCACAAGACGGATCCTTGTGCTCTAGTCATCATGTCGACATCTCAGGAAAAATTAAAGGGAATAACAATGGCAATCTCATTTCCTTTGAGAGTATTTCCTGAAAGTTGTACATACCACTTACAGTTTTTATTGGTCAAAATTTGTTCATAAGATCACAACCAATGGAAGGGAAAATCAATCTTGAGCTGCACAGAAAGGCATTCAGCTAAAACCTGAGGTTCCTACTAATTAGATTTGATATTTAGAGTAGACAGAATTTTTTTCTTAGTTTAAAAACATTAAATCAGACCCCTAGCCTCCTAGGAAAAACAAAACTTACTAGATGATTCAAATAATTGAAATAAAAACAATCACACTATTATTTACTATAAAGTAAACAAAAGTTAAACTTTATTTTTAAATTGAATATTTCACTGATTTTTGTAAATATAAGTGAAGAAATATTTCTATATATAAGAGAACACACAAAACTTTAAAAAACTGTATAACTACATTTTATTGGTGGGGGAATCGAAGAGAGGGCTGAGTAATTTCTTTTAAAAGAGAAAAGTTAACTTAGAAATATGAAATAATTTCATCCCACTCCTAAATCAGAATTAATGCTCTGAGCTGGGAGTTACGCTGTCATATTTGAGAAGCTCTGATTTGAACATTCTATTTCTGGAAATGATTTCTTTTAGTAATTACTAACAGTTTATGAAAAGATCTGCAATTTTATTTTTCCAAGTGTTCAAGTAATCTTAACTCATCAAAATGCTAAAATCTTTTATATCACAGTTGTGTAAGGCTTACTCATGTAAATGGCCCGCCTGTTCCCTGACAGCTGGAAACTTTTAGTGTGGATCTGCAGCCTCAGCCCCACCCCAAGCACTGGGACTCATCTGGCCTCTAAGCAGGAATCCATAGCTCACTGTCCAACTTGCAGCTCCACTCTGACCTGGCAACCAGGTTTAGTAGCAAAGCCCCTGCACCTTGCCCAATGCCAAGCTTTTCTCATACTAGGGACTCCAAGCATCCTTCCACAGAATACCAGACAGTGCATGTCAACACTGGGAATAAACCTCCCATTAATGGGAACCCACTACTTCATCGTGTAGCCCTTTATACTGTTGGTTTGAACACCCATTCACGTCTTTAGTAAACCAACATTGAAAGCTGACTACAAATCAGGTGTGCTGCCAGACACTGGTAATAAAAAGATCAAAGGCATGCACAGTCGCCTGCCCTCTAGTAGGACAGACTGATGCAATTGTTAAAATGATATTCCTAATAAAGAGATTTGGTCTCCTAGGAATTTTCATCCATTGTTCTTAAGTCTGACCTGTATAGTCACATGGAATGGACTCCATTCAGACTTCCACAAATCACTCCCTCCAGTCTGGAATATCTTGAATAGGATTATATTCCCTGCAGCAACCCAAATCTTCACTGCACTCCCTGTGTTCTACAGATAACCGTCATTCAAAATCATACACACATTCTCTTCTCCTCCAAGCTCTTACACCCCTGTTACTATAACTTTTAAATGAAATGTTTTTCAGTTGCTTCACTCTATTTTGGGATAAGCCCCAATCTGAAAATATCCTCCTTAAAATGCAGCATTGAAAAATGAATACAGTATAAGAAAACACCCTAATACATCTTACCTCTACTCATTTTCATCAAGAACAGCATGTCATAATTCTTGACCCGCCTCTGCCGTGTAAAGTCACAGATTAATTTAAGGACCTTTTCAGATCATTCCGAGCTGATAGTGATTTCAAGTTCTAGGAAGCTCTGGTTCTCTTACCCGTAGAGTCTCCCTTTAGTTGATTCCCTCCATGAGGCAGACTGGCATCAAGGTTGCTCTAGCGTCAGAACTGGCTTCACATGCTGTTCCCCACCTACTCACTATACGAACTTGAGAAAATTACTTGATTCTGAACCTCAGCTATGGTAAGATCATAAAAATAAGGTTCCTTTCTCCTTAAGGTTTCCGAAGGTAGTATCAGCCAATATACATAAAGAACATTGACTGTAACAGAGTAAGGACTTGACGTGTGAAAGATCAGAACTCATAGTAATTGTTCTAGTCATAAGTGATTCACAAAAAGCTTAGAAATCATTCATCAAAAATAGACTTTAAGTGATCTTGAAGCTATGTAGTATAGTCCTGTCATTCAATTCAAGAGCCCCACATTAACACACAATATGTATTATGTTCTGGTGATCCAAAAATGAATTAAGTTGTCTTAACCTCAAGAAGCCCAATGTCTATTGAAAATGCTGAGATGTATAGACACAGTTATTCCACTACTGCAGAGAATAGAGCTTCATAGGGTAATATCCCTGCCATCCCATTGTATCACATTCCATTCCAGAACATAATTTAGCTCCTCAGAGCATGCAATGAGTACTCAGTGATTGCTGGTGGATGTTTTATACTCAAATATGTCAGAAAAATAGTAATGTTGACATGTTCACAGAATTCTTTGGTTTGGGGCTTTAGAAATTAACTTCTTTTCATCTTGGAGTAGATTTACACATACTAGTACTTCCTATTTCTTGGGTCTTAAGGATTAGTAGAAGACACACTATCATCTTCCAGAAGAAGTCTCTAGAAGATTGATAACATGAGGCTAAACATGTATTTATGTACATTATGCAAACTTTTAAAAGTATCAGGCGTGGAAAAATGGTTTGAAAGATATACACCAAAATACTAAAAAACTGATTATCTTGGGTGGTGAGATCATGGGAGACTTTGTTAATATCCTTATACTTTTAAATGTTTTGAATACTTCTTAATGAGGGTACACATAAAAGAGATACACAACGAGCTCTAATAGGAGAAAGGAAACAGCTGAGTGAAGGGGGCCCAGGAATACAAATGATGGAGATTAAAAAGCAGTTAAAAGGGTCCGAGGTCTATGAGGGTTACAAGCTCAAGTGTAAGATCCACAGTAGAAGGAATTAGAATGATATAAAAACATAGTTTTACTACTTTTATAGTATCTAGTTTTCTCTGCATATTGGACAAGTCATATTTCCAATACTGGCCAATTGAAGTATAACGATTTTAGCCTACCTGCCCAAAATTTAGATTAAAATTTGGAAATTAATATTGTTGTAACTTTAAAAAAAATGTGTGGATTGTCCTTAAATGCACTAGTCTCCAAAATGTTTCACAACAGGAAAAAAATAAACTAACCTCTGAACCATATATACACCACAGCCTGGATTTTAGCAAAGTGATGCATTTTCTAAATCCAAGACCTTTGTTTTTAAATATAAAAATCAGGATAAATACTTGTAGGATTATAAACCAAATTAACCTTTTTTATTGCTGTTGTTACCTTAAATCCTTCTCTCTGAAACAACAGATAGATAGATAGACAGACAGACAGACAGACAGATACTGGCAGAACGACCTCACTCTAAAGTATTCGTTGATTTCCCCTAATGGATGTAAAATTTCTTACTCTGAATTTCCAAAATATCAAATCTGTATCTTAATCATGCAACTTCTACATTCTATTCTGTAGTAGAGATATTTACTTAGACATTTTATCGTATTTCTTGGACTGTTAGTTCTGTGAGTTCATTATATTTGTGTCATACTCATTTTATATCCCTTAAGAGTAAAATTAAATTATTTTTAAGACTGGCATTATGGTAGTATAATAAATGGAAGTGTTCCCACAAAGTTTTGAGAATATTTTGTGGACTCAATCAACATTTATTACTTTAATAAAAATATTCTGCATTTTGCAAAACTACACTGTGCAAACTGCCCAAATGCATTTCAAAGCTACTTCTTTTATGAGTGGTTGTCAATCTTTTATCCATTCTCAATTTTTCCTTCTGATGACTATGCCTTTTTTCCCTGTGCAATTGATTTCCGTCATCATCCCTCTGCACATTCAGAAAAGAGGCAGGGAGAAAGTTCAAGAATAGGATCTCCTTTTTTGAACATTCACCACACTGATAAGTTCTATAGTGAAGAGTCTCTCTTCTCAAATTTTGTTCAGTGGTAGTTTTCTTTTTAATAACTATACAGCCAATCCATCAAAATAATGTTACACCAAATCTGATTTCATATATATTTTTTTCTGCTTAAAGTAGAAAACTCTCAAGTTGCTTAGTGAAGTGCTAAATGCTTTATATTGACAGACTACCGCTGTTCAGAAATCTATATTTGCCATTGCAGTCTGCCAAAACGAAAGCCATAGTTGGATCTTCTTTGTTGTTCACAGTATTTTAAATTACAAATGATGTTGATTTTAATCATCTTTGCTCAATTCACTCACAAAGCCGGATGCTGCACAAGTCAGCTCTCAGATTCAGTATAAAATACATTTTATTGGGCTTAGCACTTGCATAGCACTTTATACCTTCAAAATACTTTGTAAACATTAACTAGTCAATCCTCGCCAAGAAAGAAAAAAGAAAAAAAGAACTTGAGGTACCGAGACGTATGTGTAAAACAGGTTTAGGAAAAGAGTTTTCCTGCAGATTAAATCTGAAGGCAAGATATTTATCTAGCTGTTTATTTTCAGCCAATACAGTATATTTCAGGAAGTAACGATTAGTTTTTCACTTTTCATTATAACAGGGCACACAATTTCAATTTTAGTAATCAGATGAATTACAGAAGTTTTCATAGTATTAATTAATGACTAATAGAACTTATGCTGTATGAGGAATTCTTAACATATTAACTGTCTCTTTGCACATTATACAAAGTAAATGTTTTGTGGTAAGTCGATGAGACTTAACTAGTCTCAGAGAACTGACATATACAAGCTACTGCTTCTCTTTCCCGTCTTACATGTAGCAGCTACTTCACTTGGTATAGATGCAGGTGAGACTAACTAGGTCCAAATATAAATGAGTCCCCAAATTCACATTAAATGTATGAAAATATATAGTACAGCAGGAGTCAAATTAATAATTTATTTAAAAAGT
Organism: Vicugna pacos; assembly: GCF_048564905.1. Taxonomy (NCBI): domain Eukaryota; kingdom Metazoa; phylum Chordata; class Mammalia; order Artiodactyla; family Camelidae; genus Vicugna; species Vicugna pacos. Next base: position 50,015,953 of record NC_132989.1, read on the forward strand.
GCACTATACATTTAGTTCCTGGTTTTCTAAGTAAAATACAGCTTCTGCCATCATTGGCTCTGCTTTTCTCCCATTCTTTAAGATTCCTCATTTTAACCTATGCTTTTAAAGGGAAAAGGCTGTATATTCCTCTTGTAAAATGATACACTTACTGTGATCATAAAGAAAAGTCACTGAAGAACCTAAGAAATTATTATTATATTATTACTATATTAATACTGTATTAGGTACTAATTAAAGTTTTTTAATCATGTCATAACACAAAGGAAAACATATGTCACTATTGCTTTTTATAGACTTGGAAACTGAAAACAGAAAGAAAAGGATCATAGAAAGAAAAAACTTCAAGGCCAAGAGTGATAGATGATTTGCTATCCAATAAAGCCATGACCATAGCTCAGAAACTGTAAGTTGTATATGTAACATATGTTAAAGGAGCCCTGCACTATACTCTCAACAATTAAACAGTCAAATGCAACATATTATACTCACAATTAAAAGCTAAATTCCTAACATGTTAGATTTTACTTAGTAAATACAGCAAATTTACTGATTTATTAAGAATCACGTTTTTAAATTCTTTGACAGTTCTCATCAAGGGCAGACAAGTTAGAGACTGAAACTTGAACTAAACTAGCGACTATTTCAATTTAAAATTTGTGGATAAATCAGATTGATCTCACAATCTTCAAGATCCTTTCTTCTATGTAAAAACCGCAAGATTTACTTCTGATAAATCAATGTAAATACTGTGCACATCCATCAGAGTTTACAGACGTATTTAAGACAATTTCCAAAAATGCAAAACAAACTTCTTAAGCATATGATGATGTAACAGAATTTCTACACTGGATTTTATAACTAATTGAAACTTTCAATATTATTAGCAATATCTTTATTTTGCTAAGGTACCACTGCAAAAACATTGATTTCAAAGATGAAGTCTTTGATTATGCACACATTCAGGAGACTGCCATTCCAACCAGAAAAAAGTAAATGTAAAAAATTTTAATATTAAAGTTCAAGAGAACAATATTAGCATTCTGCAAACTAATGTGTTTCTATCAATTCAGTATGTGACCTCTAAAGGCAAATGTTTAAAAATCCCTTTAAACAATATTTCATGTACACATTTGAATTCCTAAATCACTCTTTCAAACTTTCCCTCCAGAAAGTCATCCCATATCACATGCCAACTCTTTATCATGTACTCAAGTAAGAGGTTAAACAAGTCTGGTAACAAATCAGGAAACAAGAAGAAAACAAATGACCACTTAGGATGTGGTTCCTGTAGCTCCAAGAAGGACTCTTCGCCTAAAATATAATACAGAAGCTATCCTTTCCCTGTTCTCTTGGGCCTCAAATTCTACAATGTGTGATTTCTGGAATTAGTATTTGACTAAGTAAATAGTCTTAGAAAAAAAAAAAACACAGTTTAAGTTGTGAAATTCTAAAGCCACCAAACAACGTTTACTTGACAAATTCTGCCTGGGATCAGTCTAGCGATTACCTAAACTATAGGTAAAAACCGACCACGAATGAAAGCTGCATACTCAAAGTCTGGCCGTATCTCATATAACTGGTTATGGTTAGAGCATGATTTCTATTTTATAGCTTCCTTATGTACCTTGATGGGAGACTGGCTCCAACATAATAAAATGTTAAACAGTGGGGAAATATTATAAGCCAAAGAAGTAGCCTATTTTAACAACTCATTATCAGGAAAATTTTCCTTACATTAAACCTAAATCTCTCCATCAACAGCTAAGCACATTTAAGGCCATTCTCAGTTGTTCTAGGGTTTGGCTGATTTCCTTTTTCTTATGGTTAGAACTTTAATATTTTCAAAGTGCTTTACAACCACATTTACGCATTTTTCCTCACAAATGTGCCTGAAGATTAATACTTTTCTGCACCCTTTTACAGATCCTGCTATAGAAGCACAGAGATATTAAGAGGCATGTTCAAGGTTACACAGCAAATTAAAAACCCAGCAGGGGATGGGCTACAGAACACCTGAGTTTCCAGATTGCTGCTGGAATGGGTCAATGGGTCCATGGGGACTCTCACGGCACAATGAACTAAGCAAGAAAAGAAACTTCAACTAAAAAATAAAATAATGAAAAGAAGATTTAAACTGTGTTTTCTTTTTTCATAGATAGATACAAATATCTCACAACATAATATTTACCACTGAGTTTCTAGGTGAATTTTCAGACTGATTAATCTACTCTTATCTTTCTTTATACTTTCTCACCCATTTACATCAGGACATAAAATATTAGGAAGTAGGTCCCATATCTGATGGCTGAAATGAGCATATTCTAATCTCTGGAGGTCATAAATGTGGAATTTTTCAGAGGAATGTTTGATCTCCTCTTCTCAATTTCTCTTTCCTAGCTCTGTCTGTCCCATCAATTCTTATGACAGAGATCAGAGAAAGAGAAAAGGATTAAAGACTTGGATTTTGAGTTTTGAAGATTAATGAATTTGAAGATCAAGAGCTCTTGAACTTGCACCTAAACACTAATTTGGAGTGGAAGCTTACAGTTGTTGGATAGGAAGCATGATGAGGTAGTAAAATAGCAGAGATTTCAGAAACTCCTACCTAAAAATGTATCTATGCTCAAGAAATATAACCTGAGATACTTCAGAAATTTAAAGATCCCTTAGTCAATAAACATTTTTTAAATGTCCTTACTGTGTCAATATATGAGCTAAGTGATACAGGAGAGCCATGAAAAAGCACTACTCAGGAGCAATCACCTAATTCTGTCTGGGGTATCAGAAGACTTTTTAACAGAAGAAATGCTATTTCAAGTTGATGCTTGAAAGATGAGTAAGAGTTAGCCAGACTGAAGAGGTTGGAAACAAGAGCTTTCAGGCACAGGAAGTAGTATATACAAAAGCAGGACAGGGCATGAGACACTGGAAGAACTAAATAAGGTCAATAAAGTTGCAGAAGGTGACAGAAGAGACATCAGGTGGTATGTAGAGAGGGATGAGCTCATGCTAAGCTTGGAAGGTAGAGGTGAGCACTTTTCCCTCTTTATTCTAAGTGCCACAAGAAGTCTTCATATGTTTGCAGAAGGTGATAATATGGTCGTGTTTGTATTTTTTAAAAGATCACCCAGGCTTCTACATGTATTTATCTGTTATCCATGTTCTTCCCAGGTCCATCTGCAGGTGTTTTAGCTCTTATTGCGTACAGATCTTCTCTCATAAGAAAGATGCAGTTGGTAGGAGAATCAAGTAATTGAATGATCCCTTGCATTTCCGTAAGTTACTGTAAATTTAGCCTCCAACTGAAATAAACCAACTCATGAAACTCAAAATTATGCTATCATCAGCTAAGGTGAATAAAAAGAAATTATACATGAAAGTTACAGGCAGCCCATTTTAAAATGGAATCTTTTATAGGAAAAAATCATTATCTGGGAAAATTTAAAAAGGGAGATTTATTTGAATGTGCATTAAAAAACAGTTCAACAAAAGCAAAACTTTAACAAAAGCACACACAAAAAATACCCATTTGAAACAGTTATGACTATACTCAGAATATGAGATTAAAATCTAAATAATACACCATGAAATAAAATTCAGAAATATGAAGCACAGTTAGTATCCAATTGATAGTCAAACCCATTAAAATACTAAGACTAATAAGATACTACCTTAAATAACTTATTATCAAAATTACATATTATCATATATCATGCCTTCTTAGTTACATCACAGTAACACATATAAGTAGGCATTAAATATTAATTACAAGGAACTGGTAACTCATTCATGCCAGTGCATGTGACAGGTTTTGTTATTACTGACTTTTAGTTTCACGTACTTTCCCAATGTTTTAAATTAATACCAAGTATATCAAGCCATTAATTTGATTTTATAGAGGTTGTATTTTAACATTTACCAGGACTAAATAAAATGTCTCTACCTTGAGAAGTTTCTTTTGAGCAAAAATGGTGAAATAGCAATTTCATATGATAAAGTGATTTATGTTTATGATTCTTTAAAAAATTTTCATGGCAATAAGAATCCAAGCAAGATGATTAATAATTTATTTTGAAAGCCACTTAATGACAATATAAGGGCCAGGATTGACTTCTGATGTCTAGCTCATAAATGTAGACCAAAATTGTTTCACTATTGTACTGGTATCCTAAGTGATTCTAATCAGGAACAGCCATTAATCAGAAAAGTCTAAAAAACTTAAGGTCATTTGCAAATGATGTGACCAAATAAGGGGTTAATATCTAAACCACACAAACAGCTCAAACACAACTCAATGTCAAAAAACCAAACAACCCAATCAAAATAAGGTCAGAAGACCTGAATTGACAGCTCTCCAAAGAAGACATACACATGTCTATTAAGCACATGAAAAGATGTTTAACATAGCAAACTATTAAAGAAATGCAAATCAAAACCACAATGAGATATTACTTCTCATCTGTCAGAATGGCTATCATCAAAAAGTCTACCAATGTTGGAAAGTTGTGGCGAAAAGGAACCCTCCTACACTGTTGGGAATATAAATTGGTACAGCCACTATGGAAAACAGTCTGGAGGGCCCTCAAAAAAACTAAAACTAGAACTAATAGGATCCAGTAATTCCACTCCTGGACATATATCCAGAAAAAACAAACACACTAATTCAAAAAGATACATGCATCCCAATATTCAGAGCTGAACTATTTTCAAGAGCCAAGACATGGAAGCAACCCACATGCCCAGCAACAGATGAATGGATTAAGAAAATGTGGTTATATATACAATGGAATATTACTCAGCCTTTAAAAAGAATGAAATACCACCATTTGCAGCAACATGAATGGACCTAGAAAATATTGTGCTTAGTGAAATAAGTTATACAGAGAAAGATAAATGCTAAACAATATCACTTATATGTAGAATCTAAAATAATAATACAAATGAATGTATATGAAAAACAGAAATAGACTTATAGCTATAGAAAATAAACTGTGGTTACCAAAGGAGATAGGGAAGTGGGGAGGGATGAATTAGGGGTATGAGATTAAAAGATACAAAAAAAAATTACTATATATAAAATATATAAGCCAAAAGAATATACTATATAGCACAAGAAATTATACCCATTATCTCATAATAATCTATAATGGAGTACAATCTGCAAAAATACTGAATCACTATGCTGTACACCTGAAATGAACATAATATTGTATACCAGCTATAGTTTAATTAAAAAGGAAAAAAAATTAAAATCCACATAGATTTTCAGGATACTAGACTTTTCTAAACATTTAAAAAAGAAAGAGCATGAATTCTAATTCCAGACATTTGAAATGTACTAATTTTAGAAGATTTCAATTTTAAAGACCCTATTTTAATAGTATAGGTAAAATAAAATGTTTTGCTACCACATACTGCTGCATTTGAAGTAAAAGAATATGCTTTGAAAATTATAAAATTATGTGTAAATAAAAGAGGTTAAAATCACAATCTATAAACTCAGCTGATGAAGAAATTATCAACTTTTCTATAATGATCATTTTCAAAAATGATCTATTTTTCTACAGAATAACTCAATTTTTCTCTTTTGAACTCACACTCGCCCTGTGGTAGAACATAATCTTAGGCGATTCACCATCACCTCTCCATTTCCCCATTCACCACCCTTGGTATGTGTTCATAAATTAGAAGAACTAAGTGCTGAAGTGAAGGTCGCCTAAGTGCTGTCCCCTGAGCATCCACTGAGGAACCTCTGTTCACATCTGGCCTTCAATTTTAGTCACATAAATCACACCAAACTATTCTCTCTCCAAATCATCAAGTCAAGCCCAGCTTTTCCTACTATATTGGTATCCTTCTTGGGTCCTCAGGTCCACTCTCAAACTCTAGAAAAGAATTCCCATTAAAGAAAGTTTTCCATCAAACTCTGTGAAGCAAAGGTTCTGTTCATTCCCCCGCCACTTAGCTATACATCATTTCTCCCTCTTGTGTGACTCCAGGCACCTAGAAACCCTGCCAAGTTTTTCTAAGATTTCTCCACCCAGGGCCTGTTTCCTGATGTCATGCTTGTCACTTCCCTGAGTATTATTCTAGAAGTTAGAAAAAACACAGGTCCCAGGAGCACTTGTATGCCTATCCTACCTAGGGTTTCCAGCACAGATCCCTCAGGCTCACCTGGAAGGTGCAGAGCAGATTTTGTTGTTAAGGAACCTGCTTTAGTCTCGGGGAATGGAAGCCTTGCTCCTGTAACAGATAAGAACTTTAATCTGCTAAATCTATATATCAAAAAACACCTACTTTTCAATACTCACTCCATTCAGTAATCGAGATGCAATTCAAATCAGTTCTGGTCCCTTCCTACCATACCCAGGGTTATGTTAGGTTTAACGGGCTTCCATGCTGCCAAGGCTGATACAGAACCATCTAAGTAGGCCCTGACGCTGTACTTAGCTCCAGTGAATGTACACACATCTGTACCTGCAGGCAAAGTTAAACCATCCCTTTCCCCAACTACAGGATCTCTTCAGAAACCCCTCTTCGCTCATTTGTTGACGTAACTTGGCCAGAGGCACATGAGTTCATTCTTTCATTATTTGGGGACATCACTGAGTGTATGAAAACTTCTTGGCTCCATCTGTTTCTCTCTGACTAAACAAATCTCATGGCCACTTCATCTCTGGGTCCTACTGTTGTCTGAGCTTTGTATAGAAAGGGAAGGAAGATAACCTTTGACCTCAAATGGCCCCAGAATATCAGGGCTTGACCATTCCTGGCAAGCAGTGGCTCTGAATGCCTTTTGTTTAGAGATCCACCGTACATATGTATCCATCTATTCATTTCTTCTTTTATGACACAATTATTTATCTTTCAATTCTGTTTTTCTTGTTGGAGTATAGGATGTAAGAGGAACCATAATTTTGGCTACTAATTTGAATTGGCAATCTGAACAGCAAAACTCAAGACTTGATGTGCTTTGTTTTTTCTGCTTTCTGCAGTCTCATCCCTGTCCTGAAGCAAAGGCAGTGAATGCTTAGCTGTCTGAATAAAAAGATTTTATTAGGAGAAAGAAATTTAAAACATAGAGAGAGATAAAAATTCAAAAATATTATGCCATCACATCATCATTCTCCTCATCATTCCATGCAGATTTTATTTCCCCATTCAGAAACAAAATTTACTACATATTCAAATTGATTAGTCCTTCTACTGTCTTTATGGTTTCTAGCTTTGGAGTTGTTCATGGGATTAATAACTTGGTTTATGGAAAACAGTGTGAAGTAGGTTGGGGAATACTGGACTACATTAAATAATCTTACTTTTTGTCCCTAAATATTAAGGAATATAATGCATGACAAAAACAATAAAGGCTATACTAAGTGGATGGTGAACATGAAAGTTTTTGTAAAATGTAAGGTCTTCCATAAGTGTTACACTATAATCTGAATTCCTAGAAGACATACTCAGTCATTTAAAAAGCATTATTATTGTCAGTTGTAAAAAGGGTCAGGAACATTTACTAGTTTACAGAAAATGAAGAAAAACATTACATATTAAACACCACCTTTTGCTTCATGTCAGTAACAATAAAGACATCAAGTGTTCTGAATCTCTTCCTCTACAATAGAATGTATAAGAAAAGGTTCCATTTTTCTCAGTATTCAAGCGTGTAATAAAAGTTGTGTGTTATTTTTCTTTAGCTACTGCTGCTCTCTGAACATTATGATAAAATACGTGGGACCAGCTTGGCATACTTCGTATTATACCAACTAAAAATTGGCACTTGTCATCTTACCTCCATAAGGATTAAATCACGAGCTACTGTGGTCAATGAAATTCAACACACCCTGAAAGGAGTTCAGGGTGGAGATCAGCAATGCAGTGCTCTGTGTTCTGGGAAAAACTGGCAGAACAGGCCTATACCTAGTTAGGTATTTCCAGGAGATTTTATGAGTTCAAATTCTTGCATCTCCTCCTATCTAGAAAAGGACTAAAATCATTAATGGTGACATCTGCTCCTTGTGACTAGTAGCAAGTCTTTGCCTAAATGTGTGCTTGACTGCGGGTAGCCTCCCTTCACTAAAATCATAGACAGTACTGAATCCAACCACACCTCTTTGGAGTAGCTCCTCAGAGCTAGCTGAGATGCTATCTCTCAGGCTATAGTCCTAATTTTGCCCCCAAATAGAAGTTAGAACTCTCACGTTGTGGGTTTTTTTTTTTCCCAGTCAACAACTGACATTGTTATCCTGTGTACCAGTCACACAGAATGTCATTCCAATTGTACTCTCTGGAAGAGTTGAGGGCAGTGACAGGAGAGCTGGAGCCCACAGCCCTGAGCTAGCGGGGGTTTTCACCTATATCTCCAACACTGCATATGAACGAAGGACTTGCCTCATCACTTGCTATTTTCAGGCTTGAGCCTTTCTTGATGACACTGATAAAGTACAAAACACTGAAAGCAGACAAAACAGGCCTTTGATACCAAGCCTATCCCTGTTTAAAAAAACAAAAAAGCCAAAAGCTTTATAAGTGCAGAAGTGCACTTAACTTCCCACGGTTATCATTTATCTACCAGTCAAATGCTAATCCTCAATAAATGCAGGGAAATTGGAATGGCCTTAGCATAAATTCTCCTCTTTCACAAGACATAACTAGCAAAACTTACCAGGTGACTAACTGTGGGTTTTGAAGTAGAATTAGTCAAATTACATTGAAATATAAGGAAATGGAAAGATATTTTTATGATATGTATCATCAACAGATTAAAAAGATTAATATTATTATGATCTCAGCTACATAAAAATCTATCCATATTACCTAAAAATACATTTGAATTTCCTCTCGACTCTGTGTTTTGTTCTTTTCTTAGGTTACCATATTTTTCAGAGAAAATATGAAAACTCAAATTTTCTTTTTTCTCCTTTTAGAACATAAAATATCAAAATCTACCCAAAGCTTTTGTTCTTATGAAATACAAGTAAACTCATCCTTATAGCTAAAACAAGCGATCTGGCCCTCAAAGATTGTTTTGAAGCACTTGAATGAGTAAAAGGAATTCCATAAATGTCAAAAAGAAGAAAAATTATTTTGAAAGATTCTAAGGTGTAAATAAATTTTTAGAAACACTCGATTTATGCTAGGATAACTTCTGCCTTTGGAAAGGTAATTGCAATTTACTGTTGTGATACAACTGAAAATAGTATTTCTCATATTTAATATTTAATGTCATTTTCCATTATTATAAATCAACAGTTCTTTCTGGAGCAAAATTTATCATATTTGACATCCTCTATCTTTTTTTCCTTCACTTTCTGGCACACATCCACATGTGTAGGGTAATCTAAGCAAATGTTTACATCAAAATGTATGAAGAGTTAGCCTGTAATGGAAACACTTAAAATATATTTTCAATAGATTTTAAAATTCCAGGCTGGCCTCAATATATTCAGTAAAATATCAGAAACAAAAAAACTTCAAATCCTTTGATTTGTTCATTCTTGTCCACACATGAAGAAACAGAAAAGAGCTACTCTCAGCCTAGCCCTTAAGGCCTACATTTGTCCCCTGGTGCTGATGGCGTCATAACCAGGGACTCGGTTATGTTATTCAGTGTGCTACATTTCTGGCCATGCTGCTGCGTTGTCAAATGAGCTTTAGGTCTGAGGGTAATTTTATATTCAGGTTCAGTCATACAATGCTTTCCTATAGGAATAGGTTCTATCACAGGCGCAAATTATTCAAATCTAATTTAACAGACTCAATAATTCTCCTCAGTTTTATCTTGGGCATTTTGTATTCCTTTCCTTACACCTAGTGGCTATGTAACAATTCAATTACCAAAGTTCTTCATCCAGAAAGTGCAGTTGATTCCTGGTAATTCTTATTCTGTTTGATTTCTTTTTTTTCTCCTAGTTTAACACATGCCAGTTGGTGTTGACTGAGTTAAAAATCTCGAAATAAGCCTGGCACTGTGTCAGTATGTAGGTTAAGAAATGAAAAAAATTTTTAATAAAATCCACACTAGAAATGGAAAATAAGAGTAGCGGTAACATTTCTTGTCACGAGGGCATTTTTTTGTCTATGTACACAAAATAAAACAAGCTCAATGCAGCTGAAGAAAAGAGGAATGAGAGAGATGATATAAATTGAAAGATGAAAAGGGAGAAGGTGAATGTAAAGAAGCATGTTGAGAGCTCATAGAGTCAGCTGGCAAGAAAAAGCAGCTCCAAGAACCTCAGAGAGTAAAACCTCAATTAGGGGATCAAGGAGGTAAGAAGGAAGTTTTAGAATAAAATAGCAATAGCATAAGCAACTTCAAGGAAGATTAAAAAAGCAAAATGATAAAAGCATGCAAGACTCTTTAGAGATTATTAAGAATTTTAGGGAACTACAACAGTGAGAAAATTGGAAGAAAAAAGTCTTTACAGTCTTTCATAAAAGAACATCACCTTTCAGTATCTGTCTGCCTAAACACTGGAATTAGATTCTTGCTCTTCAAAAACAAGGTATGTCTTCTGATCAGATTTGATTTCATCTTTCCTCCGTTTCTCTAAATAATCATTCTGTGTTTGATGAAATATGTAAATAAACATATATACCTATCCATAACAATGGGACTCAAAATTCAAAGAGTCAAAGAAAATGGAATTAATTTCGGAATTTTATGAAACTTATTGGTAGCCTGAAATAGTCTAGCAATTTAATTTAAAATGAATTCCCATAAATCTTATAAGTATATTGCTTAACTACAAATAATAAATTCATTAGAGATCAGCAAGTATCTGGTTAAATTATTCAAGATAAGAAGAAAATTTAGATGAATCAGATAGATACATATTTGGAGAGGGGACCTGAGCAAACTCCCTTTTCATTCATTGATTAAGTGAATCAGACAATGAGTTTCTACTTAATATTTGGCAAGCGCCTATAGACCCTCTTAAAGTTTCCCTTCCAAGATCTGCAAGTTAGTTAACAGAAATACATATAACTAACATTTTGGGAACGTGTCTACCCTATTTTGTCCTCTTGTGCTGCATGAAGAGTCTTAATAGATAGGCTTTAGAAACAGCACTGTAGACTTAGTTACATGCTCATAGAAAGTCATTAAAGACAACTAACAACTATGCAGCTGTTACAATGAGGAGTGTGCCTTCTCGTCCCCATGTTGCAGATGACAGAACATAGGACTAGGAAGTTACCCCACTCTTTGGTCTTTATGTTTAGATTTCAACTAGGTTATATGAAGTATTTCTACAACAAGAAAGAAACTTTATAGAAAATGGTCAAAACATAAGGATAAGCAATTCTTGGGGCAGGGGGTGGATATCTGAGAAGCTGATCAGCACTGTTAATAATCAAGAAAATGGAAATTAAAATAATAATGTCATCATTTGTAGAAAAGAGTTACAATTGATTATATCTGATTTGGTGCTGGTGGAGACAAATGGTCACTTGTACATTGTTGATAGGGGAGGTACTCTAGCAAGACATATCAAACTCAAAAGTGAGCATGATGGTAAACATTAATTCTATTTCTAGAAACATCTGTTAGATATACTTGTGTACTCAGACATATGAAAAAAGAAGCTAATAATCACGATTTAATAGCAAAAATATGGACAAATTGCTCAATAATGAGAGATAAATAAAATTATAAAACATTGCTTCTATGGAAAATTCAAAGTAATAGAATAAGATAAATCATATTAAAACAACTCCAAGACACATTTTAAATAAAGAAAAAGTCAAGTTAGTAGATAAGGAAATTGCATTGTTACATAGGTGGAAAGAAATAGAATTTGCTGCTGAGAGTGTTAAAGTAGGCCAACATGTTTTAATTCTATAACTTCAGGGTTTTGAAATAATTTACAAAGTGTTTCTATATTACTCAGTCATGAAAATATATACAAATATGAAATTCTTTATGGGTCCTATATTTCTCTCAAGAACTTATCGAACTCAATTTTACATCTAAACTTGTCTGCTTGAATTTTTATACCCTACTTTGTATATGTGTTTAAAAATAGCTCAGCAAAATTAAAAATTCTCAAAGAAAAAAAAACCCACTATATTGGAAAGAACATATTCAGAATCATAGAACTTTGCACTTACTCTTCATACAATCTTTTATAAAAAGTTCCTTGAAATCTGAATCTCAGCTTTCCTTCTTCAGAATGGTAAGTTTCCTGCTTGACTTCTCACCTCTATAATCATATCCATCCTAACTCAACTTCCAGAGCTATTGTCAGATGCAAAGAAATTCTATAAAATTCACTTTGCAAACAGCACAGTATTTTATACATTGATAGATGCAGATGTAGATATTTAGTTAAGCTGAGACTGTTGGGGGAAAACACTTAACAACCAACGTTTTTTGATTTTTAATATAACTTACTAAGAAAACTCGAGATTCATCTATTTATACTTAATCTTTTACTTCTCAAAAACAATAATATTGTCATCAAAAAAAAGTTTATAAATTGAAAAAACAAAGCCATTGAAATTGTTTCAGAAGTCAACATTGAGGTTCTACCATAATCAAAAAAGGCTCTGTAAGATTCAGAGGGCCATTTAAAGGTTTTTCTTAGCAAAAGATTCAGTTTGTTAGCAGTTTGTTGTAACTATTGTATGAATATTCAGAGACAAATTGACTATAATAAACAGAAACTATATTTCTGTGTTATTTCTAAAAAAAACTATTAGAATCACTCATAAAATTGAATAAATATTTTTGACTTAAAATAGCTTAGGTAAAAAATCCTATGTTACATAATTAAGATAGAAATATGATAAATAGATAGATGGAGATAGGCTAGATGTATACATGCAATTGAGGAAATATAAAGATGCAAGTTCACAAAGCACATTAAACTCAACAAAAAAAGTCATTTTATTCATTTCTCTAACATTTACCCATCATTTTTAACATAAAATAACCTAACCAGTAACAACTAAGAAGTGACTTCATGGCTGGGAAGTTAATGTACACGAATAGTTTTGATGGTAGAGTATGAAATGTTTACTTTAGAAAGTGACAGCTCACCAAGGAGAAAAAAAGGGAAAGGGAAGACGACAGTAAGAAAATGATTTAGACTGAAGGTTACAGCAGCTGTGCAAATAAAGAAAATGGTGCAATCAACAGTTCACATCCTTTTGATGGATCATTGGAAAAGCTCTATGTAAATAGTTTTGATGTTCAAGCTCCTGTAGAAAATAATACAGTAAAAAAAAAATGCAAGCAAGAAGCTATAAAGCATAAAGGATCTTGCAGTCACTTTTCCTCCAGCAGATACAGGCCACTGATCAGCTGATTTATCTATTAAAAAAACAACTCTCAGGAGTAATGATTCTTAAAAATGACAGAGAACTGCAACCTTCAGTGGAAAACTTACTAAAGGTTGTTAAGAGCAATATGCTCCGTTGGCTCATGGGCCCTTGGCAAACGACAACTCGATGGCCCAGACCCGTCTCAATGTTACTCAAATCTCCAAATGGAGAAATTTCTCTCACCTTAAGATTTTTTAATAAAATAAGGTAACAAAAGTTAATGGCCTGCCAGATGTTCACCACGGGGAGTTTGCTTCACGGAAATTGAAGGAGGAACTTAATTTTGAATTTATGGGAACATTTCCCTTCCATTTTTTCCTTGTTTGTCCCACGTTGCTTTTTAGCTTTGTTGACCAGTGCCAAAAGTGCCACACGGGGACTCTCTCAGTGCCTATTCATCTCTGCATTAGAACAAGATGTGCTTAATTTGCCCTTTATTTTTCTTTCTCGCCAGGGTACAGCTAGAGGTAGCAATAAAATTATTCTGAAATTAACAATTGCTCTGATAATTTTTGATCAGCTCAACAGAAAATTAATCAAATGAATCAATGAAAATAGCTTAAAGCACAGTTAGATATTGAAGCTGTAGCATTCAGTGAAACAAGGCACTTTATTTCTCAGCTTTCATATTTGGGACCTGTGGGTGTGTTTTGTTAAGCATCTTTGAACATGAAATCAAAACACTGCACTTGGGTGGTCTCCAAGATTATATAAAGATGTAACAGTGGAGGAGTCAGCCTTTTCAAAGTAGTTTAGGGTTAAGGATTTGGGAACCTCTGTGTGTTTGCCTTGGGAAGGGTTTGCTGAAGCAGGAAGGAAAAAGGGGAAGCAAAGGAGGGAAGCTGAGAATGAAAAAGAATAAAAGCAATTCACTATTCCTCAAGTTATAGAACCATATTTATTAAGAATTGTAGAAGTAAGTTTAACATCCATCCTCATGTGGAAGGAAGTCTGCACAAATGCTAGATGCATCCTAGTTCCTACTCTCTTCTTGAGTGGCTCCCAACCTTTGAAGTACAAACAGAAATAATCACCTAAAAACTTGTTCAAAGTGTGGACTCCCAGACCTCATCCCGAGAAAATGTACATTTTGGAAGGCATTTCAGCAGACTTTCCTTCAGAAGGTTCAGGACCAACATCTTGAAAAACACTGCTGTAGATTCTTACAACAACAACAACAACAACAACAACAACAAAACTAAGATAATTTTACCTAACAATTATGAATGGCTCTCTTTCCCTTGATATCAAAAAAATCAATTTAGTATTTTAAAATGAATATTATAAGTGTTTTATATAGTTAACTGAAAGATTGAAACCTAATAAATAGTTGTTGAGTGTACAATTGAAAGAATAAATTTGTAAACAGATTTACCCAACATATGCACTCTAGATACTCAAAATCTCTAATCTGGAACAAGAACCTTACATAACACTGACTTAACTTTCTTCACAATGAGCAACTTAAAACCAATTCTTGTGTGACCTTAAACCGAAGTAAGCAAAAGAAATATGTTAACAGGCAGTACATACAAAGTTTTCTCAATTGGGAGATACAAATCTAATCCTCTTGCTCTTGCTCATTGGTGGTGAAAGCAACAAATTGCTCAGACTCACCAGTGAAACAAGACAAACAGAATTAAAAACATTTTATTCACCTAAATTTTCCCTTTAAAGGCAGTGTTTCCTAAAGTTCAGTTATTTGTATAATATCTTCATAATTTGGGCCATATTCTTCAAGACATGTACCATGGAAAAGATGTATCACGGAAAAGAAAGCAGGTATTTGCTACAGACACTACCTATTTTATTTCACCCTAGTTCCAGTTATTTTCTGAAATTTCTGGTTTATTTTGTTAGCTCTATTTCCATACCCCACATTTAAATAAAAAGTCTCAGCTATTAAAGTTAAAAGGTGTTTGTTCTTCTACCACCTAATATTAATTCATATTCTAGCAGTGGTTTATTCATAGCCTTTTGAGAAACCACGCTCAGAGCCCAGTCCCAGCAGCCCTCAGATACTCTCACTCACCTATGAATGAAGTATTGCTCCAATCTTTACATGTACAGGAAAGTCTTAAAAGGTTTAAAATAATTTAACTGTAAAGAACCAAGCATCTCGTCCCAATGACCTTTGACAAGGAAATACGGAATTGGTGACTTTAAATGTCTTCGTTCACCTCCTCCACACTTCCAGAATTAAACCTAAATTGAAGCAGAAGGCCCCAGACCACCTCCAGGATCACTTTCTATGTTATACAGCGGGAAAATCCTTAAATCTACATAATTCAATTTGCCAAGATAACTCAGACTAAAATGAGGCAGACATTACTTCTAAATTACTGACATAAACATCTCTATCCATAGATTTGCTGCAGGAGAATAAGCCTTAGTACTACGGGTGACATTTTCTAATTTGTTTAAAAGTCTACCTTGTATGTGGTTTGTTTTATTGTGTTACATTTTACCCAAGTTATTTCTACTTCATGTCTGATTTGGGGTTTAGAAGAAAACAGATAATTGGCCTAAGTGCTAGTAAGTATATAATAAGGATATGTATGCTGTTATTTGATACCACCAAGACACAGGAGGAAGGGAAAAAGGATTGCCCTCAACCTTTAGAATATTTCTGAAATCCATCTTTACATTGAAAATAATACCTGGATTAGTAGGCATTTGAGGAGCAAAGCTTAATAGGGCAGCATTTGTGTTTCAAATTATTTTGTATCTGGTCTCAAAATAATAAATCAAGTTCACTGAGGAAATTGAATAGTATCTGGATATTATTAGTACTTTGCACATGAAATAATACAGATGGTAATTTGGGAAATGTTTAATTGGTCCATGATCTATTTGAAACTTTCATTTTTATTCACTTAAAATGGTAATTTTTAATCTCTTAAGTGATCAAGCCTTTCCATGTCTCTTTTCAGAATTACCAACTGTTCTTCTCTATCCACAGTATCCATGAAATAGAGGTATGTGAGTAATGCAGCTTTATAGTCTCACTAAAACTTACCACTGTTATGTGATTAAACCTCAGTATAAATAACTATATCACGTTAATCATGTATTTCAGTTTTCCACCAAGATGAAAATATACAAATAAACTATGTGACTAACAATATTTTACTTTCAGGTTTTGCTATGATTACACATAAAACTATCCCCAATGAGTGTATACAAAGAGATCCATACACATTCTGAGAACAAGTTTACAGGAAGCCCACAGTTTCCTTGGAGTAAAAAAAGGAACCAAAGTATTAGGTCACCATAATATAGAAATGTATGTGGTAATGACGGAAAGGGCACAAGATTGTCACAGTAGTGAGGAGAAAACAATTGTCCAATTTATGAGATTTCTTAGGAAGGTAATTTCAAATTTGTAATATTAAATGACTTCTCTTATGACTACCATAAAATGCTAACAGCAGCTATGAATTAATACAGGTGACTATATATAAAACACTAATCCTACAGCAGGTCCTTAGTATATATTTTACACATAATATATTATTTCATCTTTCTAACAACCCTATGAAGTAAATATTATGATTCCCTCCACTTACAGATAGTGAAGCTAAGGTTTAGAAAAATTAAGTAGTTACCAGAGCCTCCTAGCTAGTTAACAACAGGGTGAGAACTCAAACTAGATTTGTCTACTTCCAACAACTGAAGTCTTGACCACCAAGCTGTAGATCACTCTTTGAGCAAGTCCTTCAGGAATTGTGAGGAGAGTATAAAGCAGCCTGCCACAAACCTGACATCGCTTTAAAATTTTGAATTTTATCATTTAAATTCCTATGAATCCTGTCTTGACTCAAAAACAACAGTAAACGTTTATTTTAATGCTCAAGCTTTGCAAACTCTTCAAAAAAAAAATTGGAGTTACATTTTCACACTTTCCATGAAGACAGTGACATGTATCCACTGGCTTTACGTGCCTCTATGACACCTCTATAGTTTGAGAATGTCAGCTAAATGATATATGAGAATTACAAAAACACATACTATGAAAGAAAATAAAGTTTTCAATAAAGGTGAGGCATTCAAAACAGAGGAAAATAAAAAGTGGAAAATATTTGAAGTCATGAATGAACAAAGTTAGCATAGTAAAGCCTTATCATCTGTGACTTTGGCAATCATGTTTTTATTTGTCTATAGAATGGTTATATATAACTGCATAAAAATTTTAACTGCATGCATATATTTCTATATAGAATAGTTCCAAACCCTGTAAGCAAAATAGTCTACCAGAATTATTACTTCCCCACTTTTCTGGACCATTTAAATGAGTCTAGGAGATACTGTAGGTATAAGGCATCTATTTAAACCCCATGCTCTCAATATGTGGATAGAAATGTAGAAATACATGTTCTTCAGGATCTTCATAATTTGTGGGTGTGCCAAGTAGTATGTTTGGCTGAGACTTACTAAAATTGCAAAAAAGAATTTAAGTGTAAGAAATCAAATTTCAAGTCAGAAAGGGTTGGCTTGAAAACTTAAAAAGAAAATCACTTTGCATAACATAAAACTTCTAGGAGAATGTGCCTTAGCAGATTACATCACTTCAGCAATATTTCCTGAACAACTAAAAGTGATTCCAGAGAAAAGTTATCTACCTCTGTGTGTGTGTGTGTGTGTGTGTGTGTACACAAGCGTGCTTAACTAGTGCTTTGGTTTTAATGCGATGAATCAATTTAAAGCAGATTTCTAACTCAGACTGATCTGGTTCACTATGGAGGTGAATTTTTATTACAATTTTTTTACAAGGTTTAACTTTAAAAAATACATTAAATGCAATTCTTTTGTATCCTCTTGGTCTAGTCAACTGTAGTGTTGCCCAACACTGTACTTTTCAGTATATAAAACCTATGGTTGGCAATGGATCACTGTGCAAAAAATAGATGCCAGGATAACACAGTCTGCTGAAGCTGTGGGACATGGATTTGGACCCAAGATTTTTAAAATGCAATCGATTACATAATTCAGGGCATCCAGGAGATAATAATAAACCAGTGACAGTTAGTACATTCTTTCTCCCCAGGCTTGATTTCTCATCTCAGGCTCAAAGTGTTTGGAGTGATCTCTGACGTCTCCCTACTTCAGGTTCCATATTTAATAATCAAGTCCTGTAGTTCCACTGTCATGGATCTTTCAAATCAATTTCTTCCTTTCTATTCTCATTGCCACCACCATATTTCAGACTTGCATTATCACAATCTGTTCTGTCACAATACAGGCTTCACGCTAATCAATCCTGAAAATGCCATCAGGTTAATCTTCATAAAATGCAATTCTGGACATGTCACTCACCTGCTCAGAATTTTTCAACAGCTCCTCAATGCCCAGAGAATAAAGTCTATACTTCTTAGTTTAAAACTCAAAGTGCTCCCTGTATTATAACTATTGGTGAATGTTTGGTTCCTTCCTAGATGGTGGGACCAAGCTTTTCCTTTATGCATACACAGTAACTGGCATAGAAATTTACACATAGAAGCGTGTATTAATTCTTTTAGATTCTATCATGACTCGTGTATCTACTTTTCTCAATTCCAACTAACATTTAATTATCATAGGGTTATGCTCTCTTACTTTTAATTTTCCCTGGACCATCATATTCATTACTTCAGAAATTTTTCTATTATACTTTTTCAGAATTAAGTATCAGAGATTAGTTTCTCAAAAGTAGCCTTCACTGTTTTTTTTTATATTATTGATAAGAAAAAAGAAGAGAAGACATTCTATTACTTATCTGTGGAGCATAAAATCCTTGAGATCAGAGATTGACTCTAATCTGAAGTCCTCCTCAATCTACCTTTACATTCTTCTTCAATTTCTCAGCAACCTTACATGAGTCCAACAAATGTGTTCACTAACTTCTGAATGTCCAGCCTTGGAGAAATTAGATAAGAGAAGAAAGTGTCAAATGATATTTCCAAAGGCCACCTCTGTCAGAACTAATCACTGTATTTTGCTGTGAGTTAGCTTATACTGCTGTATTGACAGCCCACCAATCTGGGGTTGTTTATCAGTCTCCCTCTCCCTGCACAGAGAATGATTACAGGTGAATTTCCACATGGATAATTTGGAAGGGAGATCACTTATCAGACCACCTGTGCTCAATTCAGAACTAAAAATACTATCGGGGCCCCATCAATGTCAAATAGCACTAAGAATAATAATAACTAACCTCTTCCTAGTACCTGTGCTCCTGAGCACACACACTTGAATTTTTTTCCAATTACAATTCAAGAACATTTCAGTTCCCTTTATTCAGGACCATTATTCAAGCTCTTCTGGAAATGTTTTATTCAGGTTGCACATCTCTTCTCCACGATCTCTGATTTAGTATTCAGCTCCCTAATAATGAGTAGAAATTGGGGTCTGAAAGAGAAAAACACCATTTTCTTAAATGATGACTGCTACAGGCACACATTGTCTTAATCTGAAAAGAAATAAAAAGGAAACGCTGAAACAGTTTCCTAAACTGCTAAAATGCTTGGGCTTTGAAAACAAAGAAAAAAGCAAATTACAATACAACTCAACTACATTTTTTAAACATCCATGATCACATCTTTGACATTATAGCATAAAGACATGAGTAACATCAAAAACTGGTTTGAAAGGATTTTAGTGGTGTTCTCTAGGCAAATGTAGGCCCTAATGAGACACACATTGTGGGTATAAGTCAAAAAGTAGAAAATACCTTTTCTTTTTGTGGTGGTGGTGGCTGTGGTTGCTGTTGCCATTGATAATAAAGAAAAAGGCCTGATCTCTCTAGAAAAGCTATGTTGAACCTTTTCCCTGAGCCATAGTTTACTCTCCTATTCACACCTGAGGACACTGGCACAGCCTCTTAAGCAATGTAATGAGATCTGAAAAAAACAAAAACAAAGAACTTTCCAAAATAAAGCAGCACTGTTTATCCCCAGCTCAGGGAACTGGGGAAATTCACAGTGAGGCTTCCCTATTTTTAACTGTGGAGGAGGCTGTTTTACTTTGCCTCCTTCATAAACCCGTATCTACTTGGCCACTCTTGGGAAAAACAGAACTAAAAACAGCCAGTCCTGGAGCATCTGACTACTTCAAGGACGGAGTGCTTTTAGGGCCCAGCTGAGGCAACAGGGAACTCACAGCCGAATGACTGCTTGCTAAGGGAGCACTGAAAGGACAGGATGGACACAGAAGCAATGTGGACAAGGGTCTTGGTGAGGGTATCTGCCAACCTGACAATGTCTTGTCCTGGAAATTGGGATGCATTTAGAACCACCTTATTTTTAAATGACCACCATGAAAAGAGCTGTTAAATATTAAACAGGTGTGTGCTATCCATGATTATATTTGGATCTCCCAACTTAGTGGTGTCAGTAGAACTAATGAATGAGACAGATAAAGTGGCATACTTCCTGCATGGATTAAGATTCTGTATGAAAGCCAAAATAAAGTGCTGCACACCTGCCACATTTGAGGAAACATAGTTATGATTCCTAAGATGCTTATCTAAACCTTCTGGTCTTAATTCTCCAATGGATCAGCTGAAAAGATTTCAGGTATTTGTTAAGTTACTGAAAGTGACAAAAGCTTCTGGGGGCAAATATCAGTTCCAAATCTCTTACTCAGGCTAGCTTCAAAATTACATTTACTGTGACTCCTGAATGTGTGATCTGCTAAGATCACTGACATATGTTAATTACTGTAAAATTAAAAACTAACAGTGACTTAGAATGAATTAAAAAATGGCTTAAAAAAACTCCAGTTCCAATGTTCTACACTTGAATTAGTTAAATATTAAAATACATACATAAACTGTATTTGGCAGGTGAAATAAAAACTTGCAAAATATTTTGAAATTTTCCCCCAGAATTTAAGCTATCTTATAAACACTATCTTTTCTTCCTTTTTTTCTTTGATATAAGTTAAGACTGTAATTGAGCTTTTTCTGAAAACATCTCAGCTCAGTAATTCAAAAAAATCTTCTGCCCCATTCACAATGTTTTGCTATGCATTATACAGTGTAAAATATCTAAGACATTATAAAAATGTATTCTGTGAGTGGAAATCACATATTCAGAAAAACACAAATATAATATATAGTTAATTGCCATAAGAGAGACATAAAATAATTGAAGAAATAAAAAAATTTTAATTAAAAATTATGTTTTCAAAATTAAAGGCAATATTGAGACACATCTCAGACAAATGGAAGAATTTCAACAGAGATAAAAGGTTAGGTCTTCTTGTAGAAAGAGAATATTTTAAGCAATATTAAAACAGGTATAATAAAATTATCTTTCTAGACCGGTTAGGGTCTCAGATTGCCTGGAACAAAGGGTACATAAAGAGAATGTAGTTCATTAAAATGCAAAGGACAACAATACAATAAAGGAGGTAAGCTCCATGACATTAGTCTTGGCCATATTTTTTTGGATGTGACTCCAAAGACAATGACAACAAAAGCAAACATAAACATAGAACTACATCAAACTAAAAAGCTTCTGCACAGCAAAGGAAACCATCAACAAAATAAAAAGGCAACCCATTGAATGGTGGAAGATTTTTGCAAATCATATGTCTGTTAAGGGGTTATACAAAATATATAAAGAACTCATACAACTCAATATAAAAAAAAAAACTAGATTAAAAAATGGGCAGGGGATTGGAAGAGTTTTTTTTTTTTAAAAAGACGTACAGATGGCCAACAGTCACACGAAAAGATGCCCAACATCACTAATCATCAGGGAAATGCAAATCAAAACAACAATGAGATATTACCTCACACCTGTCAGAATTCTATTATCAACAGGACAGGAAACAATAAATGCTGGCAAGGACGTGGAGAAAGGCAACCTTCACGTGCTGTTGGTAGTAATGTAAATTGGCACAGCCAGTACAGAAAATAGTATGGAGGCTCCTCAAAAATTTTTAAATAACTACCATATGATCCAGGAATTCCTCTCATGCATATTTATTGGAAGAAAATGAAAACACTTATTTGAAAAGAGAGGAGGGAGAAGCAAGATGACGGAGTAGAAGGACGCTCGTAGCTCACCCTCTCCCACAAATGCACCAAAACTCACATCTACGGACCCACTCAGCCAACCAGAGCACCTGCCGAACTCCGACAGAACATCACCCTCTTCGAAAGACAAAGACACCAAAAATCTGGTAGGAGAAAAGGAAAAAAGAAAGAAGAAAAAGCAAAACAGTGCAGGACCGGGCCCGTGGGGAACGAGGGGCAAAGGAGGACTGGCGCTTGCTCGCTGGGTCTCCCCTCTCCAACTGAGAGGCCAGCGGGACAGAGGAGGAGCCTCTGAGGCTCACATCTGCCCGGAGCACCTGGGGGCCCTGCAACCTCCTAGTCAGGACTGAGACTTGTTTAAAGCCCGAGGCAGATAGGATCTGTCTGCCCTCGCACCTCAGAGGCCCCAGTGCGGATTCAGGTCTCGGCACTGCCCCCGCCCGGGGGCTGCACACAGGAGGATATGGCAGCTGTGGCTGCGCCCTGCCTGTCTTCTCGCGAGAAGCGCCAGTAATGGCGCCGCGGGTCTGAGAAGACAAAGGCTACGGCGCTCCTCCCCCCAGGGCATACATGCAATGCTGCTTTGCTTTTTTTTTTTTTTTTTTTTTTTTTTTTTACCGTAACTTATGGGGAGCCCAGGTTGTTCTGCTCTGTATCCCCTCCCAGCCACGGTGCACAGCACCCTGCAGTCCCCAGGGCTGCCTCAGTGCAGCCGCCCCAATCCTCCGCCCGGCTCTGGCAGCCTGGCCCAGCCTCCAGCTGCCAGCTCCCGTCTCGGGCTGGGTGTCACAGAGACCCTTTCTGCCCATTTAACTTAGGTCTGTCGCTCAAGGGGTGCTGCCAAGACAAACAAGGAGCTAAGTTTTGGAATGGAGCAGGGATGGGGCGGTTCTGCGGTCTTCCCCAAGCCTGCCTATGGAGCGCAGACCTGAGGCGGAGTGGGCAGCTTCACAGAGCAGCGGAGCAACCAAAGCCGGGAAGGGGCGGGCAGCCACCCCTCTTCCTGGCAGGAACGCAGCACCTGCCCGCAGTGCTGGGAGGAGGCGCGATCCACCTGCCTGCCTCCCCCAGAGTGCAGCATCTGACTGCGGCATCGGGAAGGGCAGTGACCCGCCCGCCCACAGCGAAGGAGAGCAGCGCCTGACCCAGTGTTAGGAGGGGGCGCGATCTGCTAGCCGACAGCCACTGGGAGCAGCACAGACTAGGGCGCCAACAAAGGGCCTCTGGAAACAGCAAGCTGACTTTGTGAAACAGGGCGAAGACAGAAAAACTTCTCAATAAAACCATTAAGAGCGAACAGTCTCCAGGAGAACACATCCTTTTTTTTTTTAATTTTTTTATATCTGTTTTATTTTCTATTACCTTTTTTTTTTTAACATTTTTTATTGATTTATAATCATTTTACAATGTTGTGTCAAATTCCAGTGTTCAGCACAATTTTTCAGTCATTCATGGACATATACACTATTACCTTTTTAATCTTTACTTTTTAAATAGTTGTATATGTTTACAGCTTTAACCCCTTTTAAATTTTACTTTTAAAATCTTTTTATTATTATTTTTACAAATCCAACTCCTTTCATTTTTAATTCTCTTGGTTTTGATCTCCTGTTATTGGTTATTCACAGGTTTCAAATATGGTTTTCTGATTTTCTTCTCCTTTTTATTAAGGTTTTTAAAAGATGTTTCAACTTGATTGCTATTCTGCTTCAACTTGCTCTTCCATTATTGATTATACACTGTTTTCAAACCTTTTTTTCTCCCTTCTTCTAAAATTCTCTTTAATCTTTTGTTAAAATCTGTTCTATTTTCTATTACCTTTTAAAAATTTACTTTTTAAACAATTGTATATGTCTCCAGTTTTAATCCCTTTAAAATTTTTCTTTTAAAATATTTTTATTTTTATTTTTACAACTTTTAAAAATCCACCTCATTTGATTTTTCTTTCTCTTGGTTTTGATCTCCTGTAATTGATTATACACAGGACTCAAATATTGTTTTCTGATCTTTTCTCCTTTTTTAAAAGTTTTTAAAAGACGTCTCAATGCAACTGCTATTCTGCTTCAACTTGCTCTTTTATTATTGATTATACACTATTTTCAAACCTTTTTTTTCTCCTTTCTTTTAAAACTCTCTCGCTCTTTTTTTTTTTTTTAACTTTTATTCCTGCATAAGCTTTAGATAGAAACTCCTTCAGGACCACAATAGATAACTGATACTCCATAAGCCACAGTGCCAGAGAGATATGAGAAAGGTGAACTGATACTCCATAAGCCACAGTGCCAGAAAGATATGAGAAAGCAGAGAAACCACTCCCAAGTAATAAAGCAAGAGAAATCCCCTGAAAGCATGATCAATGAAATAGACATTGATGGCCTACTAGATCAATATTTCAAAAAAGGAGTGATCAAAATACTGAAGGAACTAAGAGACAGTGCTTAGAGATATAAAATTTGTCAAAAACAAAATTGAAGCTATAAAGAAGAGCCAAGTAGAATTGGTAAACTTATTGGCTGAAATGAGAACTGATCTAAAGGCTATACAAAGCAGGCTAGATAATGCAGAGGAACGAATAAGTGACCTAGAAGACAGGACAACAGAAAGCACCCCATCAGAACAGCTGAAAGAAAAACAAATAAACAATGAAAACAATATAAGGGACCTATGGGATAATATAAAGCATGCCAATCTTTGCATAATAGGGGTTCCAGAAGGGGAAGAAAGAACAAAGGGGATTGAAAAGGTTTTTGAAGAAATCATGACTGAAAACTTCCCAAATCTAAAGAAGGAATCAGATATCCAAGTACAAGAGGCTCAGAGGGTCCCAAACAGGAAGAACCTGAACAGACCCACACCAAGACATATCATAATCAAGACAGCCAGAGTCAAGGATAAAGAAATGATCCTAAAGGCAGCAAGAGGAAAACAAAGAGTGAATTACAAGGGAACCCCCATAAGTCTCTCAGCTGACTTCTCTGTATAAACACTACAGGCCAGAAGGGAATGGCAAGATATATTCAAAGTCCTGAATGAAAAAAAGATGCAGCCTAGGATACTCTATCCAAAAAGGCTATCCTTTAGAATAGAAGGAGAGATAAAGAACTTCATAGACAAGCAAAAAATAACAGAGTTTAACAACACTAAACCCATGCTAAAAGAAATATTGAAAAGTCTAGTCTAAATAGAAAAGAAGCAGGATGCAACAAAAATGAGCAACTCATAACTGGAAAGGTGATAACTACCATGAATTCCAAATAGAATAAATACAAAATTGTAAAAGAAGAAATCTAAATCATTAAGAGTGGGAGAGGGAAACAAGAAAATATAGAGTAATTTTTCTTTTTTCTTTTTATTTTAAATTTTTTGTTCTTGGTAGGATGGGTTTGAGATTACATTACTATCTGTTTAGTACAAACAGTTATAGTAGCAGGTTAATACACTTACAAAACAGGGTAACCACAAGCCAAAAACTTACAAGGGAGTCACAAAAGCTAAATAAAATCCAAAATAATACAAAGAAAAATTACCAAACCACAAAAGGAAGAAGAAAGGAACAAAGAAGAAATACCAAATCAACTGCAAAAATAAATTCAAAATGGCAATAAACACTCATCTATCATTAATTACTGTAAATGTTAATGGACTAAATGCCCCAGTCAAAAGATACAGAGTGCAGACTGGATAATAAAGCAAGAACCTTCAATATGCTGCATACAAGAGACCCACTTCAGGGAGAAGGACGCATATAGATTGAGAGTGAAAGGATGGAAAAGGATATTCCATGCAAATGGAAAAGCCAAAAAAGCAGGTATAGCAGTACTGATTTCAGACAAAATTACACTTTAAAACAAGGGCCATAAAGAAAGATAAAGAAGGACATTTTATAATGATTAAAGAGGTAATACAAGATGAGGCTATTACAATCATTAATATACATGCACCCAACATAGGAGCACCTAAGTATACAAAACAACTACTAACAGAGATAAAAGGTGAAATTGATGGGAATCAAACCAAAAGCTGGTTTTGAAAGAGTAAATAAAATCAGCAAACCTCTGGCCAAACTCACAAAGAAGAAAAAAGAAAGAGCACAAATCAGCAAAATAAGAAAGGAAAATGGAGAAATTATAACAAACAACATAGAAATACAGAATATCATACGAGAATATTATGAAAAACCATATGAAATCAAACTGGATAACCTAGAGGAGATGGACACATTTCTGAAAACATACAGTCCACCAAGACTGAATCAAGAAGAAACTGACCCTTGAACAAACCGATCACTAGAAATGAAATCAAATTAGCAATAAAAAACCTCCCCACAAATAAAAGTATAGGACCAGACGGCTTCACTGGGGAATTCTACCAAACATACAAAGAAGAACTCATACCAGTCCTCCTCAAACTCTTCCAGAAGACTGAAAAGAGGCAATACTCCCAAACTTATTTTATGAAGCCAACATCACCCTGATACCAAAACCAGGCAAAGACACCACCAAAAAGAGAATTACAGACCAATATCACTGATGAACATACATGCAAAAATCCTTACCAAAATACTAGCAAATAGAATCCAACAGCACATAAAAAAGATTATACATCATGATCAAGTGGGGTTCATCCCAGGGACACAAGGCTGGTTCAACATATGCAGATCAATCAATGTAATACATCACATCAACAAGAGAAAGGACAAAAACCACATGATCATCTCAATAGATGCAGAAAAAGCTTTTGATAAAACTCAGCACCCATTTATGACAAAAACTCTCACCAAAGTGGGTATAGAGGGAACATATCTCAACATAATAAAAGCTATATATGACAAACCTACAGTCAGCATAGTACTCAACGGTGAAAAACTCAAAAGCTTCCCACTAAAATCTGGGACAAGACAAGGATGCCCACTATCACCACTCCTATTCAACATAGTCTTAGAAGTCCTAGCCACAGCAATCAGACAAGAGAAAGAAATAAAAAGGATCCAAATTGGAAAAGAAGAGGTAAAAGTGTCACTATATGCAGATGACATGATACTATATATAGAAAACCCTAAAAGGTCCACACAAAAACTACTAGAAATAATCAAAGAATTCAGCAAGGTAGCAAGTTACAAGATTAACGTTCAAATATCAGTTGCATTTCTTTATACTAATGATGAATCAACAGAAAAAGAAAGTAAAGAAACAATCCCCTTTAAAATAGCACCCAAAGTCATAAAATACCTAGGAGTAAATCTAACTAAGGAGGTGAAAGACTTATACATGGAAAACTATAAAGCACTGATTAAGGAAATTAAAGAAGACTTTAAAAATGGAAAGATATCCCATGCTCCTGGATTGGAAGAATCAATATTGTTAAAATTGTCACACTGCCCAAGGCAATCTACAGATTTAATGCAATCCCTATCAAATTACCCAGGACGTATTTCACAGAACTAGAACAAATCATAATAAAATTTCTATGAAACCACAAAAGACCTAGAATTGCCAAAGCATTACTGAAGAAAAAGAAAGAGGCTGGAGGAATAACTCTCCCAGACTTCAGACAATACTACAGAGCTACAGTAATCAAGATAGCATGGTATTGGTACAAAAACAGATATGTGGACCAATGGAACAGAATAGAGAGCCCAGAAATGAACCCACAAACTTTTGGTCAACCAATCTTCAATAAAGGAGGCAAGAATATACAATGGGATAAAGACAGTCTCTTCAGCAAATGGTGTTGGGAAAACTGGACAGCAGCATGTAAATCAATGAAGCTAGAACACTCTCTTACACCATATACAAAAATAAGCTCAAAATGGATCAAAGACTTAAACATATGACAAGATACAATAAACCTCCTAGAAGAAAATATAGGCAAAACATTATCTGACATACATCTCAAAAATGTTCTCCTAGAACACTCTACTCAAGTAATAGAAATAAAAGCAAAAATACACAAATGGGACCTAATGAAAATTACAAGCTTCTACACAGCAAAGGAAAACCATAAGTAAAACAAAAAACCTACGGAATGGGAGAAAATTTTTGCAAATTAAACCGACAAAGGCTTGATCTCCAGAATATATAAGCAGCTCACATGATTTAATAAGAAAAAAACAAACAACTCAATCCAAAAATGGGCAGAAGACCTAAACAAGCAATTCTCCAAGGAAGAAATACAAATGATCAATAGGCACACGAAAAAATGTTCAATATCACTAACTATCAGAGAAATGCAAATCAAAACTACAATGAGGTATCACCTCACACCAGTCAGAATGGACATCATTCGAAAATCCACAAATGACAAATGCTGGAGAGGCTGTGGAGAAAAGGGAACCCTCCTACACTGCTGGTGGGAATGCAGTTTGGTGCAGCCACTGTGGAAAATAGTATGGAGATTCCTCAAAAGACTAGGAATAGACTTACCATATGACCCAGGAATCCCACTCCTGGGCGTATATCCAGAAGGGACCCTACTTCAAAATGACACCTGCACCCCAATGTTCATAGCAGCACTATTTACAATAGCTGAGACATGGAAACAGCCTAAATGTCCATCAACAGATGACTGGATAAAGAAAGGTGGTATATTTATACAATGGAATACTCTTCAGCCATAAAAACCAACCACATAATGCCATTTCCAGCAACACAGATGTCACTGAAAAATGTCATTCTAAGTGAAGTAAGCCAGAAAGAGAAAGAAAATACCATATGAGATCACTTATATGCGGAATCTTAAAAAAAAAATACAAAACAGAAACAGACTCATATACATAAAATAGAAACTTCTGGTTGCCACGGGGACGGGGAATGAGAAGGGACTGGGATTTCAAAATGTAGAATACACAAATAAGATTTTACTGTGTAGCACAGGGAAATATATACAGGATCTTGTGGTGGCTCACAGAGAAAGAGAATGTGACAATGAATGTATGTATGTTCAAGTATAACTGAAAAATTGTGCTCTACACTGGAATTTGACACACCATTGTAAAAGGACTATAACTCCATAAAAATGTTTATATATAGAAAAATAAATAAATAAAATGGGTGACACAGCAAAAAAAAAAAAAAAAAAAAAGAAAAGATATATGCACCCTTATATTTATTGAAGCATTATTCACAATAGCCAAGATACGGAAGCAACCTAAGTTTGCATCAACAGATAGATAAATGAATAAATATGATGTAATGTTTATATATAGCATACTATTATGGAATGTTATTGGAATATTACTGTCATAAAAAGAATGAAATCTTGCCATTTACAGTAACATGGATGGACCTAGAAGGTATTATGCTAAGTGAAACAAGCCAGAGAGAGAAAAAACAGAACAAAAGAACAAACATAGCAAAAGAGAAATAGATTCCTAGACACAGAGAACAAACAGGTGGTTACCAGAGGCACGGGTGGAGGAGGCAGTGAAATAGACAAAGGAAATTAAGAGGTACAAACTTCCCGTAACAAAATAAATGAGGGATAAAATATACACAGACATTCATGATGATCATTTTGTAATATATAGAAATATCAAATAATTATGTTGTACACCTAGAGCTTAACATGATGTTGTAGATCAATTATAATTAAATTTAAAATATATGTAGATACTGGAAGAAAATGTATCAAAATGCTAATGCTAGTTATCTCTGCAGGGTGGGGATTATGGATGATTATTAATTTTTACCTTAAGCTTTTATGTATTTCTAGTTGACTATAATGAACAAGTGTCACTTGTAAAATTAGAAAGAAAACAATAAATCTCATTACAAATGAAAAGAATAAGAGAAATGGATAATTGTTTACAATGAGATCTGAAATCACATCATTATATGTTCAATAAAATCAAGTATTTATTTTTTAAGTTTACTCTCCCCATTTCTATTATACGTACTTTGGGGGGAATACAATAACATGAAGCATCCAAATAATGCAATTTAATAATTCCACAACGTAAAGGTATATCAATCATGTTGTACACCTTAAATATATGCAATTTTATTTGTCTATTATATCTGAATAAAGGTTGAAAAATAAATAAATACTGCAAAAAATGAAAAGATAAGATAAAGGCACCTCTATGTTTATTACAGTGTTATTTACAATAGCCAAGATATGGAAACAACATAAGTGACCATCTGCGGATCACTTCATCAACACACACACAAACACACATGGTAGAATATTACTCAGTCATAAAAAAAGAATGAAATCTTGCCATATGTGACAATATGGATAGACCTTGTGGGTATTATGCTAAGTAAAATATGTAAAAGACAAATACCATATGATTTCACTTATATGTGACATCCAAGAAAAACAGAACAAATGAAAAACAAAATGCACAGATACAAAGAACAGATTGGTGGTTGCCAGAGAGGAGAGGGGCTGAGGAATGGATGAAATGGGTGAAAGGGATCAAAAAGTACAAACTTCTAGTTATAAAATAAGTATGTCATGAGGATGCAATGCAGAATGTGTGATTATAGTCAATAATATTGTATTGCAAATTTGAAAGTTGCTAAGAAAGTAAATCTTAAAAGTTCTCATCACAAAAAGAAATATGTAACTTTGTATGGTGGCAGATGGTAACTAGACTTATTGTGGTGATAATTTCACATGTACAAATGTCATGCCGAATCATTATGTTGTACACTTGACACTAATATAGTGTATGTCAGTTAAACTTCAATTTTAATAATGCAAATGACAATGGGAACAGGAGCACAGAGCCTTTAGCCATAAGGATGAGTACAAAATATGTTCTGTAAGCTGTGGAGAATTATTAACATGAATTTTTTACTAATTCACTTTATCATTTTATTTAACAAATAATACACAATAATACAAGATTATAAAATATAATAAATGTTACATGATATATCACCATGGTTAACATTTTAGTGTATGTCATTTAAAAAGAAATATTTATAAAATGAGACTATACTAAGTATCATGTTACCTGCTTTTAAGTTATACATATATATCTGTTTAAAATATACTGAAAGTCCTTACATAATACACTTCATACCTTTAAATAACTGCATAAAATTTTATGGAATGTATCCTAATTTATTTGTGACAATTTCTATATTGTTACCTATTTATATTGCTTTTTATTATTATTATATAGAGATACAAAAAACAAATATTTTTTAAGTACCCACCATGTGCCAGACACTGTTCTAGATTGCATAAAACAAAATAAAAGAGACTAATTCCCTGCTCCCATGGAACTGAACATTTTGGAGTTACAATAACATAAATCTTTAGTATCAATTTGCTTGTATCTTTACAACAAACTCTGGATGCGAAGTTTCAGTACCAAAAAATTAAATGTTTTTAAAGGTACTGATGCATAACCAAAAGCTGTGCATAAGCGTACGTGCCTCCCCATACCTCTGATGCTATGGAGTATTACCAAACTTTCTGGCCTTTGTCAAAAAGGATGTAAATTACATACCTTGCTTTATAATGTATGTTTTTACTTTGCCAGTGATTATGAACATTTTCACTTCTACTATTATTGGTTATTCTTTTGCAAGTATGAAATGCCTAGGTATCCCACTGACATAAAGATTTTCATTTTTATTTCCTATTCATTGATGACATTTCATTTTAAGTTAAGAACATTCTTTGTCAGGCGTATATTTTTCAAATATTTTCCCGAATTCGTCACACATATATGTATGTAAGTATATACATACATTTTAGTGTACATGTTTTTTTTTTAACTTTTTGTGATTAATTTTGCTAGAGAGGTTTATAATGATTTTGGCTTTTGGTGTTGTTTCAAAATGACTTACTAATGTCAGTATTGATATAATTTACTTATATTTTTCTCTAGTACTGTAAAATATGTTTTATATATAAGTCATCAACCAATTTATGCTGCATGATGTAGGAGTCAACAAAATTGCTTTTCCAAGAGGCGAACCCCCTATTTTCATATCATTAATTGACTATCATTTTTCCTCAATGATTTGTTCTCAAACAGATAAGTGCTTCTCTACAAAGGCATTCTTTCTCTAACATATAGTGTTCAAATTTTTAAAATATAGTTTATTAAAACTGTTTTCCCCATATACATCCCCAAATACTTTAGGAAACCCTGTTTAGGATTAAGGCTGATATTACAGAATTCTGAAGTACCCCCCTATTTTATTCCTAAAAGCTGATGATTCCAAAAGACACTATTTGTTTTTTTTCTCCTAAACATTTAATACCCATAACTTATTTCCTATTCTAATATGAATATATTGGCCAAATCTTTTAACAGACTATAGCTAGAAAAAGAGATAGTAGCTGCTTACAGATAAGAGTTCTACTTGTAATTTAAAATTCATGCTATCTGTGTGAACCCCGGAACCTAGCAAACACCTCCACATACCCATTAAACAGAAATTTTAGCAAAGACCTAGTACAGGTAAGTCATGTTCTTGAAGGAGCCATTAACTCTAGTATCCTGATATTTCATTAATGATAAATAAAAGAATTCCCAGGTGAGAAATGATACTATGAAAACCAGGCTGGGAAAATGGAGGCATAGGTAACTTAACTATTTTCTTCTTCTTTATTTTTTTTTTTGTAACATCCTTATTATATAGTCTTTCTTTTTCCTCCCCAAGGTTTTGGTGTAAAGACTTTCAAATCGTATTAACACATATAGCTGATCTAGGAAGAGTTTAAATTCTGTCCTTAAATGACTGAATCTAACCCAGAAGCCATACTGCAGCAGGGGAACATATCAGAATTACCAGGGGATTTTTAAAACTAAATACAGCCCCCAACACATGCCTCATACAATGGAAATCTTCCTATACTTCCCACTTGTCATTAATACCCACTACAAAGTAAGCCATTGCTTTTGATGGAAATGGATCAAATTTCTAAGGTGTGTTGAGAATCGTTTTTGTACTAACCAAGAGACTGAGAAAGACCTTTAAATTAACCAAGAGTTTAATTATGTAATCATTCGATGATCATTTTTTGAGACTTTTTTGACCTGCCTAGCATCTAGCCTCCAGGAATACAATAATGTGGACAGACATAGTAATAAATAACCTAGCAAGTTCAGCATGGAGAATAGACACAGCATTAGATAAACCAGCATCAGCATGGAGAGATCCATGACAAGCATAAAACAGAGCATCAGGGGACGATGCAGAAATAATACTAACCCAGGCTTGGTGGGTCAGGAGAAAATGTCCAGTGGGACTGGCATCTATGTTGAAACCTAAATGAGGTAATGAATTAGGCAAAAAGCAAGAGAATTAAGTCCTCAGCAGAGGCAACAGCCTATATTAATGTCCAGAAGTGAGAAATTATATCATTTTTCAAGAACTAAAGAAATTTAGAATGACCAGAGTGTAGAACTCATGTGGAAAAAAAACAAAGGAGATTGAGAGGTACAGAGATAAATGATGAGGCTAGAGAAGTGAAGAGGGGTCAGATCAGGGGTCCTCTAAGCCATGTAAAGATGTCTGAATTCTACCAAGAGAACATAGAAGAACAAATGAACATTTTAAGCAGGACAGAGACCTAAGTTTTTACTTTAGAAAAACTGATTGCAACGTGCAAAACATAGGAGAGGAGGGGAAGTCCAGAATCAGGAAAATAAGTTCATATTCAGACTTGTTTTGTGTTTACTTCTGAATGAAAGTTCAAGTAGGTAATAAACAATAAGAACTCTCCGGCTACCCATTGATTACTCTGTGAATTGCTTAGTTAAAACACAGTGTCCTAATTGTTACACTTAATAATTGCACTGTTAATAATCTAAGTTGTTTGCTATCTAAGGTTTAACACTCAAAGAATTGATTAAATTGGGTAACTTCCCTCTTGGATGGAAGCAGTAACCTTCAGTAGAATGCTAACTACCTCTGAGAATTATGTTTAACTCAGACTTTCTTTGCCATAGGCAGAAGTAATTGATTTTAGGCTGGGTGAACTGTTTCTTAATACATATGCCCACAGGGAGAATGTCATTTTAATAAGGTGCTTCTAAAAGCCACATTCTACTTAAAACAGAAAGTTTCCCCTTTGTCTTCACAAGCAAAAACTGAAGGAGCCCTGTTTGTCCTTAAGCTTGTAGTAAACAACTGGGAAGTAACGTGATACTGAGTCGGCAGTGTGAAAAATATCTCTTTGCCAATTCAGCTATCTATGTTTTGCTTTTTGTTTTTAGCTACAGCTTTCCTAGAAAAAATACGTCCACGTTTAGCATTCTTGAATACCACTAACTAGATTTCAGT
The DNA here is from genome assembly GCF_048564905.1 of Vicugna pacos. Taxonomy (NCBI): domain Eukaryota; kingdom Metazoa; phylum Chordata; class Mammalia; order Artiodactyla; family Camelidae; genus Vicugna; species Vicugna pacos. Next base: position 50,050,558 of record NC_132989.1, read on the forward strand.
CTGCTTGTATTGGTCCTTCAGCTGTTGTCTCTGCTACCACCGTGCCACAACTAAAGGAAGTGTCCAAATAATTGGACATTGTGGGGAGGAGACAATAAAATAAAAACACTTCATCGTAGAGGTCAAGGCAAAGAGATCAAGGAATCTTTTAAAAATATGAAATCATTGGTTCATCTAAGCAGTCCAATTCTGATGTTGATTCATAGATCTGACCCAGTAGAGTACGAGCACTAAGGATTGCTCAAGACTATCAGCCAAACTGTGGGGAAGCCCGTTTACACATCTACTTCCATTTGTGTTTATGCACCATCCTTTGGAAGTTTTGATTTTGCTGTATGTTTTCTAACTCATAATTATATTCACGTCATACATTAAGTTCAATTTATTTATAAATACATAAGTGTTCCTCTGTCTGGGGCTAAACTGCCTATATAATAATGTTATAGTATATAATCAAATCTACTACTCATTGCTCTCACTATGTAGCATCTAGTTTACAAAACCCCACAGACAGCCTATTTTATAGGCATTTACAAAATTAAATTTTAATTTAAAAAATAGTTGCTTTAAACTTTCAAGTTGTGGCTGGTATTACAGTCCTTTAAAAATAATTTCCCCAAACTTTAATTTATCTCAAATTGCTGATGATAACCTGGCTTATTTTACATGGAACACAAATGAAAATTTAAAAAAAAATTGTTATGAGCTATGCATTTATTTTAATGACAGTTGGAAAATAAAGCTAATACACAAACTCAGTCAACAATCAGGTTCTGGACACAAGGACTTGGCTGCCATCCCCAAGGACAAGGCCAAGTTGGACATGGAGCAGCTTGACCTCACAATCTACAAGCCCCACTTCACCTATGCCCCCCTGGAACACATGGAGCTGCCCAGAGGCGGAGAGTTCATTCATCATACATGTACCCCAATGTCCATAGCAGCACTATTTACAAAAGCCAAGATATGGAAGAAATCTAAATGTCTATTGATAGAAGAATGGATAAAGAAGATGTAATGTATTATATACAATGGACTACTACTCAACCATAAAAAAGAATGAAATAATGCCATTTGAAGCAACATGGATGAACCTAGAGATTATTACACTAAGTGAAGTAAGTCAGACAGAAAGACAAATATCATATGATATCACTTACATGTGGAATTCAAAAAGTAATACAAGTTAACTTTTTTACAAAACAGAAGACTCACAGACATTGAAACATGGACTTTCTTCCTCAGAATGAGGGGGGCAGTGCTCCTTATCTCATCCCTGGTCCTCACTGCACAGGGAAAACCCAGTCCGGGACTCAAGCACACACAGAGTTAATGTTGTGTAACCTCTCCATGCCTCCACCCCAACGTAAAGGTTCCCAGAAGAGATTAAGGAAAAATGAATATGGCAGTTAGTGGTCAGGCCTGTCAGCTGTCTTGACAATGGGTGAGCAGAACCCTCAGCTGTGGCAGGAGGAGGGTGAGGGTGGGAAGCAGCAAGGCAGGCAAGGAAAGTTCCAAGACCCTGTGTACACACAAGCACTCCCCTCCACCTGCCTTTTACAGCTTTCCCGTCACCTGGACCTCCTTTTTTGACTCTAGCAAGAGCAGGCTTCAGCTCAGGAAGATCTCCAGCAGGGAGCTTCCCTGCCCTCTAGCTCTCCCTGTCCTCTGCTTGCAACCCCCAAGCTTCAAAGCCTCTTGCTCCAACCCTGTGCCTTCCCTTGAAGCCTTGGCTTAGAGTGGAGACGTCACCTAAACAAACCCCTGCCCAGCATCAATCTCTAGGCAAAGCAGCCAGAATTCTATATTCTAGTGCCAGCCCAAGTCCTGGGCAGAACCAGGCCTTCAAACTCCCTTGGATGGGACCAAGAGGCTAGGCTACAGGAACATTTCTGAGTCCTGGCTATCAGGTCCCACTCATACCTATACTTAAAGAATGCAATTTATTGGGGCACCACCCCCTCACATTGCATTTCTCTCTATAAATAGACTCATAGGTATACCTGTCAAACTCTGGGTCTGGGTTTTGTTGCCCAGAGCCTGGGCACTATGTATGTAATAATACTGGGTAGGGGGACTTGCTTCGAATTAAAGATTGCGTTGGCCACCCCCCCATACAAAGATATATAGATATTGATAGGTATATTTACATAAACATTTTATTATTGCCAATATTTAAATAAAAGTAAAATAAGACCCAGTGAAAAAGAGTGTATTTGAAACACATGTTTTTGCGCATGTGTGTGTGTAAAGAGAGAGAGAGATAATTCAAGTACAAATGATACCCAGATAAGGCAAAAATATGCAGGTAGCTTTTTTCCTGCCCTTAGAATTAAACTGAAACATCAACTCTTCCTGGGTCTTAAGCTTGCCGGTCTTGGAACTGGAAATGAACACCATCAGTTCTCTTGGGTCTCCAGCTTGCTAAATTACCCTAAAGATCTTTGGACTTGCTAGCCTGTATCAACTTTTTATAATACATATCTTTCTAGATAAATAGATAACAGAAATGTTGGCAATAAATGTTTTATTATGCTGATGTCATTACACACATGCATGCACGCACGTGCGCGTACACACACACACTCTGTTTCTCTGCAGTTCCCCGACTAAGACACCATTATATAAGAGGACTGAGGACATCTCAGTCCATCCTGACATGAGGACCAGGAGATAGTTCATGCTTTATATGTTATCCAATGATGGAAACAACATAAAAAGAACAGTTATCTCCCAGCACAACATGGTGGCTTTGATAACACCTGCACACTTCTATAAAATGCTTACCTGAACAAAAAATTATTATTATTGAGGTAGCCAAAAGTTAAATGAGCCTTACTGATAATTGTATTTTTAATTTTATCCTCACCAAATGACTTACTTTCATGTGCTTTTAACTGTTGAGAGTGTACTTAAATAAAACTACAGAGTGTAGTGTTAAAGAGATGGTACATTTACCATTGTGCAGTAACATAAAATCAATGCCAGCTAGTCATACAGGCATTTTCAATTTCCACTGCACATGGTGCACAGCTCTTGGTTCAGTAGATAATCCAATTGTAAACACTGACTCACTGTTAACAACTCTAGGAAACAGGATTAGCAATTTCTAATTTCAAAGTAAACCTATTTCATTTTTGTCCTGCAAATAAAAACAATGTATTCAGAGATTTAGCTCTGCAGCTTTCGGAGCTTCTCAGAAACAAAAATGTTGGCAACAAATTTTTATTGAACTGATGCCATTATTGGAAACAACTAAGTGTATGTTCTTAATAGCTTTTTAAGTTTGGTATAATAATAATAATAATAATAATAATAATAATAATAATAATAATAATAATATTGAAGTTCAATTAGACGAAACTTGAAATTTGAATTTAAAAAATTTAACTGAATCTCTGAAAACTAAAAATCTTGGAAGAACCCATTATGCAATGTAATCAGGAGATAAATTTTAAAAGTTTATGTAATATTAGAAAGCTTTGTTTCCAAAACAAACGTTTTAGGCAAGATTTTAGAAATCTGGTTTATGTCTTGGAACATAGTTAAATTGAATCAATAATCTTGTAATTTGGAGGACCTGTTTATTGTACCATTTTAAAACCTATTTTCCTCTACCTTATCTGTCAGTTCCTTTAGTAGTACATTGCCTCAATCAAAACCTATAGCACTATCCTTGCAATTTCCTGTTCAAAAGAATAGAGGATGATGGCTTTATTCTTTTTTCTTCTTTTAGAGTACAAAAGTGCCACTTTGTAAGGCCATAGGTTCTCTGTCAATAATACTCATGTCTGGCTTTTAAAAAATGTTCATGCTTCAGCCCTACACCCAGGGATTTCTCTAATGGGGCTAGCTCGGAAACATTATCTAAGCTCTCCAGGGATTTATACAGTATACAGCTATAGCGGGAAATACTAGCCCAGCTTAACCAAGGAAGGGTTACTCCAAAAGGAAGCCTACGGCTATGTAACTGAGAGTTGGAACCACAGTATTTATTGTCCAAGCTTGAAGCAGAAGAACTGTACTGAATCCAAACGGCAAATAAGATCAATCAAGAGACAGAGTAAAGTTAGTGGACAGGAAAGGCAATATTGCAGATGGGAGGAGTTCTGCGGAACAGTTTTTATGACTTGTGATCATTAGCAGAAAGTAGATCCAGAAGATAACTTGAATAAGCCATTCCAGGCTGAAAAAACTAAGAATAAATATCTTCCTAGCTCCTTCTGTGGGAAACTCGACTACCTGTCCAGGCAAAGAAAGTACACTGTTCTACCACTTCAAGTTACATTTTTTTCCCATTGAAGTCATTAATCATCAACAAACTTGTTCATGTCATTCTGATATGAGTTAAAATTCTCCAAAGTGAGATTAGAGAAGGTCTGGGCCATTTATAAGTTCATGGTAGAGAGCAGTTAAAAGTCAGGCTCCAAGTCCATGACTGACCAATCCCACTCACCTTATAAATGTGTAAAGTATTTTTATAAATCTGTACTCTCACCAGATTTTGGAAGCCACTAGAATTAACTCATTTATCAATCTTTTGTTCCGTATTAGCTATATCTGGTAGGCACTCTGCAAGGCAATAGACACTCAGAAAAAGATATAGTCCTTATCCTAAAAGGTCTCACATTCTCATAAACTAGATAGAAAGTTCCCCAGCTACTAAAATATGTTTATGATACTGCTTAATTAATGATATGTTAGAAGATAAGAACAAGGTGTGAGGAGGATAAGCACCAAAGAATTTAACAACTGTGGTTGAGAGTGGATTACCTCAGACTATCAAAATGCTTCTGAAAGGAGATTATTCTTATAGGAATTCTGGAAGCAGAGAAGAGGATTAAGTCATTATAGTGCAAAGCCACAGAGAACTCAAAAAACATGCATTAAGGCATGGTCCAAACAGGAGCTGCATGTAGTAAATGACGTGGAAGAAATAGGACAAGGCAAAGATATGGCCCTTTCTTTTACACCCCAGATAGACTGAGTTCTATCTTGAAAGTAGAACATATTGAGATTTCACACAAGAGTGTGAACAATCATATTCTAAAATCAAAATAAACTAAATGAGAAGCAGACACACTAGTTATAAGGCTTAAAATAGTTAACAGTTGAGAATTAAGCTAAACAGAGCTAAGATAGCTAAGAGATAGAGTCTGTGAGTGTCGAAAGAACAGGAGTCATTGGAAAGGCATTTAGGGGTTAACAGGATTTAGTGAACATCAGGGAGGAGAGGGGCTGGAACAACAGAATGGTCCCAATTTTTAGCTTATGAAACCAAGTCAAACTGAAGTGCCATTTGCTAAGGTGATGAAATGAAATGATTCAAGACACAGGAATTAAGAGTTCGGTCTTACACAAGTTGAATTTGAGATGCTATTGGGCAGCCAAGAGGAGCTGTCTTAGAACTGCCGGAGATACGCCATGATGTTTGAGAGCAAGTCGTGCTTCAAATCAGGATTGTGGAGTCATCAATTTATGCTATTTCTTCATTATAGCCGTGGGTCTTCTCAAAAACACAGTTCTCAGCTTCTCCTTTCTGATGCAGGGGAGACCAGAGATGCAGTTGATGGTAATATTGAGGTGACAGAAAATGTGTCAGAATCCATATATTGTCACTCAATATATTTTTGAGAAGATAGTTGGGTTTCAGATGAAACCATGGAAGACAAAGAAACATGGAGTATAGTGGAAGATAAAGGTCCAAAAAGGAGGCTAAGAAAGCTCAGAAAAGTAGAAGGAAAATGGAGAAGCCAAAAGAAGAAAGCATTTCAAAGGGAGGAAAATTAAGCGGTCAACCCTCCTATCAAATACTACTCAGCAATGAATTATATACAAACCATAAATTACTCACTCAATTTTGCAATTAGAAGTTTGGGGCAACTTTGGCAAAAGAAGTTCTATTGATTTCCAGCAGTGAGATTCTAGTAACAGTAAGCCACATAGAAGATGCATGAGTAAGAAGTAGGGATATTCTTTCAATACGCTTGGTTATTAATGAACAGAAAGATATGGTGTGATGCTTGGAAGAATATACAAGACTGAGTTTTGAATTTATCAACTGTGTTAGGTTAGAGCAATGAAAATTTGTTGAAAGAAATCAATATAGAAAGAAACATTCAAGTTATGAGATTTAGCCAGGAAACTTGATGGACTGAAGTCCCTAAGGAAATGGATGTGGGATCCATGGCAAAGTAGTTGGGGTTTTTTAAGAAAAAAAAATAACAGCTTCTTATGAGAAGAGGGAAAAAAGGCCAGAGTGTATGCAGATACGCTGCAGGTGGAAGGTTAAGAAACGAAGAAATCTTCCTAGTCTAATCTAGCCTGTTTTCTCTATTAATCCCAAGCACCGTCATCTTCTGGGCGTCAAAGAATAGGAGTAGCGTAGGCAATCTGAGAAGAGCTGTGGGCGTTTAGAATAATAATGCGTGGAAGAAAGACTGATGAAAAGCTTAAAAGACTTCCAGGAAGATTGAAGTATCCAAGTGAAGCTAGATGCTGTGAATCTGCTCTCTTCAATACTCCCATAGTTATGCGATTTCTTTTACCAGTGCTCAGCTGCCTGGACATAGTGAACAGATAATCCAGGTTGACAACTGGGCATCAAACTGCAGGTATAGAGAAAGATACGGAAACAAAACTGTTGAGGTTATTGGAGAAAGAGGGACTAAAAGAAGATTTCATGGTTTCAAGATTCAATGCAGAAAAAAATGAAGCCAGGATAGAGAAATATAAAATTGAAGAATCAAGGAACTAAAAGTTATCTTGAATTTAATGCACTGATGTAGTGAAGGAGTTGAAAGTTGGAAAAGTATATACAGTAAGTAGACCATTATAACTTACTATTGATAATACAGCAACTATTTTGTTTTGTACCCTCATCTTCTACTATTATGACTGGCACTCAATAAACGTTTGTCAAATTAAAATTATTCTGAGATAAACAGAAAAAACTTTAATTGAGAAATAAATCATACAGTATTATAAAATACTCTCTTCATATAGACATAAAGGTCTTATATCCAAGCTAGTAAACTACTCAAAAGCACTAAGCCTTCAATTTCAAGTTAAAACTCAGAGGATGTGATTCAAATACCACGTTTTGGCCAGTAAGATCTAGCTTTAAAACTGGATGAGTCATCCCATTCATGGGATATTTTAAGTAAAGACTGCACTGCATGATGAAGAGAATCCCTGTCAAAGCCTAAAATTAACACAGGGGAAATGCAGAAATTATGCACAATCTTTCTTGTTGGCTTTTTTCCAAAGAAAAGTAGGTTAGTTATGAGAATTTGACTTCACTCTGTGGAAAAAACTGATCCTAGGTACGTGTATGTTGACAATCACTCGTAACAATATCTACCGTTCTCATTTTAGAGGAAGTAAGTCCTTAGATATCACTTAATCCAAGCACTTCATCATACAGCATAAAGAGCCAGTCCGGAAAAGGTTAAGTGATGTGTTTTCACTGTCACATCGAGAGGAAGCAGCTGCTCTGTAACCAGGACCAAACTCTTCCACTATAGCGAAAATCACTGGAATGTTAAAGAATCTCTCTAGCTTATTTCTTACTTATTTCATACTTTTTAAGTATACATATCAGGGAAATTTAGTAAAATGGTCATGATTTCAATTGAAGGGATTGCTTTCCATCCACACTTTACAAAAGTACTATGAGCTATAAATCCTTCCCATGCATTATTTTCGTGTGTGGAAAATGAGCAAGAGAAAAGTTCACATAGGCTGTGCACATACACACACACACACACACACACAAACACACACACACAGAGACAGAGACAGTGAGACAAACAAAGAAGAACGACAGAGAGAGGAAGAAGATATATAAAAATGTATAATTCACAAATGGAAGTTTCTCTCCCTGGATAATTAGAAAAAGGCTATATTCACCTATCTATTTTTCTTAAATCCCTGATGTGTTTGACTAAAATGGTAGTTAGCTTTATTTTCCATTTTGGTTGAGACATACTGTATATCATATGTAGTGTAGTTCTGGTCTCAAGAGGGAAATGGATAATCAGGAGAATATTTTTCAATGTCTCATCTCTGTAAAGATTTACTGAGTTGTCTCTAATGTATACTGACAGCTTCTGCATTAAAATTAGAGGAAGGTAGACATTGATATTGTCAAGCTAAAAAAAAATTCTCTCCTTTCATTTTCATTCTACTGAAATAAATCAGGTCCATATTTTTCAATATTTTATTAGAATTGTTCATTTCTGAAGGTCAAGAGCAAAAGAACTTTTCAAAGTTTCAAAAACATTCAAAAAAGGTGGCAGCTAATTGATAGTCTCCAGACACCAACAAAAGTCTGGACTATCAGCTTAAAAGCCGTATGATTTCCTTGCTGAAGTTGCTGGTCTTACTTACCGATGTAACTTAACTTCAGTGTCTCCTATATTAGAGTTATTTGTTTGCAAGCAACAGAAGCCCATTGTAGCTAACCTAAATGAAAAGAAATTTATTAGAAGGATATCAGGATGTTACTAAATGGATGGAGTTCTAATCCTGGAAAAGCAGGATTTGAATCAAAGCACAAATGCCCTGTTTGGATAAACTTAAGTTTCACATGTACCCCTTGATTGTGGCTGAATATTGAGATGTGGGGACCCCTTCAACCTCAGCAAATCAAAACAAGCACAATATGATTAGTTCTGCCTTCCAGACCACATGCAGTGTCAGAGAGATTAGTTTTCAAAAGAAAATTAGGATACTGATAAGAAACTGGAAGTTGATACTGGGCAGTCAAAATATAAAAACTGTCCACCTCAAGCCAAAATTCTTAGTGTTGATTTTGAAAGAAATAAAAATTATAATTATAATAATAATAATTATTATTCTAAATTGTACATTTTAATGCAAATATGTCTGCTTAAGAAAATGTATACATTATTAAAATGGCCCAATATCTACACGGCAGAGGATATACTGAAAATTTGAGAAAAGTGCCTCCCTCAAGTGATAACGTTTATGAATATCTCTGCATACCAGCAATGATCTATTTATTTCTTCTAGAGTCACGAATCAGTCTTTACATTTATACGACTTGTGAGTCACCATAAGTATAACATGGAGATAGTCATTCAGTCCTAGCCCAAAGAAGAGAAAAGAAATCATCTCAGAAATTATTTAACACATGCTTCAGACTAGCACACATATCCTGAATATCATTTCTGATTGCATGAACACTTGAGAGAAATCTGCATTTGATAATTCTGATCTGACAATCATAAACACTAAACCCTAATAACGTGCAATATTACAAAAGCTTTACATATCTGTATTCATAAAACATCACCTGTTCTGAGCAAAAATGAGCCACCAAAAGGAGATTCAAATGACTTCAATTTAATGTGATAATTAATAAAATAATGCTTAATGCTGAGTAAAACTCTAAATTTCACCTCAGTAGTTCCAACAATTTGTATATGTCCTGAATTAATAACTATCTAAGTGCAAATAAATGTTATATAATATGAGCATTTTTTTATGTGTACTGAGTGTTGTTTAAGAAATATATTTGTATAGTTTAAAAAAAAAAAAAGAACAAGTTTCAATAACTCCAAAAAATTTAACTTTGGGGCCAGAAAACAATTTTGTCAATCTGAACATTAACTCTTGTCCTTTTTCCCAGTCTCTAATTTTCAAACTTCCAGTAGGAAACGTACTGCTGTATATTGGGTCTCAAATACCTTTACTGACAGTCGTCTTCCTTCCTCAGTATTACCATCAGTATTCAAGGAGAGCAAACGAGCAGCTCAGACCTAGAATTTATCTAATAGTTTCCCAAAGAAATATGCAACATATTCTCACAAACTGTAATTGCAGTGAGGATGAGAGGTTTTCATAAAATATTATCTTAAAATAAATGTATTTATATAGAGCAAATCGTAACTTTATTCTGTTTCAGCAAAACACACACCTCCCCCCAGCCCCCCACACAGAATCAGACATTTAGAATTAGAAGGGAGTGAGCAGATAAACCAAACTGTTGTTCCCTAAATGCAGTAAGATTATTTTAGGTAGGGGAGTATTAATTTTTAATGAGCCTACTATGTATGCATCAAAAAAGCATGACTGGAACATCAGCTGCTTATTTCCCAGATATTTGCATTAAAAAGAAGTTAAAGGTTTATTGTTGTTTGGTTTGGGTTTGAGTTTGGGGTTCGGTTTCTTTTGTTTGTTCAAAGGGCTATTTCAGAATGTTAACAATTTTTGAATAGGTGAAGGCAATATATGCATTCATTTTACTACTCTTGGAATTTTTCTATGTACTAGAAAACTTACAATATTAGTCATTTCATACCTCAATGTATTTTGCATACATTGACTTTCCTTACCTGCTCTAACCATCTAAATCCAATCACCTTCAAGCTCAAACATCACTTCCTCAGCCAGGTGACCCGACCACACAAAGTCAGGCATTCTCCCATATGTAATTGCTCCAGATGTGGTACCCAGGTGATATTTGTTGAATTCTTTTATACTTGGCCAAATCTTCCACTTTCAAGGGTACCAACCATAGATATGCAATAGAATTGCATGGAGAATTTTTTTTAAGGAACTGATATAATTCCCTGCCCAGATCTAATGAGGGATGAAAAATCTGTATTTTTTAAAAGTGCTTAGTTGAGTCCAATGTTCAACTATGGTTGAGAGTAACTGCACTAAACTGCAAACTCAATGCCAAAGAGGTTTTCTTACTTATTTACTTATAACTTGTTGACTCCAACACAGCACATGGTAGGCACAGAGCAATGTTTAGGGAAGCATATAACATAATATCAATCAATGATGACTGATGATAAATATAGAAATATATAGAGAAGCACAGACTGAGTCGGAAACATCAGTCAGGATTCAAATAAGAAGGTATGGAGGCCCTTATAGACCTCATCTTCAAGTAAGGCTGGGCTGAAGAGACAAGAATAGTGGGAGAGAGGATCATCACTTCCAGCAGTACAAACTGTCTCGTGTGTTCAGGTATAAATCTCTGTTAACAAAGAGAAAATGCATCCTGCCAATGGGATCACAGCTTCTGGTGAAGTCATTCCTATAAGAGCAGAAGCTTCTAACACTCCAACATAACTGTAAACTTTCTATTAATAAAAAAACTCGGTTGCATTTAAATATTTTCAGGTGGTTGTGAGAATATTTTCAGGAGATTTTTAAAAAAGACCTAATGTTATTACAGGTCATTTTATTATCATTCTTATCGAGTCCCATATCTCTTTACTCTGTAAAACAATATAATTCTGTCTCCTTTAAAACAGTTTCTTCAAGCCAAGCATTCTGAACATCATAAATGCTTTATTCCACATAATTCAGATAAATAAATGTATCAGACATGCAGGAAGTACTTGGTTTACTGAGTAACGAGTCTCTATCTGAACCAAAATATAAGAAGTGTCCCCGCACCAAGGACAGGACATTCATGATGAAGGAAGCAAGGGCGAGGGCCTCAGCCTCACTGCCTCCTGCAGACACTTCCTCGCTCTCTCACCTCCCACTACTCATTCATAAAACTATTCCGTCTCTCCTGATGTTCCCTTCCTCTTACGGGTAAGAAATTGTGGGATTTCATCAGGTACTAGAAACTCAGGCCTTCCGAGTCTACTTTAATATATAATACTAATAACACTAATTTGGTAGTAAAAAGTTAGCACTGTAAAGGCACGGACATTGTTGTAATCACCTCTGTACTCCCAACTTCTGGAACAATGTCTGGTCTAGAACAACAAGCACATGACGAATGTTTATTACATAAATCAATGAATTAATAATATTAGACCTACTCTTCTATAGAATAAACAAATGGAGCAAAATAAAGAAAATGTAGGTTAACCTTCCTGTGTTATAAAACACATCATTTTTTCACTCAGAAACCTAGACTTCAGAGAACCCAGAGTGGCATATCCGCAAGCTCAAAAGCTGTAGTCAGCCCCTCGACACGCTTCCTGTCCCCTTAGAGCCTGAGTTAGGGTGCCCTTGAAAGTTATCCAGAGTGAGAGAGGGTGCCGATGGATGTGAAGTTTCTATCCAACCAGGCATCAACAGTTTTGGAAATAAGGAAAATCACAAGACCATCCAAAAACAGAAAGAGTACATTTTAGGAGGCAGAAGAAAATGTATTCCTTTCTACTATAGATATGTTTATAAATTGTGGGAATAGCTTTCCTACCACCAAAGACCCAGAAACCTGAAAATCTCTCTCTCAAATTAATCATAACTTAGGGAAAAAAAATCTCATCACAGATATTGTAGAACCTCTAATCTAGTGCCTTTTAAAAAAAATTTTGCTGGGTACAAGATTATTAACAGAGCAATACACCTAGACTAGCCTGTCAGACAGGGGTCTCCAGGCCTTCAATGTTGCTATTAATAGCTAGGGACGTTCAGAGCCTCTTACTTATTTCTCTCTCATTGTTTGCACCTGATGTCAACCTAGTCAGAATGATTTGTTTAAAATACTAACTCAGCAGGCACCTCAAGAAGTAATGTGGAATGTATAAACCCGGCCTGCCTAATTTCGAGAGAAATGCATATTAATGTAAAATGACTGTAAATCAAAAGCTATTTCATTTTCGAAGGTAGTGTAAAAGCCAAACCTGTTTGAAACCATAACTCAGCTGTCATAATCTCTTAGATATACCACTGACCTTCCTTAGAACTTTCTGTCATATAGAAGTGAATGAATCAAGGGGAGCAACATTAAATCCCACGGCATTACTGAGAGCCACGTACCTGAAGGTGATTTAGCTCCCTTGAGCAAGTCCTTAACCACAAGTCCCACTTTCCGAGATACAGATTCCTTGTGCTATACATGTGCATACATTGGCATAAAATGCATTCACCGTGTGGACTTTAAAAAGAGATTCATTGTGAATTCCATGCCTGTGCTCACAGAATTTTTTCAATCAATATTGAACTCAATGCTCCAGTGTTTTCAAGAAACAGCTGAAAGATTCTGTATTGTAATTCCTGAAGCCACATTGTCTGATTAACTTGAGAATGTATATTTTCTCTCGGTATTTTACATTTATTATTAATAAATAGCAGTAGCTAACATGATTGCTTGGCTGCCTACCTCTCTAAAATGAATTATTCTATTAAAATTGTGACTTTCAATGTTAAGCCTGAGGTAAGAAATGGGCTTGAATTCAAAATCATATTACCGATATAAGGACTGGTGCTAGGGATAAAAAAAAAATTTTTTTTTTGAAATAAGTATTAAAGAACAATCTGCCTTCAGAACTTACGGGACTTTTAAACTGGAAGGAAGTAAATGATACTTATTAGGCTTGCAATTTGCCGTGGGATTTTCAATGAGGAGCTGGTGGGGTTTCTATGGACAGTAATTACTTTATCATTACCTCCTCCCAAAGGTATGAAAGGACTAAATTGTTTCTTTAAAAGCTTTTTAAACTATATTAGAATCTCTTATGATTGTGGATGGAGGAGGGTAAGATGTGAAATGTAGAGACCCCTGTCAGAGCTTCGAACAACTATAAGAAACTACTACAAAGGCTGGATCCATGTTCCCCGCCCCACGACTTTCTCCTGATGAATATCTGCTGAGCTCTAAGAGTCTGAGGGATCAGTAGAAGAAAACCGTTCATTTTACAGTTGAAGAAGAATTGATTCTTTAAAGGTAAGCTTACTCTCTTCACAAGTAAAAATAATTTTTAAGAATCATTTCTATTATCTAATACAAAGACTGAAATTATGAAGTCCTTGGTTCTATTTAAAACTCTACTGATAATATTCTGGGTGAATTGCTCTGTATCTCAATTTTTTACTTATAAGACTTACATGTTAGGTAATTAAAAACTAAAAATGAACACTCTGCATACAGTAAATGCTGAGTTTCTACCCAAAAAACATGTATTAAAGCATGATTTCAAAATATTTGTATAATTAATAAATGATCAGTATTTTTTTATGTGTACAGGGCACTATAATAATATGATGAATAGTACTTTTTAAATGTATAGTCACTGACTTCACAAATGTTACAATTTATACGGTAAAGCCAAGTTTCTAATGGTTTCATTCATGCTTCCAGAGTCATTTACAGACTGACCACAAATAACTTTCTAACAGCCTTAGAGCCTTCCTTCATGCTGGGCAAACAGAAGCCTGCCACAACAGGCTGGGTCACTTTTAAGGAACTTCAGCATCACTTGACATAGTTTTTCTTGAGAAAGGTAACACTAGGCAGGTAGCTCCCTTTTCACATCCCCAACTCTTGAGCTCTTTAAAGCTCTTACATAGACATCGGTTTCAATAAACTAAAAGTTGTAAGAAAACAACTACTCTAACTGTTATATCAAACCTGGAGATATTTCTTCTGGTCACTAAAATCCGTCAGTTTAGTAACCCACCTCATCTTCCCGACCTCAGCCTCCTAACACCCCTCTAGTGCACCTTGTTGCCTGGAACGAAAATAACACACAAGCAATTCCTGGCCCTCACTGGATCCCCAGCCACACGCCCTGCTTTTATGAGCATCATCGCTGCTCCCACATCTGAGGACTCCTCTCATATTTACGCTAAAGAAGAAAAAAAATTAAGCCATCCCCATAGCAACTACTGCAGAAAGCTGCCGCTAAATCCTACCTTATAGGACTTTTTCACAAAATGTGGCTCTGTCTCTGACTGGTGGGTAGATGTTTAAACTTTATGTTATTACCATTGATGGCAAATTAGAAGCCAGCCACACCTCAAAAGGGGGGGGGGGAAGCAAATACTTGCCTTATATCTTAAACTCTTTCTCCTGAAAAAGAAGTCATTTAGGTGTGGGTCATTTCAAATATGTAAAGAGGAATAATTAGAAAGAAAGAAAATGGGATGTTAGGAAAGGTGTTAGGAAAATACTTAGGTGAGTATAACTTTTTTCAAGAGCATTTATACAAGACACTGCAAAGAGTGTAAGACAAGTATCCTTTGCTTCTGGAAACTTCTTAATTATCAATCACCAAATTTTGTAAGTTCCCGAGGTACCTAAGTCACCTAAGCCATGAGATAAAAGATGATTTGTAAGATATAAAATGAAATATAAAAACTGTTATGTCTCAGTGAAGGGACTACATTCCTGGTGAGGAAGAGACTGAAGGACTGAAGTGTGGGGAAGATGACTACAGAGATAAACCTTCCACGTTCTCATTGATGCATAAAGGAAATCTGTATCAGAAACAACAGTAGCTGCAAAGAATATCTACTGATATGATATTTTCTTTAGTTGAGAGCTGAGTTACAGGATGCGCATCTCATTCACTCTCATTATTTAAAAGGCCACCTGTATTTCGAGAACCTCCCTAAATTCTACTTCTATATGAGAGATTTCATCAGAACTCCATATCTATATCTCTAACATCTACTGGACATCCCAAAGGATGTCAAAACACAACTCACACCCAATAGGTCCAACTATTGACCTCATCAATTTTACTACTGGCCCATTCTTACTTATTTAGGCAGTCAATCGTCACCAACTCATTTACCCAATATTTATTCAGCAGCCACTACGCGCTTGGCATTGTTCTAGCTGGGGACACAACAGAGAAAAGACTTGCACAAATGCCTTACCATAAGGAGTTTATATTCTAGTGGATATGTACAAAGTAGGACAAATAAAATATGACAGATAATGATAAATTCTAAAAACAAAGATGGATGAATTGGGAATTCAAAATTGTACCTACTGGGGAGTGATGGAAATGTTAGCTATCTTGATTGTGGTAGTAGTTTCACTGGTGTATATGTCTATCAAAATTCATCAAATTGTACATTTGAAATATATGTAGTTAATTGTACAGGAACCATACCACAGTAAATGTGTTAAAAATAAATAAATAAGAAAAACAAAGAAAGCAGGAAATGGGGAGGTGTTTTAGATTGGGGAGTCACCTCATAGAATATGATCCTCTTCCTGTGCTTTTTTTGTCTCAGTATGTTACCAACACACACTCAACTGCCAATCCAAAGACAAAGGTGATTTTTGATGTTGGAATTATTCTATATCCAAAATAACTCTCAATTCATTCAATTATATCCTTCCCACTGTTATGACATTAGGTCAGCCTGACATTATCTTTTGCCAGAATAACTGCAAAAGACCTCTGAAAGGTCTCCCTAGCTCCAGTCTTGCACAGCTTGAATCCATTTTTCATACTGTAGCCAGAGAGATCTTACTAATACATAATCATTAGGACTGCTCAGTTTCCCCCTGGATAAAATCCAAATGAGCTACTTTCCTTTTCCACCCCTTCTCCATCACCATCACTCTCTATTTCACGTTGGACTCTCAAGCCATATACTGAGCTACTGACAATCTCCTGACCTCCTCATACTTTTTCTTGTTTCTACATGCATTATGCATTTCCTTTCTCTGGACTATTTCTCATCCTCTCACCTTCTCTCTCTCTCTCCCTTCTATTTTCAACTAGATAAACTCTACTAATTTTTTTATTTAGACATCATCTTTTTTGCAGGGAGATCTGAGACTCCCTGGAACTGATTCCTAGGGCTTCTCATAGCATATGGTGCCTACACATGTGAGAAACCTTACAATATTATATTGTAATATAATTGGGTATATATATAATATATATATACCCAATCACTTAAGTGAAAGAATGATGCTTTATGATACTAACTTGTGTTTTTTTTCTCCCTCCTTTTTATTCAAATAGGTAGTTGGTGATGTAAATGTTGCTTCAGGGAGAAATGCATCAGAACAGAAAGGGAAAAAAGTCCATGAATCCTCCTGCTTCTAAAGGATGGAGAGGATTTTTATGTGTAGGCAAAATGACTAGTTTTGCATCATGAAAGAAAAAGGATTTCCCTGCTACTAGAAAGAAACTATTGTGTCATGGGGGCAGGGAAGGGGTAAAGAACAGAGGTCTGTGGGTCCAAGAGCAAAGAAGACCTGGGCTTGGCTCCCAGAGCAGAGTCCCTGGGGGTGAATAACTGTGTGGTACATCTCTGCAGATGGACCCACAGGCAGTTTTCAAAGACATCCGTACGCCAAAAGTAGTATCTGAGAAGTAAAATGCCACTAGATCTGAAGCAGCCATGGGGAGCAGGCTGGTGGGTGACTCAGTGATTTTCTGGAGCACTGGGGACTGAGTGCTCCATGTCTTGGCAGCACATGAGAGTAATATTTTTTGGTGGAGTCAGCGTGGAAGCTGTGTCTGGCTGTCTACTCAATATCTATCTACTCTTCCACCTTATTAACAAGAACCAATCTTCTTCAGCATGTCAATGTGCTTAACAAAAGTCCCTATGATTTCCAACCTTCGTCATAGCTCTGAAAGCTCAACAAGATGTTAGCCTAAGCCTGGAAAGCTCTGGAAATGCTTCCTGGAAAGCCCAGCTGGCATGCAGACTTTGCCCTTTGCCTTTCCTCGATTCCTTGCAGGTGACATTGAAGACTGTCTTTGTCACTGTATCATTCCCAACAAAGTACACACAGCATAGTGATCATTTAATAACTATTATTTAATGAGTTAATAAATACATAGGGAAACGTTGCTTTCTGTAAATGTAAATGATTATTACTTTTGAGCTCTGAGTTTCCCAAAGTACCTAAAATAAAAGAACAGCATTTAGGTCACGTATTCCTTAAGAGTAAGGACCTATGTATTAACCATATTAGGTACATTAGCCACACAGAGCCCGATGTCATTTTTTTTATAATTACCGGTAAAACATCAAAATTAATAAATAATATTTTTAAAACTACTCTGAATCACCTCTTATTCTAATAATATGGGGACTCTGCCTTAGCTCTCAGTGTAATAATCCCCTAGAATTGTCTGCCCACGCAGCTTTTCCCATGAAAAATCAGGTACCAGCCAGGATAGGCTAGTTTATGCAAGAGTAGTCAACAGCCTTCAAGTCTCGGGGATTTACCACCAATAACATTTTTCTCTAGCTCATGCCAGGCCTACTGCCGGTCCAGGTGGTTTTCCAAAGAGACTCTCCTTCCAGCGCTGGCTGTGTACTCCAGGCTGCTTTAATCTTTGGCACCTTTATGTCAACACATGCCTCCACGATCACAACAGCAGGAAAACAGAGTTCTTAAAAATCTCTTATCAGCCCTCACATGTTCTGACAGACAGTGACACATGCCACTGCCACCACAACACTCTGCTACAACTAGTCACACAGGTTTGCCCTGTCGTGGGATATGCGGAAGTGCACTCCCAGGCTTCCAAAAGGAGAAGAGAAATAGACATGATGATTATTTTCAGTCTCTATCACACACAGGCAATTTTTAGAAGAAACGTTCTCATATCTCTAAAGTCAGATGCTCTCAGAATCTTTGGTTTCAGGATCCCTCTTTACTCTTATAAATTACTGAGGGTCCTAAGGGCTTTTCTTGATGCTGATTTTGTCTGTCAATATTTATCATATTTGAAATTAAAGCTCAGAAATTTTAAATATATTTATTAATTCACTTTAGGAGAAAAGTAATAAATCCATCATATATTAACATAAATAATTTTTTTAATGAAAAAATAACTGTATTTCCAAACAGGATAAAAAACAGAGGCGTGGCACTGTTTTACATTTTTGGAAATCTCTTTAGTACCTTTCCTAAATAGAGAACAGTCACATTCACATATCTGCTTCTGCATTTGGTTTGTTATGATGCCAGGCTTTATGTGGCCTCTGGAAACGTTTTATTGTGTACTCATGAGACGATAAGAGTAGTAAAGGCAAATGACACCTTAGTATTATCACAAAAATAGTTTGACCTCACAGAACCCCTGAAACGGTTTCTGAGAGTACTCCCAGGACACTTTGAGAAACACTGCTTTAAGATGGCGAATGTGACTGCTCAATGGCACTGCCAGCTGTACAAAGATAAAAGGTTTGCTGCCTATAGTGTCTTCTACTTTTCTTTATTTTCGTTCTAAAACTTTTATTAGGTCAACTCATTGTGCTTTGATTGAAAAGTATTCAGTGCCTCAATCAGGGGATAAACGCCTTCTGGTTTTTCCAGAAACGATCTCTGAAGAATGTCTCCATTATCTTAAATAATAGTATTGTTTTCTTCTTTTGGTGTGCCTTTTCAACCTCCTCAGTGAATCCATCAGTCATTTTCTGATCAGCAGCTGAATAGGCACATTTACTTTCACATTCTCCTAAATCCACTTCCTCAAGCCGTCAGGACGCTAAATCTCATAGTCGGAGGGCCTTACCCTTAACACACTCGTTCTTCCTACCTGTGGGTTTATTATCTTACCCTGTTCTCTGGATGGTCCTTTGGTTTAAATCCTTTTTTTTCCTCAGAACTCAAGGATTCTCTAAAACAATATGAAAATACTTCTTCCCATCTTTTTTCTAATTAAAATATCCAAATCAACAAATACTCATTGAATATTATATACAAAAGATTCCCTCTGTATGTACAAAAAGTACATACAAAAGAGTCTACATTTATTCACATAAATGTAAACTGTAGACTCTCAATACTGATTTTAAAGTTATCAAAATGAACAACATACTGGTGTAGAAAATAAGGTTAAAAGTCAGAGGACAAAAAATAAATATGTTTTGAGTCCCTTTCCTTTTTTGAAACTCAGTTTCTGAATCTGCAAAATAGGACTAAACAGAGAGGTCTCAGGTGACTGGGAATTCTTTTCTCAGTCGGCCAGGAAATGTACCACTCCTCAGGCCTCCCTGAGCCTTGAGAGAGCTGGGGGGATGAAGGTGTCCTAGGGTCAATCCCTTGGGGCCAATGGGACAAAGCACGATGGCTGCCCAGCCCCAGGATGCTGACCAAAGACTCAGGGTCTTCTTCTCTCAACTCTGACAGGGCATTCTCGGTACTGTGGGGACCAGAGCTGCACGGAAGAAGCTGTGCTTGGCTTGGAGCTCATGCTGTCTTTGATGAAACTGAAACTGTAGGTGAGGATGCCATCTTGCAAATAAATGCTCATGCCCGCCAGGAAGCCCTCCAAGCAGCCAGTGTCTTTTGAGTTGAAGGGTCTCAACATTCAGCAACTTCCCCTCCCACAGTGGGATCTCCATCTTCAGAGATCTGAATTCAGATCCCTGCTCTTCCACTCCTGGTTGTGTGGCCTTGTGTTACGTCTCTTAATTCTCTGAACATGAGAGAATAAGACATGATACTCTGCACACAGTAAGTGCTTGATACATATTAGCTTATTATTATTATTGTTTTTATATCTCCACTTCTTAACTGCTTTACCTTCATCAAATAATTTCTCTAAGCCCCATTCTCCTCAGCTATAAAATTGAGATAATTGCATTTGTTCTCCCAATAGGGATGTGAGAATTAAATAGTAAGGTACTTGGCACACACTTAGTATGCTGTAAGTATTGGCTTGTTCTACTTCCATCCATACTTACTGGCCATGTGACTTGCACATGTTACTTCACTTTTCTGAGCCTCAATTTCCTCATCTGCAAAATGGGGGCAAATAGTATCAACCTCCTAGAACTGTGAGCATTCAATAAGATGATGTTTAACACACAGTAACTGACAAAATGTGTTAGTATATTAGTATTAGTATTCCTGTGGTTATTATTAGTGCTCTTTACTAGCTGTGACCTTGAACAAGCACCAGCTTCCTCATGAAGTAAGATGGAAAAAATCAATACCTTTCCCAGTTTTAGTATGAAGAAGAAATGGCTACATCAATGTTCTGTCCTTATCAGCTCTGTTTCCTGGTTCTGTGACTGCAAGCAAGTCCCTTCCCCCGTCTATACCTCAGTCTCTTCATATCTCTGCTTTATCTGATGGATAGGAGGAAATGCTCTGAGCCTGGTGCCTGACCAGGAATGGCGTGAACCATGGAGGGGCCTGGCCGACCCCTGGGAGAGGAGAGGGACTCACCAAGGAGGAGGAACTTGCACTGTCTGTGTAGAGCTTCCACAAGCATGCACAACAGTCCTGGACTGGAAGCCCCAGCCCGACAGGAGGGCATCCACAGAAGCAGAACAAACTCCTGGATAGGGTGGGAGATGGGGGATGTGCCAAGGCTACAACTGTGGGGGCCACCATTCAAGTTCAGCCCCGGAGGGCAACTCTTACCCAACCTCTGCCTCAAAGACCCAGAGTCTTCTGGAAGGACATGTATGACCTGGGCCTCCTCTGTGGCCTACTTGGGGGACATCCACACCCTTTGGGCTGCATGGAAGAATGGGATATGGACTCGAAGAGCCTGAGTTCAAATCACAGCCCCTTTCCTGATCAGCTCTGTGAAGAAACCTGTTTTTGCCTGGGCTCTGCTATCAATTAACTATTCCTTTAGACTTCATTCTCTTCAACCAAAAGAAGAATATTTTACTGTTCACATTCTTTGACCTCTATCATCCTATGATACGAGTCAGGGTCCAACTAACCCAACTATACATCAGCAAATCTCTTGACATATGTTCCCTTTTTCACCATCTCACTACATAACTGGTGGAAGCTCTACAAATATTAGTTATCTCATTGTCAATCATCATCTGAAATTCAGAACAAACTCTAGACCAAATATCATACCATGGCTCCCTGAGAGAAAGAGGGAAGTGTTCATCGCATCCCACAAGATGGCTATTCACAGTTACTCCTTGCAA
The DNA here is from genome assembly GCF_048564905.1 of Vicugna pacos. Classification (NCBI taxonomy): domain Eukaryota; kingdom Metazoa; phylum Chordata; class Mammalia; order Artiodactyla; family Camelidae; genus Vicugna; species Vicugna pacos. The sequence goes on from NC_132989.1 coordinate 50,072,179, forward strand.
GTGGTAGAAGTAAACTGAATAGTTAACTTGTTAGTAAAATGTTTAAAATACTAATAACCATGTAAAACACAGCTGAAACTTGAGAACCCACTACTACCAGATACCACAGCTTATTTAGAGTTTCTTGTAAGGGGAGCAATGCTTGAATTTTCAAATTCAAATTTTCAGTTTCAACTAAACTATTTTTCTTACTAAATCATTTAAAAATGCAGTTGAAGAGGAAGGAAAAAAAATCTGGTAATGGAAACCTTAAAATCTAAGAATCATTATGCACCCGTGGTTCACTATCCATAAATCTAAAAGAACTTCCTTAGTATTATAGGTAAGAAAAGCAAATATGAAAGAAACTAACCCAATAATTCAGTGGATCACCATCTGTGGAGTCAGAAAGACCCAAATTTGATTCCCACTCTGTCACTTTTAGAGATGCAACACTAGGCAAGTTACTCAACCTTGCTGAGCATCAGTGGCCTCACGTGTGTGGGGTCCTCCCCATTGGTATGACTGAAATGACACAATGCTTGTACCTAATATATTTAAGGAATTCAAAATAATTGCTTGACAACATCATCCTTCTGACTTGACTTTGCTGATTTCACTGGTTTCATGTAAAGGAAAAGGGACTTTGAAACACTCTTTGACTAGAGTATTAATCGCAAGATTTAAAAACATGATTTTTAAAGGATAAAGCTAATATAAACTAATTATAATCGTTAACCAGCTTTACAAATTAAGTTGTTAACAAAAATTACAACTAAATGTCTGCAACATTAATATCAATAGTAATAATACTTCCATCTATAAAGTCATTTACTTATATTCTCCACAAAAGAGTACTGCTTTACAGTCTTAAGTGCATGTTGGAGAAACGAAGTGTACTGCTAATAGTAATTCAAGATTGGAAGGAAGGATTAGGCATGCAGATAAGAGTGCAGTGCTTTTTCAGTCCTTTCGAAAGATAAAAATGTATAACGACTGGCAGCTTTCATCATAATGACTGAAAATGATTTCAGAGGAATTGAGGGAAGGGTACAATTATCTATAGCTTACTAAAATGGTTCCTATGGGCAGAGTAAGTGTATATACGGCAGGCATGACTAGAAGGAATGCCTTCAAGTGAGTTATCAAAATGCTCGAGGTTTATCTTTACATTGGAAACAATCTCACATCTGAATGGAAAAATAAACCCAAAGGAACAAACTTATTAAGTGGTTCAAGAAACAAATCTAACTTTCCATATGTGTGAAAACTTGGAGAAGTCCACACATGAAGAACAACAGGAGGTTTTCACATGAAAAATAAAATGGATTTGAATAACCCCCTACACATAATTAACTATACCAAATAAAATGCAGTAATCAAAGTCTTACTTTATTCACCCCCACACAGAGACAGTTAAAAATAAAATCCCTACTGTGAAAATATCCCTGAGTGAATACTTCTGTAATCACACCTTTAACGTTTCTCTAAGTCTACGTTTACAGATAAATGATACAGAAATTATTCTGATAATATCCCTTTGGGGATATGTATATGCTATTTTGAAGTGGTCACATAGGACTAACTCTTAACACTTCCACATTCACATTTATGGGAGTAGAAATTATTTTGTTAGTCTCTGTATTTGGTAAATATTCCCATGTCATCTTCCAGTTTTAAGTATGTCTTACAAATGAATCAATGCCCAGGAAAGCTTTCCTGACCGTACTACATTTTTGCCCATGAAGGTGATCCCTCCCCGAAAAAAGCCACTTGGGAAGTGGTGACAAGGTGTGACTGTGCTTGTTCTTTGACTTACATCAAATCATTTCTGGCACAGTTCAAATCTTTAGGGACCCATCTGTGGCCAATTCAAACAAATAAACACTTGAATAAGAAAAGTACAATGAAGTCCTGCTGTCATACATTTCACTTAATAGTTGCTTTCCGGATGTATCCGAGAGGAGTGTTTGAAAGGACAGTGTGCATTTTCCTATGATGTCAAAATGTCAAATCAAGATCCATCTGTTTTAGCAGAAGAATAATACTTTCGCCATAAATGCGAGCTAACAGCCAGTATTGTACCAGGCACCCAGAGGAGACTGAGATAATCCTCTATTGTCCTAGCACAATATTAGTTATTATTTATAAGGCCTTATGGAAAAAAATAGTTGTCTGACATTCATAAAGTTTTCTTATGAGAAATATTCCCTTTCCTCAAACAGTGTTTAAAATATATCTGGGCAGTCAGAGCTCTGGTTATTTTCCTTGATATTGAATTATTTTTCTAAAGCTTGTCATTTTAAAGAAGAGATGATAAATATTGATAAGGTTTGGTTGGTTCCACAGCTTCCACACTAAGAAACATAGAGAAAACCAGGAATAAAATAAAACTTTTCTCCTACTGTGCTGTAAATACATCTCATTCAAACCTGGTGTGAATGCCCCTCAAGTCTATAGTCCGCAGAATTTTAAGACTAGAGCATATCAAAGACAAGATTGCCAAATTAGTACCAATTTAGTGCAATTTAAAATTGTGTAATCTTGTATAAGAGAATACAAGCTGGGACTCTTTATCTAGTGACATTTTTGGCTGTCTCGTTGGTCTTTATTGCCTCACTATTGCAGGGATAGCAAATATCTTTTCAAAATATCATACGGCTTTCTGGCTAACATGGGGAAAAAAACACCTATGGAGGCCAATTGTTGGTTTGGGGGGTATTCATCTTTCAAAAAAGCCACAAAACTTAATAAGCTAGCCCGAGAGACCAATTTGTGTTTAATAAATAAACAGTGTGACGTTCTAACCATAACATTTTATCTGAGATACAATAAAGGTATGACCAATGATTCTTTTAAGAGCAGATTTTACAGATAACCATAATATACACAAAAAAGTCTGGGACAGTAGGGGATGGAGTAATGATTTCTTAAACTAGACAAGTCTCTTGAATGTGTTTTTAGTGTCTTTCACTTTTTCTCCTATCATCTACCCAAAGTATAATAAAACACCTTGGGTTATAGTTAAGCATCTTTGGAAAACTCAAGTTTCATTAGACCCTACATCTTCTTATGCAAAATGAGAGTGTCAGACCTCACCATTCATTCACTCACTTTGTGTCCTCCCCAAGTATTAATGAGTACCACATGTCAGGCCTGTGCTATGTGCAGTGGGGACAGATCAGCAAATAAGACGGACAGGGTCTCTGGACCACGGAAGCCTACAGCCTAGGAGGGAAGACCGACACTATCCCCAACAACAACAAAAATCTATTTCAATTGTGATAAATACTATAAAGAAGCAGTAGAGGGTGATGCGGAAGCATTTAGCATGCAAACTTGACCTAAGGTTGGAAGGGAGAGTCTTTCAAGCAGAAAAACGCATCTAAAAATGCCTTACGGTGGGAAAGTGCAGGTCAAGTTGAAGAAAGCAAAGAATGTGTGGTTGGAACGAAGACAGCTATGGGGCAAGCAGGCCAAGATGGGGCCGCAGAGCTGGCAGGAAGCACGATGGGGTGGGTCTCTCAGGCCACGTGAAGGCTTTGGGGCTTTATTCTGAGAACAAGGATAAAAGTTCAAAGATTGTAAGAAAAGGGATGACATGGCTTAATTAGCCTTGAAGTTAAAACGTACTCTAAAAATTCTATAGGAATTTTTTTCCTGCTATTTAAAATTGAAGTTGGCAAGGCTGCCGTTATTATCATTATCTTACTATAGAGATTACGAACTGACATAGGCACAGAGCTCAGGTTGATAAATGGGGACTTTATTTTTACATTGTTAAACTTAATTTACCTTATTAGCCTCGATTCCTCTATTCCCAGTGATGACAGGATAACACAGTCTGCAATTCAAGTTAAACAGTCACTTCTGCTTTGAACCTTGATCTCTCTGTTTAGTACAACTCAGTCAGCCGTAGTCACTCCTTAGGATTCTTCCACCGCCCCCATTCCCATCTGACTCCCTTCCCTTTCTTACAGGAGGTAACCTTTATTCTCAAATTGTTGGGCATCTTGCCACGGCCTCTTCATACAACTCTCCACGTTGTACGTAACTCATCTCATCTAGTCTCCTTTATAAGATGCTGGTATTTTCTGCTGATGTCCTCAATTCTACTTTTACCCAGTCCAAGCATGAATCTACTCCTCACCCTGACCCAGGATGTAAGATCTTCTTCCCCAAGTTAAGAGGACAGGACTTTGAGAGAGTCCACCAGGCCAAGTGTTAGAGGTATTTCTCTCAGCCTTTGCTGCTCTGTCCCTCCAACAACATGCCAGATACAGAAGTTCCTAACGAAGTTTGTCGTCTCACCCACCTATCCTCCATAAGGCAGGGCATGTGTCTCTTCTACACCCACATTCCCCTAAACATATCTCTGCTCTACACACTCCCCTGCCCCACTATCTACCCTGACCACCCAGACCACGACTCCAGGCAGCCTCTGAGTTCCAGTCACACTCCCTCTGATCTTCTTCTCCCAACCACTGATCAAAACTGGCTCCATGTGAGTGGGCACAATGCTTTTATGTCATTCACACAGTCTTCCCTAGTCTGTGGTTTATTGTGTAAACCCCCTGCCCAGAGTCCTCCCGGTTTTGCTTTTGATATTCAGAGACCATCTTTGGGAATTCAAACAAAATAAAACAAAACTGTTCTCTCTGAATAAATTCTGCCCACTCCTACTCAAAAGAGCTTTGACTTTCAGACTATTGACTTCGCAGTAGATTTTAAAAGTCTACCTGGGAGTTCAAAAGCCAAGAATCCAACTCTTTATTCCCTTTAGAGTATTTCTGTGCTTCTCTCAATGGGCAATATGCCTCCGCCTCTCAAATCAGTTCTATTGGGAGGGTCCAGGATGTAAAGAAAAAAGAAGTACATGAAAGGTAATCTCTACCTGGTATTCTTTCAGAAGTTTTACCCAATACATAATAAATGAGGCACTAAAATAAGACAATAGGTTGGAAGATACAGCATTGAAAACACAACCTTCTATGTTAACTTGCAAAGGAATAGAAATAAAACATCTCAGATTTTGCTTCCAAAATGAGGCTTCCCTTCTGACAGGCTCAGCCTCATAAATTTACAATAAAAACAAAAATATGGTTTCACTACTGAAATCTGAAAGAATTCTTATATAAAACAAGGGGTATCCTGGAATATAAAGTTTGCTCTCACAGGTTCATAGAACACGATTAGAATGTCTTTCCTCATAGTTCTAGAACTCAAAGCAACTGAGTCCTAATAATGACCAAGGCACATTTTCCCCTAGATTTAACGTATTTACATTGAAAATAAAGTAACGCCAATGGGTTAGTTCAGGCTTTGCTACTCAAAACATGGTGCATGAACTACAGACAAAGGCATCAATGAGGAGATGTTCGAAATTCAAATTTTCAGGTCCCTCCTCAACCCTAATGAATCAAAATCTGCATTTTAACAGAATGAATCCCTGTGATATGTCGATAGAAAATTTGAGAAACCCCCTGGGCTAGGGTATTTCTCTGTTGGCTTCTCTTCTACAAAAGAGAAAATGGGATGTTTTATTAAATTTATTTAATTACGTACTATAATCAATGAAGTAATTAAGAACTATTTTCTGAAAATAAAAGGTATTTTAATGTCATTTGCATAGCATTCAATGCTGAAATATGTAGTTACCTAACAAAGTACACTAATGTTGCTAATGAGCCAAGCACAATATAAGAGTGAGCCCACACTTTCCATTCTTGAACTGTTTTCAGTGCTAACATGAATTATATCAAGTCCACTGGCAAGTTTAGAATCATGATGCAATTGGATAACTCATTAGTACTATCCGCTCTAAATCATCCTGCTGTGGTTTGAAATAAAGTTCAAATCTTTAAACATTTTCTGAGAGAATTTCCTATGGTTTCACTTTGTGTGTGTGTGTGTGTGTGTGTGTGTGTGGTTGTAAAGCCATCACAAAATTGAATAGTATAAAGTGATAAAAGAAAAAGCATCAAAGAAAGCACTGTATTCAAGTCTTCTAAAAATTCCATTGGAACAATTCATACATTAAATGATGTCTTGTTGACGCATATGATGTGCTTGAACATACTATATTTTTAGTTGTTCCATCAAAAATCAGAAACCATGTGTGGCATGCTTTTCAGTAGTCATGATAAAATCTTTCTGCGATCATTTTCCATCATGAACACTCCCTTATGCAGCAATGCATAATCACGTCTCCAGAACCAAAGTGAAACTTGGAGGTAAACAATTATTCAGTAATTTCTAGTGCCAGGTATGGTGTTGGCCCTGGTGGATGCTTATAAATGTTTACTGATGATGATGTCCTATAAAGCTGCCACTATTTGCTATGAATTACCCGGATTGCCTCTTGGAATTGTGAATGTTCTCTAAATAACTCTGAGCTTCATTTTGATTCTTCAACCCTGGCATATATGTCTATCTTGAATAAGTTCCTCCAAACTGCCCCAGAATACCAAATTTTGAAGCCTTAATGTGCCATTTCTCTTTTGGCCTTCTAATTCTGTCTCTTAAAATGATAGAGTATTGATGAATTGTAAAGACTGAACCTCAAAATCCAATCTGAATGATTTCTCAGGCAAAAGGGATGGTCTGTTCCAGGCCATCTGTCATCGCTTTGCTCTTGCGGCCCACAGCACACAGCAGTGAGGCAGCTGGTTGGGCTGGAGATAGAATAGAAGGCAGTTACATCACCGTCTACGTCCCTTTCATTAAGTTTACTGATCTAGAAAGAATTACAGCAATGCTACTGGCTCTTCATGGTTCAGTGTATTTCAAGTAACTTGTAGGTGTTTTTCATTCATTATCTCATTTAATCTTAAAAACACCCTATGAGGTAGGTGCAATTATCATCATTATTCACACTTTACAGATGAAAAAACTAGGTAATAAATACTAGATAACAAATAGCTAATAAATACTATAACCAGGATTCAAAACCAAGCTGTCTTTCTCCAAAGTCCTCCTCTTCCCGAAGGCTTTCATTACCATGACATTCACCAAATACAGCTCCCTGACCTAGGCTATCCCACACAAACTTGAATAACACTGTTCACGTGAACAGAATTAACCTTCATATTCTGAAAACAGAAAACTTCAAGCACATATACACTCATAAATACAGGCTTGAAATGGAACTGTCCTGAGTCATAAGCAGTACACATGGAGTGGCACACATCTGGCACCATATAACTACAAAATGTAAGTGAAATGAGAATTACTACACCATTCCTACTGGATCATATCTGATCCCTCACATATCAATGGACATAAACAAATGTACGTGAAAGTGAGAATTTGCATTCTCTAGATAGACCATATATGTGCATTCTAATGTGTGCGTACAAATGGACCTCCACATATAGACCTCCACTGTTAACACATACCACTTTTAGGAACATTTTTACGTGGGAAAACCCTGAGTCCACTTCAGAAATTTGCTCATTCCATGTGCATGGACATCATTAGAGGCTGAAAGCTTATCAGCTGTAATCAAGAAGGTCCTTTTGGAATTATCTTCCTTAGCCTACTTCCAAGGGAAATCATTTGTAGGCTTCTTCAGGGCAACAGTTATCCACCAAGTGCTCAGACTCATCTTCAGATGTTCCAGACCAAATTTACCGTAATAATGATAACTGCTCTTTCAGTCTCCTGATCTTTTAAAATGCTGCACATCTTTTCATCTATTTCCATTTCCTTCGGATAGAGTGAAGACTGAGAAATCATCAAACCCATTTTTCAATACTATACATCATCAGAAACAATTTTGATAATCATATTATTAGTGTGCATAACCCCATCCTTCAGAACTCTGCTGAGAGTCGCTTAAATATCCTGCTTTTATTCATATGCTCTATTTATATCTACAAATGTCAAAAATTCTAAATGAAGTGTATGAGCCTTGATTGACAAAGAGAGATGGCTCTCTTTTGTAGCAAGTAAAGAACAGTTAATAAAATCCTAGCACCTGCTTAAAATTAATCTGTAAGTCTCCTTAAAATTGTTCTTTAGCTAATTCAGATGACGCACGTTTGGATCTTGGTTCAGGAATAGTTTTTTAATGCATGATTATTTGGGAGAGAATATTAGATTTATTACCTTTGCTAATGAACACTTAGATAAAAGTGGTATTCTCAAGATGAGTATTCTCAAGAGGTGAACTCTGATTACCATATATTAATTTTCATTTCAGTTCAGAATTATATTAAGAGTGAACCTGGTGGCTTTTACATATAGAGAATGGGCCCTCTCCAAAGTACACTCTGCCATAATTCTCAAGTGTCCCCCGTCACTTTTCTAATGTCACATATCAGGAGAACCAGAATTCATCATCACAGAAGCAATTCTGGAGTTTAAAAAAGCAGTGGATGAACCTTAAAGACACAGGATTTAACTTCAGGTTTTTTAAAAAACATGTGTTCTCTGTTTCAGTGGGATTAAGGGAACTAGCTTTAAGAACGGTCAGTGAATTGGTTGAGATGCCCCTTCCCATATATTCTACACACATTCTAAATTTTTCTACTCCTTTTTCATTGCAGCATTTAATACAGAGTCAAATGCAATAGAGAATGCAATTCTTTAGTAAATCCAAGGTGCATCTGCATCTCCAATATTTAAGACAACGCCACAACTTCTTCATACCAAACAGTGCCTCTAGGACTACAGAACTCATATTCTCTGCAGGATATGTACTCGTCCTGAGGAATCTTGGGAAAACAGATATATCAGAAAGCCAGCATAATCAGAATTTTAAGGAAAATTATTTAATCTTCTAACTAACTAGAATGACCAGGGGGAAAAAATTGACTGCCTTCATGAATTCTCAGAACTAGAGGTGCCCTGAGCCATCATACATTGTGATAACTTATGCCAGGATATTTGACGTTCTGGTGGGCACAGGAACTATCAACCTATTGTGCAACATTTGCTACAACAGAGAAATGGCACATCTGCATGATTAATTAGCTTGTTTATGCTTAATATTTTTGTCCTGTGTATCTTTTTTAAAGAATCTCTTCAAAGAATCGCTAATAGCTTTAGTGAAAGACGATCAAAATTAGCATTAAGCATTTTAACTCTTTTGTGGTAATAAACATACATACAGAAAGATTCACAAAAGTGTAGAGCACAGGGAATTCTCACAAAGGAAACATACCAATGTAAGCAATACTCAGTCAAGAAATAGGGTAACATTCAAGTCCCTCACTCCATGTTCCCTCCCAGTAACTACCTCCTCCCTTCTCTCCAAAGGCACTAGAGTTTTAAAATAGGTCTGTAATTTCTTTGATCATCTTACCTTCGAAAGGTGGAGCCCAATTCCCTTTACCTTGAGAGTGGACTGAACTAAATGACAATGATTTGCTTCTAATACATGGAATCTAGTAGAACTGGCAATGTGTGACCTTGGGCAATACATTATAAAAGGCATTATGCTCCCTCCTCATGTGGGCCCTTGAGTCACTCACTCTGGAGGAAGCCAATCGCCATGCCATGAGAACACTCAAGAAACTCAAGCAGCCCAATGGAGAGAGTCCAAATGGAGAAGAATGAAGGCTTTTGGGCAAAGCCAGTGAGGAATGAAGGTGTTTGAACAAGCTCATGTGAGTGAGCCATTTCAAAACATATTCACCAGCCCCAGTCAAGTCTTCAGATGATTGAAGCTTTGGCATTTGGATTGACACTTCATGAGAGACTCTGAGCCAGAATCAACCAACTAAGCTGCTCCAGAATTCTTGATTCAGAGACTCTATGAGATAATCAATATTTATTGTTGTTTAAAGGCACTAAGTTTTTAAGTATTTTGTTTTGCAGCATTATAATTAGTGCAAAAGGTAGTCATTTTCCTGACCGCTAACATCTTAGTTTAATTTAGCATGTTTTTTAAGTTTCTATTTAATCTTCTATTAATCATTGTTATTTATCTTTGTATGTTTAATTTATTTCACTTAATATTATGTTTGTTAGATTTATCCATATTATTACATGGAGCTGTGCTGTGGTTATTTTCTTTGTATTTTTCAAGGCATGAATATACCACAATTTATGTATGCTTTTTACTGATGATGTTTGGTCTGTTTTCAGTTTTTTACCATTATAAACAATATTTCTATGAACATTACTGTACACATGTTTTGGTACATAAGCAAGGATATATTTAGGGTATGCAAACCTGAGAATAGAATGCTAGGTCATATAATTTGAGAATAGTCAAATTTCATTCTTAGTAACAAACATATTTCCAAAGCGGTTGGAAAAATTTACATTTCTGTTAGTTCTGTGTGAGAATTTCTATTGTTCTATATCTTTAACAGCAATTGGTATCATCAGGGATAAAGATTTCATCATTTTTTCCAACTTAAAATTTATCCCATAAAGACATATGCAATTCATATATCTGATAAAAGAACTGTATTATGAGTATGTAAAGAATTTTTACAAATCAATGTAGGAATGTAAATGAAAACAAATCAAATTTTTAAATGATCAAAAGACCTGAAAAGGAATTTTTAAAAAGAGAACATCAAATGACCAAAAGATATAAAAAGATATTTAGCATTAACAGTAATCAGGAGGGAAATGCAAATTAAAATCACAATGCTATCCCTACTATTACACACCCACTAAACAGGCTAAAATTCAAAAGAACAAGTTTTGGCAAGAATGTGAAACAAATGGAATTCTTACATATTGCCAGCGGGTGCAAGGTGGTACAGTAACTTTGTAAAATTGCTTATCATTTTATTTGAAAGTTAAACACATACTTACCTATGATTGGTATTCTACTCCTACATATTTACAGTATAGAAGTAAAAGCATATATCCACAAGAAAAAAATATAAATGATTATTCATTGCAGATTTATCCATAATTTTTCAAAAATTGAAAAAATAATTCTAAAGGTCTATCACAACAGAATGGATAAATAAGTTGTGGTTTATTCATGCAGTGAAATAGTACTCAACTACAATGTTGTACGTTTTATGTACAACATAGATGACTCCCAACACATTGTACTGGATGGAAGAAGTCAAATACAAAATGAGTATGATTTCATTTATGTGATATTCAGTAGTAGACAAAATTAATCGATGGTAATTGTATTAGTTTGCCAGGGCTGCCAAACATCACAGATTAACTCAATTAAATAATGGAAATTTATTTCTCACATTTTTGGAGGCTAGAAGTCCAAGATCAAGATGTCAGCAGGTTTGGTTTTTTCTGCGGTCTCTCTCCTTGGCTTGCAGATAGCCACTTTCTCACTGTGTCCTCATATGGTGGCCCTTCCATGCTACATGTTGGGATATAAATTTAAAAAGCAGTTTCAATAAGTCTTGCATATTTTAACTTGAAGAACTTGGAAGAACTTCAGAAAAACGTGTTTCCCTTTTTTCATCCAAATCCAACTACTCTAACCTCTTGAAAGAGGAAAAAAAAATAATAAAAGTTCATCAAAAAGAAAGCATTAGTTTATTTCTTTAAATAAATTTGTAAGTCATTCTAAAAGATTGTGTTCTAAAAATAAGAAGAAAGAAAACTATGACATAAAACTTTTTTTCCTAAGTCATAAATCTGTTAACATAATAAGATAATTTCATACCACCAGGCTTAAAAGAGATAACGTCATGTTTACACCATGCTTTGGAATCTATATAATTAATGATGTCCGTGAAAACTCTTATTCTAATGGTAGGTAAAAGGATCCCAAAATCTGGACTTTCCTGCAATTAATTATCCTTTCTCAAGTTTCAACAGATGAGTCCTAATAAAGTACTAGTAAATTATAACATAACAAGTAAGTGATGTATAATAAGACCTTTTAAAAATACTTTCCCACACACGTATGTTTCAAAGGCACATGACAAGTGCCACAAACTCTGTCATATTTAACATCATAGCAAACAGGAAAGGAGAAATAGCTTAAGTACAAAATGGATTAGCTGACTATTTTTTATATAAAAATGCAGGTGTCCAAAAAAAAGTATTAACATGACTGTGAACTCTAGAACGTCAAGACCTACAGTTTAGGTAGACTCTATCTCTGCTCAGTAAATATTACTTTGCCAAAAGAAAGAAAAGTATCCACCTTTAACAGAAGAATAGATGATTAATTAATCATTATAAATAACCTCCCAAATGCATAATTTCTTATTTTCTTCTACTCGGTGATCCATAGTGTTCTAGGTACTGTGGGTACAGACATGAACAAAACAAAGTTCCCGCATTCATGGAGGTGGCATGCAAGCGCAATAAATGATAATAGGATAGGATAGGATAGGATATAGGGTATATATATGTGTACATTTAAATTAGGTAAAACTGAAAAAAAAAAGTTGAAGAACATTTTAAAAAATAAAGCAGGTAGGAAAGGATAAATTTGGGAGCCTACGATTTGTAAATATTAGCCACTATATACAAAAATAGATTTAAAAAAACAAAATCTCTTCTGTATAGCACAGGGAACTATATTCAATCTTATAATACCTTTAATGAAAAAGAATATGAAAACGAATATACGTATGTATATGCATGACTGGGACATTGTGCCGTACACCAGAAACTGACACATTGTAACTGACTATACTGAAAGAAAGAAAGAAAGAAAGAAAGAAAGAAAGAAAGAAAGAAAGAAAGAAAGAAAGAAAGAAAGAAAGAAAGAAAGAAAGAAAGAAAGAAAGGAAGGAAGGAAGGAAGGGAAGAAGGAAAGGGGATAAAGAAAAAGTGATGGATGGGAGAGGACACAACTTTAGGGGGCAGAGGGGAGGTTAGAAATATTTTCTTTGGAAAGAGTAAAATCTGAGTTGCAACATGGGGGTAAAAATAAGAAATTAAGCTGAGCTCTGACAAGACCTCTTAGGGAAGAGCATTTCAGGCACAAGGAAGAGCAAGTAAAGAGGCTCAGAACAGTAAAGGTGCTTTTGCCTCTGAGGAACTGCCAGAAAGGCATTTGACTGGAGCAGAGATTATCAGCGGGGAAACAATGAAGATGGTGAGCTATACAAGGGTCAGATTATGGAAAACCTTTTTTATGTCATATTAGGAAATTTGGAATTTATTCTCAGTGTGATGGGACCTCACTGTGGTTTCTCACAAAATCTGACTAATCTTTTTAAAACATCACTGTTTACAGTGAGTGTAACAAATAAGGGCGTGAAAGTTGAAGCTCCAGGAAGAGTCAGGAGGTCACTATAGAAAAGAGGTGATGGACTGAACCTTCAGAGATTCGGTCCTCTCAGGTGGGTAAAGTACCTGCCAGGAAGGACCTCACCCCTCTCCACGTTACATATGCAAATTGATGCCTGTGAGAGTCGGGTGCTTGGTCAATGTTACATTATCTTACTGCTATCAGGTCCCACACCGTTAGAAAGATGTTACTCTTGCTCCTGAAATGTGCTTCCTCAGTGCACTCTAAAAAGAGTGATCGAGAAATCCTGAAGCTTCATCATCACTGTGTTCTAAAATCTCAATAGATAAGACCAGGGTTTTTTGTTGTGTTTGTTTTTTACAGCAGTGTACTCAAATGTTATTTTCAAGAGATCAATAACAATACCATTTAAAATATCTGTAAAATGCATTTTCAACTACAGCATAACAATGAACATTTCCCAGTACCTGAATTTTCAAGAAATACTCTGAACATAATGAAATCATTTCCATTAACATCGCATTAATTCTGCTTTGAAGAGTTGGGGAAGGGACTGCAGGGTTCCATTCCCCTCAGCTCTCCGTGTTACGCACCTGGCCTCGGCCTGAGTATTTGGTAGATGCAGAGAGAATAATTGAGGATTATGTTTATCCTTCCTGTTGACATCTGGAATAAACCCCAGGCAAAAGTCAGCAGCCGCTGATTCCAATAAGTATAGTTCCTCTGACAATGCAATTGAATATCTTCCTTTTTTTAAAGATGTAAAGTCTCTTTCTAATCCATCATGTTTTTACCACATGTAAGCTTTGCTACATAACTTACACGTTGTGAAATTGTTCAAACAATATTTTAAGTACTTCCTGAATTTCTAATAAATACATAGTTATTAAAAAACCAGTATTTCTCAACAGCCCAATTTTGGTAGCTTCACACATGCCAGAAACACCTGCCAACTACTTCTGCAGCCACCTTATTTCCTAACACTGTATAGTTTAAATATTCGATGTATTATTCATGAAGCATTCCTAATTGACATTTGTTATTCAGATGAACTGCAAAGCTATGGATCTTCCTTAAAAAGCATGTCATCTGGCTTGTATGAGATGAGAATCAAATTCAAATATTTCTCTTCTTTCATCTTTTCTTTCTTTCCTTCCTTCCTTCCTTCTTTTTTCTTAATTAGTTAGTTTTGGCAAGTAATGTTCATTTGTATTTGTGACTGGTAACTTACAGCTTCCGTCTTCTAAATCCCCTCAACTCTCTACAGTATCCCCCTGTCTCCTAAAAGGCCAAAAGGGATTCTGGCCACCAAGAACCATCTTCAAAATGCTTTTGACAAGGTTCTTGCATCTCAGCTGCCTGCTGTGTGAAACAGCAAAGGAGTCAAAGCACATGAGAGAAAGAGAGAAAGAAAAATGCATTTGAAAGAATTGACAGAGCAGCCACATAATTGTGTTTAAGTAGTTACATTTTGCCAGAACTATGTAAAACAGTAATCCAAGTCATAAATTCTTTGTCGTAAGACCTTATATTCCAGTCATTTTTAATAAAGACATCATGTTTTTAATCTTCTACTCTCTCTTTTTTTTTTTTTTGGTCAAACATACACTGCTTCCATGGTATGGATATTGCTGAGAAACTTGATCACTTGCCTTCACTGCAATGTTTCAACGTTCAGCAAATGGCTGCACGCTCTTTGCACACTGGTGAAGTCTTGCACGGCATAATTAACTGCCTTGACCAAGATTCCTTGAGAAACCCCAGACAGGTAAACCCAGCCCCACAGAAGAACGTTTCCTACAGCACCATCACTAAGTCTCAAATCACAACGGAGAAAACTATCCTCAGCTTTCTAGGAGTGCTTCATTCACTGCTCTAGAGTAAATGCTTACTCATAAGTTTACATATATGTGTGCATGTATATATACATAAATAATTTATTGCTAATACTGAGTTTTAGAAAGTCATATTGAAACCTTCCTAAATAGATACATATGCAAGGGACTAAATCAATGTTTTCTCATTTTTCCTTCGTTGTTTTGTCATAGTTAGATGTCTTTCTATTTTAAAGTAGGTTTTTTAAAAGGTGTCAATACCCAGTAGTCCATCACACCACATCAAAGTCATTTTTTCATAAACAGAGAGAAAAATGCCTTGGAGGGTGAAAAAAAAAAAAGCACTATATTATAATCACGGTTTGACACTGATTCTGTTGAACTTATATAATCACCAAACTTTATTGTTAGGAGTCCTCCGTTACCTAAAGGGGCCTCATTAACCTGTGTGATCAGACAGGAAAACACAGTAGCAAACAATATAATTTTCGCCCTTTGCCACGTTCTTCTTGTCATTGCTGAAGGCACCGCATCCTGACATGGGATAAAAGAAAACAAAATGGAATCTGAATTTCAAGTGAAGAAAAATAACAAAACGTTGTGATTATAAGGCTTCATTTCTAAAGTTCACATGAATGAAACTAATCCCCCGGTATTGATTTAAAAGGAAATTCATATTAGGAGGGATCATATTTAATTTTAGGCTACACATTGAAGTGATGAAAGACATTTTCTTCAGAAGATTTGTTATGAAAAAATGTACTTAAAAGACACTGATACTGAAGCACTGTGGAGAATTTAGCAAATTAGCTTGACTTATTTTTGCCTTATTTCTTCAAAAATGTTGACATTATATTTTATGCAATATTTAAAATATTATAATGCCTAATTTTAAAACAAAAACGATACACCTTTGTTTCCTCTGTCCCATGAAGGTTACTATTTTTCTAGAAGACTTGGACAGCATAGCTATAGATTTAGAGTTAGGTTTGACAAATGTAAAGGATGCTGCATTTAATTCCTAGAGGGAAGTGGCATGTGATGAGCAGGACTGGGAATGTTAACCCTACTCCCAGATCCGACACCGGCACCGGCAACGCCTGGATGGAACAATGTATTTTCCTGTAGTGGTTTCTTCTGTCTAAAGTACAATCAGAACAACTATTTCCTTTACAGTGAACTTAATGCTTTGTTATTTTGTAAATGGGCAAATAATCTTAAGGGAAAGGAAAAGCTATCACACACACAAAAATATGGCAAACAAGTGAATCTATATTTAGGGCTAATTTTTACACAACTCATCTTCATCCACAAAAAACTTGAGACTCCTTGTACTATTAACATATACAAAACCAGATGCAGCTTTTTTTTTTAACATTTTTTATTGATTTATAATCATTTTACAATGTTGTGTCAAATTCCAGTGTAGAGCATAATTCTTCAGTTAGACATGAACATATATATATTCATTGTCACATTTTTTTCACTGTGAGCTACCATAAGATCTTGTATATATTTCCCTGTGCTATACAGTATAATCTTGTTTATCTATTCTACAATTTTGAAATCCCAGTCTATCCCTTCCCACCCCCTACCCCCTTTCCAACCACAAGTTTGTATTCTATGTCTATGAGTCTGTTTCTGTTTTGTATTTATGCTTTGTTTGTTTGTTTGTTTTTTAGATTCCACATATGAGCGATCTCATATGGTATTTTTCTTTCTCTTTCTGGCTTACTTCACTTAGAATGACATTCTCCAGTGACATCTATGTTGCTGCAAATGGCATTATGTTGTCAGTTTCTATCGCTGAAGAGTATTCCATTGTATAAATATACCACCTCTTCTTTATCCAGTCATCTGTTGATGGACATTTAGGCTGTTTCCATGTCTTGGCTATTGTAAATAGTGCTACTATGAACATTGGGGTGCAGGTGTCATCCTGAAGTAGGGTTCCTTCTGGATGTATGCCCAGGAGCGGGATTCTGGGTCACAGGGTAAGTCCATTACTAATCTTTTGAGCTATCTCCATACTGCTTTCCACAGTGGCTGCACCAAACTGCATTCCCACCTTTTCTCCACAGCCTGTCCAGCCAGATGCAGCATTTTTAATAATTTAACTCTGAAATCAGACTGCTTAAGTTCAAATCCCATCTCTGACAATTATTATATGGTGACCTTCAGGAAATTAACTTTTCGGCACGTTGATTTCCTTGTGTGAGAAAAGTCGATCTCTTTTGTAACTTGTTTAGATGATAAAAGTTGTCATAATATATTTGAAAGTACTTAGAGCAGTGCCCAGCTTGTTGTAAAACCCTAGTAGACATTCCAGCTACGATTATCATTGTACTAACGCACATAGAACAAGTCAGTTATACCATAAACCCATGTAATCAGGCAATGAAAATGAAAATGGAAATTTTAAAAAGTGAAAAAGTAAGATTCTATGCTCATTTTTACTCAACAAAAGAAACTAGTATGCAAAGTTCTATTTATTATCTTTATTAAACTTACATCTTCTATAAATGTTCTAAAATCCATCAAATTCTATCATTTCATGCACTCCTTATTCTTTTACTTCAAATAAGTTCCCTCTCTCCCCCTCAAAAATTAAATAAAATAAGTTGCTAAGAAGCTTAATCAAATCTAAATGGTTTCTGTGTCTGAGATGGTTGACAAGGGAAGACAAATCACAATCTTATGCTTAGAACTATAAGAGTAAATTCACATGCTTTAAATCCAATCCCATAGAAAGCATATTTACACCTTTCAAATTTGACTTCAACAAAGCGCCTTCCAGAGTTTTGCTTAATATTCTAATCATAGTGTTACACATGTGCTTACTGGTTTGTTAGGACTTATCCAGGAAGCTCTTCTCAGCATGCTTATAAATTTTGTGATTATTGTTATTTGGGACCAAAGCCTAGATCTGAAGGAAGCATGGAAAGGTAAGACCAATATTTTTTTCCTAAACAAGTTAAAAAAAAAAACTTATTTCAGAGATTTTCCAAGCATCATAGCCTTTAGATTTAAATTCAAATTGTATTTTTATGTTAACATATATATTGGAATTAGAACATTCAGTTATTTATTTAGCTGACTTTAAAAGTCAGAAATTTATTAACCCATTTATTTCCTTAGTTATATAAAATTTTTTAACCTCTTCTAACAGATATGTTTACCACATCTAAATAGAGGACAACTGTTTATTTTTCTTAATAATTTTTATTTATATTCACTACCATGTCTATTTTCAGTAATCACTCAGCACCAAGAAAATATACACCCACTGGTTTCTACTCCCAGTTAATTTGCTCCAAAGAGATATATCACAGGTTGAAAATTCACCTGGTATTGTGGAGACCAAACTTCCCTAGAAGACCCAAACGCCAGATGTACAACAATATGACCTCTACAATTCAAACTATCAAGGGATGACAAGCTCAAATACTCTGAAATCAGAAGCAGAAGCTTGACTTTATTGGCAAAACATTTTTAATTATACTAGGTATCTCCTCCATGATAGAATTCAACTTCAACATCATCATCCACTACAGAGTCACAATGATAAATACCAAAAAAGATTAATATCCAGCCTGTCATTTGAGTAGCTCAAAAAACACCTACATTTATAACTATTTCATGCCTTTATAAATTTTACCCTGGAGAAACTACTTTCCTCAAGGACAATGCAGTAAACAGGATGCTTTTAAACATAAATGTATACTGTTTATAACCTTTATTGTCTTGGCCACACTTTTCAATCTGTATATTCACCTTAAACTAGTCAGATATTTTAAAAATTTCTGATATAAAAATGTGGTTATGAAAACAAAAGCAGAAATTTCCACACACACAAAAAAATGGACAAGAATGTTCATAGCAGCATTACTCCTAATAGCCAAAAAGTAGGAACTACCTAAACATCAATCAGCTGATGAATGAATAAACAAATGTGGCATATCTGTACAAAATAGAATGAAGTATTGATAACATGCATGGTACAACACGGGTGAACACTGAAAACATTTTGCTAGGTGAAAAAAGCCAGTCACAAAAGACCATACACTATAGGATTCCATTTATATGAAATTCCCAAAATAAGCAAAACAATAACCATAGGTAACACTGGTCCCCCAGGGATGGCACTGAAGGCAGGGTTGTTGGAAAATGGGGAGTGTTCTAAAAGTGATTGTGGGGATGGTTGCGTAAGTATGTGACTATACCAAAAAACATCAAATTATACAATTCAAATCTGTGAATTATATACATGGGTTGTATCTTAACAAAGCTGTTTTTAAAAAGTCATAGCAAACTTCAGCAATGCTTCCACTATATTTACAGTCTGTCTTGCCTCCAACTGGAGGATATTCTTTCAGAATGAAGCTTTCTAATCAGACATCTGAGGTTAATGATCCTCTGGCCCTTTCCCCTTAGAGATGACTCAAAGGGACAAAGGGACTAGCTCGTAATTACACAGCTAGGTGGCAACAACTAGAACCCAAAGATTCCTTTATCAAGCTTTGGCTAATATCAGCAAAGTTTCTTGTTTGCTTCTTCTGAAATGGATTTGTACCTACTGTAAGTATTCTCTGACAATCATTTTGTTATAGTATGACCACTTTCTTTCTTAAATATGTGTTATTTATTTTTAAAATACTTTACAATATATTACAATATGATACTTAGAATAAAATATATAAATTAACTATCTTCTTTCTTTGACTTTTATTTAATGGAATAGCCTCACTTTCTATGTGGTATTTAGGTCTTTTACATTCAAAATTCAACCATGTTTAGGTAACTGTAAAATTCTTAATATCTTTTTAACAAATAGAGGATGTCAAGAAATGATTTAATTTATAAATATACACACTATTTTTTTTCTTTCCTTCTTTGCTTGCTTAAGAACAGTCCTTTAAATAATTGGTGTTTTAAAATTTTTTTCCAGTATCAATTTGACAGTAATAATTCATGTCATTTTGACTAAAGCTATGGGTTTTGTTTTTTTTTTTAATTTGGTATTTGAATCACTGAAAATGGTTTATCCAGGGTCATCTTCTTGACTTAATACTCAAGGCTCTAAAACATAACACCCACGTGGGAACTGCAGATCTCTCATTGCTCATATCCTGATAGACTGTCCACTGAAAGATGGATCTGTCTTCCACCCCTAAGAAATTCTAAGTTTTCCGTTTCCTCTTTAATTCTTCAGAGAATAGCTTTTATAAAATAGCTTTTATAAAATAGCTTTTATTGCGCCCTCTTCCCCTTTTATTTTAATCACTTTTCCTCTCTTATTTCTCTCCCACCCATTTCCTAAACAATCTCCGTTGGTAGACTTTCTTCCCATGTGAACAATTCATCTTAGCTTTTACCTACAAGGTGTCACAATTTTCTCTCCAAGATATTAAGGAATAACTATTCCACATTTAGAAATAAAATAACTGACACACAAAGATCATTAACAACGTTATCATGATTAGTTAACGATAAGTCTAAACGTAGAGCCCAGTTCTTACTTGAGATCTGCTGTGGACGTTCAAGTGACATTGCTTAATACAAACCTAAGAAATCAGGCTTGCATTTCACCAAAGCAAACAGAAACACTGAAAAGCAATCGAAGACATCATCACAGTCTATAAAACCTATTACAATGGTGCATGCTATGTACAATATTTTTTCTTTGTTACGCTTACTAATAATTAGGATGCATGCATTTTGAATATTATTGAAAACTTCTCCACTAACCCTGGTATATTCTGCAAAATCATTTCAGGTGGAAGAATGTCTTCTTCCTTTTGACACCACACTATGTTATCTAACATGGAACCTAGCAATTTTCTGCCTCATATTTTATGTATGTTTTGTCTCTTTTACTTAAAAAAAAATTCTTGAGGGTAGAATCCACATCTGAGCCTTTTTTCTCTAACCAACGATCCCAGGCAATTCACTGTCACCCAGTAAAGCTCAGTATTCGTTGTAGGGGCACATGTTCCTATTCTCTTCACAGCCTATGGAGTTGTTACACAGCTGTGAAGTACATTTCAAAGGTGCCGTTATTTTTGAGCTATGAGAACCTAAATTATTTTCCCTATTAACTAAATTAAATAAGAAAAATTATTGTCAGAATTAGGGGAGAAACCCTCTCTTTGCAATCTTGAGATGAAACCCAGCTACATCAGAGGAGACCTCTTAAAGATCCAAAATATTACTGCATCCAATCATTTTATTTTTTTCAGTGCTTTTCATATCAAATTTGTTCTTCAGAGACCACATTGAACAAAATGGACCCGTGCATTTCCCCCGAATGAGAGACAGCAAGGATCACAAGTGAAAGGCAGACAATCTATCTGCAGAAGTACCACCACTCATTTAACCAAAATTCAGATTCCTAAGGAACTCAGTAATCCATGAGAGTTACTTTGCCAACAAAATGCTAACCTTTCCTTAAACACAGATTTTTGCTTTAGGAACTTCATAGACATTTCATACCAAGTAGTTCCAATGCAGTGTGTCAGACAAGACTGTGTAAGAGCCTGACCCAATATGAAAAGAGTAAATATACACTTAAAGCGAATACTTCAACAAAGCTCATTTTTTGTGATTTTTTTCACAGATATATATTTAAATATATTTAAATAAAGGACTTTACCTATTCTAATTCTTCCAAACAACTTTGATTAATAAAGTAGAATAAGGGGTATACATTGCATTAACAGGCTGAACTCTAATATCAAACCTACATTTGAATTCACGCCCCACTACTTGTCAAATGTGAGACATTGGGCAAATTCAGCAATCTCTCTCTGCTCTGTTTTCTTATCTGAAAAATGAAGTGAATAATTGTACCTACTTTTGTACCTACCTAATAAAGTTATATGGCTTAAAAGAAATACTGCTTATGAAGGGTTTAGTACTGGCACATAATTTAAAATTTTAGATATTTTTATAACAGAAATATCATACAATAACATGGATAATTAAGTTTTGATGTCTTCTTTATTTCAATTGTCTTTTGATGTTTCAAAAACAAAAATATATTATTTACTAAGAGAATCTCAAAATGTTACTACTTTTGAAAATAATATATCATTATAAGCAACACATTAAAATTTTAATTTTAACAGAACATGACTCACTCAGATAAGAACCAAAGTTTTAATGTTGTAATAGGAAAGGGGCTACTTCCATATCCCTGGGCAAAGAACAATCACCTATATTGAAGAACATGATATTCATCTGTTTTACTCTATCAAATAGGTTGGTGGAGGGAATGGGAGTAAGGAGTGGTTACAGAAAAGACAGGACACCCTCCCAGGTAGCCAGATTAGCACATGAAAACCTTTGTATAGATCTGGTCACCAAACCATATTGTGCTTTCATATGAACTAACTGAATATATGCATAGAATCTGTATTTTAATTACCAGAAGATTCAGACAATTATCAGCAATTTGAAGGCGGAACAATTTCTTAGAAGGTGGCAGGAATCCAGCTGTGCAAATCAAGTTAAGAAGTAAAACTCCAGTCTTTTGGAGGTGAAGGTAAGAGGGGGAATGAAAACTGCCAAGAATCCAACTCTTCAGGGCCACCGCATGAAGTCCAAGGCAGAAATGCAGACATAGAGGAAATACAGGATTAGGGTAAGGACTAGGTCTTGGGGGAATATCCCACAAGGTCATTTGATGATAAGTCTCAAAAACTGAACCTTCTCAAATTCCTCCTGCCCAAGATGAGGAATAGCCCAAAGACAGCAACCGAGCTACTCCTAGGGGTAAAAGCCAAAAGGCTCCAATTTGAGAAGACAGACTTTAATGTCTGATGACTTGCCCAGGAAGGGAAAGACTTCTTTGCAGAACACTGAGCAGTGAGAAGAATACTAGCAGCATCTAGTGGCCCACCTGTGTAAGTGCCCCTGGAGCTAGGTCCTACGATCGAAGGAGCGAGATCCTAAATAAACACAGTGAACTACTGAAGGATGTTAATGGATCTTTTATTTCTGGGGGAATAACAGTGGAAATAGGGCAACTGTCTAGACTACCATGTTCAAAGCATTGTGGGGAACAAAGAAGCATAAGATGTCCAAAGAGTTTAGTATAACTGTATTCATCCTGCACAAGTAGACCCAGTTAGACCAAAATCAGTAAAAATCATGGCTAAATATATTGCTCTTTTCATATTCTTGATCAACCAATATGCAGAGTATTAAAGTAATGAAGAAGTAATTTCGAGAGACTAACATGACACATGACGAATTTCCTGCTCTCAAAGTAGATACGGCTACAGAGCCTACTTAGATTCCATTTCTGTACCTATACCTGGCATTTTTAGCCACCTTTGTGCAGTAGCAGCTCCATATTGTAACATTAAACGGATGACGAATTTTTCACTGTTCGCTATTTACTCACCTGTCTAAGCCATTTATCCTATGTCTATGGTGATTAAACATAGTTTATGCTAAAGAGTTCTGAAGAGTTGCTGATATAAATCATTCAGAAGACTTATTCTATCACGGAGACAACTCTATGACAATTTTGCCAAATATCTGTGCATAAAAGGATATAGGTATACTTTTTTCAAAGGAATGCACATTTTAAATTGTCAAAATGATCTTAAAGGAATGAAAGCAGATTCTTGAAAAAGAAGTGTCTAATAACTGAAAAAAAAATTAATTAAGCTCCCCTTTAAAGGTAGAAAAGAAATGGACATTACCTGAATTCTCATTCACTTGACTGTTTTTAAAATATTGAGGAGCTATTTAAATCTTGCCCCTAAGTGCTATCTTAGAATTTCGCTTTGATAACTAAGAGTCACTCCTTTCCTGAATGCAGCATAGTTGCAAGTTTCTCTTTAAAGCCTTTTTCAAGGCAGTTCTTTTTATTCACAGCTCACTTCTCTTCTTTTCTTAATTAGTAGCTTGAATGTGATTTTCCTTTTTTTAAATTGAGCAGGCTGTGTAGCTAAATGGTGTTTTTGACATTCCTGCACTGGGGACAGATTCAAGACGAAGGCAGAAGACAATAGAGATTGACTACATACTTCATGGCCCCAAACCAAGGAAAATGCTGGTAATTACAGGAATTCGGCAACACTTTGTCTCT
Source organism: Vicugna pacos (assembly GCF_048564905.1). NCBI lineage: Eukaryota > Metazoa > Chordata > Mammalia > Artiodactyla > Camelidae > Vicugna > Vicugna pacos. Next base: position 50,096,246 of record NC_132989.1, read on the forward strand.
TGGCATCTGTACTTGGAAAAACAATGAAATAATCATGGACAAATATGATGTGAAATGTGTTTATGGAGCAGCATGTTTTATTAACACTGAGCACTGCAGAGAGATAAGCACCACTTACTAATTTTAAAATTTCTATGAACTGTGGCAATTAAGCCTAATAATTCTTTAAAGACTATAACAAAGATGAGTCCATTTCGTACTGCATTTTAGAGGAAAAAAATGAGTAGGGTGCTAAGGTTCAGTTTGGTAGTATGCCGCCAGTGTAATTTTGTGCTTTTCCTATCTGGTATGATTTGAAAATGGAAACATTTCCTAACACGCTAGTCTTAAACTTAAGGATTTCCTGAGCTCACATTTTTTCTTTTTTGCTAGTTTTTTCTTTTTTGTTGTTGTTGTGGAAACTATTCCTTAGGGGTCTTTTGTATCTTAGATGTTAATTTTATAGAGTGTTACTGAACACCACAGGTGGCCATCAGGAAACAATAAGTCTAACTGAATAAAGCATTGACTATATTGTTTCTTCCAGAATAGTCATTTTTCCATTACAGATTTTTCCCAATAACAACTAAAAAAGCCACTGATTGTTTTTAGTCTTTTGATGAAAGACTAGGGGAGGTTTGTTAGAGCGCTTAGCAGAGCAAAACTGCGTCTTCCACTGCCTTAGCCCAAAGATGACAGGTTCAGACTGGATAGCAAAACCACCAGAACTTGCACTGAGGATTAAAAACACAGACAAGAACTGAATTACTGATCATTGATAAAGGTTTATGTTAAGGAAAATTTAAATATATTTTAGTTTATTCCCTATGGGGGAAACAAGACATTTCAATTAATTAATAGAAAACAGTGCATCATCTATTTTCTTCCCTCCATATTCCTGTGTTATCTTTTGCAATTCATTGTCATTTCCTGAGCAATTTTAAAAGATAAACTTGCATATTTTACTTTGTAGCAAGAGAAATAAAACACAATGTATAGCTGTTCTCTGAGCATAAACCAGAGAACGCCAAGCTTCATTCATCTCTCTCCTCACAGAGCAAGTTTATTATGGCATTTATGCTGAAAAAAAAAAACAAATCATTCCTTGTATTTGATATAGAAAAGGCATGTTGCCAATAATTTCTGAGCCAGAATTCTGTCAGCAGGAATGGAGTATGATTGCCTCCCATCCCCATAACAAAAAACTCAGATGAGTTAATTTGCAACACTGTCCATTGCTTGTATTCTTCCTGCATTCTCAGAAAGATTATTCCAAAACATTAGTACATATTCCATAGTTGCAGAGGCAATTTCTCATTAGACCTGTAACTTGATAGAGAACCATACTACGAAGGAATATGGAAAAGAAGATTGTGCCAGTAGCATATTTTCAATGCCTCTCTTTTTTATTTGCATCCACAGTTGAAGAGGAACAGAGCTGGCTTTGGGCAAAAAGATGAAGTTGGAAGTCCAGCTTCTTTCTTGGTCTCTAATCTTCCTGAGTTGTGAATTCTCCCCAGCATCCAAAAGCCCGTTCTACCCCAACACATACACATACCTCAAACTCTTTTTCCTCTTTGTTTTAGGTCAAAGGCTTACAGTAATTTTTGATTCCCAGCACAAATGATTCTAAGTCAAAAACTGACTTTCCCTGAGATATTTATATTTTAATCCAAATTTCTGTTTGTGAGATATAAAAACTATCTCCAGTCAAAGAGGGGGAAATGTAAAAGATATTGTTTAAGGAAAAAAGATAAAGCTGAGAGGGGGAAACATAATAAATTTTTGGTAGAAGTTCAAGCAGGTCTCTTTTGTTTTGCCAAAAAATTATACCAGCCACCTCTCAGAATCGGTTCTGAAGCCCAGCTTGCCCAATTGTGTCAGAGAAATGAAAGTGTGTATAGAAGTAATCAACACGAGGAAGGCCCACATACTTATCCTCACATTTCCATAAACCTCATGCAACTGCTCCTAGTTAAAAAGAAAAGGAAGGAAGGAATGGAAAGAGAGAGGAAAGGACAGAGGGAGAGAAAAAGCATTTTCCACTGGGAGCTATGGGCCTAAGGAAGCAACATACAAGAATCATCTGTTTCTTCTTACTCAGAATTTAGGTTCTGAAGTCCATTTATGCGGTGAGAAACACGTAAAATCAACCAGCAACAATTTTGCTCAATGATACAGCATTTCAACAAGTTCAATGTTGACCCAGGGCTGTTCTGTTCCCTCCAGTTTTGGAGGCAGACTACTGCCCACTGTGAGAGGCATGAGGCAACTGATTCTGAGAGAAAGTAGAATTCTGTCTCGGATCACGCTGTGTGCAACATTACTAGGAGAAGGGGATGACACAACTGTTCACTTCTACAGCCAAAGAATCTGGTTTGTCCGCCCCACTCGAGCAGGATGAAATAACTTTCCCCAACAGGAGTACCCACTGGTTCTTGACCCACAGGCTCTGCTTCTTTAAATCAGTTCTAAACCTCAGTCCTCTAAGACGGGTCCTTCTGGGAAAGGAACCACTAGTTATGCTCCTAAAGAATCTTTGAGATGAAAAGCAGCAAGGCAGGGAATAAAGGAGACACTGGCAGGAAGAGGGGGGCATAAAACTCTGGCATTATGTTTTCGCTAAAGCACTGAAGACAAGTACATGGGGATCTAAGGTATGGTGATCGTTAAATGTAGCACTTTTTCTTTTAAACTGTGTTCACATCTCTGAGTGTGAACGAAAGATGGTTAGACAGTCGGTGGTATTAGGAGGAACTGTGAACACTGACATAGTTTTAAGACACTGGTGAAGTGATAAACAGAAAAGAAGAAACCACAAATCTGATTTCACTATGAGAAAGAAATGCTAGTTATAGAAATTCACATAACTTTCATAGCACTGATGACCTTTTGCTGTGTAGGATAAAAGGTACATACTTGTCAGAAAGCATGCTAGATTACTGTTGCTTTGCTTGACTTCACGCATTCTTGCATGCTTGGTATGTGCTCTTCTACAAGCCCGGCTCACTATTGTTTTTAGTCCAAGTAACTCAAAATGTAATTTGTTTTGTTTGCCGTCACAAAATTGTTATTTAGGAAAAATGTAAATTTATAATTCAGCATTACTGATAGTATTAATATGAGTGCTTTACCAAATAACTACAAGAAGCCTCTTTAACTTATTTATGAGGAACCAAATTTTCTTTTTTAGAAGAAAACATTATACCTATGCAATATGTATTGTGGTTCAGAGACTGACAGTTTATTACATTTATTGTGAAAAATAGTGCAAATATTATTCGGCGTCAAACTAGCACACTCTATAAACGCCATCAGCTTATGATGATGGAAGTTTCCCGTTCACTTTGTAATTCAGTGCAGATGTTCCTGTCCAGGGGGCTGCTTTCTTCCATGTAGTGATTCGGTGAACCAGGATCCATCTACATTGTAGGTCTTCTTACCCTAGGGCTTCGCAGTCCTCTTCACTCAGCCAGTAGAAGAGGAAATATGTAAAGGGCATATTTATTTTGTAAAAGCTTTGCCTTAGAAGTGGCACATCATTTCCACCACTATTCCATTGCATTTTGCTTGACTACCACCACTTAGGGATTTGCTGCCATCATTTTTGTTTCCTCCCAGGTCTCCTAGTTCATAAAAGTTATTCTTTTGTCTCATTTCCCATCAGGAAATCAAGAACACAGGCACTGAGGAGGACAGTGATGAAAAGGTAAATGAAGGTCACTTATTGATTTTAGTAATCAAGTTATTGAAGATCCTAGTATCAGTACGATTGTGGGGAAAAAGGCTGAGTTAGGAGCCACTGATCCTACATCCTTATTCCATTGGCATCTCTGCCCTTAACTTGTTGGGTAAACTTGGAAAAATAGTGGTGCTCTTTGAGCCTTTGTTTTCGTAGTTATAAAATAAAGGAATTGCACTAGGGACAACCTCATGAACCATAATTTGAGATTAAATTACTACATAAACCTGCATTAATCAATAATCTCATGGTCTCGCCACTGATAAACGTATGGTTCATTTATTCTTTTTGAAATATTAAAAATAACTCAGAGAGTTTATTATGAGTAGTACTACTACCACTACAACTACTATTGCTATAATTTGAATTAAACTGACTCTTTATTGAGACTTTACTATATTTCATCCATACAGCTAAGTAAAATATATTTATATATCAAGCTCAATCAGCCATAAGCAGCACAATTGAGAGACATGCCACGCCAGCTCTGAAACCGTAACTCGTGGCCATATTACACTACACTCATAGACCACACTGTAGGGAGCCACTGGATTTTCATTGGGTTGTTCTACCAATTTTGTGTATCTGTGAACTCAGACCAAAGAGTAAAAAAAATCACTCTGGCCCATGATTCCACCAAGCGCCCTTCTTCAATTTGAATACTCTGTCTCAGTTTCCTTATTAAAAAAAAATAAGTTTGTGTAGCTTACCCTACCTCCCTCAAATGCCTTAAGTACCTATTAAGCCACTGCTCCAGAGCAATAAAACACCCAACTTCTGAGAATTAACTATATGAACAGAAGGTAATGAAGCCAAGTCAATTATCCATGGTAAGAGATGACAAGGAAAAGTAAGGCTAAATTAAATATACAGGTGTCCCCAGACCACATTTTTACCATTCACCTGAGCTCTTAACTAGCGCTAATAAGCTGCAGAAGAGATCTGAATTTTATCACGTTACCTCTCCACCCCCTGCTCTTCTCTGGTTTAAGTGCTAATGGGCAGTCAACCACCCTTTAAAGGGCAGGAAAAGCAGAGGCTGGACTGTGCAATCAATAGACTGGATAATTAGCCCTTGAGTAATTGAAAGGTAACTGTCTTATATTAACTTCACCCCATTACTCCCAGAATATGAACAAGTTGGACATGACTATGAGAAAGCAGAAGAAAAAAGGAAGGGTGGTGAATGAACAGTTCTTTACCTTGGGGATGATGTGAACTCTAATGACACGAAACCAAATAACAAAAGCAGCCTTGCAAGGTAACTCCAGACATGACAAGATGGCCCACAAGAGCTGCCAGGGAGCTGTTTCCCCTCAGTACCAAATTATTTTTCTCTTTTCTTCCTACAACAAAAGATTCACTCCAGGCTTTGGCTACGTTCCCAAAAGATTGGGTAATTAAGCAGGTAAGATTTCCAAGGAGAAATAAATATTTTCCAGTTACTAGACACTGTCATTGGGCTTTGATTCAAATGTGTATAATTTTTGAACAGGAAACATAATGAAAGAAATGTTTCACAAATTAATATAAAGCCCAAAGGCATACCTGGCAGCCTCTTACATGAAATCATTGTCTTTCATAAGCCAGGAATGTCGAACGGGTACCCGTCTTGGAAAATGCTTTTCTCCCTGTAGTATTAGCACTGGTTTTACAGAAGGAAAATACAACTTGAAAAAAAAAATACATATAAAAATACAACCTAAGTCTATTATTTTCTAGGTGTGAAGGCATTTTAAAATATAATGATACTAGTTTCAGCATAATCAGTGAAAATAATGCCTCTTATTCAGAGGTTGAGATGCTAAAGAGAAGGGTTAAATGACATGCATAATTTCACAGAGTGACTAATTCAAATTAGAGGTTTGGATACAGATGCTGGGCTCTCGGACCAGAATGCCAAACTACTGATCTCTAAAAGTAATGGGAAACTCTGAAAGGGCAAACAGCTTAAAAGCTGAGGAAATTCCCCCAAAATATAACTTTAACTATGCAATGAGAGTGAGTCAAGCAAGCCCAGGTTAAATGAATGACAATTTTAGGATGTTGGAAAATAACTGAGCCATCATTGGGAAGAATGAGCAATTCTTTTCTCTTACGGTGTTGATGTGTTTAGGGTGATCATTCTACACGCTCTTGTCTGTTCTCCCTATAGCAAAAAAGTAAGATAATGGTTTAACCAAGCGATGGGGGATATACTTAGTGAGATCACAGTTTATATGAACTTGACTTTGGAAATTTGAAGTAATGTGATAAAAATATATATATATATTAAATCTCATTTTATGCAAAACAGAAAATAACATGCATATCAAAAAATTAAATATCTCAAGAACTGCTTAATTTCTAAGATTACGGTGAGCTGGCTGAAGTTTAAATTCATTTGAATCGGTAAATATTCCTATTACCTGAACAACACATTTTTATGTTTTGTATATGATTTGGGGTGCATATTATGTCATTTTCATGTTTGCCATCAGCATGATTTAAAATCTTTTTATAGTCTTTATTTTTCAAGTGATTAAGTGGTCATGATGGTGCTTAGTTCTAGGGGGAAAAATCCTGAAATCAGTATTTGGTAGTAAAAATTGGAGGCAAAAAAATATTGAGATAAAGGCTGTGCCTGTTATCAACTTATGGCCTGTTGGCTTCAAATACATTCTTCATTGCCTGCTCAGTGCAAAAGGAGAAGGACCCTTTAAGTATTGTTTTCCTTTGCTAGCTGGCATGATGCTAAGCTTTGTCAACAGGGTGTGCGGCAAGAACACTGCATGAGAAAAGGGCTTTTTCTTCTTGGTCCTGGTGTGCTCCTGGGCATGCTTCTGCAGCACAAGTAGTTTCTCCAGTACCACGTACCTATACCAGCAACACAGAAGCTTCCATAGCATCTGCTCCTGCCATGTACGTGTATGGCAGTAGCTGAACCCAAAGGCTAGAAGCTTCCCTAGTCATCTACCTTGGACAGTTTTGTAGTTGAGGACCTCATGGTGAAAGCTTTCCTCAGCAACCTCAGAGGTAGATATCTGACAAGTTCTAAAAGGCAGATTTCTAGCAAATTCTACCAGAGCAGCAACACAGGATTTATCTGCCATCCAGTGAGCTACAGCCGTGGCATCTCCTTCAAGGTCTGCATCTCACCTTGGAGATGGAACTCTTCCTCAGATTTTTCGTCTCATCCCTAGGAGTAGAGGCTGCTCTTTCCATTAACTGATCCTATATTCTTTAGAAGTTTCTATTATTAGCCAATCCCTTGAACTTCCTTTGTTCAAATCACTCTGTGGAATCTGTCTTCCAAATGAACTCTGACTGATACAAACTGTAACAGAAACACTGTGATTCTCCATAATATGAATATTACAGAGATCACTGTAAATATCTTGGAGAAAATTCTGAGAAAAGAAAAACAATTTTTAAAATATGCCAGAAACTTGAATATTTATTCATTTGAAGGAGGCATTCATTGTTTATATTTATTCTTCTAAGAAAATTTTTTTGAATTATGGTAATTTTAAATTATGCTACACTTTCAGGAACTCATTCCTTATATAATGATGTCCTATACACACATGTAAGCTTTCTAAAATGTTGTTGATATCTTACATCAGCCAAAATCTCACTAAGTGTTGAGCCTGCAGTTTAAACATAAATATAACACTTTATAACTGTAAATACAAAACTACACATGGCCAAAATTATAGAATGTTTAAAATATTTTAAAATTGAAATGAGGTATGGCTTTGTCCTCAAAGCAACATTCTTTATGCCTCTCCTACCAATACCTGCATCATGCTGATCCTGTCTGCTCAGTCAAGTGTCTTTTTTCCTTGCACTGAAAAGGAGTCACAGGGGGAATAAACTACTAGGCAGAATGGATCAGCATCCAGCTTGCAGGCCTTTGTGAATATTTACAGAGCAGTTGAGTATGATTAGCCAAGTCCTTTTCTCAAAGCACTGTTTTGTTTAGCACGTGACCAGAACAGTATCTGAGAAAAGAAAACTCTGTGTATATATGTGGTTTGTGTACACACGCACATATATGTACACAGGCTCACATCTCTGTAACTTTCCCACTGACACTTTTCCTGTGATATTCTCAGTCTCCTTCTCAGGCCCAGTTCTGTCTTTGGTCTCTCATTTTAGGTATCATACAAAGTCTAGAACTAGACCTTATTTTTCTTGAGACATGAGAAGTGGAAGCAGAGTTTACGTTATGAAAGCAAGGCAGGCTCCTTCAAGAGAAATCAAGAAATACAGATAAGCAATGGTCTATACCTCATACCCACAATTCCTCTCACTTACTCAGAGTCAACTTCTGTCCTCACCGTGTACACACATACACATGTATACACATTCACAAACATAAGTCACATTCTTTAGGCTTTTTTTCTAAATATGCAATATATGTATTTACTGTTTTTCTAATAGATTCTTCCAACAGGTCCATTTGTATTTTCTATTTCAGTACCACAACATTTCAGTATTGAAAATAGTACAAGGTTAAATTAGATGACTAAAAGAGGAATATGAAATACGAAAGAATTTCTTTGAAGGAACCCTGGAACTAGGAATATTTATTTTCTAACAAAGCATTGTATTGACCAAACAAATTGCTTTTGGCTAAGTCCCCTTCTTTTGAAGGAAAATAGCATTGTTTGCAATAATTGGAATTATTGAAATGCAACCAAAAATGCATGAAGTATGTCCAGATATGTCAGAAATAGTGGTCAGGTCAAAAGTTTAAGGTTCAAAACACTGATATTTGGAATAGGAAACATCAAAAATAGATCAGGCCAGTTGGCTCTTACTAAATCTTATATATTATTCCATGTCCCAAAAGAAAAAGTTGATATAGCTATCTCAGAGTCAGTTATGAAAAATCACTTTGTCTTTTTCACACAGATTGGTCATAATGAACTTAAGAAATTAAATAACTTAATGAATTAAACATTTGCCATAGAATCAATATGTACTTTCTAAGGCTGTGTGTGTGCGCGTGCGCGCACGTGCACACATGTCTGTATCTAACTTGCAGGGAAAAGGCAGTCTCTAAAATATCTCAAGCAAAGGCTGTACTTTGTTATACAATCTAATCCCAAAAAAGTACCTTCACTAATATGTAAATTCCAGAATAGATTCCTTTCTTCTACCAAGAAAACTAAAAGGATCAGATTTGTGCCACCATTACTAAGAATGAAATGACATTCTACATTATCCCAACTTGAGACAATAAAGAATTTCCTAGTATGTAATGATTTATTTTTGATGCTGAACATGCCACTTGTGGAAGTATATGACCTGATTTAACATATGTTTCCAAAACATTATGTTGCTATCAGTAAACAGAATCTCTTATCAAAATTGAATTACAGAGTTAACAGAAGTAAATAAATTTACTTAAAGTCTAGCCAGAAATTAAAAACACAATATTTTTTACAGATATCAATATAAAAGAATTTTCATCCTATCTTTTAGTATTAACATACTGCTAATAGTTTTATTTCCAACATAAGAAGGTAACCTGAAGAATCATATATTGGGATGTTCAGGTTTTTAAAGGCAAATCTGGAAAAGTTCCCAGATGATATATTTTCACAATATATTACATAAAACTCAGAGGTTTCAACTGACCAAAAAGTAAAGAAGAATCAGTTAAATTAAATTAAACTTACTCTCCATGGACAGATGATTCACCTAGGGAAATCTCTACATAGGGCTATACCATTGCCTGGCTTCTTTAGAAGTCATGAAGTCATTATAATTAATCTCACAATATCCTGACATTTAAACCCTGCAATTCCAAATACCTTACCAAAATACCCATATCACAATTTAACAAATCTTCAGAATCATTAGAAGAGTGGAGTTTTACTTTTCCATTACATGAAAACCCTGTTTTAAAAGGTATTCAAACACGTTCAAAATTAAGATCTCTACCCTCTAGGAATTAAAATGTGATTAGGAAAAGATACAAATGTGAAAATTACAAAGAGAAGCTTGTTTTAAGAGTTACCATTCAAACAGTAAACCTTTACACATGTATATAAACTATGGTTTCGACCCTAGCCATAAATATATCCTTAAATTACTATAGCTAAAATGCTTCATAATTTTTGAACATTATTAGTATATAAGTAAAATATTTTGCTGGCTTAAATAGAGAAAGGTTGTCAGTAATTTCAGACTGCTTTCCTCTTAGAACATAAAACGTTGACTACAAGGAAACCAAAACCTCAGAGACAATATCTCCTCAATCTACATTACAAACAATTGTTGGGATGAAAGTATTAAACAAGATGAACACTACAGTTCATCAAGCACTTAATTATGAATAACTGAAATCTTGAATCCTATAAACAAATGAGAAAACTTGGGCAATGAGGTTGTCAGGGAGGGGGAAATTTCCCTCTCCACCTCTTGAGCTCTTGTGTCTGGACTAATAATAAAATTGATACAAGACAGATCAAAGGAGATAAATTTTAATTTGTGCACATGAAGAGCTCATAGAAATAGGACCTAAGAAGTGGCCAAAGCAGGAAGCTTTTATACTTCTTAGACAAAGAAACAATAAATTTGTGAGGAATTGACAGGACAAATAACTTACGTTTTGGGTGAAATTAATTAATTAATTAATAATTAGTGAGGAATCGAAACAGAGTGTGGGCTTAGGTTAGTAAATAAAGAAGTAACAAGGTACATTTATACAGGTTTCTCAGGCCGAATTCCCCATCTCTAGCCGTAAGGGTGCCCTACCAGGAGTAGGGAAGGCACCTTTCATATGAGAGATTTATTTCTTGCTTATAGGAAGACATAGAGGAGGGTCAACGCATTCCTCATGCACCAGCTCTTTTGTAAGTAATTTTAATTCAAAATAATCAATACACCATTGAGAAATATTTTGGGGTGGCCTGCCATGAGCCCCGACAAGGTCAAACCTCTGATGTAGAAACTCAAGGATAGCCTCAGTAAACAATTGCAGTGTATATTCAGAATTATAAACTGTAAACAGAATAGAGGACTTACAAATCTTCCAGAGATATTTTGGATGGTGGGGAGATAGATAACCTCATTTTTGTATTTCACAGACACATACACAAAATAAACGTAAGAGTCACAATGATCTCAAGAGGCCCACTGATGGCAAAACCACAGATGATTTAGGATTAAAAAACATCGTTTCTCCAACATGCAGTAACTTAATCTTTTTTCAGGGTAGACAACAATTGAGGGGAAAAAACTGCACACAAACAATGGCTCTAAACTGTGGAGACAACAGTTTGGAAGTACCCTTAACATTTGGTTTATAATTATAGAAAGTTGGATTCCAAACTTCCCTGATTTGGGGGAAACTGTTATTTGATTCTTAAGTGTCCTGAGACTCTACCTTCACTGCTTCTCAAAGAAAAGTACCAAACTTTTCCCTCTTCAGAAGTCTGACTTTCCCATGATACATTTTGAATTGAACCATGGTTGACAGTTTTATTACAAATATGTTGCACTTGTAATTGTTACACCAAAGAAAGTGATTGAAAAAAATTTGCAAAGCTATAAAATTGGACTTTAGTTCTATGGAGAATGAACAAATAAATGTTAGCTTTAAAAATAATATCCTCGGAGATGTATATATCAAGTCAAAAAGATTCAAATATGATTTATTACTCACTTTGGGCATAGCGCTTTCTGATTTGGGAAAAAAACTGCCTGAAATTATTCCACTTTACATAAGTGGTGACAAATCACTACTTATAGATTTCTCTCCAAAAGTCTCACTGTCCATGACATAAAAATTGCTTGAAAGGGTTCTGTGTGTTGCTATTTTAACATCTCCCACCACACTATACAAATGCCAGTCTGACCATTCTGCCTTTGGGGCTTTCACGAAGCAGCTTTCTTTAAAGGTTACAGGTGATGTTATGCCTTCTAAGAATGTCAGCTCTCTTGACAGTAATTCATGATGTCAACATAGTTGATACTAAAATTTAGGTAAACATTTAATTTGGGAGAGGATTCTATTCATGTATGCTAATTGTTTCATATACTAGTGTTATTTTTAACAAAAGCCATCCTGCTTCATTTGCATAGCTTTGAACTTTTAATTCTTTGGTATCTTTCATTAGGTAAAAACGACACCTTTAGACCTCTGGACTGTTAGACCTGACTAGAGGACAGATTTTTCATTTAGAAATAATATTCAGTCACACCTGGGTAATGGGGTAATGGAGACTTTGTCATATTCTTCATTAGAAATTCTCTTCTACAAAAGAGCAAGCTATAAAATTTCAGTAACTCAATTTGTGGTTAGAAGGGATTGAATTTTGTAACATTAAAAAATTATTTTTATGTTATTTCAATTTTAAAAAGCTGAAAAATGTATTATAAGCTTTACTGTGTTCTTACACAACTCAAAAATTAATTCCCATAAGAAAAATAAGTGTGACAAGCTGAGAAAATTATTATGCCTTTTTTGAATTAAAAGAAAAGTTGCACATAAATTCAGTTTGCAATAAAATGAATTCTAATGCAAATATGCAACATTTTATTTTATCCTGGTGTTGAGAAAGGTTTATTTTCAACACTGGAGTAGCAGCCCACAGACTAAGCTAATCAGTGATCTAAACTGCATTAAATCATTCAATTACAAATTAGGTATTTTTAAATTTTTTTCTACTAAAAAACAAATTAAATTGTCACTAACTTGTATTTTGTTTAAGAAGAACTGGAATGGCAGTTTGATAATGCTATTGACAATGATTTAATGACAACCAAAAACATACCTTAAAAACTTAAACTGTATCCCACAAAGATGCAGAAAAATATATAATTTAAAAGTTAATAGTGTTGCTGAAAATACATATGTAATTGTGGGTAGTTTAACATTACAAAAAAAAAAAAATTAAATGACCCAAGTCAATGTTCAGCCAGGGGAAAGTCGTAGGCAAAATAATAATATATCAAGGTTTTGAAAATTCGTAAGACCACAACTGAAATAAAAGCATCATTTAGGTTTATTATACCGTCACATGAACTTTGTGCCCAATTTCCCATCTGGTTCATAAGAATCAGGAAGCAAAGTCTGATTGCTCCTATTCAACACTACAGGACAGCCACCCCACTGCTCAACCCCGTCACCCTCCCACCCCCCACTGCACCCCCAGCCCTGTTCTGGGTTTACCACTGACCTTCATGCTGCAGAATTCCTAAAGCATTTTTTTCTTCCTTCTTTTGTTTTAGCAACTTTTTAAAAATTGAAGTACAGTTGATTTACAATGTTGTATTAGATTCTGGTCTACAGCATAGTGATACAGTTATACATATATATATATATATATTCTTTTTCATTATAGGTTATTACAAGCTATTGATTATAGTCCCCTGTGCTCTACAGTAGGACCTTGTTGTTTAACTATTTGTTTAAAAGCATTTTTGAAGCATTCCAGGAAGTCATTTGTTGTTGGGCAAAGTTTAAGAACCAGCGTGGGTTCTCAGAGTCACTTTTTACATTATAGTCTAAGTTAGTTTGGACTGTTGTCAGACTACATTCCCAATATTTATGACTTTCCAACCTTAAATTTGTGCAGACATCTCTGCTAAACTCCCTCAGATGTGAGGTATGATAACCGTGGCACACTGCCATCTCACGTGCAATCATCAACTTAAGTTTACCATCAATATATAATAGTCTCTCAAATGTGCCTTTCTAGTTAGATATTTGTTTAACCTTCCACTCCTGAGTACCAGGATTCCATCTTAGTTTATTTGGCACCCATCCTTATTGCAGGTGTAGCCTTCTAGTTGGCAGCCTATATTATAATGCCTTTTCTACCCTCAAATCCTACCTCTGGCTAACTACAGCCAAACTCTAAATCATGTTGTTATTTTTTATTGGTTCACCAAACTTGCAGCAGCTTCAATGAGTTCGTAAATTTAAGTGTTTAAATTTTAATGTTAAAAGTAGCATATATCCTTGCTGCAGGTATATACCATCCCAATAGCATACATACTTAAACAGAAGAAGATGTAAGGAGAGAGGGAAAGAAATAAGGAGGAAGGGAAAAGGGAAGGAAGAAGGAAAGGAGGAAGGAAGGAAGGAAAAGTTCTGCCCTTACCTACTTATGTAGCCAGTTGATTATGGGGAGAAAATTTACCTGCCTGAGTATCATTATTTTTTTCAGTTGTAATGTGTAAAACATTGTTTTATATCATTTTATTTTTGCAACCATACATTTAATTGAATCTGAGGCCAAAGTCCAATATATTAAACAAAAGCTTGGCTGTCCAGTTCTCTGCTCTCTGGCTCCCTTAGAAGATAGTATGATAATACCCGGAATAAGAAAATAATAGCTACATGTAATGAGACCTTACCAAATGTCAAATGCAGGTGACTATCAGAGCAGAATGCATTCCGCTATGATAATCACATACATTATCCATTTTTCTAGCAACATAAGCTGTTAATGTGGACAGGGAGCAGTACGTAGCATCAGTTAAGTGGCTAGGATGTAGAGTGAGTCTGCTGGGGTTAGAATGTCAAGACTAACACTTGCTTAACTGTATCATTTGAAGAAGTTACTTAATTTGTCTGTGCTTCAGTTTCTTTACATGTAAGATAGAAAAAATATTACCATACCTATGGGTTTAGTGGTGTGGAGTTTAAATAAGAAAAAGTATACAAGCACATAATAAACCCTCAGTGCACACCAACTATTCTTATTAGATCCAGTTCATAGGTTAGAAAAGCGAGGCTCAAAGAATTTAAGTAACAATCCTAAATCATACAGCAACCGAAGGTCATAGTTAAAACCCAGCCCTGTTTGCAGTCCCTAAACCATGCTTCTATCCACTACACTAGACGATTTCTTAAATCTTCACCTGGAGAGCATCCATGATTCTGTGATATATTCACCCAAAGTCAAGTTAACACACTGTTCTTATCACTTTAATTGGCTTCTGTTTCTGACAAACTGATTCTCAATAATTTTAAAATACAAAATCCACCTACTTTGATTATCAGTATTTTTAAATTATTGTTAATAGGCACATATAAAAATAAAAACCTTTTAAACAGGTTCACAGTATTATATCATATGATATCCCACAATCACTTTCAATGATTCTTGATTATCAGATTTTTTTTTTCCAGTTTTTTTTGGGGGGTTGTTTTGTTTTCTTACCAAGACTACACTGAAATAAATATTCATTTATAAAAATCTTTGTGTACTGGCATGACTCTGTTTACAAGAATTTCTAACATTGATGTCACTGTGTCAAAAGGTATGTGCTTTATCTTATGCTAGATACTGCCAAATTGCCCTTCAAAAAAGTATACCAATTTACATGCTCAAGTGAGCCTCTATTTCCCTTATCTCTTAACATTTTTTAAAATAAAAACATAATTAAAGAAAATTCAAACCATATCTGCAAGTATATTATGTTGGATGGTTTCTTATTATTTATTTGTACTCCACTATGTTTTTCAGAAGACCTGAGGTAGCTTATAACTTTTACATATAAGTGGGACTGTTCAGTTTAAAATATAAATATTAATACATACCAATAAAAAGAAGGGCAGATACATCAGAAAATTTGGAAAGACTTATTCCTGAATACCTGGCACTTTCAGGCAACAGAGACATGGTAGAGAGTTAAAACAGACAAGTCCTTGGTCTCACATAGCTTACATTTTAGTAGAATTAATACAAGTAAATTAAAATATGAATAATTAATATTTCAGCTAGAGAAAAGGGCTATAAACAAAATAAAACAATGCAACAATAAGTAGGATTACTGTAAATAGATCAATCTTAACAGAGAGACAATATGACTATCCTTCTGTACCGGAGAACAATTCAAACAGAAGCAATCAGTAGGTTTTTAACCACCAACTGGAAAAGAGAAAAACTCTACTGGAAGAGAGATGAGCTACTTGGTGGATCCATCTCTTTGGCAATAAGGGAAAACAGGCAGAGGAATACAGTTAACTTACGGCAAATCAATCACTACATTAAAAAAAGAAAGAAAGAAAGAAAGCTCTCACTTCCAGATGATATGTTTGTCCTGTCATTTTTCACAATTCATGGGAATCACTGATTCCTAACCATTGACTGTATGCTATGTGGAGACAGAGGGCATTAAATCTCATATCCAGTGAAGGTCAATATGAAGAAAGTCAAAAGAACAGGAAACAACCAGACATTCTTCACTTCTATAACTGGCTAATACAGAGAATACCCCTTTCAGTGAAATTGTTTTCAGGCTTCTCGGAAGACCTCTGAGCTTTCATTCCAAAGTAAAGATATGAAAGTTAAGTAAGATTTCCTGAAAGTCAGTGATGAGGGGAGACAACCAGTGTATTTATGAGTCTCTTATATTGACACATTTGAAACAGTAGAATGTTAAGCAGACTACTAATTCACTGGAGAAATACTCCCAGTCATCTCAGGTTTGTTTACAACAACAGACAAAGGAGAGACGTAGCTCATAGATCAGCATGTCATAAAACGGAGACAGCTCACTGCCAAGGGCAAATTTAGAACTCTGAATAAGGAAAAGATACGTGCCACGGAGCACCCAGACACAGAAATCCAAGTGAGATAATGAGGGTGTCAAAGTTATAACTGCCATATATAGTACAAGAAGGCTCATAAAAAGAAACTTAATTCTACTGCTGTAATTAGAAATTAATGGAAGAACCTCAACAAAACCTTCAGAGTAAAAATACAGCCCAGGGGAATCCATCTGAAATGATTTATCAAATTAATGATTAATTGTCAAAGGACCTACACACGCAAAAACAGAGAAGATTTTTAAATTATGTATGTACAATTCTATGATGATGAATATGAAAGCATCAGTGAGTTGTACTCCTTTCTTGGGAGATAGTTATACTTAGTTCAAGTAGAAGGAGAAAAACCTAAGGAAATCAAAAGTCTCAGAAAAAAGGAGAATTGCGGGAAAAAAAATCACAGAATGTCTCATAGGGGAGGGAAATTTCCCCATCTTTCCCCTTTAGCTCTTTTGGATGGCAATTAACATGACATAAGGCAGATTAACAAAAGAAAGTCATATTTATTTTGTGCATACAGAGAATCCACATAAGCATGAAGAATCCCAAAGACAGTAAGGCAAGGAGAGGTGTATATATATATATTATTCTGGAATAAGGAGAAGAAATTAGCGGTCAAGACTGCAGAAGGAAGTAAAGTAATTCACAAAAAAATGAAAATAAATAATGTTTGGCAAGCAAATGTTTACTGGACCATCTAGAGACAATGGGACACAGAGAGGACTTTGATCAAATGGGCCTTGCTGGGTTCCCCACCATTTACCACACTTAGTTCATACTTCACTATAGTTGCCTATGTTAACAGCGCCTTCCTGGAACAGGCCTTCTATCTGAAATTCTTTCAGGCAGTAAGGGCAAACTTCAAAGACTTCCTGAGTCTTTTGGGTCTTGCTTGTTTTCAGGTCTAAACAATTGGCACGCCAGACTGGCACATCTTGGGGTAGCTTGCCCTGAACTCCACCAGTCTCAGATGAAGTTTTACTAGGAACTTCCTTCACATTTTCAGGGAACAGGTAACTGGTTTAAATGCCGTTGAAGAATACAGGAAAAAGCAGCTTTTGATGGAAGGCTCATCTGAGAGTTTGTTGGTGGTCTGATGGAACTTCCTCGTAAAAATCGGCATCCTCATCCAAACCCACCTGGAGAGGAACATCTTTCCTTAAGACTTTGTTAGCAGCAATATTGCCTTTTTCCCAGTTCCCTCTCAATTCCATTCTAATCAAAAATAACATTAACCAGAGGGGTGGTGAGAGGAGAAGTTTTTAATATTATGTTTCTCAGGAGTCTTTGGCCTCGCTCTTTGATGTTCCAAGATGTATACCAATAATATCAAGTCCCTGATCCTAACTTTGAAGAGCCTTATTTACCTTATTGTGACCTGTGGGAGTAATGTGAACAAAAAACCTTCTAAAGCAATTAGTCTGGAACAACTGAAAGAACAAAGGAACAACAGGAAAGACATTATGTAAATGTGCGGCTTTTCAAAACCATACTGCCTCGAGAACAGCATGGTCAGATGCCTAGCAGAGAATAGCACAAGGAGAACTTTGAAAATGTTCTGCTGTTTTATATTCACTTACAGATTTGCTTTAATATTAAGCCTCAATTTGATTAATATTACACATTTGACACATACAAAAATAACCTTTGAGAAAATTCACTTATGAATATAGATACAGATATTTCTAAATAAGATATAAGCAAATTAAACTCAAAAGTGCATCTACCATGACCAAGCTGGTTTTAATTTAGGAATATAAAGATTTTACAATCATAGAAAATCTCTTTTAATAGCAATGTGTTCAAATAAGGGAACACTTCTGACAATTTCCATAGACTCCAAAAGGACATGTGATAATATATAACACTTCCGATAGTATTTGAAGAAATGAGCAAATTTCAATTCACCTTTATGTATCTTAATATAATACTTCTGGTAATTAAATTCTAAAGTTTTTAGTGACGAGACTAGAATATTGCTTTCCCAGTATTATTTAACATTTTTCTAAATGTTCTAACTGCTGGGCCCACTAACGCCCTTCAAAGTTCAAGGACTCCCATTTCTGGGCTCTCAGATGTCTGCCTGTGATCCTTCAAAAGGTAAAGTACATTCTTTTCTGGGCGTATTTCCCCTAACAAATAGCCCAGGTAATGCTTAATCTCACTAGAGCCCAGGCTGGCTTGTTTCGGCCCACCTTATCAGAGTCAAACCCCACCGCCCTTCACAGACCCTAAACCTCTTACCCCACCTACAACCAATCAAACACAAGTGATCAGGCACCTTGTGACCCGACCTTATAAAACACCCCAACAATTGGCCCATGGTGCTCTGGCAGACACCTCTCATCTGTATGGCCTGCTGTTGTCTATGACGATGTACCCTAATAAACTCCTTTATATTCTTATACTTAATCTCTGGGAAATTCTTTTACCAACCCGTGTGTCACTGGCTCACCGACCAGTCGCCCCACTGTGTCACACAACACTAACAAATAAACAAAGATATGAACAGGATGAAACATACAACAACTAGAAAGGAAGAAACAATAGTCTTATTGGCGTAACTCTATATTAAAAATACCCCCCAAAAGCTAGTATGAAATTAATTACAATTAATAATTAAATTAAGTAGAGTAGCCTTATAGGAAAAAAGTAAAAGCAACTGATTTAAATTATTTTCAGGGAGGAAGAAATTTTCCTCAATCCTTCTAGGTCCATTTCGCTGATCTAGGAATTAAACTGATCTGAGACAAATTAACAGGAGAAAATTTTTAGAAATCTAATAACACTTATACATGGGAGAGAGGAGGAAAACCGAGTAACTCACCCAAATGACAGAAGCTCTCACCTTAAGTATCACTCTCCGCTAAAGACAGAAGAAGAAAGTCAGTCAAAAGAGGTAACAAGGAAAAGCACAGTAACCAAGGGTAAGGCTGTTACGCATATTTAAGTCATTGTTTCTCCACTGAGTTTCTAGAGATTTGGTCACCCTCCTCTTCTTAGTTCAAAGAGGGAGACACCCTTACAAATGGAAATTTGTATAAACATAAAAGTTTCTTACAAAAGGGTAAATCCTGCTTGATTTTCAAAGTCTCCATGCCTGCTGTTCCTTAGAAAACAACCAACTTAAAATAACTGATCTCCCAGAGACATATCTCGGGGTGACAAATCACGCTGCCCTACAAGTACAAATCTACAATTATAAGATAATGTGATATTGCCAGGAAAATTTACAGATATAAAGAAAACCACAAAGCTATCCCTGAAACAGACCTTTGTATAAAAAATAATTTAATATGTGATATAAAGGCCATGGATATCAATAACAAAGGACTTGCCCAAAGGAAGGTATGAAAAACTTAATTATTAAAAAAACCTTATTTACACTATATAGTATACTACAATATAAATCTCAGATGAACTTGAGTTAAAGAAAAAAAAGCATATTAGAAAACTAAAGACATGGTATAATTGATTTCAGAAAGGGCAATAAATTAAAAAGTAGTAAATAACTCAGAAAGAAAAATATTTATATGTATGTATTTGTGCATGTGTACCAAATATTTAACAGCATGCATGTCAAAATATGAAAGAAACATAAAAATCAAAATAAAATTTGAAAAAATGTGTTATACTTGGTAACCTTAAATGATTTAGTGATACCAAAAACTTGTGTCATTGCAACAGGGCTCTTCAAGTCCAAAGAAGAGAGTAAAATTATAAGTCAGGTTTTGGGGAAGTTTTTTGCTTTGTTTTGTTTTTTGCCATTGTAAGCATTCCTCCCCCAGAGTTAGAGAACCAGACATAACTTTTCTAATATAAGAGAAGCCATTTTAGGCCTAAGCCATTCTGTGATCTAAATCAGGACACAATGCTTGGTGCCATTGCAGAATAATAGGCCTCAGTAGTCAGTGATTTTAAGGGAACCAAAGGAAGGAAAAACAGCTACTACCAGGCCAGGGAGATAACTTAATATCAAAGGTAATGAATCAGTTGTAAAGACTCCAAGTTCTGTTTTGATGGTCAAGACTAGCCTGAAGCACATTCTTGAGCTGTTTTACAGAATTCACACCCCCTCCAGCACTTAACCAGATCAACTAGAAAGGAAGGAATGATGGCGTTGACCTTTTCTGACCCTTGTGACTTCAGCTAGAGCCTGACTCTGTCAGTGAGCCCCAAGTCTTCTCTGCTCAAGCCCCTTCATGAATATGCACGTATCCTTTGCTTAAATCTTCCCTATTTTGCTGTCTGGAAGACACTGTTTTGAGAAAGATACCTGGTGTCCTCCTTACTTGCTGCAAGTAATAATTATTTCCTTCTCCTGCTCTTTGATGTGGTTGTGTCTTTTGACTATACATCCACCAAGAGATTAACCCAGTTTTGGGGAAACACCATTATGCTTAGAAGCATAAGAAACAAGCAAGAAATCAGAAACTCATGATCATCAGGCTCAAGTGTATGACTTCTGATGTGACCTGTTTCATGTTTACACACCTTCTGTGCACAAGCTTTTATTCAGAGAAACACTTAAAAGAGGCAAAAAAAAAAAAAAAGCAATTGAAGGGCAATAAAAAATGCAAACAAAAGAGATTATTTTTATTGATGATAATATTTTGGTGTTATTCTGTTTTCAGGCTAAGTAAGGAAAAAAAGCAAAGCAATGGGGTTGAAGGAGGATTAATAAAATGGCTGCCCTTGGGCTAACAGATTACTTATTCATATGCTTGCCCTTAAAAGGGTCAACTGACCTGACTGAATGGTTGCTACTCACAGTCCCAGGCCCATTGTTAAAACTAAAGCTATAGATCTTACTGTTTCTACTTTATTCCAGTAATCAAAAGCTATAATCATGCTTGGTCTCTGAGTTGATCTTCAGGGAGAAGGTCACAGAACTGTAATTTTACAAAGTAGGCTAAATACCAAGAACACCACACCTTGAGTGCTTACCAGATAAAGAGATCAAAAAAGTGACAACCACTAGCCTCTATAGAATTAATCGCCTGAAGGCATCATGACACCATTCTAAACCTTCTAATGAGGAACTGATTCTGTTGATTGTTATCAATGCTTTATTGTTTGAGCTATGACTATATAACCACCCTATCCCATCCACCAGTGCATTCACAGTTCTGAAGTCACTAGCCTGCTGCCAGTCCCCTTTGCCTGGCAAAGTAATAAAGCTGCCTCTTTTCTTCTAAGCTCCAAGACCTGGTCTCTGAGTTATTTGGCTCATCAGGGACAAGGGCCAATCTTTTGACAACAGGGTGAGAAGAAAAGAAAGAAAGAGAAAAAGGAAGGGAGAGAGAGAGAGAGGAAGGGAGGGAGGGAGGGAGGGAGGGAGGAAGGAAGGAAGGAAGGAAGGAATCTTGTTATAGGAGGCTACAAAAAAAAAAAAAAGCACAGTGAACCAAAGTATGGTTTTGCCAACTAAAAATTGGTCCTTGTCATCAGTCTCTACAAGGATTAAATCACAATGGCATTTGCCATCTTACCTCCACAAGGATTAAATCACAAACTGCTACAGCCACTGACCTTCAACACACCCTGAAAGAAGTTCAGGGTAGAGGTCAGGAATGAGGTACTCTTTGCTCTGGGGAAAACTGGCAGAACAGGTCTTCAAATAGGTATTTTCAGGAGAAGAGTTTATGAACCCCAATTCTTGCATCTACTCATATCTAGAAAAGAACTAAAAGCAGTCATGGTGACATCTGCTCCTCGTGACTAGCAGCAAGCCTCTGCCTAAATGTGTGCTTGACTGCACGTGCCCCCTTCACTAAAGTCATAGATAATACTGCTCCCCCACCTCTTCGGAGCAGTTACTTAGAGCTATAGGAAATGCTGTCTTCTGAGCTGTAATCTTCATTTTGCCCAAAATAAAACTTAACTCACAACTCCCAGGTTGTACATTATTTTCCAGTGGACAATTTTTACACAGATTTAAGTTAGCTGCCTTCTCCCTTAATAAGCAGTTCTAGAGGATTCGTCATCCTCCTCCTCCTGGTACAAGAGGAAATTTTCCTTATAAATGTAAATTTCTCTTAGAAAAGGGTAACTTCCACTCAGTTTTCAAGACTTCCCATGTCTGCTGTTTCTTAAAAATAATGAGCTCAAGATAATCCTTATGTCAAAGAGACATATTTTGGATTGGCAAATTCTGCTCTCTTTTCAGTATTAAAGATAGATGATGTAGATGAAGTGCATGAGTCTACTTAGAAGCAGAATTTTTTTTCAATAAGTACGTGCTACAGTACTACACCATCCACTGTTGGTTAAATTCTTAGATGCAGAACCATGAATATGGGGGGTGAACTGTAAAGCCATATGGGAATTTCTGACCTCTTGGAGGGTCAGTGCCTCTAACCCCTAAGTTGTCCAAGGGCAACAGTACTCAGTTTTCCTGGGTCTCTCTTATGTAAACATATTATAAACTTTTGTTTGATTTTACCCTGTTAATCTGTCTCATGTCAATATAATTCCTAGACCAGTCAGAAGAACCTAGAAGACAGAGGAAAGTTTCTTCCTCCCTGACAATGACTAACAGCAGAAGATATTATTTAAGGCTACATATAATTTCTAAGAGTTGAGTCTCCTGAATTCCATTCCCACCTCCCAAGATGTATTCTCTCAGGTCATATAAGCACTTCTCCCAAGCCAAGACATTCCAGTTACTATCCTTTTCTCTCCTTTTTTTCATCAATGCATTGTCTCCTGTCTCTTATTCATACAAGTCTTTTCTCATAACTGGCTATCTTATGTAATAAACTAATTTCCTCCCCCAACAAGCAATTAGACACAATAGGGCTCCCTACCCTACTTCTGCAAATAAAATATTGCTGTGACTTTACCAACTGTATACTTTGAAATGTGGTCACCAAAAATAGCTTCATAAATAAACATTCTCTTAAACATATTTGTGTGTATGAGTGGATAGGCATCTGCATTTAAGTTATTCATGGGTATATATGAAAGGGAGCAAAATTTGCCACCCCAAAATATGCCTCCTTGGCATAAGGATCATTTTAGGCTGATTATTTCTAAGAAACAGCAGACACAGGAGAAGTTCTGAAAACTTAGTAGAAGATAACCTTTCATAAAAGAAATTTGCATTTATAAGAGAAATCTCTATTTGTAAGGGTTCTTCCCCCTCTGTACCAGAAAGAGGAGAATGAAAAACCTCTACAAACTCTTCAGTGGAGAAGGTAGCAACTTAAATCTCCATAACAACCTCATACCCTTGTTTACCATGCTTCCCCCAGTAGTCTCCCATAACTGACTTCCAAGCCTTGCCTCCTATCCCCTACATGCACAACATCTTCTTTTGTCTCTAAATGGAGATGGTATTTAAGGTGGTGCCCTGGGCCATTTCGGGGAGTTACTCAGTTTTCTCGGCTATCTCCCAAGTACACAAGAGATACATATGTCTTTTTTTTCTTCTGATAATCTATCTTTTATTACAGGGTGAGTCTCAGACAAGAACCTAAAAATGTAGACAGAAAATTATTTTCCTCCCCCAACACATAACATATGAAATAATTCAATTTGGGGTAATGCAAGCCACAGTCATAGACAACTCTAAATTTCTGTGATTAAAAGAAGTTTCCAAAAATCTGTCCAAGTCTGGTCTAAAGGGCTTACTGATCTAGGTGCTTTGAGAAGTAAAACATTTCAAAAATACAAAGTAGGAAATTGTGATCACTAGGCCGCGGTTACCACTGTGATGTTCCTGGTGTATGGCTTATTCAGAGCCTTACAAAAAAGAACACAAGGTAAGCTGGGGGCCTCTGAAGCTTCAGCCCCATGCTTCTTCAAGGCTGCAATCCTGTGAGCTATTCTTGCAATGGTCTTTGATGTAAAATAGTGAAAACACTGGATTATCCTAAGAATGCCATTTTAAAAGGAGGAATTTCTGGAATTGCTTTTTTTCTACTGCTGACCCAGAAAGACCTACCAATCTCTGGGCAAGCAAACTGAGAGTGTGACAAGATGATCAGAGATTGCTCAGTTACATTGAAGGACCTAGAGTTACCATGGCCCACAGCAGGGATAAAGCACAGTTCTTGCTTCCATAAGGCAATGATCCATTAGGAAAAGGGAGCTGGCCATGGGAAAACTTCTGGAGTCAATTCACTATCCCAGCACTCCTGGGTTGTTTTTTCACTAATCACCAGGGAAAGAATTCTTTCTACCACCAATTACTGGTAAGTATTCATCAAAGACATAATTGTCCATAAATACCATTTTTTAAAAATAGACGTTCTGATCAAAGATGTTCTGGCCTACACTGGCTCAATTAATTTAAACTTGTGCTCTCTTCTAGCACTGTGGGCAATGTGATGTCCTGGTCACTGCCCCTGGAAGTTTTCCAATTTAATCTCACTCAGCTACAATCACTGCCTTGGTTATTCATTTGAACGCACTTTCCATTCAGTACACAGTGCTCCCAGTCACCTGGTCCCATTCACCCATAATATGGCAGTTTCATTACTCTAACAGTCATTTCCTGGATTTTTCTTTAATAGTTACTACGAGCAACGTGGGAACTGACTATTGCTTTCTGTCCACCCCTGGGATGTGACTGCAGAATGCTCCTTTGCTTCTCTAGGAGGCAACCAAACTGCTTGAACTGATTTTTCGTCGGCCCTTTGCCTCATGTGTCTATTTTGACTATATCAGCTTATGCCGAGGACATAGAATACATGCCCTTGAATGAACACCCAGTGCGAATTTGAGTCTATTTTCCTCCCAGTTTACCCAAGCATGGCTCCTGCCTCTAAACTCTCATTGCCTTCCCTTTTTGTGACCACAGCTGGTTCCTGTCCTAGAATTTTATCCCCACTACCGACTAAAGTACAGGATTGATTTCTGTACTGGAAGTAAAGAATTTAATTGGTGAATAACAGTCACTTTTGTTCCCTTGCATTCAGCAAATTTACAAGCTATCTCAGTATATCCAAAAAAAAGGGCCTTCAGGCAGGAATCACATCTATCCGCCTCAAGTACTCTGCACACAGTGAAGTTCCGCCGTTACTTAGAAAGCCTTAATAGGCACCAAGGGACCCTAACACATTCTCTC
Source organism: Vicugna pacos (assembly GCF_048564905.1). NCBI lineage: Eukaryota > Metazoa > Chordata > Mammalia > Artiodactyla > Camelidae > Vicugna > Vicugna pacos. The sequence continues at coordinate 50,121,599 of NC_132989.1, forward strand.
CTGCACACACATAAGCAGTGTGTCAACTTTCTAAAGAAGACAGACCCAATACAGCAGCTTTCCACATTCCTTCCAAGCTTTGTTCCTGCTCACTTAATTTTTATGTATCCCAAATTAAATTATTTAAGGTATTTTCCCCACTAAAATTAAAACTAAACTATTATTTTAGAAAGTAGAAATATTAGTCAGCCTTTCTCAGAAATATAAGAATTAAACTAAATACCAATACTCTTAAAAGAATAACTGCTGTGTGGCCTACGTATTGTGTTCCAAGACTCAAACAGCAATCGCAGTCCCTACACTAAGGCAAACAGAGGACGCCCCCTGAAGGACTTGCCTTCCTGCAAGAATACCCACAGGTTGTGTATCAGGCCATTCCTGTGTCTGCCTCAGCCACAGGGCCACTTCGGTTCCGTGCTAGAGAACCTAACTGTATCCAACTGCCCTGCCTGCTGGTATTGAACAAAGCCAACCATAAATACTGACATAGGGAAGTAAGTACAGTGTCACAGGACATGGATCCATGGAACAAGGTAATAGAAAGATCGAGTTTGTTCATAAGGTAGAGGATGAAAACCCACACTGAAATTCTAATAGGAGAAAAGGTGAGTAGTATGACTGTGAGACAAAATAAATGGAAATCTGAATCTATAAACGGGAATCAGGGAGGAGTTAATATTTTTAGAAACCTCAAGGTCTCATTCTCAACCCTCACTTCTACCCTCACTCCCATACATACATAACTCACAAATAATTATAAATTTGGTATAAAGAATTATCTACAGATAGATTTTTTCCCATAATGACTACTTGTGTTATTTATCAAAATCTCAATTATTTGTTCTCTGAAATATTCTTCTGTTGGTGTGCAAAGCACATGCTAAAAATGACAATAGGCTATCTGCTATCTCCACCCCAATAAAAACATAATTATGAGTATGTGAGGATAAGAAGGAAGTTACACAGAAACAGTAATGTTTATTTTGGCTCACCCACATTTTTTCTTTTTGAGATATTGTTAAGGATGAAGCAGAAAGTGAATTTTTCCCTCCTTTGGAGGACACTAGGACTATTCTTAAAGACAGATGGGAGACTTGTAAATAACTAATTATTAGTCAACTACAAATTACAACTGTGCTATAAGAGCCAAGCAAAATATTACAGAAAAAGAGAAAATAGACTGTTGCTTGATTCGCAAGAAAGAGGGAAAGTATTAGAGAAAACTTTGGAAACCAGGTTGCATTTGAACTAGGTCTTCAGTGTTGAGTGGGATTTTGAGAACTAAGTGGTGAGTGGGAGGATGGGGTCAGTGTTAAGTGCAAACAGGATTAGCACAGACAGAAGATGGAGGAAGCAGGAAACACATGGGCTATAGCCGTTTGCTCCAATGTTAAAGCAACAATTAAATTCCTTTTCTTTTGATTTTTTTGCTTATATCGTAAACTTCTGACCTGTAGTATCTTCTGAAAGGCCTTTTTCACTGTAGACCAGTCAATGAGGCAAAAGATGTAGATGATACTTTCCAAAAGAGATGACAAAACTGAACCAAATAAAAACCATAACAGAAGGAGCGACTTTAAATATCTTGACACAAGCTCAAGTCTTTTCTTCTTACAACGGCACTTCTTAAAATTCAGCCAGACTTACAGATAAATTCATCTCTTGTTAAACAGAAGCCATGACAAAAACTATCCTTCTAAATTTTACAACTTAATTCTGACCAACAGAACTGACAGAATAGTAGGGAAAGAACAAATTTTTTTTTAAAGAAGATGTGGTTTGGAGCCTGTCCGTTACAAAATATGTAACTCTGAGCATATTTTGTGAACCTCAGTTTAACCACATACATAATAAAATAAAAATAATCCATTCTTCATATATATGCATATATAGCAGTATTTTTGGTTCAGAATAGATATTCAATATATCATTGTCTTTATTTTTATTATTGAATGAAGAAGTTATTAAGCCTCTTGAAGTTCATAATAAACAACTAAAGGGTTTATACAGCCTAGATTTCAGAAAAATACTTCAAAACATTCAGAGAAAAGATGCCTATATATTCAGAGCCATGGATTCTGAAAGGAAATAAATATTAAGAGAAATAGAAGCATATAAAAAATTAAGTTGTAACTCTACAATCTTGACTCAGCTTGGTCCATATGCCCATGTTATTTCCTTTGGCTAAAATTTCCCTTTCACATATTCAAATTATGTTATTTAACAAATCAGGCAGAAACTGCTTCTGTATGTCTAATTTAATTTTTGCTCTCTTGCCTCATATGTGACCATATTTTCTTTTATTCATTCTTTCATGATCCCTCTTTCCTTTTCGTTTTCCTTTTTATTACGGGAAACACTCACAGTTACCTGAACCATTAGAGAGAGCACAGAATGCTGACAACTAATATTGCTCCCTGTCCCTTAGAGACACCTCTTTATAGGTGTCACTGGGCCACAGAAAGATGGTGAGGGTAACAAAAATGCATCATAAATTACCTCATTCAAGTTTCTTCCCTCCAACTAATGTTAACACGAAGATCTGCAATTCCTGAAGCTACATTATCAGCACTCTCATCTCCCTGAGGTCAAGGACTAAAATATCCATTATTGAAGCAAGAAGCTCATTTCCATTTGCACTCCAGCTCTCTTAATCTATATAAAAAATGCATAAAGAATTATATAAGTATGTACTCTCCTTTTCCGAATGGCATCTTTTGCATGAATTATCTCAGGGCAAAAATATAGTAAGTTAAATCAAAATGCACAAAAACAACTATAGCGGGTAATGAAATGACGAAGTATAAACTTGAGCTGATAACCTATCATTAAAGTCTATTTAAAAAGTGGTCCAACATTATGCCTAAAGGTTAGATCATGACAAATTCTAGAAGCGTAACTATTCTAAAAACATAAAGTTACACATCAAAGTATGTATTCTCTGCCTTCAGTTCTGTAAAGTACAAATTTAGAATGGGTTAACAGAAATACACCAACTGATTGCAATATTCATAATGATGCAAAAGAATCATTTTCTAAAAGAAGGCCCTTATCATAAAGATACTGATTTTATTCTTTCTTAAAATTAGTGTGTGTGTGTGTGTGTGTGTGTGTGTGTGTGTGTTAAGGGGGTATTACTGTGAAAGAGAAAATGAATACGCCGAGGGGAATAAAGCAAAACAACAAGCAAATGTTAGGGTTTACAGCATAGATCTGTATTTGAAAAAAGAAAAAGGTAAAGAGAAACGGTTCTGTTCTTAGAAAATCATTGACCCCCTTACCCTCCCACATATGCTCTAATTAGCTCAATAGCAGTCTTTATCTCATCCAAAGCCTTCAACCTTGAAAAAGCACTCATCTCTATGCAAAGCAATTAGGAAAAAAGTGTGCCCTGCACAAAGTACATTCTCAATAATGATGCTTTGACCATCCAGAACAACATGGAAAGGAGACAGGCATTAATGAGTCAGGTCTGCTGGAAGTAAAATACATTTTAGAAATAAAAGACTTTGGTAGAAAGGGCACAATTCCATCTCTGAAGGTCACGAAGTCCTTCACATTCGTATCATTTCTGGATATTGTATGCTGAAATTAGAATAGTCCTCCTAAGCTTGATCAGCATCTGCTGAACCAGGTCAGCAAAATGAAACCAATTTTAACCCAATTTGAAATTCTAATTATTTCAAAACGGTCACTACTTCTGGAGAAATTATTACAGCAGCATATACTTGTTTAATATGTCCATTTAATTTTGTTTCTTGCTCTCAAGCATATGAACAATGCTGAGGCAATTTACCAAGAAACAGTAAAAAAAATTCCAATTCCTCCAAAACAATAACAATAAAGCTAGACTATAAGTATCTGTAATAAACTTAGATTCCCAACCCAAGGCTTAGTCCTGTGATTTGTTTTAAATTCTATAATCCTAAACCATAGTTTAAATTGAAATTTCTAGACACACACTGTAGTATTTTCCCAAAATGTCCACGTTAAGATTTCTGGTTCCACATGCTCTCCCAGACCCTTGTCACTCTTCCACCAAGAGGTGTGGTTTATTTCCTCTCCCGTTGACATTAAGAAAGATACTATGATTACCTTGACAAACATAATACAAGAAGAGATGCCGTGTGACTTCTGAGACTAGGTCAAAAAAGGCAATTTAGATTTTGCTGGCTTTCCCTCTTTTCTGGGCATGAGTCTTGGGAGCATTCTGCCAATATGTAAGATGTCCAGCTACCCTGAAGCTTTGCCAATGACCTGGCAAGTTCACATGGAGACTACCGAGACAGAGAGAGATGCCCAGAGAAAACTTCAAATAATTCCAGCCCTGGCCTTCAAGTCTTCTAGCTGAGGCCCTGGACACTGTGGAGCACAGACAAGCCCACAGAATATGTGAACATAATAAATAATGTCTTGTGCTAAGTTTGGGGATATTTTATTACACAACTATAATAACCAGAACACCCACATGCAGAAATACAGAGTGAACTTGTGGAAAATGTTCCATTTACTGAATCTTACTCTCCCCTTCATTTTTATTGACGTTTAGGAATGGTGTAACACCTCTATGTCAGGATTAGATTCTTCAATGAAACAAGAGAACTTCATGTTTCATCAAATACCCAAATACAGAGATATAATGGCTATTAAATACTTTGAATTGTCATTAAGAGAAAATGAGGTGTTAAATCTTCCCATTTGAGTTTTAAAGATCTGTCCTTTGTCCACTCTTCCTGGGACACCCTCATTTCCACCACCCCGCCAAACACACACATTATTTCTAATATGGTCAAGGGATAAAACAAATAACAAGCCAGATATGTCTCTTATTTTTCATCTCTCACTTCCTACATTCCAGCATCTTGTCCCTGAGAATCAAAGTCCAAGCAAGAGAAATTACTGACTTGAGGGGGCTGTCAGAGGAAATTGCTAACCTTCAATAAAAAATCTCTACCTAGAGAGAAAGATAATTTTTACTGAAATATTTGCTTAGTACATAACTTTCAATTTCAATGAAACTGTTTATACATATTTGCCACCATCATCATGGTAACAGATTTCTTAGGCTCTGTTAAGCACAAAAACTTCTTTAAAGGAATTCAGGGAATAAGATGAACAATTTGTCTTTCATAAAGAGAAATTAAGAAAATAATCCTATTATAACTGTAGCATCAAAAAGAGTAAAATACTTAGGAATAAACTTGTCTAAGGAGATAAAAGATCTATACACTGAAAAGTAAAAGACATTGATGAAAAAGATTAAAGAGTACACAGATAAATGAAAAGACATTCCATGCTCCTGGATCAAAAGAATTAATATTGTTAAAATGTCCATACTACCAAAAGTGATCTACGTATTCAATGAAATCCCTATCAAAGTCCTAATGACATTTTTCACAGAAATAGACAAAACAATCCTAAAATTTGTAAGGAACCACAAAGGACCCCAAAGAGTTGAAGCCATCTTGCGACAGAAGAACAAAGTTGGAGATATCACACTTTCTGACTTCAAACTATATTACAAAGCTATAGTAATCAAAATAATATGGTACTAAAACAGAACATAGACCAATTAAGCAGAATACAGAGCACAGAAACAAACCCACACATGTAATTTATAACAAAGAAGCCAAGAATACACAATGGGGTGAGGACAGTCTTTTAAATAAATGATGTTGGGAAAATTGGATTGCCACATATAAAAGAATGATCCCTATCTTACACTATATACAGAAATCAACTCAGAATAGATTAAAAACTTAAATGTAAAACCTGAAACTGTGAAACTCATAAAAGAAAATATAGGGGTTAGCTCCTTGGGCATTAGCCTTGGTGATGATTTTTTAAATTTGACACCAAAAGCAAAAATAAACCAGTTGGATTGTATCAAACTAAAAAGTTTCTGCTTAGCAAAGGAAACCATCAACAAAATGAAAAAGTAATCTATGGAATGGAGAATTATTTCCAAACCACATATCTAATTTGAAGTTAATAACCAAAACATACAAGGAACTCATATAACCCAAAAGCAAAGGGGCAAATAACTCAATTAATAAGTGGACAAAGAACCTGAATAGACATTTTTCCAAAGAAGACATACAAACAGCAAAGGGCACATGAAAAGGTGCTCAACATCACTAATTATCAGGGAAACAAGTTAAAACCACAGTTCACGTAACAGGATAGCTATTATGAAAAAGACGGGAGATAAATGCTGGCAAGGAAGTGGAGAAAAGAGAACCCTGGTACACTGTTGGTGGGAATGTGAACTAGTACAGACACTATGGAAAACAATACCACTATTCCTCAAAAAGTTAAAAATAGAAATACCATTTGATCCAGTAACCCCAATTTTGGGTATACATCCAAAGGAAGTGAAAAAAAAATTTTCTCAGATCTCTCTGCTCCTATGTTTACTGTAGCATTACTCACAACAGCCAAGGTATGGAAACCAACTAAATTTCTGTCAACAGATGAATGGAGCAAGAAAATGTGTGTGTGTGTATATATACACACAATATGGAATATTATTCAGCCTTCACAAAGAAGGAAATCTAGTCATTTACAACAATATAGATGAAAATGGAGGGCATTATTTTAAGTGAAGTAAGCTAGACAGAGAAATATAAATACTGCATGGAATCACTTATATGCAGAATCTTAAAAAAAAGAAAGAAAGAAAGAAAAAAAAAAGTTAGACTCTGGGTAGAAGAGTAATTGCCAGGTATTAGGGATAGGGGAAATGGGGGAAGGTTGCTAGAGGGGTACTGTTACTGGGGTACAAACTTCCAGTTATAAGATGACAGAGTCCAGGGCTAAGGTGGGGAAATAGGGGGATACTGATGGAGAGGCATAAATTTTCAGTCATAAGATGCTAAGGGCTGAGGATCTCATATACAACCTAGTGACTATAATTGATAGCACTGTATTACATAATTTAAATTGGATAAGAGAGTAGAAAAAAATTATCACACACAAAAAAAGGGTAAATATGTGAGGTAGTAGCTGTGTTAACTAACCCAATGGAGGAATCTGTTCACAATTTAAACGTATATGTATATCAAATCATCATATTGTACATATTAAGTGATAATTTTGTCACATATGTCAATGAAGCTGAAAAGGATTTTTTTAAAAAAGAAAAACAAAAAAAGTATTTATAGAGCAGCTAGAATTTGCAATGGGAAGTTCTAGGCATTTGGGGGATCTGAAGAACCCCTTCAGGATTGTACAGTACAGGAGATAAGGCCTGCCCCTTAATAAGGCAGAAAGTGACCAAATAAAGAAAAACAGATACCATTTTTCAGGTTTCAGAGGAACTGCTTCTATATGTAAAGGAATGGAGTCATGAAAGACCTCATGGATGAACAGTAATTTGAGTATTTGGGGAAGGAAATTCTATGTAGAGAATTAACATGAATAAAAGCTTAGAATTTGAAAAACATCCTTGGAATCAAGAGAGCATGAGAGAGAGAGGGGAGGGAAACAGGACTGGAAAGGTGAGTAAGGACCATACTGAAGTGGGAGATTGGAGTCCTTGAATGACATGAAGGTGTGAATTGATCATTTAAGCAACAGGGAAGGACTGGAGTTTTGGAGCAAAGGAATGACATAGTACGGGCTGTGCTTCAGGAACAATGACGCCTTTACTTATAGAGCACTTTATCATGAAAAAGCACTCAGTGTATCTATCTCACGTCCCCATCACAGAACACTGTGAAGTATACACAGAAGGGATTATTAGAAAAACAATTCACCGAAAATCATAATGTTTCTTGGCGGCATAAACTCGACTCAGAGCCAAGCTTCTACCAAAGTGCACAGAGAGCGAGGTGCTGGGGTGTGAGAACGAGGGTAAAGAGACAAGTCAGGGAGGTTCTGAATCAATCTTGAGAAAGATGATGAGAGTGGGAACAAGATGAGACATGTCTTATTGACACAGGAAGCAAAAGCATCCAGGTGGAAGGTGTGAAACCGTATTTCTCACTGAAAAGTAGAGACTATAAAAGCTTTAAATTTTTTCCCATATGTATTTCCCTCATAAATCAATCTATAATTTTCTAGTTTATAAAAGGAGAATTTATGGACATCTTAGTAACTAAATTACCAGCATAGAAAATTAAGCTGAAAATACATACATTCCTTTTAAAACAAGATAAAATCTTAACATTTTCTTATTTCATGAAGTTTATTTTAAAACTGGATAATGAAAATGTCATGCCCTCACACTTATAGTGGAATGACATCAAAGCCTGGGGTTACAAAGAGGTTTCAAAATATTCAAAATATTCTAACAAAAGAGTCAACATCTCCCTTATATTCACCCCAATCTCCCTAAAGTAAATGACTGCTAAACAAAAGGAGAAAGTGCTTCTTCCTTTTTCTTTCTCCTAAATCTTAAAACAATTAATAAAAGTTTCATCAGCACTTTGGACTTTTATATATAGATCTAATTAAAAAAGCCTAGAAGTGCACGCTGAGCTAAGCCTCAAGAATTTGAAATTGCTAAAAATCAATAAGAAATTAACATGGTAAACCATAGTTGGCCTTGAAGATCTTTACAAATTCACAAAATGCTTCCAAATTATGGCAGTTTATCCCAAAGCTCCAAAGAAACATGATAGTTTTGTCATTTTTCTGTTTCCCCATGAATAGTAATAGTAATTACTCTCCCTTCCTCCCTAGTATCTCATCCTGTGCCTCATTACAATGGGAAAAAAATGCAGTAACTTACAAACATAAAATCACCCGAAATAGAAACAGGGACAAATGAATATATCTGAGTACCAAGAACTCTCAGGGCAGAGTAAACGCCCAAGATTTCCACATAGAAGACGTGTGGGCCAAGTTTCAAGAGCTACATGAACAGAAAACAAACTGAAACAATTAAAATGTTGCTGCATTTTAACTGACACAGAATCATCATCTCTCCATCTTAACAACTCTGCCAAAGCAATCCTCACAAGCAAATGTCAGGAGGTACATTTCACAGTTAAATCGACAATCAGACAAGAACAGCTGCATGTGTCTGGCACACTGGAGAGTCCAAGAGCACTTACCAAACAGACAACCTAGAGACACGGTTTGTGAAGTAAGGACAGAACCCATGTAAATGTTCGTGAGAAGACATTCTATCAAAGTCCAGGGAGAAAGGGAAAAGAAAGTTCACTCCCAGGAATAAATGTGTTCACACTGGCACTCATGTCAGCTTCATCCTGTGACACTCAGAGCTCTCAGTGCATTCATCTTCAGTCTTTCCCAGATGTAGCTTTGTAAGTAGGAAATACCTAACACTGGATATGCTGAGTGGGCCCTTGTGCCTGTAACAAGACCACCAACTGTACTGCAGGAAGTGCTGCAAATAATGAGCGAGAGAAGTGCCATCAGATTTTCTTCCCACATTGTAATAGCATCATAGTCACTTCATCACTAAGATATCATTTTTTAAAAAACCTCATTGAACACTGCTGAAAATACTCTTCTGCCTACAGAAAAGTACGCTGATTGGAACTCGATTGGCTTAATCTTTTTAGTGTTTTGATCTTAAGGGTCTTTATTCATCTCAGCCTTCCCCATTAGGAAAGATATTCTTGTATGATCTCCTTTCATCAACTAATTTGCTTGACTTGAAAGTCACTAAATCTCTGTACAAGTTCTTCTATTTTCAAGATGTTAAAAGGATTATAAAATCTATAATGCAAACTGCTGAAAAAATTTTAAAAACTTCATTTTTAAGGCTGTGGGTCATACACATTTTATTATTTTTGTATTCCCATTAACCTTCAATATATCCATCCCATTCTTTCCCAAGTACACATCAAATATTGATCTAAGCTCCATGTGCTCAGAGTCAAATAAGAATTGCCACATTCCTCCTGTATCTTCTGTACAGGACTGTTCCTTGTTTTCACTTATACTTTGGCCTTGATACACTCTCTTGACACACTAACAATAAACATGAGCCCTTCAAAAAGAAATAAATCTGCAGAGCAACATGCCAACAACTTTGAATAGCAAAGCAAAAATTTGCCTGGTTGGAAAAAACAAAAAATAATGACACTACCAGTAATAAGAAGTAACAAGGAGTTACAGCAAGTATATTAAGATAAAATAGCCACCTGTAGTGTTTATACCCCACAGTATACCCCAGTGTAGCTTTCCCGTGTTGGCAGGACACAGATATTCGTCAATATTGATACTGTGTCACATGTCTCAGTGTTTCAAAGGAGCATTTCCACGCAATAGTGGACAGCATAGTTCCAGCCCAGCTCTTCCTGGCCACACCCTTTTCCTCTCTCCCCTCACCTGTTTTCTCAGGTAGAAGGCGGATGGTAGCTCACCTCAAGAGCAGTTCTTGATTATGAATGTCAAACATTAGGGAGAAAAATAAAGGTGTTGTAGGTAAGTCAGATCTCATGACTTCCCAGCTAAAAATACTAGTGTACTCCCATAGTCCGCAGAGTGAAATATCAGCTCTCTGCAATGGCTCACAAGTCTTGAGTGGTCTGACCTCAGTGCCCCTCTGTGACCTCAGCTTTATGTACATATCAGTCATCCATTACCCACGGGGATACGCTGACCCCTAGTGGATGCCTGAAACTGCAGACAGGACCCAACCCTACATATACACTATTTTTTTCCTATGCTATCAGGCAGATAGCATACACAGCATGGACACACTGAACCAAGGGATGATTCCCAGCCCAGGTGGGACAGAATGGGACAATGCAAGATTTCATCATGCTACTCAGAACCTCTCCAAATTTAAAACTTATAAAAGTTTTATTCTGGAATTTTCCATTTAATATCTGCAGAGCAAGGTTGACTGTGGGTAACTGAAACCACAGAAAGCAAAACCACGGATAAGGAGGGCTGCACGCCCACTTTCTCAGTACGCTTCCGCCACACCAGCCTTCCTCCTGCGCCGCCAGCAGCCAGCAGCAAGTACTACACCAAGAACGTAGGTTACCTGAGTATAAATCCCAGCCCTGGCTCTGCCGCTTTGTAAGCAGCTCTTTTGTCCCTTTCCTACTTGCCTATTTCTGCTCCCCTTACACCTTCATTATTAAAAACAAGATCACTAGATAACATTTAACCTAACTCCTGACTTATGCGCTACTCAGTGCACGTAAAACCCTGCCTAACCTGTTGATTCTTTCCCTAGATTAAAAGAAGTAGGAATGGTGAATTAAGTATAAAGAATGGCTCGCTCTCTGCAAGAGTCTCCTTAGCAATCCTGCAGGCAGACCACGTGGACGAGATGATACGTGAAGAAAGATCGTGAGGAGTCAGCCAGCCTGCATGCAATGGAGAATGACGCAGAGCTGGACCTCCTGCCTTGATGATTCACTGAGATTCTTCCCCCTTTTCCCCTTTAAAAACTGCCATGGCTAAGCATAAGCTTTGGAGCTGGTATGGGGAAACAAGTCCGTTCTCTCCCCAGAATGCTGCCTTTCTGATTAAAGCAACTTTTCCTTTCTACCAACACTTGCCTCTTCAGCATTGGCTTTCCAGCGGTGAGCAGCTGATCTGAATTCGGTAACAACTTCCCAGCTATGTGATGTTGGCCAGCTTACCGTCTCTCTGTGCCATAAGGGAGAGTTCCTCCATTCGTAACTTTGGAACAAAAATAGTAGCTACTTCATAAGGATGTTGAGAGGATTAATACGAATATTTCTTCATAAATGACTTGGAAGTGTGTCTGACATATACTAAATGTTTTGCTGATTACTTACCCCGCTAAGTTTGTATAATTTCTATTGCTTCTATTCGGGGTGTGACTATGCCAGTACTCAGCTCAAATGTCCACTCCTGAGAGCCGCTTCCCCAAACATCTCATCCAGAGAAGCAAAACCACCCACCCTGACAGGTTACACTTTCTCTCAGAGTCCTCGTTGCTCCCTGCCATTACCTCGTTCCCATACTTCTTTCCTTTCATCCTGTCTTTTCTCATTAGGATGCAAGCTCCATGAGGGCAGAAACCTTGCTTCCCTTTGAATCTCTAGCTCGTAACATAGAACTTCAACACATATTGGGTATTTGTCTAAATATGTGTTTAATTAATTAGTTACTGGGATCAGGAGATCTGGATTCCAATCTCATTATTTGGAAAGTCACTTAACTTCTCCGAGTTTCAATTACCTTATTTATAATTGAAGATAATTACAGCCTCTCTACCTTTGCCTCAGTGTGAAGCGTAAATTGGATAATCTACATGAAAGTACTACAGAAACTGCAAATATTACCCAAATATTAATTGTTAGTTTAAACAAGTAACTAACACAGGAGAATAATTACTAGACTAAGAGCCAAAATGTGAAATGTGACTCCTTTCAACTCCTTATTGTGAGAGTCTGGGAAGACGAATTCCCTGAGCATCCCATTCTTCACTGCAAAATGGTGGTGATACCTTTTTATGAGAATTCTACAACTCATCTAGACAACTGTAAATCTCATGTGTGAATATGGACAAAAAGCTGCATAGAGTGGAATCAGACCAAGACAGCCTTAACTTCCCCTCAGCTTGACTAAGTAGGGTGAGTAGAGAGGGATCTCCCTGACCATACATGCCTGGTCTCCTTCTCAGTGTTTACTTTAGAAAACTTGAAATAGTAAGTACTTTCTCCACCCCTTTGCAAAATAAATCTTCTCTGAGCCTCCTGCCACCAAGAATGTCTCCCTCTAGGACCTGGGACCTATCTTTTTGAGATGTAATAGTCAAGAAATATTGTACCCAATCTCTGAGTCTTTCTGAGAAGGTAGAAGCTGAACTTTGATAAGCAACAATTAGCAAACACAAATGGTCTAATCACACTGACCAATGTTCTCCAGGACTTTTCTACCAAATTATCCCAATGCTAAAACTCTTCCACCTTTTGTTCTAGCACAACTGAATTCAGTCTCTCCCCTACAACAATAAGCACAATTACAATAATCTTGAATAAAATTTTCCTTGCCAGTTTAACTTGTCTGGTGCAATTTTTCTTTGACAAATTATAGGAGGGAAGACAATGACACCTTTGAATTGGGGGCTGAGCTCGCTGCAACTCCATCAAGATAATTTGGATCAGACTAACAACCCTGACTATCCCCCTCAAATTTTTCTATCCTCTTTTTCTTAGGGACTATATTTTAGAGAAGTTTTCCATTCCTAGCAAAAATGAAAGAAAGGGAGATTTCCCATATACTCCTTGCCCCTACATATGAATAGACTGACCCATTATCAACATCTCCCAACAGAGTGGTACATTTGTTATAATCGATGAACCTATAATAAGACATCATAATCACCCAAAGCTCCATTTCTTTTAGGGTTTACACTTGGTATTGTACATTTTATGAGTTTGGACAAATGTATAATGACATATATCCATTATTATAGTGGCATACAGAGTATTTTCAGTGCCCTAAAAATTCTCTATGCTCTGCCTATTTATCCCTCCTTCCACCATGGCCACACACCCTCAACCCTCAACCCTCAACACACACACACACAAACCCCTAGCAACTTGGGTTCTACTGTCTCTATAGTTTTGCCTTTTCCAGAATGTCATATAGTTGGAATCATGTAGTATGTAGCCTTTTCAGATTGGCTTCTTTTACTTAATAATATTCCCTTTATACTTCTCCATGTCTTTTCAGGACCTGGTAGCTCCATTCATTTTAGTGCTGAATAATTTCCCATTGTCTGAATGTACCACAGTTTATATAGCCATTCACCTACTGAGGGACTCAGAGTTGCTTGCATGTTTTGACAATTATGAATAAAGCTGCTATAACCATTTGTGTGCACGTTTTAGTGTGGATATAACTTCTCAACTGTTTCGGGAAAATATCAAGGAGTGCAATTGCTGGATCACATGGTAAGTGTATGATTAGTTTTGTAAGAAACTGACAGTCTTCCAAAGTGGCTTCACTTTGCAGTGAATGAGAGCCCCTGTTGCCCCACATGCTCTCCAGCGTTTGGTGTTATCAGCGTTCTGAATTTTGGGCTTCCAAATATGTGTATAGTGGTATCACACTCTAGTTTTCATTTACATTTTCGGGTGACATATGATGTGAAGCATCTTTTCACATGCTTATGGTGCCATCCTTCCTCTTCTTTTTACTTTCTCTTATCTTTTCTTTTCTATGTCAAATACATTGGAAAAGACTATTACCTTTAAGTTTCTGCCTATAATTGATGTTCACATGTAAACAATTTGATGATAGTGACTGCTTATCTAATTTGACAGTACAAACTTTGCAACACTTGGCATTGTTGTGATTCAACGTAAGTCACTTCAAGCCTTCAGTTTCTGCTTCGGTGAAACGAGTAGGAGCAGGCAATCCCTTTCAAACCCTGTTATTTGCTGAATCTAAATGCTTTTCAGAGGCCTTCTTTATTATCTTAACACTGCATCTATAATCCTTTTGGACATTTAAGGGAGGATACAAGGATGATAAACCCTCTACCCAGAATGCAATGTAACTATGCCACATAATTTTTTAAAGTTTGAAATGTATGGATTTTTATGTTTCCTTCCATCATCACTACTGTACTGACACTGTATTTACCAGCAATTTACTTCAACCTCCATGGGATAAATTCAGCTCTGAATGACACATGTTGAAACCAATTTTAGATACCCCAAGCCAAAATTAAATCAATATTTATTTAGCAGGAAATTGTGACACTGTTTTAAATTTCTAAAGATTGTTTTAGTTTTGTTGCTCTTTTTAGAAGTTAACAGTCCTACGAAAATACTGTATTATTGAGAAGATTTTTCCTGGGTACATTTACATTTGTATATCTCACACCTTTGCCTGTGGATCTCCCTAGTTCCTGAACTTCCATGTTCAGAGTATCCCTAAATTCAGAACCATTAAAGCATCTGCTTTCAATAGATACATTCGGAATTTCCAGACATAGAGATACTCATGAGAGTCAAATCAAACTTGAGTATCACAGTAAATCAGATTTCTGTTTGACTCAGTGACTGATTTTCATTTGATCAACTGCCTGATTTCTTTATCATCCTCTTGCAGGTGGGTCACTGTTAAATGCTGTGGTTGCTTTATGTCAAAACAAAGTGAAAATTTGAAATGATCAATCTGTAGACATAAATTCAAATTTAGTAAGAATCTCCTTGAGAACCTATGATAAAGTCTTCTTTGCTTTTCAAAGAACTAATCAGTGCCTTCCATGTTTCATTTGGTTTTCCATTTTACTACCATCTGACAGTGACTCATTGATACCATAAATAGGCAACAGATGAGTAGAGGAGAAAAAGCTATTTTTCAGAAATAAGAATTATAGGTTAAGCTTTCAGCAAATCAATGTAATATAAGAATCTTAAAGAAATATACTAAAAAGAGTTCCAAAAGAAGCAAACACTTGATGTGAACCATAGTATAACATTTAAACAATCTCAAAATGATTCTTGATTTCTTTTTCCTGAATAATTCTAATTATAAGAATATTTTCCAACATATCCTAATAATTACTTCTGTTTATTCATTAGGAGTCAGAAAGAGGAAAAGAAGTCTAGCATTTTTAAACACATATATTGTCTCATTTATTTCACACAACAAGCTGTACAAGGGAAGAATTGTTATTTCCATTTTATAGATAAGAACACTGAAGCTCAGCACGCCTAAGTAGAATTTATTCAAAGACATATAACAGAAAAGTTAGGGCCAGATTTCAAATTGGTTCTGTTTAAATCAAAACCTGTACCTTTTCCCTTATACTACACTGCCTCTGGCATTAAACGAACATTCAGGAGGCTAGGAACAATGTTAAAAAGAAAACAGCCAATCTTGATGATATATGTGCTCTGTCCTCAGTCCCTGCAAAATGGGAGGAACAGAGTGAAGCACAGGGTTGATTTAGAGCCCTTGCTCTTAGTGTTTCATTAGACAGGGGACCCATGAAGCAGAATGTTACATGGTTTCTCAGAAAAGGATTTGAGGACTTGATAATGGAAGTAATTTTGCTTTAAAATGTTCTGCAGAAGATTAAAAGAGATAATAGTGAGAAATCAAACATCTCCATGCAAACATAATGAGCAGCACATATTCCCTGCATAAATTTTTCTTAGAGGCTTGTAAAGCTATAACTAGAATTCAGGACCAGAGATAATCATTTAATTACAGATGCCATACAAATTTCTTTGTAGCCACACTGATGAAACGCAGTTGTAACGTTGCCCATACCCCTAGAAAAGGGACCCACTGTCTTACCTGGTTGCTTTTCTTAAAGCAGTGTTCTAAGTTTATTGCTCGCAAATTCAATGACCTTAAAGAGAAACTCCCAATGCTGCCTGAAACTAGTGAAAATTCAAATGAGATGCTGTTACCACAGAACTTTTTCTGTATTTCAAGATTGACTGCCTACAGCTCTATCACATGGACTCTGGTCCAGCAAATGGAGGTTAACAGCTATCTTCTAAACCCAACCCATTCTTGAATTTCTTCATGCTGTTCTCCCTGCCTTAAATGTTCATTTCTAATTTCAATACTACCACCAGTATCACCTAAGGAATTCTAAGATTATCTTCCATTACTTGCAAGTCATGGAAAATCCAACCAACAGTGAGCAAAACAATAAAGATTTTAAATATTCTTAAATTCTGTACGTGCAGAGGAACTTAAGTTTCATGTTTGGTTAGTTTTCTGTCACAAAGATTTTCAAGGAGCTAGTGTTTTCCTTCTGCAATTGTATCATCACCAATCCCTTTGGTATTCATTACATAGTGTAACAGTCAAGACCACAGCTAGTGGAATTACACTAACGCATTTAAAATCTACTTCTGTTTTGTGATCTTCAAAATGTACTTATATTTTCCAAGCTTTGGTTTTCTCCATCTATAATAGAGATAAAAGTGGTATTTATAATTTAATGACAATATAGATAAAGTGAAGATTTAATATTCTGACATGAAAAACTGCAAAAATCTTAAAATAGTACCTGGGAAATAGCATTATATAAATATTTTCTATTATTTTTGTGCTCATTGGGAAGAGTAGTTTCTTTCTCTCTCCCTCTCTCTCCCTCGCTCTCTCTCTTGCTCTCCCTCCCTCCCCCTCCTTCGTCTCTGATAATCAGGAAGAAAAGGTCTGCTAGAAGCCCTCCAGGAGTGCACTGGCTAGGATTGTACCACATGTCTACGCCTGCTGCAAGGAAAGCTGGGAAAGTGAGCTCCTGGTCTGGGGCTCAGGGCTCTGCCAGCAAGGAAGTGGGGAAGGGCTAGAGTGGGGAGAGGAGTGACTGTTGTATATTCAACCAAAGGTGTCTGCTCTCACTCTCTGTACCCATCAAAAAATCACTAGTTCTCCAAGGGTCTCTCTCAAACACTCCCCCTTCCCACGAAGCCCGTCCTGACATCCAAACAAGGAATTATTTTTCTCCTTTTTCAGATTAGTCAAAATAGCCGTGGAAAGTGTCAAAATTGATCATGTGTTATACATTAAAAGTGTTTAAGATCAGAGAATTTAAGTCTGAATAAGGCTACAAACATACCCTTGTCCAAGCAGCCTTGTGATGATCAAACTATTGCCACAACAAAAAAATCAATTAAAATAACAAAAAATAGTTACCATCTGAGTGTTTATCCTGTGTCAGGTATGATAATAGGTTATTCATCTAGGTATTTTATTTACTCTGCATAACAGTCCTACAATACTGAAGTTATAAATTGCCTTAGAACATATTCCTTACAAACCTTCTCTCCCTCAACCCCTTTAAAAAAATGTAGCTATTCCACTATTCAATTTAATTCTCACAGTAAAAACAAATCTATAAGCACAGACACGTAATTAAAAAGACTTAATATGGAGAAAATCCTTTAAGCAAGCAGAAACTTTAATAATTACCTAACTTTCCATTTTTCACTGGGGATTGATAGCCATTTAAAAAAATAGTTGAATGCACAGATATTTGCTTACAGACTTTCTTTTTATTCTTTTATTTAGTCCAGTTCAGTTATTGCCAAAGTTTAGCATGTAAGAGCTATTGCACAGTTATATATATACAAAACTGTGGACTAAGTATTTCATAACAGAAGGATATGTAGCTTGTAATAAATTTAGAGGGGAATTGTAACCCCTATTAGTCTGACCTAAGAGTCAAAGTGGTCAACGGCTACACTGCCTGCTTATTTACCTCCCACTTACAGTGTTATTTCTTTGTGTTGCCCTGAGTACGTACTTAGCCCAGTGTCTTATGAACAGGAGTGGACTAAGCGTTAAAACATGATAAACCTAACTTGTGAGTGAGACTTACCCTCTTTGGCATTCTGCCTCGTGTTTAACACTTAGTCCACAAACCTGAGTATGGAAAATGAAACACATGTCCTTATTTTCTTTGAATCAACTTAAAGCCAATTCTAAGCCTTATCTTTCCAGGCAATTGAGAAATCTAATAATCTTCACTATTATCTCCAAGGTTCTATCCATACCCTCAACAAGGGTTATGACAAGACTTGTGCAGCCCCAAAGTCAAGGTGTGCTCCTCTGATCATTATCATCTGTCTCCAACTGTTACTGGAGATTTTTCATGCTTGGCCTACATGGTCTCTTCAGGGCTGGTAGAATCCAACTTCCCTATGTGTGATGCTAAATTTTATGTGTCAACTTGACTAGGCCAAGGTACACAGATATTTGGTCAAACTCATCTGGATGTTGCTGTGAAGGTATTTTTTTTAAGGAGACTAACATTTAAATCAATAAACTTTGAGTAAAAGAGATTATCTTTTATAATGGGGGGGGGGCTCGTTCAGTCAGTTGAAAGTCATACAACAAGGACTGACCTCTTCTAAGTAAGAGGGAATTCAGCCTGCAGTTTACCTTTGGATTCAAGCTACAACATCAACTTTTTCCTGAGTTTCCAGCTTGCCGGCCTGCTTAACCTGCAGATTTGAACTTGCCAGCCTCCACAACCGTGTCGATCAATTTCTTAAAATAAATCAATCTCTCTTCCTATTTCTCTCTCTCTCTCTCATGTTAAACACGAGGCAGAATGCCAAAGAGGGTAAGTCTCATTCACAAGTTAGGTTTATCATGTTTTAACACTTAGTCCACTCCTGTTCATAAGACACTGGGCTAAGTAAGTACTCAGGGCAACACAAAGAAATAACACAGTAAGTGGGAGGTAAATAAGCAGGCAGTGAGGCTATTGGCCACTTTGACTCTTAGGTCAGACTAACAGGGGTTACAATTTCCCGCTAAACTTATTACAATTACATATACTGACTACTATACCACACTAGGTATATCACACACTACGCGGAAGAAATCTTTGATATTTGACAATACATGAACCTTCTTCCTCTTTTGATTTCCCAGGATACTCAGCCCTCAACTGGTCAAATGAACACAAGCTAAGACTCCAGTACTTATGTTCTTGTTCCCATAGAGAGCTTTTGAAATAATTAACCACTTTCAATGCTTAGTTTCATTCCTCCATCCTTCCCTTCCTTTATTCACTTAACATGAACTTTAAATTATATTTGAAGAAATAAAGATAGACTTCACCATTTCTTGCCCAAATTATTACAAGAGTGACTTCACTAATTTCTTTGTTTTAAATTTTCCGTTCTTCATAAATCACTCAACATGGTATTTTAAAATCATAAATCAGTTCACGCTATTCCTCTGCTTAAAATCTTCTAAAGGTTTTTCCACATTTATGGTAAAATCTAAACTCATTGTCATCATAGCCTATAAGACCCCATCTGATCTGGCCTCTGCAATCTCTTCAAATTCTTCTCATATACCAGCCATACTGGCCACATTTCTGTTGTTCAAGCAAGTGGAGCTTTATAAGCAAATGTCATCTTAGACCTTTGGTAATCGCTATAAAATAGGCTTGGGATGATCTTCCTCCAAATTATCTCTTGCTGGCTCTCCATTTCAATAGTCACAGCGAAACAGTCCCATCCACGGACAAAACACCTCTGCCTGCCTAGTCTAACTCCAACCACCCATACTATTCCTTGCTGTCTTGTGACACTGGTTTACTTTCTTCACAACACCTTCTATTATCTCAAACTATATTGTTTATTTGTTTGCTTATCTTTTGCCCGTTTCTTCCCCTAGAATTTAAGTTATATGAGACTTAAAACTATCTGTGTTGTTGATCCTGAGTTTCTAGGGCCTGGCATAATAATCATTTCATAATCATTTGATAATCATTATCTGTTGAATGGAAAAATCCAAAACAAGGTACTGTCCAGTATTTATGGACACAGATATGTGAATTTCCTATAATTTTTCTAACTTTCTATTTTGAGATAATTGTAGATTCACTGAAGTTGTATGCAGTAGGAGAGATCATATTTACCCTCTACTCAGTTTCCCCAGTGGTAACATCTTGTGAAACTCCAGCAAAATATAACATCCAGGATATGGATACTGATATACTCAAGACACAGAACCTTTCTATCACTACAAAGAACCCTCCTGTTGTCCTTTTATAGCCACACCAACTTTTCACACACATACCCATTCTTAACTCCTAACAAACACTAATCTCTTCTCCATTTCTACAATTTCGTCATTTCAAGAACGTTATACAAATGGCATCATTTAACTTTTGCTATTGGCTCTTTTTATTTAGCGTAATTTTCTGGATATCCATCCAAATTGTTGAATGTATCACATCTGCTCAGTGGTATTCCATGTTATGGATATTACTCTATAGTTTCTTTTTTTTTCTTTTTAATTGCCTTTGATTTTTGTATCCAGGAACTACTAGTTTCATAAACTGAATTTGGAAATTGTTCCTCCTTTCTGTTTTCTGAAAGGGATCGCATAAAGAGGCATTCATTTTTTAAACGTTTGGGAGAATTCTCCAGTGAAAGCATCTGGGCTTGGGTATTTTATTTCAGAGACTTTTTAAGCTAAAATTTTAATTTCATTATTTATAGGGCTATTCAGATGTTCTCTTTCATACTGGGTGAGTTGAGGAACTTTGTGCTTTTCAAGGAATTTAAATCATCTAGGTTGTCAAATTCCTGTGCATGCAAGTAGAATCGCTTCGTTATCTTTTTGATATCTCAAGTGTCTGTCGTGACAGTCTCTATTTCATTCCTGATATTGGTAATGTTTTGTCTTCCCTCTTTTTCTTCTGTCAGTCTTGCTAGAGGTCTGTCAATTGTATGGCTCTTTCCAAAGAACTAGCTTTTTGTTTCATTGATATTCTCTATTGCTTTCCTGTTTTCAATTTTCTTGACTTCTGCTCTTCTCTTTATTATTTCCTTTCTTCTTCATGCATTGGGTTTAATTTGGTCTTCTTATTCTAGGTGCTTGATAAGAGAACTTAGATTACTGATTTGAGATTTTTCTGCTTATCAAATTTAAGCATTTAGTGTTATAAATGTCCTTCTCAAAGCTGCCTTAAGTGTGTCCCACAAATTGGTTGGTTATATTTTAATATTTATTTAATTCAATGTTTTCTTTCTAATTTCCCTTGAGACTTTATCTTTGACCTATAAATTATCTAGAAGGATGTTGTTTAGGACTGTGTATGTTTCCAAGTATTTTAAAATTTTCCTGTTATCCTTCTGTTACTGATATCTAGTTTAATTCTATTGTGGTAAGAGAACAAATTCTGTATAATTTCAATCCTTCTAAATTTTTCAAGGTTTGTTTTAAACCTAGAGAGTGTTCTATCCTGGTATAAGTTCTGTGGACACTTGAAAGGAACATTTACTCTGCCTTCGTTTGGTGTAATAGTCTGTAAATGTTGATTACATCTCACCGGTTGATGGTGTTACATTGAGTTATTTCATCCTTGCCAATTCTGTATTTGCTGTCAATTGCTGATAGGACAGCTGTAATGGGTTAAAAGGCAGCCTCCAAGAAAAGGTGTCTTCACCAAGAAGCAGTAAATGTGACCTTATGTTTTAAAACGAAGGGATAGTCTTTGAAGATACAATTAAGTTAAGGATCTTCAGACGAGGTGATGCTGATTTGAGGATGGGCCCTAAATTCAATGATATGGGTCCTTATAAGAGAAAGGCACAGAGAAGGATCTGAGACACAGACACAGAACAGAAGGCTACCAAGAAAATGGGAGTAGAGATTGGAGTGGCAGGTCTATCAGCGAAGGAATGTCAAAAATGCCTGGCAACCACCAGAAGCTAGAAGAGAGACATGGAGCAGACATTCTCCTAGAGCCTCCAGAAGAAATCAGTTCTGCCAACACCTTGATTTCAGACTTCTGGTTCCAGAACTGAAAGAGATTAATTTCTGTTGTTGTAAGCTACAAAACTTGTGGTATTTTGTTATGGAATCCTGAGGAAACTAATACAAAGTGTTGAAGTCTACAATTATAATTATGGATTTGTCTGTTTCTTCTTTAAGTTCAATCACTTTTTGCTTCATTTATTTTGTATCTCTGTTGTTTGGTTTATACACATTTAGGATGGAAATACATCTGACATTAATATACAAATGTTTTGCATGATGTATAAATATGGACTTAGCTTTTTGTTATATTTAAAGTGAGTTTTTATACAAAACATAAAAGCAGGCTCAACATTTTTTTTAACTTTTTGTTTAATTCACTGTGCAAGTCTCTGTCTTTTAATTGGTATTCTCAGATCATGTGCATTTTATGTAACTATTATTATGTTAGGGCCTAAGTCTGCCATTCTGTTTTTTGGTTTCTGCTTGTTCATCCTTTTTTCCTGTCTTACTATTAGTCACTTTGGCATGCTTTTAGAGTTCCATTTTGATTTTTCTACAGTGTTTTTCAGTATGCTCTTCGTATTGTTATCAAGTAATAGTTCTATGTATTACATTATGCATAAATAACTCACCACAGTCTATGGTATTAACATTTTACCAGTTTGAGTAAAATACACGAAGTTGAGCTCACTTTTCATCCCTCAACCTTCCTTCATTATAAGATAATTACCTTAAATATTTCCTATATATACCTGTAGAACCATATCAGACAATACTACAATTTTTGCTTTAATCATCAAACATAATTTAGAAACCTCAAAAGGAGAAGGAAAATGTATAGTTCTCACCCATATTTTTGTTTTTATCATGTTGCTTATTCCTTCTTGGTATTCCAAGATTTCCTTCTCTTACCATTTATTTTCTGTTCAGAGTTTTCTTTAGCTATTCTTTCAGAACAGGTCTGCTGTAACAAATTATCCTAATTTTCTTTCATCTGAGAATATCTTGACTTTCCCCTCATTTCTCAAGAATATTTTCACCAGACATAGAATTCTACATTGACAGTCCTTTTCTTTTAGGACTTTAATAATGTATGCTATGTCCTTGTGGCCTCTGTGGCTTCTGATGAGAAGTACACTGTCATATGAATTGTTTGTCCCTATTCTTAAGCAGTCCCTACTGTCACTGCTTTCAAGATTTTTTTCTTTGTCTTTAATTTTCAGAGGCTTGCCTATAATGTGTCAACATGAACTTTGGAGGGTTTTGAGGTTTGAACAACTTCTTCAATGACTCTTAACATATTTAGGAAGCTTTTAGTCATTATCTCTTTGACTGCTTTTTTAGGCCCACCCTCTTCCTCCTCTCCTCATGAAGGGACTCCAGTGACATAAATGTTGAATCTCTGGTTGTCCCACATATCCCAGAAGCTCTATTTATTTATTCTTTTCAGTCAATTTTACCTCTGTTGTGATTCCTTTTGCTGCCTTGGCACAACAGTCTAAAAAAGGGAGGCAGATAAGGTAGACATTGGAAAGGAAAAAATGGCTATTCTCTTTTCTAATATTTGGGAATTGAGAAAGAAGAGGAAATACTGGTTGGGAGAATGAACGGGCAGGATCTAATTAAACTTATAGAAAAAATCCTAAATGTCACAAGAGACTTCATAGTCCCCTTCAGATATAATTCCAAATAAAAACAATCATAAAAATCATAAAAGAAGTATAAGAAATGCCAACAATAATTTTGATTTTTTTCTAACTATGACTACTTTTATGTTTAATTGTGAAATATCCATGACTTCAAATAAATATTTGAATAATTTCCCTTCTTCGTTTTTGCTCTAAGTATCTCTCTCATCTGCTTGTGGAATAAACCAACTTGACAAATTAATACATAAATGTAGTAATTTCCCCTTATATACAGACATTAATTGTATTAAAGAGGTAACAGAACACATTCAAACAAATAATAGTCCAAATAGTAAAACATGTTTAAGAGAGTCATAAACAGGAGAGAGTGCTTGAAAGTAGCTAATAATAACTGTTAAGATAAAATGAAAAGATTATATATCCAGAAAGCTGAAAAACATCAGGGAAAGTAAATTCCAAGAACTAAAGATGAAGCTGACTTTAGAGGAGAAATTCAGACAGAGTCTTACAATGGAAAAGTCACACTGCTGCAGAACATTTCCAATGAAAGCTGGGCAGGGTGTGGGGCAGGGGAAGACAATGTTGAACTCATATGGGAAATGAATGCACTGCCACATCCTATTGTTCAACTGAGCCAGCCTGAAAATTTATGCGAAGTGCAGAGTTAGTATACATAATTTTATTCTAAAGCTTTCTTCCTTGAATTGCTATTAAATTTTAAATAAACTCAGACATGAGCATTTACTAAAATCATTATGATTCCATTACCCATGGCATGCAGATCTTTATCCATCATGCCAGATACTCTTTGCACTGAATTCTGTTCAAAGTTTCTCTTCTGATTTTTATTTATTTAGTTTGCAGAGCTTCAGTAAGAAACACCCAGTGTCATCTGAAAGGACACATATTGCACAAAACTAATTTCCTCCCTTACTGGAACTATGTGATGTGTGACTTCCCATTGAGTACAACTGCCAACAAGGCACAGGTGTGCACCACATGAGGAGGTGAAAATGTGATTATAGGAAGAGAAATGTCATGATGCTGTCCCTATATCCATAATGTAATCAACCCCAAATGAGTTCCTGCTTTGCTTTCTCATAGTAAACACCAAGCCTGGGAAGCAAGAAAACCAAAAACGTTGCCATACCCAGATTCATAACTACTGTAATTGGATTTAGAACTAAGAAGAAAAGCCTCTTTTTTCCCACTTCATTGATTCTTTGGTTTACTACAGAAAATTATCCTGGAAATCCTTTTCTTTCTAATTTTTCATGCTACACTAATTGAATTGGCAAAATTCAACATCAAATGGGTTTTCTTTATTCTTAAATTTAGGTAAATCAACCATTCAACACTTTTTCTTTAAAAAGTAGTTCAGAAAAATTACAGCTTCCTTTTGTTTTTAGTGACAAAAACGTTGTTTCAATTGGAAATGCTTATAAATTTGACTCAGTTAAAATAAATGAACTTACCTAACCTAAATAAGGCAAGACAAATACTATTACACCAGTCAAATATTATTCATTCAATAGCTACTTAATTCAACTTAGATGGATAAAAATAACTTATATACAGGGTTATTCAATGTAGAATTACTTGCACTAGCAAGTTTGGAAAAAAACATAAATATTCATTAATAGAGGACTAATTAAGTAAAAGGATAACCAAGATCTTTATGTTCTAATATGAACTAATGATCTCCAATACATATGACTATAATATTCTACCCTTTGTTTTAAAAAGATAAACAAGAATGTATGCATTTGTCTATAAACACATACAGTATTTCTATAAGAATACAAACAAATGGATAACTTTGGTTGTCTGAATGGAGAAAAATTAGATGGCTGAGAAATACTGGTTTAAGGGCAACTTTCTTTGTTCTCATTTTACAGTTTTTGAATGTTTGAGCCATGTAAATGACTATTCAAAATATATTAAATTTTAAATTTTAAAATTTTAGAAATAGTGATTAAGTTTACAGCATGTTAAAATGTGATCAATGAAGTCAATAACTATATCGTACTCTGTAGATAGATTATCACTAATTTTGTACTGAATGCATAATACATCATACTTATATCAAAACAATTAAAATCTCATGAGATAAACATGATCAGGTTCAGTTAATCCAGATGAGCCCCTAACACTGAAGTCTACTTAGTAGAACTGATTTTACTTGTGGGAAAAACAGGCAACAAAGATGCATTTTGATGTAGGAAACATATATCAATATGACCAAATTTACCTCTTCTACCATTAAGTCTGTTTTATGAAATTCCCCCTATTGGTAGACACAAGAAGAACTATTTGGAGAGAAGTTTGCAATATACTGGCTAGCTTACTTAACATTAACATAAATTAGATCGTATAATTGAACACAATCTACTGTAGCCAGGTTTAGGGAACCAAAGGAAAATAACACGGGAAAGTTTTATTCTTGCAGAAAGGAAAACTTTGGAACCATCTAGAATCATTCCTGGATCTACTGAATACAAGAAATGAACATGCCTAGTACCCGATTACTAAGTTGTTAAATATCCAAAAGGAATGGTTTAAACGGACATAAAAACCCTTAAAAAAAAAAAAAACTTGGTTTAATTTTAAATTTTGGATAAGGCTAGCTCTAGGCAATGGAAATACAAGTTTTATTAAATATAGGCAGTACCCATTTACCCCAAGGAATTAAGAAATTCAATGTCTGATTATAAGTCTCTGATTGAATAACTACCATTGGTATTATTAAAGATCACAATATGCTAAAAGCGCTTTACCCATTAGAAAACTTTTCGTTAAATTGGTACCCAAAGAAGCCAAATGAAAATAATAATCAATAATGGCAAGGGCAGATAGTAATTAAAAGACACCATATAGTAATTATAATGATAAATATAGAGCAAGACTAAGATTAGTGACCATCTTTGTGTTTAAATCATTCCTGGAGATGTCCCCTTTCCAAAAGTTTTCTTTTCCTTTAGAATTTGTTGATGTAGGAAGCAGACCCCCAAGTACTTTAAGTTGGGATTTTACAATTCTCAAGTATATACATTATGTCTGATGGAAGGATGCCATTTTCAGATGGCAATATTTTTTTAAGCACCAGTAAGAAAGTAATAAAAAGGAGCTTGCAATAGGCAAAATTATTCCAAATGGTTGGCCCAAAAAAGGTGACTGCAGGTGCAACTAAAATTTTCATGCTGGAAATATTTTAATATAGTCATTAGGTATTTTGAGAATACATGTTCTTTCTAAGAAAAAAAAATTCTCATAGAGAAAAATTATGTCATAGGATCAACAATAAACACAAATATGTTTATATGAATATCAAAAAAAGTTTAGAAATAAGTATTATGGTCAAAGTTAGAAAAAGTTCAGTAATTACAAACATCATTTCTAAATTACCCAAAGTTATTTTAGAGTCCCAAAAGTATAGAGCCTCCTCTCTTATGCTAAAATAATTATTATAAAAGTCAAACAAATCAATTTTTCTCAAGAAACACAGTATTTGAGGGGCTTGAAGATGGCAGAATAGAAGGACATGGAGCTCACCTTCTTGCACCAATACAAAAAAAAATACACTACATGTGGAACAATTTCACAGAATACCTACTGAACTCTGGTAGCAGATCATGTACAAGTGGAACTATAAGAAAAATCTTCATGAAGCCTACCAGGAGGAAAAAGAGAGAATTGAGACAGGACCTGCACCTGGGGATGGAGCAGCAAAAGAAAAAAAGCACCCTCACCCTGGGAAGTCCCCTCTCTAGCAGGGAGGTCAGCTGGGACAGAAGGGTAGCTTCAGAGGCTCAGAGGGGAACATGGTAGCTGCTTTGCGGCAAACAGAATGGAGAAAAACCGGCATAGAGGATGTGAGTGGTCCCTAGCCCAAGTCAACCAAAACTGAATCAAGAAGAAATAGATAATTTGAACAGACTGATCACTAGAAGTAAAATAGAATCTATAATTAAAAGAAAAAAAAAAACTCCCTGCAAACAAAAATCCAGGACTGGATGGCTTCACTGGGGAAGCCTATCAAACATACAAAGAACTTGCATTAACCTTTCTCAAACTCTTCCAAAAGATTGACAGGGAGGGAAACTCCCAAACACAGTCTATGAAGCCATCATCACCCTGATACCAAAACCAGACAAAGACACTACCATAAAAGAAAATTAAAGGTCAACATCTTTAATGAACATAGGTGCAAAAATTCTCAACAAAATATCAGCAAACCAAATCAAACAACACATAAAAAGATCACACACTGTGATCAAGTTGGATTCATCCCAGGGACACAAGGATGGTTCAACATACATAAATCAATCAATGTGATACATCACATCAACAAAAGAAAGGATAAAAATCATATGATCATCTCAATAGATGCATAAAAAGTATTCAACAAAATTCAACATCCATTCATGATAAAAATAAGTTCTTAACAAAGTGGGCATAGGGGGAACATATCTCAACATAATAAAAGTTATTTATGACAAATCCACAGCCAACATAAAACTCAACAGTAAAAAGCTTAAAGCTTTCCCACTAAAAACTAGAATAAGACAAGAATGCCCACTCTCACAATTTCTATTCAATAAAATATTGGCAGTCCTAGCCATGGCAATCAAAGAAAGAAAAGAGATAAAATGGACTCAGATTGGAAGAGAAAAGGTAAAATTATCACTACATGGAGATGACATGATACTGTATATAGAAAACTCTAAAGACTCCATGCCAACAACTACGAGAGCTGATAAATGAATTCAGCAAGGAGGCAGGATACAAGAATAACATACAGAAATCTGTGGCACTTCTTCACACTAACAATGAAATATCAGAAAAAGAATGTCATAATGCTATCCCTTTTAAAATCGCATCAAAAAAATTAAATACTTCAAAATAAACCTGACCAAGAAGGTGAAAGACTTATACATGGAGAACTATAAATGACTAATTAAGGAAATTAAAGATGATTTAAAGAAGTAGAAAGATATCCTACGCTTCTGGATTAGAAGAATTAATATTGTTAAAATGGCCACACTACCCAAGGCAATCTACAGATTCAATGTAATCCCTATCAAACTACCCAGGACATTTTTCATAAAACTAAACAAATAATCCAAAAAATTATATGGAATCCCACATAAATCCCAATTCAAGACCCAAAATTGCCAAAGCAATACTGAAGAAAAAGAATGAAACTGGAGGAATTACCCTCCCAGGCTTCAGACAATATTACAGAGCTACAGTAATAACAACAGCATGGTATTGGCACAAAAACAGACATATAGATTAGTGAAACAGAATAGAGAGCCCAGAAATAAAGCCACACACTTATGGTCAATTAAGCTTTGACAAAGGAGACAAGAATATAAAATGGAGAAAGACAGTCTCTTTGGCAAGTGGTATCTGGAAAATCATACAGCTGCATATAAACCAATGAAGTTAGAACACTCCCTCACACCATACACAACAGTATACTCAAAATGACTTAAAGACTTAAACATATAAGACAAGACAACATAACTCCCCTAGAAGAAAACACAGGCAAAACATTCTCCGATATAAATTGTAGCAATGTTCTCACAGGTCAGTGATCAAGGCAACAGAAATACAAACAAAAATAAACAAATGGGACCTAATTAAACTTCCAAGCTTTTGCACAGCAAAGGAAACTATAAACAAAATGAAAAGACAACCTACAGAATGGGAGAAAATATTTGCAAATGATGTGACTGACAAGGGATTGATTTCCAGAATATACAAACATGGAATACAATGAAATACTTTGGCCATTAAAAAGAATGAAATAATGCTATTTCCAACACTGTGGATGGGCCTGGTGGCTGTCATACTAAGTGAAGGAAGTCAGAAAGAGAAACAAAAATACTTATATATGGAATCAAAAAAAAAAAAGACAAAAATGAAGTTATTTACAAAACAAAAAACAGACTCAGAGCCATAGAAAATAAACGTATGGTTACCAGTGGGGAAATGGGATGAGGAGGGATACATTGGGAATTCAGGATTTACAGATACTAACTACTGTATATAAAATAAACAACAAGTCATACTTTATAGCAGAGGGAACTATATTCAGTATCTTGTAATAACCTATATTGAAAAAGAATATGAACAGAAATAAATACAGATGTTAAAAAAAGAAACACAGCATTAAATATAATGCTCAAGATTGAAATAAAGAAAATATTCCAATCAATTCTATCCACAACTTTCTAGTGCACAAAAATTTTCAATTCTACAATTATCAAATGATAAACAAGAGAAAAACTGAAACATTTTAAAAAATAATTAAAAAGACAAATCACCATTGGTGCATTTTAAGAGAAAACTGCAATTTCTTCACATTTTAATTTTGGTTAAATAGAAAAAAAGTAAAAGAAGTACCACAGATACAGCACATTCTGATTCTGGTAACATTGTATTTGTATATCATGAAATCTTATTCAAAAATTAACTTAAATTGGCCTCCATAATATATTATAATATAGAATAAAACACATTCTAACAGCTACAAAAGAAAGGAAATAATAATGAAAATACAGCCCACTGAGGAAGCAATTAAAGGCCTGAAAATGAATCTGTCCCATTTAACACCATCAGTAATGGTTTAGAAGAAAGATTATGAAATTTTCAATTCATGATAAGTTGATGGTATTGCAAATTCCAGTAAGGAAAGAGAAGCTAGACAAATGGACCTAAATGAAAAGAAATAAAATTAGATTCAGTTTAGCAAAATTAAATTTAATATTGTACATTATCAGAAACGTAAATCATCAGTGGAAATGTAAGAGAGAAATGTCAAATTAAACCCCTAGAATTAGATAAAAATTTGAGATGAGAGCAAGATGTGCCTAATAATAACCAAGTACAGTTCAAATTCACAGTCCTGAGTTTCTATAGAATATACTTTTTTCAATCAAAAGAGTTCATTATGTGCATACTGACTGCTGTCTGTCAAACTCAACGAAGGAGTGAAATGATGAAATACCATTTTTTTTAGTCTGAGGTATCATAAAATTGAATTACACTTGCATACCTCTACCCACTTTATAAACTACTATATTAAAGTTATTTAATTGTTTTTTATGTCTGGATTATAAGTGTTACGTTTCTGAAAGGCAGGCAGGTAAGAATGAAGGAAAGAAGGAAGAGAAAGAAAACTTAGGAACCTGGAAAGGAAGAAAAATATTTAATATCCCCAAATGAACATTTGGTTGCCTACACGTTTCTTTTTATCTTCCACTTCTCCAAATACCTCTAGGTAGCACTGATCAGACAGAAAATTCTCACTTAGAATCACGATACAAGTTCACGTGACCCAAACAAATAATTATGGTCATCACAAAGTCAAATAACTAAAATAAAGATGAGAAGAAGAGACAGGACATGGTTGAGTATATTCTATATGACAGACAGGTTGTGTACATTATCAAGTTTAATTTTCACAATGACACTAAAAGGTTTATCATTTTAAAGAGGTCACTGAAAAATAAAAAGAAACTAGCCAAAGATCAAAGAACTAGTAGGAGGCAGAAAATTAATTAAAAGCTACATCTGTCTGAATCCAAACCTTTCAACTGTACCACATGTTCCTCAAACTGTATTAAGCACCTTATAATACAAAACACTGAACTTTATCACTGGGTCGGCAGTCAAATGAAATAGAAGAATAAAAAAAGAAGGAAGAAGAGAAGATAAAAGAGGAGGAAGAAATGGCACCCCCTACTTATTTAAAATCCTAGTGAGGAATGGCATAACTACAGCTTAGAGGTCTGATCTGTAATAAGTCTCCCAGACTTTATAGAAGAGATTTCTCAGGCTAAATTCTGACAGATAAGGTTTCCTGGAGAAGAAAACCTTTAGTATGGGTAAAATTTGAATAAGAAAATCAGGGAGAGAAGAAAACCTTTAGTATGGGTAAGATCTGAATAAGAAAATCAGGGAGGGAAGAATTCCAAGGAGGGAAGCAGCACAATTTCAGGCAGGAATTGATGAGCAGCATAGAGGAAGAAAGGACCAAGTTCAGAACACCACATCTGCTCATATCCCCAAGTGAACTTTCATTTTTTAACATCTTTTTATACTCTAACCAGCTTAGTTTTCCCCCCTTTTTTTTGTGTGGTTTATTTACTAGACTTTAAAATTCACAGGAGTTTGCAATATTTAACTTTTGAGATAAAATCATGTCTCATAATCTAAAATCTTTCAAGTGAGGCTGAATGTTCCATTTGACCAATTATTCCTACACAGCTGATGTTATTTGTTGCATTTTAAATTCTCATCCTTAAATTCACCCTGATTGAGCAATGATCTCCCTTTTGTGGTGATAGTTTTTTTTCTGTTAAGTGGTCATGCTATTTATTTCCAGAAAGTCTGCATAGGACCCACCACCAGGAGCTAGTTTCTACTGGGACTTATGGTGCAAAACACGGCTAAGTTTTTCGTATATAACATTATCAAGGTCTTAACCCATCGATATTTTGTGCCCAAACAACAGGTGCACTGTTGAACAATAGAAGTGAATAGCTTAGGAATAAAGCAAATCTATTACCCCTACTCACTTATGTTACCTAACATTACTCTCCAAAAGGACATCTTTTTCCTTAGAAACCAGTTTTCATCTTCCACTTTTTCTTGCTTCCTTGGAAGACAGACAATATTTATGCAGAGTTAAATTATCAAAAGAGGATAATGGGTAAAACATGAAACTGTTCAGCTAAAATAACTTATGGGACAACATTTTTATAAATCTTAAGAATGCAATTTTGTCTCCTATTCTTATATCTGCCTCCAAGACCCATGAATCCCAGTTGAGTGAAATCTCATTGTCAATGAATATCCCTAATTGCAGAGATGCTTCTGTAACGAGGCTCTTAACTCTCAAAACTCAGCCCTTCATGCAATTAGTCAATAATTCGACTACTGTTTACTTAACACTTATATTAGGAGATGTTCTAAGCACAGTAAACTACAGTAAACAAATTTTCTGTTCTAAAGGACCTCAAGTGGAAGGAAACCAATATAAATAAATATACAGTTAAATGTACCGTATGTCAGGTGAGAAGTGCTACAGAGAAAGTCAAAGCAAAGTAAACCAGCACAGAAAGCTAGAGGCAGTAGAGAAAGAGGTTGCCAGTCTATATAGGATGGTCATCGGGGCAGTAGTATGGACAACCCAGAGGAAAGTGAGGCTCATCTTGAATGTAAAGAAACAGTACGCAGACAGAGACAGGATACAAACACTGAGACCATGCCTGGATAGTAAGGTCATTTGTGTGATATCAAGGAACTCTAAGCTGATGGCCATCCAAGCCCAGAGCCCTAAAGGATTAACTAAATTGTGAAGAAGTTTCCAGAGCTACAAATTTCAGGCAGATAAAAAGGAGCCAAAGTCACATCATAACAAAGAAATTTATCAAGAAGTGGAAATTCATAGAAACATAAGACCTGGAACTAAATGTGGTTCAGGAAGTGT
Organism: Vicugna pacos; assembly: GCF_048564905.1. Classification (NCBI taxonomy): domain Eukaryota; kingdom Metazoa; phylum Chordata; class Mammalia; order Artiodactyla; family Camelidae; genus Vicugna; species Vicugna pacos. The sequence continues at coordinate 50,154,923 of NC_132989.1, forward strand.
AAACAGTAGCTACATTACATGATGCCCAGAATTAAAGCAAATCCAGAGCTTGTGACTGATGTCATGGTCCTGACACTTTATCACAGGATTTTTTGGGACTTGGCCCCAATTTCTCAGAGGAAATGAAGAGATTACATGATCTTTCCATGAATAATAAACCCTCAGTGCCTTAAAGTGTATAATGGGGAGGCCTGGTAGATATGGAGTTACACGACAGCTGAATGAAAGCCCTGGATTCCCCAACTTTTACCATAAGGTGGTTCTAAATTTCTCAGAAAATGATTTTATATATATACCAAGTGCCCTTGGATCAGAAAATGGAAGTAGAAATTATGAGACAGATTGTGAAGCATAAATATAGGTTAAATCACGGAATAATAATACACAGACAGAAAGACAGTAACAATAATCTTTCTTTAAAATGGTCATGAATAATATGTAACTTCTGGGAAAATGTTAATGAGTCCACACCACACCTCTTCCTTCCTCCTATGATCATCTGTCTAGATACTTCCATTAACATCCTTTTAAGGTAATTGTCTATACACTTTCTTTACCATAAAAAAAGAGCAAAAAGGAAAAAAACTTAAAATGAACTCCTTAAACTCTAATCTCTTGTATCAGTAGCCCATAGACTCCTACATAAAATATCGACAATTTGATTAAAAATACATATATTGTTTAACAACGATTCCTTAAAACTATTTGTTATTATGATAGAAAACTGTGGGCATATTTAAGTTGCAGTCATAGATTTGGGGTTTTGCTTGGCTAAATTCTAGACATTTAAGCAGCCATCCACGTATATTCTTCAAGTCGACTTCCGCCAGGAAAAGCAAGCCACTGGGAGTTGGTGGCAATGCTCCAAACCATGATGAACCGAGGCAATTTCATTTTTGTTGACCATTGCTTCAGGTCATTGTAATTTAATGAGTAGTAATCCTATTTAAAAATATGTTGCAGGCAGCAAGATGCCTGCTGGGAGAAAGTGGCTACGCACAAACAAATCAATATGCGTTGTGTGCTCTCAACCATTCAATAATCGATTCACCCTTGTTATAAGAAAATAGATGTCAAAGTCCCCAAAGTTAATTTCTGAAGAAAGCATTTACAAGGCTATCACATTATTAAAAGTTTCCATGGGTTATCTTCTGTTTGTTTATTTGTTATTGAAATCTCTGTCCTGCATCTCACAATATCCCATTCAAGAATTCTAAGGAAATCCTAAAAGTAAATTCCAGCAGGAAGACTGGCTGCACTTCCTTACTATCACCAAAGTGTTACAGGCTTATTTGGACTAAAGCATTTTACAGACTCAACTCTTTTTTCCCCTCTAGTCTTACTTTTAAATATACCAGCTGCATTTAATAAGCTATCAAATAAGGCTTTCAGCAAGCTTAACTATAAAATGTCAGATCTTCTGCTTCATGGGTTATTCAGTAATTTTCAATTTCTCAAAATTTGTGCATTAAAAGAAGATAATGTATTCTTTAGACTAGTCAGAATTTGCAAAAGTCTTAGTTATATGCTATGGGCTTTCAACATTTCCCTGTTGCCATAGAAATGGGTTTATGAAGGACTGAATCTATGCAGCATAATCACAAACATTAAATTGGCATATAAAAGCATTCCAGCCTAGCATCTCTACTGTCTATGCTAATGGTTTCGCTGCTTTTATAGCAGTATCTTACCAGGCTGTAATTCATTCAAGAAGCCTTAAACACTCTGTCTCATTGAACTGGATTTCAGAGTGTCTTACACACTGTGTACCATTTTTCTTTTAGCTAGCTGAGCTCTCAGCACACCATCTTGCCACATCAATGAGTTCTCTGGACAAGAAATCAAACCAGAGAACTATACACATCAGAGTACCAAAAGCAGTGCATGAGTCTTACTCATCTGACTTCAATTAGAAGGATAATATGCGTGGTAAACGATATTCATTTTCTTTGATCCCAATCACACTGTCATTTAAATGAAACTGATTAAAAGTTCACTTCAGTGGATAAATATACTTGGTCATCTACATCACTAAACTTAATTTCCTCTTATCTTTTTATCTCTAAGATGGCTACCCATCATTTTTAATGGCATGGCACTTACACATAAGAGTTGAACATGTTTAGGGTTTTGCCAGATTAATAACAAACTCCCTCTGCCATTAAACCAATCCAAAAAAAAAAAAAAAAAAAAAAACTCAAGCTAGCCATCCAGGCAGCTTTGGAAAAGTAATAGTCTTAGACTTGTTCCTCAGCTATAAAGTTCACTCAGGATTCCCAACCCTTCTATTTTAATGGCTCAAAACTGATTTTAACTCCCTCTAGATCAAGAAAGCAGGTGTTCTCTTCTGCTATGTACCTAAACTGAAGTTAATTACATTCTTCCCTGTAACTAAAACTAGCAAGAATCAGAAATTAACAGCTACTTTAATTCTTCTGTGAGTCATCTGTCAACGTAATGTGCTTTTAGAAGGGGCACCATTCAGCAACTTTTCACTTGATTATGGAGAAGTAGTTTCATTTGAGCTGATGTCAGTAGTGTTACTTTTATCTTTACAAAGGTCAAGTCACTTCCATAATCCCCAAAGGAAACACTAAATTCAACTCATCCTAACCAGGTGAAGAAGAGAGTGCCATTTGTCAAAATAATCAAGTGTAACTGTTTTCCTCACACTTTGGTTGTAAAGCAAAGTCAAGAAAAATAAGACCTAGTGATTATTTGTTGGTTTTGCAGCCTAGCATCTGTCCCCGATTCTTGCGGTAATGACACCCCCATTCTTACTCTATTTGATCTAGTGAGGCTGAATCTATTCTCACTAATGAAATGTATAACTTTCACTTAAGATTTTCCACTGTTCAACCACAGGATCAGTTAGGGGAGGGCAAAAGATCCACATTAAACCAGTTACGGCAACAGATCTCAAATGCAGAAAGCAGGCTCTTTCCTCTGAAACTGATTTTGTGATGATATCAGTTTGATGCTCTTGGAGGAACAGAAGCCAACAAAGTAGAAAGCAGGGCTAAAAGATGAGAGAAACTAGAATTCTTATCATTGTTTCAGACTATGAATTCAGCTGTATGCTAGGACTTTCCAGTTACGTAAGCCAGATTGGGTCAGATTCTGTTTATTAAAAGGAAAGAAACACATTTGGGCTTCACAATTGGAAAACAAAGATTCTTGAAATCTACTCTGCTCTATCTAAAGATTGAGACATCACCTACCAGATGCAAAATATCACCTTTAACACAAGACATAAATAAAATATTACAACATTCAATAAAAAAGAGGGGAAAAAATGACAAATAGATGTCTATCAGAGCAAGTTAACTGCCTTTCTTAGTTTTAGTCAATTCTCTTTTTCCCCAGAATCTGAACACTTTCAGAAGTATCAGTTATAAGTAACATGAAGTTTACCTGATAACTGCTGTAAAAAAATTACTAGAAGCCTTAATTAAATGGAGTCAGGAGACCAGAAGGGGGCGCTTTCATGTCCTATAACAATAGCAGGGTCCAAGTGGAAGAAGACTTCTTTCCTGGCTAGGACTCAGCCACTGAAAAACCATGGACTCTTTGTTTATGCTAGCCCTCCCAACTTCCTTTTCCCCTCTATTAAAGTGTTCCCCTTCTTTGCCATGGTTGCAGGACCCAAATTGATATTCTCTGCTGATCCTGAATAAATTTACCTCTGTTGGAGAAATATTTGGCAATCTATTCATTTTGGGTCAACAATGCATATATTTATTTACCATAAATTGTAGGTCCATTGTGTTTGGTTTTTTTTTGTCTGAGAATAAAGAGTTAATGAGACATACCCCAGCATTTAAGGAGATTATACTCAAATAGGAGATAAGGCAAAGAATAAAATAGACATTCTATTCATGGTTCCTCATTGCTTTTAAAATAAACTTGAATGGTAGGAAAAAAAACAAAGTAAAAAATAGTGTAAGAGGCTTTTAGAATTAATTAGTAAAGCAGATTCTCCCACGTTTTGTTTTATTAGCAAGTCCTGATAATCTAGTTAATGTTGGGCAAAAGGAAGTTTCATTTGTGCCAATACGATGGCTAGTCTTGTGAACTGCTTAGAGCATTCCTTAATTTCTCTCCTAGCAATCTTACATCCAGACTCATATTTTTATCAGGACCAAAATTACAACCAACATAAGTTAAGGTCACAACTTCAACTGATATAAAAATTTCCTTTTAAATGTAAAATAAAATGCCAACAAAAGCACGAAGCAAGAAAAGTCACAACATTTCACCCATGTAAAATATGTGTTTTTCAGCACTTGCAGTACTAGCACACCAGGAAACATGTAACATATCTCTTCAAAAATATCTACCCAGGTTATAATATGATAAATGATACAAGTAAACTTTTTGAACCTGGAGGTCTCCCTTTATCTTCTTTGGCCTGCCTATCCTTGAGAACGGTTTATCCCTTCCCCCTACAAAGTATATTTACTTATTTTAACTATCTAATGAAGTATAATAGAATACTTAAAACTTTTAAATTCAGATAGATCTGTTTCACTTTTCAAGGATGGGCAAAATAATTCATCTCTCTGAGACTCAATCTCTTTATCCATGAAGAGAGAATAATAATAACTGACATAAGTGGTTGGGGAAGAAATGGAATGAAATACATAAAGCACTTATTAGCAAAGGACTCACTCTGCCATATAGATGGACAGATAGATGGATGGATGATGGATGGATGGATGGATGGATGGATGGATGGATAGATGGATAGATAAGATAGAGGGATAGATGATTCATAGATAGATAGATAAGATGGATAGATAGAAAGATAGATAGATAGTTAGCCCCCCCCCCAAAAACGATGCTAAAATGTAAAATTGCAAGCCAACACATTATCTTAGAAGAGAGAAACTTTAGTCTAAGAATTGAAAATCTTTTGTGTTATGCGAATGATACGTCTGTACTGGTTTCCTCTTAATGCTCTAGAAAATTACCAGAAACAATAGTTTAAAACAACACAAGAATAAACAAATGGGACCTAATGAAACTTACAAGCTTCTGCAGAGCAAAGGAAACCAGAAATAAAACAAGGAGAAAACCTACGGAATGGGAGAAAATTTTTGCAAGTGAAACCGACAAAGGCTTGATCTCCAAAATATATAAGCAGCTCATACGACTCAATAAGAAAAAAATAAACAATCCAATCCAAAAATGGGCAGAAGACCTAAACAAGCAATTCTCCAAGGAAGACATACAAATGATCAAAAAGCACATGAAAAAATGTTCAATATCACTCATTATCAGAGAAATGCAAATCAAAACTACAATGAGGTATCACCTCACACCAGTCAGAATGGCCATCATTCAAAAATCCACAAATGACAAATGCTGGAGAGGCTGTGGAGAAAGGGGAACCCTCCTACACTGCTGGTGGGAATGCAGTTTGGTGCAGCCACTATGGAAAACAGTGTGGAGATTCCTCAAAAGACTAGGAACAGACTTACCATATGACCCAGGAATCCCACTCCTGGGCTTGTATCCAGAAGGAAATCTACTTCAGGATGACACCTGCACTCCAGTGTTCATAGCAGCACTATTTACAATAGCCAAAACATGGAAACAGCCTAAATGTCCATCAACAGGTGACTGGATAAAGAAGAGGTGGTATATTTATACAATGGAATACTACTCAGCCATAAAAACCGACAACATAATGCCATTTGCAGCAACATGGATGCTCCTGGAGAATGTCATTCTAAGTGAAGTAAGCCAGAAAGAGAAAGAAAAATATCATATGAGATCGCTCATATGTGGAATCTAAAAAATTCCAGGGATTCAAGAGCCCACTAAAATCCAAAAAAACTTTGGTTGTAATCTTTTGTCAAATGTTAAAAAACATTCTCAGAATATTAACACTTTCAAATAGACATACTTATCAAAATTTCCCCTTATGTTTAATGTTTTTAATATCTTATTTAAGAAATATTTTCCTACAAGAATATCCTCCCATAATCTAATTGCTTGAAACTTTTATGTTTTTCATTAGCTCTATAACTTATACAATTTATTTTTGTATACGGTAGTAATGGGTTTTTTTTTCCACATTAAAGGAAAGGGTATTAACAACATTTACTGAATAATCTGCCTTTCCTTACCTATCATACACCAAGTACATAAAGTTTCCATTTAAGAATGAATTTACTATTCTTATGGTTACCAAAGGGTGAAGGGGAGGGGAAGGGATAAATTAGGAGTTTGAGATTAACAAATAACACACTACTATATACAAAATAGATAAATAATAAGGACCTACTGTACAGCACAGGGAACTATATTCAATTTCTTGTAATAAGCTATAATGGAAAAGAATCTGAAAAATATATGTGTGTATATTATACAGTGTATATAACTGTATAACTGAATCATTTTGCTTCACACCTAACTAACATTGTAAATCAACTACACTTCAATAAAAAATAAAATGAAAAAAAGAATGAATTTACTTCTGAGTTCCTGGTCTGTTTTATCAACCAATCTTTTTGTTACATTTTCTTATTGAACTATCATTGGCCCATTACTCTTCCACACGAATTTTTAAATCAGTTAGTAAATATCTACAGAAAAAATACTTTTGGATTGTAATTGGAACGGCATTGAATGTACCAACTGATGTGAAGGAAAAATATTACCTTCATAAAATTCACAATCTCATCAATAAGCATAATACATTTCTCCATTTTTCAACTTTGATGTCTTTTTATAAATTTCTTCCATTTTTCTCAAATGTTGCTTTTATATACAGCAACTTTGTGGAACTCTCTTAATGCTTCTGACATCTTAAATATTTTTCTTGATTTTGCATTTAGATTATTATGTTATCTGCAAATAAGAAATTACCTTTGTTATTTTTTTCAGTTCCTTAAACTAAACTTCATTTATTTTTGGTGGCTTAGTGCATTTTCCAGATTCTCTAATATAATAATGAATAGTGGGTGTAATGTGGGGATAACTGTCATATCCCCAAGCTTCAATAAAAATTACTAAGGGATAACTGTCTCCCTCACTCCTCACATGTCTGTAGACTTAAAGTTTACAACACTATGTGGCTATTGCCAATGATGAGTTTAGAAGGAACTGAACATGCTGTAATCAACCTCTTCTGGGCTATTCTTCCTCAAAACCACCTTCCTTTGCAATGCTGGGTTCTATGGTCATCTTTGTGGCACTCATATTGAGACATGCAGAGGAAGGGCCCTATTTGAGCAGCAAGTTCAAAACCGGAGTAAAGACTTACAAAGCCAATGTGGCTGCATACACAAATCATGTTCTCTAAGAATCTTTGGCAGTAAGAAAGCTACTGTATTTTAGTTTTATCTTTCTGCTTCTTGTATCAACTTATCATTTGTTTTTAAAACTAGGAAGAAATAAAAAGGCTGCTTTCATGTCCCAAAAGTAACACTGTACTCCTCCCCATTAGTTATGATTTTAAATATAATGCATACCTTTATCAGATTAAGAATGTTTCCTTCTATTCCTAATCTGTTAAATCTTTATCATGAACAAATGTTGAATTTTACTAAGCGGTTTCCTACATTGACTGAAGTATTCATTTGTTTGTTATATCTCACTGTGCATAGGAATTTACATTGCATTCCCGATATTAAACCCTGCATAAAAGCAAATAGCCAACAGCAGTACTAGTTCGTCTAAGATGAGACTTACTGTTCTTTGAGCTTCTAAATAAAACTATTTGTAAAACTGTTTGGGCCTGGTATCCTTTTCAGATGGCTCATTCTTACTACTAATTCAGTATAAACTGGTACTACTGATTATACACTTGTATCTAGAAAGCCCTTACAATTCATGTCAATTTTTGATGCACAAAGCTTTGTTGTATTTCTTTTTAAACACGCTATCTTTACTTTTTTTTAAACATTTTTTATTGATTTATAATCATTTTACAATGTTGTGTCAAATTTCAGTGTAGAGCACAATTTTTCAGTTATACATGAACATATATATATTCATTGTCACATTTTCTTCTCTGTGAGATACCATAAGATCTTGTATATATTTCTCTGTGCTATACAGTATAATCTTGTTTATCTATTCTACAATTTTGAAATCCCAGTCTATCTCTTCCCCACCTCCCGCCCCCTTGGCAACCACAAGTTTGTATTCTATGTCTGTGAGTCTATTTCTGTTTTGTATTTATGCTTTGTTTGTTTGTTTGTTTATTTGTTTTAGATTCCACATATGAGCGATTTCATATGGTATTTTTCTTTCTCTTTCTGGCTTACTTCACTTAGAATGACATTCTCCAGTAACATCCATGTTGCTGCAAATGGCGTTACGTTGTTGGGTTTTATGGCTGAGTAGTATTCCATTGTATAAATATACCACCTCTTCTTTATCCAGTCATCTGCTGATGGACATTTAGTCTGTTTCCATGTCTTGGCTATTGTAAATAATGCTGCTATGAAGACTGGGGTGCAGGTGTCATCCTGAAGTAGGGTTCCGACAAAGGCTTGATCTCCAGAATATATAAGCAGCTCATACGACTCAATAAGAAAAAAATAAACAACCCAATCCAAAAATGGGCAGAAGACCTAAACAAGCAATTCTCCAAGGAAGACATACAAATGATCAATAGGCACATGAAAAAATGCTCAATATCACTCATTATCAGAGAAATGCAAATCAAAACTACAATGAGGTATCACCTCACACCAGTCAGAATGGCCCTCATTCAAAAGTGCACAAATGACAAATGCTGGAGAGGCTGTGGAGAAAAGCGAACCCTCCTTCACTGCTGGTGGGAATGCAGGTTGCTGCAGCCACTGTGGAAAACAGTGTGGAGATTCCTCAAAAGACTAGGAATAGACTTACCACATGACCCAGGAATCCCACACTATCTTTACTTATATCTATGTTTTATTTTAAAATATTTCATTTAAATTTTTTTCTGTCTTGCCGTATTTGCACTTATTTTACTAGTCTTTCAAGGAACACGCTCTGGTTATGTTGGCTCATTTTTTTCAATCTGGTTGATTGTTTTCCATTTTATTAAATCTTGAAAATTCATAATTCTTCAGCCAGAGGAGGACTTTACATTTTTATTAGATATACATAAATTTAAGAAGAAATTTTCCTTCAAATCACTCTTTACATCCAATGAAATTTCAATTCTAATTCCAAAAGGATTTTTCTGTAGAATAAACTCTGAAGTTTATAGAAGTATAATAAAATGACATGAACGCCAAGAAGGCTCATATTAGAGGGATTAAGATTCAATTAAGTGATGAGCTAGACAATAGTCTGCCCCTCAATTAAGATAAGCAACAAGTAAAGGGATTCAAATTAACATTTCACATCCAAAGTGAGTGAATGAAATAGAAAATAATCAACCAGCTATTTAGAATAACATACACATAGAACTTGACCTGCAGCCAATCTTTTCCTCCCCAAATGTCCATCAAAAAGGTATGTGGTCTACCAATATGACTGAAGCATGCATGCATCAGACTTCATTATTATGTTCATAGACTGACATTCCTCTTTCAAAGACAAGAATTTGGGGGGGAGGGGGGAGAAAGAACTACAGTTTAACAGTGATTGTCCAATGGGCCTTAGAATTTTAAGTTAAATTTTACTTCCTAATATACACATACTGTTCTCTACTGAATGGATTAACCACAAAAACATGAGACTACTTCATAGTAAGAAGCAATAATATGTATTACCCACGAGCTATAAACCCTTATTTGTTTTTTGAATTGCTTTTGATCTTCTCTCCCTAGAGTTAAAATTCTATTCTTCTGATCCAGATTATATTTCTGCACAATATTTTTAGTCCATGTGGTAAGCATAATAGTGCCAATGATATCCACATTCTAAGCCCTGAAACCTGCGACTATGTTACCTTACATTATGACAGAGATTTTCAAAATGTGATCAAGTTACGAATCTTGAATTGGGGAGATTATTCTGGATTATCCAGATAACCCAATGTAATCACAAGGATTCTTATAAGGGGAAGAGGAAGACAAGAAAGTTAGAAAAGGAAATGTGACAACAGAAGATGAGAGAAAAAAGAGAGAGAGAAATGTCAAGATACTACCCTGCAGGCTTTGAAGATGAAGGAAGAGACTAAGAAGCAAGGAATACAGGCCACCTCTAGAAGCTAAAAATGAACGGAAACAAACTCCTCCCTAGAGCCTGCAGAAGGAATGCAACCCTGCTGACACCTTGCTTTAAGGACTTCTGACCTCACAGCAGTAAGAAAATAAATTTGTGTTGTTTTAAGTTACCCAGTTTCCAGTAATTTGTTACAGTAGCAATAGGATACTAATATAATTCAAAACATCAGTTGTATAAAGATTATCAAATTTCTTCACATTCTTTAATTCACATTAATTTTGACTATAAGTCCATCTCTCAACTAGGTAGGCATGAAATTCAACATCTGGAATTCTTGCTGTCTGTGGCATCTGTCCCCACACGATGCTTCATGGTGTCCTATAGAACACTGACAACACCAAATTCTAGGAAGGACATGGAGAAACAAACTTTTCTTCATTGCTGGTGAGAATGCAAAATGGTACAGCCACCTTGGAAGATAGCTTGGCAGTTTCTTACAAAATTAATCATATGCTCACCGTATGATCCAGCAGTCACACTCCTTAGTACTTCTCCAAAGGAGTTTGAAACTTATGCCCACACAAAAATAGGTACATGGATGTTTACAGCAGCTTTACTCACAATTACCAAAATCTGGTACCAGGATGTCCTTCATTAGGTGGATGGATACATAAAGTGTGTACATCCAGACAATGGAAAATAATTCCGTGCTAGAAAGGAATGAGTTATCAAGCCATGAAAAGACATGTAGGAACCTTAAATGCATATGACCAAGTGAAAGAAGCCAATCTATACAATCATACAAACTGTATGATGCCAATTATACGATATTCTAGAAAAGGAGACTAACAAGATCAGTAGGTGCCAGGAATTTGGGTAGGGAGGGGTGCATAGATGGAGTACGGAGGATTTTAAGGGCAGTGAAAAACTCCGTATATAAACATAAAGATATTTTCAATAGGGCAATTTCTTTGACACATAACATTCTGTCAGAGAATTTCCTGTTTAACACAGCAGATTTCAAAGATCTATTTATGTTTACTCCCTTACCAGGGATGTATGGTATGACGATAACAAGATAATCAAGAGTTTTAAATCACAAGGGAAAAAAAGAGGAAACAACAGTGGACAATATACGTCAATAAGTGTAAGGATATGGAAAGGAAGCGAATGTGCTGTGACATACTTAAATGTGTGGAGAAAACTAAAACGTCAGCATACGCAATGGGGCACACCAGTGAGACAACGTCAGCTTACGCTGAAGAATTCTGGACAGCCTTAGGAAGGCCTCTGCAAGTGGTGCGCTAAAAGCAGGAGTGTGTACCAAAACATCCTGCCCTTCAGACAGACCCTCTCCTCCGGCCCAGACCCCCTACTCCAGACAACCAGGCAACCACTCCTGTTGGGAAGAGATGGAGAACTTAAGTCTAAAGGAAGTAACCAGAAAGGATAAAAACATGGGGGAGGCAGGGGTGAGGAGACTAAAGTTAAATTCTATGTACTGAACAATGAGTTTCCAGCCCTCTCTCCCACCTAAACTCTCGTCATGCCAGCAGCCAGACACACTATCAGTGGAGTGAATTAATCTCTGAAGAAAATGCTCCCAAAAAAGGCCAACAAGACACTTGAGGGGCCCAGAATGAATCTTCTGGATCTCTGTTAGATACACTTTGTATAAATAACACCTCCTCCACACACACACCATAAAGTTCTTCATCAGTTTTTTAGTCCTCGCTCCTAAATTTGAATCACTGCCAAAAACCAAGAGATTTGGGGGGAGGGGGGGAGGCCTTCAACATGAGAAAGAAATAGCCGATAAAAGGAACGTGGCAAAATAGAGAATGTAATGATTGAAAAAAAAAATTGAGCGATAAGAGAAGCTATTTCATCCTTAAAAGAAAACAAAGTAAAAAAGGTGCAAGTATTTTTTTTAATGGGGTATACCAAACAGGAAGAGCACATAGAAATATTACAACAGAATAGCTTAAACGTAAGTTTTAACAGAGTATTTGGAAGATTTAAATGAGTCTACCTTGCCAAAAGAGAATTTAAAAAAAAAAAATCAAGAAAAGAGAGAGGAAAAAGAAGCAGCAAGGATAAAAAAATTAGATCAGAGCAAGAAGCCAAATATTTACCTAGCAAGTGTTCTAAGTTAAAGAGAAAAAAAGAGGAAACATTATTTAAGAAATAATAATATTTTCCACAATTGAAGGTTAGTTATTAAGTTGAAAGAGACTACTGAATACCAAGCACAATGAACTGAAAAACACCCACGTTATGGCACATTACCACAAAATTCTAAACCATTGGTTTAAAGAGCTTCCATAGGAAAAAGTAAAAGAATATACACAAAGGACTGAGATATACATGACAAAACAATTCTCAATATCAACAAGGAGAAATGCCATAAAAGTCTGAGGGAAACATTTCAAACTATAGCTTTATAACCAACCACACTATCAAGCAAGTCTGAGAACAGAATGAAAATATTGTTAAACATGCAAGCTTTACATTCTTCGCATGCTTTCCTAAAATGTCTACTAAAATGAGGTAGCGAACCAAGAAGAAGAAAGCCTAAAATCCAGGAAACAGGAAGCAAACAGAGAGATAAAGGGAATGTTCACAAACTACCGTAAAGCAATACACCCAGGTAAAGCAAAGACCCAGGACAAGACATGAATCAGCCTGAAGAACAACTAGTGCAGCTTGGAACAAGTAATAAGGTTTTCAAAGGAGTTCAAGGCTCCTGCACTATATGACTTGTTTGGAGTGTGGGCAGGGGCTGCCACTTACATCATCGTCTGTGTAAATGCATAGTCCGGAGTTGTGCAGCACAAGCCACGTTGTGCGTGCACTGAGCCTGGGAGGGCACCAAGTAGGATGTTTCCTGGTTTAAAAAATAAAATAAAAAGAAAGAAACTGATAAGATTATCTGATGAGTTTTACCATATAAAAAGAGATACCCAGAGGTGTTTCACATGTTCGTGGAAGAGTTTGGAAAGAATCAGTGATAATTAGAGAGAAAATTTTTAAAGAGGCAATTTTCAACTCTAGGAAAACCAACAAAATCTACATTAATGGACAGGTGAGCAGAGTGTACAAGTGGAGTACCCTACCTAATGCATCAGTTCATAGCAATTACATAACCATTAATACAAAGACTGAATATTAGTTTAACCAAATATTATGATATAACTTTGCTGGGACAATACCAAAAGAAAAAGAACACACATATACAAAACCCATTTAATTTAGAAATATGGGGTAACTATTAGGAATAAAACAACTGAAAGCATGGAATGTAGTTCCTCCAGGAACAAGATCTGGGGTGTGGTGCAGGCGAAAACTCATTCTAAACTTCATTTTATAAACCCATTTTACTTTTTTAGTAAGTAGATATTACTATTACTTGGATTTTAAAAATATATTTGGAAAACAAGAATGTCAGACATCAAATGCCAACTGTTCCTGTTTTGATTGCAGATTGTGCAAGTAATATCTTATTCTGTTGATACTGCTTTCATGATGTGATCTGTGACATGGCACAGATTTGATCTGGTAGAGATTCATGATGAGGAAGCTATTTTTCTCAAATCCTAAATACGTCTTTTATTTTGTCTTTGTCAGTTTCTTTTAGAAAAAAATCAAAAATAAATAGGCCTGATTACAGTTTATTAAGAGCAGATGGATAATGTTCCCATTAGGAAGTGGATCAAATGGACGTAATTTTTTTCTCCCTTTTTATGTCCATCATCTGCAATGGATACTAGAACAGGCAGATACGTATATTCATAATGTGCACATTGAAAAAACAAACATTCCTAGACTATAGGTTCAAAATCAAAAAGAAGGGATTTTATTTTCCTTCCAGGGACAATAGACAAACGACAAAGCAATCTTCACAGTTCTTAATGAGATCCCAAGGTAATTGTGATGGTCTCAAAAGTGAAACAGTTGAATACCTGAATTTATATTAAATGTTTTTCCTAGAATCTTCTAGTTGTTTTTAACAAAGTGTTGCATACAGAACACTGGACAACACAGAAATAATGCATTTTTGCATTCTTGGGAACATCAAGATTTATTATCAGGCGTTCAGCACTGATTAATGGTATCACAGTGAATACCAAAAGGGAACAAGGAGAGATTTGTCACTTATTATAAAATGTAGCCACATTTGTTTTAGTTTCTCACTGAGCGTCCAAGGAACCAAAGTCATTATTTTATGAATGAAATATCGAATGCCAGATATTAATAACAGGGCATCTAGAGCTCCCCAGTTCCCCTGGATTATCATCTATGCATACAATTTTGGAAGGGAATTGAATGAACTGTTTAGGGCTTTGGAATACTTGAGAGTGATAGCACTGCCTAGGGCAATACACTGGCCCCTTTAGGCGACAAGGTAATTGTGTAACTGGCAAATTCCCTCAGCTCTAACCTGAATTCCTCTCAATCCCAGAATTATTTTGCTCCTGCCTTCAATGAGCCAAAGGATAGTTTTGTTATGAGTGTATATTAATTTCGGTCTTCTGTATGACTCATTTTTGGTGCATTAAATCCTATACCTAGATTTCATCAATTAATTATATCTACCAGAGTGTTTCACTCTCTGATTCAAGGACATAAACTTCAATCGGTCACCACTAACTGCAGGTTACAGACACTGCTAACAGCTAAACGTAAGGAGGATGGTTGCATGCCCTTATTCAACAGCTGGTACTAACACAGGTTTTCCTTTTAAGTGTCTGATGTACGTTGCTTTCTTAGACAAGAACTTGAAATGAAATGCAACTTTGTGGGGTTAAACGATAGAGCTGTGCTTCTAGACCACATACCATAAACTGTTTTTTAAATTAAGTTTTGAAAGTGTTCCTGTTTGACTTCATAGATGTTTGAGTTGACGTTTCAAAATGTTTATTTTTCTAGCCCTACTAAGGGTAAGTTTTCACAGCCTTGCATAAACTTACTTAGTAACTTTGTTTCTGTAAATATAACAGAAAGTCACATGGCTAAATTCCCACTTTTCGTGCTAAAATCTTTAAACCAAATCACACACAACGAAGTAGTTTAAAAAAATAGCCTTATCAGCCACATATAATGACACAAAAAGAATTATTCAGAGTTTTCAATTACTTGTGGTACAATATAATTATTCAGCATGTCTTTGGAAATAATCAGCAAGGAAATGAAATGATCACCTATTTTTCAGAACGAGCGAATTCTCTATAGGGCATCACGACACTGAGTATTGGTTGCTACAAACACTGGGACCCTGGTAATTTCCATGATCTCAGTAGTCGTATTAAATGTCCCCCAGCAACTAAGAAAAGCTACTACTCTTTGATGGTAAGGAGATCTCTGAGTTTGTGATAGTACTTTGTGACAGAAACTGACATTCACCTTGAGTCTCTAAAATTTTGCTGCTCTACCCCCCATCTAGTCCTAGAAAATTGCCCATCCTAGGTTGAATCTGTTGCTGCCAGCTTTGTACTCAGGAGTAACTGAGATAGATGTACTTAACCATCTTCACTCCATTCATCTGAATATATTTGACAATGGGATGTGACCCAATGTTTGAATTTGTCTTTACTTTCTTTCTTTTACTTCTTTTATACATAGAGAAGTACACTGACCTTTCTGTTTCATGTGTATTATTGCTGCACACATGCACGTGTGTGTGCACACACACAGTTTTACCATGCTGCTAATCTCAGACAATAGAGAGTGCTATGTGCAAGAATATAAACCAGCCCAGCTATCTGCCCAGCCAACTTCCTATTCTGCAGGGCCCATCCCCTTCGCTGTGAATTTGTTAAGAGGCCGGTAGGATGGTAAAAAGGGCACTTCATTCACTTGCTCTTGTTTATCACTAATTCAGTGATGAAAGGGAGGCTCCATAAGAGAGTCATGGTTACTTAGTAGAATAGATGAGAGTCCATATGGCAGAACATGAAGGGCACCATAATTTGGGGAGGAACTAATGCCTGCTGAAGATAACTCACAGAGGATCAGGGCAAGAGGGAGCCTTAAATTTAATCTGGTCAAACCCACCATCTGAGAGTTCAATTCCTTCTGGAACTCCCTGTCAATAGTTGTTTACCATCTTCTTAAAAATCTCCCATAAATTTGTGGGGGCTGAAATTGAAATACAGTGGGTTTAAGATTAATAAGAGATATAGGAGTTGAGGTGATAAATTCTACGGGAAAAGGAAAAAAGAGAAAAGGTAATCTAAGGTGGAAAGACCGAGTTCACTAGCTCCTGAGGGAGGCCTTCTTCTCTGAAGTCTAGTTGTTAGTTCAATTTGATACAAATTCGATCTCCTTGTTACTTCATTCTACACACATTGCCAAATACCTAGTATTTTCTAGGATTTGGGGATACAGAAACAATCAATACATGGTTTCTTTCCCCTTTAAGGAGCTTAGACTCTGACTGAGACAAATGCTGCATAAAAAATCATCTTGCAATGGGAGTGATAAGTGCCGAAACAAAGTGCTTACTCTTACAGGAGTAAGACAAAGGGAATTCCCAGCTAGGATGATTACACAGAGGAAATGAATCTATGAGCCGGAATATTTGAGGAGAATTTGCTAGTGGACAAAACAGAGGGATCAGGTAGGTGAGAAGCTGATGGAATTTCAAGCAGTGTGACCAGAGGCAAAAAGTCTATGACATGATTAGTGAATAGAAGTCAGAAGCCTGATGCGGCTATAGCTTCAGATGTATGGGGGAAGGTGGGGGAGGGTGCTGCGAAGGGAGCAGAAGCGCCATTCAAAGGGTATAGTACCCTAGGGAAATTCAGCTTGAGCAAGCCAACAATGTGCTTCCTGCTGTCGGGATCTGGGCTAAATAAGCAGCAGAAGACAGTTACTTGGACCAAAGCATTCACAGTAGACAGTGTAGTATGTTAGTTACCTAGAACAGTGATCGGTCCTATAATTGAAAAAATAGGAAATCAAGGAAAATGTACACAATATCTTAAATATTTCATTTTATACAAAAAAACACATATAATCACTATCTAATATTTTTGATGCAAGACAAGGTCTTTTCTTAACAAATGTATGGATCTGATTGTAATTCCCCATTTTCCTTCTTTCATCTGACATGTTATATAAATCATAATAACCAATTTCTACTTAGTGTCGTTTAAGTGAGAATTTTTAAATGTTATCAAAAAACTCTGTATTTTAACAACATTTCCTCCAATTGTTTATATTTGGCTTGCTCACACCTAATTTGACAGCAAACACAGCATTTTTAGTAAGTCACCTTTATCAAGCCTTTCCAGAGCATTCTAATTAGTTATCATGGAAACAACTCTCTTTTCACACTCACACTACATTAACTCACAGATCATCAAGTAAATTATGTAATTATAATAATAATTAACACAATTGGTTTGGGAATACACTGTGGTAAGCATATAAACCAACTAGTAGTAGAACTATACAAACATACCAGAGAAGTCGAGCAGCTTAGTAGTCTGTCAGCCCTGCATGTTCAGTAGGTCCGGGACAGAGGATAGCACGGTCTGTGGCCAGAATGGAGAGTGTTAGCTATTCTTCTGTCGGTTAAGTGCACAAGGAAGAATGTAGAATCTGCCTTGAAAACCATTTTCTTATCTCCCCACCGTACATAGTTAGACATTTCAAAGCCTGGACCAGCCTTTTCAATCATGTATTCACATTACGTTTCTATCAGCAGAAACAGTAATTTCAAAGCTTTGAGGCTCTAGAGATTTTTCAGACATCCTAGAAATGCAGCATTAGATCCCTAACATACAAGAAATGACATCTGGGTTCAGGTTAGAGGACTTGTTGTCCAAAGGAGTTCCATGTCAAGGAAACTAACTCTCAGTTTTAAAAAAAATAAAAAAATAAAAATAAAAAGTAAATTTCAAAGGATTTATGTAGGATGCAAGGCAGGCAATCAGATTTCGAGTGAGGCAGAGACACCCAGGGAAAAGCCACTATCGCAGTACATAAAGGCTTCTCCTCGTTCCTGTGCCAAACTACCTTTGAAGCCAAATTTATACCCCAGAAGATCACAGACTGATAAAGAAGGTATAAGTATTAACACCTTAGACTTGATAAAGGCCACAAAGTTCACATGTGTTCCAAATCCAACCCCAACCACAATGACAATTCTTCACAATCTTAGAGTGTACACCAGTGGAAGACTTTTGTGGCAAATGTAACTTCATTATCCCCACAAATATTTTCACTAGGTAGGGGATAACAAATCCAAAATCCATAAAGAAGTTTTATGACTTGCACACTGGCACACACCAGCCTCAAAATAATTTGAATAAAAATAACTCATATTTCAGATTCTTTACGATCCACAATGTAACTCTTGAAGCTTTGTTTCTTTCCGAGTTATTATGGAAAGCATCACAACATATTGTTATAAAATAGACTAAGATTTTTTACTATTCTGTGAGAAGATACTGTGCATTTAAAACTAAACTCAACTATTTTTAAAGAGTAATAAAGGATAAAGCAAATTATATATGCACATATATTAAAATATATAATGTATAAAACAGGTATTTTTATGCTTCCCTGTAAGGAATGCAAGAAAACTTAGGTCAGCGAGTTTGTTGTGTATAGAACTTGATTACATCAAAATAGCATTTTTTTTTTTTAAATCATTTTAAGTTACCGGATAAATTAATAGTAATTTTTTCACAAAGAAGTGTAGCTGAATTTTAAGGAAAAAACTTAATCTGCCTTGCTATGCACTGCAATCATTTAGTGAGTGTTCCTGTTTCTTCATGAATATGATGCCCTGATGTAACATTACATATTTAACCTACCACAACATCTGAAAGCAACAATAATCTATTAAAGAAATAGGGAAACTATGTATTTGGGTAAACACATTTCATTTGAGGGATCCTATGTTTGTATTTTCATCAGGCAACAGGGTAAATATGTATCTAACATATTTTCTTTACAGCATACATGATTCTCTTACTGAAAACCTTTAAATAGGAAAGGATACGATTTTGATTTAGTAAGTTTAAGTTATAAAGTAATTATAAACTCACTAACATGGATTTTCCATATTCTGGAATTGGATAAGGGGCAGTGTATCAGAGAAAATAATTAAATTTCACATGCTGAGCCAAAAGTGTCACTAATTTTGGTTAAAAAAATTTTGCCATGATTTTGGGAATACTAATAAAGCATCTATTTCACCCCCATGAGTAGGAGTATTTTAATTTTAAAGAAGTAACTGTATTCCAACTTGTCAAATATGCACTGAAGCTGGGCTTAATGCCCTAAATGCATAGGCTAGCTGTGAGGTTCTTTTGGGCAGAGACTGTTTTTCCATTTAGGCAATCCCTGAGCCTAGCTCACTTTAGATAGCTGATAGCACAGACCAATATGCTGGGCACACCTCATCTGGAAGTTAATGAATATTAGCTTTTCCCTATCAAAGGAAGAAAATCTTTCAAAGTAAGCAGTTAATATTTCTGTCCATCACAGATACCTGGAAATTTTAGCAAACACTTTGTGGTAGCTTCTAAGAGTATCTTTTCCCAGCAACAGAAATTTTAGGTGGTAAAAGGAATTCTAATCATGGGAACTATCTCAGCAAAGTGAGCAAATTAGTTGGAAGGAGCACAGGATCCCCGCTGGGATGAGGTAGCAGATAAGGTAGGTGAGCTCAGGTAGGTAGTTCCCGTAGGAAGGTAGGAAAGGCCAAGACTGCTGCCCCTGATTGTAACGTTTAGACCTTTTCCTGGTTTTCGAGCATCACAGTGTCACAACAAAGCACTACTGTAAAGATGACTCTCCTAATAGTATGTAAGGTCTCTAAGCAGATGCAAGGTAAAAATACACTAGGCACGGGAGTGGGGAGTTGAAGGAAAAGTGTATGTCTAAGAAAAACGATATTCTCAGGGTGTTGTAGCAAAGGGAAAAAGAATTTTAATGACAAAACAGCAAATGAAGCCAAAAGTTCACAGAGTGAAAAGGAAGAAAAAGTTGCTGAATTTGGCAGTTAGGATCCTCTCAGTGAATTAAGGAAAGGGTTTCAGTAGACTTAAGATAGCAAAGCTAAAAAACACAGTGGTTTAAAGTTAGAGTACATAATTATGAAGAGACAATGGTTGTTAATTCTGAATCCAAAATATTGGCAAAGGTGAAAGGGGGAAGGGGAGGCCTTTGGACATTTGCAATTGCAGGGAAGAAAAGTTTGGAAGTAGAAAGACTGAAGATAATGTAGATCAAGAAAAGAATGAGTGAACAGGGTCTTTGAGGAGCAAATGGATTATCACTGGCCCTAAAAGGACAGGGCATATTTTCCTCAAACAGGAAAGGAAGCAAGGAAGAAAGACGGATATCAACAAAGACACTTGCGAGTAGTGAAGAGGGTAGGTGGGCAAAGCTTTTACTGAAGTGGTGGCCTCTACTGTTCTTGTCAAACAGTGGGTAAGATTATTTGACAAGACTGGGACTGGTACAATGAGATTAAAGGATTGAAGCAATAGAAATTGAGAAAAACTGTTACTAGGAAATACATGAATAAAAAGTCCTGCTATTCACAGTACATTAAAAAGTAAATTAGAGGTTGCAGCAAGTCAAATCATCCCATTTAGTCACTATAGATATTTGATAGCCTGGGAGCGTAAAGATGGATAAACTGGCCAGGAGATTGTTCCAGACATAGCAGATCTGGCTATAGGTTAAAGGTTTAAGACAATCTAGGGTGTAAAGACTGTATAAAGGTGACTGAGGAAAATTCTAACCTGGGCCAGGATTTAACTGCAGGCAGAATGAACAGTGACGGAGGGAAACAAGGAGCAAGGCCATTAGAGGTCTCTGTAGGGCAGAACCCAGTCAATGAGTGTAGGAGAGGATCTGAAATAGCGTGCAGCAATATTACAAGGTAAAGGCATGGCAGCCTTCTCTTCCTAATCATCTCCCCAGAGTCTCATAAACTTTTAAAAAAATAGATGAAATAATACAATAACTTGTACTGAAAGATAAACAATTGCTTGCCACCATAGGAAGTCTCATTGTTCGCTCTTAGAGCATATGTAAGGAGACCTAACCTCACTAAAAAGAGAGATATATCTGCTACTACATTCCGAACAGCAGCAAGTGATTCACAGGCAACATCAAAATTAACTATATGTTAAAGGCAAGATTAATAAACTCACTTCTCTCCTGATCTAATCTGCTCACTGAGCATAAACCAGGCAGCTTTGAAACACTAATTTTCTTAGAACTCTAGAATGCTATTTTAATAAGGTAAGTTTATATTAATACAGTAAAATTACTGAATGCCTACTATGTGTGGACACACAATACTAGAAAATTCAAACACACCTTATTCCACAAAGCTCCTTTCCCACATGCATCTCTTGGAAGACACTTGAAGACTGATCGAGGGAAAACGAAACAGGAGGAAGGGGATCAACAAAGTGCAGCTGTGACAAAGAGGTAAATTAAAGATTAGCAGTTAGGGATATAGTACATATAAGGGAAAAGGAGCTATAAGTAAAGAAAATACATCCAAAGCAGAAATCCAGTTGTAAAAAAAAAAAAAAGAGACAGAGAGAGAGAGAGTAGGGAATAAAATATTCAAGCCACGTTTTAACCATGAATTGAGAGGAGAACCGTAAACTGAGCACAAAAGAACACTGTCAGCTTCAATGATAAAGGGGTTACAGGTAAACAGGATAATAAGCTAACTACACTGGTTTAAGAGGACATGATTGTTAGTATCCAATCTGAAGAAAGTAATTGTCTGTACTCCAAGTATAATTTATATTACGTTTATTGAATATATAATCAGTATTCATGGTGCTAGAGCATTTGTGGATAAGAGAGGTAAATGAGCTGGAGGAAAATTATATTGCATTTTATATACATATGACAAATAGGTAAGTAAAGAATTAATCAGTGGAATGTATATTCCCATAAGTCATTTCTGTATTAGTCGTGATGTTTTTGCTTGCAATGGAAAGAAAGCAAACTCAGTTCATTAAAGCAAAAAAAAAAAAAAAGTGGAGACGGCATTAATTTGCTATTTTCTATGACTAAAACTTTCAGAAGAAATGTTAGTTTCAGGTACAGTTGAACCCAGAGGCTCAAACAATATGATCAGTAGTCCATCATTTTCCATCTCTTGGCTCAGCTTTGCTTTGAGATAGCTATAATTTAAGCATAACCTCTCTATACTTTGAGTACTGACATTTCCAACTTTGTATTATCCTAACAGAAAGCATTCCACAAAAGAGAATAAATAAATAAAAAGAGTTTCTTCATTTCATGCCAAAGTTCTTCCTGGAACTGAATCTTGGGCATCTACTTCATGTACCAATCCCTAAACTGCAACTAGGAACAAAAAAATCTGCATGAGCCACTCCCAGCTCCCTAGGTTAGAATGGAATTAGCTCAACCAAACTGAATGGACTAAATAAAGAGAAGAAGGTAGTTCCCAAAAGAAAAACTGGGTCACTGTTTTCAGAGTCACATTCTAAATTAGTGTTTCTCAAGATAGGTTGGAGGGGAAAGAAGTGTATCATAATCTGGGGGATCAGAGGAACAATTTCATGACAACAAATAAGGAACATGGACAAAAGGGGAAGCATGGATTGAATGAAACTAAGAACTACTTGAGATACCATTAAGTATGCCTAAATTTCTCTCAACAGTGGTATCTCAAGTCCATTTACCATAAAATAAATTCCAGGCTTAAGATATTCAGAACCAAATTAAACTACAGATTTTAATAAAGCTCTATTGCATTGTGTTACAGAAGACTCTATAGCACGTAAGAATCACATTGTTTATACATTAATTTACTTAAGATATAATTGCATGTCATATATTGTTTACAAAATGTATTAAATAAATGTAGAATAAACATGTTTTCCCACTGAAATTGTACCTCAAGCGCTGACATTACTCATCCCCCGCCTTGATGCTGATATATGTTACATTGACAACCTACTACAATTCCTCGTCTTCTCTTACCTCAGATATAAAAGATAAATTTTCCCTGCTGATTCTGGGAAAATATCTTCCTTAACCTAATTCATCTTTCCAAATGATGTCACCACTTATTTTTAATATTAATACTGCCATGTGTTCAATCACTCTCCTTTCCTCCTTCTGAGGGGGACTGAATACTCAAGTGCTTCTGGATCAAAGCTTATGTGCCATGGGAAAACTCACACAACCTGGCTGTTGTGATTTTCCTGGCTTTATTTGTCCACTTTTCAATACGAACATTGTCGCCAGTGACATTGCTTACTCACGTGGTACAGACGAGTGTGAAATGAAGCCAATCCTGATCTGCTGTAACCGGTTCAATCTCCTTGTGGGAATTGCTAGCCTGTGAAGATATCTCCATCGTTATCCATTTGCATCTTTTTTCTAAAGACTTACATATTCAATGAATAGAGTGTGGCTTGCACTAATTAACTTGTTATTTTATAATTATTCTTACTCTTTTTTTTTTTGGATCTATGTTTTGTTCCTACGAAACTTTAGGCTCTTCAAGATCAAGCTTTATTTCACTTGTGTTTCTATCAGCACCTAAGAGTTTTCCATTCTTAATGTAAAGTAAATAAATTATTTTAAAATAAAAAAAGAAAATGTACTAAACCATGCCTTTATAAGACTTTGGCCTATTTATGAAGATAAATCACAATTCAACTTAAGAATATTAAAAACCAACAGTCTTCACCATAACATCACATATAAAGTCAAAGTACATTGCAATGCAGTGAGAAAAAGGTATGAAAGATTGTATAAATGTCATCCCACATGTCAAAAAAGTGGAGCATGCAATTACATGTAAAAGTTAACTTTAAGTTTTCTATATTCCATTCTAGAACACTAAATGATTTTTAAAATCATTTAAATTATGGTTATGAAAAAGGTGCAGAGTAAACTTTAAAAAAATGTTTGAGGAAGCATGAATACTTGGGAATTTTAACACTGTTCTTTTGTGTTCTGATTCAGCCATTATTTTGGTATTTATTTGAACATTTGACTAGGGTCTTTTTCCGAGGCTGGTTTAACTTCATCAATGAAACCATCAGAAAAAGAAGTACATTAACTTTTAATAAGCTTAGATGTTATAAAGTCATATATGTACTTCACGTTTCATTTTGGAATTCTTA
Organism: Vicugna pacos; assembly: GCF_048564905.1. Taxonomy (NCBI): domain Eukaryota; kingdom Metazoa; phylum Chordata; class Mammalia; order Artiodactyla; family Camelidae; genus Vicugna; species Vicugna pacos. The sequence goes on from NC_132989.1 coordinate 50,179,198, forward strand.
TTTCTCTAGCCTTTTCTGTCAGGTAATCTCCAGCCTCATTTTTTCCAAGCCAGGCTTTTTCCAATCATATATACATTGTTAAATTTTGGTCATTAATATATTTGCCATAGTTATTTCCTGTTGACTTGCTTCTAGCTTCCGTTGGCTACTTTTCTAATTTTTCATGATCTGTTCAATTTGACACATCTGTCATCCTAGTGGTTAACAATGATGAACATCTTGATTTGCATGCACCAAATTTCATCTCAAAACTCACTGATTTTTTTTAAATTGAAAAGAATCAAGCATATCAAAGATTATCCCTACTTGTTGGTTTCCTTTTTTTTATTCAAATAGAGTTGATTACAATGTTGTATTAGTTTCAATTGTATAGCAAAGTGATTGAGTTATATATATATATATATATATTCTTTTATATGTAATATATAATATATATATTCTTTTTCAGATTCTTTTCCATTATTAGTACAAAATATTGAATACAGTTCTCTGTGCTATAGATTAGGTCCTTGTTGATTATTTATTATATATATAGCAGTGTGCATATGTTAATCCCAAACTCCTATATTATTCTTCCCCTGACCTTTCCCCTTTGATAATCATAAGTTTGTTTTCTGGGTCTGTGAATCTGTTTCTGTTTTGTAAGTAAGTTCATTTGTATCATTTTTATAGTTCATTTGTATCACTGTTATAGATTTCAGATATAAATATCATATACTTGGCTTTCTCTGTCTGACTTTACTTAATATGATAATCTCTAGATCCATTCATATTGCTGCAAATGGCATGGCATTTCATTATTTTTATGATTAATATTGCATTGTATATATGTACCACATCTTATTTATCCATTCATCTGCCCATGGACATTTAGGTTCTTTCCATGTCTTGACTATTGTAAATAGTCCTGCTATGTAGATTGGGATGCATGTATCTTTTCAAGTTAGAGTTTTCTCCGGATATATGACCAGAAGTGGGATTGCTGGATCATGTCGTAACACTATTTTTAGTTTTTTAAGGAACCTCCACACTGTTTCCATAGTGATTGCATCAATCTACATTCCCACCAATAGTGTAGGAAGATTCCTTTTTCTCCACATCTTTTATCCAGCATTTACTATTTGTGGACTTTTTAATGATGGTCATTCTGACTGGTGTGAGGTGACACCTTATTGTAGTTTTGATTTGCATTTCTCTAATAGTTAGCAATGCTGAACAACTTTTCACGTGTCTGCTGGCCATCTGTATATCTTCTTTGGAGGAATGTCTATTTATGTCTTCTGTGACTTTTTCATTTGCTTGTTTCCTTTTTTGAGATTAAGCTGTATGAGCTGTTTGTGTACTCTGGAAATTAATCCCATGTTGGCTGCAAGTGGGGTGTTAGTCCCCACTACTACCATGTTACTGTCAATTTCTCCCTTTATGTCTGTTAACATTTGCCTTATATATTGAAGTGCTCCTATGTTGGGTGCATATATATTTATATCTTCCTGGATTGATCCCATGATTGTTATTTAGTGTTCTTCTTTGTCTCTTTTAACAGTCTTTATTTTAAAGTCTAATTTGTCTGGTGTAAGTACTGTTACTCCAGCTTTCTTTTGATTTCCATTTGCATGGAGTACCTTTTTCTTGTTTTTGCATTTAGCCAGTTTACCTCTTTTGGTTGGAACACTTAATCCATTTACATTTAAGGTAGTTATCGATATGTATATTCTTATTGCCGTTTGGTTAATTGTTTTGGATTTGTTTTTGTAGGTCTTTTTTCCCCTTTCTTCTTCTGTTCTCTTGGGATATCATGACTACCTTTAGTGTTATGTTCGGATTCCTTTTTCTTGAGTATATATTTATTATAGATTTTTGGTTCACAGTTACCATGAGGTTTTAATATAGCAGTCTCTCTCTCTCTCTCTACACACACACACACATATACACACATAATTAAATTGCTGATCTCTTAATTTCAAATGCATTTTAAACACCTTGCATTAGTACTCTCCTCCCCTCATGATTACTGGTTCTGATATCGTATTTTACATCTAATTTTTTTGTGTATCCCTTAACTGCTTATTGAGGATACACACTGTACTACCTTTGTCTTTTAATCTCCCTACTAGTTTGTGTGTGGATGATTTCCTACATTTACTGTATGTTTGCCTTTACCAATGAGATTTTCCATTTTTTAATTTTCTTCTTTCTACTTGTGGCCTTTTCTTTTCTGTATAGAGCAGTTCCTTTAGCATTTGTTGTAAAGCTGGTTTGGTGGTATGAATAACCCTACTTTTGAGGTTGAGATAGCATGAGTTCTTTATGTGGTTTTCTAGTTATAAGCAAACCCACGCACACTATGGAGACTGACACCTGATAAGGTATATTGACTATTTTTTTTAATTATTCAAGATACTACTCATTCATAAGAGAAAAAAATGGTGTCACCGTCTATACCCAATGGAAGGGATTACATTGACCATTCCAGTATTTCTGCTACATTTTAATTTTATTCTAATTCATCTATGCTTACAAGATTGTTTGTCCTTTTACAAACAAATTTTCCCTTGGACAATTTTGAAAGGCTTCACTATCCTCAAATAAATCCTTCAGGATCATTCCTTAATGGCTGTGCAGCAATATTTACCTTGTCTCAGGCCTCCCAAGTGTCATTCACCAGACCCCTCTGATCTGACTACAGCCAATAATAAATGCACATCACCTATTTCCTCCCTATCCTTGAGAATGTCTGTTGCTGGGCCTTGTTTAGTTGTCCTTCACAGATACATGCATTAAGACAAAGGACAGTAAGTCTTCTTCTAGAAAACTGACTCTTATCCCTCTAATCATGCAACAGTACTCTCTATCTTCTTAATCAAACATTCTGAACCCAGTTTAACATTTTCTTGATACTCGGAGTCATCAAAAGAAAGCTATTCAGTAGAGCATAACATAGCTGTAGGAGTGTATATTCTGCTTTTGCCTTGTTTAACTGTGTGACCTCATGCAAATGGCTTAACCTCCCTGGCCCTCTGTTACATCATTTATAAAATGGGAGAAACAGCAATAGGTACCTCGTAAATTTATCATAAATATCAGGTATGAACATTCACATCCAGCAAAATTCTACAACATATAAACTATTCAGAAAGTTACAGACATTACAATGACTACCACTTTCATCGCCATCACTGTTATCATAATCATCACTTTTATTGCTATCATCAACACCATCACTGTCCTGAGTTGTGCAGTGTTGCCCCCAGGATAGCAGAGGTTTATCAGCCTGTATCCTCCCTCACCTGCGGACTGTCAGTGTCCTTTCAGCTCACCTGCATATATCTCTTTATCTCCCCTTCCACCTTCTTTTAAAATATTTTGAGACAGTAGACAAGGTAATCAGAAAACAACCTGTTCAATTTCTAATAATCCAATAATAGAAACTTAAACAATTTATGTAAGAGGACCTAAGATGCTTTCCCATGAATACAGTTCATGAGCTTTAGTACATGAACATATACGTTGGCAACCCAAAGGCCTTATTTTTTCACTTCTTGGTTCTGCATTATGATCCACACGGAGGAGATGCTAAGGTCATTTATCTCCCTGATAAGTAAGGGAATAATTGCTTGTCTGCTTTAGTTCACACTCTGCTCAAAATATGGTACATCAAACCTCTTCTGCAATCCTAATTGTATTCCATCTGTTAGACAGTTAGGTAAGTGGGGACACCAGGCAGATAAGGTGAAGGAGAGGAAGGATGGTCCAGAAGATGGTGATATGCCTGGCTGCGGCATAAGGGGCTTTACTTCCACTAAATGAGTGCCAGCTGGGACCGGAGAGCCGGGACTACGCAATAGAGACAAGGACCTAACAGGACATGACCCAGTGCTCATTGTAATATAATTAGGACTTCTACTTAGGACCCCCACCTCGTGGTCTTTTCTATGTGCATCATGGGTAAGGACATGCGCAAAAGGGGATGGACATGACTAAGCACTCCAGGGGCAAGGCTGTCAATCAATCAAGAGATCACCACTAAGTGAGAGTATGAGACAGAAGGGACAAACAAAGACCAGGGCTGCCAACCTCTCTTGGATCAGCCCACCTTCTGCTCTTGGAGGTGTACTTTCACTTTGCTAATAAAATCTTTAAAAGCTTAGCTATACAGCACTTTTGTCTCCCACTTGAATTCTTCTCTTTCAAGTGAGACAAGAACCAAGGCCTTCCACTTTTGGCGTAGCATATCCATGCACAAAAAGGCATTACTAAATAGAAAAAAGAAACTTCTAAAAAATGAAATTTAGCTCTTATATTGGGATTGTCTTAAGCAGAACGGTTGCTCTAGTTAATTCATATTAACCCATCTGGATCAACAAAGAAGTCTTTGGTTCTCTTGAATCAAGCAGACAAAGGATAAGACCATGGAGAACCAAACTCAGAGAGTGACTCAAAATTCTAAAATGCTGAAAGGAATCCTTAAGAAACATCAGTATCAGGAGTCTCCAGGCTGTTTTAACATCAATTCTTGAACGCGTTTTCCTTTTATGTCTTTGAACAGGCTCTAATCTCTCAGGTATCACTAATTCCCACATACGTATCACACACAGAAACTAATAAGAGCATCCATAATAGAGAAACATCTTACAAACAAAATAGAAAGTGCCTTGTTTTAACTACTCATAAATTTCCCTCCAAAGTAAGCAAACAGACAATAACTTTAGGTAGCATCTCATGAAGTTTTACATGCATTTGGGGATAACAAGAAGAAGGCCTTTTACAAAATAGTTTGTACATTTCTTTTCTTTTTTTTTTGCCTTTTAAATACTCAGTGCAATTCTACTTAGTGTATGTCATAACGTATAACCCTGGCAGCTGGTTAATGCCTGCAAAGTCTCTTTAGAGCCACAAATTAAGAAGAAAAAAAAATCTTATGTATTCAAAGGGATGAAACAATTTTTCAATGAAATACAGGAATTAAAGTCTTGCTGGCATTCATTAAATAAAATGTCATTTCAAAAATGATATATTATTACTGATCTGTGTATACTATGGGTGTTACTTATGCCAGGATATTGAAGATCTAAACTGTTTTTTCCCTCTTGCGTTGCTAGCAATCACTTCACCATGCTTGTTTCTGTATGCCAAAAGAACTGTGCTAGATTTCTTAGCTTTGTCAGAGCTGTCTTGAAACAAACTCACTTTGCCTTTTAATGTTACTCCAAACAATGCAGTAGGTCAAACATATAAAGCATATATATCCAGAGAAAAAATATGAGATTAGGTGGGTATTATATAACCAGTTATATAGAGGGGCAGCTGCGTTTGTGAATGCTTTGAGCTTTTTCCCTGTATTGTCCAGTGTGGGAGGGAATGTTAACATAAATATTCTAGGAATAATACATCAAATATAGGAAAAACTGAGAAAAATACCCAAATTTATACTGTAATATTTTGGGAGCACAGAGGAATAAAAATGTGCATGTGTAGTAGGTGAAACAGAACCAAATCCTCACCTTTCCTTGAAAATTCAATAAATAATGTCTTAAACTGAAATGCGATATACAGTTGTTCTTTAAAGATATGGAGGCAGATACCAAAGGAATCAGCTTGAATCATTTCAAACTGAAGAGGAGGGACTATGTGAGAATGTGAATTAATGGTCAGTGATGGTTTGACAAAGGAAACGCTAGATGATCTAATTTTTTCTTGCATCTATAAATAATTTAAAAAAGCACCACTCTACAGTAAGTCAGTAAGTTGGCAAATTCAAATCACCAATATAAGTATGTGTTTTGCAGGCAAACAACTTCTCAACTGTGTTCATAAAACCCATAGTTAAAACTTCTTTGCAAGTGAAATATAGTATTTCTTGCTTAACTTGGCTAAATAAGAGACTTTTGGGGTCAAATTCAAAGTAGCAATTCAAACCACTCAGTTTTTTGTTGTTGTTGTTGCATTTCACACCGTAGGTATAATTTTACAAATGGTCAAACTCCCATTTGTCACTTAGATACTGGACAGGTGAACCAGTAGTCATGTATGGGCCATAAAAGTACAATCATGTATGAGTCACAATGAGAAACTGTGCATCTGTGGTTCATGTAATAGCCACCCTGGGCACACTGAGGACAGCATTAATGTAGGTACAAGACCAACCAGTACTGAATGAACATTCTTTTCTGTCTTTCCCTCAATTCAAATGTTTCACCAACATCCTCAGAGCATATGTTCTTCCAGTGTTCACCAAATATATTCTTTCTCATCTTCCATAAGGTCTATCCTCAACATTCACCCACTAGCTTTCTGCTCCCATTTAAGTGTTATCTCCACCACCTCCAACACTTCACCATCATTCATAATGTAAGAATCACATCTTTCACCAGACTTCGTCTATACACCTATAACCAGTTTGTTTTCACTTCTCAGAAACTCTTTAGACTTTTCCACTCTTTCAATTCCTTTTGTAAAAGCAAAGCCACTTCCTTTGAGCGAGAGGTTAGGGTCTAGAGGCTTTAGGACATGGGAGTTCTAAGTGAGAGCCCTGTGAACACAGCACATTCAGAATTGAGACAAAGTCTTTAGGAGACTGAAAGGAAAGAGGGAAGGTGAGAGAAAGAAGGTCTAAGTTGTAACTGTGACAATAAGGGGAGAGAGAAAAGCTGAAATATTTGTCAATGCTCTCTATGTTGGTTTCAGAATGGACTTTCATATCTACGTAAAAATGGCTATATTTTCCTGGCATCTTTTCTTTTATTAAGAATGTTAAGTCAGTGACCTGTATATTCATTGGCAGTCATGTGATTTCTATTTGTGAGGAAAGTTTTTGACCTTGCAAGACTTAGAATTTTATAATCTGAATTTATTGTGTCCTCTAGCAGGGAAAAGAACACATTGCCACAACAGACCTCTTGAGTCTCATTTTCAAACTAATGCATTCAATTTCTAACAAAGAGCAAAGGATAAACAATTAAACATTACATGTAACAGAACTCTTACCCACCTGCCAACAATTAAACCCAGTAATTAAAAATTGTTGGAGAATACACATAAGCACATCCTCAGCAGCAGTCATACCACGGTCAAAGAGAGGAAAAAAATCTTTCCCAGTAAGTTCCTTTCCTATTTCTCAGGCTGCTTTTCTTGACATTAAACAGACATGAGACTCTGTCAGCTATGTTTCACTTTTTTAAGAAGAGGGAAATCCCATTCCATATCCCCTGGGAGGACTATTATATACAGATGAATGTATTTTGTTATTTAGTTTAATAAATGTAGTGTTCAGAACAGATGTGAAAGCTTGAAATTGTCCAGAGAAAGGAACAGCTCAGGTGGCAATAATACAGCCTTCCCGCCTGCTGCGCTTTCTTCTTCGTCTTTGGAAGAGCTACATTCACAGGTGAAAAAGTATTACAGTATTTACAACCACTTTAGTCCTCACCACTGGACTGAAGCTGACAAACGGGGTGCTAATTAGTACCAGGAGTGGAGGTGGTGATGGTGGTTTTATGACACAGTCATCTGGCCAGTAAATTGGACAAAGAGAAACAGCACATTTACAGAAGCACTGCAAATCCAGCCATGCAACGGGAAGAGGTGACTCTGAGGGCTGGTTTAAAAAAAAAAAAAAAAAAGATGGATTTTCTCAAAACCAGCCTATTTGGCCTTCCCACGGCTAAGCTCTTCTGTGGATTTTCTCATGCACTAGCTACTCATATCACCATAATCCAAAAGGTTTTATTTAGAGTACACCTGTGAACAACGGTATGCATGGGATAGAGAAAAGATGTTATTTGGTCAGAATAAATATTTGTCCTCTGAGATTACAGTTTATAAAACAACAAGTCTCAATGTAAACAATAGTCCAGTTTTGCAAGCTAAGAAGCAGTAAAACAGTAAAATCCAATCAACTAATTATTTTTGAGTATCATTAATAAAATCCATTACACAATTCATTTTTGTAGACATGTTATAATGCTTTACTTAGTTAAACTAAAACAAATCTACAGTTTACAAATGTGGCCAGTACGTTTACATTGTCTTCATTGATCTGGGCTCTCTAGTAGCTGCGATAAAAAGAAAGTATAATAGGGGAAAATGAATTCATTATTAGGAAAGTTGCATTCAGACTCCAGGAGCAAGTTACTGTGGTTAAGAACAAGAACTTTCAAATGGATTCGAGGCCAAATTCAGACACCTGTTGTGCCTGAGCCTCACTTTCTCCATCATAATATCTACTTTTGGGGGTTGCTGTGAGGATTAAATGAGATAATATATAAACCAATCAGCAGAGCTCCTGATGCATTACAATTTTTCATTAAATGATAGAAATTTTAATGGCTGTAAGAAAGACATAACACTTTCTCCATTATTTAATCTTTCGATTGTAAAGTTTGAAGTTTATCCCTGGTTGTTCGAGGATGAAACATGATATTAAACATGATAAACTATGCAAAATCATTTAAAAATTATTAAAAAGCTACTTATATGCTACTGCTAAAGAACATGTGTCTTTTTTTTTTCTGTTAAAAAAAAAGCTTTTCAAGACAAGCTTTCCAAAAATAATTTTTATTGTCACTCTCATTCACTTCACACACATTTAATTCTCCCAAACCATCTTTCACAAAGGGCAAGATGTTTTTCCAGAGTAACCTATATGAATCCTGACACCAGAAAATATAAGTGCAAAGTGGCTTATTGTATTGTGAGAAGCAGGATAGTGATGATTTTAATAAATCTGTTCAGCTCATGAATATAAACTGATGAACATATCAAATTCAATGCTTAAAACTACATCTCCAGGAGGTACTGCAATGTGAAGTAACAAAGGGAACAGAGTGGGGAACTCAGTTCTCAGTGTGTATGTTTCTACATGCTCCAAAAAGTACTAGATGGTCACAGTAGGTATTAAAAAGGAAAAAAAAAAACTACTATAATAAAACATGTCACACATTTCTATCAGGCCAGAAGCAGAGTAACCGAGTAAAAACTGGGTAGATTTGGGGAATGTACTCATTCAGTAGATATTAACATCCAAACATCCAGGCAATGTGCACAAAGACACTGGAGTTCCAGAGGAAATAGTGAGCTAAATAAATATAACTGGATACAGAGTTGTGAGCAAAACACAGTAACTGTCCTCAAGGAACTACAATTGAAAGTAAGATTAATGTAACAGATTCTTCGTTCTAAGATTTTAAACCTCGAAATTAGCAAATAACCTATGCAAGATTTTAGAATCCAATAGATTCTAAACAAAGTTTAAATTACCACAAAAAGGTAATCATTTACACCCTTATTTTTGAATCGTAAGTCAATGATGTCTATAAAATTGAACATTAAGAAAAGAGCACTCTTTAAATGCTAATCAGTTTGTCAAAACCAAAACTGAAATGTAGCTCAGAATTGGTTTACTAGATTTCCTCTAAAAGGAGAGCTTTTCCAAGGAATTAGTCTATCTCAAGCTATGGAAACAGAGAGGTTCCCTGTTACAACTTCCTTCTTTCCTTCAACACTGGATTTGAAGCTCTGTGCAAAAGCGCTATCCACGACAGAGCTTGTTTACTGTGTACTGGATACTACATCAATTCCTACTCTATCCTTCAGGTCAAAAGAAAGTTACAAAGTGACTGCTCGTATGTTTTTCCCAGCAAAACTTCATCATATGTGATGGTTGTTCAACCTAAGAGTGCATCAAAATTACCAATGGACATTTTTAAAATTTATACATTTCTGTTCCCTACCCCCTAGATTTTCTAACTTATTAAATCTAAGATGGAGCCTTGGCATCTGGATTTTTTAAAGCCCAACAGATGATTCTGATGCACATGCAAAATTAAGAATCTCTATAAAACAACCAAAGGAAAACAAGTTTAAAAGTCTTCTGCCCTCCCACTACTTTTCCTGGAAAAACAGCCTATATGGAAAAAGATGCACAGCTTAACCTTGGACAAGAATACCATTAATATATTGAATATCCATTTATATACCAAAGAGATATGTAGTTTCCTAAGCATTGAACTGAGCTGGTCGAAGCAAATTGAAGCCAAATTACCTGACAGAATCTTCTGTGAACTGTCACATCTATCATATCCTGCCTTCATAGATAGCTGAATGATTCATTAGTTTGCAGAAAACAGAATATTCCAACGTTATCATTAAATAGTGATGATGTTCATAATAAGAGAGAATAGCACACACAGACACACACATTTTAATTCAGATAATTAAATTATTTACTTTTCCTGAGATTCAATCCAAGAATCATAGTCTTTAAAAGTCCAAGAGCCAACTACTTTGAATAATTTCTGAATTATAAAAGAGAATCAATCCCATGTCTTGGTACATGCCACTTCTCAGCCCGGAAACTTGCATATTGCTTTGCTGATCATATGCAATGAAAACAGCTACAGAACTGTGTCATAAAGGAATATACATGACTTTGTGAGCATATTATTGGGCATATTGAATAAGAGCGTGACAGTGATTGATAACACAATCATCTGAGATCTACTTAATGGAGAATAAGGTTGAAAAGAGAAAACAGAAGGCAAATTCTCAGTAAAACTGGAGTGAGCTGGGAAGTCTGGCCTGTGACTCTATCACAATTAAGTGTTTACTGCCATTAACCAACTGATCTTAAATGGGGAACAGTCAAGTCAATTAAGTCATTTGGCCTGGTCCTATGGGAATATGGATAAATTCTTTGAAAATCAGGTGCTTGATAACTGATTGGTTCACAATATTATTCATAAAAGGGGGCACTTTTTAGATATCATGACACATAACAGAAAGAGGTTGGTGGTCTCATATCATTTGTTAGTCAAATGTTCTTAAAAAATTACTGTCAGTGTGTCTTTTGATAGGTATTATGCCAGTTCTGTTACGAGATAATTATAAAAACAATAACAACACAATAAACTACATTGAGTACTTACATACAAGCACTGTGCTAAACAATTTACATGAAATTCTACCACTTAACCATCACAATCATATGACATGTACACCACTATTAGACCCACTTTATAGAGGAGGAAATTGAGATTTAGACATCACCGTGTCCAAGATCATAAAACTTATAAGTAATGAGGCTGGGGTTTGAACCCAGATGTGCAGAGCTGAGACTATAAACTACATTTTACCTGGGAATGTAACTCAAGGATGATGAATGTATCACAGAAACTAACTCCAATATATCAGGGGGAAAATGGAAAACATACCACAAACAAAACACAGGAAACTGTCACTTTATAAATTAAAAATTAGTTTCCTAAGTACCAATGAATTAAATGGCAATGCTATGATTGTTTTATACCCATAATTCTAACAAAAATTGTTAGGCAGATTCAATTGTATACAATATATTCTTCCTAATAAAGCCTTGGGTGTATTTCTTTTATGATGAGAATATTTTTCACACTTATGTGGGAAAAGCAAGTTAAAAGTCAAATTGGACCAAATTATAACATTCATGAATATGCAATGCCCTTGTGGTGATTTTAAATTATGCCTATTTTTTTTTGACATTACTCCCTTTGAAAGGTGGAGCTTTCTAGTCAATATCTTATAATAACCTATAATGGAAAATATTCTGAAAATATATATATAACTGAATCACTTTGCTATACACCTGAAACTGACACAATATTATAAATTAACTATAAAACTAAACAAGAAAAAAGGTGGAGACTAATTGCCTGCCCTTGAATATGAGCTGGACTTAGTGTCTAACTTCTAACAAGTGAAATGAAATTAACAAATTAACAAATAAATATGGCAGAAGTGACGGAGTATGACTTCCATTTCTAGGGCATAACAGGTATTTTTCTCTCCTTCTCTCTCCCTCCTACTTGACTCTCTCTGAAAGCCAACTATCATATAAGGAGGAAGCAACTTCGACAGCCCTGTGGAATGGCAAAGAACCGAGGCCTCCTGCAAGGAGCCAGAACAACGTTGCCAGACAGGCGAGTAACACACCCAGGATGCACACTCATCGGTCCCAGTCAAGCCTGCACCATAACTGTAATTTGATGAAAAACCCTTAGCCAGAACCACCTAGCTAAATTGCTCCCAAATCTCTGACCAACAGAAATTATGTAAGATGTTTACTGATTTTAGCTGCTAAGTTTTAGGGAAATTTGTTATAAAGTAACATATAGCTACTACAATGATACTGTCTACATGGCCAGTGCAGTGTGACATTGTAGCAGGTGGCAGTATTGTCTCTCTCTCTGTGCATCAGTGATCCTGGCTGTGCCTCTGTTCCCCTCATCAATAAAGTGAAGAAAATATATATACCCCCAGAGTTGTAAGTATTCAATGAGATAGTTCACAAATACTTATTAGAGGAGTTCCTAACAGAGTAAGCCATAAATAAAACTTAGCCATTATTATTATTGTTGATACATTTCTCTCTTGTCTTTGGAGTCTGAATGCAACAATGGCATCATGGAAGAAAGGAAAGTTTAACTATCTACCCACTAGTCTTGGCTCTGCTTCTTGATTACACTCCCTTTTTTCATCTCTGCAGCTCATATTTTTCATCTTTACATAAGAGGTGGTAAAAGAATACGAAGTGATTGTGACATTTCTTCTATTACATGTTACTTCTTAAAACTTTTCCCATTTGGGCAGTTAAACACTTGGCATATATGAAAAGTTTGGAAGAGCAGAAGAACACAGAATAAACTTTGAATTGTTAAAAACCTAAGGTGTAGGAAGCTTCAAGAACATAAAGAATATAGAAGGTAAAAGTAAAGTTTCTATTTCCATTAAGAGGAGAAGCAAAGATAGATTAGACATTGATGTGTGCCTAAGAAAGATGCCTGTGCACCAACCACGCGCTTTAATGTGGACCAGCCAGACAGAATGGGAAAAACAATCCCAAAGAGTTGTAGGGAAGTCCAGATTACAGAGGAACCACCTCACTTCCCAGTAGAGCCCAGAGAGGTGGAGAGGCTTCAGAATTTCCCTGGACGTCACACATGACACCGGAGCAGAGGCTGCATGGTGGGTTTAGGACAATCCGCCTCAGACAACCTCGTAGTTTCTGCTACGCAGCAGGATGATGTAGGAAGACAACAAATATAGAATGGGGACTCAGCAGACCTTAAGAGACCTATAAGCCAAAATCAAGACATAGCACAGGGACAGCAATGATCTAAAAAAAAAAATGCAAAGACCAAGGACCCAATGGGGTGATATACAGCTCAGCAGATACCACGCATCAAAGGATGCTCCAGTGTCAACACGTTGCCTGGACTCTTCAAAACCCCCTAGAACTCAGACTCACTTCAGGCAAGAGGTGAAAACTGCATTGACTTAGATTTTCTATTACTCAGTAAAAAGGAGGCTTAAGGTAGGTTAAAATAAGTAATAAAAAGCCAAGTTACATTTCCAGCATAACTGATTTTGTACACTGAAATTTTACATCAGACTAAATGGCATAAAATGACTTCTAACCTTCATTTAAACACTTCCGTCCTCTCACACATCTCAGAATATAAGCCACCTTTTGTTAGTCTTTATTCTAACTACTCAAAGTTCAGATTCCCTCAAATTCCTTGAAACTACTAGTCTCCCCTTCAGTTAAATCCCCTCTTTAGCAAGACTCTAAAAATATACTGATTTAAATAGCCTTTTGACTACTACTGCCACAACCTTATACTCATGTTTCTTTTTATTAAAAGTCTGACGTGTTATTTGAAGGGACCAGGAATACTATTTACATGAAGCATGGAAAATGATGGCAGAAAAAGAGAGACTAGGTTTTATACTTTCCTCTACCCCCAGGGGGCCTAGCATGGTTCCTAGCTCTACCACTCACCAACTGTGTAATTTAAGGCAAATTAGTGACCTCTCTGAACTTCAGTTATTTCCTCTGTAAAATCAAGGCAACGAATTGGTTCTCGTGACAATCCAATGAGATGCCATACGTAAAATTACTGTATGCTCTCCGATTTAGTTATTTAATAAATGGAAGCTATTTTTGAGCTAACACAAAGGTCTGGATGGTCAAATCAGACACATGAATCAGAGATTTTACCTAGAGTCAAGAGGCAAAGGTGAAGCAGGGAGAGCTCTGCGATACCCCACATGGCTCTAGAAGCCCTTCCTTTCCATATCCCACAAACGTTCTGGTCCACAGTAATAGCTGAGATCCCAGAGAGGATGTGTCATGAATCCACAGATTCTAGATCTGTCTGTCTTTGGCAATCCTAAAACAAAGACACCATACTACTACCATTCCATGGATAAGGACTCCTGCTAGCAGTGTCAGGAGGAAAGTTACCAGCATTTTACAATGATGTTTACACCGGACTCCTTTCTCTGGGAGCAAATCAACTAGTCTGGTATTCTGGTAAATAATCACCAGGAGAAAAATGGGTTACAGGCTACTGGTTTTAATCCTTCCCATTTTGTACTATCCTAGTCAGTGATTACTGAATCAATGTTGAATTAATGTTCAAACTTTATGCAGCCATAAAGTGATCTGTGACTGGAGCCCCTTACTATTCAGTCCAAATGAATCCTTCTTCGTATCTGGAGTCCTTCTCTCCTTCCTTCTCTGCAAATAATTATGAAGGTTTGGGGTTTTTCTCTCTGAAAATATGTTTAGGAAAATATTTATAACAATCTCACACACACATACACAATGACTATTTTCCTTGTGAGCTTTAAGATATATGTTATTCATTCTTTTGCTGTGTCATATCTAAATCCAGTTTTGCTGCATAAATGTAAACAACTATGGGTTTATGAAAGTATATAATTACTACACATTTAATGGTGAAAGAAAAAAGTGGGATTGAGGAGAAGCCATGTAAAGAAACTCATGGGAGAGACAAACTTTGAATTGTTGTTTTATGTTAATAAGGCATCAAAAGATCTGATTTTTAACAAAATCTTCCTTAGAGTAGAGAGATTTGTTCACTTCATTCAGCTCAAGTCTCTTCCCCTTGGTGGTTTGAGTGGCTCTGATGGCCCTTTAGTGTTCATGTAATGATGCCAGAGAGGAGCGTGTGTCTGAAAATGAGTACATTTCCACCCGAGGACTTTCAAAGTACCTTTTTTCAAAAATATATTTTTAAAGTACTTTTTCTAAAGTTTTAATGAATTTTCATTACCTTTGTTTGCCCCTGGAATAGTCTTTTTTTATAAAGTATGCTAATTTCTCTCCCCTAAAAAATGTCACCCAATTATACAGTTAAGCATTTGTCCAAAAGGAAAAAAAAAAAATCCTGAGTACTGAACATCATTATAAATCATCTTAGCTTCTTTTCTGTCCTCAGGCATCAAAAACGCAAATGGGAAAAGTCTCACTAGTTCACAGACATCTCTCACTAGTGGCATGTTATCAAATATTGTGGCAAAGAAAATGGTTAGATATCCACAGGGTTTGCAAATCCAGGCATTCCCCAAACATATTCTAACAACAACAACAACAAAAATACAAATACCAAAGAACTCTTCTATACTTGAAATATTTTCTAAACAATTCTTATTTTCATTCATAGTCATGAATTTCACCCAGGGTAGAAGTCAGAGCCCTAGAGATCAATCAGTTCACGGCTATTAAGAAGACAAACCTCCTAACAAAAACGAAAACTAACCCAAAGAAAAATTCAATGCCTCCAAATTTGGCATTCATTTTTACTTCCTGTTCTACTCCTCTCATTTCATCTTTTCTCTGCTTCCGCTGTAAATTATTTCTAGGAAGCAAAGGAGACATTATTGGATTGTTTTTTCTTTAAAAAAAAAAAAACAACGGATCCTTAATTATGAGAGCTAGCTAGGCTGGAACACATTGTCCACATATGTACAAATTCTTGTGTTCAGCACAGTGTGTACTTCTCTTATCTTCACAAAGGTGTGCATTTTCCCTAACTCTTTAGGCTCTAATAATAGAGAGACGGGAGGACAGGATATGCAAACAATTATATGGAAATATATCCCAAGGGTTCTTTATCAGTCTTAACTATGTGTCATCTACTAAAAGAATAAAAGCAATGCATAATAAATCTTTGTTGCTTATCCAGATTGTCTACGATGAAAAAGTTAATATAAATTACAATTGGGGGCGGGGGGTAATTAGTTTTGTTTGTTTGTTTGTTTATTTAATGGAGGTACTGGGGATTGAACCCAGGACCTCATGCATGTTAGGCCTGCACTCTACCCCTGAGATATACCCTCCCCACTAAATTACATTTTTTAAATCATTTGTTTAAAATTCTAT
Source organism: Vicugna pacos (assembly GCF_048564905.1). Classification (NCBI taxonomy): domain Eukaryota; kingdom Metazoa; phylum Chordata; class Mammalia; order Artiodactyla; family Camelidae; genus Vicugna; species Vicugna pacos. Next base: position 50,195,420 of record NC_132989.1, read on the forward strand.
GTTTGTACACTTTGAAAGCATAGAACTACAAGGAATAGAAGCTAGCTACAATGAGAATAATAAATGGGGGTGAGTTATGTAGAAAATCTAGAAGAGAATTAATAGAAGTACACAGAAGTAAAGGAAAAGTAATTTCCCAGGGTTTTTAAACAGATTAAAATATTGCATATACTATCTTTGCACAAAACTTTAAAAAATCTAACTGCTGACAAGATACTTTACCTGGTCTAACAGTTTTCATTACTTTCTTTTTCTTCCTAGTAGAACAGTAGCATGCCTCGTGGTGATCGTATTAGTAGATTATTAGTAGTAGTTACATTAGTAGGACAAAATACAGCTTCAATATTGATGGGCTAACTTTTGATTTTCGTAATGTTATTCATTTACTTTTCCGTGTACTGTTTCATTTCAGGTCAGGCAAATATCTTCCTAAATCTAGACTTATGGGCCCTTTTAATCAGCAAAATAATCTATTATATAAATAAATGCATTAAATATACCACATAGTTCACATTTAGTGGATGATTTAAACTAGAGATAAGACACTATCTTATTACATGTTTGTGTGCGTATTATTTTCGTCTTTTGATATCTGTTATTCTTTAGAAATGCACTTATTGGGGTAATGTACTGAAAACATCTCCCAAAAGTGAGTTTTGACAAGACATTTGGGAAAGAACAGGGGGCCTTCTTGCCAGATTGCAGGTGCAAGGAAGAAGGGCCAAAGTTAGGTCAGAGTCAGGGGAAGTAGGAGGCAGGTGTGAGAGACAGGACAGCAGCAAAAAGCTCACTAGGAGGAAAGGGATAGACATGGAAACAAAGAGAGGAAGCAGGTGTCAAGAGAGCGTCGTCAGTAAGAGTGAGTGCCTGCTGGGAGACATCTGCAGAAAACATCTGCAGATACTTCTCCATGACTGCCAGGAAGGAAGATCCCTGCCACAGAGACACACAAAAGGCTTAACGACCTGTGGTATGTGGTTGAAGGGTATGCACAATGCTCAGTGCACCAGCCTCCAGTTACTCTGTGACAACACCAGTTCCACATCCCCACCACTTCCCTCCCTCGTGGAAAACATTTGTTAAAGCATCTAGTATTGATCAAAACATAAGGAAATTCTTTGATTCATCTCCTTCGCCAAAACAAGCCGGCCTTATTTCACCATCAGTTGTCTCAGAAAAAAAGAAAAAAAGATTCCTTCCAGAGGGAGACAGAAAATAGCTCTGATCCATTTATCAAGTAACTGTTTGCTTTGCTTTTATACCCGAGGTTAGAAAAATTCTGCCAACGCTGCCCTGTCAGACTGGCACTGAATCCAACAGTAGGTATGACAAAGGTACTAGTGGCTGGAATGGTTCACTGTCTAAAGTGCTAATACTGATGATGGCACCAGCCACCTGGAAGACTGAACAAGTCATTAGAAGATCAACTGTGGAAAGGATACCCCGCCCTGCTTTGTTCCCCTTGAACATCTGATCCTTCCCGTGTTCCACATTACCCCACTTACAGCTCATTCAGGGCTAATGTAGCAGAGAAGAAATGTGGGGAAGTCAGAGACAGAGAGAGAAATCTTTCAAAAAAATATTCTCTATCCTGATAAGTGGAGTTCATAGTTTTGAAAAAGAAAAACATGACACAGATTTCTGTGTACATATGACTACCCTTGGCCTATTCAAGTCATTCAGTCAAATACAAATCGCTCCTCAGGGACTGAGTGCATTTGGTGGGTCAATCACAGGTACGTCTGTGTGGATGGGCTGCTATATAGAGCCAGGGTCTCCGGGTCATTGATGAGCCAGATGCTGCCAATGGTGCCACTACCGGGCTACTGCTTCTGAGAGCTGGTGTTTTTGAAGTGAATACAGCTGAAAGAAACATGCAACCACAGAGAACATAATGGAGCCCATAAGAGGCCTGGGCAAAAAAATGTGCGCATACAATTTGTCTGATTGTTAGGCTTTCCAACCAGTTTCAGAAGTCTGCATTGTCTTGATAGTGACTTGCTGGGCAGTGCTGGAAAGTCACCAGACTTTCGGTGCTACTTAGTTTTTCAATCTATAAAACAAGCTAATAAAAGCAATTTGATAAAGAATAGTGTTCCATATAAGCAGGTGTCCTTGAAACCATTCACTTTATTTAAGAGATCAAATAGATTAGCTTCCTATTGACAGCTTCACATGCCATCACAGGAAGTATCTATGAAGGACAACAGTCAAATACCTCGGGCATTCATAAAACCAAAATTTAGAGTTAGTTGGAATTTGAGGAAGCCTCTTCTCTTTGCCCTTGGTTAGGCCCTCAAAATACAGAAAATCAAGTATTCTAAGCCCTTAGACAAACAAAAGAATCAAATTCCCCTTTCTACACACAGGCAAAACTAGTCACAAAAAAGGTGAATTCAACTGTAACTAAGAATTGAGTCAAAAATTGAGGTCAATAGAAAAAACCTCAAATGCTGACCCATAAGTAATTCAACCAAATACACCTTCCACTCAAACCACTTTGGACTCAATGTATAAGTATCTGGGAAATATAAGAAAAGAAGAAAGTTTTTTTTCTTAAAAAAAAAAAATAAAAGAAAGAAAGACGAAACAAGACCAAGAAGAAAGGGTAGAAAAGGGAATGAAGAGCAGTTTATGGAACACAAACATTCAGTCCCCCAATCCCAGTACCCCAGTCATATCTATAACCCCAAACGACTACACTCATAAGGACAGAAACCACTATTATTTCTTATAAACAACCCCCCATCCAAATTACCACCTTCTCACTCCTACACAGCTTTTATGAAGTACCATGCAGACACTGTAGATGGTTCATAAATGTAATGTGAATGTAAGTCCAAACATCTAAATGCAGTGATTACTTTAGGAAACAAAGATCACTTTTCCATACTTTAATTTTACATAATTTGGCAGAAGAACAGAATGAGAGAAGTATAGCGCTTGGAACATACAGAAGCAGAGCAATTTACACCTGCATTTGTGTCTATCCATGCATGAGATTTTTAAAAAGTCTTTTTCAAAATTTGTTTCATACTTTTATACAAACAATTTTATAGGGTGAAATTTCATTTGCACATAGATTTATAAAACTGATGTAAGTTCTGTCGCCTTTATCAGTAGGTAAATTTCTTCAGACACTTATTTTACCTCCAAGTCCCAATAAATGCTGATTGATTAAGAGATTTCAGAGCCAGTCTGTTAAAGTAGATCATCTCTTGCCATTGTTGATTTTACAGTCATTTTTAGTCTTCTGTTTATTTGCTTTTGTTAATATGAACCATCTGTGCCTCTCATCCTGTGTTTTTAAATAAGCTGCCTAACTGTAGGATTTAAAATTTTTATATTTCACCCTCAAGCCTGCTGTTGATCATTTTTGTCAAAACTAAATGCCTGCCCTTTAAAAGGTCATTTCTGAAGTTTAAACCTGTTGGTTTATGTTATTACAGCAAATCTCACCCCAGAATGCTTGGTGTTGTATAATAACAACCCGTCCACTGCTGTGTGGAATGAATAACTAAATCAAAAGCCACTATTTCCTCTTAGTTCTAAAGATCAGCTTTCAAACATATACACATTTGTGGTTTGCTTTTTCACGTTTTTCAAGCATCTAGCAAGTCATATTCCAAAGAAAGTTTGCCAAGGTATCACTTTTAGGCAACTTTCAGAAAAGTGGTATTGCTACACATAAGACAATGATAAATTTCACTAATACACTCAATAAATTATTTCCCCAGTTATAATCTTCCTTGGATTCATAGGTTCAACAACTAAGTTATTTTTTTATTTTTATTTTTCCCAAGATAGTTTTATATTATTCAATAGAAAGAGAATATACATGCTTTCTAAAGAGAACTGGAGTCTAAATTATAAGCATATTAGCAAAAAAATGTACATGAACAACAAAAAGAGATTTTAAAAGAGAAATAAAAAAAATTTAAAGACGAAAAAGCATTTACCAGGAATAGGGATTAGTTACAAGAAATGCGTACTAAATTTGACCCTAGGTTTCCAGAAACAAGTAGTAAAGGGCTGTCAAGGGAATGAATGTGTTTTCCAATTCCCACTTTATCACTTATGAAACACATAGCATCATCTTTTTCTTGATAACTGCAGAGTTAACAGGGGTCCCCGAAATGAATGCTGGAATTGTCTTCTGATGTTGATACCCATGACCTAATGGGATCAGTGCTTTAGCATTCAAGAAATGAAGGAGTCCAGTAGCCTTCAAAATTATTTATGGGTCAAAAAAAGTCTCCAATTTTGGAAACTAGTAGTGATATTAATACTAATAATATTAGAAATAACAAGTAACTAGTATATTGGTCTATATATTGTAAGAATATTAAATGCACAATTAAGGATCCTGAAAGACAACCATCTCAAGATGACAGTCAGGTACTTCAGTCACTGTAACTTCTTTTAGTACATAATCTAAAGAGTCCAACTAAAAAATAATTGAACTATTTGTTCCATTCTAGAATTTGTAATTCTGCAAATTACAAATATAAAGTGTATTGTTTTTCTCTTTAAATTGATTATCTTGCACCACTTAAAATGTAGATAGTGCCCCAAATATTAACATAGGGATTACCTTTAGAACCAGTTTACAAGAACACTGGCCTTACATTTTACAGAATGCAAGGTATTCCACAGTCATCTTTCTCATTCTCATTAAAGAGGTGAGTGGCAGCAGAATGAATTGAGAAGCCAGACTTCAGTCTGGGTTGGAAGCCTAAGTCCACGGCACATCGCCTGACCCAGGTTACCTTTCTTGAAGCTCTGGCACCTCTGTTTCACAGTCTGCACAACAAAAGTAATAACACAGACCTTGAAGACTTTTGTGAGAGTAAAGTTACGTATGAAGTGCTGTTCTCAGTCTCTTGCGTGGTTGCTGCCTACGAAAGACCTGTCCATCAGCAGCCTCCCCACAATTACATACAACACAGCAGCAGAATCACCTCTGAGTGTAATTCTGAAGATTGTTACTAATATTGCTGGTGATAAAGGCAGTACCAGCGGCAAGAGGAGGTTTTATTTTTTATCACCACTATCAATGAAATTCTATTACATTTTATAATCTCCTTGGTTCCTCTCTACATTTAGCTTCTTCCAATTACACAGAATCGCCATCTTTTTGCCATAACACAAGTATTAATGAGGGGGAGGTGGAAAGGAAAGTAAATGAATGCATCTCTTTGTATTAACAAAAGTACACACTCCTAAAGGAAAATCCAGCTACAAGTTAAACCAAACATTTTCAGCAAATCAGCATATTTTGAAGCTGTAGCATTTGATGATACCTCAAAAATTAGCCCTTTAACTTTTTAATCATATTACTAAATGACTTCCAACAAACATGATAATCATAACCTTTGCCTTCAAAGACATGGTAAAAGTTAAAAATGAAGTGGCTGTAAGAAATATCTTTATGTAATTTATTCAGTTTTAAATCGGTGAAAACATACAGCTCCCTTTCCAAAACTGAGAGAAAATTATTTAACCTGTTTCAATTTTTTCATGGGAAAAAAAACAGTTCCTATTAACGTAAAATAAGTTAACATGATAAGCACTTGAAACAGAGCCAGACACATAATAAATACAATCTGTGTTTCTATTTTATCATCTCCCTTATAAAATTCTTTATAATATTCATACTTTGTGCTATGCTTATTTTTTTAAAGCAGCATCAAAATCTTTTAGAAAGAGAAAGAAAAAACAGTATGTAGCCTTTACAGTGATTAAATGTTCATTTTTCTTTGGGTGTAGGGAAAAACCATCCTAAGGGAAAAGAGAGAAGACATAGGATATGAAGTAGCTGTCTTTACAGAGCAAAGGGAGCATGTTCGTATGGGAAGGAGATGTGGGCAATTTGATGTAGAAAAAAAAAAAAAAAACACCCATGGCTCCCAAAGATAAATGACAGTTTCAGGACCAAACAGCAGAGAAACTAAAGAAGATTTCTTGTTATATTTATGCATTAGTTATCTACTGTTGCAAGACAATAATACCACAAATTTAGTGCTTTTAACAAGACACATCTCTCTCAATTTCAGTGGGTCAGGAGTCCAGGAACCACTTGGCTGGCTCTCCTGTTTCAGGGTTTCACAGAGTTTCCACACAGGTGTCAGCCAAGGCTGCAGTCTTATCTGAGGCTCAAATGGGAAGTGATCCACTCATGTGCTTGCTGGCAGCATTCAATTCTTCGTGCTGCCAGACTCAGGGGCGTAATTTCCCACTGGCAGTTTGCTGGAGGTGACTTCCCCCGGTCACTGGCTTTCTCCATATGGCAGCTCACAGTATAGCATCTGCTTCTTCAAAGTCAGCAAGGGAGAGAATCTGAGAGTCCGTCCTTAAATGGGTGGTATAATCTTATGTAATATAATCACTCACTCACTCGTAATCACATCTGACCTGTCACCCTTGCCGCGCTCTTATTAGTTAGAAGTCATGGGCTCCCACCATGTTCAAAGGGAAGAGTCTGCACTAGGACACAAATACCAGGAGGCAGGAATCCTGGGCGCCACCACAGAGCCTGCCTGCCTTAAGTTACTAATAGTCTTTCTTCTTTCCAATAATTCTAATTACTTAACAATCATATTGCTCTTTCTTTTTGGCCACCAGGAGTTCCAAAGCTGAAATTTTGACTTCTCTTTCATAACTGTGTAAGGCCAAAAAGTCTCTGTATTGGGAGCATAAATATTATCTCCCTTATACTGACCTTCCCTAAGAATAGATGTTTACTGTTGCCATTAATTTAAACTCCTTTCATTAATTTTTTTAATATGTTCCTATAATTTCTGCAAATCCTCTGTAGAATGAGACATGGAATCAACAGTTATACCATAAGGATATTGTTAAAAAGAGTAACTCAGCTCTGAAAAGTGGTGAAGTCACAAGGCTACATCAGCTTCTCTAGCTTCCTTCGCTGGTACTGCAGACATCCCACAGGTGAAGACACGGTTTAGCTCTCACTTTGATGACACTACTGATACCCCTAACTGGAGGGTAAGTCATTCAACTCAGTTGCTATGCTTTGTGCAACTCTCACTTAACTAACAGAAATTCCTTTCCCATTTGACTTGTGCAAACTCTCTCCTAAAATCTACACTAAGAAAAATAACACAAGAAGGATAATCATATCAGGGGTTAGAATTAGTAGGAAAAGTGTTTGAATTTATAATACCCATTCTATAAATACATGCACAATTTAAAGCAGTGGAGGAGAAATGACATTGTTTTAGAAAAGCATGACTTTCAATTGACTTCCATGATATATGACATTTTAGAAGAATTTAACTTAATTTTGATTAATATTAGTACACGATTTTTAAAAGCACTTTTGTGTTAACTTTCTCAAGTATATTTTTATCTCATGTTTTCCATGTTTTTATTTGAAATGATAAGACTAAGATATAAGAATAATTAATACCTTTGACGTCAACTATTCTTTACGTCAGCTCCATTCAGCAGTTTTTGTTTCTTGATGAATAATAATTCCATGCAATGATAAGATTAGAAATCTTAAATCTTCTTTCATCTTGTATTTTTCTCATTTTCCACAAAAATAAGGGCACTGATGCTTTTCTGGTTATAACTACTCACTCATAGACTTAAATGATACTGTTCAGATTAAGTCATCACTGTATTTGATAATGGTGATCACAATCTTCTCTGAGGAGATTAAATTATTCAGTTATATGAGTTGTTTCACCTCACTGTACAGAGAGGCAGGTTAAAAGGATTTAAATCTTCTCCTTTTTGGTAAACTATAGTTTCTTAATCGTCAATAGCCACGCTCCTATTGCCGCAGCTTCCCCGTGTGATGTAACAAGCACCCTGAGTTTTAATAGGCTTAAGTCTGACCAACACTCAGTAAAAATCCATGGAATGTTCTTTAGAGTGTCCCTGTGATTTTTTAAGAGGTAAGAGTTATGTGCATGCTAAATCTAGATGTCTTTTAAAGAGGAAAACAGGACACTGCAAAGCTGCCTCAGATGGCCAGGGCAGTGTGGAGGGAAAGAAGGGTGGTCCACTATAAACTCAGACATGCCTGCTTTGGAAAGTTAATCTCGCTGCCTGCGCTTCACATGGGACTATTTGTCAGCAGATTGCTTTCTGTTCATTATAACTCTCATATTCAGGAAGAAGGAGAATTGGCCAAACCAGTAATATAAATGCATTGTATGCTCTACCCTCCCTCTTTATGATTAATTCTACCAGTGGTACAAATTTGCATGAATGAATGTCAGTGTGTTTTCTGCCCTGAACATTTCCTGCTGGCTTCAGTTCAGCCCTGCTGACATTTATTACAAATAATAGCTAAATATTCCTGATTTAATAGCGGCAGTGGCCCCACATCTGAAGGTGATGTCTGTAATAAAAACAGACAAGACGAGCTTATAACAAATACTAATCAGATTGTGTTTGCACACATAATGGATAAGCCTCACAGATACACTCACAAAATGTAATGGTTGTTTTTTTAAATGCAGCTGCTAGAAGTCACAGTTGAAGAACATATTGGTCTCTTTATTTCTTTTTCATTTCCCTTCTTCCTCCATCTCCTTAAAGTACCAAAGGCCTCCGTGCACAATCAAGATTGAATATAATCCCCTTTTTTATCTGGAAAAATGGGACACTAAGCACAGAAGACTGGCTATGTCCTTCTATTCATCTTTTGTTGCTCCTTCTAAACAAAGGGCATTGTCCCCTGATAAATTCCATTTTCTGCCTCTTATTCAAAGGTAGTTTACACACCATCTACGATGATTCTCACACAATGCAGTGACTGGCAAAGATACAAGTAACTTTCAAAGTTCTTTCAACCTGTTGACCCAGGTGTCCCTTCTGAAAGATATAAACTAGCCTTCCACACCTCTCACAATTGATAAAGGAGACTATAAAACCTGAGATTACAAAGAGAAGACGCACAGTGCCTACTAAAGGCAGCTTTAAAAAGCCTTTGGGAATAAAAGGTGCTTTTCTCTTTATTCTACCCAAACTTCACAAGCCTCCATATGAAAATTGAAGGAGGTCAAGTTAGCAGTGTCTTTTACTTAACATTTAAATGCTTAGGAATTTAACTCACTTGGCAGTAATTGTGAATAATTTTCTAAAAATAAACCTTTTTTCTATTTTTGCAGTATTTTTTTCCAGAGTGACTTTGCAGAAAATTGTAATGAAAGGTGATTACAGCCACCAGAATTTTTTTAAATATTCAATTGAAATATTTTACTTGATTGGCAAATATTCCTTTCAGTGCATAAACTGTGTGACACGTGGGAACCAAAGTCTTAATCACACATTGTAAGATCACCAAAAATATACTACTTGAAGCCTAAGCATCACGGACTCAGGAATAAGCTTGGGGTGGAACGTTTTTGTTGAAGGCTCAACATCATGTCGAGTCCTGTTCTACAGAGCCACCTTCAGATGTGCCCTGGCATAGCTTCTAACTCCCACCCTCCTCTGATTCCTCCAGCAGTCCAGTGGTCAAAAAGGCAGTGAACACGACCTTGGGCTCAAACTCTACACCTCTACCACTAATGCCTGAGTGTCCAATAATCGTTCCATGTGCATCAAGATGTGGAATGTAGATTCAACAAAATTCTTACTATTTTGATATTCAAAAAAAAAAAACTTTAAATTTCCACCTCACCATATTGGTTGGCACAGTCTCCCAACTGAAATGTTTGTTCACTGTGATCTTCAAAAGAACTAGAAAATTAGGCAAAATGTAATCACATTGGCCAGGAACAGGGACTGTCCTCATATTGCGATGGGGACACTTAAGCTCAGAAAGTTGCAGTGACTTGCCAAGTCACAGAGTGAATTAGGGCAGAATTTGTATTGTGGTCCCTGTCGTAAGTCCTGGGTCAGTGCTTCCTTCATTGCACTAGTCTCCACTCACCATTATCTTACTTGCTCTCTTCTAGTTAATGAGATCCAACCACATTGTTTCATCTGTCCTGAGATGCAAAGTTTGATCAGTGGGTTTTCTGGATTCTGAATTTATTAGACCCATTCAGCCAAATGTATGACCTATGCATTATTTTGCCTGTGAGCTAGTTGGCTGCGCATCACTTGATGGTGCCACTGATTTCTAACACATATATCCTTTTTCCATCTGGATGAGAAAGGTAGCTTACACCAACAAAGACTTCATAAACATTCCTTAGTTGCTAAGTGTGACCTTTTCAAGGCCAGCATTCCATTGTCAGGCATTAAGGCACGAAGTTACTGAACTTTGTGTCCTTTCTCCCTACAGCAGTATTTTTCTCCCATTTTTGTCACTAACAATTATGCTCTTTCTAGAAATCCAGTTCATATGCTTGACACATTGTGCTCAGATTCCTCTGTCTCCCACCATTTGCCTTCACATATATTCAGCTTCACCTTAATGTCCATTATGGTTATGGGTACATCCTACATAAATCTGTTTTAGCATCTGTGCCCTTGCTATGTCCTGGCTGGGAGAACCATTTCCCTATCCCATTTAGGTTCTATTCAGATACTGCCACTTCTTTGAGCCTTTTCCTAAATATTAGCCAGATGTGATTTCTTTCTACTTTGAGCACCTAATGCCCTTCCTGTCACTTCTATTTTCAGAGCCCTTATACACTGGCCTACCTGTGTTACAGTTACATGTGCTAGATGTTCTAAACCATGTATTTTATAACTCATCCTTACACTGCAGAGCACATAGCACAGGACCTCACCTTTCATCGGAAAAAAATTACAAATGTCTATATTATAGTTACTGTCTAAAAGTCATAGCCATTTATTTTAATCCTTAACAAAAAAGTCTCTTCTAGCATAAAAACAATACATCTTTGCAACATTATGTCAAAACTAAAATGAAGCATATGCTACTTCAGTGTTCTAAGAGCTATACAGAAACTAAAGAGAAAGCAAAATGAATTTTGTACTCTAGCATCCTGTATCAAGCAGAACTGTATGCCTGAGATCTGAAGTAGGAATTACAGGTAATCAAAAAATTTATCCACCTAGGGCAGGAGGGATGAGGGTGATTCGAGTAGCATAAAATCCAGTCTGAATCCAAAGGCCCAGGAACCAGGAGCCGACGTGCAAAGTCCAAGGTTAGGAGAGGGTGGACTAGGAAGCTGATCCACCCTCCCTCTGCCTTTTTATTCTGTTGGGGCCCTCAACATATTGGATGATGCTCCCCCACACTGGGGAGGGCCACCTGCTTTACTCAGTACTCAGATTCAAAGCGAATCTCTTTCAGAAATGCCCACAGGCACACCCAGGAATATTTTACCAGCTATCTGGGCAATCCTTAGTCCAGTCGAGCTGAGTATCTATAGCTAGGGTCAAAACTCTAGGAAAAATTCTGAAGTGTTGAGAATATTCCAACAAAGGAATTTAAAAAAAATCCACAGAGGTGATTTCTAAAGTCCAGCAAAGAAAACTAACCTGGAACAAGAGATCAAATTTTGAAAGGCAAATGGCAAAGAAAGAAACGAACACTGCCATTAGGCAAAGAGAAAAGTTGTATCAACAAGGGCCTAGATGAAAGTATTGGATGTGGCCTCTGGCTGGACTCTCAATGAGTATTTATGTCTCTTACTTGCTACATTGTGAGCAGTCAGCTCTAGAACAACCTATGCAGAGTCAGTTACTATCCTCACATTTAGTGAAGGAAACACTACTGATCTGGGCCTAAAAAAATATGAACATGATTTTTAAGAGGTAACCCACCTTACTAGGACAATCACCCAAAGTCCTGTTCTTGAACTTTATGTACATGTAAATCATCTTGGGATCTCATTAAATTGCAGATTCTGATTCAGTAGGTCAGGGATGGGCCTGAATTTCTGCATTTCTAACAAGCGCCCACACTGCATACTGGTTCCTAGGTCAAACTTTTGAGTAGAGAAGACCTACACAACAGCCAAACCAGTGCCCCAAATATAGAACAGGTATATTTTAAAATTGCAACCTAGTGCTTAAATTAAGTAATTACTATTTAAGTATAGGTACAAATGGTATAAAATTTGTTAATTATCTGTAAAAACATGTTATTTCAGATTGCAGAATAAATGTTGTTACATTCCTTTGCCAACATAGAACAAAAAATGTGAAGCACTTGTTTTCCATATTTATCTCTTGCCTCTGTCTGCTTATATTCTTTTTAATAGGTTCCAAATGAGAAATGTTCACTTCACAGATTTTAATTACCTGAAATCCTTTTTTCCTTATTGATTACCAAGAGCAAAGTAGCTTTTTGCGTTAACCTTTCAAAATGTCCAATTTAATTTATGAATACAATATTTTTTCAGCTCAGCGTGTATAGATGATGCATACCATTTCATACTGCTGTTATAAAAAGACCATTTTAATTACCCACGGAAATGTGCCTGGGATGGAGAATTGTGAGAGTTCATGAACAGAACCGCCCAACAATTTATTGGAAGAGCACCCGGCATCAACAAGGCAACTGTATCTGCGGTAGATAAAGCATTCTCTCAGCTACTGGGAAAATTTGTTTTGACATCACATTAGGATTAAATCAGTTATGCAATATTCCATAATGGCTGCCTTTATTTTGTATTTTCAAAAACAAAAGCCTGATTTTCTGGATTCCTGCTAACGGACTAAACATTGGCGTAAAGCCTGGAGACATATCAGTAGGAGGAAGGGGGCTGCCGGTGATGTCATCCTGAGGCATTTGAATCCAGGGCTTCCATTATTCCAAATGTGGTAGCTATTCTGGGAAGCTTCAAGGTCACAAAACCCACACTGCTTGATTGCAGTCACTTCTCTGATGCCTTCAGCAAGTGGTTGCTTCTTTTTTACATTTTCTGAGCTTTGAAATTCACACAGCAACTTTATCCCCCCTCAACCCAATCAGAAAGCTTTCATGCAAGCCATTCTGCAAAACACAAAATCAGGGGGAAAAGAAGCTAAATCAAACTCAAATAAAAAAGAAGTGATAGACGCTTCAACAGAGTCCACAGGGAATCAAACCTTCTTTTAAACAAAAATATTGACATAGCAATTTAAAATAAATACCAGCTTCATATGCCGAACACTTTATTATTGGCTCACAGGACTGCAAATGTAAGGAACCTATTCTTCTCTGAAACATTGCCAAAGGCAAACCTCTTAAAAAACCAAACATTGTGACATGTTCTTAAGTAGCTTGCCATCATGTCGATTGTCGCATTTGGTATAACATAACGCCTGCATGTTCATTAGGCCCACACATTGCAATTAAGGTACATATGTTTTGCTTCTCCAAATGTCTGAAAGCCAGGTGGAATGAGTCAATCGCTCTGATGACATTGAGCATTTCTACAACAATGCTGAATTCCAGCTCAGTATTTTGCATAGTATGCCTATTACATGGAAAACGGAATTGCCAATATGTCCTTTTGTGTAAAGCTGTAAAAGCTCAGAAGATCTTAGCAAATACTGGTATGTTGCTGCTAAGGTACATGAAGCAGATGTCTACAGTTATCCTGTTAAAAAGTTTCATTGTAAAAGACCCTTCAAATAAAGCACTGCTGCCAGTAATTGCACATTAATTGGCTTCATTCTTCTCTGAAGGTCTAGCAGAGTGCGGACAGCCCTCTGATTTGCTGCCTTCCAAAGCACAGTGCATGCTAAAAATATTGAGGGGTTCTTGTTCTTTCATTGCCTTTTAATCTCTAAGTGACGTGCCTGTAGAAATAAGTCCAGTGATTCTGTCCTAGCATTCAATATTTCTTCAAATTTTAAAAAAGCAAAATAAAAATGGGTTTTATTATGACTTGGGACTGGTAATACCTAAAGATAAGAGGCAGAAACAGAGGGAAGAGGTTGACTTAAAGTTAAAATGGCAAGCTTCAGTTCACTGGAACCTTGAAATTGTGAGCACTTGGGCATCTGACATGTTAGGTGTCAAGCAGCGAAACAAAATATGGTTTTTACAAATAAATCCCAGCAAGGCTACAGTTGTGTGACCTCCCCCAATCTACCTCTCCAGGTAGAGCAGTGCATAGCTCTCATTGAGATGTCAGGGAGAGCTCATTAGCTGAAAGCTACATCTGGGGTGAAAGGGCAATGGGAAGACAAACCAAGGATTGCTTCAAAATTGCTCTCACCGTGTGTCTACTAGAGAAGGGTTTGGGAAGATTGCTTAAAGTGCAAAAGCTCTTTCTGATTTTCTGACAGTTAAAGTACCCTAAAGTGGAATGCAAGAAAAAGGAAGAAAATAATTGCTGGGGAGTGTTGATGGTTATGAGATGGCTAGTCTTTGCTGTAAAAACCCATGCAACTTGGTGAAGTTTTTCTTAAAACTGCAAATATTAGAGAACCATGACGTATAAAATCTTCCATGTTTAACCACTCAGTATTCCCCCCTTACCCAGTCTCCCAAACACAGCTCAGCAGCATCTTCTACTGTTTCTTTTTTCACTGTTTCATGAAAAGGTTTACAGAGACCTGGTCATTGGTGATTTCCTCTAGATAGAAGAAAGGGCAGGAACAGAGATTGAGAGAGAAGTGTGAATATCTGGGGATCTTATGACTTACCTCCCAGGAGAGTGGAGTTGAAAGAGCACTGGAAAAGGAGTCCGGATCCTTCAGTCAATAACAAGTATGCATCCTGAACAACTCACTTAGTATTTCTTTGATTGTGTTTCTGTACATGTAAAATGAAGAGACAGGTCTACATCTGGTTTTGAATCCCTGTGGTGCTACATGATTCCCACTACTGGATTTCCTTCAACGTTCTTAAACACCGTAATTCTCATCTTTCCTCTGTAGTGGTTCATTATTGACAAGAGGAGACTTAATTACATACATCTCCTCGGGTACCCTTTATTCAGAAATTTTTATCTATATGCTTATGAATAATATTCAATGAAAAATAACTCTGGAGTTTCAATAAATCTAGAAAATGAAAAGGAAATGAATAGGGTACTAGTAACTGTTGAAAGCATCTCAGATTTCAGAATAAGATCCCATAACGTGTCTTCAAAGACAAAGGAAGACTTGAAAGAGCTGAGAACATCAAAGTGATTCAATTAAGATTCCAGAGGAATTCATATCAGAACCACAATTACTGTAAACCTTTTAATATTCATCTCAAGTAAAAGAATACATAGAGATTCAAAAAACAAATACTGAGAGCCTATTGGGTAGAAAGCACCATCCAAGATGCTAAAAAAAAAAAAAAATTAAACACAATATGGATCCTGTCATCAGGAGAAAACTGCTTTGTAAAAAATAGCAAAACACAAAAAGCAAACCAAAAACAAACCCCAAAAACAAAAAACAAAATCTCCAGCCCTTGAGTTGCTTGCACAGCATGCATACCTTGAGGCAATTAGTGAGAGATTACTGCAATGCAGGCAAAATAAACTCAGTTGATCAAATCAGCTTGCTAAAAGGACTAAATCAGATAGTCTGAGTGGAAAACCATCAACCCAGTCCAGACTAAAATCAGACAATTTGGTCAGGGTGTGAAAGCAAACCATTGTTCCCTTAATTTAACAGACATTTCACTTTGAACCAGGTGTTTGGCTGACACTAAGCTTCTTCTAGAAAGTGGGATCTGGCTTATTTCATTGTATTGGTTCTAAAATAATAAGAGCAAGACAAGGCAGATGGGGAAACAAAAGTAAAACCAAATGACCAAAATGATCATAGAAATCACATAAAATATAAAGTTAAAGAAAGGAGAGGAAAGGAAAGTAAGAGGATTGAATTAGATGATTTCTAAATGCCCTTTTCAGTTCTTAAAAAGAAAAAAAGTCCCTTGATCATATATCAAAGATTAGAAATTAGAGAAAATGAGTTCAGATCATCCAAACACCGCAAATAACTTCAGGATGATATATAAAATAATGTATTTCCAAGTACATTTATCCAAAGTTCTATTTAAATTATTTCCATTCAAAAATTGTAAGGACTTAACTGCCAAATTCAGTGCCAAGTCTGAAGATGAATGAGACACATTTAATAGTTACATGAAGAACATATGCTTACTTTGACAAACTGACATTTCCTTCTTGTGATCACTTAGGTTACTGCACGAAAAATACTCCAAACATAATGGTACTTTTCAGTCAGTAACATAATTGTATCATATTTTAATACTTTCTTGAAAAATATATGAAATTATATCAGATACATATACTTCACCTACATGGGGGGCAGGGAAGAACTACTCTGAGAAATACAAATTGAAGTAGACCATGTTTGTAACTGAGCAGGACTCTTATTATCATCATTAGTGACCATCTGATATCTGTAATGGTGTTTGTAACTGCTTAACTATAATGGTTTAAAGGGTTTTTCTCATGCTTGCTGAGCAGGTTTGGGCTGGAAAGGGGGTAGGCTTGGGTGGTCTGCCCAACCCGCATGTGGCGCTGCATGCAGGGATCATGCTTTTGCCTGTAGTTCCCTGCTCCTGACCCCAATGTCCTCCACTTGACCCCTTGTGGTTTCCTTGTATCCTGTTGTTCCAGATGCAAGCCTCAGCCTACAGCAGGAGGTCTCAGGCCTCAGCCTGCTTAAAAGGCTAAAAGCATTTATCAATCTGACTTTAAACTGCACAAGTCTTTCTCTAGAGCTCTTTTCCATGGAGCCCCTTTCTATGCATCCTTTGTTCTAGGTACAAGACTATTAAGAGAGTCCCAAAGCCAGAGGTGAACTTCACACCCAGCAGAGGGAAGGGTTCCTCTGCATCTGCAAAAACAAGAATAGCTTTTGTTACCCTGTATGTGATCTCTATGGAAACTAGCTCCACCCCTTGAGGTCTTGAACTTTTACTATAAAATCCCCTGCTTTCTCTCCCCAGCAGACTCACAGTCTTAGGGGCAGTAGCCTACTGTGACCTCCTCTGCCTGGCAGAGAAATAAAGCTTCTTTTTCTACTTCATCCAAAACCCTGTCCTTGAGTCTCAATTCAGTAAGCAGGGTATGGAGGCTATGTTTTGGCAACATGCTTGCATCATAATTAAGATTCCATGTTTAAAGTTGAATTATCTCTAAATATCTCTAGATATTCTCTCTTACTTCTCACCATTATATTTCTTTTAACTTAGACAGCGTCACTCAATTCTAGAAGTTTCTATATTAATTCAGAAAGATTGCAGATGAAATGCTTCATTTCCTGGATGCCAAAGTAGTACCTTCTATGGGCTTATCATGAGGCAACACCAGACTAGTGGGTAAAAATGCAACATTGTTTTAAATTAAACTAAAACCTGCTTTAGGTTAATTACATTAATTGATGTTCACTTGAGTTTTTTATGGCAAAATATCACTTGTGTACATTTTGTATACATTTACCATGTTGCACTCATCACACCATGCAGAAATATTCTGAGTAACATAAAAATCCCAGAACCTTTAGAAGAAATTGTTATGAAAGATATTCAGATCTAAATACACTAAAAAGAATGTTCTATTATCTTACATATAAAATCTTATCATTGCCTTATTGCAAAGACTATACATAACATACTAGGCATTCCCAATCATAAAATTTTAGAACTGAAATATATCTTAGAGACTGTGTAGTCCAGGATAGCAAAGACACAACACACACATGCTGCCATTCATCTTTTCTAAACCCAAGGCAGACAGCACCAATCAATTTCAGGTTTCTTTTTTGCTGAGCCTAGGTATGGTCTCCAGTGCTTATCCACACAGCATTCTAGGCTGGCCTTAGCCCACAGATCACAGCTGGCCCAGAAGATGAACTGTATTTGCTAACTCTAGTCCAGTCCAGCATCTTCAATATACAAACAAAGAAACTGAAGAAATTCCCCATTTTGCTGTTCTGTTAGTTTTGCAGTAGAGCTAAGATCAAAACAGATTTTGAGCTTTTAAAGCTATATCTTGTAGTCTTGGAGAACTTTTTTAATAGTAAGAGTCAGGAGGTTTGAAATTAGAATATTTTTAATTTTAAAATCTCATTGCCTTATTTTCATTGCATTGTGGCTGCTGATTTTCATATACATAATGTGCTGTTATTTTTTCTGCTACCTCTCCCCATAAGCCAAAAACACTTCTTAAGAAAAAAAAATTAGTCCTCATCTTAAAAAATATATATTCTTGAAGGAGTTACAGTTTTGTGACAAACAAACTTCAGGAATTCATGGGGCCAGTTAGTCCTGGAGATTTTTTCTCCTGGAAGTAGTTCCTCCTATGTAGCACATCTCAGGTTTGCTTTACTGCTGACCCCCCAAAATTCTGGGGTTGTCCAACTCTACATGAGCATCTCCTAATTGGTTACTTTGATGTCTTACAAAGTCTATCATCCCTCTTTAAACTATATGAACCACTTCCTCATCATTTAGACAGAACTAGAATTCCCTTCCAAGGATTTTATTTAGTTTGGTGCTGAACAGCTGACATTTGGGTTCTGGCCCCCATTCTCTTCCCCACACAGACATCCTTCTCTCTCTTCCCATCATGACCCAAACATGACACAAATCCAGCCCTTAGAACTTTTTAACAAATTAGAAGTGCTTGTTTCCCTTACTATCCAGTTTTAGCCATTTAATAAATACTTACTCAGCACCTACGATGTGACAGGTGCTGTTCTAGGTGCTAGGGCTCAGCAGCACACAGAGCAGAAAGCCTGACTCGGCGAGTTTACATTCTCATTTAAATTTTAACCAATAAATACACAGCATGCTAGTTGTTGATTACAGCTGAGGAACAAAGCAAAGGTAGGAGGCTTGGGAGTGGTGGGGGAGGCTCTTCTACACAGGCTAGTCAAGAAAGAGTCTATTGAAAACCCGATATCTGATCAGAGAACTCAAGACAGTAAAAACAAAACAAAACAAAAACAAAAATCAAGACAAAACAACACCAAAAAAAAAAAAAACAATCTGTTTATCTACACGGGAAAAGAGCTTTTAGGCAAAGCAGTGCTTGGTTAGAGAGAGTATTTCAAGCCCCACAAATGAAAGACACAATAGGAAATTGCACTCCAAACTTTTAAGGTCAAGGCAATGAGGGGGGACTAAGGAGGAACCTCTAGCAATGTATAAGAACAAGGTAAGATGGCATCTGAGATTTCACCTAAAGAACGTGTTTCAGGAATAATGAAATGGTTAACTGCATACAATGACGCAGAGAGGCTGGGTAAGACAAGGAGAACTGATCATTCCATTTAGCCACATAAAAGTATCCTTTATGAGAGCGACATCATGGTCATCAGGTGGGCTCAAAGACAAATGGGGACAAAGGACATACAGTATGTATAGAACAGCCCTTTCTAGGAGTTTTTCTCTGAAGAAGAGCAAATAAATTGAGTAAAGGGAATTTTCAGAGTTTTGCTATTATTATTTGCTTTTAAGATAGGAGAAAGCTTATGTGTTTGTTCAACGAAATTATCTGTTAAAAAGCAAAAAATGATGAAGCAAGAGAGAAAAGAAGACTTGCTAGAGCAGTGTCCTTGATTAGGACACAGAGAGTAGGGTCTTAAGAGTAAATGGCGGGGGTGTGGTAAGGGAGAGGAGAAATGGAGGGTGTTGCCATAGCTAGAAATACATTTCATCCATTGTGAAGAATGAAAGGTAGAATTTATGTGTATAGATGCAGGGGATTAAATAATGTGAGGCTAGGAAGATAGGGAAATTCTCTTCTGATTACGTCTATGAAATAATACTTCTGTGAAATAAGAAACAAAGTTACAGCTTAAAATGAGAAGTAAGGAAGAAGTGTTGAAGGTTTGAGGAGAAAGGAGACTCTTTCTCCTCTATCTAGTAAACAATCTGAACCAACCACCCCTTGCCCACAATAATGGAAAAGTGTAGGGAACGCTCCACTCTTTGCTGATTATTCACATCACTGCCCCCTTACATAATCAAGAGTTGATTGTACGTTCCAGAAAGATGGGCAAAGGGTTGGCTTATTATTTTCACCTTGAAGATAATTGTCAAAAATCACTTAGCTCACAAATACGTTATATACTCTCTCCCTCCCAATCCCCAGTCATTTCCTAATTATAATCACATCATTTCAGTGTTCTCTCTGACTTCACTCAGGACATATGCCATGTTTCTAAAACAAAGTTCCTCACAAATGCATTCACTTGGGAATCAAAACAGTAAAATTATTCACTGTCTTTTAGTCTTTCCAAGTAATTTTCTGTAAACCTCATCTTTATCTCTTTGGTCCCTTAATCTTTACTTATTTTAACTTGCAGTCTGATTACTATGCCATTGTACTTTAAAGACTGGAGATACATTAGAAAATGTAAATGATAGCATAACATAAAATCTGCTATAGTGAAATGAGTAACTGCTTCTTTCATGGTATCATATTGAGACATAAATGTAAAGCAGTTCACATCCATGATTGTTTTTAACATGCAGGCTAAGCATGCTTCTGTTTACATGGGAAAGAGGAGTGAAAGAACAAGGAGGATCGAGGGAGCTGTACTGGGATGCTTCTGGAACCTCTAAACGTACCTTTTCCAACAGGTGAAATATTTGACCTGGGACAGAAATCTGTTGTATTAGCAAGTCACACTTTGCTTAGGGCAAGACAGTCTTCTCACAGGGAAGAACAAAACAATAATTCTGCTGACTTCAGCTGCAGACTGAAAGCTAGGGCTGGAAGATCTTAGAGAATCACAGGGCTCTCTCTCCCTAACCTTTCTTAGAGAGAGTCTCACATATCTTTGATTTATTTGACATTCATTACTGTGAATGACTCAACCTGATTGCCTAAAATCTAGCTATTACTCAAAGGGTGGAAGAAGGCATTCAGAGGATGGCAGAGCGGAAAGCAGAGGGCATCACAGGGCAGAGTTGTAGAGGGTGTAATCTCTGGTGGCAGGATTTGAGGAAACACAGAAGTACAAAGAGAAGAATTCAATGCAATTAGAAACAAAGAAAAGGGATAAAGGAAGCTACAAGAATGAAAAATGATAAAAGTAAAAAAAGGAAGATGGTATTGCAATAACAGGAAAAAAAAGCTAAGATCATCCCCTCATATTAAATGATAAAATACCTAATTATTAGATAACTAAATGCCCCAAAACTTGGAAAAAATAATAGATTTGTAGTATCTCTATAGGGCATCACATTTTAAACATAAACAGATTATTTTAAAAATCACCAAAAAAGAATAACCATAAAGAAAGTGAAAAATTTTAATATCAGAAAATAGCATAAAATAAAAGGGCAAATAGTTTCTTTTCTGTATCCTTCTCCCCTTCCCTTCCTTGCCTGCATGATTCAGTCCAAAACTAACAGGTAGGGCCAAGCCAGGCAGGTGGGAGAATGGGAAGTAGGTGCTCTGCTGAGCCAGTGAGAAGCTAGAGCATTTGTGGGCGAGAAGGGCCTTCTCTAGGAAGTAGGAGGGGAAGAAGAGCAAGGCTCTGAGGTCAAAGGGGAAGAGGAGGTGGTGTCTACGCGAGGGAGCAGCCTGGCGCACGGTGGTGAAGGCTGAGTAGAGTTAGGAAGACACCCAGAGGGGTGGGAGAAGAAGGTGGTGAGGCGGGAGGCTGGTTACAAAGAATTGATCAAATAAGTAAATACAGAGAGGATAAAGGGAGCCAGGTTTCTCACTGTGAACAAAGGGCTAACAAATACAGAGAAAAGGACAAGTGGAATGAAGCCTTTGATGTGGGATTGGAATTAAATACATCAGTGTGAACCTATTGATTTCATACTATACAGATACTTGTAAAAACAAATGTAGATGTAATTGTGTGTGCCCGTGTATGTATGTTACCTACCTCTCTGTCTACTAAGGACTTCTGAGAGCAGCAACACTGCCAACACCCATGTGTACCCAAGCAGCCAGCTCTTGTTTTCTGAAGTGAGTAGAAGATGCAAGCTAAGATATTTATTGTGACCATTTAGGATATTAAAATGACAGACAGTTTTTTTGCTTGTTCCTCTATTTCAAATATTCTTAGAAGCCTCTAATATTTTTATAATGATAACAAATAGCTCAAGGAAATATTTAAGAGAAAAGAGAGGGAGATGAAGGTTCTGCAGCCAGTCTATGGATGGTGTCCCTAGCCCTCCCTAGTGCTACAGATAGAAAGCCAAAAAGAAGTCATATTTTCTAGCTTGCTCTGGAGACAGGTATGGCCATACGTCAGAGTTCAGGCTGTAAGAAATAGGCAGAAGTCCTTGGAGATTTTCAACATGAATTCAAAGCCTATTAGGGACTGGCCTACTTAGTTCTTTTGTTCTCTTCTTCCTGCCGAGAAGACATACCCTCTCCCAGGAGGTTCAGCAGCCATCTTGTGACCCTGAGTCAATAAGCATGAGGACAAAGGCCTACACACTTCAGAGAACAGAGTGGGAAGATGGAAAGCAACCAGGCCGCTGATGACCTTGAGCTTCTCTACCAGCTCTAGACTCCTATGAATTTGTTGCTCTATAAAACCAATAAGCCTTATGTGTTTAAATTTCTATTTATAGAAGAATGCATTCTTAACTGATACATGTATTTAAGTAAAGAGTGAAGGAGAGTAACAGAAAGAGAAAGGTGCTTACACTGTGTACAAATAGAAGGCATGGGCCAAGATACACATGACCTTCATGGCTAGGCTCAGCATTACAATAGTGATGTTGTCATTCCAGGATTGCAAACATGCCATGTGCCTACAAACAAAAAGGGAAGTGTTTTCCAAAAACCACTTCTTCCTTTGAGTGAGAATCACCTGGCCTCCTAAAATGTGGCATTTAATTCAGTTACACATGTGGTTCACTTCTTACAAATGCGAATAAATTTTCTGATGTCTATTAAATGTAACTCTTTATTCCAAATTTTGCACTATTCCTGAGACTATGAAGTACACTGGCAAATATTATGGATCTAGCCTTGCTCATTGCTTCTTGCATCTTCCTGGTTTTAACTTCAAGAATAGGGCACTTGAGATCAGGACAGGGCTGCGGAATATGGCACCTGTATCCTTAGGTGGCAGTAAAGCAAATACATAAATAAACTGTCATCTTTTGATGGAGAATAACCCAAAGTGACCTCTTGTGAGAAAAATTTCATTCAAGTCTTACACTTATTAAGTATTAGCTAAAAAAAAAAAGCTGTAAGAGAAGATATTTGCAATACAGATATTTGACAAAGGGTTAGTATCTGGAACATATAATAAACCTCTACAAATCACTAAGGAAAAATCCCCAGAAAAACCCATTAAAAAGGTAGGCAAAAAAATGAATCCATAACCAAAGTACCTAAATGAAAAATATTTAAAATTATGAAAATATTTCATTGGGGAAGTGCGAATTAAAAATTACAGTCAAGTATCACTGCATACTCACTGGAATGACGAAAATTAAAAAGATGGAAAATTCTCCAGGTTCTCCTGGAGAAACTAAAACTCTAATACACTGTTAGTATGAGTATAAATTGTGTAACCACTGTGGAAAACTATGTCTTTCAAAGCTAAACATACACAAACCTGTAACTCAGCAATTTGGCTCTTAGAAATGCATATAAATGTTCATGAAAAGACCAAGTTTTACGTCATATCACAGCAATTTGTAATAGTCAAAATCTGTAAACTGCCTGAATGACCATCAAGAGCGAAATGCATAAACACAATCTAGTGTATTCACACAATGAACACGATACAACAAGGAGAATGAACAATCTACAACTATACACAGAAAATACGGCTGACTCTCCCAAACACAGTGTTGAGTGAAAAAAGCCAGACACAGAAGAGTACTACTCTGTGGTTCTGTGTCTAAAAAGTTCGGAAACGGGTGGAACTCTTCTGTGCTGTCAGGAGCGTGCTTACTCTTCGTGGAAGGAAGAAGAGACTGGAAAGCTGCAGGGTGGGGAGTGGGGGTGCTGCTAACGTTCTATTTCTTGACAGATTATAAGTTGTCATCAGCGAAAATTTACCATCTCTACACTTACGTTCAATTGTTTCTATGGACAGTAGATTTCAATAAATAGATACAAAAGTAAAAAATGCATATAAACTTTGCATGCTTCTTTGTAATTTATCCATGTTTACTATTCTTAAATTTCGGGCTTTTTTTCCCCTCTGGGTAGTCAAGAAAAAGTTGACATTATAGAGAGGACAGGTTTATATATCAGCTTCTGTATCACTCTGAAACAACTACATGTTCCCTAAGATATCTTTTCTCCAGCCTGAAGAACATGAAAAGAAGTTCACATACCTTGCCATGAGGTCAAGAGTCATGTGGCAGAGCCCACGTTCTATTCTCTTCAGCCTTATTTTCAGATACACTTACAGTTAATATTCTATCCACATCAAATATTTGCTATTTGCTATATATGTCCCATTGTCTCATTCCAAATCTTTACTTATCTCCATCATCTGGAGACTGACATAGTGAATACTCAATCATATTTATTAAAATAATAAAAAAATTGGCATTCAAGTTAATTTTCAGCATTGACAGCTACTCTGTGTAATGATCTCTCACTCATCAAAGAAGTTTCTGGTGGCCACTCCCTTTGGGGATCTGGCATACCACAAACTCCAGGCATTTTTCTGCAACAATCAGAAAGTATGAACCATGCCCTATGGGATCATGTGCTCAAATGTCAGCAGTTAGTGTGACACTTCAATAAACTAAGACAAACGTAGTTTAGTGTGTTACTCCCAGCCATTAGCCACACATTCTGCACACCCTCAACCTTCACTCTCCCACCACACACCCCCCAAATGTACTGATGTTACGTTAAAACAAAAAAGTGACTCAGCAGCTATGAAATGACAAAACAGCCTACTTTTAAAGTGTTCACTTCGAGGGGTCAGATGAATCTGAGACTACTTACTGATTCTGCCTTTCTACACCCAGAATATAAGTTCTTTGAGCTCAGCAATTTTTATCTTCTGATTTCACTGCTGTTTCCAGCACCTAGGCTAGGTTATGGCACATGACTGGCACTTAATGATTATTTGTTGAGTAAATACATCAGATTGGCAGCATCAAAACTGACAGTCATGCTTCTCTTCCATGCACAGAGCACCTGACATCCCCAGACCAGTGATACTGAAGTTGCTATGCAATTCTAACTCCTTATGAAGAGAGAACATGTGAAAAAATATACATAGCTCTGTGTCACCAACAAAATCAAATGCAAATAATAATCACAAACTTCTATACTGTACAACTTCCAGATTTAAAAAATGAAGAACTATGCAATAAATTATACAATCCAGTTTTCAGAATAACGATTCCAAATTTACTAAAACTAAAAACAACAAGGATTACATTTTTCTTCACCAGAAGCCTTCTCACTTGGAGAGAATAACAAAGTGAAACTAATTAAAATAGTTATCTAATATAATTTAGCACATACAGAGAGGTGACAAGAGCGTTGGGCTTGGAGTCAGATGGGACTGAATTTTAATCCAGCTCTAGCACTTATGCACTTATTAATAGTATGAATGACCATGGAAAAGTTTCACATGCAAAAAGAAGATAATTATATACTTCATGTGGTTTTTATGAAGAGTAAAAGAGACAATGCATTAAAATTTTAGTACATAGGCTGGCACAGATCAAGTTCGTAATAGATGTTAGATCTTGTTATTTGAGTGTCTTCTTGATAAATATTATGTTGGAGTTTTGACTGGTTTTAATTTTTTAATATTTTTAGAAAAAATTCAGCAACATTCATACTTCGAGGGGTTTCTGAATCTGCTGATATAAAAAAAAATCAGAAGCTTATTTCACTCATGGGGTCAAAGTTGCATATGAGATCATCATCTAATCTTCCTCTATTATGGAGAGCAAAATTATTCTCCCAAAGTGATCCACCTTTAATCCAGTCACAAAGAGTTGCCATTTCCAATTTTAATTGACAAATCTAATTACTGTGATGAGTTTATTTATAGTCACTACTCAATATCTATTGATAGTTTCTTGACCTTGAAGAATATCATCCAATTAACATGGCAATATGTGTTAATGGATTTTTAAATTACTTCACACTGGATAAAAGGTAAAAGGAAAAAAGGAAATTCATTTCCAGAAAGATGAATGACAATTTTTGAAAACAAGTCTTATGTATGGTACTGAATATGGAACACTAAGGGTTTCCTTTGCATTCATTTGGTATTATGGTATCTGGGGGAATTTATTTTATTGATCAATGGTACATGTTATGGGAATTCTTTCAGGGACTCAGTCCCTAAACTTAGGGAACCAAGTATCTGGTCAACACAAAGCGGAGTCTTTTTATTTTTAAAATTTGTTAAATTTTACTTCTTTCTTTCAGAATGTAAAAAGTTGATAGGTGACTGATTAATAAAAATCTCCAACTCCCTGAAACAATGGGAGACAAGGAATCTTTCTCAGAAAATTGAAGGGGAATAACTGTAGGCTTGCCAGTGACCCCTGGAGAAGGAGCAGCCACCATTCAGGTGCTACTTTCCCCACTGCCTCGTCATGCTCCCTTCTCATTCTCCATATTTATTTTACCCTGAATTTAAGGCCTACTTCTCAACACGGAGTTGGAATCATAGAGTATCATAGCTGGAAGGAACCCTAGAAGTTATTTACCCCATCTACCATTTAGAGAAAACATGGCGAGAAATTGAGAGTTGAAGTGGCATGTCCTTGGTCAAAGTGATGAATACTTTTGCTTCCTTCTCAGCCTCCTTCTATTATACCATTTTCCTCTCCAAAGCAGGGATCTTGCATTAGGATGTGACATGGACTGGATCTGTTCCTCACCCAAACTCATATGTTGAAGTCCTAACCCCCAGTACCTTAGGATATGAGTGCACTGGGAGACAGAACCTTTAAGAGGTAATTAGGATTAAATGAGGCTATAAGTTTGGGGCTCTAATCAAATATGAGTGCTGTCCATGTAGGAAGAGGAAGGACACCAGGAATGAACGCCTACAGAGGAAATACCAAGTGAGGACGCAGCAAAACGACAGCCAAGGAGAAAGGATTCAGCAGAAGCCAAACCGGCCAACACCTTAATCTTGGACTCGAACCCCCAGAACTATGAGAAAATCAGTTTTTGTCGTTAAAACCACCCCATCTGTGGCATTTTGTTATGACAGCCCCGGCAGACTAACACAGGGAGTTCGTGTTCTACTACCTTCTACCACCTGGCACACTAACGGGCACAGAGTAGGTGTTCAACTTACAAAGAAAGGAAAGGATGAATGAAGCAAGGAAGAAAAGAGAGAGGAAGGAAACAATGAAGGGAGACTTTGCAGGAGAAAAGTAGTGTCTTCAGGACCGAAACCCAAAATGCCCAGGCCCTTCCCACTGCAGCGAATGCTGTGACCCTTCTCAGTTCTAAAGCCTGGTAGGCGCTTGGTTTTCTGTGTGCCTTGCAGATCACTTTTAGCCTTTCATGTTTATTTATCACTATGCACCTGGAGGACAGCAATTTTATCCCTCATGGGTCCCAAATCTACATTTTTGAAATCAGTAGTTATATCTGAAGAGAGAAAAATAGACTTAACACCTGTGAAATTCCTATTTTCCTTCAAGCAGTTTATTAAGAAATACTTCACGTATTGAGCAGAAGTAGGTTAGCCAGGCTACATCTTAAGAATCTGCACAGTTACCACAAACTATTTTGCCCTGATATCTAATCTGTTAAAGATAGGGCTGGGGAAGAGTGAGAGGAGATTTAAATATTTGCTCGTCGTTTGGAAGGGATATTTTCTTTCAAGACAGATACCTAAGAAAGGAAATTGTGCATCTAGAGTTTAGGAAGTACTCATTTTCCTGGCATAAGATAAATTAGAATGGACTATTGCATTGAGAACTATCTCTAGTACACTGAAGTGTAGCAAACTGATGCTCAGGGAGGCTCACTGTACATGAAGATGTTTCAGTCAAATGCACTCAAGCACAGTTTTGAAACTGTTCTTCAGTATTCTGAAAGAATCCAGGTAAATAACCTATTTAAAATCATAGCCTTTAATATTTTGTTTTTTCCACCTGCAACAAGGGCTGGGGGAGGCTTCACTAGTGGAGACAAGATGACAACAGAAGACCTTGCCAGATAAGTAGGAAATCCATCCAGACCTTGACTGGCTGGCAACTGCATGGACACACAGTCACCTTTCAATTCTATCTGTAAGGTATCCATGGTTCATGGCTTACAGATTCTGTGACCCTCTGGATTCCGTAAGTGTCTGCCAGAAGGAAAATAATATCTTTAATGTGACCTGAATCTTTTGATACAATTACGGCCTAGTAATTCATTTACTTTGGCAGTTGTATCAACATTACGTGTCATCTGTCATCCAAAGCCACTGAACAATCCA
This sequence comes from Vicugna pacos, assembly GCF_048564905.1. Taxonomy (NCBI): domain Eukaryota; kingdom Metazoa; phylum Chordata; class Mammalia; order Artiodactyla; family Camelidae; genus Vicugna; species Vicugna pacos. The sequence continues at coordinate 50,223,656 of NC_132989.1, forward strand.
GAGGAAAAAATCGTGTGTCTACACGTGCATGTGTATCTATGAATGTGTGCATGCATACTTGTATGTTTGTGTGCGCATATGCATGTAACTGAGTATATATGTGTGCGTGTATGTCTGTCAGTCTTAGAAACAAGGGGCCATGAGAAAGAGAAAACATGGTTGGTCCTTCCATTAAAACATTCTCAGGTGTGTTTATGCAATCCAGTCATTCCAACCTGAGAAGCCCCCAAAACCATCACAAGTCACCCTAGTGAAGATCTGGGTAACATTTGCTTTGCTATTGAATCTACTTTCTATACAAATTACAGTTTTATTTTTATCCATTTAAACTTTCTATCTCCTTTAACATACTCTGACCCACCTACAAAAATCCTATCCACTCTCCAAGACCTAAATAATTTCCTTCTTTAATTTTTATCAGAGTTTTTCTATTCAAAGGAGCCTTATGTTATCATCTATGTAATTTACAATCTCAGGTTTACAAACTTGCCAGGTAGCATGAGTGAGTGAGTAAGTGTAAATGCTTGGTATCTACATATGTTTCTCATTTTGCTCATACTACAGACGTGAGTACAAGAAATAATTTTTCCTTCCAGAAGAAAAAAAAGCTATGGAAGCAAGACAGTATATGACAGTTGACATACAACATTCATGTGGGGGTACTAAAGGGAGTGGTGGGGACTGTGGTGATGCCAGTTCTAAAGTGAACAGCAGCTACTCAGCTGCAGACAATGCTTCCTCATAAGAATGTGGGCAGAGTATATCCAAATCTTCTGAATTATCAGAAGTCAAAATCTAAATATTTATATAAATCTCTCAGTTTTTAAGTACTGGCAATTCATTAAAAAATTTTTTTAAATACACAGAAACTTTTCTAAACAACATGCAGGCAAAGGAGTGAAGGGTAGGTTTAGCCCAAGCTACCATCTCTGGAATACACATTCATTAACACATACTACCTTAGTTCATCTCTTATTGCTGCCTAAAACAGTAGCATTATGCAGTAAACATGCTCTGCAGCCAAGCTGTCTGGGTTTGAATTCTGTTTCACCAATTCACCTGCTGTGTGGCCTTGGGCAAATTACCCAACCTCTCTGTGCCTCAGTTTCCTTATTTGTAAAATGCAGCTAATTATGGGATATTTATGAAGTTTAATTGAAATCTTATTGGTACAGCAATTAGTTTAAGGCACAGGGTAATTACTCACTATAAGATGGTTGCTATTAAATCTTACTTTGAATTATACTTTGCTATATTTCTTTGACACCTTCTCCCCCAGTAAACTGTAAATGCCTTGAAGGTATCCTTTTATACAATGTGATGCTTAGCATAGTTTCTTTTTAGAGAAGAATCTCAGTATTTTTAAGCAGCAGAAAATGCAGTAGAAATCTTAAAAAGATATTTAAAGAAATCGAGTGGAAATCAAGGTCATGCTATGCTTGTCCTTGCCGTTGTTCACATATTTAAATCTACTGTGAGGCCAGCACATTGCACTTAGTCCATGTCCATTTGTTCTATGATCAGTTATAATGAATGTTTTCCAAGCCCCAGACATATAATTTCCTCTTTGATATATCCTATCCAGTCTGCAGTACAACAGACAGGAACTATTCATGTCCTTTTCTTTTCTGCTTTTGAAAAGACTAGGAGAGAGTTAGGGTTAGATAGAACAGTAGGGACATGTAGGGCAGCCTTGTGTGGCTAGAGCCCCTGGGTCTTTCTCACCTGCCTTTACTTAAATTGACAGAGGTTACATCACAAAAACCTGACAGGGGGCTTGTAAAAATGGAGCCATTATTATCCTCATTCTTTTCTTCCACTATAATCCTTGTTCTCTTTGAAAATAAAGAGTAGGTTCTAGAAAGGGAGTGTTACAAAATGGAACCCCCATACTTCACAGCATGAAATTCAGAATTCTGAGGCAGATGACACAAACAGAGTTTTACACCATAGACCAGGATAATGACTGCACCTCAGAACTTTAGGAGGTAAGCTCTAAGCATATAAAGTGAAAGGCATGTCTAAGTCCAATCTAAACTTCTCTCTTCCCCAAATTATATTTTAAAATGTTGAACACAACCAACACAAATCATGTGCCACTAAGCAACCAAAAACCTTCTCCTAAGTCTTAATGAATTGAAAGTGACCACAAGGGAATGGGGTCAGAGAGGTGAAAATACAGGTAGTTTAAAATGTGCTGTGGTTAATACGAAGGTTTTTCAGAGGAGATTTTTAATGTTAGAACAATAGCCATGAAACCCGGGCCCCCTTGTTGTGTAGGGCATACAGGTTAATGTGGGCGTATGTGGAGGGGATAGGTGGAGGGAGAGAATGTGGAAAGGATGGAGTTAAGAAGGAACTGGGGGTTTTGGAAGAGGCCAAATAAATCACGAAAGCATAATGAAGAACTACATAAATCATATAGAGAAACCTTTCTTGAAAATTTGACTCAAGCAAAGGTGAATTCTGAGGGAAATTAACCATATCAGAATTTACATGACTCATCAGTTTCTTCAAATAAATATTCACTGATTGCCGACTCTGTTCCAAGTACTGGGCTTGATCTCAGGAAGAAAAACGCAAATGAGACATGGCGTCTGCTAATCCATGTGAACATATGTGTTGGAAGTGAATTTACAAAAAAAGAAAAAGGAAGGAGGAGTTGGAGGCAAAAGAGAGAGAGAGAAAATAAAGTAATAAGTAAGAATGTAAAAGTAGAGTCAAAGCAGAGATCGGTCAGTTAGGAAAGGAGAGAGAAAGAGTAGAAAGGCTTCAGGCTTCATGTGACAACTGTTAAACTGAGCAGATGGCAATGAAGGGTGTCACATCACAAAATTAATCTCTTGAAATGCTTATTTTGCTTCTCTTCATAAGTTCCAAAGCTCACGCCTGTTAAGTTACGGGCAAACTCGTGTATGTTCTTGCACACTGCTAGGTACGTTCCAGATTCTTTACATCTTAAAAATTACACTAAGTTTGCTAGGAAACAATGGACAGTACTTTTGCACAACATATCCAAAACTAATACTACCCAGTTCTCTGACAAACTCTGTAAACCCCAAGCCCAGAAAACTGAAACCAAGCACAGAAGAAAACAGGCCTAAAATGACTCAGAAGGCTGTAGGTTGGAACCTGCTGGAAAAGAAACCAACTGTGGCTGATTTAAACAGGAAAAGATTTATTAAAAGAATATTAGACTGATCTTAGACTCCTTGGAAAAGTTGAGGAAGCAGGGACATGGCTATGCAGTCAAGAATAATGGTCAAAATTACCCCACTAACTTAATGGATCGGAACACCATGGCTGTTATCTCACGGTAATGAACTTTGCAGCCTGTGCTCCTGTCATTGCTTGTCCTCAACCCTGGACACAGGCCCAGATAGCACTACTCTGGGTACCACTGAGATTCAACCCAGCGATGCAACCTCCACTGCTGACAAGAGAGAATTCCTCAAAGTGCCCCCCATTCTGGGATGGGCACAGCTGACTCTGTGTCCCTCGGTCACATGTCCTTTCCCTAGCTGCGGGGAGGGCTAGGAAAGTATCTAATATTTTCACTTTCTATAATGGAAGATGGATGTTCCTCTTCTGAGACTCAATGAAAAGGCAACTCTCACATTTAGGAACAGGATTCAAATGCTAGCCAATCAAGAGAGATGGCAAGGTAAGAAGTAGTTTTCTTTAGCAGAAAGAATACAAAAGTTGAAGGTAGCCACATTTCTGATTTATGGGAAGGAAAACACACATACACACACACATATATAGTTTGGAATTGACTAGCCTAGACTTTTTCTCTCTTAGTATCTTTTACAATAGGAGAGAGATTGCATTTACCATGAAATATTTATGTGCTGTTTTGCTGAATTAAAGAGAAAGAATAAAAACAACCTGCAAAACTCTTACCACTGAAGAGTCATGTAAGGATGTGAAGTAGAGGAGTCCTTATGCTAATTATCTAGCCTTAGGAGTTTCCAATGAAACCCAAAATCTTCCAATTAAAAAAAAAATCCTAGTTGGAGAATAGAAGTGGCATCCACCATGGAGAGAGAAACAGAAGGGGTATTTGCAGCGTGCTTGCTCCTTCTCCTTTCCCTTCTCTCCTTTGTGTGAGTAGGTAGACATCTCACAGACAGCTCAATATACTGTTATACAGCAGACTGTCTGCTGAGTACTAGGACCTGAAAACAACCAGGAATGGCAATCGGGCAAAGACGGCTTCCTTCAATTTCTCCCTGAGCTCGAGAAGGCTGAAGACATGATCTCAGGCAAGGCTAGGTGGTCACTACAGGAACCCACAAAGAGGACTATCCACTACGGGTTTTGAGATAGAAGAGGTGACACTGTCTCCATAGAATTTTTGGAGTTAAGAGGCTTCACAGAGAATGTCCCTCCTAGGCACCAAAGCCCATCTCAAGTGTCACACCAGAGCCAGCATTTAGAGACGAGCTGCACCAAATGTTAGTAGGCATCCAGTGTTAGATGGACAAGAGGCAATGGCCAATCATAGAGGTGCCCAAAATTCTTCACAAAAAGTATTCAGTCCTTCACATAAGCAATAGGTCTTTATCCATACCCCAGGCTTCAGTAAGAACAGATGGAAGAGAATGCAGGCCACTACCCCTCCACTGAAAGTAGACACTGACCATAATAAATACTGAATGTGACCTCCCCAAAATTATCTGAATGTATTGAGATATTTCTACTGTAAAGGTCAAGCTCCTCTACTCCCCAGACTTATCAGTGGGTAGAACAGAAAATAAGGTTAACAAGATATTAGAAAAAACTGAACACAATATGTTTGCATGTTGCTGAGTTGAGACTGTTCAATGCACTGCTTTTATAATTATTTCATAGTTGTATATGAAGGAGCCTAGAAGGAGAGAGGGTGTACGAAGGGAACAGAAAAAAAAACTAAAGCCTGTCAGTCATCACTGAATTGAGTAAATTTCATGTAACAGAACAGACTTTTTTCTGGTGCCTGAGTACCTTCCAATTCCAACAACAACAACAACAACAACAAAAATCTAAGAAAATGTTGCCACGGATCCTAAACAAAACTATTACTAAATGCCTCTTAGAGGAAAAAAAATTATTATACCTGTATCTATACCTGTATCTAAAAATTTATTGAACCTTGTATCTATTCCAGTAGAAACTTCATAACATGTAAGCAGAGCTATGTTGGTCTTTAGCTGAGAGCTACTCAGATCTTGACTAATAGTGTTGCTTATTCCAATGCACGGCTAACAATAATCATTACATTAACAATAGCAATAATTTCCAGTACACAATGTGTCTTTCCGTTGAGAAACTCTAAACAACTTCACATTGACTATGTCACTTGTTCACAGGCACCCCTGTAAGACTGGAAGAGAACAGAAACTGTATTGATTGTGCTATACAGAAAAAGACCCATTGAGGGTATGTATTAGACCAAGGTCACAGAGCTAATCTGGGGCAGACCCATGATGTATTGCTAAAGGTAACTACATGAACCAGAGTTGAGCTAAATCCAGTTGTAGCAGATTTGATTAAGACCCACATCCCTGCAAGAGAGAGACTGGACCTCCTCACCAGAGTCATGAAGTCTTTGCCCAGGGTGGACCTCAATCTCTCTTTTTAAAGGAATCTTAAATCAGCCTATCAGCCCCTATGTCATTTTTCTTCCCTCAAGTAGTCAGGCTTGTAGTGCCTCCTGGTCGGCATCAGCTAGATGTTTTGGCCAAGACAATTAGCCATTTTCTTCCCCAGAAGTTGCCTGACAATGAAGTATTTCTTCAATTGAAGGAAAAAGACTTTTTATCGCAACACATCACAACATTTTGAAGATCACAAAATTCTCCTAATGTACGATCACTGTAAAGTTATGTTAATAGTATCGTAATAAAAAGATACTATCAAGGTGACATCTAACTGGCTAATGTTTTTGCCAATTTTATTTGACCCTACTTGCCCTCATATCTCTGTGTCCCTTCCGACAGTTGCCTTAGGCTGGTATTTTTGGTGACTTGATGCTGTTACCAAGACTAACTTCAGTATGTCTTTGCTTCCAGTTTTGCCCTTTATTTACCAAAATTTACACTTTCAACTCAATCATTTTCCCACTAGCCTCATTCCTATGTCTATAATGGAATATGGACAACTCTGGCCAAGACTTAAATTTTCTAAAACACAGTCGACTTTTTAATACAAATTTTAGCAAGAATTTCAGTACATCTGCAAGCTAGTGGAATGGATTTTTCTCCAAGTTACAATGGGTTCTAAAAAAAAATTACCTCAGCTTTATTTTCTAAAAGAACTCTTTGAAATCCTTGCCAAGACACTCAATATGTTTCCTCTATTAAAAATATGAAGGAGTTTCACAAGTTTTCCTGAGAGTTTATAAAGCCACTCTACTAACAACTGTCCTCCCTCCACGGTGAATCAGTGTAGATGAAGGGGAGAACTGAACTCCATGAAGCACCCCCATCTCACGCTGCCACAAAAGTAGGGGTCCGCAGAAAAGCCATATGCCACACTATGAGCTGCGATAATCAGGGATTTCATTGTCTGCAGTGAGGTTACCAACCAAGTCATATTTGGTAATGTTAAGCAGTCCAGGGACAGTGTCACATTCTAGCTTACCCTGCGGGGAGCTGATTTTATCTCCTTATATATTATTCCCTATGAAATTTCCTCAACCTATTCTTCTGAATTGTTGGTAGAGAAGCAGCATGTAGGGAAGACTACAGAGTTCCATGTTCTAGTTCTGCTTCATCCATCACTCACTGAGAATCAGTTTCCTTATCCATACAATGAAGGCAATAATACCCACCCTATCTCTATTGGAAAGCTATAAAAATAAAAGAAAGCAATACAAAAGTGCTTGGTATTCATTAAATAAGCACTCAAACAATTCACACACATAGCACTGATTTTTTTTTAACACACTAGGAGTAGATTTACTTTTTTTTTTTTTTAAGGAATGAACAGCACTTTTCAAACCCTAATAAATGTCAAGGTTATAAAGGTACAGTATCATTTGTAAAGTTCAGCTTAAAGGTAAACAGGGTAGCTTATTAGCATCCACAAGAACTGCAAGTTAATTTTAACCTAATAAATATCCTGAAAATACACACAAGAAGACAGTCCATCATGCCAAAGAAACGTATCCTTTAAATTAATGTCATACTCTACTGGTTTCTCGGGCATGCTGCTAGTTCACCCTTTTTGCAAAGTTTTATGACGCCACTACCTTCAGCGATACAGCCTATCTGGTACACAAGGGAGCTCTGAAGTCAGAGGGCTTAGATTTAAATCCCTTCTCCCCACATATTTGTGCTATGACTTTGGGCAAAGTACATCACCTCTCTATGCCTCAATTTCTTTAACTGTAAGATAGAGAAAAAGATAATGTCTGCCTCATAGGAGTGTCAATACATATTAAACCAAAAAATGAACATGAAACACTTAGCACAGAATCTGATATATAGCAACATGACACAAATGCTAGCTATTAATATTGTTAAAAATGATGATGCTGATGGCCAGTAATTATTATATATTAGAAATATTTGTACATTAGGAATCTTCATAATCACCTTAACATTGAATGACCTAATATGTAAGCATCAGCTGTTTCAGAAGAGAACAAGATGTTTCAGGGCAGGGAAACATAAACAGGACAATTTCTCATCACCAGTTTGCGTTGAATAGGCACAAGGTAGTTATAATCATTTCCTAAGTGTCTTTTTTTCCCTTCAGTTGTCAACTAAATTGTCCACTGTGGCAGAATTCTCAGAAACTTCCATGCTTTAAAGCAGGATTTTGAGGTACGCTACATAAACAAGAAATAAGCTATATAAAATAAAGTTTAAGAGAGCCAGGAGTTGGAAATATGTTAACAATCATATATGACCAGTCACACAAGGCTTTTGAAAACAGTGTCTGCATTCCAAGTTAGAAGTGACACAATCACAATGCAGACAAAAGAAGGCATCCATTTCCTATCATTTGTCAATTTATGTGAAAACACGTTATCTCCTCCTGGGGGCAATACACTCACACGCATAAACAGACATTGGGTGGAGATAATAAACAAAAAAACCAATATGTTGGAGATTAGTATCCTGCCCCTTCTTCAGAAAACAAAAAGGAACAGAAGTTGTTTCCTAAATGTCTAGGTCTAGACAAAGCACTCATTTGCTAAAAAAAAAAAAAAAAAGTGTGCCCTGAGAAAAATAACCTTGTATGCTTACCACTGAAATAGCTACAGGAAAGTTTGTAGGAGGCATATATCAGCAATTCTGAACTTCTGTCAGTCCCTGAGAAATCATTTCTTCTTTTAATTTGGAACCATTCCACTTGCTGTTCCCTCTATCTGCAACACTTGTCCATCCTCGTCCAGCTGCTATTTTCACTGGGTCAGCTTGTCTTCATCCTTGACTTCTTAGCTTAAATGTCACTTCTACTGGCAAAACTTCTCAGATAACCCATGTCTAGATGTGATGCCCTCGCTAAGTACTCATATGCCTTGTATCTCACCCAGTATGCTCATTTTCACACTCTATCTTACTTACCCATTTACTTATCTACAGCCCCCACTAGACAGTAAGCACAATGAAGGCAGGAGTCACGTCCATACTGTTATCACTGCATCCTAAGTACTCAACACGTGGCTGATACTTTGTTGGTTCTTATTTAATATTTGTTGAAAAAATGTTTAAATGCTCCCAAATTTTAACATCACTTCCAAAGTGCATTTCAGAGAATACACTTATGACGTGCTTTGTAAATAATTTCACTGTTTCCTTTTTCAAATAAATATATAATATGCCATGTTGTGCGGTATAGTTCTCATTACAGTTTTACAATTTCAATGCAGAAAACCAAGAATCCATTTAGTAAATACTTAAAAATTACCAATCAGAATTAGCTTCATTTTTCCCTTTGCCAGGGAAGTAAGCTCTAAGGATTTCCAAGAGTACCTCAGCCTTTTTTGCATGCTCAGATACTGAGTGAGCCACTTATTCTGGGTTTTAGTCAGAAAATGCATGATGTAAAGGAAGAGTCAATGGACCAAGAGGCAGACAAAGGTCCTGACCTGGCTTTCTGGTCTTAGCACACTATGTAAACAGAAAGTCACTTAACTTCTCCAATCGCCTCGTGTGTAGAATGTTAAGATTGAGTCAGGTAATTTCTAAGAGGGAAATGTTTGTATGCCATTAAAACAGAAAAATTATAGTCAAATACTCAAAAAGTTTCTCAGGAACCTGGTTATTGGAATCTAGATAAAAACAGGGAAGCTGAGGACACAAAAAAAGTACTGATGAGGAAAGAAGTCTAATCAGTGAGATCTCAAGTCTAACAGGACATGGAGGTTCAGTTTGGTCCTCACCAGAGCAATGCAGTGACTGATGGCCAGGAGACCCCAACGGTGAGGGGTGCCTAAGGGGATGCTTACCACCCAGGGTGGTCATTCTCATGCCCTATTCATTTGATAAGTTCTCTTCCATTCACTTGGGCTGAGTATTATAAAAGATTATGTTTGATTTGTTAAATTTAATCAAAGTTTGATAAATAATTAAACACACACTAATTAATAAGTTAGTTAACTGTACTACTGTAAGTTAGTTAACTGCACTATTGTTTAACAGGATGTAATAACCGCTTCAGGCCCCTAGGGTTCTCTAGGGTTCTCCTGGACCAATTATTTCTTTTAGTGCACAAAGCTGAATTCTGCATAAAACCAGTAATTCTCAGTTTACAATGCTATTATGCCAAGATTCTCTCCTTCACTGTAGTTTGACTTTTTTTTTTTGATGGGTTATTACAATGCAAAACAAAAAGGAACATAAAGAGCAGATCATTCCTGGTGACTGCTTTGGCCTGGCTTTCCCAGCAACCATCACCACTGATCTTTTCCTGTTCAGTGATATTCCATGATAAATGTGAGGATTCTCATGTGTAGATGCGGGTAGTGAAGTGAGTTAGGAGCATCTGGTGCTCTCCTCAGAGAGCCATCAGCTATCGTGGAGTACCCTTGGAGCCCAAAACAATTTACTTATTTGGAAGCAATTTTGGAAGGATTGAAACTATAGGAAGTTAGGAGATGTGATTTGGGAGGACACCTGAAAAATACCCCCTCATCAAAAACCTGATCTGCAAGCCTGCGACAGGGACTAAAATCCCACCGTAATAGAGTTAGATTTTTTTAGTTCAAGGACTCAATTCCTAGTGAAATTTCATAGTATTAAATTTAAATATTAGTGGAACATATTTTAGTCATTTCTGGCCATTAATATAATAAATTAGTAGATCAGGTAAGAGTCATTCATTTAGCAAGACTCTATTGATCAGGGTATAAGAGGGAGATAGAAAAAGGGGAAAAAAGAAAAAGAGTTCCAGGATATAGTTGCCTACCGAGAACAGAAAATCAAGGTAGGAGTATCTGAGAAGGGGAATAAGAACTAAAGCAGACAATAAGTACTGAAAAGGAGAAACATCTACTTTCTAATTCTGGTAATGTTTGAAGAAACAGTCCTGGCATTAAAGTTGCATTCAGCGCATTCATTCATTTAACAATTTATTAAGTACCTAATATGTGCCAGGCACTGTTTTAGGAACTTAGAAAACCATCACTCACAAGAACTCTTAATAGGGAGACAGTGTACAACTGCGGGAACAGAAGCACGTGCAAAATACTACGGTAGCTCAGAGGAGATCATGGCCAAATCTATTTGGAGCTTGAGCGAGGTGGCTGGGAAAGACTCTGTGAAAGAAGTGACATCTGATCTGAATAATCAGAAACAAAACAAAACAAAACAAAACAAAACAAAACAAAACCCATGTATAAGAGCTCCTCAGAACTTTCTCTCAATGAAGACTGGACTGGAATCGATCTTCTACTGACCTCCACATGTGTTCCAGAAAACTACTGCCCACAGAGGCGAGAGTGAGTGTGTAAGGGCAGGAAAGACACTAGAATCTTGAAAGGATATGAGATCTCTGAATAAATTAAAATAAATTAAAAACAAAATCCAATGAATTTATATGATCCCAAAGTTATTCAGTTGGAGCCTCATGTTATAATTGAGTATGGTATTCTTTTGTTTCATGGGCTTTCAGTTGTATAAAGATTGAGCAAAATTATGTTCTAAAATGTCTAACTTAATAAGAATAAAGAGATATATAATCGGGTGATAAGGAAGAAAGCTCTTTTTTAGAGTATTCGGGTGTTCCCTGAAAAATGTACCTTTGAGTCCAGGTTCTCCAAACATCTACCTCTTCGTCTTTGTTTCAAGATAATCTCCTCTAAATTAGTTGATGGCTATAGACCCTAATTTATAAATGAGATAAAGCAACATTTCAATAGTACAGTTGCCTGAATTTAGGCACAAATGCTTTTCATTGTTTATTATAGTATGATTTGGTTAGTGATGCGATTTGAGATGATTAGTTTCTATTTTTGAAAACAAATCTCCTGGCCCTTGAATTCCAGTCCTCTTCCAAAAAGAGATCTAATTATGCCCAGTTAGAATCACAAAATGATACCTGCTTTGGTCCTCTCTCCAGGGCAGCATGAGAACAAAACATGGACTCTTTCTGTTTCACGGCTATAGTTCCTGGTAAAACCTGCTGATGGGATTGCTTCCTTCCCAAGAGCTGAGGAGGACCACACTGCTCTTCCACAGGGCAATGGCTCCTTTCTGCTTTCTTGTTTTCTGTTTAGAAGTGGCAGAGAGAATACTGAGATAATGTGGGGGGCACAGTGTTCCCCACAGCATTCTCACCACCTGCAAGCTGGCTTCAGGGTTTTGTGGGGAAGGCAAGAGTTCTTCACCCCAGTAGCAGATGGTGTATCGCTGTCAGCAGTCACGTCCTTCTGCCTGAGGTTGTAATCTCAGCCTTACAGAGGTCTTCCTCTAAATTCCTAAATTCCTTGCTGATTCACTTACCCTATAATCATAAGGATGGTAGCTATCTTTTGCAGTTGCTACCTCTGTTACACCTTCAAATTTCCTTTTATCCCTTTTACCTATTTAATAATCATTATGTTTTATCTTCCCTATTCAGAGTATTAGTGTGGTTTCTGTCTTCTGACTGGACCTTGACTAATATGAGGTCACATATATAGTAAGAGTCCCAGTTTCCTAGAAACTTTTCTCCATCTATTAATTCACAATGTTCAATTCCTACCAAGTCCAACACCATCACAACCAGGTACTTCTGAGATCCAACAAAGCATCTTACACAGATTTATGAAAAAAAATGGCATCTCTTTGGCATCAACAGATGAAGAGAGTATCAAGCCACAAGGAACCACATTTCCCCAGGGGCCACCACTGGACCTTCATATAATCAAAGCTTTAGGCACTTCTACAGCAAAGCTCAGTAGGAGTTCTATTTTGTCCATTCAGGGAAAAGATTCACAATTTTCTACATAGATTTCAGGGAACGTGTACTTTATGATTTCTTTTTTTTTTGCATTGCTCTCCTACTCAGTCTCCATTGGATTCAGACATGTGCCCAACAGGAAGCTAAACAAGTGATGGGCAACATGTTAAACTCAAGGTTGACTCTGTCCTTCTGTGGCCAAGGTTCATGTTTCACAACATACTCACCCTTTTTCTTCCCCTCGACAAGTTCTCCTAAAATTCCTCTCAATGCATAGTAAAAGTACCCACCCCATCAGATTTCCAGACAAATTACGTTATGCTTGCATCTCACTTAGAACCCCTCCAAACTTGCAAAAATGTACAGAGACATAGAATACTATGTCTTAATAATTTAGTATAATGGAATATAAAATGATGGAGGCTGGAGAAGGGAAGAAGTAACAGGAGATGGAGTCATTTAACTAAAAAGTGTTTGTTTATGAATTATACAGCTCACACTTACATTGAGGACAGTGAGAAGAAATTTATATTTTTTATAAATAGATTTTAATTCTATTTCAAGAGAACAGATTGGGATGGGGCAAAAGAAGAGATTAATCTAAAAGAGGAGAACCTCTTATCTCCTACCTGTCTTTATAAAGGACAGAGACTACCAACAGATTCTGGGCCCATGTTGATAAAATACATTAAATTTCTCTTAGAAAAAAATGTCCTCTAACACAAAACAAGATAGGAAAAGCAGTCCTTTTCACTTAATCTGATTTTTTAAATATAACATTGAACATAGTCTCTATTCTGGCAACGAAAAATGAGTCTGATTTTCAATGGATACAATTCATGACTTCCTCACCAATTTTTAAGAAAAATGGCTATACCCTCCAAAGATGATATATGAGAATTCAATATACAGAAACAACAAAATAGGAAGCTATTGTTAAATATAAATGGTTGAATTACTTTCTGGGATGAAATTGAAATAATCTTTCTATATATGTTAGCTCAGTATATTTCCTAAGATGCATTTAAATGACTGACATCTTTTTTCTAGCAGTCATATCACTTCAATTGTTAAGTTAGATCACTGTCCCTATTTAGTGAAAAGAATTTGTTTACCTATTCATTTATGAATATTTACATCTTACTTATATTTACATTAAAACATTTTTCAACTAAAGAAGTAAAAACATACTTAGTTTAGTAAACTTAACAGTGTAAAAGAAAAAAAAAACCTCATATACTCAGGTAAGCTGTAGTACTAATAGATCGTACCTAGGACAAAAAGAAAATTCACAATCTCCTGTTGTAATGAAATACTTTTGAGCCTGTATGTAAGAAAAAGAAAGATTTTAGGTGACTGTTCATATGGCAAAAACATAGTCTGCCTTCTTGTGGAGCTGAAAAGTTTCAAAAGATTTGTAACTGCCTTTTCTTAACTTCTTCTATGCCTTTGGTCCTGTAATTGCAATAGTGATTCATGTCTGTTTTCTAATTCACAACAAAAGGGTTAATAAACTCTATTCCTTAACCAACCCTCCATATGGATAGAAAAAAATAAATGGCAATATCAGAAAGAATGCAACAGGAAGAGGAAAAAACATGGCCTGAATTGTCTGTTTCATGAATACAATCCGCCTTCCGAATCCTTGGGTTCCATATCCTTGGATTCAAACAATTGTGGATTCAATCAAATTTTTTCAGAAAGTTCCAAAGCAAAACTTGAATTTGCTACATGTCCCACAACTATTTACATAGTATTTACATTGCACTAAATAATCTAGACGTGACTTAAAGTATAGGGGAAGATAAGCATAGGAGGTATATAAATACTACAACACTTTATATAAGGAAAGTGAGCACCTGCAGATTTTGGTATACACGGAGATCCTAGAACCAATTCCCCTCGAAAACTGAGGGCCACCTCCATAAATTTCTGATTCTGCTCTGTCTTCAAAACTTTTTTTCTGTTTCTCTCTCTCAGCCCCACCTTTACCTAATTTCTGGTCATTGTTTTCACTACAATAAAATGTGCATTGCTAATAACATTAGAAAATGTATGTGACAAAATGAGAGGTGTGTTAGTTTTCTGTGGTGTGGCTGCCGTAAGAAATGACTACAAACTGGGTGACTTTAAAACGAGAGAAGTTTACTCTCTCAGAGTTCTGTGGACTAGAAGTCCAGAACCGAAGTGCCAGTATGGCCACTGTTTTTCTGAAGGCTCTAGGGGACACTGCATCCCTTGCCTCTTCCAACTTTTGGTGGCTACTGGCATTCCTTAGCTTGTGCACCTATCACCCCTCTTCCATGGTCTGCATCTGCAGTCTGCCTTCCCAGTCACATTGCCTTCTCCTCTTCTGTCTGTCTTCTCTGTGTGTCTCTTGTCATTGGATTTAGGACCTACCTGGAAAATTGAGGATTAACTTCTAACCTCAAGGTCCTCAATTTAATTACAGTTGCAAAAAAACATTTTCCAAATACAATTTGGAAATTTTACAAATTTCACGAATTAGGATGTGGATTTATCTTTTTGGGGCCATCATTCAACCCTATAAATGGCAGGGTACATAAGTGAAAAACATTTGACAGAAACTGTATTTTTATGTGGCAGATATTAGTAGATAAAGTTATCATTACTCATATATTCAATGGAAATTTAATGGATCCAGAGGAGAATAAAATAAATATGGACTAAACAGCTACCATGTACCAGGCGGGGGGGGGGGGTAGAATCCAGGTTTTGTACAGCCTGGAGACCTAATTTTTAGAAAATAATATAAAGCTATGAATACAAAAGTAGATGTGAAAGTGAGTACATATTTAGAATAAGAAAAGGATTCATAACAAATTATAAAATTACAAAAAGTTGACAAATACTATGACAATAATAAAATCCAGAAAAATAACATAGCACTTTTATTATTATTAGTTACCACTTCTATGGTACCTCTAACAATTTTTCCCTACATTTTTTGATTCATTCTGATTGCTTCATTATGCAATGATTTGAATATCATTTTGAATAAAAAGATAACCTAGTCTTCCCTCTAGCATGATTGATGAAAATTCATTTTGTGTTATTGATAGCTTAGAAGGGTGTTTCTCAAAGCTTCAGCATAGGGAGATTAATGGGGGTTTTTTTACGATGTTTTACAATTAATATACTGCTTTATGTTTATTATAAAACCATGTTTTATGGTGTTTTATGCTCGCTGTGGGCAAGCTCTTGAGGAATCTTAGCGCTCTGATCTCAAAAGATCTGCCTCATCCCATGGATTTGGCTAGATTCTCCCTTCTCATTGTGAGCTGGTCCTGGTTGGGGGAGGGAACAACTGGCCACAAATCAAGACTTTTAGAGCCCTCCCATCCAGCAAGGAGAGAGTATTGTTTGCTCACATTTTCTCCTTGGGAGTCAAAGACAGGGTCCGAATGAACAATAAGAACACCAGGGTGAGGTTTCTCACCAGGGAAGTGAGTAGACTTGGAGACGCTGGTGACCCAGACCCAACCACAGTCCCAGGAGGACCTCCAACTAAAACATGATCTGTGCTCCTTCCCACATTCCGAGAGGAGAAAACACTAAGACTGAAAGTGCCCTACACAACTAGGGGCTCTCACATTTAAGTTTTATGTGTCCCATCTTAAACTCACTTCTAGAATTAGGTATTTTATATATATGTGTGTGTGTGTATTTTAGAGAATTACTTTAAAAGTTTAAAATGGTTTTTAAGTAGTTTGAGATATAGGACTATAAACTTCAATAAGCTATTATAAATATTACTTCCAAGTTATAGCTTCATAAAATTTGAATCACATGTCTTGCTGAGTCTAAGAGGATATGATTAGATTTGGCATTAACCTATGAAATCTACCAGAGAAATAATTAACATAATTTCCTTTACCAATAAATAATCAAGGGCAATGTTCATATCTCAATATACATGTATGTGCATATGTGCTTTAAATATAGTGCTAGTTTTATATAACTCTGAATAAATATCAATCAGAACGCCTAAGTAGCAACTAGGAAAACACCCATTTTCATATAATCTTTTCCCTATTACCAAAAAAAAAAAAAAACAACTACCTAACCTATGTACCATAAATCTGATCACACTGTAAGGAAAAAAAAAAAGTACTGAGAATAACAAAATACCATTTAAAGTTCTGTCTCATAATAGTTCACTTAAGCATGTAATGTATACAATGCAGTTCCTAAGAATGAACTCAGAGTAGTCTGCTTTATGTTTTTAAAAAAGAAAATGGCATTCTAAGATACAGCTGCATAGACTATATGATGAATATTCAACATATGAGAAACTGACAAATTTATCTTTATTCCATCATTAAGTATTTTTGTGACAAGCTGAGTATTCATCCCATTAGGGGTCTTTTTTGGGTGTATTCTTTTTGTTTAATGCTTGCTCATGCCCTTTTCTGACATCCTGCAAGACTAGTCTTTTCTTTTCCAAATTTCTGATTATTCATACTATTAGAAACTCATACTCAAGAGAACTCTTTTCAATGACAGGAGGACAAAACCTTGATCAAAACTCTCATTCCATCACCAAAAGTTTAATCTAACAGTTTTTCCCTCAGCCAACCTAAAAAAAAAAAAAAGATCAGAAACAAATGTAAGTTTTTCACTGGCAAATATATATTCTTAATTAGTTTTGCTCACTAGAATTTCACTTCCTTTATAGTTTCAGGTTACTCCTAATTCAAAGAAAGATGACTCCTTATTTTATACCAGAGCTGCCACTTCAAAGATTTCAACTTCTCAAAGTAAATTACTATATTCATGCATCTTTTATTGCTGTATACAAGACAGAGCATTTGCCTGGGGGAGAGGGGGTGTTCATCCAGTTTCAGATCACTCACTGAAATGACACTCATCTAGTAGTTCATTGAAATCAATGTCCAGAGTGGATTCCTGGTGCTAAGCTGGGAAATAACACAGGTAACAGGACTAAACTTTGATCTCCAGAATCCCTAGTGCACCACACTCACTGAAAAGCTTGCTTTGAGATTTTTCTGTGAACTGTTCAGTTTGACAAAGCTGTGTACTAGAAGATTTCACAGTTCCTTTCCAAAAATTTGACAAGAAAGAATACTGTCCATGTAAAAATAAAATCTATATGAAAGCATATCATCAATAGAACATCAGAGTTGTGGCTCCTTCATTTATCATGTATTCAATGCCTCCTTTATTTATTTCACTACCACTGAGTTCATGACAGAACAATACACGTTAACACATTTCCAATATTTATAAGCTAAGAGTTTAGATCCTAGTGTTATCAACAATGGTTCTGCTACTCCTTCATTCATACTCCACAGCATCTCAGTTACACTACCTACCAAGATGTATCCTTAGGAATCTTTGCAGGGTAACAGTTTTTTAAAAATCTAACTTGTCTGTTTTAGGTTTAGGATTGCCAAAGGTTTTACTCCCTTGAAATACCTACTCTAGAAAGGATTTTGTTTGACACACAACAGAATGTGTAAACAGGTGGCTGAGCTCGAAATTACACTCACATAGTGTTCACACCAAAGTTAAATAGGAAACTGCATTGCCCACTAATATAAATAGCAGTGACTGGTAAATGAGATAGATAAATGTCAGAAATGCATATTTGGCTAAACAAAGGTGAGTGAGACATGGCACATATTTACCATAAATACCCACCAACAAAATTTAGCCTGTTTCACTGAATACCAAATAGAATCTACTTACTTTGTTAAAACAAATGTGATGATCTAAGTAAAATGGCTTTTCAAATGACATTGATTTCCCATTAATAAAGCACTGTATGAAAAAAGACTAATATAAAAATCTTTCTACTTATATAGAAAATGCATATCAAACACATTTTTGTCAGTATGTCTAATCACAATTTGATTTGTAAGACTGTAAAGGATGCACACAGGCCTAATGCCCTGAAGAAATAAAAATTTCTCCCTTAAAATTACTGTTACAATAAAATGTCAATTAACACTCTACCAGAAATAGAAGGATAAACCCTGGCTACCTAAGAGTTTCCCAAAAAGCATTTTTAAAAAAGGGACCTGTTATCAAGCAATCTTTAAAAAAAAAAAAGTAGGCTATCTTATTTTATTATTATACAATAGAAATCATTTTACTATTGAAATCTATCTGATTTATATTCCTAATGTATTGACTTCTGATTAATTAAGGTTTTACTGACTGAAGTCTAAAAGGGACACTTAAATCCTAGTGTGTGTTTATTCCCAAATTGGAGGGATTACTCCAGTTTGAAAGTGCTGTTTTAATTATTCAATAATAAGACATTGCTATGATGACAGGTTATCATGAGCAAGCATCTGCCAAATAAATTTTTCTTAGTGTTCTAGAAATTCAACTGAATACTGGAATCAGAAGAATCACAGCTCCAATTGGATGTTTTTATGCTCTATTTCACTTTATATTCATCCACATACATACATCCCAGTACGTCTTCCAAACTAAATATATTCTCCAAATAAAAGAAAGGTAGGGAATCTCCTAAATAAAACAAAGATGAAGGTGAGAATTCTGTTTGTCTGACAACAGCACTGAAAAACGTGATTCAGATTAGTGAAATGTGCTAGAAATGGGTACTAACCAAGTTTTAAGCTACCTCTTTTGGTCAATTCTTTCCTAGAAGATGATCTCCCTGTCTCTCTCTCTTGCTCTCTCGCTCTCATGGTCTCTCTGTCTGACACACACACACACACACACACACTCTCTCTCTCTCTCTCTCTCTCTCTCTCTCTCTCTCTCTCTCTCTCGCATACACACACATACAATGTGACTATTCATGTAACAAATGCTTAAATATAGGATACATTCAATCCTTATAATATTTTGATAGTTGAATTAACATGGGCATTGCTTAGAAATAGTCAAATATTTCAACATCACATTTGCCCAACAACTTCAAATCTCTGTAATCCCAGTGAGAATCAGGAAATAAAATGATTTATGAAAGAGCTCAAGGCAGCAAAAATAGAGGTTAAAAGTGGTGTACAAAATTTGTGTTTTTAAGTATCACCTAGTGACTAATTATTCCAACTTCAGATGGAATTCTGTTAAGTATAGATATGATTTTTCTAGTCCACAGTAGATTAAAAGTGGAAAATTAGACAAAAGGGAAAGGTACATGTTTAAGACACAGAAAAGTCAGCTGATTAAAATGTGACATCAAAAATTACTATGTATATGCTGTACACCAGAAATTAGCACAACATTATAAGTCAACTATACTCCAACCAAAAAAAACAAAACCATATATATATTCTAAATGTAAGAATCTCAGCGGTCATTTAGCCTAAGGAGATATTGACCCAATGATCCTAAAACTCTTAACAGTACCTCTTACACACTACATGCTAATAATATTCTATCACCCACAAGTGATTTAATTTAGTTTATTTTACCTGTTGTAGATAGAGAAATGAACGATTTTTAGAGAAAAATTTCTGTAGAAAATGGTTTAAAAATATACTCTGATAATAAAGTCAAATTTTTATTATAAAATTTATGAAAAACACTATATTCACTGATAAGTACTCATTAATTATCATATCAACTTAATGTTTTTTATATCACACACTTTAGTACACGGGTATATAATCTCGTGTACACACTTTGCATCATGGACTATTCTCTGAAAACCAAGACAACAAAAGGATATAAGAAAACCTTTGGGCCTATCTAGAATAACAGGAAAGGAATTCATGTCAAGCAAATAATCAGTCTGATTAATGAGCCCCAAACCAGTGAATCTGGGTTGTTTCTGAAGTAAAAGACAGAGTATAAAGGAAAAACAAATGAAAAAAGAAGAAAAAAAGGATAGAATAATTTGCCTCAAAGTGTGGCAGAAAATGGCAATAATATCTTAAAGAAAAAAAAATCCGTAGTACATGAAATTCATATTACATAAAAGGTAACAGAAGGAAAGATGGGCAGGAGGGAGTAAGGTCCAATATCTTAGGATGGAAGGAAACAATCCAGAATCAGGCCCGTCTTAAACGGAAAGATGCAGGGCTCCAGGAAATCTGACCTACGAAGAAAGGACTGTTATCACTGTGACTTAAAGGTCGACCTTCAGATCTCCTCTGAGAAACAGAAAATTACTACCAATGAACTCTAGCCAAAAAACTAAAACTTTCCACATTTCTGTTGCAAAGTACATAAGCATAAGTCTTACCACTCTGCTTTAGGAACAATCAAAAAAAAAATCAACTATTGTGAAATGATGGATCCATAAATAACCTTGTCTTAAGTATCAGAAATTGGCCTGTAAAACTGGAAAATGATTATTTCCCTTAATCTTTCTCTCAGCCCTAATAATTTCTTTCCTTTCCTTTTGCCCTTTGTATGGAGGACAAAGCCTGTCAAGATTCATGCCTGCAACACAAACACAACCATCTTTCTTCCAGGTCCCAACCCAACTGTAAATCCATCATTTCAAATGACAATTCCATAGGAAATCAATATCTTGAAAGGAAGATTGCTTCAACTACTGCAGCGCTGACTGTGGGTACAGTCGGTGAATTCAAGAAAGCAGACCCATTTGTAGCTGCTGCTCATTCGAGGAGGATTGATTGCAGGTAACTTCCTCAGACAGGAGGTGCAGGAGCTATCCACTTCTTCTCTTTTCAACTTGTTCCTCGATTCTGGATCTAATAACAAGTCCTAAATTACAAACAGCAGCTGGAGATGAACAAACACTCTGGCCCACTCAAAATGCTAAATAATAACTCCACCTATTGTTTAAAGGTTGATGTCCTTTCCATTCAACATCTTATGCTTTTATATTGCACATTACTAACAGTGGCCGTAGGCACCATTGCTACATCCCAGGATACCCCATTCTGAGAAACTGTGCTAATGCCTCAACTCATGAAGCTTCTTTGAACAATATAGTCAAACGCAGACTAAAAACCTTAAAAGCTTAAAACCTGAGATTTTTTCCTGCTTCCAACATTTTTAACTGATAATACATATTTGTAAAATATTTCTTGTAAATTACTCATTTTTTACTTTTTCTGAGTATTTGTAACGCATGATAATTGAAGAAAAAATTAAGATGCAGATGGGAAAAAGAAAAATGGAGGGATATTAACTCCATCTCCCAGAGACAATCATTATTCTATCTTATTTCTTCCTTTCTAATCTTTTTCTATATAATTGTTTTTATACAGTTAATCTCATACTGAGGATGCGATTTTATATGTCCTTTATAAAACCTTTTAAAATGCAAACATTACCCATCATCACAGACACATCATCAATATCACATTTCAGAGTTGCATACGAAGTCACTTTGCAAATAATACATTTTGTACAATCATTTTTATTTAAAATGGATTTATTACTATAACCTACTTAATCATCTTACTAACTGCTGATATTTAAGTTGTATCCAATATAGAATTTTGTTATTGGACATAACTCTGAGATAACCCTTGGGATGTATTTCAAAGATCTTTGACATATTGATAAATCACTTTCTAAAAGGGTTGTTGGTGTGCTTTTTTAAGATACATATTTTAAAAGTAAACCTCTTTTGGCTGATTCCTGATGTAGATAATCAGAACTGTCTAGATATCTTTATGTCAGTGTATGAAATATGTTTTCTTTAAAAAGAGTTGAAATGGAAGACAGTTCTACATTACTGAGTAAATCAGCCAAAGAGCAAGTGAGGATCAGTTTAATCCCCACAAGGTTGTCTTAGGGCACATGAGCTACCAGCCTCCCTAATAACAAGGCTGAATAGTGACACTATGAAGTGTAGGCAGTATTCTCTGCTCTTCCCCCAAGCACCTTAAGTATGAAGGAAAAAAATTAGAATATAGAAAATTAGGAAATGCATCAGACACAGTGAATACTTCAAGCTCAGACTCATGATGGTCAGGAAGAGAAAAAAGGAGCTAGCAGTTATTAAGTATCTAGTGAGAATGAGTTTCTACTCCATGTTATACTTTATATGTACTTTCACTGGACCAACTTTATAATTTTAAGAAAAGACTGAAGAGTGGTAAGTGGAAAGAATGGTGACATGACAGCCAAGAGCAAAAGGTTCAAGCTTTGGCTCTAACAAGTTCTGTGACCTTGGACAAGACAAATGATGCCCCTGAATATCAGTGTCTTCATGAACAGTTTGGTTGGAAAAATTAATGTTTCTAAGTTTCTGTGGCATTTTAAAATTCTGTGATTCTCTCTTCTGATTTATATGTACCAGGATAAAATCTGTAAATTCTTCCCCTCATTTTTCTTACTGTTCTCTGGCCATATACCCACAGATATTCATTGTCAAAGGTGAAGAGTGAGATATAGATCAAAACAAATAATTCAAATGGATTTTTTAAACACACAGCATAGATATTGGTCTGAAGGTCAAAACCCTTTCCATTTGTAAGACCCAGCCATTCCAAAAGGGAAGATATCTACTAGAATTCTAAAAGTCTGGCTTGGATTTGCTTATCAGCAGTAAGGAGTGACTCAGAGCTAAGGTTTACAGCAATGCTTTTCAAACTGTTGGTCAAGGCTCACAGATAGGTCAAGAAATCAATTTCCTGAGTCTAGACTAGCATTAGTTTTTTTTTTTCCTTCCCCTTAATGAAGTAGAATAGAATGCACTGCAATTTGTAAGAATAAAGTAAGTGTATGATAGCTGGTGATGATAAGAAAATGTATTTCTCACAAAGAGCTTCTATCAGAAAATTTTGAAAATTACCAGTTTAGATTATAAGCCACATTAGAGTGGAAGGAGCAATACGTTTACATATTGTCAAGAATCTTTCTATGTGCATGTATGGGATGGGAAACAGCCTGGAGAGAATGTGGGTGGGGTGGGGGGGTAGCTACATGCTACCTGTTGAACTGCTTTCCTGGCTCTTCCTTTTCTCACTGGAGGCCTGAAGTCAGAGAAGTGGAGCCTATAGAGAACATCAAACTATTATGAGAATATGAAGGCAGAAAAAGCTCCACTTCTTGTCCAGATTTTGGAGAGAGGCAGCCTAGCAGTGTGATGCTTAACAAAGAGCCACTGATTTTAAGTATAAATTACAGCAGGGCAGGTCCAGACAGAGAAACATCTTGAAATTCATGACCACTCCACTACTCTTTCTTGAATCCCAAAAGACAGGGAGAGAATACAAAAAGACTTTTCTGCCCAAATGAGGTACAGAAGGAAGATGAAAATTAAGATATGACATTCCTAAAGGTTAAGGGGATGAGGAATGGGGGAGACACACAGCACAGAATAAATAAACTTTCCAAAATAATTACTGCACTTCACGGATACTGAGAAAACAGATGGCAAGTTATTACAGCAGTGAACACAACAGACAGGGACCTCAGACAGTATTCTCTCCCTCCAGTGTCAGGAAGACATGGGAGCACCCCAAACCTAGATCATCCCAGGAAAAAGCAGTGGGAAAAGAACGTTGAAGTTGCCTGAACTGATCTAAAAAATACAATTTAAACTGTAAGCTACCTTGATTTGGCAAGACTGTTTTCCATTCATAGAGGAAATAAGGCCTTGGAATACATGTTAAGTTCATTTAAACAGAAACAACAAATTTGAGTTTGTAACATATTATTCATTACATATCTCTTTTATGTTAGATTTTAAACACTTTAAAAAGCATAAAATATCTTGTTGTTTGTTTTAAAAACCCTTTATTTCTTAGGCCAATATCTTCCACATAATTGCTGCTCAATAAATGCTGCTTTCAGGGCTTTGCAACCTTTTTTGGCATAGCATATATAAAAATTGATATTTATATTGTGTGCTGGGTAAAGTGGAAGAGGTTGAACTGCCCAGAGTCTGAGGCCATCATATGTTTTACTGATGTATCTAAATATCGAGGGAATCAATCAATGACTGCACAATCATGTCAAAGCATGTGGTCTATTGCCCTTTCTAAATACAATCTGCATAGTGGATTAAACCTGTTTGTGTGATACTTAACATAGTACCATATATAAATACCACATTTATTAAAGCATGTACAACTACTGTTAGTAAGTGTGGTTACTTATTTATTAAGGCAATGAAATCTTTCAACATCTTCAAAACATTTAGAAAACTTCTGTTCACAAGTTTCTACAGTGATCCCTGTGAATCAGCACATCAGGCTGATAATGCTGTGTAGCATGCAGGTACTCAAGAGATTAATTTAGAATTTATGCCACATATGAATCATTATTCCTTAAATGTTTAATAAATAATCAGCAACACTTCCCTGCTTAGCAATGGCTCTATGAACAAGCCACTCAGTACACAGAAATGTCAGAGGTCCTGTTGTAATCAATTATAAATAGGTTATATATTATTTTTTATATTGCTTCTAAATGCCATGATGATTTTTCCTGTTTTGAAGTGTACTTCTATTGCACTCAGCATTGTTTTATTACTCTAAAAAGCCATTTGAGTCATTTTTAAATCTAAAAGTATATTTTACTGAGTGACCACATTGATTCTTCTGATCTCTGGTGAATAAATAATGTTCATTTTTTAATAATCTATTATTTTTCCAGGAGTTCATGAAAATTTTAAAATAACTCTCTTGCTGGAACTCAAAAAATCAACTACAAATAAAGATGTGATGTAAAATTTTGGCTAAGTGTAATAAAAACATTCCATCGTGAGTTAGATAATAGAATAATTTTCATCTAGAAGTTGCCTTCTCCAAGTAAAATGGCAGGAAATAGAATCAAAAAGGGCATGATTTTCTTTTAATAATTAGTCACGAATCCAGTCATACGGATTTACTGATTTCAACTATATGTTCAAAATACTATGTAATACTAAAAACACTAAATACTAAAAATACAAAATACTAAAATAAATTTACTTTTTTAAAGGTGAATCTTTTACCTGAAAACTAGTCCAGTACATTACAAGCATATTAATTTTATAAAGGTATTCCTATTAGTGTCAGTGGACTCTTAACACAAATAACTTATATGGCACCATTCTAGTACCACCTTCTCCACAAAGCCTTCTCTTATCCTCCAGCTCAGAAATTGACCTCTCTCTCCCTCTTTTCAACTCCAGCAGCACACAGCAACTGGAACATTCATATAGTACCTATGATATGTGTTCTTACAAAACAAGTCAAGATAAGAGAGCATTAATCCCAAAGTGGAATGAATAACAAAATATCTTATATTAGTCAACAAAGGTCATGGCCATTTATAGGGGTCATTTATACCATTTGTATTTTAAAAATCTGTTCCAAAGGAAACCAGAAAGCTGAATATTGTTAGAACTAATGAAAATAGCAAAGTGCTTTTGCCATCATGGTGTTAAATCTCTCATGTTAAGGCCTCAGTTCATGAATATTTTATTTATTAATATATACAACCAAAGAAGTAATCTACATATGCATGTGTGAATTCACAGCAATTTGACTTGTTCTTTTGTGCAAAGTAGAGTTGCACTTTACCTGTCAACATTAAAATGCCTGTACTAAGCAATAAAGTCATTTGTAATAAAATGTGTATTTCCCAAAAACAAGAAATGCATTGGCAATGCTTGACAGTATGTTTATAACCTTTTAGTAAATACATTAGTTCCACATAAGGTTATTTATTTTCATTTTTCCTTCTCTCTTTTCCATAACAATAAGTTAAATTTTCATTGCAACCAATGTACCAGAATGGATAATCCCAGAGCACAAATTATAAAATGCATGTTAAGGATTTAGCACAGTGGCTAGCTCTCTCCAAGGGCTCAATAAAAGGCTGCTCTAATGTAAGTCTTTGGTTGTACGTGTCAGAGATCTACATGGAACTGCCTAAAGGGACAAAAGCAGATTTTCCAAAGGACATTAGTTTGTTTTACAAAACTCAAAGAATAACGGGACAAACAAGTTATGGGAAAAACAAAGAAGTATCTGGATCTTAGGGAAAAAATGAGATCAAGAACTTAACACCATTGGATTACTCAGCTCTTCCTCTCGCCTCACATCAGTTTCATTCCTTCCAGCTGCAGATGCCTTTCTCAACATACACTCACCATATCGACCAGCAATTCTACTCCTACATATTTACTCAAGTAAAATAAAAAAAACTTGATTTACACAAAAACCTCATACACACATTATTATAGCAGCTTTATACATAGTTACCTAAAACTAGAAATAATCTAAACATCTCTCATCTGAAGAATGAAGAAGCACACTATGGTACTGGTACTACACATGCTGGCACATTACTCAGCAATTAGCAATAAAAGAAAAACCTATAATAAGTGCAACAGCATGTATGCATTTTAAATGTATTTCATTCAGTGAAAGAACTCAGATTTAGAAGACTACATACTATACGATTCCATTTGTATGACATCCTTGTAAATGCAAAACTATTATAGAGACAGGAAATAAATCAGTGGTTGCCAGGGATTGGTGTGGGAGAAAGTTTCAGCTACAAAGGAGTACAGTGGAATTTGCGGAATGTGAATGTGAGAACTGTTTCCATATCTTGATTGCGGTGACATTTATAAAATTTATGCATTTCTTAAAATCCAGGGGACTGTACACTAAAATGGGTAAATTTTACTTTATGTAAATTGTGCCTTAGAAATTTTTGAAAAGGAAAAAAGAGAAATGGTTTAGAAGAAAGGAAGGGACAAATATTGAACAGATAAAATACTGAAGATGTTGTCTTTGAAACACACAGATCACAACATACAGATCACAGGAGTTCCTGAAATAAAACACCAAGGCAAGAGAACAAAACAAATACTAAAACTTAATATTTAAGAAAACTTCCTTGAATTACAGATTCAAAGCTACATGTTAAAGCACGCATGTACCTGACAATTTAGACTCAGAACTACTATCGTTAAAGTACACTCCAGTAAAATTACTGGACTTCAAAAGAAATAATATTTGGGCACTTTAAAAAAAATTTTAATTTTACAAGAAAAATTAAATTAAATTATCAACAGACTTTGACAGCAGTACTTTATTCAAGAAAAAAATGGAACAATATATTTGAGAATCTTAATGAAAGATTGTGTGTCAAGGGTTTCACATCCAGAAAACTGACTTTCAAATATAAAGAGCATAAGATAAACTATTATCAACATTCAAGAATTCAGGAATGTTCTCATGAGCACTTCCTTAGGAATTTACTAGGGAAAAAAATTCTGACAACCAAAATAACTAGAGAAATACCACCATAAGCAATTAATGGTGAGCATTATGTTTACAATTACATTTAAAACTAAAAGTAGATGAATATATTCAAAAGGAAAAAAATACAGTTTGTAACTGCTATATACTCAGACCTTACAGATATAGTTCAACCCCCCCAAAAAATGGGCAAGGAAAGAGGATAGCATATTCAAAAATCACAGATAACTGTGTTCCATAACCATATTGATAGTAGTCATATTAGCATTGTTATTCTGAGGCCGTTGTATGTATAATTCAGCATAAAGAAAATAAGATATTATAGCATAATTCTAGTTCTAACATTCCCTATGTCCTTGAGGAGAGGCTAAACAAAAACCCTGTAGTACTTAAATTGATTTGAAAATATCAATACAAACTCATGAAGTATGTTATCTTTGGATATGTATATATTTAAAGACATATAGTTCTGTGTACTTCTCACCTCTGCCTACATAATTAAATTTATTTAAATGCCTAGAAAAATGACCAGCCCAAGATAAATAATCATCCCTAACACCCAGATTTTAATCTTGAAATTTAACTTTCCACTAAAGAATCCAGTTTGATCTGGGGAAAAGTTTGATTGTAGGACTGAGACAGGAAGTATGTAAGATAAGCCCAGAAAATCTTGTCAAACTAGATAGTAAGGTAGAAAGTAAGCGAGCAAAAACTAACAGAGTCTGACTATAAACCTCCTAGAAGAAAACACAGGCAAAACACTCTCTGACACAAATCTTAGCAATGTTCCCCTAGGACAGTCTACTCAGGAAATAGAAATAAAAGCAAAAATAAACAAATGGGACCTAATTAAACTCATAAGCTTTTAAACAGCAAAGGAAACCATAAGCAAAACAAAACCATCTATGGAATGGGAGAAAATATTTGCAAATGATGCTACTGACAAAGGTTTAATTTCCAGAATATATAAACAACTCATACAACTTAGTAACAAAAAAATAAACAACCCAATCCAAAAATGGGCAGAAGACCTAAATAAGCAATTCTCCAATGAAGACATACAAATGGTCAATGGGCACGTGAAAAAATGCTCAGTATCACTAATTATCAGAGAAATGCAAATCAAAACTACAATGAAGTATCACCTCACACCAGTCAGAATGGCCACCATTCAGAAGTCCATAAACAATAAATGCTGGAGAGGGTGTGGAGACAAAGGAACTCTCCGACACTGTTGGTGGGAATGTAGTTTGGTGCAGCCATTATGGAAAACAGTATGGAGATTCCTCAAAAAACTAAAAATAGACTTACACCCAGCAATCCCACTCCTGGGTCTGTATCTATAGGGAACTCTAATTCAAAAAGATATATGCATCCCAATGTTCATAGTAGCACTATATACAATAGCTAAGACATGGAAGCAACTTAAATGTCCATCTACAGATGATGAGATAAAGAAGGTGTGGTATATTTATATAATGGAATACCACTCAGCCATAAAAAAGAATAAAATAATCCCATTTGCAGCAACATGGATGGGCCTGGATATCATCACTCTAAGCAAAGTAAGCCAGAAAGAGAAAGAAAAATACCATATGATATCATGCATATGTGGAATCAAAAAAAAAAAAAAAAGAGAAAAAAGAATACCAATGAACTCATCTAAAAAACAGAAACAGACTCACATAGTAAACAATCTTATAGTTACTGGAGGAAAGAGGGTGGGAAGGGATAAATTTAAGAGTTTGAGATTTGGAAATGTTAATCACTATATGTAAAAGTAGATTAAAAAACAAATTTATTCTGTATAGCACTGGTAACTATATTCAATATTTTGTAATAACCTTTAATGAAAAAATTATGAAAATGAATTTATGTATATATATATAGCATGACTGGGACACTATTCTGTACATCAGAAATTAACACACTGTAACTGACTATGCTTCAGTAAAAAAATTAAGAAATGAAAAGCTAATAGAGTTTGTCAAAACACTCGTGAGCCAAATAGAAGAGGCTCTCACTAGCTAAAAATGAGACAAACAAGCTTCAATAAGGTAATAATGCCAACAGACTGAAACAGATTAAAACACATTTAAATCAGCACAGACAGTTCCACACAGGTCAACGCAAAGAGGAACACACCAAGGCACACAGTAATCAAATTGACAAAAATTAAGGATAAGGAGAAAACATTAAAATTAGCAAGAGAAAACCAACAAATAACATACAAGGGAATTCCCATAAGGTTACTTAGCTGAGTATACAGCAGAAACTCTATAGGCCAGAAGGGACGGTATAGCCCAAGTGGCAGAGTGCATGCTTAGCATGCACAAGGTCTGGGGTTCAATCCCCAGTACCTCTACCCAGCAAGGCTCTCTTTCAGATTCGATGGAGAAATCGAAAGCTTAGTTTACAACAAATGTTAAAGGAACTAATGAATTGGGTTTTTTCTCTTCCCACTTCTTAGTGGGATTAAATAGACTATCATGAAGTCATTTATAATGGAAAACTTTTATTATCTGATTTTTTAATTTTTTTTTGAGGGGGGAGGTACTTAGGTTCATTCATTCATTTATTTTTAGAGGAGGTACTGTTTGTTCTAGTTCTGTGAAGAGTATCTTTGGTATTTTGACAGGGGTTGCACTGGATCTGTAAATTGCTTTGGGTAGTACAGCCATTTTGATAATGTTGATTCTTCCAATCCAAGACCACAAGATATCTTTCCATTTCTTTGTATCATCTTCAATTTCCCTTATCAATGTTTTACAGTTTTTGTAGTGTAGTTAACACCCTTGGTTAAGCTTATTTCTAGGTATTTTGTTGTTTTTGATGCAATGGAAATGTTTATGCCAGTTATAAAATTCTGGTTTTTGAAGTGAAAAAAAAAAAAAGAATGAAGGCCCACAAATGGCAAAATATCCTTCTTTCTTATGGGTGAGTTGTATTCCGTTACATATATATGCTGCATCTTCTTCATCCATTCATCTATTGATGTGCACTTAGGATGCTTCCATATCTTGGTATTTATAAATAATGCTGCTGTTAATAGTGGTGTGTATGTATTTTTTTAATTAATTCTTATTTTGTGGTTGGCTTTATTCCTTTGATAACTATGTAAGTTTAAAAAGCTAAAGGTCTAAATGCTCTTAGAAACAATAAACAGTACATATATGTAAATTTTAAAAAATATGTGCAGTATATTGTGTATATGTATTTATATGCAGTATATTGTATATGTGCAGTCAAACTGTAACAATTCTACCTAATAAAACTGAAAAATGAAAAAAAAACATTTAAATCTATGAGTCTATAATGATAGAGGAAAAAAGCCAATGGGTCTCCAGAAGATGACTGGGAAATCAATTCAATATCCTGGAAGCTGGTAAATTAAGAAAAATAATTACTATTTTTTATCTATACTGTCTTCCTTATATGAATTGTACCACTGGGTACTGACATAACAGATAAGAAACAGCATCTCTTCACAAAATTTTTCACCTGATAAATAAACATAAAATACTAAATTCAGAAAATCACCATTTCACAAGGTATTAGGATGAATGGCTGCTAGTATTGTAACAGAAGAGATACAGAAAGGGAGAAAGTGTGAGTAAGAGAGAGAGAGAAGTTGAAGGGGGTTGGAACTGAGAGAAAATCAGACATTATTTGTTCCTGATGAAAAACCAACAACTGGTTTGCAAAGAGATCTAATCCATCAAGCATTTGGAACTAGCTGCCAATTTGCAGTAAGTCAGAGGTCAGAGGAATATGCTGAAAAGCAACAGCAATAAGCATGAAATTACCAACCCAGACTGGGAAATTCTACAGGTTAAATGATCTAATTCTTCAAAAAATGAATTCCAAATTAAAAATAGATACAGAGAGAAACTCTATACTAAAAGACATAAAAGGTAGGCCAATATGCAAACAAGGTGCAAGACAGTTCAGGGATGCACACTTGGGTGATAAATTGATAAAGAAAATCAAAGGAGTGACTAGTATAAAAATCAAGGTAGTGGTTACTATGGGGCCAATTAGGATTGGAACAGGGCACACGAATGAACTGTATAGGCAAAATTCTGTTTCCTAACTCAGGTAGTGGCTAGAAAAGTATTCATATTACATTAATTCATTAAGGTACATACATGGTTTTATATATGTGTGTTTTATTTTACACAAAAGGCATAATTCATATAGAAACCTGAAAAATAGATTCAGAAGTTTTTCTAGAGAGAGCAAATATAGAAGAATAGCAATGATAAGTTTGGAAAAGAATAACAGAGGACCACTTTCTCCACCGGTTATAAATATAAACCATTGGTAAATAAAATAGTCTGGTACCAGGAGAGAAATAAAGACATCAGTGGAACTAAATAGATAATTCACATCTTCATACTCATACACATATGCACACACGTGTCTAATATGAGAAAAGAACTGATTATATGGTTATATGGTAACCAAACGGAAATTTCAAATTGATTTAAGATAGAAAACTGAAAACGAAAGCAATAAGGAGTTAAATAAAATACCGGTTGGGGGGTTAGGCAAAGGGAATACTTCCTAAGATAGTCGTAAGATCCAGAAAACAAAAAAGAAAATATTAATATTTTGAATAAATGGGGGAAAAAATCTCAAAGACAAAATATTTTATAACTAATTTTTAATGGCAGACTAAGATAATATATTTGAAGCTCACAAAACTGGCAAAGGATTATTACCCCTTACATACAAAGAAGGCTTATATATCAAAAGAAAAAGCAATAATTTAATAGGAAAAAACAGTCAAAGGTCATGAATACATATTGGGAAAAAAATATGTATATATGTATTATCTACTCTATATAGAATGACACTTGACCTTACTAGTTGTCTTATAAACGCGAATTAAATACCATTCACAATTTTCAACCAATTCAATTTACTAAAAACTTTTAATTAATAATAAACAATGTTTGAGAGTATTCAGGTATAAAAGTACTGTCATAGAACGTTTTCTCCTCTTGGAAATCTTTTAAATGGATATAGCAATTTTTAAACCTGCATGAATCCTTTCATGCTATTTATCTTTTTATCTTTTCCTCTGAATCCTAGGTGAACACCTTTGTTCAATCTTCTTAATGTCTAACTAAATCTTCATCTGTGATTATTCTATTATTCAGCCTACTTACTGAGCTTTTTTCATTTTGATGATCTCTAATTGGTTAATTTGTTTTTCTCCAACAGACTGTCATTATTTCATGGTTGCATTAGCTTATTTTATTTCTTTAAGGATATCAATTATACTTCCTTAAAAATCTTATTTATTATTTAATTCTATTTTTTTCTGCTATTATCCATGAAATTTCATGGATTTGGTTATCATTAAATGTTTGGTAACATTCGGTTGCTTGTTCATCTCCTGTTTTAGCTGTGCTGTGGTCTGAGGCTTCTTCTACCCAATCACCTCCTTTCCTTCTCTTCTTTTGCAGTAACAAATAGTGCTGGAATAAACACCCTTATACAATGCTATCCTCTGATACTTTCCCTCTGGTAGGATGGAGTCACAGAAGTGGGTGAAATATCTGCATTTTCAATTTAATAGACAAAGTCAGATTATGTTACTTGCAAGATGGAATAATTCACATACTCACCAGTAATCATTTAGCTAGCCTCATTTCCCCACATCCTCACCACATTTGCTTATTTTTTTTCAAGCCAGACTTTGGATTTCTTTAAGTACTGCTGCCACAGTATGAATTAGATATTACCCTGTTTATAGTTGTACTTAATAAATATTCATTAATTAGTTGAATGAATAAGTTGAGCCTCTGGATCCCTGTTACTCTGCTCTACTTTCTTCCCTATAGTAATTTTCACCTTCTAGTACACTACATAATATACTCATTTATTATATTTATTGTTTAATGTCTGTCTTCCCCTGCTAACACAAGATCCTCAGAAGCTGGAATCTCTGTTTTGTTCACTGATATTCCCTAGTGTCTAGGGTACTTCACTTTATAGGCACTCAATACATAATTATGAAATGAATGAATGAATGACCACATGAACTGTTCATTGAATATACTAGTTAGAACTGTAAAATATTTTTCCTCAACAAATCTTTTGCAAAGTACTTATTATAAAGATGTATATGTTTCCTTTAACAGATATTATTAATTCCTTCAATTATGTATACATTCCAAGCTGACTAAACCATGGCCTGCTACAAAGAGGAAATCAACATAACAAGATTCTTTTCTTGAAATCCATCCAGGAAGCATAAGATCAGCAGAAGCAGAGAACATGTGCTCATCTGTAACTGACTTTTGAGTGTGGACCTGAGGACACTATCTTAAAGAAAGGCTCCAACTTAGTCATAAACAATTTATCAGGCATATTAGTTGTTCTGGAAGCAATAACAACACAATAACATTAATTTGGATAAATTAAATATTGTTGTCATTTTAACACACCAAACATCAAATACTATCATTTTCAATGAACCTGGTTTAATACATACCAACAAGATAGTCCCTTCTTTTTATGGTGATCTTAAAAATCCCCATATAGCACTTTTCTAGTTTTCATTGGAGCCTCATTACAACCCTAAAAGCTAGGCAGAATAAATATTACACTCATTTCAAGGGATCAGGAAACTGAATCTTAAAAATGTTAAGTGACTAATAGTACTTGAATACATGTTTTTGGATTCATTTCTTTCTGAAGAAGCAAGATATTAAACAAAAAGCAAATATTTGGAGTCAGAAGTAGATTTCTATTCTGACCTTGTAATTAATAGCTGTGGAAACATTAACCACTGAATTATCTACTCTAAGCCTCGATTCAACATCATTTTATTTGTCATTATGCAGAAAAGGATAAGAAAACAGCCATGCATCAAAGGATATCTATTATCTAATCATCTCTATATTGAAAATATACTGAAGTTTGTTATTTACACTGTTGATTCAAGAGGTTTCTCTGGACATGACACTGTTCTCTTATTTTCCTTCTGTTATTAAGGTGCCTCTAGGTCTAAGAATTCAGTTGTATAATTTATCCCTCTGCTACCACCCAGCAGGAAAAAACCTGGGCCAGCCACTTAGCACTGTGCTGGGAAACTGCCTAGAAAGTAAGGCTCTGCTGCTCTACCTCTGTTATCTTTCTTCTCTTCAAATGCATCTGTGGCCAAAGGTAGAACTTTCATGTCAATCCTATTCCACCAGTATGCCTAACCTCCAGTGCCCAAGCCCTCAATTTTTTGGCTTTGTATAAAGATTAATCTTGGTAAAGAATTAACTAGGTCACAAAGTTCCTTTCTTCCTATTTCTACTCTCTTCTGCCTTATTTGGTTACCTTAACATTGCGTCTTTCCCTGAGGAACATTGGCTATGATCAGTTTTGCAAACATTTACTGAGTGCCTTCTCTGTTGGCAATATTAAGGTGCTAAGAAAGAAAGATACATAGAACACAACCTCTGTCCTTAAGGAGATTGTAGCTTATTAAGGGAGAGAGATAAAGGGATCATATTGCTATAATTCCATACCTCCAATAGTTAAAGGTAAGTTTTAGGTTTTATGGAAACAGAGAGGGGGAATAATTAACCACGGTAAGGGTAGGAATCACATTAATAAAGGTTACAGGGGAACTGAGATCTGCTCTCACAGTGTAAGTAGGACTTAGCAGGCAAAGAAGAGTGCTACAGGTGGGAAAATAACATGAGTAACTGCATAGAAGCATGATGCCAAAGGTTTTGTTCAGGTTACAAGCAGTTGGGTATTTATGAAGCATA
The DNA here is from genome assembly GCF_048564905.1 of Vicugna pacos. Lineage (NCBI taxonomy): Eukaryota > Metazoa > Chordata > Mammalia > Artiodactyla > Camelidae > Vicugna > Vicugna pacos. The sequence goes on from NC_132989.1 coordinate 50,258,961, forward strand.
AAATGTGCTTGAGTTTTGGACATTTGCAGTCAAGGTATCTGTGGGACAACTCAGTACAAATATTTAACAGGAAGTTTACAAGAAAAGTCAAGACTAAATATTTGGTAGCCATCAATGCAGCTTAGCAAGATGACAATAAGCACAATGGATAAAAATCAAATAAGGTAAGGAGGAGAGAGAGCATTGTTGTTTTATATAACATGATCAAGAAGTGTTTCACTTTTTAGGTGACTTCGGAGCAGAGATCTAAAGTAAGAAGGTGAGTTATAATGAATAGCTCAGGATAGACCTTTACAGGAAGAAGAAATAGCACATGCAAAGGCCTTGAGTTAAGAGTGTGTTTGAATTCTTTGAGGAACAGGGATCAGATCAGGTAATCTTAAGGGTCATCATACAGACTTCACTATATGGACTTTTACTCTGAATAATATGAAAATCCAGTAGCAGTTTAGACTGAAAAGTGATATGATTTATGTTTTAATAAACTTACTCTGGCTGTTGTCTATGGAATCTACTATGGCACAAGGGGAAAAAGCAGAGGTTGTGTTTTTCCCTTTTTAGGAGGCCATACCATTAATTCATGAGAGAATAATGGTAGTTTAGAGTGGTAATAAAGAATGGTAGGATTTTAGCTACTTTTTGAAAGTAGAGTTCCCAAGATCTTCTGAGTCTGAGTATATGAGAAAGGTAAAAGTTCAAAACATAAGAAGAAGTCTAGAATAAGAAGGACCAGGCGGTGAGAAAGGAAAACAAGGTAAGAATGATGACACAGAGCAAAGGAAGTGTACTTGTTTAAAGAAAATTTGGAGAAGGAGAATGTAGCAGTATTGCCTGAAACAATAGAGTAAAAAAAAGGATAAAAATATCTGCTGGACTTAACAATTCTGAAGTTGTTATCCTTTGCCAAAGCAGTCTCATTGAAGTGGCAAGGTGGAAATCAGATTGCAATGGGTTGGAGCATGAATGAGGCCTAAAGAATGAGAGATAGCATTAAGTGTTATCATTTGAAAACTTGACAGAGTGGATATAAGAGGGTTATAGTTGTTGGGTATTGGAGCAAAAAGATTTAATCTGTCCTGTGATGTGATTCAGAACCAGCAGAGATCTAGGGTAATCTCTTTTAATCCAGGATTTCAAAGACAACCCAGTGGAATGGGTCATTTCCTCTTTCTACTCATCAGGATTTAAATGTCAATTTCCCTTGGAACCCGAGTCAAGGAGAGAACTCCAGAAGAACAACTCAACGATTCAGCAGTCATCCAAACAGAAGCAAAATGTATCCAAAGTAGTCACCAAGAATTACCTAAACTGTCTTTTGGGGAAATGATACATCCATTAAATTTGTATGGCATTTTATTCAGTTGTACTAGTATCTGGTTTAGTAACTTCACCTGATAAATCATCTGGCTTCAGCTTTTGCTAAGCAGATAAAAATGTTAAAGTCTGTAAAATAAGCGGGCATCTTATTTTCAATTATTTAAATAAGATTTATACAGATCAACAGATTGTTTTTATAGTGGTCTCAATAAGACCTTAATGCTTTTCAACTTTAATCAAGTATAATCTACTATATATAGATTATGCAATATCTCCCTAAATGTTCATATGTTAACTTGTATTTTTAAATGTCCTCCCATTAAGAACAAATGGAATAACAGTCATAAAAATTTTAAACTGGAAGGAGTTTTGGAAACATCAAGCCCAAACACCTTCATATTTATTAATGGAGCAAACAAGCTCAGGAAATCTTGCTAGTCAGGCTAACATTTTATATAAATTATATAAATAATTTATTATATAAATACCAGTAGAAATGAGGGGAGGGTATAGTTCAGTGGCAGAGTGCACGCTTAGCATGCCCAAGGTCCTGGGTTCAATCCCCATTACCTCTCTTAAAAAAAAACTACCAACAGAAATGAGATGAAATCTAGGTTCCTGGATTTCTGTACCATTTTCTTTCCACTACTGCAATCCGTAATTCTTTTTAAGTCGCCTCTAAAATCATTTCTCTTAAAACAGTACTGGGATACCAACACCAAAATTAAATATTTAAAATGTACTGACTCCCTTCCTATATTTGACTCTAGGCACTGGTAAAACTGGAATGCTATCTCAGGCTCTTGGCAGTCTGCTCATTTCCTGACTCAGACTAGCCAGTTCTCAAGATTTAATTCAAAAACCATTCATTGAAAGGCTATTACCAGTAAGATACTGTCTTAGGAGCTGAATAAGATATATCAGATGCAGAGTTTAAAAACTTATCGAAAAAGACAGACGCATAGACCAGTAACTGTAGTATAGAGCAAATTGGGTAAAGAATGTTTAGGAAGAATAAAACCCAAGTACATAGAAGCGAAAGCAATTTTATGGCTGGAGATGGACATGAAAATAGCCAACACTATCTTATAAATTGTTGAGATCTGCTTTGAACCAATCTGTTACCAGCAGAGCCCAATGGATACAGAAATATTTCCTTTGAAGATTATATGCTTGTCATCCAACTCAGCTTTTTTCCATACCAAACTCAACACAGCCATGTCTAGATTTAGTTAGCACACAAAGCACTTTTTTTAAATGCCCATGGTGCAGAGGGTAAAGAGCATGCACTAAATAAATCAGCTGTGCAAAAGGCTCTCTTAATATATCAAAGAATCTTTACAGAAAGTTATTAGAGTCCTCAAAGTCTCCATAAAATAATCCATTTACATTCACTGTCCACTTAAGTGGCTACCTCTAAATTTATGGGTTAGCTGCTTGCTGAAACATCATATAACTTGCTGAGTGTTAATTTCTTAGATAACTCTGGTCCAGTAAGAAAAGTGCAAATAAGAGTCAGAGTAAGGAAACTAATACCTCCCGTATCTGGATTCTTAGATACCATCCCAGGCCATTCAGAATCACTGTGCCCTCAATGGAATATTTTTGACAAGCATTTATGTCATAATAGATTGAAGATTAGAGAATACATAATTTTTCTTTCAGGATCCAAATTTTAGCTATATTTTTCTTCAACTAGTTGTTACCAAATATGTTTTATTTTCAAATACCCAACCTGTAAAATAAACTGCATATGTCAAAAAAATTTAACAGAAAAGCCATTATTTTCTCCATTTTCTTACTATAAACATTACTATCGGAAGCTAATCTGTACAAAGCATGAGTGTCAGGGGTGAAAACAGTACTGTGTTCTTTTTATTTCTAGAGAGGTCTATCCAAGTTTCCACTTCACCCATTTGATTGTTTTCCCTAGTGTTAAACAAGGGAAGTTCTGCATCCCTTCCCAGTGTACAGAGTTCTGACCTCTAAGAAGGTGGAAGTACACAGGAAAGCTTTCACTTATGCTGCTTGGCGAAACATCTCCAGAATCTCTCATAAATGAAACAGGGCCTGAAGCATCTCTCTACACTAATGTTGGCCAAATTACCTTCATTTGTATGCTGCTGTCCTATCTTGCATCTTACCTCCATAACACCGAGACTCTTACATACTTAATATTTTAGTTTAAATGGTATCATTATTTTCACTTAATATACATTAAAAAACCTTTCTACCTCTGTTGTAAATAAAAAGTCAACAGCATTTGCCACTAAAATAATGTCATAAACATCTACCTATATGCAGCTGCTTGCCAAAGCCTGTTTTCCAGTTATTAAATAGGGAGACCAGCAAGTGTTAGTGAGCTATTTAAGACACATTAACGCCACGTTGAGGTTTTATCTTTTATTCCTTATTCTAATTAGGAAAAATATTGCAGAGAGCGCTTCTCTTTCCATGCAGTTCAGTGTTTTATAATGCTGTGTCCATGTACCTTCTAAAATCATCTCAAGTACCTCTAGGCAGCCAAGTGGCACTCTGAGAACACTGCTGTAAATTACCCAGAATCTCATAGGCCCAAACCTTGCCCCTTCTAATTGATCCATAATTCAGCATCACTACTGTCATTACAATCTAATCTGAGCTCTCCTTCCCCTCTCCCCACCCGCACTGTCTCTCCTGGGTTTTCCTCAGAGCATGACTAGCATGGGTTTTTTGGACACTTTCCCATGGTATTCCACCACCAGTTAGTAGTCACCACTTCCTAGCAACTCTCTGGTTCAATCCTCATATCAAAAATATAAAATGGTGAGACTCATAACTATCTACATATACCACCTCCTGATTTAATTTTTCACTTCAGTGTTTTACTTTCAAGGTTTAGCTATTTCTCACAGATAATGAGATGCCTTAAAAGCCTGTCTTCCTTGAATTTCTGCTGCCCTGAACTTTCACTGTCATTTTAACATCAATTATTTTCCTTCATTCTCCAAGTTAATATCTCTACATTCCACCTGGAAACAAAACTCGTATTCTCAGCTCTGGAATAACCAGATGTCTCATTCTAATTTTTACAAACTCTAACTTTGGATATGGTATCTATCATATCTGTAATATTCTTAAACTATAAACTTCCCACATGGTGTACTTTCTACTAAAAAATAGTTAAACTATGCTGGTACAATATACACATTCTTTTTGAAACTAGTAGAGCTGTGTGACCCGGTAAAGAAAAGTTAGCAGGCAAATGAAGACGTTGTGTACTATCCTTATTGTAATCCCCTTCTCAATTATCCCAGCTTTCAAAAAATCAAATTTAGCATTGCTGAAAACAAGAAATATTCAGCATCAATACTGAACATGAGTCAGTAGCCAAGACTGTAGTATGTGCACTTGTCATTTTTCACACAACCCAACTTCTGCCAGGATATTTCCTAAACATTACATGTGATCAAATGGATTTTCACCCATTTTATGGGCTTTTAAAGGCTCACCATGATTTCACTTACAGCTATTATTTCTAATACAGTTGGGCACTAACCTGATGACCCATCAGATCATCCAGAATATAAAACAAAGGACACATACTGGTCAACTGCTGGGCAGCAAGTCTCTGAGTGACCAGGTCATGAGTGACCTAAAAGCCTTCACACATGGAAAGATTAATGGGAAGAGGAAGAAAATCTTTAGCAAATGCCACAGTAAAACTAGCTTTTCTATAGAGACATTAAATATAGAATTCAGCCATACTGGCACAGAACTCTCCACTGGGGCATTAACCACTTTCAGGTAAAATTAAATATTATTTTTCTAATTAACAAATGGTGCTGACATTTGACAGAGCCAACAATTTGAGTTGAAAATGAAATACACATTGTATTGAGATGGCCCAAAGATCAATAATTCATTACAATGATTTCAAACTGAGGTTTTCTTTTTACATAGGGGAAAAAATTATAAGAAAGAGGCATTTAGATGATAGACATGGTATTCCTGAGGTGAGCTACTGCAGCAGCTCATCATATTTACCTAGGTATCTCTTTAAGGTCTTATTTGTGAAAGGTTGTGATAAAACAGAATAGAACTTTAAATTCATTTGGCTTTTGAGATTATCACTCTATTTAACCTTGAAAGCTTTTTGCATTTTCTCATGCCTTCGTTTGCTTTCAGGAATTTATCTTCATTTTAACTTTAATCCGTTCTATATCTCCTGCCTCATCTTTGATCCACAAGGTTCAACCTTTTTGTTTTTTTTAATCTGCAATGTCTACAGTGTAGGTGGGAGTAGGGAGGGCCTCCATCTCCTTTTTACAAAGGTATATAACATGGTAATGTTAAAAAGGTTATCCATACATATGAGTGTATGTGTGTGCACCTGTGACATTAATCAAGGATCATTTTATACATTATATTGAAAAACTGACATCCAAGTAATACTTATTCTCTATTAAGTAGCAGTTTCACCTGGGATTTACAACACTGATTCTGTCAGCTACACTATCCTTAAGGTAACAGCATTTTGTTTCAAGAAGCCCAAGCATTTCAACATTACTTCTTACAAAAGTGGAAGCAAACACTTATTAACTTTGCCATAAGAACCATGAAATTAGCTTTGTACTGGCTGTCCTAGACTCTGTATAGAATTGCAATGGTTGAGACCAGGTTTGCACAATCGGGGGCATTTTTTTTACATTAGGTATCACAAACACAAAACCTAAGATCTGTGACCTTTCCAAGCAAACCCCCACCCAAATTATATACCATTGGCTCTAAAAATTTTTAAATATATATTTAAATAATGTGCACACAAAAAATAACTTTCTTTTAAATTAAAATTATCTTAAAATTTTATATCAAAAAGTGAGTTTAATGTGATACATTCAAATAAGTGCATGAGAACTATAATTTGATATGATAAGGAAAGGCCCTGCCAAAGTAAGCATGCCTAGGACATACGTTGTGTGATCACTACAGATTTTCAATTAAATGTCAGCAAGGCAGTAATTCAGACTGTGAAACACTGAGAATTTTGTAAAGCAACAAAAAAGCTGTATCAGAACTAGTTGTCAGCGAGAAATTGCTCTCTCAGAAACATTAAGTCAGATAAACTGGGATTTCCCCAAATCTTATCCAGTGAAAAGAAAACCCCAGGAGTCTTGGGTCTTATTATAATTGGTCTTATTCTCATCTCATTTCTGAAAACAATATGAATAGAACAGCTATATTCCAAGATAATTTAAAATGGTTTATACTGTCCCAAAGTTATCATGAGTATCAATATATCTATGATAGATTTTTTTCTTTTTTGACCAAAAATTTAAATACGCCAAAGATATACCATAGTAGAGATGCTCAGGAAATGTTCACATATAGTTTGTTTCCTATTTATTTTATTTAACAACTCAGAGTGTCTAACAATGACCCCCACGTATTTCTTACCTGAGAAAAATCAGAGCAGAGAATTCTCAGTAGAATGTCATGGGCTTTTAAGGATTAGACTTATGAACTACCTTATATCAAATCACCACATCCTATTACAGTTCCACATCTTGTTGAAGGCCCAATATACACTTGGACTTAAAATCAAGCACCCCAGTGTTACAAGCTAGCCTGTTTTCTCACAATAACAATTCCACAGAGAGAAACTTCTCTCACTTTCTAACAGGTCTGAGACTCTGAAATGTGACTGCTTCTATTCTGTAATTTTCCATCACATGTGCAAGATATGTATCGACAGTGAAACATAGTTTCCTATTTACCACTTCAACAAGTGACTGAAAATTGAAATTATTCAATTGAAAATATTTTCTATACAACAGGCACTCATTTTAGTTAAAAATAAAAACAATTTAAAAAAAAACAGGATTGATCTCTATGGCTTCGTTTCTTTTTCAAATATTTCCTCCTAAAAAATCACTGATTTCTTAGCTCATAGGACGTGATGGGGAAATTTCTTTTTAACATGCTACCTGTACCTGAATATGACATGCTGACCTACCACTGCTACAACATGCTGTTGGAGTTATACCACAGCAGTCACATTTAGTGGCTAGCTTTCTTGATGAACATTGATCTACTTGCTGAGAATACAAGTTGTAATAGCGGACACAATTTAAAGCCATGAACTGAGTGTCTGGATTGGCAAATCTATGCACATGAGGCCTGCTGGAGACTGAAAGTTTTTAATTAAAGTAAAACATTTCCAGTAGTAGAAATGAAAATGAATAATTTTGAAAGTTTAAATCATAGTGACAAGTTATGTCACAAAGTTTCAAAACTGTGGCTACCACCATCCCCACCGGAGGATTTACTCCGTTGCATTACAAATGGGAAGCCTGGCCCACTTATAAATCAATCAGAAGAAGTATTAGGGACAAAGTTCATTCTGAACTGCAAGTCCTTGTACAGGAATTTATCTTTGACAAACAACCACCAGTTCTATTTCCCCCAGCTGCTAACGCCTTGCTTTACTACAATAGCAGGTTGGATGATAAGTAATAAGAAAGGCATTTAATCTTTAAAGTTTCCACATAATACACTTCAGTTAACTATAAATGACAGTAAACCCTGAAATCTTTCAAAATTTCCCAGGAAAAGGGTCAAAAAGGATATATAAGGTTTATCAAAGTTTACATACATAAAAGAAGAATCTAGATTTTATCATACCCAGGATAAATCTCACTACTTAGAACCAGGGAAAAAAAGAATTGCCATCCAAAAGAGTGAAAGATCATAATAATTATTAAGATCATAATTATTTTGTTTATATATAAAGAAATGTTAATACTTTCAAACCATAAAGGTACTGGGGGTGAGAGTAGTATGACAGGTTGGCACTTAGGAATCACGAGATCCCAGCTCTCCCATTTGCATCAGGTACTTAAATTCACTGTATTTCAGGTTCCTTCTGTATAAAATGAGACAAGATTAAAGGAGGCAACAGTTACAAAGAATTTTGCACAATGTATCCTGAAATATTGTGAGTGCTCATAAACATTCATTAACTTTACAGCCCACAATAATTATACAAGATTAACAAAATATTTCCAGTAACTACTTGGTAATTCTGCTTCAATAATATAAAACATAATTTTACATAACATAAAGTTGTTTTGCTTTGGGGGTGTCAGTTTTTTGTGACTAAATACTTCCAGAAGTCTAGAAAGTTGCTTGTTATTTAAGTAGGTTAAATAAAATTTTCCCCTGGTAACTTATTTATACCTGTCATCTAGTTAGCAGAAACCACAAATAAAACAAATACACAAAGTTTTCATTTTAATTAAAATTTCCAAATTCAGCATGACATTGTAAAAAAGGATGGATGGGCTTTGGAGTTAGAAATAGCTATGTTTAAATCCTAGTTTTGCATTATAAACATGTTTAATTTATCTAAGAGGTTTAAGCTTCAGTTTCCTCATCTGTCAAACGAGTGATACTGCTTTGTAAAGTGGAAAGAACTAAATAAAAATCATTTTGGCGTGTAAAATAGAGGTGTGCATGAAATTACATACACTTAAATTATATCTGCATATAAATCTGGCAAAGTGTCTCACAGATAATAACTCAAGGTTTTTTTAAATTAAGAATTTGTGATTAATTATGACTGGACTAATAAATATTTCTATATACTACTTCAATTCCTGGTCACTACCTAATTCATCAATATAAACCACAAGACCTAGATTTGGACTTTGGTACCTTAAAGGCTTCTCATCTATAAAGCTATGCTCAGAATTTGTGTAGGATAAGATAAAAAATGTTTATGCTCCTCACCTAACTGCCAAATAGTGCAAAGGAGGAACTGTAAATATAACACCTGCTACAGGGATTCTTAATTTTCAGGCTGACTACTAGAAAGTACCAACTAAGCAGTGGTCTTTATTCCTTCCTTGGGTTATTATGTAGATTAGAGCTTTAAAAGATTTTCTAAGTGGTGCCCTCACTTGCCACTGAAGTTTTTTTTCTTCTAACAAATAAAAAGGGTATAAATGTAAAAACTGTATTAATCATTTATCTGGCCTTTTACAGCTGAGACATTGTTTTCAGAATTAAGGGTCACACTTTAGAGAGACAGCTGCAGGACTGTCAAGAAGACTTGTTTAATGGCTCATGGACTTTGTCAAAGACAGCTTACAGGGACATGTCTACAGAGTCAACATACAGAAACAGCCAACAAGTGTCTTTCCATGCACAGCCTTGCTCCTTCTATCCAGCTGCTGATTTGCTGTGTTTGGCCCCATATGCTTGGAACATTCAGACCCCTAGAGCTTCACAAGCCATTGTCCTTGCCATTCAGTTCTTAAATGTCCCCTCCTCAGAGAGGCTTTCCCTGACCAAACCACCAAAGTTACCACCTAACTCCGACCACATCACTTTTTATCCCATCACTTTGTTTTGTTTTCTTTTCTTTTAGAAACTATCACCACCTTGTTTATGTACTGATTTACTTGTTTAGTTTGGAATCCTGGCAGCTTCCTCATCACTGTAATGCAAACTACTGAACTACTACATGGCCTATAACAAACACTCACTGATTATTAACTAAAAGGATGGATCCTGATGTCTGTTACATGCAGTGGAGAGGCTGGGCATTTTCAAAAGCATATTGCCTATCTAGACATTCTTCATCAAGGTATGATTCTGCCTTCCTTATAAACTGTACTTGCCTCTAAAGAACACAAGTCTAATATGGTCTCTTTGGCCCAATCCACCTCAGGCCATAAGTGAAAGTAAAGGGAGCCACTTATCCAGAAAGATAATAACAAAAACAGGTTCCTGTTAGAATCAAAAATACATGTAGCTTCATACAGTCAAAGCCTAAGAGAACAATGCCATACAGTAAATCCACGTTTTAGCAAAGCTGACAGAGGTTTCTTCACTGGGGAAAAAAAAAAACCTGCATGACAAGCTTCTGTTAGATGGTAAAAGTCAACAATATCATCATCTAATTCTTAGTGATCCACCATGATCCATAGCTGTACAGTAACTACCCCTCCTGAATTAAATGTCAAAAAGAGAGAGAGAGCTTTGACACTGAAGTACAGTTTGCATGCCATGAATTTCTTTCTCTACATAGATAAGCAACTTCGCATTTATTATGTATCCCAATAACCACAGCATCCCACAACATTCTGTAGTTATCTCCAAGTTGCCCATCTGTCACAGCCTCTCTATATGCCCCTAGAATATTGCCTGCGAATACTTCCTGGAGGTACACAGAAACCTGGGATAGACCATGCAGTTCTGACATCCAGAATTAATCCCCAATTTTCTCCTCTTTTCTACCATTTTGTTTGTTTAGTTTTCTAACCCCCAAATGGCTACTTAAACTTGCTTCAGGCCTCCCCTTTATTTGCAATCTGCACTTTCTTTGGACGCCCTTTTTAATTTTCCATATTTACGTTTGGTTCTCTCCCACAAAAGACAGACCAAACACACTGGAAGAGAGGGAGAGCACATACTTCTTCAAAAGGCACCAAAAAAACACTGAATGGCGGGCATCAGGTGTATTCTACTTCACTCTTTATTCTTTGGCCTCTTTACGGTGACTAGTATCTCGCAGTTAACTCGAGAATTTCCTTTTGTGATGACACTCTGTTTTGTTTTATCCCACTCCACACATTACCGGCTCTTTAAGGACAAAGACCATGCTTTTACTCACCATGAAAAATTTTGCTTACTTTGTGTATTTAACACATAGTACTTTTAAGAGAGTTGTCAAATTAACTGAATGGAATTAAATTCTGGACAAATGGACATTTTTTATAAAGTTTTAATGTCAAGTTTTAATTTCTAAGATTCTTATTTTATAGATGTTTTATTTTGATTACCCTTATAAGCCATTTCATAATTGTTGCCTACCTGAGAAAACCAAATTGAACACAAATATATGCCAAACTGCATATAAAATGTTTCATGTTGATCTTGGTGGCACATGTTAGAATCAGGAAACTCAGAAAAGGAGATAGGGCCAAGTCCTGCTTCCTGAATTAGAATCCCAACCATCTTGGACATATATTCCTATAAAGAACCACTAATAAAAGTATAGGCAATTATAAAAGAGTTCAGGAAATGAAGATATTTTATAGAGACATTGTGAAAGTCAAATGAACTTTGCTTTCAGAAAGGGCATCACAGACTGGAAAGTGCTGTAAAATGTTAATGACCATTCTCATCACCATTATCACTTCCAGTAGAGATTTTCTGGTAGCTACTTGGGGAGAAAGTTTTTGAGCTCAGCTTTCGGAGTTGCACTGTATCTAAGGAAGACCATATTGGAAAAAAAAATCCCATGAATCTTCACTTATTCACTCTGATATATTTTCAGTTGTTTAGCAATTTTTTTAACTCAATCCAACTTTTAAAAATCACCACTCTTGACCTAATTTATAAAATTTTCATCTTTAAATCTTATTCCAATGTTAAATACATCCAATTGCTTCTAAATTGGTAAAATATTTTTGTTAATCATTAAAAACTCATATGAAAGGACATATTCGTTTATTAGAATATCCAAACTGTAGAATAATGTGTAGCGCTGGTGTCATTCAAGCCCTCAAAGTACATTAAATAGTATCACTCACAACTTTATCTGAAAATATGAAAATGTTTATTATGTTTAAAACACTTTGATGACTGGTTGTTTTGTTGCAGTATGAAACTTCACCAGATTCCATCTGGCCTTATGCTATAATTCTTAATTAATACTCTCAGGTTCCACAACATGGTTCAAAAACAATGGTAAATTATTATGTTACAGACAGTGATTTCTGAATTAGTTTCTAAGCACCAGCAGCAAATTCTACTATTATGAGCTGAATTTAGATCATAAATTATTCTGTAGGCCTTGTTGCTGGTGCCAAACAAACATGTTACTAATATGTGTGAAGATGGCAATTTGGCAAAATAATATTTAGAGCACAAAGGACAAAATTATTACTTCCTCTTGGTCAGGTATTCTTGTAGCTAAAAATGATGATGAAAAACTAGCCAAATAGTCCCTGAAGCACATTTGTTGAAAACCTGCTTCATCTTCAGCAATGACCTGAGAAGAAACCAGTTAGCAGCTTGACAGATTCAAGACAGGGACAAGCATCTTCCCTTGGCACTATTTTAAATTGCTACATGGGAGGGTGAATCGGTGAAACTGGGGTCAGGGGGAAAAGTGGAATAACTGCTTGTTAGAAAAGAAGAGGAGAGCAGGAGAGAATGCTAAAAGAAAATGTTATACTTCTACAACATACAACAAAAATAAACCTTTAGCAAATTCACGTACTTAAGGAAATAACTTCATTTAGGAAAATAATTACATCTAGGAAACAAAAACTATATGCCTATAAATCAAAACAAAGCATGATTTTTATAAGTGATATTAAGCCTTAAGAGTATGTTCAAGAATTAGCTTTACCTACAACTCAAGATAATACGAGGGCTTTAATACAGTTGTAGGAAATAGGAAAATATTTTATGAATATCACCTTGATGTAAAAAAGCCATACCTAAAGTAGATATCGTGACAGCAACTCCACAATACAGGGGTCAGCAAACACTTTTTGTAAAGAGCCAGACAGCAAATATTTTAAGATCTGTGGGCCATAAAGTCTGTTATAACTACTCAATTCTACCATTGGTAGTGCCAAAGAAGTAGACAATATTTAAACAACTGGGCATGATAGTCTTCTAATTAAATTTATTTACAAAAAGAAGCAGCTTATCATAATGGCCAATACTCAGAACACGGACATCACCAAATGCTAGTGAGGATGTGGAGCAACAGGAACTTTTATTCAGTGCTGGTGGGAATGTAAAATGATATGGCCACCATGGAGGACAGCTTGGCAGGATCTTACAAAACTAACCATGCTCCTACCATACAATTCAGCAATCACGCTCCTTAGTATTTACTCAAGGGAGTTGAAAACTTATGTCTACATGGAAACTTGCACATAGATGTTTATAGCAGATTTATTCATAATTGCTGTAAGTTGGAAGCAATAAGATGTTCCTCAGTAGTGAATGGGATAAATAAGCTACAGTATATCCAGACAATGGAATATTATTCAGCACTAAACAGAAATGAGCTGTCAAGCCATAAAAAGACACTGAAGCATCTTAAATGCATATTACTAAGTGTAACAAGCCAATCTGAAAAAGCTACATACTATATGATTCCAAATATATGACATTCTAGAAAAGGTCAAAGTATAGAGTCAGTAAAAAGATCAGTGGTTGCCAGGGATTAGGTGCTGGAGGCATGAACAGGCAGAGCACAAAGGATTTTTAGGGCATTGCATAACACTGCAATGGTGAATGTAGGTCATTATGCATGTGACAAAACTCACAGAATGTACAACACCAAGGTTGAACCCTAATGTAAATGATGGATTCTGGATGATAATGATGTGTCAGTGTAGGCAGTCAATTGTAACAAATGTACCTCTCTGATGGGGGATGCTAATGAAACTGTGCATGTGTCAGGGTAGGGAGTACAAGGAAAATCTCTGTACCTTATGTTCAGTGTTGTTATGAACCTAAAACTTATTAAGAAAATAAAGTCTGTTAAAAAAAAAAAAGGCTTCCCACAAGTTCTGTGAGAATCAAAGGAGTTCCCATCTATAAAGTGTTCAGTAAAGTTTCCAACATACAAAAGAGATTCAATAAATTCTAAGCTATTATTTTTATATTTATACTATTCCATAAACCTTATCTAAGCAAAGGAAACACCCAATCTTTTGCGTGCATGAAAGAAAAAGGAAAAAAATACAAGGAAAGAAATATACCAAAAACTCAAAAGATTATCCTGCCACTGAGTTGCCCCAATATGGCACTGACTGGGATTACAATGTGATCTCCTTAAGATTCTTGTTTTGACTCACTGTAACATTAAGACAAAAACACCTCCTCTCTAAGTAACTCATGAAAACACTCACAGGGGCCTCTGGACTGAGAGAGAGGGTAATTATGAGAAACTTGATAATAAGAAAGTAACAGCAGCCAAGGCATCTTTAGGGAGCAAGCTGAGAGTCAAAACTTTTCAGGTCACCAACAGGAGAACACAGCTGGATACAACAACGCAAAGGCGAATGAATATAACTCTGACCATCACTCACTCCAGCAAATGAAGAGCCGTACTGCTGGGCACTGAATCCCACCCAAAGAGGCTATGGGCAATGACTCCCTCTGGAAGCAAATGTCTATTCCAATACAAAATCAGCAGGTATATAACTCTGACTTTTCCTATTTGATCAATTGAGAAGCAAATTCCAATTCCCTGACCTAGGAAATCAAGTATATGGGGTTGCATATTAAAACCTTTGTTCCCTGCATTTTGAAGAATCTTACTCATCATGTGGACTTTGAAAATATGGACATTCTGGTCACCTTATGCAAACTCAGTGTTAGTTCTGGGCACAAAAGGATAGTACATTCTATGTCTCTTAAAATGACGCTACTTTGACTTTTTAAAATTTATTTTTAAAGTTTATTTTTAAAGTTACTTTTTAAAGTTTATTTTTAAGTTACTGTGAATTACATGGCTTGAATTACAAATAATATATTTACTTTGTATCCCAAGGTATCTTCATGTGTACAGTTCATATCCAAAAACTGGACCACATAAATTTAACAGCAAGCAGACATTATGAAAATAAAATTCATGTTCAGATTATTATCAAGATATGACCAAATGTATTTAAATAAGATTGTTTAAATGCTTGAATTAATCCTATCTGCCTATTCATTTTTTATTTTATTAACAAAGCATTTCGGGGTTACTTACCGGGTAACAATTGTAAAAATATCTGCTCTTACCCTTCCTGGAATCACTCAAATTTTCAGCATTTGGAACACTAAATTTTCAACTATAAGTTCAGTTGCAGGAACCAATTTTGCACCATAAACTCATAGGTGCAAAGCTTATCATCAAGGCAGCCTGCAGACGGCTGTTCACCGTAGTACCCAGACTCTTTTCTTTCTGCCTGAACGTCTACAGTAATTGATTTCTCGAATACCAAATGTAATAACTGACTCTTTAGCTTCGGCTGAGACAACTAAAGAGTTCTGATTTCCTTCCAGGAATCCTTTTGTCCTGTCCCGTCTCCATCACTGAGATTTCTGCTTTGCCTGGAACTCAGCTCCATGCCTGCCACTAAGATCTTACACTTCTTACATTGTTCAAGACTGCAGAGCTTTCTTTTCTCCTGGCCCCGCATATCCTATTTGACACATTGCTCCCACCTGAGCCTCAGTTCTTATTATGCTGCAGGACACAGGTTGAAGTTAGCAACAGCCATGGCTGTGAAAATTTCCACAGCCAGGAAAGCCAGGCAGGGGAGGCCTGAGAACTAAAGGAGGCCAGTAGATTTTTATAAGCTATTATAGGCTGAATGTTTGTGTCCCTTCAAAATTCATATATTGAAACCCTAAACCCCAATCTGATGATATTTGGAGGTGGGGCCTTTGGGAGGTGATTGGGTTCAGATGAGGTCCTGAAGGCAGAGCCCCCATGATGGAGCCAGTGCCCTTATTAGAAGAAGGAAAGGTATCAGAGCTGCTTTTCTCTGCCGTGAGAGGATACAGCAAGAAGGTAGCGGTCAGCTAGTGAGGAAGAGGGCGCTCATCAAGAACCAAATCTGCCAGCACCTAATCTTGGACTTCTCAGCTTCCAGAGCTGTGAGAAATAAATGGCTGTTGTTTAAAACATTCAGTCTCTAGTATTGTGTTACAGTAGCCAAATTCCTACACAATACATTGTAAGGCCTTTCCCTTTGTCTCTGAAAAGAACAGAAGGCCCTTGGTGGGTTTTGAGTTGAAGGATGAAACGATCAGGGCTACATTTTAAGACTATTCAAAATGTTATTTGAATGGGGCAGGGATAGAGCATGAGAGATCAGTTAGGGAACTATCACAACAATCCCAATGAGGGATGTTGGTAGGTCCGACCCAGTTAGTGGTAAAAGAGATTGGGAGCAGTGGCAAAATCCTAGATTTATTTTTAAGGTAGAGTCAATATATATTCTGATAGATTGGCTATAAACTATGCATAAATGAAAAGAGTCAAAGACGACTCAAAGGTTTTGGGGCTGAGCAATTAGGAAGTGGAAGTTGTCATTAACTGATATGGAAGAGGCTATAATTGAAGCAAATTTGGGGAAGGAAAAGATTCGGAATCCTTTTTTGGACATATTAATTTTGAAGTGTCTATTCGACATCTAAATGGAACTGTCAAATAGTTAGCTGGATATATGATTCTGGAATCGGTCTGGGCTGAAGATATAAATTTGGCAATTGTCAGCACACGGATGAGATTTAAGCCACTACGCAGATGAGATCACCAACATAACAAGGAGATAAAGAGAAGAGGTCCAGGGTCTGAGCTCTGAGCCAAAGTAACATTAAAAGGTCAAGATAAACAAGACACAGCAAAAAGAAGACAGAGAAGACGTGGTAGTAATGTAGAAAGAAATCCGGCAGCATGTGGTATCCTGGGAGCTAAGTGAAGAAAGAGTTTTCAGGAAAAAAGGAATTATCAACTGTGTAAAATGTTGCTAATAGAACAAGTTAGATGAGCACTGAGAACTGAATTTAGCAGCCTGAGAGTCTTTGTTGACTTTGATGAGAGCAATTTTGGAGGGAGGCAGAGTGTCAAAAGCCTGAGAAGTGAGTGTAAGAGAGGTACAAAGAGAGGAATTGGGGACTGGAAGTTCAGGAAACTCTTTTAAGGGCTTTCACTGCAAAGAGAAACAAAGAAAGCAGGCTGGAGAGGAACTTTGTTAAGAGATTTTTATTTTAAGATGAGCTAATGCCATGTTGTTTCCAATGAATATTTACAGTAAAGTGCTTAGAACTCAAATAGAATCACATAGTCCAATTTACACACATTTCTTTAGATGCTAGTGATAGTGGCACAATTTTCAGTTCTATTCTTGGTCAAAAATATAATTATTTTGGTTTTCCTTCAATGATTAGCACATAAAAAAGCTTATTTGGCCCTGCTAGCAATTTATTACTTTTAAAACATTTTCTATCAACTAATGCATTCTCCCAGTTCAACTTAATGTTAGCACAATGGTCATGCAGGGAAACATATGAATGGTGTATAATTAACCCTTCTTTCCCTTCCTGCCAAAATATTACACACACTAATGCCTTCCTCTTTTTAATGTGAATCACCAAAATGTTTTTTTCTCCTCTAGTCCTTTTACTTAAAAGCAAGAAAAGATGTATCTTCCAAAATTGGAAGAAACACACATGTCTATAGGAGCTGAATCTAAATCTAAAATCTAAAATCACCCTTCACACATGACATCACTCTCACCATCAGCAACTCTACCTGCAGAATTAAGGCAACAGAGGATCAGCTGCTTTTTCAGAAGCAAGATGCTCCTCAAAAGAAGCCGGGCTGTTACACAGTCTTCCACCCTAAAAGGGAGTTCTCATGGCAACACTGCTATGTACTGTTCACAAGTTTCCACTGAACAGCATAAGGATGAAGCACTCAAGAAGCACTATTAGTAGGACTGGGGGAAAGGCTAGAAGTCCATTAACATTTACCTGTTTTCCCACAGTAAACAAAGTTTAAGTTTCTAAGTCATATTTTGGATCTAGTAGACCAAAAATATTTAGACTACAAATATATATAATGCAAATTTTAAAATATCCCTTTAAATAAACATTAAACACATAAAATAACTGTTCCAGTAAGAAAGCAGGAAGATGCTACTCCATACGATTTTTTAAATTACTTCAGTAAGTGGTTACAAATAAAATTAATTGAAACAGAACAAGAAGTAATTCAGTGCTTTCAATTGATCAAACATTTAATCAGAACCTATAATGTGCCAGGTTCTGTGCTAGGAATAGAAGGACGAAAAATGACATTTATCTTGCCTTTGAACAGCTCACATTCTAAAAGGAGAGACAAAACATAATGTGGAAAATGCTCTAATAAAATATTAGAAATAGGTACAAAAAGGTATAGAAACACAGAATAATTAATTCCACTAGTCTCAGTGGGGAAAACTAAAGAGAAGAGTTAATATTTGAAGGATGAAAGTGTCATTCTACAGTCTGGAGAGGGCTGGGGGAGGCAGGAAAGGCAGGTTAAACAATTTAGAGTAAGGGTATCTCTGTCCATTTAGCGCTGCTGTAATAAAAATGCCACAGGATGAGTAGCTCAACAACAAACACTTTTCACAGTTCTGGAGGCTGAGAAGCCCACAATGCAGCTGCCGCGAGGTTTTGTGTCTGGAGATAGCATGCTCCCTGGTTCATAGATGACCATCTAATTTCTGTGTCCTCATGAGGGAGGAGCCTTCCTGACGTAATCGCCTCTCAGAAGCCTCATCTCTGAATACCATCGCATTGCGTGGACACAAACATTCAATCTACAACAAGGAGTCACAGCAAGGACAAAGGCAGGGAAATAGAACACTGTTTCCAAGATGAACACAGTCATTAACACTTCAGTAGGCCTGCTTCCCGTAAACAAGGCAGTCAGAGCAAAAGATGGACTTTTCTTTCCTGAGAGTGTCTCTGAAGAAAGCACCTGGAAGGGAGTCCATTACTAAACATGGCAGGGGCAGGCATGGAGGAAGCAAAGGGAGACCATCACCTCATAAGGAGACTGCTTAAAGAAAGGAAATTTTTCACCCTTGCTTCCTCTCTTTTCCTCACTACAACTTTCCTTAGCATTATGTCAATTATCAGCAAGTCCTACAGTGGCATCTTCAAAATATATTGTAATTCTACCACTTCTCACCATCTTCTCCAACAGCCCATGAACTCAAGCCAGCACCATGTTTCTCCTGGACTACCACAACAGCTAATGTCTCTAAAATCCAGAGTGATCATTTTTAATCGTGACTCAGATTACATTGTTCTCTTTCTTTAAAATTCTCCATCAGAATACAACCACAACTAAAAATAAAAATCAAAGTGTCCTATTATTATACCTGTAAGTCCATATATGATTAGGCTCCTACCTACCTTCCACCATCAGCTCTTATTTATTTCTTTTGCCTGGAATTCTCTTACCTGTGACCTTTACATAGCCAGCTCTCTCACCGTTCAGTTTTGCAGCCCAAATGCCACCCATGGAGGCCTTTTGTGATCACACCGTCTGAAGCAGTTCCTTCTTTCCAGTCTCTATGCATTACCCACGATGTTTTCTACGTAGCACTTATCACTATTTTAAATCATCTTATTTATCTTGTTTACTTGTTTATCTCTTCTTTTCCACAATTCTAACAAACTCCAAATAACATTTCTGTTTTGTTTACTACTGTTTCTCAGCACCTAGCATTGTGTCTGGAACTGAATAACCACTCAATAAACAACAGTTAAATGTATGCGAAAGTTTAGGCAGTTGGAGAGATGTATCCAGAGAATTTTTGGAAGTTTCCTCTGTGATACACTTCATAAAATTTCTCTGTATCTCCTTCAGAAACCTATTATAGAGACCTATATTCTTCAAAACTTCCAGAGACAAATGGAAGTGTCTTGATGTCTAATACCATGCAGACTTGGGCTTCAAGGCAAGTGAAAATAGGTCCCACTGAATATGGGATACAACTACAAGCCCTATTTGAAGACATATCACCCCCAAATAGCTAATTCCTGTGCAATGGAAATGTTTATACACTCATCTGTCTTTATGAGATAATACAAGTTTAGCTGTAATGTCAAAGGCAATACGAGTTACATGGAAACTATAAGTCATGAAGGGTTCTGGTGAGGACCTTACAGACGAACTAGAAAATAAAAGAGATTAAATTTTATTATGAAAAGTTACGCTAAATAACAGAATTGGAGATGTGGAGTTTTCACGGGTAAAGCTGGCTCTATGATGTGTCAAACACATTCCACAGCAAAGACAATTACATTTAAGAGACATGAACAGTTACGAGAGAGAAGTCCTCTACTCTGCAAGAGATTCCTATGGCTTTATTGCGGGCTGAATACAGTTTCTCCTTCCTTTTGTTCTCATTTCATGTTTCCCATGCAATCTTCTGGTTACAATCCAGTTTCCCAGGTACCCTGCGGCCAGGAAAATGGCTGAGCCAGAACGAGCATTCCAGTCACCAGAAAGGGTGGGATTGTCTGCAGTCCTTGTGGAGGCTGCATCACAGCCCACCTTCTCCCTCTGCCCAGTCAGCTTCTTCACTTCTCTTCCCCAGGTGTTTACCCCAATATACTTCACTTCCTATATGCTAATCTCTAGCTCACAGTTTGCATCCCTGGAAACCCAATCTCCAACCTCTATTTTTTAGCACAGTAGGATCCAGGTGTTCAAATGATGTTGTCAGCAGTATGTCTCTGTTGCTCAGCTCTGCAATAAATTATTTTTTAGTGAGTTAGTCCTCTGTGGTAGAAAGAGAATTTCACGTCATTTCACCAAAAATCTTCTTTCCAAAATCAGTTCTGTAAAAATAAATTTATCTAATGACAATTGTGTAAACAATTGCTAGAAGTAAAGTAAGCTATTTGCCATCTGAGGAATTGGTACAAGAAAGCCAAAAATGCCTAAAAGTAGAGGGAACGTGACATAAAAAAATCATCCAAAAGAAGTAAAAAGGTATTCTGCTTTCTCACAATAAGCAATTAGATATATGAACTTGAAAATAATTTCCTGAGAGAATTCACCTAAAACAATTAAATTATTCCAAGTAATGTTAGGATGACCAGAAGCAATCACTATTATTACTGTAATATACCTTAAAATTACTACATCATATTTGTCATAAGACAAAAGCAGAAAAACTGAAGAATCAAAATAGAAATTGGCTAAAAATCCAAAATATGATATGATTAAAGTATAAAATTAACTAGAAGGCAAGAGGAAAATCACACCAAATATTAATTTTACTATCACTTTTTAGAAATAAGCTCAGGTTTAAATGCCATGTGGAAAATTGCCAGCAATATCTTAACAGTGCTAAAATGCTGTTGATACAAAAAAATTAAACATATTTGGAACAAACTGAAATTGAAAAAATTCACATGAAATGCTATTGACTATTATAAAATACTGTGTTCTAAATATGAAATATATATATTTTAAGAAAAATACATCACCCTATGATCTTTAGAACTGGCCAACTATAACATTCTTTAAAAGGTTCATATAAAGAAAAATAAAAACTAAGAAACTTCAAAAGCTTTTAAAAGCATTTCTAAGTATAAATTGCAGTAATCTTTGCAAATAGTTAAAACACGTAAGATTTTGGTACATTGGTAGATTTGTCTTACAGTGAATTTTCATTTGGGAATTTAATTTCAGAAAATCAGTTTTTATAGAACTGATTTTCATTGACTTAGCCTGCCTCTAGCAAAATGGCCACTGGCAGTCACAGTTTTATATTCTACCAATCCGATTAACTTCAGCTTAAAACTTTGTTCCAAGAGTTCCAACTGGCATTCACATTGACCAAGACAGCTTGGGTCATGAGCTCATCAACTGTGGCCAAGGATATGGAATACAGTGATCATTCAAGCTTGATCCTTGTGACATCCTCTGAAGAAACACATCTGAACTACATAGACTGCGAGTGGTAGAGGAAAAACTCATGAAAGGAAAACCTGGGTCTATTACCAGAAAAGAGGAATAGCAGATATATGTTACATCATTCATTCTGAAACTTCAAATAAATCTTTTTCTTGTTTAGCAGTATTTCTCTAACCATTGTTAATGGAACCAAATTTCATCATGGCTTTCTCCTATGCTTTTGCTTTTTCAATCCACTTGAACTCAAAATGAGAAAGAAAAATTTTTTCAATCAAAAACTTATTTGTTCCCCTATAACATGCTGTGAAGACAGAACATTATCTTTTTTCTCTATTTTACAATTTATTTAGCCACTCTTGCTTTTTAGCTTGGATTCCAGCATTCAAATTATTATCATACACTTCTGATTGACAAGAGGGAAGAGTGTTCCCAAGTTGAAGTTGTATCCCAAGATACAATCTGATACATGTCTGCTACAGTTGACAGATGTCAGTTATTACATACTTTCATTGACAACAGACTCTTTCTAGTGTACAGAAGCTTTTGTGAAATATATCAGAATTTTTAATTATTTTAATTTTTAACATGAACTATGATGACTTTTTACCACATTTAATCTCTATCAATTAACTCTACTCTGGATAACGAAGAGTTAGCATGTTTGTAATAAAGCAAAATAAAAATATGTAATAAAGCAAATTAGAATAAGATTCTAAATTGAATCTTCAGATGATACTTAAAATGTTCTCACAGCCTTTCCTTCAACAATCATTTAATAAATATACATTGTGAGCCAAGCACTGTTCCTGGCACTAGGCATATGGCTAAAACAAATGTCTTACCCTCCGGCTTACTCTTAGAAGAGGAAACAGCAAATAAACACATCATATTAGGTATTGATAATTATTATGTAAAAAACAAAGCAGGGCAAAGAGAGTGAAAAGGGCAATTTTTGATAGAATGGTCAGAGTTTGGTGCATTCAATAAACAATATACTCAAGTTCTATTTTAATTGAGAAAAAAGATGAAGAAAAGGCAAATAAAAAGCCAAGTGAAATTTTTATTACTGGTAACACTGAATGTGGAAAATGTGTCTGCTATCTGTAGGCAAACGGACTTCCTAATATAAAAATTTACAATTAGATTGACCTGCCAACCCAGTCACTGTTGGTAAACTGCATGCTCCCTCACAGTGTCAGACCTCTCGTATAGCAGCATAGCACGAGCAGAGGGAATCCATACTTCCTGCATGCAGCCAGATCGCAAGGAGGACAAGGTAAGTTCTTTCAATTTTCTCTTCCAATTACCCAAGTAGATAAAGTCAAATTTCCTCTAGTGCAAAGTGAATGAGAGGATAGACACAAGACAGGTATGTTATTACAGTCTCTATACATGGAAGGAAACAGGAGAAAGGGGGGAGTAAAGATCTGCCTGAACATGTGTTTTTCTTCAGCCATATTTTGCTGCTCAGGTGCAGATGCAAAGTAAGAAGGCAGAGAGTTGGTTGGGTTTAACCAGGGACACAGCCTGATGAATGCTACAGAAAGCAGGGGTAGGGAGGAGGAAGGGAGGTGTTGAGCATGTCTGGAAGGGATTAATTGTAGAAAAGGATCATAGAATATAAATTGGATGGGAAAAGTGAGTTCATTAAGAGAGTAATGAGCAATGAATAAGTAGTACACTAAATGGATCAGATCCAAACGTAATCAAATAATGTTTGAGACAGGGAATCAGTAAGTGACTTGGAAATATAAGCTAGTTGATTTGGTAGAGCATAATGGCCCACAAAAGATGTCCACATCCTAATCCCCTGAACCTATGAATATGTTACTTTATATGGCAAAAGGGTCTTTGTAGATGGGATTAAGTTAAAGATCATAAAGTGGGGAGAGTCTCATGGACTATTCAAGTAGGCTCAATATAATCACAAAGGTCCTTATAAGGGGAAGGCAGAAGAATCAGAGACAGAGAAAGGATATGTGATGATAGAAACAGAGGGACAAAATCAGAAAGAGATTTGAAGATGCTATGCTACTGGCTTTGTAAAAAAAGGAAAGGGTCACAAGCCAAGGAAAGTAGGTAACCTCCAGAAGCTGCAACAGGCAAGAAAACATACAAAGAAGAACTCATGCCAGTCCTTCTCAAACTATTCCAGAAGATTGAAAAGGAGGGAATACTCCCAAACTCATTCTATGAAGCCATCATCATCCTGATACCAAAACCAGGCAAATACACTACCAAAAAAGAATTATAGGCCAATATCACTGATGAACATAGATGTCAAAATCCTCACCAAAATATCAGCAAATAGAATCCAACAGCCCATAAAAAAGATTATACATCATGACTAAGTGGGGTTCATGCCAGGGATACAAGGGTGCTTCAACATATGCAAATCAATCAATGTAATACATCACATCAACAAAAGAAAGGACAAAAACCACATGATCATCTCAATAGATGCAGAAAAAGCATTTGATAAAATTCAACACCCATTTATGATAAAAACTCTCGCCAAAGTGGGTATAGAGGGAACATATCTCAACATAATAAAAGCTATATATGACAAACCTACAGCCAGCATAGTACTCAACGGTGAAAAACTCAAAAACTTCCCTCTAAAATCTGGGACAAGGATGCCCACTAACACCACTCCTATTCAACACAGTCCTGGAAGTCCTAGCCACAGCAGTCAGGCAAGAGAGAGAAATAAAAGGGATCTAAGCTGGAAAAGAAGAGGTAAAACTGTCACTATATGCTGACGACATGTTACTATATATAGGAAACCCTAAAAAGTCCACACAAAAACTACCAGAGCTGATCGAAGAATTCAGCAAGGTAGCAGGTTACAAGATTAATGTTCAAAAATCAGTTGCATTTCTTTGCACTAACAATGAATCAACAGAAAAAGAAAGTAAAGAAACAATCCCCTTTAAAACAGCACCCAAAGTAATAAAATATCTAGGAATAAATCTAACCAAGGAGGTGAAAGAATTATACACAGAAAACTATAAGCCATTGATGAAGGAAATTAAAGAAGACTTTAAAAAATGGAAAGATATCCCATGCTCTTAGATTGGAAGAATCAATACTGTTAAAATGCTCACACTGCCCAAGGCAATCTACAGATTTAATGCAAACCTTATCAAATTATCCAGAATATATTTCACAGAACTAGAACAAATCATAATAAAATTTATATGGAATCATCAAAGACCTAGAATTGCTAAAGCATTACTGAAGAGAAAGAAAGAGGCTGGAGGAATTGTCTCTCCCAGACTTCAGACAATACTACAGAGCTACAGTCATCAAGACAGCATGGTATTGGTACAAAAACAGACATGTAGACCAATGGAACAGAATAGAGAGCCCAGAAATGAACCCACAAACTTTTGGTCAAACAATCTTTGAAAAAGGAGGCAAGAATATACAATGGAATAAAGACAGTCTCTTCAGCAAATGGTGTTGGGAAAACTGGACAGCAGCATGTAAATCAATGAAGCTAGAACACTCCCTTACATCATACACAAAAATAAACTCAGAATGGATCAAAGACTTAAACATGAGACAACATACAATAAATCTCCTAGAAGAAAATATAGGCAAAACATTATCTGACATACATCTCAAAAATGTTCTCCTAGAACAGTCTACTCAAGCAATAGAAATAAAAGCAAGAATAAACAAATGGGACCTGATTAAACTTACAAGTTTCTGCACAGCAAAGGAAACCAGAAGTAAAACAAAAAACCTATGGAATGGGAGAAAATTTTGCCAATGAAACCGACAAAGGCTTGATCTCCAGAATATTTAAGCGGCTCATACAACTTAATAAGAAACAACCAAACAACCCAATCCAAAAATAGGCAAAAGACCTAAACAAGCAATTCTCCAAGGAAGACATACAAATGATCAATAGGCACATGAAAAAATGCTCAATATCACTAATTATCAGAGAAACGCAAATCAAAACTACAATGAGGTATCACCTCACACCAGTCAGAATGTCCATCATTCAAAAATCCACAAATGACAAATGCTGGAGAGGCTGTGGAGAAAAGGGAACCCTCCTACACTGCTGGTGGGAATGCAGTTTGGTCCAGCCACTGTGGAGAATAAATGACAAATGCTGGAGAGGCTGTGGAGAAAAGGGAACCCTCCTACACTGCTGGTGGGAATGCAGTTTGGTGCAGCCACTGTGGAAAACAGTATAGAGAGTCCTCAAAAGACTAGGAATAGACTTACCGTATGACCCAGGAATCCCACTCCTGGGCATATATCCAGAAGGAACCCTACTTCAAAATGACGCCTGCACCCCAATGTTCATAGTAGCACTGTTTACAATAGCCAAGACATGGAGACAGCCTAAATGTCCATCAACGGATGACTGGATAAAGAAGAGGTCGTATATTTATACAATGGAATACTACTCAGCCATAAAAACCGACAACATAATGCCATTTGCAGCAACATGGATGCTCCTGGAGAATGTCATTCTAAGTGAAGTAAGCCAGAAAGAGAAAGAAAAAATACCACATGGGGTCGCTCATTTGTGGAATCTAAAACAAACAAAGCATAAATACAAAATAGAAACAGATTCATAGACATAGAATACAAACTTGTGGTTGCCAAGGGGGCGGAGGGTGGGAAGGGATAGACTGGGATTTCAAAATTGTAGAATAGATAAACAAGATTATACTGTATAGCACAGGGAAATACATACAAGATCTTATGGTAGCTCATGGAGAAAAAAGTGTGACAATGAATATACATATGTTTATGTATAACTGAAACATTGTGCTCTACACTGGAATTTGATACAACATTGTAAAATGATTATAAATCAATAAAAAATGTTTAAAAAAAAACTAAAAAAAAAAAGAGGAAAGAAAACATTCTCCCCAAGAGCCTCCAAAAGGAATACTATTCTGCTGATACCTTTATTTTAGTGAATAAGACCCATTTCAGACCTCTTACCACAAGAACTATGAGATAAAACAACTGTGCTGTTTAAATCACTAAGATCATTACAGCAGCAATAGAAAACTAATACAGCTGTTCAAAGAGTGGAATGCACGAAGTCACTGGTAATGACAAAGACTAGAACAGGACTACAGTGTGGTCAGGGAAAGTGAGGTCAAGGAGCTCAGATGTGTTGAGGGTGATCGCCCATATTGATGTTGAAGTCGTCAAGAATGATGACAGTGATCTAGATGCTCGTATCTTCAATGAATGCGGGGGGAGGTTTGCACATTACCAAGAAGGATGTACTCCAGGGGGCCTTGTCTTTTGGAGGGAAGAAGGAGATAGAGTGGTCTTGAAGGAACGATGAAACAGAAGGAGGACACCTATCTCATCTCCAAGCTCCATTACATATGGATATGAGATATAAAAATAGCCACCAGTAGGGAGAACTAAAAGAGAATCTATGTCCTGAAGGATGACCAGGTTTCAGTTAAAGAAAAAAAGTGAAGTGAAGACAATAATGAGTAGAAAGTTCAAGGTACCGAGGATTTTAGATTTTGATGATAAACTGTAAGGGCACAATGAGAGTGTAAATTATGGGGTGGAAGCAAACGATGTGATCAAATTGGGAGATTTTTGAGGTTTATGGAGTTTTTATGAGCCAGGTGACAATCTGTGAACTTGAGATTTTGGGGCTTCTGAAGATGACTTGGAAAAACAGAAGTGTAAAGAATCGGGGGATTTGCCCTGATGCTTCTTTTCAGAAGGGTAAGCAGTTCTAAATATAGCATTTGGGGGGAATTATTGTCTAGGGTAGTTGAAGTGATAAGGTGATTCAAAGAGTAACTGTCTGAACAGCAAGGAGCCTGAGCTCCCAGGGTTCCTTCTCTTAAGCCTGTTTGGTGGGTGGAGGTGCGCAAGGGGAGCTGACTCACCAGGAATACATAGAACTTGGAGGTTTTGACAAAATCCAGAAGTCCATGGAGCCCTCAGGCCTCCTTTGCAAATTCCAGAAAGTGAATCATGGCTGTGGGAGGGGCACTGGAGCTGCGGAACTCTCACTAATCTGCCGTGGAGCTGGGTGGGGTCACAGTGAAGAGAGGGGCAAGCAAGAGAAACTAGCATTATTACCGAAGGGTTTTCTTCTGTCTGTAGTCCTATTATTTCTATGAATTCGGATCTCGTGCAGCAAATATTTTTCTTTTTAGAAACATCATCTCATATTTGGAGAAAAAATAATTTATAAGAAAAACTGAGTAGGTTAAAGGAATTAGAACATTGAAACTGAAAACGACAAAAAAAAAACTGCAATTGAGAAACAACACAGATAGAATTAGCTTTCGCAGACACAGAATGAGAATGACTTTTTACAACTTACGAGTTGGGCAATCTTAAAACCTCAAATCTCTGGTAGAGAAATCCCAACACATTAGAGAAAAATACATTCAGGAAATTTGTTCTAAAAGTGAATTCTGTTTCTTTACAACCATTTCCCCCAGACAGGAGGATGCTGTTAAGTTTTCAGTTTTTGCACATTAATTTTAGTTAACAGTGAAAGAAATTTAGTTAGTCCTTTACTCCACATGGTACAAAGAACTACACAGAAATTGTTCTGTCTTTAGGACTGGAGTCTTTAGCATAGCTTCAGAGTACCAATAAACCAGAGAAATTTTACATGAAACTATGTGATAGGGTGGATGTCAATGAATATAAAGTGAGGGTCCTTAGTTTCCTTCAAAACCCCAAAATGATTTCATATTTAAAAAAAGAAAAAAACACCAACTCTCTAGGAGTTTATAATAAAAACAGAATTAATTTTGATATTAATAGTTTAAACATATAAATTATAAAATAGTGTGTTAAAATATTAGACTTCCATGGTCAGATTTAGAAT
Source organism: Vicugna pacos (assembly GCF_048564905.1). Lineage (NCBI taxonomy): Eukaryota > Metazoa > Chordata > Mammalia > Artiodactyla > Camelidae > Vicugna > Vicugna pacos. Next base: position 50,287,637 of record NC_132989.1, read on the forward strand.
ATAGAGAGGGATGCAAGGTCAGTGACTGCCAGAGGGGAGGGAGGAGAGAGGGATAAATCAGCATAGTAGAATTTTTAGGGCAGCGAAACTATCCTGTATGATACGCCAATGGTAGGCACATGTCACTGTATGTTGGTCAAAAACAACGAATTTCTACAAAACAAATGGTGAACCTTAATACGAACTATGGATTTTAGCTAACAATAATATATTAATTATGGCTCTTCAATTAAAACAAGTGTAGCACAAAAATGCAAGATATCAATAAAAGGAGAAACAGTTGGGGTCAGCAAGGTGCATGGGAACTCTCTGTACTTTACACTCAATTTTTTATAAACAAAGATGGTTCCACATATGCAAATTAATCAATGTGATACACCACATCAACAAAAGGAAAGGACAAAAATCACATGATCATCTCAACAGATGCAGAAAAAGCACTTGATAAAATCCAACATTTACTCATGATAAAAACTCTTAGCAAAGTGGGTATAGAGGGAACATATCTCAGCATAATATAAGCTGTTTATGACAAATCCATGGCCAACATAATACTCAATGGTAAAAAACTGAAAGCCTTCTTGCTAAAAATTGGAACAAGCATGCCCACTCTCATGCCTTCTATTCAACACAGTATTGGAAGTCCTAGTCATAGCAATCAGGCGAGAAGAAGAAATAAAAGGAGGACTCCATTTGGGATAGAAGAGGTACAAATGTCACTACATGCAGATGACATGATACTGTATATAGAAAATCCTAAAAACTCCACACAAAGACTACTAGAGCTGATAAATGAATTTAGCATGGTGGCAGGATGCAAGTTTAACACAAAGAAATCTGTTGTATTTCTTTACACTAACAATGAAATATCAGAAAAGAAAAGGAAAAAAAAACCCTTTGAAATGGCATCAAAAAATAAGTAAAATACTTAGGAGGTAAAAGACTTAAAGGCAGAGAACTACAAAACATTGATTAAGGAAATTAAAGATGATTTAAAGAAATGGAAAAACATCCCATGCTCTGGGATTGGAAGAAATACTATCATTAAAACGGCCATACTATCCAAAGCAATCTACAGATTTAATATGATCCCTATCTAATTACCCAGGACATTTTTCACAGAACTAGAACAAATGATCCTAAAATTTATATGGATTCACAAAAGACCCAGAATTGCCAAAGCAATACTGAAGAAAAAGAACGAAGCTGGAGGAATATTCCCAGACTTCAGACAATACTACAAAGCTACAGTAATCAAAATAACATTATATTGGCACAAAAACAGACACATGGATCAATGTAACAAAACAGAGAACCCAGAAATAAACCTACACACCTACAGTCGATTAATCTTTGACAAAGAAGGCATGAATATACAATGGAGAAAAGACAGTCTCTTCAGCAAGTGGTGCTGGGAAAGCTGGACAGCCACATGTAAATCAATGAAGTTAGAGCACTCCTTCACACCATATACAAAAATAAACTCAGAATGGCTTAGAGACTTAAGCATAAGACAAGACACCATAAACTTCCTAGAAGAGAACACAGGTAAAACATTTCTGATATAAATCATAGCAATGTTCCCCTAGGGCAGTCTACCAAAGCTATAGAAATAAAAGCAAAAATAAACAAATGGGACCTAACTAAACTTATGAACTTTCACACAGCAAAGCAAACCATAAACAAAACAAAAACACAACCTACAGAATAGGAGAAAATATATGCAAATGATGCAACTGACAAGGGCTTAATTTCCAGACTATACAAATAGCTCATACAACTCAATAACAAAAAACCAAACAACCCAATCAAAAAATGGGCAGAAGACCTAAACAAACATTTCTCCAGTGAAGACAAATGGCCAACAAGCATATAAAAAAATTCTAAATATTGCTAATTATTAGAGAAATGCAAATCAAAACTACAATGAGATATCTATCACCTCACACCAGCCAGAATGGCCATCATTAAAAAGTCCACAGATGATAAATACTGGGGATGGTGTGGAGAAAACGGAATCCTCCTACACTGTTGGTAGGAATATAGTTTGGAGCAGCCATGATGGAAAACAGTTTGGAGAGTCCTTAAAAAACTGAAAATAGACTTTCCATATGATTTAGCAATTCTACTCCTAGGCATATATCCAGGAGAAACTCTAATTTGAAAAGACACATGCACCCCAGTGTTCAAAGCAGCATTATTTACAATAGCCAAGACATGGAAGCAACCTAAATGTCCACTGACAGATGATTAGATAAAGAAGTTATGGTACATAAATACAATGGAACATCACTCAGTCATAAAAAAGAATAAAACAATGTACATTCCATAAAAGAAGGTAATGGAGTAGTAGTTTACATCTTAGAATCATTTTGATATTCCCATCCTGTCTTAGTCAATTTAGGCTGCTATAACAAAATACCATAAATTTGGTGGCTTAAATAACAGACATCTATTTCTCAAAGTGATGGAGACTGAGAAGTCAAAAATCGAGTTGCTGGTCAACGTGGTTCCAGGTGAGAGCCCTCCTTCTGGCTTGTAGAAGGCTGCCTTCTCGCTGAGGTCTCACATGACAAAGAGAGAAAAGGCTCTGGTCTCTCTTCCTCTTATAGGACACTAATGCCTCATAAGGACTCCATCCTCATGACCTCATCTAAACCTAATTACTTCCCAAAGGTCCCACCTCCAAATATAATCACATTCAGGGCTGGGGCTTCAACATAACGAATTCTGAGAGGACATGAAGATTCAGTCTAAATTACGCCTCTAGCCCTAAGTCAGAATTGCATTATTTTATAACATGAATTTAACTCCATACAGCTTAAGTACAAGATTATACATGTAAAACAGTATTTGAGATTTAAAAGTAATCAGTTATTTTAAATAATTTAAATATTAAAAACTTTGAAATAAAGCGTCCTCTCTCAAACATCAAGAGATACTATTTAAAAATCTTTATTTACAGTAAACTCCTTCCCCCACCAACAAAAGATAATTTCCTGAGGAAGGATGCAAGCATCTTAAACAAGCTTTATTCTCCAGTTCCCATCAATGTAATCTTACAACTTTCAGCAAGAATGCCCAAATGTCTAAATGTATAATGTATCACATTTGGGGAGAATAAAGTAAGCAAGATCGAGATAATTTTGGACTTCATAGTCTGTAGTCTACACCTTGAATTTTATCTGGAATCAGAGCATATCACAGAATACCGATGTAACAGCCAATGGAAACACTATCACAGCTTGATTAGGTAGGAATATGATGCATTTCTCATATTGCTTTCATTAAAACAGCATCATATCCATAAAACTTTTGAATAGACCATCTCCTGAGAGAGTAGTCCAAAATTACCATCTTATTAAAATATAACTCCTGCTTTGGTTGCTTTTTCTTGTATTCTTCACAGTTCCAAACTATGGTGTGTGGCCAGGGGAACACAAATTATCCCTGAGATCTAACAGAACTGGCCTTTAATGTTACAGACAAGGCCAGAAATCTATTTTCCATGTGTCTTCTTTGAAATATAAACTCTTCACCCACTACCCGCCCATCCTAACCCCAGGGCATCAACTTTCAAGTTAGGGTTGTGATAAACAAACACTTCAGATTTTAGGCCTAGCTCAGCCTCATTCACTTTAAGTCAGATTTTATTTTTTTTAATCTTCTCCTTTCTGTCACAGAGTCTCAGAGAGTTCTGCACCTGAATGTCATGACTTGTCATGACCTGAGCTTGTGTTCACTGACAGGAGCTTGCGAGAAAATGAGCTGGGAGAAATAGATGTAACCAGAGCAAAGTCAAACAGAAAGTTATGAATTAAAAAAAAAAAAGTGGAAGAAGAGGATATTTAGGAGTTTTCCCCACCTCTCACTTTCCCATAATTACACACATCGCCTGACAGCTGTTCTTGATCTCCTTCCATTTAACATTCACAGGATCAAGATGATTTCAGAACACAGGGGCAAGTTAAGACTGTGAGAGGTCATTCATCTTCTCCATAAGGAAAGAGAAGAAATGTGCCCCTCCCTCATTCTCAGAGTAATCCACTATAAATGGTGATTTTTATGCCAAACTGGAGTTTTCTTCATTCCTTCTTGTATAGCTGTATGAAGGCTTCTCCACACTAAGATGGGTCACCAAGGTAGCTTATAGATTTTTCTTCCCTTGAGACCTTTAAAGAATATAAATATCAAAATGTCTTTGAAGGATGGCCTGGGGTCCTTACTATATGTTGAGGAGTGGATTAAAAAAAAAAAACCTTTGCTGTACCTAATGCCTTGTGGGTAAGGAATAAAAGCAAAACAAAACATTAACTATACTCATAAGATAAAATAATTCCTTTCATACACTCTTTATTTCCAGTATGGTGATTTTCTTTTTTTATACATAACTCTCTGCCTTCCTGACATTAAATGTCAAAGCAGCACTCATTCTGTCCAGTTGAGCTACAAAATTAATTGACTACTACGAAGAATACCAGTTTAGCATAATGAGCCACAAAAGACCCACATCAACAATAAATTAGAAGACCTAACTGCCATTTCATAACTCGGTTATACCCAAGCCTGTAGCATCCAGAAATCACTGCAGGGTGATTAGAACATTTATTAAAAGAACAAGGATATCTGATGTCTTCTGAGTAGACAAAGAATCTAAGGAAAAGATAAATCTTCTTTAGAATTTCAAGTACTAAGAACTCATTGGTCTTTAAATAGCAACAGGTTGACCTTTGCCTGGCATATAGTAACTGAATGTTGAATAAATGGACTAGAGCTAAAATATTTGTTTCTTCTGTCCTTTCAGCCTTTTCGAGGTGACTAATTACCACCCCTCACAATATGCTCAGAGCTCTCTCTCCTTCAGGTATGAAATCTGGATTCACGTATCTCTGTGTTCTTTTATATTCAAAGTATAACTGCCTGTATCTAGAATCTTATTGGCTAATTTTATTTATACAGCTGAGGTTTACTTTATCTTTTGTTAATTTCTGAGTTTGTATAAATCTTAATAGACCTTCCCAATCGTTATTGAAACATATTTTTAGAGTTCAGAAAGAGTACTCATTTTCTTCTCTAAATTACCACCTTCCCCCATCTCAATTAGAAACTGGAAGGCTGGAGTATGAAGTGGATCAGCCCCAGAATCTCAATGATAATTTCTAACACTTGTCCATGATATTCAATAATTGTTACTTTTTCACCTCAAGAATTCTTTATAACAATTTGCCTGTAATCAAAATTTGCAGAGGTATGAACAGAGATACTGCTACTATGAGAGATATAGGGCTATAATCTATAACTAACCAGATAAGAAAGTTTCAAGAATCTGATTCCTACATACACAGCGATGAAAAGAACCATATTACTAGATCTTCCCTTAATTCAGCTCTTGTGGAAGACGGTCACTGAAAAGACAGGAAAACGGCAATTTTTAAGGGCTTCCCTTGGCTCCAAGATTCTGATGGTGAAAAAATGAGGAATGCTGTGAGCTCTGGGGCATATCTTCTTAGTAAATGATATCCTACAACAAAAAATATTTCCACTGACTCAACGTCTCCTGTGAGATTTCACTTCAAAAGTTGATTTTATTTTGAAAAGCTAGCATGAAATCACCAAAGAGATTATTTCTAAAGCAGATCTTTCAGACATAGCCTTAAAAGTAAATGACCAACAATCATTTATTTCTATGTCCTCTCACAATTAATAGGGAATACAGTTCTCAATTTCATCTTAAGTTGTCACAAAACAAAGATTTCATTTTGAAAAAAACTTTGATCTCATCTAAATGTGCAACTAAGACTATGCAATGAAACTTTATGAAAAAAACTGCTCTGTAAGAGGCACCTTGCTTGTTCCTTCTGTCAATTAATCTATTAATATTTAAAGTTACTTTCAGGTTAGTTGTTTTGTTTAGTTGGGTTTGTTTCTTAAAATTTGAAAAGGACCAAATAATCCATTACAGTCTGCCTACATACATGTTTCATAAAATCACACCATCTAAAATAGAGCATAATTCTAAGACCCCAATTAACAAATAAATAGAAACTTTGTGTTCTGTATTTAGAAGACATTTAATGGCATTTTTGTGTTTCTTTCTCAAAGTTTTCCAAAGCCTCTTATTCTAAGAATTAATTTCCTTTCCCTAATCTAAAGGCCATCTTTACAGATAAGTGTAAACCTTAGGAGTTAGATTTCTCTAAAATGATAATCTATGACTTAAAACACCCTAGATTCAGTTGTTTCAACAGTAGCAACTGTAATTATACCCCAGTCCTAATGCTGCTTTACTGATTTAAGCTTTTCAAGAAACAACACAGTGACAATTTGTTCACTGAAAAGAAGTCAAGAAAAGTAAGATTACACTCAAATGAGCACAGACTCATGTTCATCAAAATGCTCTGGAAGCTGTGAATGTTTTCTGAAATGCTAAATATTTCACAAAGACACACTTCTCTCAGTGGCTTCTCATTCTAGGAACTGGGTGTGCGCATTTCCACAATGTCTTTGCACCCTCTTATGGTCATTTCAGGATTTGCTTTATTGGGAGCAACTTATTGAAGGCTATTCAAAGGTTTCTTCATCTTGTAAATTGGAATTTTTATTAGAATAATGACATTTACACATTTTACACCTTTAAACCTATAATTTCATAATCCCAAATATTAATTGAAGCTCACACTTTTGAGAAAACAGAAGTATATAGAGTTGAGGTTACTAGGATAATAATTAGGAAACACTTCATACTTTCCAGTTATGTCTGACATATTAACAAGCTAATAAGAATTTAAGATTCTGCCTCCTAGGCACAAAGCAATAAAATAGTAAGGCCATCATTAGATATCACACTTCTTATACTCTGATACTGACATGATGAAATCAACTTAGAATCTGCTTAGACCTGTTTATACAAAGCATGGATAGGACTTCTAACTTACTTCAGTATCCTAAAAGAGAACAGCACAAATGTGACTGTCTTTCATTAAGAAGTAGCGATAACAAGATTAAACATACTTTATAGCTCAATTGACTTGTATTGTCTTGAAAACATTAAATTCCTTTAACTTACCAATCTTTGAAAAAAAAATAAAGATCAATTGGTACCTTTCTATTATATTTAACTTGATAACCATAATAAAAATAAATACTGCTTGTTCCTTTCCTGACTTAAAATTTCCTTCTTTCTGTAAGTTACAGTTTCATGTCTAGAAAACATTTAGAAAAAATGTGACAAGTTTTAATGGCAAGCTTTATTTCTGAGTTCATGCCTCTGCCAGTGATAAGAATACTTGCCTTGTGGTTAAAACAAAACAAAACAAAACAAAACAAAACAAAACAAAAATACCAACCTTAAAACTATACAAATGGCAGAGGAACTACTTCTTAAGTGTTTATGAGAAGAATTGCTGCATTGCCATATATTTTTTCTCTCCAGGGTGACGGCTATACATTTTAAGATATTTTCAACTTGAAGAGAAGTATAATCTGAGCACTCTGGATTTTAAATTCTTGACTTATATTACATTCATACTTGGTCAGAAAAGTATGTCAGAACCTATACAAATATCTATAAATCAGTAACTTAGGTTTCCAAATACAACTACTGTTATTAAGGACACAAAAGAGTACTAACCAAAAGTGAAAGAAATTCCATATCTGAATAACATTTGAGGAGACAGAAAATACAATTTCACCAAGATGAAGTCAGATAGCATACAGGACAATGCTCCAGATATTTAAAGCTTCTATCAGATAATTCCCAAATTACAAATGAAATTTAAAAATAAAATTTGGGGTGGTCTATCTGAAAAAAACTGTAATTATCTCTCGCAGTAAATAACAGCACTTAAAAGATCACCAATGCTGGCAAGGTATCAATCTGTGGGTTTCCTATGTGTAATTCAGTGTATCAGATGTGCTGACAGCAAATATATACTTTAGAACATCAAGGTTATTGCCAGTTGTAAAAATTTTCTTTATCTACCATCTACTTTTCAAGAATCTAAAAACCCACAAGTCATCTCTCTTAAAATGCACCCATGAAAGTTGTCTAAAACACATTGTTAATATGTCATGAACACTGAAAACTATGATATGATACTGCCAAGCAAACACTACACATACCTCCTCTTGAATGCACTCTTTCACAATAACCATCACTGACAATTGGAATCTACTTTATTTCTATCTTTCTAAAAAACTCAATATGCTTTGTTAATGGGCATTGCAAATACTTACGTTCAAATGCATCCTATCCTACAAAACTCTGATAATTTAATTGTATTTTTAAAGACATAAAACAATTAAATTCACCAGTATAAGCAACCAGGAACTGACTTGATTCATCTTTACATCCATGAGAATCTGAAAACTAGTAGGTGCTGAAGCAACAGGATGCTTTTGGAATCCAAAACATCATTATGGAAGCCTGTGTTTCAATCCTAGGCTCAATCTCTTAATTTTGTTGTTTCCTTACGTGTAAATGTAAATTATATGTAGAACGCCTTGCAGGATTGTTGGGAAACTGAAAGGTACCTACAGAGTGACAAACCCAGAAAGATACCTATGAAGACTAACCCAGTGCTTGGCATGTAGAAGGCACTGTTACGTGGTCAATATACGTTAGTTAAATTGATCATTCACTACAGCTCTTTCCTCTTGTACGTTTACTCAAAATATTTCCAGATTTAATCCACTACCTTGATCCTTTTCACTTTTTCTTATAAACCATAATTTAAACATAACCATAGGTATAAAAATCAAGAATTTTACTGTGTATTCAGGCAATTTAGGCATTTAACAGCAGTAAGTTCAATGTTTTTTTCAGAAATAAAATATTCTAAGAAATAGGAACTAAAGTGGAGAGCATTCAATTTTATTGTCTCTTCTATTTCTTACCAGAAGAGAAAAAAAAATGCTTCAATATTTATAAGACCAAGAATAATGAATGTGCATAATTTTGCCTTAACATACATTTCTGTCTTTTTAGACCAGTGTAAACTTAATGAAAGGCCTAGAATATAGACTTAATTACGCAGGAAAAAAAAAAAAAAAGATCTTTTAACTGCATTGCACATTCAATAGACAAAAATCCAAAGATAGCAGTCCTGCCTGAAACGTTTACAAATCAATTCATTATATTGATTTGGAATGAGTTGTGCTGTAATTTAAAACATAGATTATCACAGGCCAAACTTGATAAAGTTCTATTTTTAAGGCATTTTCACTTGGCTGTGCACTTGACCTGAGAATTTTCATGAAACCACAATTTGCCTAACCTTAAAAAAAAGCTATCGTATGTAAATACTAGCTTTTAAAGGGGTAATGATTAAGAATTTAATCATAACAAAATGTCTAGAGTACAAAAATTGTATGTTTGAATTAACTAATAACTTCAATAAATTACTAGTATTTTATTGAGAATAGGTAATGCGCTTCCATTTCAAATTGATTTAGCCCACATATCATGTATAGAATGTTTCCATCTCATTTCCTAATTCTAAGGTAGTGCTGGAAGGAAATTTTAAGTTTGATTCGATTTTGTTTTTTTCATGGAAAAAGCGGCTCCTGGGGAAACCAGTGATTATGCCCAAGAACCCTTCTGTCCTGCTCAGGTCTCCTGATGACTTACTGTTTATCTTAACGAAAGTTAAATATTTTGTTATTTTTTCCCCTTATCAGCCTTAAAATACAGTCTTAAAGTATCAGTCTTAAAATATACACAGGGTATAGCTCAAAAAGCACTGAAACTTAAGGTTTAGAAAGACCCGTCTAATTTTAATTACCCATCAAGCAAATGGGAGCATGAAGTCAACTATTCAGTTAATTAAGTGGCTAAAATAAGTGCTTTTTGGAAGGGGATAGAACATTTGTTAAAATCATCTGTTTCAAAATAAAATACAGGACCTAGTAAATTTCTCTCTCTCTCTCTCTCTCTCTCACACACACACACACACACACACACACACATACACATACATGCCCCTGTTTAAAAAAAAAAATGCTGGAGTCTAAGAGAACATAAGTAAATAAAACAATAATTTGCAACTGAGTCATTCCTGAAGCAAGAACCAATGTAACAAGGTCTTTGCATACAATTAAATCTGTTTCAATGAAACTTTTCTTGGGCCTCAATTTCTTCAGCTGAGCAATGACCCCATTCAACAACATGATTTCTCAATGCTATTCTAATTTTAAGTACTTTAAGTTCTTAATAAATTAAATTAGATTAATAACAGAAATCAACTAAACTGCTGTTAGCTAATGTCTAAGCGACACATGGGCATTTAAACATATGAATGTTTAAATAAGCAATATGTAAGTTGTTCAAACACCTTGATCTATTAAAATCCAAGAAACAGTAAACAGCTTTTGATATATCATCCTCAAAAGCCTTTATTGTTTCTAGCAAAATGACACAAAACCTGTGAAGAAACTAAACATAATACTTCAATGAAAACAAGTTATTTTATTTTCCAGGTTCCTTTTCTTTAAAATGAAAGAAGAAAAATACAACACAATTATGGTCTATGAAACAAACCATAACTAAAGAGGATATTTTAAATTACTTCCACAAATGCCCAGAGCAATTTGAGCTTTCTATAATTTGTTACCCTGTTGAACCAGAGTACTTTAGCTGTATAAAAGCTTTCTTGAAGTTTGCCACAAATTTTCAAAAATTATCTTTTCCTCAACAGAAATAAGCAATGTTGCTGTGACATTTTTCCTGAAAATTTTAACAGGATTCAAACTACCTAAACTTCCCATTCTAAGTATTCTGTTTTTTGGTTCTTGTTCTTTTTCTTGTTTCTATAAACGAAATTCAAGGAAAAAAAAAAGCTGGCTTTTCTTACTGATTCGGTCCCACAATAAAACAAAATTCAGCCTCTAAACAATTATTTTCAAACATATTCATCTTACAATTTTTAACTGATTTCTAAAGTAATTCCTGAAATAAAAGTGGCTATAAATGTAGGTCTCTAAAGATTTCTTACTAATTGTATTACTCATGCAGATTTGAAAGATACATTCCTTTCTGAGCTGATCATCTACCAAAAGTCACAACCTTTGCTAGTGCTGCCACCTGCTGTTGACTCTAAATCATTTTCCAGCATATCTAAATTGAAATAAAAATAAATAGAATAGCATGGACAAATTGGTCTGGAAAAAAAGCATCAAAACAGATTTTAAAGACAATCTGTGTGAACACCACTAATGAAGTTTTTTTTTTCTGACAACTAAGTTACATTTACACTGTAAAAAGTCTCTTACAATAAAAGAGGAGCATAAGACATGACTGAAAAGGACCTTGAACCTTTTTGGTTAGACACATCTGATTAAAGAATATTTATTTTTAAAATTTTTTATTGAAGTATAGTTGAAATACATTAATCAACTACATTATAGCTGAAATACATTAACTACATTAAGTTAGTTTCAGGTGTACAGCATAGTGATTTCAACATTTATATGCATTACAAACTGATCACTGTGTTAAGTCTAGTACACATCTATCAGATTGAAGTATATTTTTTACAAGAGCATTAATTATGTGACAAAAGAGAGGAAAAGGAGTACAAAAAAAGTGAAAGCAATAAGAGGAATTAAGTGATTTCCTTTTGAGAAAAATATGTCTAATAAATAAAGGAAGAAATAAGCATACATGTACAAAGATAAAAGCAAATGTGGCAAAAATTGGTGAATCCAGTTGAAGGATATATAGAATATCACTTTTCTACTTTTCTTAGATTTACAAAGAAACCTAAATTTCTAATAAATGGACATTCTAAATTTTGCTTTTCTGAATAAAAAGTTGGAGAAGAAAATACAATACATTGATATTTTTAATCTGTTTTACCAGTGCAGTTAAACTTCAATGAATTTAACAGAACACTCAACTTACAGTAGACAAACTTAATACGGATTTTAAAGTCTGAGAAAAGCGGAAATACTTTTTAAAAATAATACTGAGGCTTTTTGGTTTTTTTCCCTCATTCTAGAGTAAGATGATGTACAGCAACCTTGGTCCTGTGGGAGACGGCTAGCCGTGCGGCTACAGCAGTGACCTAACACTGCCTCTTGGGTAAAACAGGAACAAAGTGTGTAAAAGAACATGAGTATATCCAATACTTTTTTCTTTTACAATTTATCAGCTTCAAAACTGTCCTGTTAGTTGATTTTAAAGCTTCATCACTGTGCTTCCATTTTCCTTTTCTATCAAAAATTTAAAAACCAAAATGAGAATTTCTTTAAAACATAGGCGTGAAGATTTTATTATCAAAAATAAGGAAAATTCATTTTAAAGCTGCTTATTTTTTTTACTAAGAAATCTAACATTTGAATAATAGGCAGCTTTGGGGTCGTCTGTTGGACTCTCTCTCTGCGGATTTCCCCATCCACTTCCCTCATCCACAGAGATTTAAAATCCTTAGCCCTAGACAGGCATAGCCCACAGGACAGTGTTTCTTTCTTCTGGAAGTTAAGAACTGAGATTCAGAAAGATAGTTCAGTCTGTGATGTTCTCTGAAGTGGCAACATGTAAATTTAACAGCTATGGGGCTGCCACTGAGCACAAAATGATTCTGTTTCTTGAAGCCAAAAGCCTTGAGTTCAACAAGTTGTTGGCACAGAAAATTCACAGACATTTTTGTTTGTTTGTTTGAAAGTTGCTTTAACAGTAGATCTTATCAAAGACATTTCTGTTATAACAACTACAACAAAAAAAATTAGAACCCAGCCAAAAATTCTAAAAACCGAAAGATGTAGATAATTGCCCACGAAATACAAATTTAAAGATAAGCACCCACTATAGAAAACTGCAATATTTATCTTGAGCAAAGTCCATACTGAGGAACTACAATGGTTCCTATTGTATTATTTATTCAAAATATTCACTCTTCTTTGTAAGTTCCCTCTCTAGTGACTCTATCTATGTAAGAAATGTAATTCCTGCCATCACAGTTTCAAGCTTGGCCATGTGACTTGCTTTGGCCAATGCAAAGTAAGCCCAAGGAACCTGTGCCATTGCTAAGCAGAAACTTTAATGCCATCTTGCAGTTCCACCAAGCTTTTTTTTCCTCTCTAATCACAGAGGAAAAAACAATGTGAGGCTGTATTACAATAATGTAAGGACGTGTTTGTTACATGTCAACCTGCAACAGACATATAACATGAAGAAGAAATAAACCTATTTTAAGTCACTGAAGTTTAGGAGTTGATTGGTACCACAGTATAACCCGGAAAAGCTGCTGGTGTACGTCTCAAACAGATTTTCATTATAAATAAAGGCAATGAGTAAGAAAGTAAATGTTTAATTCCGAAGTTCATTTAAATATTGCTAAAAGCTTGTATTTGAAATAAGTCATTTTAGATTTTAAGTTTTCACAGTGTTGATGATTTTTAAGGCCCTTTATGCAAAATACCTATCAAAGAAAATATTTACTTCATTCATGTTTCTAAAAATTGTCAACAGATTTATCAAAAAGATACATATCTTCTTAAAATATATTTCAGAAATATTCTAATCTTAGTATACATACTTAACTAAAAACTAAATATCATAAGACTTTTCAAAACAGTAATATCACTTGAGAAAAACTCATTAACAAATTTTATATTCTTCTTCTATAATTATGAAAACTTGATTCCAAGGATTCTGATTCTTCCAAACAGTACAAACCAAAAACAATTATTAACACCACTCTTATTTTCTTCATCATTCTATAACACCAATGGCCTTGAGTCTTATATGATCCGAATATTAATTCTGCTTTAAGTATCTTTTTCTGAAAAAATGCACCTTATTTAATAAAGTTGTGATAACTGGAAATAGTTAATAAGTATAACGTTGTAAATGAAGCTAATTCTATACATTCTGTCACTAAGATGAGCTGTGTGACCTTAGGGAAGTCAGTCAACCTCTGTAAGACAGTAGAAAGGCTTAGAAAAATGAGGAGAGCAATCTCTGCCAACTGCATAGAGTAGGAACCAAATTATTCTATAACTCCTTGATTAACCTAAAGGAAAGGCCACATGATCACAATAAAAGAAGCAGAATAGATAGTTACATACAGTGTCCATAAGCCTTAGCATGAAGATTAAGTTGTTGAAGAATCAAGTAGTGTTGGAGACTCCTTCTACTTCTCCACTAACTCCACCATTTAATAATAAACTGTATGAGAGAATTTTCTCGTACAATTCACATTTTAATTCTAGGTTTAATTAATTTGATAAACACTCTCCATTTCAAGGACAGAAATACTTTAATGTCCTTAACAAAAAAAAAAAGAGATAAAGAAATAACCCCAATGTGTTTTAAATTACATATGCCAGTATTTCTTAAGCTTTTCACTTTTATGAGGAAGTTACTATTAATCAATCCATTATTCAGATATGATAACTGAGACACAGATTAAATAGCCCAAAGTCACAGCTAATAAGCAACAGAGTCAGATTTTGAACTCAAGCAGGCAGTATTATCTTCCACTTCAACCAAATATTATCTTACCTATACAAGTGAAGCAAAAAGAATTTAGGAAAGAAATGAAATGTATTAGTGGCAAGAAAATAATAAACTATTATTTCATTAGTACACATCAAGAATGTCTTTTAAATAATCCCATTCACTTGAATTATTGAAGTTTCATACTGGCAGAAATCATGTGATCCAACAATTAATATAACTGTTGTTCACCTAAATCCATTACTTCCATTGCTACAATTTCTTTCTTTCATTGTTATTGATGAACCAACTTTGAAAAAAACATTTTTATTTCATTAATGGGGCTGAGAAATTTTAATTTGTGAACTAGACTGCGTCTTTAGCATCTTTAGGTAAAGATGGAAAAGCTAAGACCAAGACCAAAACGTATAGTAGCTATAAATACTAAAAATAACATCTATTACATCTAGAACAGATCTTTGATACAGCACAGTCTTCCACAAGAATACACCCCAAATTGTATATATAGCAATACATATTGCATCTTTTTAAGAATGAATATGTAAAGATGACAAAAGTAAAAGGTCCCATGGAATGACCTGTGTAAATGTGTAACAACTCTGCAAACACCAGTGAAAGCAACACACCTTACATTGAGATTTGAATGCTAACGACAATTTCTTGCAAGCTATTATTTGTATACAGAAGAAATACAATTTAAACAGAAAAATTTGAACTTGTGATTTGAGAAATCACTCACTAGCTGGAAAAAAATTTTTTTTCCAAATTTAGATTATATTCAAAACCTTCAAGAAAGAGTCACAAGATTCAGTTTAACCTAAATGACTTATATTTGACGTATTCAAATAACTCAGAGCTTTTAAATGTAAAGGAATAAAAAAGAAAATACCCTATCCCCAGTATCAGAGAAAGGTGACAAAAATCCATTACTTTCAGGAGAAAAGAGTCAACCATTTCCAAGGAGACTATTTGACTCTTTAGAAGAACTAATTTGCCTAAAATGAGCCAGGATTTTTATGACTCGTCCTTTATGAAAAAGTAGATCTTATGCATTTTACTCTAATTTTTCAAATGAGAAAATTCAGACAGATTAAATATAAAAGAAAAGCAAATATATTTTTACATTTAAATTTTCTCAAAGACAATTTATCAACAGAATAGGAATCTGGTTTTATCAATGTGTTAGAAAAATGATTACTCAAAATAACTTTCTTTAGTACTGTACACTTCATAAAACAAACAATGACTGGAAAATTATTACATTTTAGCTTTTAAGAAGGCTGGTCAGGACCATAAACCTTTTTTTTTCCCAGAATACATCTGTTGCTTTTCTAACAGTTATCAATAAGCCCAAGAGGGCATCTACATACATTTCCAAGTTTCAATAATAGTCAAAGTTTTAAATAACTAATCCAGTATAATGCACTGGTCCAAAATAGAGTCTTTGGCCAATATACCTCTTCAAAGAGATACTGTAATTGCTTCACTCTACTTCAATGAACCATCTATAATGAAAGTTGCTTTCTGGGCTTAACCTAGAGCTGTGCCCTGTGGGAAATGATGGGTCTTTGTAAAATGTGTTACAGTTTGCTAATAAGGATTCAGAAGAAGCACAACTGATGAACCAGCAAATCTGCTCTGACTTATTTAGTCTTTGCTGAATGAATTTGAATATCATCAAAATACATTATCCTTATCCATAACCTGCTTTCTATGATTCTCTCAATCCCCGTACTAATTTCAAAAGGAACTTTGAGCACTTCAGTATCTTACATACCTGTGCTAGTTCCATGGTATTACATAAAACAGAATCTTTTTTTTTTGAAAAGGACAAAAACAAAGATTTCAATAGAAAAAAGTTACCAGGTGACTATTTAGGACCTGAAGAAAAACAGAGAGCATTTACATAGCAATATTTATATTTGATACTGATACATAATAAACAGAATTTCTCTCCCAAAACAATGCAAAATACCTTCCCTAAATATTTACCAACTGACCATCAAGAAACAATAGAAGTAGATTAAAATTCTCCTTTTACCAGTAACAGACTGTTTTATCTTGAACACATCCGTTAATTCATCCCTCCCTCCCTCCCTCTCTCCTGCTCTCTCTCTCTTTTTTCCTTTCTTCTTTCCTGGTTCATTCATGAGTTCATGTAACTTCTACTGAGGGCATAACACATGCCAGGCATTATGGTTGCCTCTAATGATGCACTATGAAGTAGCTGCTCCCCAAAGGAGCTCCTAATATTTTGAATGTTAGAAAAAAAGAAATATCTACACTGTAAAATACAATGAAAAAGATGTATTTAGAGTGCTCTGGAAGCAGACAAGGGGATACAATTTGCTTGCCATGAGATGGTGACAAATGAACTTAGTTTTGAAAATACAGTTAAGAATTACTCAAGAAAAGGCTGTGTGAGCAAGGAGGTAAAGTGAGGCAGGTATTTCTAACAGAAGAAATAGAAGGATCTGACATGCCACAGTCTCTGTAATTATTTACTTATGGGTCTAGGGTAGGTAGAAAATAGGGGAGTAGGGGAATTCTCCAAAGTTGGAAACAAAAGACAAATATAAGAATACAGGAAGAAAAAATGAGAACTTCTTTTACAATTATTCGTACCACCTCCATTTTTCAAAATTCTGTTTTTCTACATATTATATACTGTATACAATATTTTAGAATTGTAAACCTTGCACATGTGCATAATTTGTAAATAAATATATACTAGATATAAGTCCTTGAAAAAATGTAATTAATGATACCACAATTAAATAAAAAGAAAGAACGTCATATTCTATATTGTCCTAAAGGTGATGCACAGTAATAAACTACTTTAAGCAAATAAAGAACAACCAGACTTTAAAAGACCACTCCTTCAGCTGTATTCTAGGAGGTAAATTAGAAGAAGAGATCTGAGACAACAAAAGCAGTTGTGAAGCCTCTGTAGCAATCCCAGTGAGATCTTAAACAATGATGGCAGCACAGCGGGAATGCCAAGGAGGAGGCAGAGGCTGCTTATAAGAAAAAAAGGAAAAACTGTAAGTTGGATTGACTTACATCATCCACTACATTTTGGTGCTACACAATTCTACAAAGATAATTTATACATTCTTCCAAAAGCAGGCTTACAAATCAAGTTATAATGTACTGTTATCCTATTTGAGGTCATCAAAACTCAAGAGATGAGATTATATTCTGCTTTCACAACTAGGACCAACATCTGAAAAGCAACATAGTCACTGTCCTAGCTATACCACTCCAGTTTTTTTCACATAAGCTAAATTAAATCCTTGATCACAAAAGATGGGAGAGAGGGAAGGAAGGAGGGGGAAGGCAAAGGTGAGGGTGAAAGATACCAGCTGACATAAAGCTAAGATGCGAAGATCAGTATCTGATTATCGCATGCTATCCTATTGGTGATGGAACAAAGCTACCATTGTGTTTCTGTTTTCTCTCTCAGCTTTACCAGATTTCATAGGCCAGGGGCTTTTAAATAAATCTGTATCCAAATATATCACAGATTTCATTTGCTAAGAAAACCAGAAGCCAAACAAAAGAAAATGAATGATAAGATAAAACTCAGGTAAATTAAGCTTTATCCACTGGAGTTTGAAGATGGATTTAACAAAGTTAGTTACATTTTGTGTAACTGATCTTCATTAAGTACTATTCTTCATCAACATTTTAACAACTCCTTATCTACTTTTGAATGAATGAATTAATGGTCAAATTTTATTTTACATCAAAGTGCCTGGTCCTACCTAAGAAGTATCACACGATGGTTCTGTTACTAGTAAAGTTCCCAATGATTTAAACTGGAAATGTTTTCACCCATGCCAGATAATTTTTTAACTGGGACAAAATGGAATATTACGAGATATCCCTAGTGGTATTTTGTAATAGTTCTGGATCCTGGCTTTCTATGTATTTCACATAGCCTTCAGTGACGTAGCTTCTCTCTTAAATTACTCTAGCTTTCCCACAATTCTATCAGTCATATTTGTATAGGAACTGGCTAGACAGTATAGTGGCAATAAGTGAATTCGCAAGTATTTTTCACAAGAACTTAACATATATAAAGTATTTTTAACATTAATCATTAATGTTAAAAATCACCAATATAATGTTGAAAATCAGCTTTCTATCCTAAATTTGTATAAAAAACCTTTTTGAAATAAAAAGTCTGGAAATTTACTGGATTAAGATTGACAGTTCAGTTCAGAGAATAAGAACAAAATGACATCCCACAGAGTCAAAAAGTGTTTATTAATCATTTTAAATTTCATTCCTCCTCTTAATATATTCTGAGAATATTGAAGCAATCAGCACTATATTATTGTTGTAATGATAGCTTAGGAGGCAATAGAAATCCTCCTTGGGAGATTGAAATCAGACAAGCTGGGGACAGATGACAGAGCACTGCTGGGGCACTTTGTTTAGAAATAACAGGTAAGGTGCCCTCTAATCATAAAGTCATCCCAGTTTTTCATTCCAGAATTCCAGATTTACTTCTGAACTAACTCTATACGGGGCTAAAAACAGAATATATTCACCTCCAGCAGTGAATTAACTGACATGTGAGCACATAACATGTGGCTTTAAATATAGCACTAAATTACCCGTCTTCCATAGAGATAGAATGGACTCTGATTCATAGAGCAGGTAACAAACCTAAGGCTCTCAATCACGGCTGGAGGGATTTACGTGCACTGCAGACATTCACTCTCTTTAGAAGGTCATCACTTCACAGTCTGGGAAATAATCCCTGCCAGCCGATTTGCAAAGTGCCTGAGGCATCGCTCCTGAGAGGCATAACTCCTCTTCTTTCAAGGCTAGAGGTCAGAGCCATGATCACAGCTCAGTCAAATTTAAAGGAAAAAGTATCTGGGGTCAAAAATACCCTAAGGAAAAACAGAAGACTAAAACTAAAAAAATAGAGAGAGAGAAAGAGAGAGAGCGCGAGCTTCTCTGGGCTTTAGCACAGTGATGGAAAGACCTGTTGAAGAATATTAAATTTAGATTCTTTTTCATTTGACAGCTTCAAAATAACTAAAACCGGATACGGAACCTGACGAATGTCATGCCGCAATCAGTTTTGAAGACATTTTTAAATGCTACAAATCCATTTAAAATCTCATCAGCTTAGACAGTCTAAAAAAGCAAAATAAAATCAAGTTTAAGTGACTTAAACATGAAATGTGAGCAGCAGCTCGATGATTAAATTACTGCATCAATTAACTTGAGTACACAGAAAGAAGGCTGCTCTTTCAAGCAATATTAATTCTGCCTCTGATCAGGCAAAACTCCTCCTCACATCATGGTTGTTGCTTCATAAAACACAACTCACATAGCAAAAAGGGAGAGAGACTTTGTAAATAAGAACAAACTGCTGTTTGAGAATTTTTTATAAAATACATAAACTAAATTGATGTTTTTCTGAAAAATACAGTCATTTCTGTATACTTTTAAGAGTGAAAAACTCTGCAAATTGTTTTTGAAAATCGTAAGACAGATGAAATTACCATTAAGCTCAACAAGAGTGACTTGGGTCCCATAAAAATCATAAATGAGTGCATTTAAAGATTAAAGGCATTTCTGGAGGTACACACTGCACAGGGTAAAGTGCTTTATTTTGGTCATCTCTGCCAACTTCTATTACATGCTGTCATTTTCAGTAAGAAGAAACGTATTTGCAAAAGCAGAGTGAGTACAACAGGCCTTAAATCAGACGACTGGGGACCGCTGACAGAGTGCTGTCTGCGCTCTGCCTGCCGAGGCCTTTGAGTATCAGGATTTTACGGTGTGTTTTTCTGACATGTCTGACACTTAGTGGACTCTAATACCTCTTTAAAATCTGGACTACTAACAGACGGTTATCTGTAAGTTTGCAACTGCTCGTTTAAGGGTCCAGGTTCTACCCAGGCAAGGAGGAAAGGAAGAATCCCTGACAAACGGATTGTGCATTTTCATTGTCCCCAGCCCTTCAAAACTCAGTTCACAGCTCACCTCCTGTTTTCTGTATTACTCAGAATAGGCTTGTTATGGTAAGGTAGCAACTTAACTCTGAAATCTCAGGGGCTCACACCACAAAGATTTATTTCTTGCTTATACCAAGTCCACAGCAAGTCTGGCAGCTCTCCATGGGGCCCTCTCCCTAGGGTGAACGCCAGTGCTATAGCCCTGTGACTTGATCATCTTAATGTGCCATACCCAGACTGCCATAACAGGGTAATAAAGATCAGGAGGGCAATGTACTGTCTTGTAAGGGGCACCACTTCTATCCACAGTGCATTGGCTGGAACTAATCATAAGGCCATGTCTAGCTGTAAGGAGCCTGGGCCATATCCTCTTCCCAGACTGTCTGGAAGGAGAGAAGAATAAGACTTGGGTAAGGTCTTATTTAGGTCTCCATTGTAGCTTTTCTAACCCAGCCCTGTACATGTATATTAGGTGCCCATAATGTGCTCTCCAATTTGTCTTCACCCTATCATAGAACACATGACAGTTTATCATGTGTTTTACTTCATTAGGCAATGAACTCCTTGAAGGGAACAATCAGGTATTATTTTCCTGACTAAATTCCATAAACACACAAATGAACATAACCATAGAAACTCAGATGTATGCCAGTTTAATATTATTTGAGAAGTTCTAATTACCAAGGTATGGTAGCAACATCAAAAATATATTTGACTTAACGTGAAAGCAACCATTTATACAACATCAAGAAGTATTAACTGAAAGTTTCTTACCTGCCAATCAAAATTCCAGGTCTTAGGAAAACAGTAGTAAATGAGATAAATGAGGACCTTTTCATGTAGTAGTTTACATTCTAACAGAAACAAACAATAAATACACAAGAGAAACCAAGGATAGCAAAAACAAGAATACCAGAAAAAATTAGAAAATAAAGGTAGGAGAGCTACTGTAAACTGAGTGATCAGGGCAGCCCTCTACCCAGGTTACATCTGAGCAACCCATGAATGGCAAGAAGGAGCCTACAATTAGAAAAATCTAAGAAAGGAGTATTTTTAAAAGAGGAAACAGCTAGCCTCAAGTCCAGAGCAAATTTGGTATATTCAAGGATATAGAATTTCTGTATAATGTATGTAAATTAGATTCCTATCTGTAGTTATACGTGATATTATTTTATATCAAGGACCTTATGGAGAGCTCAAGATGCCCTCACTTTTACCGGATTCACCTCTAAATTGTGCAGAGTTAAAAGACAGTTCCCAGCGTATCTCATCATTTTCAACCACCGACTTTTATTAAGTGCCTTACATGTGAAAGAAAAGCATTTATTACTGCAGAAAATCTTTTTAAAAAATCAGACTCTCTTCACTTAAAAAATTATAATTTATTAGAGAAACTAGGCAAAAATATATAAAGTATTAATACAAAAGTTTAAAAGCAATGTGTGGCAAGACTAAGACAGATCTCCAGGCAATATAAGATTAGTCACCAAGTAAAATTGTGAATGTAAAAGTTTATTTATATGTTGTCCATAAAATAAACTTTATATCTAGTTGAAAAGAAAGTGACAGGACAGATTTTCACTAAATTTGCAGGATACGATCGGCATATTCCTGTCTTAAGAAATAGTCTAGGTCTTCAAATATTTTCAAATGTTTGTAGTGATAATAGCTGAAAACTTCCCTAATGTGAGAAAGGAAACAGTCACCCAAGTGTAGGAAGCACAGAGAGCCTCATACAGGATGAAACCTAAGAGGAACACAGCAAGACACACTGTAATTAAAATGACAAAAATTAAAGATAAGAGATAAAATTAAAAGCAACACGGGAAAAGCAGCAAATAACATACAAAGGGACTTCCATAAGAATATCAGCTTGTTGCTCAGCAGAAACTCTACAGGCCAGAAAGCAGTGGCACGATATATTTAAAGTGATGAAAGGGAACATACTACAACCAAGACTACTCCACACACTAAGGCGCTTTTTCAGATTTGATGGATTAATCAAAAGCTTTACAGATAAGCAAAAGCTAAAAGAATTCAACACCACCAAACCAGCTTTACAACAAATGATAAGGGAACTTCTCTAGGCAGAGGAGAAAAGGCCACAACTACAAACAAGAAAATTACAAAGTGGAAAAGCTTACTGGTAAAGGCAAACACATAGTAACAGTAGGAAATTATTCACACACAAACTAGAAAGGTTAGAAAGGTTAAAAGACAAAGATAGTAAAGTCATCTGTATCCACAATAAGCAGTTAAGGGCTACCCAAAACAATTAAACGTAAAATATGATATAAAAAACAGTAATCACGGGGGGAGTAACCTACAAATGCAGGGTATTTGAAATTAAGAGATCAGCAACTTAAAGCAATCATGTAGATACAAAAAGAAGAAAATCACGAGAAGAGAACAAGAGAGAAAAAGAAAAAAAAAAAGATCTACAAAACCAAATCCAAAACAATTAACAAAACAGCAAGGAGAACATACATATCAATCATTACCTTAAATGTAAATGGATTAAATGCTCCAACCAAAGGACACAGACTGGCTGAATGGATACAAAAACAGAACCCTAATGTACGCTGCCTACAAGAGACTCACTTCAGATCTGGAGACACATACAGATGGAAAGAGAGAGGACGTAAAGAAGTATTCCATGCAAATGGAAATCAAAAGGAAGCTGGAGTAGCAATACTTCCATCAGATAAAATGTCTTTAAAATTAAGACTGCTAAAAGAGACCAAAAACGACACTACGTAATGAACAAGGGATCAATCCAAGGAAAAGATATAACAATTTTAAGTATATGTGCACTCAGCATAATTAAACATATAAGCTTTTGCACAGCAAAGGAAACCATAAACAAAACAAAAAGACAATCTATGGAATGGGAGACAATATTTGCAAAAGATGAGACTGTCAAGGCTTAATTTCCAGAACATATAAACAGATCATACAACTTAATCAGATAAAAAAAAAAAACCTAATCCAAAAGCAGGCAGAAGACCTAAACAGGCAATTCTCCAATGAAGACATATAAATGGGCAATAGGCACATGAAAAAAAATGCTCAATATCGCTAAATATCAGAGAAATGCAAATCAAAAGTACAATGAGGTTATCACCTCACACCAGTCAAAATGGCCATCATTCAAAAGTCCACAAATGATAAATGCTGGAGAGGGTGTGGAGAAAAGGGAACCCTCCTACCCTCTTGGTGGGAATGTAGTTTGGTGTAGCCATTATTGAAAACAGTATGCAGATTCCTCAAAAGATTAAAAATAGACTTATCATATGATCCAGCAATCCCACTCCTAGGCATATATCTGGGGGAAACCCTAAATCAAAAAGATACATGCACCCCAATGTTCATAGCAGCACTGTTTACAATAGCCAAGACATGGAAGCATTCACAGATGAATGGATAAAGAAAATGTGGCATGTGTGTATGTGTGTGTGTATATTATCATTATATACATATATGTATATATATTATTTTAAGTGAAGTCAGACAAAGACAGATATCATGATATCACTTATATGTGGAATCTAAAAATAATGAAAGAAATGAACTTATTTACAAACCGTAAATAGACCCACAGACATAGAAAACAAACTATGGTTACCAAAGGGCAAAGGGGTGGAGGGGAGGGGTAAATTAGGAGTTTGGGGTTAAGATATATACTATATCTTAGTATTAAAATATATACTATATACTATTAAGCTATACATAAAGCAGATAAACAACAAGGACCTACCATATAGCACAGGGAACCATATTCAACAGCCTGTTTAAAAAAACTACCTATGTATCCGAATAAAGGTAGAGAGTAATTCTCCAGACCAACTAAAACTGAAAAGCATTCATGAGGTCTTAGAGGTCTGCTAATAGTAAGGAATAAACCATTTTCTTAAGTGATGCTATGGATAACCAGAGAAAAAGCAATGGTTTCAAATTACAACTCCAAATTATTTGACTCAAAGGCAATCAATCCAAATTCCATGCACTGATTTTCATTAACACTGATTCTAATATACATGAGAAAAAGTAGTATGATCCATAATGAGTGGTGATAGTGATTTATTTATTTAGTGATGGTTAAAGATTCTCTCAAGTTATGCAGAGGAAACTAACTACTATATAACAGAGGTTATAAATTGAAAGGAGGAAAAATCCTTGTCTTAGTTTTGCCCAGAAGCAAATCCTGAGACAAGGATTCACATGAGTTGGTTATCTGAGAAGGAACAATGGTAGGGGAAGAAGGAAGTGAGAAAGGGAAAGGAAGGCAGGCAATAAAGGGTTGGTCATTAATCAAGTGTCCACTGTAGATAAAAAGAACCTAATCCCACTGGGGGAATCTGGCAGCCAGTCTAGAACAGAGTAGTCAGTGCAGTGAAAGAGTGAGAAAGGCTGAAGTACTTAAATGCTTGCTCATCTCAGTCATTATCTGAGGGCTGCTCCCAGGCAGTATTACTTATCTGGCACTGCTGATCTGCTGAGCAGCAGGACAAAGTGGGCTCTGATGACAAGAAAAAGCCCTCAGGCAAAGAAATACAGTTGTTAGCAAGGGCCAGCATACACTGAAGTGTCAAGAGCAAGGTGATGCTGGTGGTAAACTGATAATCATATGCACAGGAATGATCTAGAAGAACCAAGAAAAGATGGATTTGAGCTAGGCTTTGAGAAATGGATTGGATTTGGTTAAGGAAAAATATTTAAGCTAAGAAAAGTGCTATGAGCAAAAGTACTGAGGTAATAAAGAAGGCCAGTTATAAGCCAGTTTGGCAGGATCAGAGAGACAGTTTGTATAGAATATTGTTGGGAAATTATGGCTAAAAATATACGCTGGGTCCATAAAAAGGAAGGTATCAAATGCTAGGCTAAAAAATTTTAATTTTCTCTACTAGCTACTGAGTAACCTTTACATTTCTAAATGGGAAATTACTAAAATGAAAACATTATGGCATTAATATCTAATTTGGTACCATTATTGTCCTAGGAACATAAACTCCTATTAGATACGATCTGGATCTGTTCAACTTCCCTTAAAGAGGATTACATGCAGAGAAATATTCAGTACCCTGTTAGCAAATGAGCACTCCACCAAGTACAAAGGCTGTGATATCTAAATACCATTTCTTACTAAAAGGAGCCAATGCTCCTTGGAAAAAGGGCTGACTACAGATCTGTGCAAAATATTTACGAGATGAGTCTAAAACATTTTGCTATGCCCAAAAGGAAGTAAACTATCAAACACTACAGTAGCCTGGTCAAAAGAACTCCAGGATCCTACCTGAGGGAGCTCCCACTGGCCAAAGAAGAAACAACTTGAGCATTAAAATAATAAATATTATAGAAATATATTAAACATTTTAACACCCATGAGTTGGAAAATATACTTAAAAACTGGAAGGACACAAGGGAACTAACTCATTCTGAAATGTAGAAAATAAAGGAGAAAATCATACTTTTATCCTACTCTTCCCATTAAAAACTGTACAAATACTAATGAGGTAAAGTTCTTTATTATAAAAGAATTTCTGTTAGTAAACCTAGAGTGAATGATCAAACTAGAATTCTGCAACTCCTAGTAAAATAACAGACATAGAGAGTAATCATCTCTATGCTAGAACTATTAGCTGAGGAGGTAGCAGGAAAATTTATGTTGTTTATCATAAACTTTATCAGGTTGACAACATCTAAACCCAATAACCAAATATAACAGGACAGAAAGATAACCAGTGTATGCCTCTCGGTGTAATGCAACAAGAAGTAAATAATAGCACCTATGAAGTATTTTCGGGGGATCCCCTCAATATGAATAATTCTATAGATTTAACTACCAGTTTACACACACACACACACACAAACCAGGGAAAAGGACATCACAGGTGTCCATGCAATTTGCAAAATTCAGAATGTGCAGAATTCTACAGAGCAGGTGATCATTCTTTAACCAATAAACTGTAATAAAAAGTTAAAGAGCAACCTATAGATTGAAAATTTTCAAATGTAATGTGGAGACTGTTTAGGTCTTAATTTGAGAATACTGACTGTAAAACACAGAATGAAATTTTCTGCAATTAGATATTCACTGTCTCTTTTATGACATTACAATATTGTTAAAAGTTTAGGTGTACAAATCATACTGCAGTTCAGTTCTTTTTAAAAGCCATTTATATTTTAGAGATATACCCATAATTCCAAAATGCTTATTCTTAGATACCTGTCAACAAAATAATATGGTGCCTGGAGTTTACTTTAAAAGAATCCAAAGGACTAAGAGAAAGATTATATATTAATCATTGGTTACACTATTTATTAATAAAGGTGCATTCCTTAACTAATGTACTTATTTTAAGATATGTTTGAATACAAAGATTGGGTATTCCAGGTGAGTTAACTAAATTTAGTATTTCTGATCTTCTGTCTCGTTATTGAAATTATTAAAGACTGAAGACAACTACTCACAGAAAGATACACAGAACAAAGTTAGAAAAAGTAGTTACAAAAGTGCAATCTCAGTGAGTTTGTAATAATTTCACTGAGAAAATAAGGAACTTCCAATGCCTAAAATCCGGGCAGGAAGCAATGGATGGTCAACCTTGAGATTCCTTAACTGTTACTTAATGCCAAGGAGGCAACTGAGTAAAGAAAAAAATTCCTGCTCTGGGAGTTAGAAAATTACCAAGGCTCAGCTTTGTAATTTCAGACTCACATAACTTCTGTAGGTTTTGGAGCGTGAAAGTGCGGGAAATTAAATCAACAACAACAACAATAATTGCATTGTATGTACAAGATGTAGACTTCGCACTGTACAGAGGGCTTTTCATACATTCCCCTATTTACACGTCACAACAATCCAAGGTGGTGTTGTGGCGGATTGACTCATACGTTTCAAAGGACTACTGAACGAGGCCGGCATCAGTACATGGTACCATTTCCCATATGAGGAGACTGAGGTTCAGAAGCCAACAACTTGTTTAAGGTCATATACTGGAATGACTTAGTCCAGCCAACATTCCAGGTTTATTTAATATGAAACGATGCTTTGAACACTCCAATGCATTGGACTATATCCTTAAGATGCTCGTGGAGACTGGGTGTGAAATTCTGGAAAACTTAAAGACCGTTTCCACAGACCTAGAGTTTTTCTTCGCTCTACACATCTCGGTCCCACACGGAAAAAAAAAAAAAGACAAAAATAATAGAACAACTCTTCACTCACCGCCAGGAAGCCGATACTCGCAGCTAGGACCTTCTGCCCTGGCTCCCCAACGCCTCCACCCGCAAGCCCTCAGCCTTCTCGAATCTCACATTGTGACGTTTAAACTACATCTCCCATAAAGCCGTGCGAGGACACCGAGCCCTCGCCGGAAGACCGAAAGGCTCCATCCGGCACCCAGAAGAGTGACTGCGGGGTTTTCCCGGTCCTTCGACCACGTCCTGGTTTCCTCTGCTCTGCTCGTCTTTGGGTTAGTAGCAGCAGCGGCGAGTCAGTCGGCCCCAGTGCGCTCTCCGGGGCTGGTAACGAGCTCTCCGCGCTCTCGGCTCTCCGCGCCGTCTCGGCTGGCCCTGCCGGGCGGTGCGGCGCAGCCTCGCTCCGGGGTGCAGGTGCAGGAGCGGGAGCCTTGGCCTTGCAGTCCGGGCTCCCGGGATGGGACAGGGGCCGCAGCCGGGCCTGCCCATGGTAGTGTTTCCAGCCCAGTCTTTGAGGTGGGGAAGAAGTGCTGCTTCGGATCTGGTTTCACGTTTAAGAAGAGAACTCTCACAGTAGTGGCAAGAAAATAAACTCTCAAGGCATTTGTTCGGAGAGGTTGGAGAGACCATGCATGGGTAGCGCTTGAATCGGCTATGTGGCCCTCTTGAATGCGGAAGGAAGTGGAGTTCGTTGAATAATGGTCGTTAAATAGTAATGACTTAAGTGACAGAGCTGTATTTGAGGTCTGCCCCGTCTCTTGAGCCATGTGACCTTTGGCCAGTCGTAGGCCCCAGGTTACCCATCGGTAAAAGTGGATATTGGTTGGGTTAAAATCTGAGACCTTTTAAACCTAAAATTCCTTAAAAAGACCTCTCAGGATAGTTCATGCCCTTCTTGCAAAGCAAGGGCAACACTGAGCTCACTGAATCACTTCATCCTGCCTTCACATCCTTATCCTTACCTTGAGGAGAACCTGACAATGAGAAATGAAAAAGTAAATCAAGCTGTAGAACTGGACTTTAGACTTTGTGTGCTCTTCTGGAATGAGTAATGGTTCTGTTTTGAGATGGCTTTTCTGCCGAGAAAGCTAAGGCAGAAAATGTACATTTTTCCACTTCTTTTCTCCTGAGAATACTGTATGCATAAGCATTGCATTGGGGGTGGTGAATGTTACTATACTTTTGGAGGCCAGTTTTGCAGTCAACCCAGAGTGAGTGACCTGTGGAGAAAGTGAAGAAGTGGCCATGACTTAAATATTACTTAAAGTAAACCTAGGTGAAGAACCTGTATGATGTGATTTTAATTTCATAAATGTAAGGAAAAGGCAACTTCGAAGGGAGACTGTAAATGGGTCAGTGTACAGCATTGCAAAATAAAATCCTGAAAAGTTGTAGCTTTTGTTATTCATAATGTGTTTAAAGCATGGTGAGGTAAGTTATAGAATAAATCAAAAGTAATAAAAACTTGTTATCTAATTGAGAAGTCATTCCTCCTAATTAAAGTTGAATACAGATTTTCAGCATTTTGTTTCCATTCCTGTGCATAGTTTTGACCTATTTACAGGCAGCAGAAAGATATAAACAGGAAAGGTGAACAGACACAAAAAAAGAAAGTTAACCTCTAACCCATTTTTTCCTTTAGATTTGATTATGCTACTCCTACTACAAATTGATCATCCAAATTGCAGTGTTAGAACCCTAGAGACAACTGCTGTCAGAAATTACGGATTCTAACCTGTCTTTCTTTTTAGCCTCAATATCTTATGCTCAGAATGGTAGAAGCCTAGTTAGAATCCCAAATCTTTTCTTAATATCATTTCATAGAAAAAAATCATACCTTCAAAAAAAGTACTTTGAGAAGTTTATAGACAACTGAAATATGAACCATTTCCACAAAAAAAAAAAACTCAGTTTGTGCCCTATCACATTCAATCCATGATTAGGCAACATTTATTAAAGGTATAGAACAATTATTTTCTACATTTTTTTTTCGTACTGAAACAACAGAATGCCAAAGCAGGCAAAGTTAATTGTTTAAAAAGCTTCTGTGATTCAAGGATCAACAGAACAGTGTCCAGTAACAGATCCAAAATACACAGTTATCTGATTTATGACAAGGATAATACTGCAATGCAGGGGGACAAAGATGGTGATTTTAAGAATAATGCTGAGTCAAATGGATTATCCACTGGATAAAAATGTATCTTGACCCCTACCTCACACCATGAGCAAAAATCAATCCCTGTTGGATTGCAAAATTAATAGTGCAAGTTAAAGCAATAAATTGTTTTCTTATAAAACTTAGCTTTTGAATAATTAGCTATAGGATCATAATTTCCCTGAGAGGACAGACCTGTTTCTCGTACCACAGAATCTGAGAGAATTCTACTTGTCATCTGCTAAAAACACCTGCCTTTATTTCTGTCTGCTTTAACTCCCCTCATGCCCTAATCCATGTTGAAGTCCCTCTGGTCTATTTTTCCTCTTTGTAGTATCTATCACTTGACATCCCCTCCTAATGATGTCACCCTGTTCAGCTATATTGCCAAAGTTCTGTATATGTTATTTTATACATCCCCTCATGTTGAATTTTAATTTAAAATTCTCAACTGATAACAGTTTTGAAATGTATGCTATGATAACAGTTAACTACTAATTTTTTAGAGTATATTGTTTTAGAAACCATAACTAGTATTATATCAGCACTCTGATAATGTTTAATCATTGATACAAAAAAGCAATTGCAAATAGTTTTTCTTATTTTCCTTTTTTAAGATAAAATGTCTTCTGTACAAAGAAGTCCAAAGCAAGAAATAATTTCCCAATTTCACTATTCAGCTGCAGAAGGAGATATTGCCAGGTTAACAGTGATACTCAGTCATTCTCCATCTCTTCTCAATGAAACGTCTGAAAATGGCTGGACTGCTTTAATGTATGCTGCAAGAAATGGGCACCCAGATGTTGTCCAATTTCTACTTGAGAAAGGGTAAATGTTTCATGCTATACCACGTGAAGGGATGTCTGGTTTAATTTGGGGGTTACATTTTTTTCTTTTAAATTTTTCTTACAGCCATATTTACATCATTGGGCTTGTAAATTACTCATTGAACGGTCTTGTTATTGCATAATATCTAATTAAAACTTAATTGTTATTGAGGAATTAACTCTTCATACTTAATACAAAGAAACTTATGAGTCAGTCTGATTTTTTCTTTCAAATGCAAAACACAAGTCTACCCACTATGACTACTAAAAACTCGTAAAAATGTAGTCTCTCCTTACAGCATGTGAACCTTACTCTTTTTTATTTTATAAGTAATCTTCCAGGAATTTTAAATATCTACTGTGTCTAACTTTTAATCATTTATGATTATTTCTTTTCACTTTCCATTAGTCTGTTATGTGCTAAAAGGAAAAAAAACCATGTAATTATTAAACAGAGAGGCTATCGTGTACATCTGGGAATATTTTATTGTAATAAGTACTGAAGAAACTTCTATTTCCTATTTTATTTTTTGCTTCTATCTGTAGGTGCGACAGATCCATTGTCAATAAATCAAGGCAGACTGCACTGGATATTGCTAAGTTTTGGGGTTATAAGCATATAGCTAACTTACTAGCTAATGCTAAAGGTGGGAAGAAGCCTTGGTTCCTAACCACTGAAGTGGAAGAATGTGAAAATTATTTTAGCAGGACACTACTGGACCGGAAAAGTGAAAAAAGAAATAATTCTGACTGGCTATTAGCAAAAGAAAGCCATCCAGCCACAGTTTATATCCTTTTCTCAGATTTAAATCCCTTGGTTACTCTAGGTGGCAATAAAGAAAGTTTCCAGCAGCCGGAAGTCAGGCTCTGTCAGCTGAACTACACAGATGTAAAGGATTATTTGGCTCAGCCTGAGAAGATCACCTTGATTTTCCTTGGAGTAGAACTTGAAATGAAAAAAGAGTTATTTAATTATGCTGGGGAAGTCTCAAGAGAAGAAGAAGACGGATTGGTTGCCTGGTTTGCTTTAGGTATAGACCCTGTTGCCGCTGAAGACTTTAAGCAAAGACATGAAAACTGTTACTTTCTTCATCCTCCAATGCCAGCTCTTCTGCAATTGAAAGAAAAAGAAGCTGGTAAGAAGTGAACAGTGTTTACTTGTATTGGTAATAATCTGGTTTTTGGAACTGGATTAGAATTATATGAATCTACAGTTTCTAAGAGGCACATTTTCCCAGTAAGCAATGAAATTAGGCTGTCTTCATTAGAAACGTCCTAAAGTTCTCACCCCAGGCGACTGCTCTCCTAGGAGGGTATGGCAGTTTTCATCAGCCAAGATTAGTTTCCCCAGAATTAACCCTAATGCATACTGGTTTCATTTAATTTTTCAATGAACGAGTATTGAGCGCCTGGTATACACTGAGCATGATGGCCAAGACCTTGACTCTTCTGCTTTGTTTTCTGTTGCTGGTTATGCTAGTTCATGTCAGGTCTTATATACCATGGTAAGGAATGAGGAGTTTTATTCTAAATTCCATTTAAATGTTGTGACCTGGCCTATGTTTAAAAAACAAAATGACAAAAAAAAAAAAAACCTTTACTCTGCCTGCTTTGTAGATGATAATTTATAGGCAATTAAGTATAGAAGTTAGTTTTGTTAAGAGGGGACTGGAGATTACAGTAGGCAAGGTAAGAGACTGCAGTGGCTTGGATTAGTGGAGTAGAGAAAAAGGGAGAGTTTGAGATGTTCTGGAGACCGAACTGATAGGGCTTGATCAGTAGGTTGAGATTGTTATTAATGAGAGGGAGATGATAGTTCCCTGGACCACAGCCTGAGTTGTTAGGGGGGTAATAGTGGAGGAAAAGGGGTACATTCAAGATAGATTCTGGAGGGAAAATCAGCAGTACTGGCTAATGGATTGGGTGTGGAGAGCATAATAATGAAGGAAAAGATCAAGAATGACTGCAAGGTTTGAGGCTTTAGTAATTTAGTAGATAGTGATACTATTCCTTGTTAGTGCGATGGGTAGAGCAAGGGATGCAGGACAGACCTGAAGTAAATAAATGAAGATTTTAGTTTTGGGAATGTTAAGTTTCAGGGAAGGAAAATAGAATCTGGAACAAAGACGAGAGGAACTGGAAAGTTACCCTATGGGAATATCAACACAAATGAGGTTTTTAAATCTCAGGAAACTACTGAGATTATTTAGAGAGTTGAGAGCAAGCATGAAAGAGAACCTCAGAATCATTTACCTGAATCCCCCAAAATACAGAGGTCAGATGGAATGAGAGGATCCATCAAGGATGATGTTGATGAAGTGGCAGTAAGGTAAGAAAAAACAGGAGAATGTGCTCATGGAAACTAAAAGAGCCAAGTATTTCTTCGAGGTAGACATCAAATATATTGAATGCTAATGAGAATCTGAGTAAGATGAAGGCAAAGGGTTTATTTTTAAAGGATCTTTGGTTTCATAACATAAAGCTGTTGATGAATTTGACAAGAGGAATGTCAGTGGAGTAGAAGGAATGGAAGGCATACTATGGTAGTTGAAGAGTTAAGTGGAGGTGAGGAAGGGACCACTTGTGAGCGTCCACCTTCCCTTAGGTGATGCTGTAAGCTCTTCAGAGACTGCTTAGACACCCTTCCGCAAATCAGAAGTGCTATGTTTTATTCTCCAAATCTGCAGAAAAACCACTGCACTTTTTAAAAGAAAATGTATCTTTTCTTTGAAACTGTATATATAATTTTAAGATCAAAAGGATATTTTAAAAAAAACTAGTAAGGTAAGTAAGGCACTTTTACTCAACTGCTGTGTAACCTTACACTGATACTTAACCTGTGTCTGCCTCAGTTTCCTCTTCCCAGAAATGAGGATAGTAATAGTATCTACATTATAGTGTTGCTCTAAACATTAAATAAGATTACGTATGTAAAGATCTTTGCGTGGTGCTTGACACACAGTAAATACTCAGTAAATGTTAGCTTTTCTTAATGTAATGATACTGAAATAATGGCAATAACTTAAGGTAAATTATATATTACAAACTAATATAGCAGGCAAATACTTAATGTTGCCTATGGTTCATTGAATTTCAGTGTTACCTTTTTTTTGTATTCTTTTTTTAACATTTGGTTTTATTTATGGTTTATTACTTTCATTTTTCCAAGCTTAGAACATTGTTATTGCTGTTTATGATTATTTTATCTATTTCAAAATCCTTAGACCAAGTAATGTATTTTAGGGGAGAACATGTTTGTTAGGCATTTGAAATGCAGCATTTCTACTCTTACTGCCCCAAATATGATATTTTTGGTCAGGTCATACTAAATCTTTTTTGAAGTATCAGGGTAAAGGCTATAGATAAAGTATATTAGGCATTTTTTTCATAAACAAAGTTAATCAGTAAAGTTGTAAACACAATATTTTTTAAAATATTTTGTACAGTTTCTAGTTGTAAAAGGGTGTGTTCTACAGTGACACACTGGTATTGTCTTAGTCACCAAGGAAAGCAGAGATGAGTTCCTACAGTTTTCTAGTATTGTTTCCTTTATAGTCTGAGTCTAAGTTAGGAACTGTCTTTGTAGTGAATTTTTATAGAAGTCACTATTGTAAAGTCACTACTTGTAAAGTCACTATACACTAGAATCATGTGGATCCAAAATTTTTAAATCACCTATAATAAAAGCCTAAGCTAATACAGTGTATACTACTATACAGTGCATACTAATGTTAACACATCTATCTTACATGAGAGTTATATTTTATTAGTCCGAATTAAAGGTAAGTCTAATTTTCATTTGTCATCTGTAGAATTAAATCGGATACTTTAAAAGAAAGATACACATCATAAAAATAGGAATACTAAAACCCTTGATTGCACAGCTGTTCAGAAAGTACAGTGTAATGGCTTTATTATGACTTAGGAACGTTTTACTTATATATTAATTTCTTTACAATTTGTCACAGGATTAAAACTTTTTTTGCTTCTCTTATATAGGTGTTGTAGCTCAAGCAAGATCTGTTCTTGCCTGGCACAGTCGATATAAGTTCTGCCCAACCTGTGGAAGTGCAACTAAAATTGAAGAAGGTGGCTATAAAAGAGTATGCTTAAAAGAAGGCTGTCCTAGCCTTCATGGTGTGCACAATACATCATACCCAAGAGTTGGTAAGTCTTTTACAGTGAAATCTCAGCCATCTGGAACTCTTAGGAAGTAAGACATTCTGGAAAGATAAGATTTTGAGTTGCTGAGGGGTTTACTTTTTATTAGAAGCATGTTTACTTTAACCATTAAGACTATAAGTATTAAAATATTACATACTTTGATGACTTTTAGGTAAAGGACATTCTACATAACTAGCCATTTCTAAACTCTGGGCTAATCAGTATGATTTTGATGTGTTGAGATATATGATTTCCAAAGCCTACCATCTGGGTCCACTTAATGGAGAAAAAGAAGGGAAAAAAGAAAAAAAAAAAAGCCCCAACAACCCAGTGCCTGTTTGTGGCATCACCAAAGCCAGGACAGCCTAGAGCTGGCTCCTCATTACTGCTGGTGTCTGCCTGTACCTTCTCTCCCCCTAATTGCTGCTTTGAGTTGGCTGTGGGTTTGGAAGTCTGATAACCCAGCCCTTTAAAACTGTGAAAAAAAGATACTCAGCGACACCTGAGGAAGTCTCCTGGGGGTAAAGTGCATGGCTTAGTGACCTATGTGTTTGCTCTCAGGATCCTTTCACATTTGATTACTGGTTCTCAGTCATGATCCAGTGAGGCGGATTCACTGAATTAGCAACTTCTGGAGAGATGAACTATTATTTAAATTAGTTTTCATTTTTTAATGGCTTAAACTTAATCATAGGGCCACATTAGCTTTTAAAAACATTTTGTTAAGGATTGGAATGGAAGGAGGAGGGTAATTCACTACATTTACTCTGGTAAAATTTGAATTTTCTCCTTGCCATGTATTACCTACTCAAACTCTTTTCTAATTAAAAAATAAGAATAAGTCTAGCATACCAGAAACACACCATAAATGTTGCTATTGAGATGAGAAGGAAGACAAAAATGGTCTTTCTGTAGCTTACTGACAGTGTTCTATGCAATTTCCCTCAAAGACTCTGTCTTCAGGCAAAAAGAAACAGTCTCTTGTGACTAGACAAAACTGTTTCTTATAGGAGATGTTTTTATTATCCTACTGGACAGTTGCTTTACACAGTGAGTCTAAATTATTTTTTCCTGTCATTTATACACCTGATTTGTTTTATTTTGCTTTGTTTTTAACAGATCCAGTAGTAATCATGCAAGTTATTCATCCAGATGGGACCAAATGTCTTTTAGGCAGGCAGAAAAGATTTCCCCCAGGCATGTTTACTTGCCTTGCTGGATTTATTGAACCTGGTAAATCTTTTCTTAATTTTTTTACAGTAATTTTCATTTAATTTATAATTTCCAAATAAAAATTTTAGACAACATTTGAAAAATAATCTCTGATAAATTATCATGTTATAAAACTAGGGTATCTAAAAGTATTTTCTGTATATTTTAAATGATTTTTTTTTTGTTTTTACTAGTGGAATAACTTTGTCTGGTTTAAAAATTCAGTATTTGCTCTTTCACACATCTCTCATATACTGCTCTTACCCGAGGTATCTGTGTGCTTTACACCTCACTTCCTTCTGTACTAGACTCAACTGTCACCTTTTCAAAGAGGCCTTCCATGGTAGCTGAAAGTATGTTAGTTAGCCTTGTGCCTTGCATTCACAGTCTCTGTTCTTCAGCTTGATTTTACCCTGCTCATCACCACTTAACCTGTTATATTTATCTATTTATTTACTTACTATTTCCTAGTACCAGAGAGTAAGTTCCATAAAGGCAAGGACTTTGTTTTATTTATTGCTGTATCCCAAACCCTTAGAGCATATGTCTCACATGTAGTAGGAGTTCAGTAAGTATTTGTGGAATAAATGAACAAATATGTCTAATTAACACATTTAATCTCAACTTCCAATATTAATCCATATTAATAGGTAGTAATAGTACTAAACATCTGTAGTGCCACACTCTGTTCTGAATGCTTTCTGTATATTAAATTATATGGTCCCCATACAACCTTATAAAGTAGATATAACCTTATAAAGTACTATTTCAGCAGCTTTACAGATGGGGCACTAAAGTACAGGAGCTGGATAACTTGCCCAAGATCAAAGAGCCAGTAGGTGATAGGGCAGGGACTCAAACCTGGGCAGTTTGGCTCTGAGTCCAGACTCTTAATTAGCATGCTGCCTCTAGTAGCTCTAGGTCATTTTTTTCAACTGCTGTGTAGCATTCCGTTTATGAATATTCTGCAATTCATTTATCCATTCTGCTACTGGACATTTAGTTTATTTCAGAGCTCTTGCTATTACAAACAACACTGCAGTGAACATTCTTAAAGAATTTCTTGTACACATTTGCAAGGAGTAGCAAAAGCCTCCATAGGATATATATCTGAGAGATGAATTGCTAGCTCATAGAATATGAGCATCTTAACCTTTTCCACATGTTGCCAAGTTAGTCTCTGAAATGTTCCTGCCAATTTACACTCCCTGTGGAAGTACATGAAATATACTGTATCTGAAATGTTCTGTATCTTCACCAAGTTAGGAATTTCAGAATTTTTATTTGCCATTTTGAGGAGAATGAAATGGTATATCATTGTATTTTTAATTTAGATTTCTCTCCTGATGGAGCATCTTTTTCAAATGTCTATTAGGCATTCAATTTCTTTTTCTCTGAGTTTTACATGTTTATATTCTTTGCCTATTTTTGTTTTATTTTTATCCTTTTTCCTTACTGATTTTAGGGTTTTTAAAATATGTATTATATGCTAGTCTTTAGTTATAGTCTTGTAAATATCTTACGCTACTCCATGAGTTATTTTTCACTATATTTTATGAACATAAGTTAATTTTAATATAGGAAATTTACCAATCTATTTGAAATAAAAAACTATTTAATAGCAAAATATTTCTAAACCTCCAGAAACACTTAACTTAGAAACTATTCCCTCTATTCTAATTCTCAGTTTCAACAAATCAGAAATACAAAGTACATTTAGAGGCATTACATTATCATAGCTGTGTCTACAACTATCAAGAAGAAAATAATAATTTAGAAAGAAAAAATATTGAGTTTCATCTTATGCTGTTTTTAAACTTAGTCATTTTTTTAACTCTTTAGAAAAAGACTTATCTGCAGTAACTTTGAAACATAAGAAAAAAAGTTTCAAGATTTTACTGAGGAAAAGCCTAGATACATTAAACAAGATAATATTTAATGTGTTTGCATAGTGTTTAGCCAATAGTTGGTGCTGGACAGTTGTAGATGTTAATAATTTTTTAAATGTAACAAATTTAGACCTTTAAAGAATGAAAAGTTTCTTGGGATTTTGATTCTGTATGTGGTCATATGCTTTACGAAATAATGTTTTCTTGAATTCCAGTCTAGTTTTAGGTTTCTGCTGTCTGATTCTTTGAACTGAGCTTCTGTCCAAAGTGATTTCCAAATGTTTGAACCATTCAGAGCACAAATGTCCAGGGCATGTTCCTCAGCTCCTTGTTCTTTTGCCCCATTTGATTAGGGGAAACAATAG
Organism: Vicugna pacos; assembly: GCF_048564905.1. Classification (NCBI taxonomy): domain Eukaryota; kingdom Metazoa; phylum Chordata; class Mammalia; order Artiodactyla; family Camelidae; genus Vicugna; species Vicugna pacos. The sequence goes on from NC_132989.1 coordinate 50,325,894, forward strand.
AAGATGCTGTTCGGAGAGAAGTAGAAGAGGAAAGTGGAGTCAAAGTTGGCCATGTTCAGTATGTCTCTTGTCAGCCATGGCCAATGCCCTCCTCATTAATGATTGGTTGCTTAGCTGTGGCAGTGTCAACAGAAATTAAAGTTGACAAGAATGAAATAGAGGACGCCCGCTGGTTCACTAGAGAACAGGTAAAGTTCAACTTAATTTCCTTCTTCTATTGATTGTTCTCTGACTGTACTGGTTTGGGCGTGCAGCAAGGATACATGTTATCAACAAGTTGAATGAATAGCTATGGCCTTCTCATCATTCATGAGTTACAATGTAATTGATGTGTCCTATGCTAGCATCCTGTAAAATTCTTCTAGTAATGATGATTCTGTGCCATTTTCTCATTTCAAATGCCGTTCCTTGAAATTAATGATGCCTTTCAATGGCCTTAAAATGGGTAAACATTATTTCAGAGATGAGAAGCAGGAATATTATTATTACACATTTAACATTTTAGTTTATAGCACTGAAACAAGTTAACTCAAAAAATACCAGTAAAAGTGCTTTGAAAAGTTCTTACTCGTTTTAAATGTACTTGACAAGACTGACGAAATTGTGTAACAAAGAACTTTTTAAAACTCATACTTAAGTAATATAATGAAAGTAAATTACTTGTCTGTGTTTTGCATGACCCAAAGTCTTTGTGCAGAAAACAGATTGATACACTACAGTAGTGAAGACCTGAAATCCTTTGTGACTTTGTGTACATAAAATTAATTTTATTTTATGCTCAATCTCAAGAAGTAGAAATTAGGCTTTTCTCAGAATTTTATAGAAGGGAATCTGTTCTAAAAGCTAACTTCACTTTGAAAATAAGTTTATAGCATATACTTTGCTTTTTCATGACATTATTTTCGTAAGGGAAAATGTCTTTCTGGAATATTTAAAAAATTGAGTCACTAACTCATTGAAGCAGCTAAAAATACTAAACTAAATTTTGCAGGTTGAATATGGATGTTGTTACTTTCTACTGTTGTTATTCACTGTAAAGGTCATTACATTTTAGTTGAGTTACATAAGCATAGAAATTTAAGTATGACAGTTTTGAAATCCTAATACATTTTATTATGGTGTATTTTAGGTTGTGGATGTTCTGACCAAAGGGAAGCAGCAGGCATTCTTTGTGCCACCAAGCCGAGCTATTGCACATCAATTAATCAAACACTGGATTGGAATGAACCCCAATCTCTAAATCAAATAACTGGACTTTGACTATGTCTAATTGATTTCTAATCCCATTTATTCCTCAAGTGAGATTAGAAATGTTCAGTGCTTTTTAGAATGTCACAGTTCACAATATCATACTGGGTTTTTGAAGTATTTTCAAAGGGTACCTTCCATGTTAACCACAAAATTCACATTTTTATAAATTACAACACTGCCTCAGCTTTTGTTAAATCTTAGTAATCTTTGAAATTTGTTTCACAATTTTATCTCACAAAAACATATTTCTATTAAGAGAAATCATGTTGTAAAGAAGTATATTCTAAAAATGTAAATAAACCTAAATTCCAGTGCCTCTTGTAAGCATTAAACCATTCACTAAAGGTCTTTTCTGAGAAATGAGACAGAATTATTTTATGAATTTTGAGCTTGATTTTTAATGCTTTCATTGTCATAAAGGTCCTTTTGGTGGTCAGTAGCTGATTTTTGCTCTTCGTCCCATTTTAATCCACTTTTTCTCCTGGTTCCATTGTTCTAGCAGTGGCACTCTTACAGTTTTGCTACTAGTCTTGTTTTGATCAGTGTTAAATAATTTTTTATTTTAACAACTCTACTAGTGATCAGTATACCATGCCCTTGGGGAAGGAGAACTTAAGTGAAAATGTATCATTATGTCTGGGACCCCCTTCTTAAATGTAAAATTAATTAACGTATCTATTTGTTAGCTATACTTAAAGTTGTTCTTCGGGCAAATCAAGATCCTCTACTTTTTCACTCAACTTAAACATATTTGAAAGGAATTCTCCTCAAAGGTCAGATATTATATAAAATCCCAGATAGATATACATATGTGATAAAAACATTGGTTTATGTTATTTTGTGATAAGGGATGTATCTTCATTAGCAAAAATTATATAACCATTATTAATAATATTTCTTAAATACGTCCTGGCTTTTTACCTTACTTCAACACAATCTAAAAAGCATTTATACAATAAGTATGTCTTAGAACTGAAACAGTAACACTCTAGAGAAAGTAAATTATAGTAGTTCACAATTTCACAACAGAGAACTGTCATATTTTATAAGGCTGTTTTGAAATTGTTTTAAAAGGTACTGTATAAATGTATATAATTTGGCTCTTTACTACTGTATGTTAGAACTGGAAGAGACCTTAAAGACAATATATGTAGTCCATTGCCCTTTTTTTTTTTTAATAGATAAAAGGAAATCCTGAAAGATGAATTTAATTAACTTACCCATTAAAGGTGAATCAATTAATTAATTAATTGGAGAAAGTTACACAATTACAACTACTTACAATTGTTAATACAATTAATCATAATTAAGTAACTTAATTACAACAATCTAATACTATATAATCTAGTGCAGGATTCTCCCTCTAACAGAAAGTAGAAACTATTACTAAAAGTATTTAGTGAATAAAGTAAAATAGAGGATGATAAGAAGAATAAATTTAATTTACCAAATACTGTTAATTAAACTTTAAGATACTAAAATTCATTTAAATTACTTTCTTAGACAAAACTTTACCAATGAACAATGATTTTCTTAGTAATCGATGAAGGCTTATTGGTATCAGGACTTTAGACAAAATTAAGACTTACATAGGACATTTAGGTACATAATAAAATTTGAACTACCTAAGTATATAGAAAAGAATGTGCCTTGATTATTACGAAGTATAATGACTCTATGTTCAGTATTACCCCAAATGTACTTTTAATACTTACAGATTCTAAGATTACATCATAAAATTCCAAGTTTCCATAATGTTAGGATAGCCAGTATTTTAGGATAAAATATAAAGTGTCAACAAAATGTAGTTATAGATTTAGCTTTGGATATTTAATCCAGTACTCAGGGAAAATCAGTATCTAAGTAAATTATTGTTTTAATAATCATCCTTAAATTGCTAACCTCTGAGAGGTGGATAGCTACATGTATGTAGAAGGAATAACCAAGAAATGGTAGAGGTTCAAGTGCCATGATTGTATCTAATAAAACTGAAGGTAACATTAAAATATTTATCGTATATTTTCTGTTGTGTGTGTTATGTGTGGTTTTTTAATATGTTTTGATAAATGTCTTCCGAAAAATGGAAAAAGCCAAATTTCAGTCATCTTATCCTGTTTAGAATTAATAACACTGTAAACAAAAAATACAAAAGCCTTTTTAAAAGTTGTCACATTTGGAAGGCTTAAGTTTTTTTATTTAAATCTTTTTAATCTTTCTAATCTTGTAGCTTGGGGTCATACATATGTGTATACATACATAACACATGGACATATATATACTATATATACATATACACACACATATATAGGGCAGTAATTTTTCATCTTCAGATTTAAAGTTATGTATTAGTCTAATATCTGTTTTTTTATTTGTCTAATACTACCAATCCTTGCATTTTTAATTTTTCACTACTTTACTATTTACTATATTCATCTAGCTGGAAAAATGATTTGAGTAACTCTTTCAAAGATAAGGTTAGGGACATAGATGCAGACAGAAAAGAATGGAACAACAGAATGAGACTATGAGATGGAAGGAGAAAGTATAAGTTTGTTAATAGGTCAAATAATAGGTCAAATATGTCAAATTAAGTCTCATATAACAACAGTAGACAGCTGCTCTTAGAACTGTGTTGCTATAGTGTATAACAAAATACTAGATGAAACTGTTCTATAAAACAAATCAATTAATTATTTAGAATAAAATTTCCACAATGTAAATTTAATTAGGGATGAGAACAAGTTGTCTGGTTCCGAATGTGTGTGCACATGCTGCGACTAGTGGATGATGGGTGAAATTTATGTGCTATGCTTAAAAGAGACAGTTTTCTCTAGCAGAAAAAAAATATCTAGGAATCCAAAGTAAAGTAATCCAAAGTGTAAAACTAGGAGTGTCTGTCTACAAATGTAAAAGATCTAAAGATCTAAAGAAATTTAACACCTCTTAGCCAACTGGAGATACGCACTTCATAGGGTTGTTTAAGGATAAAATGAAATAATAATTGTCAATACTCTATATATCAAGTCCTGTATAAGCATTATTAGTATTATGAGAAAAGCTAACCAAAGAGTTGTTTTCTTAGGAGTTTGTAAATAGGGATCCATAAATAATTCTTAGAAATATATTGGAAATAACAGGCAAAAAATAACTTTTACAAAGTTCTGAAATTTGAATTTTAATTAAATTTATCATTTACTAGTACAAATGTTAGATGTACTAAATAAGGAGAATTATGTGCCCTTCTCATGTATAAAACAAAACAAAGCATTTATGTGATTAAATATATCATAAGAGAGTGAAAACTATGCTTATTATTCATGAAGATTTATGAAAAGGCTGGGAAATAAAGAGGTCAGTATGACAAACCTAGTAATTTGTATAAAATAAGAGTATTTTTCAAAAAATAGTCATTATTAGATACCTCTACAGCCATGAAAAGTTTGAGGTTCACACAGATACAGCCGTATTTTCTCCTGTCATCCTTCACAGTGCCTCCCAGAACACACAGAGTTCCTACTGGCTTCCCCCTCATGGCTAGATTCCCCCGAAGACCTCACTATGACAACGCAGAGCGGGTAACAGTCAAGGCCAGCATGGTTCCTGAGATTTGAATTTGCACACTTTGCTGGGGCATCTTTTCTTTGGAGTTCCAAACCCTCCAAACTATCTGGCACTAGAGCACTCAGACTTGTTTCATAAACACAAGTAAACTCAGCAAAAAACGCAAAGTAACTCTTAGCAGCAAAGCTTGAATAAATGGCATTTTAAATCGTTTTTACCCCCACTGATGGAGATGACTTGCACTCACTGCTATCTGAAAGCAGTAATAAATATTTATAAGGTACTCCTCTGAGATGTTCAAAACATCACACTGCTCCAAATACGAGTGCCATTTCAGGCTAGAGTAAAATGAGCAGGATAAAAAGTAAACAAAAATAAACTTCAGACTAGATCACTTGTCCACTAAGTCTGTTCTTATTTTAGTTATACGATTTTAGATTTATATTTAGATTATACGAGTACCACTTTCAATTTCTCCTGCTGGGTGGAACTTCCACATTACTAAAAATGAAACTACCTCACAAGTTAAGTGGTTAAAAGAAAGCTCCTAATCCATTAGGGGTGAGACAAGGGGCTGGTCTGGTACAGTTCGCATGAGCCTAGGAATGGAAAGCCAGGCATGTTTTCATTCTTTATGCTGTAGTTTGTCTCTTATCAGACTTGTAGTTAGAAAGAAAAATGTATCCATTGCGAACAAGGCTTCAAAAAAGAAAAAAAAAAAAGATCTGTTTTAAAATTCCACAGCCACCCACCCCCACTCTTCTGTAGAGCATCGTTATAATGGGAGTTGTGAAAAGGAGAAATACCTGTTGTCCAATGGATAGCACTGTCTGCTTAGCAATAAAAGAAATGTAGTATTCTTGAAGGAATAAAGATTAGTTAAAAGTGCTGCTTCCACCAGCGAGTAGCATTGTATGTGGATATCCTTCAGTGAAGATAGAATTTCCCTCTTAGCCCCATCAACATGACTAAATGTTCATTTAATAGTTGAAAAAATTTTCCCAAATAAAAGAATTCAGGCTGATTACCCATTTTCCCCATGCCATCTTATTACTCAAGTACTTTCCTTTGGGCAAATTATTTGAAAATTTATGGGATATAATAATAAAATGCACACCTTTTTTCAGAAGCTGTTTTGAATTCTACTTGAGTGTCCTGGGAAAGAGAAGGATACAGTGTAGGGGAAAAAATCATTTTCAGTACTAAGTGTATGTTCACAAACAACTCCTTTCTAGATCTCTTCTGACTGATGAGACTCTTTTTGAAGATTCAAGCTCTTGGCAACATTAGTATTCCTGTCTCCTCAAAACACGCTGTGTCTCTGTGCCTCTCTTCAGCCCCTGTGGTGTCAAAGCTCCAAAGCTTTTGGCCCCCTTATCGAGTACCCCTCATTTGCACTAAAGTCTTCTGCCCTCCTTTTCTAACCCCTTTGCAGCTGCTTCTGGTTTGCCTCAAGCCAAAGCTTGAGTCCAAGTATTTCACCCCAAATCCTTTCATTTGTCCACTTACTAGAGCTATCTTACAGAACTTTCCTATAATGCTGCATTGTCAAAAGCACATCCAGTCCTGTTTTTTTTCTTTCAATTTTTTAAGTTTTGGTCATTTTTCAGATGGGCCTTCTACTCTTGTTACCCTGCACATTTCTGCAGGACCTTCACTACTTATCTGGTTCCCAAATTTCTATCTTCAGCTGTCTATCAGACATACCTACGTGGATGCCTCAGAGCCTCCCAAATGTATGTATAAAATTAAATTATCTTTTCTCCCAAGCATGTTCCTGCTTCTGTATACCTATTTCAATAGTCTTGCAATTACCCAACATGGAACTTTGGATATTGTTATCCTTAATGTGTCTACTTTATCCCTCACCCTATCCTACCCCTCAGTCAATCTCCAAACTCTGTCCCTTTTATTTCCCTTCCTATTTTAGATTTTATTCCCAATCCATTCTTTACATTACAGCCAAGGAGATTTTGCTAAGAGGCAATCTTTTCTAGTCTTTCCCTTCTTTAAAATTCCTGTGAAAGACTCTCCTTTGGACAAAGGATAAAGTCCTATTTTCTTAGCACAGTAATTTACCTCTGCAGTTTCAACTCTCATCACTTCCCTTTCTTCCAGCCCCTTATATACACCATAATTTACGTTCTTGCAAAAAACCACAAGACAAACCTTCTAAATTTTTATCAGGTATTAATATTTATTAAGGATCACCTGAAGAATTATGATCACTATCATACACTACTAGTTTAAGTAGAAATGTTTCATTTATTTAAAGATTCTAAACTATGTTTTCATTGATATATTTCATAGAATTTCAAAAATTCTAAGTCAGGGCCTGTATTATTTCCCCAGTTTTACAAATGAGCACACTGTGTCTAAGAGAAGTCAGGTGACTTCCCCAAGGTCAACACAGGATATGAAAATGGGATTCAAATTTAAATCTTAATCAAAGTCTACAGCCTCCCCCATACCATGTACCAAACTGCTTCTGCCCCTGTACCTACCACACAAAGATAAATGAATTACCTGATAATTAATCCCACCCATGTAACAAGCCCAATTAGCGCATTTAAGTTTTCATTTTTGTTTGGGTTTCTTCCACTTCATCTGCACCGTGAGAACATCATAGCTGTGTTTCATAATGCTCCTATCCAGGCTCCTAAGCCACAAAAGCACACAGTGCAGCACTGTTCACTAAAACTATATTTGAAAATAAACAGACTGTTAGGAATGGTTAAGACAGATAATAATAGACTAGATTAAAGGATAGCAGATCACTCCTGACACTGCATAAGATTAAGTATGCTAATCAGATTTTAGATTTAGACAACTCAGATATATCCCAAGTAGAACAAGACAAGGTACTCGGATCTTTACTTCACTTTCTTGCCTTTCAAAATACATATTTGAATTTTATCCATGTCTCCTTTAGAGTTGAAGGATTTATGAAGGCTTTATCCAGGTGAGCTGATTATACGTTCTTTTTACTTTTTTTGTTTTTTTTTCCATTTTGAATGAAATGTTCCCTATTTTAATTCTTGCTGTAGTAAATTAGTTGCTTGAGAAACGATAAAGGCAAAGGGAAAACTATTTGAATGTTATATATAAAGATAATTTAACACCATATTTCTTTCGTCACAAAAAATCCAACAGCTGTTTGTAATTTGCTTTGTTACCAAATAGAGAGGATGGATATACCCCCCCCAAAAAAATTCTAAATAGTCAGTATGTTTAGGACTCTTTTGTTTATGCTAAGAAAGACATCATATGCACATTTCAATAGCCACTATCGATATCCTAATTTGGTAATTTGAAATAAATTGTCCATTTGGAAAGCAAGGAAAATGTAACTGAAAAGCCAGGCTGTTAAACATAATTGAAATTCATTCTGAATTCAGTGAGGGTCAGTTTCATTTCAAAGCAGCAGTCCTTGTTTTGAATTCCTATATTCTGCTTTGTTTCAGCTGCAGCATTAAATGTACTAATCACCAAAACGATTTTCTCATCTGGTTTGGTTAGTAGAATTTTTCTTGATTAATTTTATACTTAATTTTTCTATTATATAAATGTTTATATTTAATTGTTGGGGAATACATTGATCACCCAGAATATTGTGATCTGATCTCAAGAAAGAAGACATTAAGGGTTAAAAATTTTCCTGTAACAACAACTGCATCTACTCTGAGATTTAGACCAATTTCATAGGCAAATTATTCCGGCTTATATCTTTGGTATAAATAATCTCAAATTAAACTTTGCAAAATAAAGTATTTGCAACTTCACTGTCAGTTGACCTTTAAGTAAAATGTTCCAAGATTTTATGGCAATGTATATTTATAATCAAAGATTCCTCTGTGGAACAAGAATTCAGCCTGTCCTCCTTAACTTCCTCACTCTCAGAATGTAAATATTAGACAGTTTTTTTATCTCCTTTTCTTCTCTCAGAATTTAAACATTAGTTCTTTTATTCAAGTATCAGATTACCATAATGTTGACTAAAATTACTCATTTGGAAAGTAAACTGAAAAGTAAGCTTCTATTTTCTACTTTTTTTTTAAAGATACTGTATTCCCTCCCTGTTATGTGAAGTTATTTAACTTTTCAAAGAAATCTGTAGTAAACACGTGATGAAATTACGGTCAGGATGTTCATAAAATAGTCTTATTATCCTCTCTTCAGGGGAAAATCATCGAACAACCAAGTTTTCAAATGTCTTTAAAATGACACACCAGGAATTTAACTCTGATGGGTCAAATTCTCAACTGTCTCATTATCTATGATGGCTCTTTCACAGAGTGTTCCTGATTATTTTTGTAAAAATACAAAAAAAAAATTTCAGAAAAAAATTCTGTATGTGATCTGACCTGTGAAGATAAAAACTCAGTACCTAAAATGCAGTTACTCTTATCTCATTAGACTGCCCAGACCTCAGTGAATTTGAGAGATGGGATGGAATGTTAGCACTGATTATCTGCCCAATATAAACCCAATCATAAAGTGATTAAATTAACCTGGCAGATTAATTCTAAACATAATTTTGCATTCCCTCACCACTGGCCAGACTGCCAGTTACACACTTTTTTACGACAGTGGGCAAAACCTCAGCTTAATCAGTAGCTCAAGCTATGTAAAAGGAAGGTCATCAAAAAATGTCACGCATAGGACATTTTAAAATAAAAGCCTTTTTACTGCTTGAAAAACATGCATTAGTTTGTATTAAGCTACAAAAATTTATTTATTTTAGTGAGTAAGTAAAGTGAGCATAAAAAATGTTTTAAAATGTTGATTCTAAAATTTTTGGAGAAGATATATCCTCTAAATATTTTGATTAAAGTCTTTTTAAAGTCCATATATCTTATTTACAGTAATATTCTTAATCAAATTATTTTTTCAGAGATAATACAAGTAATTTCAAGGTAATTCAAGTTATCTTGAATTACGAATTCTAAACCAGTAATAAGGTTTAACATTGCCCAAAATATCCTAAATATAGCTAAAAATAACAGTTGGCTCTTAATTTTTCTCACTCTTTAGAATTTCAAAGTGTGGTTATATATGAGTTTTCCTTGGCTCTTCAAAAGGAATGAAGATGTTACACATTTTCTGTTTTGAGCAATCAAAAACTCCCTGGTGTCACAGACTTGATGACATTTGCCCCTGAGGAATAAGATGCAACTTCACTGAAAGAATCACAGGGATTTCATGTTTAGGGGGAACTACACACAAAGGTTTCTGTATGGAGATCAAGACATACATTCAAACACTACTTTAAATTGAGTTTTCAGGTTGAATGCTTCAAAATTAAGAGAGTGTCACTTAAACCCATCAAGAGTTGGTAAATCAGCAATTACTAAGTCTTCAGAAAACCACAGCTCTTCTGGAACAGTCATTGAAATAGTGTGGCTGCACTTCAGTAAGTCAAAAGGGACACAACACTTCTCTTTAGAAAACTCAAAGGCATTTTTCATTTAATTAGTAAGTAAGGGAAAGTCTTCAGCAGAAAAAAATAGTCCCTGAGATTTATTCAGTTAGCCTTCGGTGCCTATTCTTTTGCTAAGTTTTTCAAAGTGTCTAATGATATATTTAAATGCACATGTGCTTTATTTTCACTCTTTCTTCATCTTAATGGAAGTACACCTGTTTAGTAAACTTTTTATTATTTGAAATATAATATAATGCAGACAGTATAAATAATTAGACAAAAGAGGAATAATGTGAATTGTCACATGGGACTGAGTACATGGAAATGGGTTTCTTAAGATAGATTCTGAAAGTTCCTATGCTGGTCAAGGTCAGAGTAGGAGAAAACCATAATTATAGATTTCTCAGATCTATAACTGAAAAAATTTAGAGCAGGGAGGGTTCTAATTGTGGTTGAATAGGGCAATATTTAATTAATGCATCATTCTGCACATGGGATTAGCTAAACTTATCCTCTAATAGTAATTCTAAAACCAAAGAGGAGATGAAGCAAAGCAAAGTACACTTCTTCAGGGATTTCTGGTCTAATACTGTCATGATAACAGCACATAGAACATGACTACACCTTCTAAAGTGAGAGACACGTACCATTGCTGATATGCAAAATGGTTTTGGGTGGTGCAAGATGAAAATATCTTCTTTTTATTAGTTATTTGTTTCTGTTTTACTGTGTGTTAAGTACAACCCACAATTTCACATATACTGTTGTCTAATATGAAGCTAAAGTTAAAAATTTAATAGATCAAAAATTATTACACAAATAATAGCACATATTCCATGAAAGCAGTAAAAATCATAAAGGTAGTATACAAATTACTGAAGTTGGGAAACAATAGAGCAAGTGGTACTCGTTCGTTCATCCAACAAATATTTATTACCTTCAGTGTTTTCCCACACACATGTAATAGGGACACAGTGAAGTGTAAGACAAATAAGATCATTGCCCTTGTGGATCTTAACATTTTGGCTCACATCTCTAGTGATTCCTCAGCAGACTGGAGTAACCGAAGGCTGCCTACACTGGGGTATTTTATTTACCTTTGCTGGACCCAAAAGTATATTTCCTCTGAAGCTCTGTTGGCTCAAGTCAAAAGCAGCCAGGGATGTGGTTAATTCCCTAACTCTCACTAGTGGTGCTTCATAAAGAACCATGCCCTACAAATACTGAGCTCTGAGGAAGATGAGCTGATGGGTGTGCCGTCATAAATAGGAAGACCAGGGTCTAGGTGCCTCATCCACCCTGCCAAGTACCCTCCTTCTGAACACTTCCACTTCACAGTAACCCCCTGTGTACTCACCAACCACTTTACTTCTTACAGGCAAAGTCAAACCCAAAATATTGAACACCTTTGACTCTGAGAAACCAAATGTGAACGCAGGGGAGATAAGCAATTAAAAATGCGTAACATTGTCTTAACCCTGGTAGCCCTGGCCTGCTAATTTGACTAATTAGATTTTTATCACAAGTCATAGTTAGTGAAAGATGAAAGAAGGATATTAGGGAGTTAACACCTATAATTGATTTGGGACACAATTTGGGTAGAGCCTCTTTATACCAGGCTGAGAAAAATTAAAAAGTGATCTCTCAAGGAGTTTTCTTCCTAGAACGCTTACTGATACAGAAGAAAGGAAAAGAATCTGTGCTTAAACCAAAACAACAACAAAAAAAAAAAACTGAAAAATTAAGCCTTAATGTGTACCAACTGGGAGAGGAGGAGAATGAGGTGGAATGAAATGAAACTGAATTCATTGCAAATTTCCTCAGGACTGCCCTAATCTAAAATCCTAAGGTTATTAAAGATTTTCTGAATTAGGTTCCATTCTACCTATTCAGTTGTATCTCATTCAATGGGGTTTCTGAGGCAGGTGTGTGTGTGTAAGGGGGTGGGAGTGTGGGTGACTGCTTATTAAAAATACATATTCCTGAGCCCCACGTCAGAATCTGAATTTCTAAAGGGGCCCAAAATCTACATTTTTAGCAAGTTGCTCAGGGATTCTTAAGCACTCTTAAGTCTGGGAATTCTTGTGTTAAACTGTAAACTTCTTAAAGTTTACATTATATGTACTTTTTTACATTAAGTCCAGCTCAGAACCTTGAGCCCATTGGACAGAGTGCCAAATTCTTCAGTCTGTCTCTGTGGACTGGGCTTTCTCAGTCATAATCTAACTCCTTTCACCAGGCTCATTCCATAAGGAAGTGAGAGAGAAAAAGTTCCTGACGCATGTCAGGAAGATCCTCTACCTTGAACACAGTAAAGCAATAAAAATCTTTCAAAAATTTTAAGTAAAAAAATTCTTCACTTTCAGCCTTTTGCCATGTGAAGACAGAAGTGAAGCAGCATCTCAACACTGTTTCCTCGGGCAGTTTACTGCATCTCTTCACTTCTGACGAGAACGAGGGAGTTGAGTAGATGATCTCGCACTTACCTCTTTTCAAAGGGTAGATACTTTTGAAAGTGTAAGGGATTTTCATTTTTAATTCATCCTTCCCTTCCTTTACTGGTATTACTTAATGGATCAAGCTTTATTCAATACTGAGCTCAATTTTCTTTTGGTTTACTAAGATAAATATTTCCTTACCCAGTTTTTAAAACATCAATAATACTAGTAATAATAATAATTCCACTGTGCTGTTTTCTGTCTACATCTCATTTCTGCAGAGATTGTGATTTCATTTGTATAGGGTGAGCTTCTTGCTCTCCAAAGAGTACCCTCATCCATTAGTTATGTTATGTTTGCCCAATTATGCGTCAAATAGGGTGATGGCATTCTGACAAAGCTTATCCTTAAAGACAATTATTTTAATATTGGGGCTTTTTAAAAAAAATCTCTTCTTCTGAACTCAAGACCTTAACAGCTTTATGCTCCAATGATCACCAAGAGTCTCTTTTGCAGACAGACATGAATATTCCCTGTGAGCTTCAACAACCTACTCAATGTATGGTGCTTGGGGAAAGGCAAAATTGGTTTCACTGGATATAAGATTTGGCTATTTCTATTTTAAAATTTTAACCCAATAAGTTCTAGTATTTTATCTAATATAATATCCCAATAGATTCAAATATTCAATGTATATAAATATAGATCCAAATACATTTACTCCATCAACCCTTTCTGCAGTGGTAAGAAAGTAAAGGTGTGAAGAACAACTATCACTCAACAATAGCACTGAGAGACACCCATAAATGATCTTAGCTAAAACTGTTTAGTTTCAAGACACTAGGAAACCATAGTATTTATTAAGAATTACTGGCCAACAACGAAGTTTATAAAATTTCATTTTTGCAGACCCATAGAAATTGACTGCAAGTCTGAATTTGTTTATAGGCATTATTGAAGCAGCTGTTTTCCAATATTATTCTTTTTATGCTCACACATAATTTTTAAAAATTTAAGGACAAAAGAATATAGTTTAAAATCCATGCTGTTCAAAATCAACAATGACAGTAGAAGACAAGTTTGCATACTTCCAACATACTTGCAAAAGTAAATGCAAATTTTGGAATCTTCTTTTCTGTAAGTATTTTTAACATGAACTTCTCATAATTTGTTTTATATATATAAATTTCCTTTAAATACTTAGTACAGATAACATAGGCTTTCTGTTAAAATCAAGAAAATGAAGTTATAAGAAATACACTAAGATTTCTTTCAAATTCTACAGACAACTGGTGCCAATGGGCATTAAAAAGAATATTAGATGATATGCGCCACTGGAAGTTAAGACTTTAACCCCCTGAATTTATTTCATTGTCTCCTAGAATTTTAATAGTGATCGTAATCTACCTTTTTATGAATCTTTCTCTTCTTACTGGCAATAGAACATTCCCTTTGTATGTTACAAGGAAAACGTTTCAGCTTTAGTAATGTAATAGAGAATTTTTAAGTAATTTGCCAAAAAAAATGGCACCAGTAAAAAATTTTTTAACAATACCTTTTAAAAAAATCTTTACTGTCTTAAAAGTTTTCTCAGAATAATGGTCTCACTGTGTAATTCTGCAGTAGAAAGATACTGTTCGTATTTCCTGTTCACATTTTTCCTCATTCTTTTGTGAATTACAGTAATGAGTCAAAGCCCAGTTAAAAAAAGACCTACAAAATCCAATATAAAGGTCTCAAATGTGATAGGATTCAGTTGATATATAATAGCAATCACGGTAACTTTCCTGAGCTTTATTGCAATTTTGCACAGAACAAATAAACATTTATGAAAAATATAAGCCCTGGAAATCTGCAGTGGAATGAAAACCTTAATGTAAATCCAGGGTCTAGTGGTGATATATTTTATTTGTGGGTAAAATTATACTTCATATTTATGTGTAAAAAAAATACTAAACTGCTTAGAATTTTTTCAAAGTAGAATGAGAGGCCATTAGAGTGTTTTAAACAAGGGGGATAACATGATTTAATTTATATATTTTTAAAATCAGGCTGCTATGTAAATAATCAAAGAATATAAATAGAGGAGGAAGAAAGGCAATTAGGAAGCTATTGCAATTGTCCATATTTTTAAAATATATATCTCTTTATATACATTTATAACATATATTATATACACATTTAAAATCTGGAATATATATATATGCACACACATATACATATAAAATAGAATATATATGTGTATACCTATATATAAAATAGAACTTTTATTAACTATCAACAAATTAATACAGAGTAAAAGGAAAGAATACATTTAGAAATAGAAGAGGGCCCATTATTAACAACATAATTAGATACAGATTGGGGCTGCCCATCAATTCACTCCTTCTTGCATGTTTATTAGGTACTGATTATGTGCCAAACACTGAGCTAGATACTAGGCATGTATTAACAGTTCTTTCAATTTCCTGAAACAAAGTTGTTGTGCCATTTCAGAGCTGAAGTACAAACTGATTATAAAATTTGCTCTTTATGATCAGAAATAATTCCAGGACATCTACACCATATGTCACTCAAAGAAAGAGTCTGCCAAATTCCCAAAAGCCTAGGTTCTAGTCATGAACTTGCCATTATTATCGTGATACAAGAAGCAAGAACTCTCTGGGTATCAGTTTTTCTCCTATAAAATGAGAACTTTGGATGAGGTAATCTTGAAAACTTCTTTTAGATATTCTAGCTCAAAAAGAGTTTATGGTTTGATCAGCTTTGTCTAAGCACTCCTGTGATAGTCTCCCAATGTCAGGCATTGCTCAAGTCTAATTACATGTATATTCTAATAGATGTGTACATACACTCTAATAGAAGGTAAAGAATAATAGACGCCATTTACCGGAAGCATGTGTGAAATACTTTCAGTTGTGTTTCTTCAGGACAACTCTGCAAGGTGAAATTTGTTATCATTTTCGTCTTAGACTTGAGGGAAACTCAGCCTCATGGAAATTACATAACCTGCCAAGCACACAGCGGAGCCAGACCACATCCCAGATCTTCCACTAAACACAGTGCAGCAGGCTGCATCCTGCTGTTCAAACTACAGGGGATCATAGAGTAAATGTCAATACCCTAGTCAAGTGCTTTTGAAGCATTTTTTTTTAATTAGAAAATCCAATGTGTGTAAGACAGGGGTTAAAAAAAAGGCAGATATTAATTACGTGTTTGTAATCCTCTCCCCAATCCCATCTCCACATTGGCCTTCTGAGAAGAAAGGATTATTACTTGCTTAGTCAGCCAGAGAAACTTAATTGTGCCTATTGGGGGAGAGAATAGAAAGGATAATTGGAAGACAGAAAACGAGCGTCAATTGCTCTATGTAAGAAAGGTAGCCTAAGGAAAAAGAATCTTCATAATGTGGTAAGACTTCAAGAGTTTCTGGAAGAAAAAGGATTTGAAATCAATACATATTGTGATGTAGTGGATTTTCAGGAGAGAGATGAGTTAAGAGGAATTTAAATAAATTTTTTGCCAAAACTGGCCACAGAGCAGCCAGATTTTATACGAGTTACAGGTAAAACAGATAAAAGTTGAGCTTCTCTGCTGAGGTGTCCAAAAGCACAGCTGCCCAAATACACTGAAAACAAACTGCTTCAGTGGGAAGCTGTTTCTCTTTGCATCTTTGCAGACAGTTTAATCCTCTGAAAGTAAAGCAATCGAATCCAGCTTAGCTCCAGGCTGGTGCCTGCTTGAGGTGGTACCTGGAAAGTTAGCAGGCTGCCATTTGCCCAGATATCTCCCCAATACTTTCTATTAAATACATCGCCAGGTAAAATAATCCTTTATTTCATAATCAAGGTAAATAATAAATTTGATCTTCAAATAATTGATTCTTCTACAAAGACTGTATAGAGTATATTAAATCTTATAATATTTACATATAGTGTATATAATGAAAATGTAATAAAAGGCAAACCATCTCTCTACCCCACTTAATTTAGCAGGACCATAAATTTGATGATATTGAATTAGGGTCAACTTTACCAAAATAATTAGGTATTTCTATTAGGCTAAGAAAAATTGGTATATAAAAATGATCAATTAAACAGAACATGACTTTATAACTTGCATCCTAAATGTCTATACATTTGAAAAGAATATACATTTGAATGTTCACACAGTATATAACAATGCACCAAATAGTTTCCTGTGTGCACCAAACAATGCACACAGGAAAGGAGAATATGATTATGATAATAAAATGTATTCAAAGTAGAATACTATGGGATACCAGAGAATGATACCATGCTATCAAGTTGGCCAATGAGTTGAGTTAGTCAATAATTTTACTAAACCTAAATTCTGAGTGGAAAATAATTTCAAATTTGATGCTTTCAAAGGACAGTGAAAGCTGAAGACCCTCTGCTCCCCCAAATGAGGAGGAAAAGAAGAAAAGTCTATAAAAAATGGAAAATCTTGAATTCCACAGAATGTAAGTCCAATTTATTGGTTTTACAAGTACATGTAAAATGAACTACTCAGCTTATGTATCTTGTCCTTTATCACAGGGATATCTGTGAAAGAAGGAAGATAAATGCATATAAATGTTATAAAATGATTTAGAAATTTGTTCAATTGTTATTATGTACACACTTCTGCATTATTAATTATGTGAACTGTGAATAGTAAAAATCTAAATAAAAATATTTACATAATCAAAGGTTATTAAAACTCATAGTCTTAGAATCTGTTATCAATGCATCAATATATAACTGTCTCAATTCTATCTTCCTGCTTGCAGAAATTGAAAAGTAGTCAGTTGAAAGAGGCTATAAGCTGTAAAATTACAAAATTGAAAATGGCTATAAACTGAAATGTTCTTGGCATGAGGGTGTTATTTTAAGAATAAGTTGTAATCTACAATTCTGGAAGGCAGGCTATCAGTCTATATATTGCTGTTGTGTACATGCTGTATCAAACAGGAAAGGAGAACATAAGTATGTAAATGGGCTTTAGGGAACTATGTCTCCACGTCCTTTCTCCCATGAGTTCCACTTTACAGCTCTCAGGTTGTTACCAGGCCCGCTGGAAACTGTGTCAGTACTTGCTGTGAGAAAAGCCATTTTCTCAGACTCAAAGAGAGACAATTGGGAATAATTAGTCTCTCCAAAGAACTTCAGTATGCTTGAGAACCTGTATGTCAAATCAGAAGTCTGTATACCTCCCCTGAAGTTCAAAAGTAGTAATTCCTAAACGTATGATTCTTTATTTGATTCTGAAACAGCAAATATATTTCTGTACTCCATACTTCTATGCCACCTCTAGCCAAGTTTTGGTGAGATATTTTTCTTTTTCTGATTGAATAGAATTTATTTCTTCACTCTTTTAAGTATTTGTGTAAGTATTTTATATTAAGAATATATGAATATATAAATCATATCCAATTAAGAATATTTAAAATAATTATAAGTAATCCTTTTTCAACTTTAGCTTAATCAATTTATTAAAAATATCCATGTGGACATCTGGTGTATAACTTCATAATTTATTTGTTGCCCATTCTTCCTTCTTTTCCTTTTGAAATACTCTCTTTCAGACATAGTTTAAAACATAATTTGAAGTCTTTGTATTTTGTCCACTGTTTTTCACACAAGATCTGGTACCTTATACTCAGGTTCACAAATTTCTAAAGCAAAATATTCTAATATATAAAGCAGAGGAGTAAAGGTTACACGCTGCCATTCTTGGGTCAAAGCTAGTTTCTAAATGTATTGGCCTCTATCTATAGAGGGTTTTTGAAAATGTGAGCCAATCTCTAGAAACTAGGAAATTTTACGATATAGTAAATCCAGAGCATAGTTTTCTCCTGAAAAATGAGAGGATCTGGCAATGTTAGGACACCTTTTCTGTCCTATAAAAAGCTCCTGCCCCAAGCAAAGGAAACTACTGGGCCTGTTTAAAGGGCTGTCTAGAAGTTATTCTCAGGTCTCTTCCATCCTCTTTGGCAACATCTTTATTAGTTGTACCATCTCAAATTAGATCAAGCTTGATTTAACCAATAGCCTTATAATGCCATGCTCAAATACCTGATCATGGCAACTTGCTCTTTATCAAGAAGTCTCTTAAAATGTATTCGTATAAATTCACTCTGAAATTTCTATTTCACTCATTATGGAAGTCTCTGTTTTAGAGTAAAACTTAATTAGGTTCTTACTTCCTAAAACTACCAGGTGATATTCCGTATTCTAAGATAATTGATTTAAAATAAGATGCTAGAAATAGATTTTTTGTGGAAAATACCTTGCCATACTGGAAATGAACAAAAAACGTTACTCAAATTACTTAAAAAGGATATGCATTGAATTTCATCCTAGAATTTGGAACACCTGCTGTCTAAGTGGACACAGAAAACTTTTTTTTTTTCGCTCCTTCTTTAGGTGAACCTCAGCCTGCTAAGGAGAATGGAGATAATAAGCATACAACTCCTTCTGTGACAAAGCAGAAGTCCCCTTTTCTCCCTGAAGATAAGAAACAACCTCCATCTGACAGCAAAACAAGTAGGGAGAGGGAAAATGATGATCCTCCTTCGTCCATTTCTCATCAGCCAGTGAAAGTCTTACCAGCTGTCATGTTTAATGACTGTGAAGAATCATTATCAGGAAAGATTACACTTCAGGATTTCCCAGACACATTAGACTTTAAACCAGCAAAAGGCAAAATTATTTCAGAAGTGAAATGTGGAGCTTTCAACGTACAAGTAGAAATCAAGAATAGACTTTTCTATAAAACAGGAACACAGATCCCCACAAAAAAGAGATGTTCAAAATGTCACCAGTATTACTCTGTCAGACACATTCAGAGATGCTACACTTCTAGAAGTCACTCTTCTAAATCCAAGAATATATCAGTAGAAGAACTAAAACGTGAGACGCCATCTAAATCTGAAGGCAAAATTGCCAAAGTGGAGAGCCCTTCACTGAAAGTGAGCATTATAGGGAAAGGAATTAAAGTCAAATACATGAGTAAGAAACAGAATGTATTAATAAATATAACTCATCCTAAAAGAAGTGGGAAAATAGCTAAGTACAGAAACATTTCCTCCAATCAAACTACTAAAGGATGTCCCAAGTCATCGTCAGAGTCTGATACCAGGTGCTCTGAAAAGTGGCAGCTTGAAAACAAGCATCAGAGTTCAGATTGTCTGCATGTCTCTCCTATTGTGTCTTCTGCCCAGAAGGAGGAGAATTTTGATACAGTTGTGGCTTCTCTGTGTTCACCCCCTGAGAGGGAGAAGAATAAGCCTGACACACTATCTTCAGTCTTAGATGACTGTGAGGTAGAAGCTGCCCTATTTCAGCAGAAGGACTTTATAATTAGTAAGAATACCCCCCGAAAGAAACACTTCTCTGAGGCTGAGACTCTTCTCAAAAACATTCTTCCTACTTTGCGTGATACGCTGAAGACCACAAGTTTAAGTGATACAGACCTAAGTAAAATGCCTTTTGAGGATCCCAAAGATGTGGATAGAGAAAGAAAAATCATCTTTGATAAGCCAGAAAATATCACATCAGACTCATATATACAGCACAGCACAGAAGGAATAAATTATATGCCAAGTACCACTGCTGACATCTTTCTAGTTCAAGATGGCCAAGACTCTGACTTTTGTTCTTCATCATCTCTGAGCATGCAACTCGAAGGAGAAAGGGCAGCCAACATTTATTGCAGAGGCAGCAAAATTCCACTTGCAGATTGCTACAAGAAGTCAAATTCTTTATCTTTCCCTTCCATTCAAAATGCTCTGAAGTCTTCCATCTCTTTCGGCCCATCACACTGGGCCACCAGACACTCAGAACCTAAAGAAACCCCTGAGGATACATTTTCCTTTGATCACTGTGCTGTATTTTTGAAAGACTGTGAGGAAGAGCATGTTAATGTGATTGATAGAAACTTTACCAAAACCACATTGCAAAGTGACTCTCATTCAAAAGCACAGCAACTGTTGGAAATGAGGAGTCCACAGCATCCAGCTCTCAGCCCTGCATCCTCCAACAGCCTCTCTGCTGGCAGCCCACTTAACAGTAGTAGCCACAGCACAATAGAATGGGATCACACGGAGTCCCAGGCAAGTCATCCAGAGACAGAAGTCTCCAGCAAAACAAAAGCACCAGTAATGACCTTAGTAACTGGCGAGTTAGACCAAAGATTAATTATTCAGAATGATAAAGAAGGCACAGTGTATTCTAATCATCCCATGGGAATTACAACCCCTAACGAGTCACCCAGCTCTCTGGGAAATGTTGAGAAAGACACATTTCAGATAATTACATCTGTGGTAAAGAATGCATACCACAGAGATTTTGAAGACCTATCAAAAGAGAATCAGGAGGAAGTCTGTTTTCAAATGGATTTTCCTAACAGTGCTGAGTTCAACTGTGCAGTGTGTGCTACAGATAATCTGTTTCTCATTGAGAAAACACTGACCAATGATGCAGATCAACATGGTAACCAAGATGAAAACAACTTTGGACTAACCAGTTTTAAACAGGAACCAGCAGAGTGCCAAAGGACTGAATCAACAAAGCCATATTCTGAAGGAGATAAAAATGACCCAAAGGAAACTTACTATCACCAAATAGACATAATGCTCTCCCCTCAGAAGCAGAAAGCTTTGAAAGGTACAGAGGGCTATACAGAACCTTTAACTTTCATTGTTTTTACAGGTTTGAGCTCTGGGGAGTCTTTTTTATTGCTTGGGATTTTTTTCTTTATTGCTGAAGATATATTGAGTATTTTAGAATTAGATGAATATGGGTAAGCATATATCAGCCTGCTTCTTTCCATTATCACCTACTCCACCCATAAATAGTGCATAACAAAATCACCAAGGCTGCAGTTTGATATAAAGTAAAAAAAAAAAATCAATTCCTCTTTAAAAGGTTGATGTATTGCCAAAGCAATTTTGTAGGAAATGTTACCCTTTTGCCACTCTTAAATAATCCACCATTTCTTTCCTTCTTGCAAGCTCAGCATGTTTAGAAGAATAGGAAGAGTATGTTTGTGATAAAAATGTGTTTTTAAACCTTGCTGTGTTGGTTTGGCATACATGGCATACATGTGTTGGAGGCCATGTGGAATAGTAATTAAACAAAGGACAGAAAACAGAAACAGCCATGGCTAACCCTGACTGAGCTGTCCATGGGGACTCTGACCTCAAGCAGACCTTTGACCTCCCTTGTGGATTGGCTGGCCCTGGTCAGACCACTGATAGAACCCAGACACTCTCTAGACCTGGAGAGGGCTAAGATAGAAGCCCTTTCCCTACGTACATAATACTGCTCATCTGCTTTCAACCTTGGATCCACGAAGTATCATTTTTGGCATTTCATAATGCCAAAAAAAACAAGGCCCTTCTTGTTTTTCTCCAGTAAGCCCCCAATATTTGATGTTTCAGGTTAGCATTATTCCACACTGTATATTAAAATACATCTTGAACAAGTAAAAACTTCCTCCCAAACTACCAGTAACATTCCTAACATGTCCAGAAATGATATTTGGAGTGATGAAATTTAGTCGAGATGCTATCTTTTCCTTGTTGTTATTCTATGCCTGATTTTTTAATAGAATTAGTAAAATATAGAAGTGGATATAAAACACAAAAGCATATAAGTGTTGGCATGAAATATGAAATTTACTTTATAGAACTAAGTGCCCTAAGGCAACACCACAGCTATACAGTCAGCTGCTTAGCATGAACGCTCTAAGGCAAGGATCCACCAGTCATGACGACTATTTCCCAGTCATATCCCTAGATACCCCTAGACACCAGGATCAATGGCATTTCTCCTAACATTTGCCTCAGCCCATAAAGTCTGCAAGAGGCAGACCTGCAGTAAGAGCACTTGTGTCTCCCAGAGCAGACGCATGCTTGCCTGGATGGATATCCCTCCCAGGTTGGCTCTGCATCCCCCGTGGACATGCTCCACCCTGGACTGCCTCTCCTAGCAAGAATATTTCCTTAAGAAGATCAATAATTCAAGTCAGAACCCTCCCAAAGCTGATATTACCCTTCAGGAGACCGTGAAATTGTTCCACTTGGTGGACAATTCTGGTTCCCTGTGTTACTGTGTTTCATCAGAAGTCTGTTCCTACAACTTTCTCCTCCCCCTTTTACTCCTCTTCCCCCAGATCGTCCTGTTCCAGACAAACTGACTTCTTTGAGTTGCTAGAACACGCCAAGCAAGAGCTCACTCGGGTCCTTTGCTTGGGCTGCACCCAATACCTGGACTACTCTTCCCCCAAAAGTCCACGTTTCACTCCCATCCCATTAGAGTTTTGCTCACATTGCACCTTCTCAGGGAGGCCTCCTCAGACCGTTCAATTTTAAATTGCTGTCTGAGCTGTCCATTCCAGCCTAGGCATACGCTATTCCCTTTCCATGTCTTACTGTTACACATAGCATTTTCACCTTCTAATGTGCTGTATATTTTACTAGTTTACTTATTCTGTCTTCTCCCAACAAAATATAGTCATGAGGGCATGGGTTTTTTCCTATTTTGATCATTGCTGTACCGAGAGCACCTGAACAGTGCCTGCCTGTAGAGTAGGCACTCGATGAACATTTGTTAAATGAAAGAATGAATTCTGGAAGTTTTATCAGGTTTCTTTGTGTAAAACTCTATGTTCACATATAAAAACAAAAACACACACAAAAAAAGGAAAACAATTCAGAAATTAAAATGTTGGTATTAGAAGATATTTGAATCTATAAATCTTTGCATGGATTTGACGCTCCTAGAGCTATGAGTATTTTTATACTTTATTCAATACTGTTGTTATTATAGTACTGATATCTCAGACCAGGATTTTGTAATTTTTTTTCAGGATATACATTGCTTTGAGGAACTGGGACATCTTTGAACTGTTTCACCAGAAAATCTTAAATTTGATATAAGCAAAAACTTATGCCTCTGTTTTTTCAAAAGGATCCTTCAGCTTCTCAAAGTCTACCCATGTACCTCAGATCAAGGGTCCCTGACATGAGTGCTCAGTGTATTTACGTAGTTCCTTCCACCATGTCTGTGCTGGGGAATTAACCAGACTAGAGGTCACGCTCTGGAGGGGCCAGGCAGCTAATGTAAATGAGTAAAGCAGGCCCCATGTGAGAAATAATGGAGTGTTGGTGGACTAGAGGGAGCATGCTCTTGGAGGAATGAGAACGCAGGCCCTGTACAGCCACGCCTTCTAGTTTTTCAAGATAGCTGGAGACCTGGGGTTTTTATCTATATAAATCTCTAGAGTATATGACTTTTAAGGCACGGTACAGCCCGAACTGTCTACCACCTCTGAACTAGATAAATGAGAGGGAGCAGGGATGGGCATGTGGAAAGAGTTACAAAGCCAGGGGTATAAAGGAAAGCATACCTACCTGAACCTCTTAAGCCTAAATTCCGGGTTCTGGCCTGCACATTCTCAGGGAAAGGGGTTTCTCAGGCCTCAATTCTTCAGCTATAAACTGACTAAAGTATATCTTTAGGATCTCTGCCAAAGAATCAGAAATTCTATATCATAAAACATTTTAATGAGGAAACCAAATCTAGGCTACTCTGAGGGAATGACAGATAATGAGAAGGACTAAATGATACTTTACATGGCATAGAAATACTCATAATTAAGCAGCCCTTTATATGCAATATGATACAAAACTTACACGCCGTATGTGAGATATTTTATTTCCCTGTGTCCCTAAGGAAGGAGTGATTATGAAAGCTCACACGGAGGCAAAAGATGTAGAGGACTGCAGCTCTGACAAAGTTTGTGGTCCTAAGGTCTGTGCCAAGCACCAGGAATAAAAAGATGAATAAAAAAGTTATTCCATTTTTTGTAGCAGAATATAACTCTTGGGATAAGAAATGCCTTCTTATGAAATTGGGAACTTTCCACATTCATGCCCATTTCAACATCTCTCAGTAAATTAGCAAGTCCAGGGTCCAGGGTCCAGGGTCCAGCTGCAATGTTCCTGCTATGTGCCAGCAGGGCTCCACCCAGAGCTTCCTCTCCTTGGTCTCTATTTCACTTCCCAGGCTTCCTCCTGGCTTTCAAGGTGGTTGTTTTCTACTCGCACACTCTTGTTTGATAAAACATTAGTGTGTTTTTTAAATGGAATAACATACCGTCTCTACAAATGTACAGTGTGTATTTTAACAGAGTTTTTCAAGATGCTTGAGTGTCATCATTCCCGCACCAAGCAAACTGCCTGATGTTCAATAAACATCCATTGGGTATTTATGGAATGAGGAAGAGGCATACATGTGAATGAAGCTTACTGAGATATACAGGTTCAATTCACCAAATAAAAACATTCTATCAGCTTGAAGTGTTCAAGGATTATGCTGATTCAGGTAGTAAACAAGCAGTCAATTTGAGTCTCAGAAGTGTTCAAGCTGAGACTGAACGACTGCTTGGTAGAAATCTTGTAGAATTGTTTTAAGCATATAGAACATGTTTGGACAAAATTACCTTCTACATTTTTGCAAACCTGAGATTCTACAAATACCAGGCAGGGCAAATGGGAGTGATGCTTTGCTTTCAGTGGACATTACAGTGGTTCGCAAATCACATTACGAAACATACCGTAGGACATATATTTTCTCATTTGAGTATTTAAGATTCTAGAGGAAAACTTTTCTTGCCATGTCATAGGGGTATATTTCCATCACATCCACTTTCCTAGGATCATAGGACTTCTTTTTCCTCCAACAATTTCAGAAAACAATTGCTTCAAATGTAAAATATTTGACAATAGAATATTTTCCTTCTCAAGGATGCCTTCAGAGTCAACCTAGACGCTTAATCTCAACAAATAGTAAAACCAGAGTGAGCATTGAAGAAACTAGCTAGAGGCCAACTCTGTAGCATTTTCAAAAGCTCTACCACTCTATAAAATTTCAGAGGGCAAAAAACTCATCTTGCTCATAGCTATCATCTTAGCAACCAGCACAATGGAAATTAGTATATGGAAAGTTAACAGTAAATATTATAGAATGCATATCATTTTTCTGTCACCCTCTTAAACCCTAGAGAAGAGATAGGAGTCAACAGCACAGTTATGGAAAATACAAGGGAATTAGATGATGACTCTTCTCCCTTCCCATATCTTTAGCCCTGACAAGCAAGGTTTAAATTGTTATGTAAACAGATTAATAATAAGTATATATAAAAATAAAGAGGATAATTTATTCATGGATATATCCCATCTATTATTTAAATAGTTTGAGAACCAATGGTGATACTGATAAATTAGATTTTAATTTGCAAAGGACAAATCTTAAAAACTTATTTGCTCCTGGGAATCGAATAAAAATAAAGGATAAAATTTGGTTTCTTTTTAAGTGATGTTGCTTGCCTATTGTATAGTATCAAAAAGTGAAAGCAAAAAGAATCCTAACTGATTCTAGCCTATCAAATTACTTTCTAGGTATTACGTGCTCTGTTCTTTGAGTTTTCTTTTATTTCACTTTATCAGTTATTTTTTTAACGTTTACTGTATTTCAACTAGTTTCTCTGTAATTTTCTTAATTCTAATTAATATATAGTCTCATGGCTTGTGATGACAGAAAGCAGCAGTTTGGAAGTATATTAAGTATTTCAAGTTGTTATTTATTCAAATATAAAATTATCAAAGCCTTTAGGCAATTTGGCTTTTTTTCCCCTTTTCCTCATTTTGAACCAACACATGCAACAAGAAAAGTATCATGAAATTTGTATTCTCATGATAGAAGTCAAACTGTAAAGAACCTGAGTTTAATAGTAAACTTATCATAGATTGTAATTAACCAATTCAGGTAACAATATCTTGTCTTCTTATTGAAATTTCAGGGGACATAATTAACAGTTTATTTGCACTGTGCCTCTCCAGAACAACTAATATAATGTATCAAGCATACTGCTGGTGCCCAAGGAATGTCTAGTGAATTGAATCCAGTTGAGGCAATGCACAGTGATTCCCCCCTATATAAATCTATTTTCAATCCATATGGCTCTTTCCTGCTTTTTTTCTTTCTTTCTTTCTTTTGATTAATATAACTTTAGAAAGTGAATCATAAAAGTTGAATGAAGTTATTCTACTTGTAGTCTATAATGACTGTTTCAAAAACTGCAATATTTGAAATTCTATCTTGAAATGTTGTCTCACTTTCATACTTAACATGGTTTAATCTAGATTGGAATTTGGAAATAAACAGCCTCCGAAAGTTATCCCAGGAATTGGCTCCCAGAGGTGCAAGGGCCAGTGATGGTTCCCAGGAAGAAGCGGTAGACCAGTGGGCCAGGAGGAGGCAGCAATTCAAAGATGGCAAAAGGTGCAGCTCAGCAGGCGGAAGTTCATTTACCAGCAACATCACTGAAGGATCCAGTGAGTAGACAATTGCCTTCTTTCCCAAAACCAGAGCAAAGGCAACAACTTACTGAAGCTTAACCAAGTCCCCTCCTTCTTATCTTCATAATATAAACCCTATTGTTTGACCATGGCAATGTGGTGATTATATGCTTTTATATGAAAGATATTTTTAGAATAATCAACTCTTTACTACCCACTAAGGAATCTCAATGTGGTAAATTACCTCCTTCAAAACACACAACTGCCTACTAAAGCTAGTTTTTTCTTCAGAAACTGAGATAACCAATCATAGGGTTCTTTACTGAATTAAATGTCTCTTATTTCAAAGAATTTTGAGTTGTTTACAGAAACACATTTAGTGCCAAAAGATAAGATTAATATGTTTGATCGTAAGAAACAATTTTCTTCTTGATTTAACATTTCTGAAACAAGGAATCGTCTTTAAGAAGATGCATACTTTAGTGAGATAGTGATACTTCTCCTGCTGTTGAAAAGATGTCATTGAATCAGCACCATACCTCTGTCAGGGAGGGAAAAACCTTCCTCTACCCTTCTAGGTTCTTTTGGCTCGCCTAAGAATTAAATTGACATAAGATAGATTAATAGGAGAAAAATTTAATTTCATAGGTATGGGAACTCCACATACATGAGAGGGTCAGAGACCTCACATACATGAGAAGTTTAAAGGCAGAAAGGTAAAATCAGGTACATATGCCATCCTGAGCTAAGTTGGAATGAGGTGGGAGCCTGGGGCTTTCAAGGACAGAAAGGTCATTCACGGGATGATAAGGAGAGCAGGTATTTGGTAATTAGATGTTTGTCCTGCAGTATAGATGAAGCCACTTAGATAATATTTACCTCTGGCATTAACTCCTTTTCTGGGAAAAATCCCCAATCTAAGCTCTTCTAGGTGGTTGAGGGAGGGGCAGTATTCTCCTGAGTCCAGAGGGCTTCACTGCCTTTAGCTGAAAATAATCCACAAGCCAAAGAGGCACATCTTGGGGAGGCCTGTTCTAAACTCCCATACCGTAGTCCCACAATCAATGGTAAACTGAAAATGGAAGGCTGAAGGGAAATATGGGTTAAAAGCAAGTGGGAGAGGCATCAGTACATAGCACACTTAGTATGAGGACTGAGATTTTTAGAACACATGATGTTAGAGCTGTGAGTTCATTTTATTGGAAGCCCTTACTGAGAACTACAGCCTGGGAGACAGCCTGTCAGATAGCTCTGGGGAACTGCTCCAAAGAGGTGGGGAAGGAGCCAGTATATATATATGATTTTTTTTTTTTTTTACCTAAGAAATACATGTAGTCAAGCACACATCTTGGTAAGAGATTACTGCTAGTCACAAGGAACAGATATCTCACGTTAATGATTTTACTACTTACCTATGAGAAGATAACAAGACTCTTGCGTCACTGAAATTATTCCTTAGATATTCATCTTAACTATTTCGGGGCCCATTTATCTAAAACACAGAATGTGTCATCCCGTTTTTCATACTGAATTCCTTTCAGGGTGTAACTGGAGGTCAGTGACCGTAGTGGCTAGTGACCTGATCCTTGTAGAACTAGATGGCTTATTTTGCAACTAGATGTTTGTGCTTCTTAATCTTCTTCACCGATTTCTTAAATTTTTGCTTGCACATATACTATTGTATAGGGTTGCTTTACTATCACTCTCTTGTTCACAGACTCTTGAAATACCATCCTGGAGAATATTTTTCTTATATCAGACTTCTAATAAAATATTTCCACTGCTACACATTTTGTTGTAATGTTCATTTTTTTCCACTCCCATTTCTTCTTCCCCTTATCAATTACTATATTGATATAGTCTAGAATTTGATTTGGATTTTTTAGAATCAATACTTTTAAAAATCAAAACAATATAGTTCATTAATGTTTCTTCACACTGCTTTTGCACCAATTACTTCCAATGGGATTTGTCTTCTTTTTCTTCTTACTATAGTAATCCCCTTATAACTTTTTCAGAGAGATTCTTTGGGAAGTAAAAACTAAGTAATTATATATCTGAAAAGGTATTCACTTGCCTCTTAGTTCTGAAAGATAGTTTGGTATATAATTCTAGGTTCAAATTACTACAGAAATTGGCTATCTTCCAGTAACCAGTGGTGCTGGAGAGAAGTCTGAATTTGATCTCATTCTCACAACTTTTGTCATTAATTCAACTTTTGTCTCTATTAGCTCTTACAGTGTTTTCTCTTTACCCTTGGCATTCTAAATTTTTTTCTAGTACATATCTCAGTGTGTATACTTTAAATATATTTTCACATTTGGCATCCCATAAGCTATGACATGCTGGTGACTCATATCTTTCTTCAGGTCTCATTAATTCTCAGATACAATTTCTCTAAATACTGCTTTTCTTTTTCCTCTCTATTGTCTCATAACAGCATCCCTTTAAAAGAAACATTTAAAATTCTGGATCTATCCTCCAGATGTCTCAGTTTTTCTTTTGTACTTTGCATCTCTTCGTCAATTTGTGCTCCATTCTGAGAAAATTCCTTAGCTCCATCTTTCAACTCAAGAATTCACCCTGCATTCAAATCCTTCCTCTCTTTAGCCTTTTTAAAAATGTTATTATTTCAACAACTCTGTTTTTAATTTCAAAGGATCTCTAGATGGTTCTTTTTTACTGAACATTTTTATCTCTTGTATTTCTGAGAACATTAAAGGTATTGTATAAAGTTTTAATCTAATTGCTCTATCAACTATCTCCTTAGTACCTATTTCACACTTGCTGAATTTGTTATCTTTCTTTGATAATGTTGGCATTTCTCAAATGCTTTGTGATTTTCGACTAGGTGCTTATTCTTTGGTTCAAATTCTCTGTTCACTTGAGGCCTCCAACTGAGCACCTGGGCAGGTAGCAAAGGATCCATTACGGTTTTTGCTGTATTCAATATAAGAAAGAATGCTTCAGGTTGCAATAAATGACTTACCCCTGCACAAGATATTCTATATCCCATCTGGGTGTCCTCTGTCCTCAATCTTAAACTTTTTGATACATTCTTTTTTTCTTCTGGAGGTAGGTAAAATCATTGCTGCTACTTGACTCATGGTGGAGTTTCTAGGTGAGGAATGTGTAGACATCAAACTACTTGCCGTTTCTGCTGTACTGCTCCAACTGATTGTCCTGTTTTTCGCACCTGGGGCCTCTCTAGCTCCTGGGTTCTCACCCTCTGTCATGCTCCCCACCATTCTGCATCAAAACTTTCTCATAGATAAGTCAGACAGAGAAAGACAAGTACTGTATGATATCATTTATATGCAGAATCTAAAAAAGCCAAATTCATCAAAACAGAGTAATATGGTGGTTACCAGGGAATGGGGGGTAGGGGGATAGAACAGATGCTGTTTAAGGGTACAAACTTGCAATGAGTAGTAAATAAATCTTAGAGATAAAATGCACAGTACAGTACATATAGACAACAGTATTGTATTATAACCATCACACTTGCTAGGAGACTAGAATTTAATTATTACCACCACTAAAAAGAAAGGATAATCATGTAATGTGATAGAGGCCCTGGCTGTCACTACAATGACAATCATTTTACAATGTATAAATGTATCAAATTAACATGGTATACCTGAAATTTACATAATGTTATATGTCAAATGTATTTCAATAGGAAAAAAAAAAAGCTGTCTCACAAACATCCTCTGCTGTGATTTCACTCTGTGATTCTGGATTTCAGGTATTTCCCAGTTACTGGTGTACTGAGAATTCCCTTCTTGCTTTCAAACACAGCTATAGATCGTAAGATACATACCATACTACACATATACACACATCCCCCATTTCCTTCCTGATTTTCCTCTGGATTTTGAAACACCTCTCTCCTTATGATGAAGAAAAATTCACCTGCAATCCCTGCTTCTACATATGGGCAATTGAACCCATCACATAGTTCATAAAACAGAAGACCTTGCAGAAATTTGGACCTATCCATAAACATGTTTTCTAGCATTCCTATCAAAATAGCATACGGGGTCTGTGTTTCGTCCAATAGTGGACTTGAATCCACATCTGCAGTAGCTTCCATTTGCCCCTGACTTCCTTTCTCACCCTTCTCTACCTTACTGTCTGCCCCAGTAGTCTCACCTCTGTGGACTATTATTTGTGCACTGGCTTCCTGTGGATTTGGCCAAGAGGTAAGATCAGCAGAAGCCTGGAGGGAGTGAGGAGAATGAAATCCTGGTATTAGTGCCTCAGATCTGTCCCTATGGTTGTGAGGGCTGCTTGTGTCCCTAAAGCCACACTCTTACAATGTGGTCCTTTCCACATTGCCTGCTATGGCTCTGGGGTCTGGTAACTGGCACCTGCTTCCCCACTTAACTATTTCAGTCTTAGATGGACTGGTCTATCACACCTGATTTCCTTAAGTCCTGTCCACAGTTTGTAAACAGGATTTTTATTAAACTCTCCTCAAATTACTCATTTGAGTATGTCATCAATTCATGCCACAACCTATGACATACCAGTGCTCTGTTCTGATATTACAGCAACAATCAAGTACCACTTTTACTACATGTTGGTAAGATGGAGCTGTTTATTGCTTACAGAGATAAGGGAGGGTATTCCCGGACAGAGGCTTGGTAATGCCTCACAGGGAGAAAGGTAAAGCCTGATTTTACTGAGCATTAGAAATTTGATTTAAGGCAGGTCTTTCAATGCAAGAGCTTGATTAGGACTGGGTAACAATCATGATTTAAAAGCTTAGGACTTAGGGAAATGGCAAGGTGAGGATTTTGAGGGTTTCAAAGAGATTGTTTCAAATAACCTATCTGTTGGTGCATTCTGTTGAAAAGCTGATGGTTGCAGGAGAAGTTCCTGTAATGAACCATAAAGGTATCTATCTGCCTGATCAGGAGTCTTCTGGAGAGTAAAATGTGTTACTAAAGACTGTGGAATAAGGTCATGTTAATTTAGACAGTAAGATGTGTGGGAGTGGATGGTTTTGGTCCTCACTGCCCAAACTGTAAAAGAGGATGGAGGTTTTGTTCTCAATGTTCTCACATCTTTCCTAATCCTGAGGCAAATAAACAGGCAAAAATTCACCAAAGTTGATTTCCCCAAACTGGATTTCTTAGACAGCAATATTCTGGGACTGCCATTCATGTTTTTCTTTGTCTTTTGTTTGATTAACTTGCAGGCTTTGAAATTTTTATTTCTTTTCATCTAAGAATACAAAGTTTGTGTTACATATGTAAATCAGATACAACTGCCACTTGCCCTACTCTTCCAGGTCCCCCAAAGAATGCACTCACACAAAAGCAGTACAGTTTGCAGACAGCCCTCTGTATCCTCAGGGAACGGTTTCCAGGACCCTTCCCTTGTGGATACCAAAATCCCAGAATGCTCAAGTCTCTTATATAAAAGGGCGTAGTACCAGTGAGACAGAGTCCTCTGAAGGCATCAAAGGAGAGACAGAGGGGAGGGCTTCCATCTCATACTCCACAGCATACAGCCTGAAATCTCCTCTAGATACTCTACTTTGAAGACCCCTGTGCTGTCCTGTAGTCACCCAATGAGGACCTTCTATCCCTCACATAATACACATAGTCACTAAGTTCTGTTTTCTCCTCTTTGGGTTTTCCCTTGGACACTTGAAATTTCTCTCTTTTATACTGCAGAAAATTCAACTGCAGTTCATACCTCTAAAGCCATGTAACCAAAATTATCAAGGTGTTCAACAATCAGAAGCCACTCATCTTAAAGGCTAAGAAGGAGGAAGCTGAGGGAAGAACAATTTGGTAATAAATAAATAGAAATAAAATTTTACATATAATAACAAAAATCTGTTACATACAGCAATACTGCTGTTTCCACTGCTACCTGGAACAACTTACGCTTACTAAAAAATCAGATTGAATGGAAACTTTGTTTAGTTTGACTAACTACAGATGATCTTCATTTGCCATAGAGAAAGGGACCATTTTCTCTAGTCTTCAGTTCCTTCTGATACAGGAGGATCAGATTCTTCTAGTAGTTCACTGTGTCTTTTAGTTCCCTAGACTCCTTCAGGCCAACTCTATTTCATCCTTTGTTTTGTGGACAAATCCTCCACTACCAGTGCTCTTTCACATTCATGTCTGCTCTGCATTTCTTGAGAAAAAGGAGCAACTATAGGCATGTCGGAATTAGCTCACTGTGATTTACCATAGCCAACTGCGCACATTTTTTTCTAACACAGCAATTCAGTAACATCAGGTTAGTAGCTTAAAACTGGCCATGGTGGGGTTATTTATACAATGGAAGCTGGCAAGCACTACAAATCAGGGTTTTTTGGTTTGTATTTTTTTTTCAATTTGGAGAGTCATTTGGTAAACATTTAGCAGTACCTACTTGAAACAACACAGGAATCAGTTGTATACCTTACACAAATTCAAATTCAGGCCAAAATAACATAATCATTTTAATTAAAACAATGATTATTTCCTTTGGGTTGAATTCCGTTTTGAATGAAAACTTACACTAACAATTTGTTTCGGATTAGACATGAGGGAATTGAACTACCATTTTATTTTTCAGTTTATCCAAGTCAGAGACATTCAGAAGGCATGTTGTATTTCTTCAGAAACTTTTCAGTAGGGACTGCAATTCAGTAAGAGCTGCTGGAGCTAGCATTGTTTAATGTGTGGTTTAAATTTTATCTCATTTATAGAGTCAGGATATGCTACTAATCCATGACTTTAAATCTGACAGCTTTATTGAGCATCATTACAGCTGGTGTTTCTCAGCCTGTTAATCTCACTCATCTCTGACTTCCTACATAATAACTGGAAAAGACATTAGGAATGACATATTTATGTGTGTGGACACAGTTGATCAATCCATCTAGGCTGTGGGGAATGCTGACTAAGGCATACCAGGTAAATAACTTGGAGGCTGTAAGCTGAAGTCAGAACGGGCTGCAAAATGGAGCTCTGATTTTTATAATCTCGAATGGCTTCTGTATTACAAACAGATGTTGTAAGAATTTGGGTCTAATTGTGTGAGGATACTTGATAGCATTTCTCTTATTTCATTCAGCTATAAGAATTATTATGGAAATGTATT
Organism: Vicugna pacos; assembly: GCF_048564905.1. Taxonomy (NCBI): domain Eukaryota; kingdom Metazoa; phylum Chordata; class Mammalia; order Artiodactyla; family Camelidae; genus Vicugna; species Vicugna pacos. The sequence continues at coordinate 50,360,047 of NC_132989.1, forward strand.
TCCGTAAGAAAAGAGCTCCGATGGCTAATAACAAGAGCCAACAATCACGTTGTGCTTATTATGCCAGGCTTTACAATATAAATGAGTTTAAGTACTGTATTTTCACCCTGACTTTACTAAATGAGGAATCTGAGTCATGGAGAGGATAAGTGACTTACCCAGTGTCACTCAGCTCTAATTAGTGGTAGAGCTGGGTTTCAAACCCAGACAGCCAGAGCAGGAGTCCATGCTCTTGAACACTGCAACACACTGCCTCTGGTTGCACTAGTCATGTCTGACCCTGATCTCTCTCTGGAAATGTCTAAACAGGGTCTCACTTCATTAGATAGCACTTTTCTGTTATCTTCGAATAATACAGTAGAATGAAAGAGATATGAGAATATCTAAAGACGCTTGGAACTGAGCTGCATATTTTATTTTTTTGATTCTCAAGTCAACAAAAGGGAAGTATTTAAAATTTCAAAGCAACTATACATCAATTTAAAAACAAATAGATAAATTGTTTTTCATTTAAAAAATTTTCAAGAGCAAAGAAGTGAGCATGCAATTTCTGTCACACCAAGCATATTTAAGGGCTCATTCTCTTCTAAAGTTTCATTTTATTAAAAGGCTCATCTAGCAAGCCAAATTTTGGTGACCAAATTTTGGTGACAGAATCATTTGGATTTGTTTTCTCTTTGGCTCAAAGTACCAAAAGGGCAGCTATTGAAAAGTCTAGCAGCTCAAAGCTGCAGCAGGTGTGTGGCTTGCTGCTTCATTGGATTTTAACACAAATTTATGTCTCAGTTTATATAAGAATATGTTGATTAGCTCTGTCTTAGTAACTGAATGAACAGAGAACTGCTCATCCACATAATCAAATCTGTTTATAAATAAGTGAGCTGTTTTAACAGTCTCATGCAGGCTGATAAAAACAGAGATGACTATAATTTAAAAGCCAACCTTCATATCTTTACATGATAAGGCATGATTACATATCCAACATGGACAGCTACTGCTCAGGAATAAACAAAATAAAGATAAATCTTTGGGCCCAGGAATCTGTATATGTTACATTTATAAAGATTAAAGTATAACTGAATATTTAAGGCCAAGGATATATAGGAAATCAATGAATTATTCTAATTTTTATGGTTAGCTTTTCCTCCATTCAAAGTCAAATGTCACACAAATTTATTCAAAAAATGAATGCAAACATACTTAAGGGATTTTGAAATATGACATGTGGAAGAAGGTATTCTATATCCTGAGTTAATCTATTCTATTCTAAAGTTTTCATCATTTTTATTTCAAAAAACAAGATGTCCTGTAATTTTCTCGTATCATTTACATTCCAATTTTATCATTACATAATATTCCCACATTATCATCCCCTTTATTTTCACACACGAAGATTGTAGTTATTCAATCAACATGATCTGTCTTTCTAGTACCTCCTTCCCTACTGTGGGCCACTTGTCCATGTCACGTTTGCCCACCTATCCACAACTCCATCCTTTAGAAATTCTGCCCACCCTACAAGGTGCAGTCTGATAACCTTCCTTTAATCCTTCCCTTCCCTACAGCCAGAATCGCTCTCCTTCCTCTGAACTATCTTCTTTCATCATGAGTCCCATATCTTATTCATCTTTCTATCCCCATTATGTCTAAAATTGGATCTTGCTCACGACAGAGGAACAATTATTTTAAATTAATCCAACTCAATAAGTGAGTAATAAATGGATAAATGCATCTGAAACTATTTAAGTAATGTGAATTTATATTGAGTGACTAACAAAATTATATTTGGTACATAAACTAAAAACTACAAAAACAGGCTTTAAATATATTTGAGGTTTGTTCTTGACTATCTGCAAGAGACTATGGTGTCGCATGCTTTGTCAGTATACCACCCCTGACCATTTCTACACAAGTTAAACAAATACTGGAGCTAGAAATCTATTGTTGCATTTGTCTGTGTCTCAGCTAACATCTATGCTCTTCCAGTACCAAGAGAGCAGAGGTGGGAATGGAGGGCCAAGGGCAAGAACCATTAGGAATGAGTCTCCAGAGAAAATCAGTGAAAGCAAAAGAACCCTTCTTCTTAGGAGCTTTGTATAACTGACCTTCAGCAGCAGTCCAGGTGGTTACTGCTGGACATGAGGCGGGCAGTACAAAAGAGGTTTCACTTCAAATTTTTTAAGAGAAATACATTGGGAGCAACTGTAGCATATGAGAAGAAATTAAGAGAGGTGCCTTGTTGTTGTTGTTTAAGGATGATTTGGTGATCTTCAAACCCTACCCTCTTCATGATACTTGAGAAAGGCAAATAAAGGACTTATGCTTTTCTAGAAAGTACATTTTGGTTTTCAAATGGTGCTGCTTAACTCTGCACCCTTTAAAGACTGAACGACTGAAAGACTTGGGTATGACTTTATTCAGGTTTCAATTACCTAAACAGGGCCATAAAGAAATACTTGGAAGCTAATACAGAAATATACTCTCGTTTCTTTTACTGGCACAGACTTCCATACAATCCAAGAGACCCCCCAAATACAAAGAAAACCCTAAAATGCTATGAATGAAACTGTCATATTAAATTTTACTTGCCCCCCTATAAGTTTGATTCCACATGTAACAGCATAGAGAGTTTTCTAGGAATGTATGTTTTGAAGCAACTTCTTTGAGGCACAGAGAGACAACAGTGATTTTCCTCCCGTGCTTGGAATTTCGAAATCCCTTGAAGAGGATTCTAAAGCTAATTTCAACCTTATGTGGCTTCATCTTGACCCCTAAAAACCACTACATAAGTCTCAAAAACAATGATTTTTTTCTGTACTTCTCAACAGAAGGATTCATAGTGCTGTATACAGACCCCCACAGCATAGGCCCTCACTCAATGCCTATTTTGTTTATGATACTTCAGGACTATATAAATTCTTCCTAAGAGAACTGTCCAACAAACTTAGTTACTTGTTTTCAAGGAAGACACTCTGCTTTACAGTACAGCTTTCAGCCCTGAGCACATTCGGTTGCTTTCTCACCTTGGCATCAGCATGCGCACAGCTTTCCTGACAGAACATAATGCATATTATCACTATTTCTACTCCTCAGTCACCTCAGAAGATGGCTGTTCTATGGATCTTGGCTTTCGAGTTGGTGTTGAAGAAAAAGGATTCTACACAGAGAATTTCCACTCAGCAGCATGGGTTTTCCGAGGGGATGATGGAAATCCTGAGGACAGTCCCAGATGTCTTAGTAAAAAACCCCGACCAGTAGCTGGTAAGGACCCTACAATTATGGTAAAATTTCTATGTCTTAGAGAACCTATAACTAGGCAAGTCTCTGAAGCTGGCAAACTTGCACACTGGGTGGAGTATCTGGAGAGAAGTATGCATATGTGTGTGTATATATATGTGTGTGTGTACATATGTACATATATATACTTCTTAATACCATGAAAGAATCTGAAACTATTAAAATAAAGCCTGTCTTAAGTGCTCACTCAAAAATAAAATAGTAACTCCAAATTTGGTGTGAAGATTAACGTATGAAGAGTCAAGAGTCTTTTTCATTCTAAAAGTTAAAACGTACTATTTTTTAAAAATGTACTGGAGAATATACACAAGTAACAAATTATCATTTACTGTTCCAACACTGAAATATGACCATCTTATTATTTCTGCGTTGTCTTTTCATTACATACAGGCCCAGTCCTGTTTTTAAACGTATATGGAATACACATTTCATATTATCATGTAGTTTGATATAGAAGATTCTATAGCCTGCTTTATATTTGATAATGTAGTTATTTAATAGTTATACTTTCATTTAATAAAATGTTTTCATGTGTTTTTGCAGATAGCATTAATATTCTAATAACTTCATGATTTTTTAAGAGATTAAAATTTAGTTTACTAAAGATGCATGTTTTTAACTATGTGATTTACTTCCCTAATACAACAACAGCATAATGATTAAAAAAAAAAAGTTATACCTGAATTACAACTTTCTTTGCTGCAAAATCTAAGGTGTAGAGCTTTTGAAAACTTCTGTTTTATTGGTATAAATCAATGACTTTGATGAATAGTAAACAATTTAACTCGAGCAAGCAAAGATTCAGGTTGAAAATAATGTTTTAAATTAATTATACAACAATTCATTCAACAAACACCATACCTACTATGGCCTAGGCATTGGGGGAAGTTGCTTAAGATACACAGAGAGAAGTGACAGGTATGAATATGATAGATTCTACAAAAAAGGTACTTAACATTTCAGTACAGGCATCAAAATGTGCTTAGTTTTATCTAAATCCCACTTATTCAGACAAGATTAATTGTTGTTCTATAGAAGATCATCATTTGTTTTATCTGTAGAGCAAAATAGCCTTTCTTAATTTTTTCTTATAAATATGAAATTTAGCATTGGGGGATTTTAATGAGGAAAAGCTGTAAATCTAAATGAATTCCTGTACACATGCATAAGACAACACAAGGTTTGTATATTGCATATTTACAATGTTTATGTGTATTTATTTCATAATATGAATTAATTGAAGTTAACCATTCATTGAGAAGTAAGCATGAGATCCTGAATCTAAGACTTAAGGAATTCAGAGCGGAATTTTTTAAAATTAAAATAGATGCTGAGGATCTAGCAATAAACTTTTTGAAAAGAAAATTTTCTATAGTTAACTTTTATTTGAGTAATAGGATGGCATAGGAAAAAGACACCAGGCTGAAAGCAAGATTTTCAGGGTTAGGATCTCTGTTTGTTCATTGATGTATTCAAAGCACCAAGGACACTGCCTGCTCCTGAATGTATGAACAAAGAGGCATGGATTTCAGTATTCAGTAATTTACCAGCTATGTGACTTTGGAAAAGTTACTTATTACCTCTGCCTACCTTACAGGATTATAAAAAAATGAAATGAGACTATAGATGTGAACATTATAATGGTGAAAAGTATAACGTGAAAATTAAAATTACTATTTCTATCCACCTTGACTATTTCTATCTCCTACCCTTATTTTCTAAATTTTTATGAAAATTTTGACTGAATATTAAATATATATTAATAAATGTCTGTATATATATATTTATATAAATTATAAACAAGTGCTATTACATAATATACTTACTAAATTGGCCAATATGTATTGACTTTGTGGCAGGCAACTGCAAAGGTAAGATGAATAAAACATCATTCCTCCCTCACAGTATCTTGGCTAACCCCCAAGAAAGGCAATTATCATTACTTCCACAACTGTTTACGGTCATCCAAGAATAAGCATTTCATTGATTCACTATTATTTGCTTTAGTTTTTTACAAAATGAAATTTGTTTAATTTTGCCAAAAATTTTGTATACACACACACACACACACACATGCATACACAGAAAAAACACAAAGAATGTATGTTTAAATGTGGCAAGTGAGTTTTATGATACTATTCATTGGACTGAACCTCAGTTCAAGAATGTGCTAGTTGTTCTTTCTTACTGTTACTTAAACTTCAAGCGTTACATATCCCAGATGCATGCTTTTAACTATGTGATTTTTGAGAGATCAATAGAAGATGGAGATTGAAAGGAAAGATGAGTTGGAGGAAAATGAATAATTTTAAAACTGAAAAATGTCTTTGTTAACCTAATGACATTTTAAATGTATTGCAATACTATTTTATATCTATCTGTATGTATTTTGTGAGAGTAAACTTAACACTTTAAAAAAATTCAGTCCTTAATCTCCTAGAAAATGCTCTTCTATAATTTGGAGAAATAGATAAACAAAGTCTGGCATCACTACAAAAGTGTATTGCTGGAACTACAAGAAAATTTTAGGGCATTTTCATTATATGAGAAGTGTTATAGTATGGAAATAAGTACCCTTCATTTGAACTTTTACATCTAACAGTATGATTCCAAGGAAGTGTTATTTGAAGGGATAAATTACTTGAAGATGTGCCCACACAGTCTCTGAAAAGACAATGACATTCAATTGTGGCTTTTCAGCAGCTGTGTAGCACTCATAGATTATCCACTAGACAGGAGCAAGGGAAACCAGGACTATAAATCTTAAAATATGAGAAAATTGTCTTCAGAATGGGAGGGGAACAAGTTGCAAAACATTTTGATTGTCTGTTCTCCCACAGGAGAGCACTACAGTTGAGCTCACCATTTAAAGACTTTATTGAATTGTTTATACTTTCACATACATTGTTGACATTCAATTTGCCTGATTGGGAAAACAAAACAAAAAAAAAAAACACCATCACCACCACAGCCTTGAAAGCAAGAGCTGTCTTAACAGTCTCATGTAACACGAAAACAAGATACAAACATGATTTGATTTGAATAAACACAGTAAAAATACTCCATTAAACAAATATGTGTTGGGAGATCAACTTGTCAAAAGCAGAAGACAGTATCAAGAGGGGGACCCATAGGGAGCAAAAAGTTTGGACAAGTGGGGGTTGTTAGAAATGATTTCTGCAGAGGTCAGAAAACAGGATTTCTGATTTTCTTTTTGCCCTGATAAGCTACCAGCCTGTTGCAGACTGCTAAAATATTCATTTGCCCTTGAACTTCCCAGTTCTGTCCCTTAAATTATACTGAGATCCAGTAAGTGGCAGTCCAAACAGTCATGTAAAACGACTGCCCAAAGGGAATCATATTAACAAATGACAGAGATCCTACCAGGCGCAAAGAATGGAGCAGAGCAGAGAAAATTAGGGCTGGAATACACTAATGCCTTCACAGCAACTTTGGTGTGCTTTTCCTGATATTGTTTTAACCAGCAGAAAAACAGTGTATTTTCTTCAGGCATTTTGGGATAACAAACATTCCTTCAGGAATCTGCATGAAGAGACTTTATCCTTTCTTTCTTTGAATGTTTTCCAATTTGGGTAGCCAGTATCTAGGATGTAAGGTCCATGAGGTAAAGTCTCTTGTCTGTCTTCACCACTACAGTCCTAGTACATAGGAAAACTCTTGGGCACATAGTAGGTACTCAGTAAATGGTTGTTTTCTAAAAAAAATATTTTATTCATTTATCATCATATTATCTAATTATTTTATTTTGGCGGGGGGTGGGGAAGGTAATCGGGTTTATTTATTTTTGAACCCAGGACCTCATCATGCTAAGCATGTACTCTACCACATGAGCTACATCCTCCTCCAGTAAGTGCTTATTAATGAATAACTTCTGCTATTAGGCTACAATGGATTTATCAAAGATGGATTGCTTGTTTCCTTGTTTTTATCAGATATTTATATTCCTTAGCTGACCAAGGAGATGGTCACATCCAAGAACATCCAGAAAGACCGCCTAGCCTTTTATTATCTTTGTCACTTCTTTTAGGAAACTTAATTTAAAAACCACATTGATTTAACTCAGAATATCTGAGAATAAGTTTAATAAAATAATGGCAAATCTTTTTACAAACTATGCAAAATAGTATGTAAATTTATAATAATAATATCTATCCAAATATCAGGGACTCACACCCAGACCATCTGTCAGCAATGGCAAAGAAAGAGATTCCTCATCAAGTGGGAAGTGGGCAAAGGTCCTTTCCACTCAAAATACAATTAAGAGTTTCCTCCTAATTGCTTCTAATTTTACCCATATTTTACCTACATTAAGCTTTTTTTTTTTTTTTTTTGAGTGTGAGCATTTGAACGTGAACCTTGAGGGTGCAACCCTGCAAAGAAGAAATGTCCTTGATCTCCAACCTGGAGGAAGATCTAAATCTTTCAGAGAATTGAGAACTGAGATATGAAAATATAGAAGGATTGAAAAGAAGCTGCAAAGTACATTACCCATAAGTTCTAATGTATTCCTATTTTTAATGAAAGGGAATTATATTAAATTATAATTTTAAGGTGTTAATTTGCCTTTCCCTTATTAATAGATGAGCATTCTTATTTTATAATTAATATATCTGACTTTTTACTAATAATTCACTTCTGGATCTCAGGAAGTTTATCATTATACTTTATTATGATTTATTCTTTACCATTTTTAGATACTCATTAGCATATAGAAGAAAAAATTCCACCCATAAAGTATGCCAATCTAAATGTTGGGGGACAGATTAATTCTCCCCAGTACTGCATTAGTACTTCTCTCTCATGAACTTGACCTTTAATACAACCAAATACCCAATATTTTGAAGATTTTATTGTAATTCTTCATTGGATAATGTTGTCAGCACTTAAAAAGTGATCCTTCAGAGATAACTTAAGCCTGTGAGATGTTTTATTTCAGTTTTGTACTCTAGCATGATTTTTTTTTCTAAATAACAAGCAAGATATAAATATACCGTAAAAGACAAAACATGTACCATGGCCACATCTTCTTTTATGTAAATTGTCCTTCCACAAAAAGAATTCTTGCAGAGATGTGTTTTCTGCCTTGGAATCCTGCTCTTTCCTCATCCCTACAGAGTAATAGCCTAAAGAGTTACAAGTTTCGACCTGTGAGTTTCTCTCTTTCAGGAATTCAGCCCGGGAAAATGCCCTTGCTAGTGGGCACAGAAGTTAAGATGTCTTGAGGTAGAGAAAAGTCAAAAGAACCTGTGAGTTAGCTGAAGTTATGAATAAGCCAAACTTGTTAGCAAGAGGAAGCTGTGAGGAAGAAATACACACACACTCACACATCTATACATACACATACAGAAAAGACAGTATAAAGGCACCAGGAGGGAAAGAGAAGATACGTACAAAAGCAGGCTGAGAAACAGCTGGGCCACACTAATTAAGGATTATTAGGCAAATGTGAAAATTCTTCAATTTTTACTGTGAAACCTCTAGAACTCTCCACTTTCAATGCAGCGTAACCTTACAGTTACAATTTATGCAAAGCCCAGCTACTCCTGTTTTTTCTAGATTTCCTAGATTCTTTTAAGACATAGATGTATGGCTGAGGATTCTGTTTTCTTACTTCCATGTATATTATAACCTTGTAATAAATGCTCCATTGTTTACGGAGCTGAGTGCCTCAGACCTGTAAGGGTCAGGTATCTTTTGGGAGTCATGCTGCCTTGGGGTAGCAAGCACTGCCCTGTACTCATAATATAACTCAGATGAGTTATGTAACTTCTCCATGCTTCAATTTTCTCCTCTCCAAAAAAGGAATATTAATTATAGGCTGATGTGAAGATTAAAATTAGATAATACTTGCACTTAGAATGTATTTATTAAGCCTGGCATGTAATAAACAAGCAATAAATACTAGCTACATTTATAATCGTATTTGTAGAATCTAAAGATTAACTCAAAAGAATGTCCTCTTTGCTTCTTCTTTAGTTCGTGAGCGAACCGTGAAGCTAGTCAAAGGAACTGGCGATTATCCCTGGGGATTCCGAATTCAGTTCTCCAAACCAATCGTGGTAACCGAAGTGGATGCTAGTAAGTTATCTCACTATAGCACTTTAAATTCAGATGAGAACAACTACCTCAAACCTTGCACAATATGCTAAATAACTTCCAATATTACAGTCCTATAAAACACACATATGCACTAGAAGAATTTTCTAAATCTCAGTCTTATTAAAAAGTCTTGATGACTAGCAAGTGCCCACATCATGATCAAATATTTTCCAAAGAACTATGCTTTCCTGATGGAAGGCACACTTCTCTAATCACAGGGTGTCCTACCTGTACTTACAGAAACGGGGCTCAAGCTTGGAGATATGAAGGGTCTTATGAGTGGGCAGCTGTCAATTTATTAGTATTTAATAGTTTACAGGAAGAGTCCCATTCCCCCTAAATTATTTTCTTTATGGCTTCTCAGATTTCCTGTTTCCTAACAAGCAAATTAGGAGTTAGTAGATGCCTAATGAAAAATAGATGCTTTGCTCCATGACCTACAACATGAGAATAATCTGACAACAATGCTTTGAAAAAACTTAGATCTAGAACACTAAGGTTAGTAGGAATATGAGATAAATATATCCACACTCAGCATGGTGCATTAGGGGAGGTCTGATGAGGTTGTCACAGAAGGAGGCCCATGGCCACTAAGGGTTTCTGAATTACATTGTAGTCCCAACTGGACCGTGAATTCTCCAAGGTCTGAAACTGTATCTTATCCATTATTTTATCCTCAATACTTCATGCAGTGTTCCAAAGGCAGCAGAGCAGATGCCCCCCAAATGTTTGTTGAACGACTACAAGAGCCCTAGGTACCTGAAGTCTGGAGCAGTGTGGACAGAGAGGAAGTGAGGTGTACCTCTCAGGAGGATTATACTCCTTCCTGCTTTGCCCTGGTACCCTAATCCCTTCTCTGTCACCGTTATCACCCAGGGTCACGTTTCATTTTTCTTTGCTGGTCAGCACTCAGGTGTCTCCTCTGTTGTACTCGCTGTGATTCCACAGGGAATGTACTCCCTTGTCAGTAAAGAAATAGATGACTACTCCGCTCTGGTGAAGTCCAGAGGGGTGACAGTGGCAGCCAATGAAATTGTTGCCCCCTAGCCTAGCATTTCACACTCATAGGTGACACCAGTGGGTTGGAAGCGGTGTGCACAGACAACCACCTACTTTTTATACAATCAGAATTTTCTAATCAATTCTCAGTGCATGGGAATACAGGAAGTAAGTGTTGAGTATCTAGATAGAATGTGAGATATTCCTAGTGTAGCATGGAAGTAAGGTTTTTCAGTTTTAGGACCTGTCTTAAGGAAGCAGCTTCTCACAGGTTATCACTTGTGCCAGGTGACTAATGGCACGGACTCTGAATTGTAGGGGCTCAGCCTACTTTGAATTAAGCATGAGGGGAGTGTCTGAGTGCTAGGTAACCTAGACATCTATTTCACACTCACTGATGTTTGTAAGGAAAGAAATCTGCTTACTTATTTATAATATCAAAATAGAAACTACATTCACCTTAAGTGTAAAAGCCTGTGATGCTGCAGGAGAGAAAGAAGTGCACATTCGCAGTATGAGCAGGTGCTTTATGTGTTCTCCCATGTAATTTATACAACAGAACCTGAAGCTGCATATTATCGTTTCCATTTAACAGATGAATATATTAAGGCTCAAACTGGCCAAACAACTCACCTAAGTTAATATAGCTGTATCATGGCAACTCCAGGATTCAGATCTTAGAATTTCTACCTCTAGAGCCAGAGTTTTTTCCCTGTGACTTATATGAGTTAGGACTCTGTCACAACTAGTAAGAAATTTGACTCAAAATGGTTTAAGCAATAAAGAGGATTGATTGACTCACAAAAGCTGAAGGTTCTGAGACAGCACAGGTATTTGATTTGTTTCGTAGGTCAGTATTTAATCAAAGGCACAATTTCTTGCAGCTCCTTGACCCAGACTTCCTTAGCGTTACCAGCTTTTCATTTGGACCCCAAACAATCTTAGAAGTTCTAGTTTTCCCATCCCACATCAGTGTCATAAAGAGAGAGGGGATTGGTTTCAATCCTCAAATGTCCTCTTGTTTCTGTGTCCCTCGGGGACCACTGTGAGCTGTTTCACGTAAGCCAGACGGAAGGGGAATGGCAGTATCCTGGCTGAGTTACGAGGAAACCAGGGTCTACCCTGGATCTTAGGTGGAGTAACGCTTCTTTACCTTCCCAAAGTACCAATAATAATGGAAAAGAGATGGAGACGTGAGAAGACCTCAAGGAACTCCACCACCTTGCAGCCTCAAGTGACACTCTGCACCCGGTAGTCACAACAAACAAATAAAACATCACCCAGGGTACACAAAGGTGGTGTTTTGTCTTTTCTTGATGTACTATTACTTGCATCTTATCTCGTTCTTTAGAAATCCTATTATTCTTATCAAAGAATTCCCTTTGAACGTTTCATGACTTGCTTTAACTAGTTTATTTTCAACTGTTAAGAAAAATATTCACTACATTAAAAATAACATCAACTCTTCTTAGCTATATAGTTGAATTGATATCGTCTCAGATATTTGACTACGACTGAGCAGGATCCAGCTGGTGCATTATATAAAATAACTTTTTCTTAATACCCTCGATTAAGCTTACTTTGAAGACCCATTCTTTCCTGCTCTGTGTGCATTCTGGGATGGATCCTAATTTCCTGTAGTCTCTCTTAGACAAAAACACTGTTTGTTTTGTCATTAAAAGTTCAGTGTAGTCTAGTAATCACAGAACTACAAGTCAGTCTAGTGTAGTAACCAAATTTTCTGAATTCTTATCTTATCTCTCCTTCTTCAGCTTGAGCCCCAGGCTTGCAAGAATGGATTGTCTTCACTAGTCCCAACCTCTATTTTTCATTCATTAGAAACCCCACCTTTATACCTTCAAATGCCCTCTAATTTTTACTGTTCCTCCTTTCTTCCTTCTCCAATTGAAAGCCAATCATTCTACTTTCTCATGACTTAGAAAAATACTAGTAAGTTGATAACAGATGCAAATTTCTCTAAGGTAATAAAAGAAATTCTTTTTTTCTCAGTTCCTGTCGTCTGAGAAATAGAGACCCAATGCAAAAGTAGGTGTGCGAAAGATTGGTGGAAATGACTCTGGCAGACTAAAGAGAGCATGAGTAAGCAGAAGAGCATTCAGCCCACAATGCAGGTGTGGCACCTGTGAAAGGAGAAAGAACAGGAAGCAGGACTGGGTTGGAAGAACCTCAAACCGCAGTGTAGCTATGAGATATTCTGAGACAAACCCAGAGCAAAAAGTGCCCATTAGGGAAGTCCCCCTCCCTGGCCAGAAACAGCTTGGTTCTAGTTACTCCTCCAAATTCAGTCACTGGCTGGGAGTACTGACTTCTTGGGGACAATGGAGCCTTAGCTTGAGGCAGGATGACCCAAAAGTGTGCAGGTTGAAGGCTTTCACTCAGTTACTATCCTCACAGTAGTGTCTCTTAAAGGTATATCGGGCAGTGGAGATCTAAGACCTCCGTAGAGGGTATGAGATAGAAGGCCTTCAGAAAGGGAAAAAAAAAGGCAAATTGATAGGAGTAATTCTAATAAAGGTGTGATGAATACTACTTTGAAAATAGCAAAATACAGAGAGAAATTAAAGAACATCTAAATTAACAGCAGGAAAAATGTATAGTGTTTGTAAATATTAATATTTAAAGATGTCAGTTCTTCCTTCAACTGATCTATAGCTGTAAATCCAATTAAAATTCTAGCTATTTTTGTTTTTGCTTTTGTTTTTCTTGATGAAATTTTTTTCAATTAGGTTCTAAAATACTTATAGAAAAGCAAAGGGCCAAGTTATTCACTTTGATGTGACTGAATTTCAATTAAAGTTTAATCAGTTAATGAAATATATAAATGACTATTAAGCAGACAATCCCCTTAATTGGGGAAGGGAGGGAGTTTACCCAAATGTTGGTGGGATTCAGGGATGTAAGAGTGGACCCCAGACAAGTGGGGAAAAAATGGAAGAGGAACATGGTGACAGAACTCAGGTGACAAGATAAACATTGCAAATTCTGTCCAGGGTCAACCTTTGCCCCCTAGTGCCCTTCAAATTAAGAAGAACAAAAACAGCTTTAATTATTTCAATATAGACACAAAGACAGTTTTGACATTTTATCATCAAGTGGCTTCTGATTTTTTACAGTATTTTTAAAAGATACCCAATTTTAAGAAGATAAATGTTCATTCATGGGACAGCATTTACCATGTCCTTCCCCTTCCCACTCCAATTTCTCCCCGGCCACTCCCTTTTCTCTCTTTCCTGTCCTCTTTCCCTTTTTCTCACTCTCCTCTTTCTACCTCTGACTTCATGAGACAAGTCTCTAACAAAGAAATAAAATAATTCATAGGGTCAACAAAAGTGACTACCCTTTAAAACTCAAACGGATCTGACTTTGTAAGTTTAGCAGATTTTTGCAAAATATCCAAAAAACGTTGACACACTTTACATGTCTGTCTTTCTAGATAAAATAACTAAATGCAGCTTAATAAAATGTATCTTTAATTTCTGATACCGTTACAACTGTTCAAGTGAGATAGTTAACTATATCTCATCCATTCAGATGTGAAACAAACCACAATGTTTGCATTACAAACGACACTGCATTTACAAGGCCCTGAGGATTTGTAATAGGAAAAGCTGAAAGCATCTCTATTGTGGCAAAAATGGTACAATACATAGTTAACCCAGGATTGTATTCAACATCAGAAAGTACTGCCCTGGCAGGGATTCATGTGTGCTAAGTCTACTTCTGTTTTTTTTTTTTTAAATGTATTCCTCATTGCTGAAGAGCAACCTCTGAAATCCATTGTCTAGTCAAATCCACTAAATGAAGGGTTGAGGGACTTTAAAATTACACATATTTTCAGCTTTTCTGAGAATCTCATTCACACTACAGAACATTGTCGCTGGATGCACTAGAGAGGCTTAATTACACACTGAAGATAAAAAGATAAAGCAGGGAGACCTGTAGGTGGGATGGAAATGATTATCCATAAGTATACAGAGAGGGAGCTAGCTTGTAGCTTACATAACTAATTGCCCACACCCGGCTGGCATTTGCATGAACATTTTCTATGAAAGTCTAAATGCTTGTGAGATCTGTTGGCATAAACAAAAGAAGCAGATGTTCCAACTTTGAAACCAAGCAAACTTGAAAGGAAAACTATACATTTAGGGATAGGCAAACCACAGAGGAAATTAGGGACAGGCCCATCTTTCTGGAAGCTCTAGAATTTAAAATGCTACTGTGATAGTACAATTTTTTTTTTCTAAATGAAAAGGACAAGCCCCCTTTTTAATTATAAGGTTTTCAGATTCTACATTATATATAAATATGCATGAAAGGATGGAGTAGCTCAGCATTTAACTCTTTATAATAAATACAGGACTATGCAGTCAAGTATCCGAGTGGGAAAATAAACTTGGAAATGCATGGTCTTGTTTTCTTACTACCTCAGTCCTTCCTGTGCAATGCAGGATGTATACTTCCATCTGCCCCCAAGACCAGGCTCAAGCAGGGCAACTGTCTGTGTGGTACGTTACAGAGTCACCTGGAAGTATCTCCCTCCTCCAAGAAGTCCTAATGCCTCAAACTGTCACCATAATCAGTGGACAAAGGGAAAATGTGTAAGATGAGTTCACATTGGAGGAACAAAGTAAATACCCTCCATAGAGCTAGAAGCAGTTAAATAAACTATCAAGTAGGGTCACACTACAGAAGTAAGTCCTCTGCAAACAAGAATAATTTTCACTCTCATAACTCAATAATACAAAGATAAGTAACTCAGGTTTTAAATGAGCAAAGGATTTGGGTAGGGTAGGCATTTCTCCAAAGAAGATAAACAAATAGCCAATAAGCACATACAAGATACTCAACATCAGTAGGCATCAAGGAAAGCAAATGAAAACCACAATGAAGTACCACTCCATATACACTAGGATGGTTATTATCAAAAGGTCAAAAATAATAAATATTGGCAAGAAAGTGGAGAAATCCAGGTAGGATTCAACGCTGATGGGAATATAAAATGGTACAGCCACACTGGAAAACAGTCTGACCATTCCACAAAAAGTTAAATAAACACAGAGTTACCACTTGACGCAGCAATTTCACTCCTAGGTGTATACCTAAGACAAATGAAAACATATGTCCACAAAAAAATCTGTACACAAATTTTCTTAGCAGTATTTTTTTATCCAAAAAAAGGGAACATAAATAATTACCCACTGATGAATGGATAAACAAAATGTGCTATATATCCTTACAATAAAATATTTATTCAGCAAGTGAGAAGAATGTAGTGGATGAATGTGGATGAATGTTGAAAATATTTTGCTGAGTGAATGATGTTTGTCCAAACACAAAAGACTACATATCGTGTTATTTCATTTATATGAAATGTCCACAATAGGCAAATTCATGGGGCAGAAAATAGATTAGTGGTTGCCTAGAGCTCAGACAGTGGGGGAAATATAGAGTCACTGCTCTTGGTTATGAATTTTTTTCCTGGGGTAACTAAAATTATATTGCAGTGATAGTTGCCAACTCTATGAATATACTAAAAAACATTTAATTATACACTTTAAATGGGTGAAATTATATGGTATATGAATTTTAATTCAATAAAGATGTCAAAAAACAAATTACTTCCATACTGGTGGATCCTTTAAGCCAAAAATTGTTGTTTAAAGGCTAAGTATACTTGGGAGAAAAGACCTGTTATTAAGCACTCATACCTTTGATTATAGTAGTTTATGACTGTTCAGTCATTCAGCATGTACTGATCCACACAAATAGCTCAAATGTCTGTCTTTCACTTCCATCATACTCCTTAAAATTCTTTAGTTATCATTTACTTTTCCTACTCCAGATTTAATCACTTTTCCTCCGTCTTTTTCCTTCTTGACTTTTTGAACAGACTAGGATTTAGGATGCCATTGTTAGGGTTACTTTGTGGTGTCCCTATAGAACTGTTGCCATTTCTCCATCTTGAAATTCATCCTTTGCCTTCTTCATTGACCTTGCACTCTTGCTTGCATGCTTCTAGGATCTATCTGCTCCTTCTTTATGTTTCATTTGGCTCTCCATTTCTCTTCTTTCCTTAAAAGCAATTATTCAAGATTTTGTCTTCAGTGCTCTGTATTTCTCTCCTTATACTTGTCACCTTGGTTATAAATTATGAATCCATTTCTCAGGTCAACTTCATATCATAGGTTTCAAAGATTTTTCTATCAGCCCAGTGAGCATTTTCAGTTTTCTCTTTTGTGGTGATTTCAGTACATAAAACAAACAAACAAACACACATATACGTAGCCAAATTTTTAATACCCCTAACATGTGCCAGAGATTATAGTAGGCATGGAAATATGTAAATTAATAAATAAGAAAGTTTACTTACCTATGAGATGCTTATAGTCCATTAGGGGTAGAAAGGTAGATATGCAAATAAGTGCAATGAAGTATTTCAGATCCTATGACAACATTTTATAGCCTCCACTCATTTTCAGTTCCTGTTTCCAGAGCCCACATTGATTATGATAATAATATCTTTGCTGGGATGCTTAACTTAATCTCTCCCTATTCTAAATTGATCTTCTAAAAACCACTGGGTATCTATTTTCTGCTCACAAACTTTTAATGGCTCTCTATTACCGAAGGATCAAATATAAATTTATCATCTTCACTTTCAAGACACTTTACACACCATCTTTCCAGCCTTATCCTCCAGGATCACTGTACCCACCCACAATCTCGCTCCAGTTGATCTGATTCACTAACTTTTGACATGTCTTAAAACTTTTTGTTTGTGCACCTTTGCTCAGAAGATTTTCTTTCTTGTCTTGCTGATTGTTTGAGGTTATGCTAGTTTTGATAACAGAAATATATTAATGGCTTAACACAATAAAAGCTCATTTGTCACTCATGCATATAGTCCAGGGTGGATGTCCTTGATTGGAAGGTGGCTTTCTTTGCCCCATGTAATGTTTCAAGATCCAGATTTATTTTTTCTTTAGTGCATCATCCCATATGGCCTTGAAGTCATCTGTATCTGGTAGGCAGATGGGAAAAGAGTGAGAAGGGTGGTCCACGGGATGTTTTTAAGGGCCAGGCCTGGAAGTGGAACACAACACTTCTACCCACATTCCAATGGCTAGCACTCAATCATATTGCCTACAAACTGCAAGAGAGTCTGAGAAAATCTGTCCAATTGTGAGCCCAGATAGAAGAGGAACTGGGCTGTGAACACCCAGTGGTCTTTCTTACCCTGCCTTCCTCATTACTCCGCACTACGGAGAATCTGTTTATTCACCAAAGTCAGCCCAAATTCCACTTCTCTGGAAAGCATTTCTTAACCACTCCAAACGGGAGTAAGAATTCCCTTTTGTGAACTTTCAGAATATCTACTGTCTTTGTTATTTTACACTTGTCACTTAGCTTATTGCAAAGTTACTTTCCTTTTTCAATTGTGCGTGTCTTTTCTTCTGTAGTGGAATTCTAAGCTTTTTGAAGTTATAATTTTTAGGTCATTCATTCATTTAACATGTATTTATTGGAAGACTACTACATATAAGACATAATATTTGGTAGCAGAGGGAATACAAAAAAAATTGGTAAGAAGTTGTTTCTTACTATGTTGTCATTTTGGAATTTGATTCAGAAGCATTGCCATAATCAAGTCTTTTGAGTCCTTTAAGACAATGGAGGAAATGTTTTCAAATGATTAACCATAGCATGAGAATTTAATTCATCACAAGGATGATCTTATGTAAATGAAAAGATATATCAAATATTGCTCTTCACTTAAACTTCCTACATTAATTAACCATTGCCTAGCCAAGAGGAGAAGACCTTCCCTACTATCATAAACAAACCTAGACAAACTAGTCATTACTAAAAATATCTACCTCACCAACTGAGTCATGCTGTAAGATTTAAAGTCTTGGAGAAGGTTTATGACATTCTACATAATGACAGCGTAATATTGCTGTGTAATTACTCTGTAAGTCCATAAACACACACCCAGCACTAAGATCTAAGAAAGAGGAAACAGGCTTAAACTGATGTGGAAAAGAAAAAAATAGATTTAAACTGCTGCAGAAAGAATCTTGGTCAAATATATGGGAAACTTTATTTTAAATGAATTAAACTTGAAATGGCTTATTACATCCTTTTTTACCCCTAGAGAATATTAGGTATGTTACAATAAATGCAGATGCCCCAAAACCAAGGATAAAATAAATGCTTCTGGAGAGGTCCTCCCCACCTTCCGAAACCTAAATCCTAAGGCTTAAGGCTATTTTTGGTTTCCTTTCTGAGATGGCTCAGAAAGGAGCCTATATGATAAAAGTAAAAGCAGCTCTTTATTTCTTTTGTCTCTGACTACTCCAAGATCTGTTTTTGCCACAACTTCGTAAGTATTTCAATTACTTGTTCCCTCAACAATCCTGCAGAGAAGCTCTGCCCCCACCTCCCTCTTTATAGATGAAGATATTGAGGTTAAGTGATTTTCTCAGGGTTACAAAGAGACCTAGCAGCAATGTAGGAATGAGAACTAGCAGTTCAACCTTCTGGTGGATGAATAGATTGAGTTTCTGAGCAGCCTTGCTATTATGTTGCAAAGAGGCCACGCAGATGCCCAGCTGAATGTGCAAAGAAACCGCGTCCTGGAAATGAAAGGGAGGCTGCGAGGACAGCATTTTCCTTCTTATTAATGACATTGGCAATTGTCTAAAGTTGGAAAGAAAGGCTCTTTAGAGAAAGAGCCTTTTAAAAAGAGGACAAACAGCAGGGCACTCAATTTGGGACCCCTTCTCAATGAGACCCTTGTTGTCTGTCAACTTGCAGACAGCGCCGCTGAGGAAGCCGGGCTCCAGATTGGAGATGTGGTGCTGGCAGTCAACGGCACAGAGGTCACCAGTGTGGAGCATGCAGAAGCTGTGCACCTTGCGAGGAAAGGTAGGTGGTCCAGCTACAGAGTCCAGAGATGATCTGAAGAAGCAGAGAGCTGCAGTACAGCAGGGAGTGCGAACATGAGGTGGCAGCCGCAGAATGGGTATAACTTCACATCTCTCCCGAGGCTCCCGTGTGCGCCTTGTCATCAACATGATTTTTCACAGGAGTTAAATCACATCTCTGCCCCAAGTCACAAAAGTGAAACCAGAAAACAGCCGTAAGCAAAATGTGCTGTTTATTAACAAAGTATTTCCTTAAACTTCTTGCCATGAAAAATATCATTTTAATGATAGCCTCATTACAAGAATTCATTTACTGTGTCTCTTTTTCTCTTCTTCCTTTTCTCTCTCTGGCCTCTTCCTTCCTTCTGCGCTTCCCCCCTTCCTTTCTTTATTCTTTTCTTTCTTCCCATCAGTTTTTAGAATTAAGAGCCTCTGAGTTGTAATGTTAAAGAAGAGGCAGAAGGAAATAAAGGAACCACAAACCTCAAGCGTCTATAATTCTCTTAGGGCCACTTGAGGCCTGCCCTTAAAGCAATCGGACACAGATGGAGTCACCAAGAGAACAGTAACAACACAAGCCCCGGACCCCTGTATCCACTCACATTAAACTTCGTGGAAAGGTTAATACCATCTTCCTTTCTGAAAAACAAGTTACTTTCTTTGGCACTGGGTTCCAAATCCTTATCTCCCCACAGACCAAAAAATATACAGCTGGTAACTGCTGTGCTCCATCATGGGATTATTGGGTGAGGTGTCCTATTCCTGGCTTCCCAAAAGCTGCCTGCATACCTCTGTGCCCCTGAGGTATAGTGTCAGGCAGTGAGGTATTAAAATGTGTGCATTCGGGATGGGCCACAAGTGCCCTAAGTATGACTTGCTGGGCAATAAATATCGCTTGCCATTTCCCATGAGGCCATCGTGCCTGGGGGTCAGCGACAGTGAGAGACTTCTCTAAGTGCAGACCAGGACAAGAAAATCACTAGCAAATGCTGTGTCCCAGTAAGCATTCTGGACCTTTTGAGGTAGAATTTAGCTTAGTGTTTGGCTGCGTGTCATGTACCTGGTGCACCAGGAATCCAAGGACACTGTCAGCATGTACAGCAACTACTTATAAGTCCTACACTAAGATTTATCCTTGTCCAGTGCAGATTACAAATTGAGACAATATGTTAAAGTAATGATTATATGATTGAATTGGTAGTATCCCATTCAATAAGGAATATTGCCCCTTGCTATGTGGATTTAGCTGTTCCTAGGTTGTTTCTCTCAAGTTATTTTTCCAATTTTTGAGTGAAGTAAAACCTGATTTTAGTAATATTTCCACTCCTAGTACTTCTTTAATTTTTCACCAAGAAGCTTACTGTTCTTTATAACTGAACCATTCAGCCTCACAAATCAGTTAATGGAAGGTAGAAAACATCTCTAAAACTCGAATGGATGGTTTGGGGATTTTTAAAAGATGATGAACTAACACTGATACTGGGAGAAGAGCTAAATTTAACACCCAAGCTTGTGCTGTCCCTGGCAGTTATTTTAGATGGCTTTACCTGCTGCTATTATCTGGGTTGCAACACTCCTTCTTTGCCAGCGTGGACTTCTTATCCCAAGACCTTGACCCTCAAGGAACCTTCCTGTATCTTTGCCAGTCCTTCTCAAACCTAACAGAGGAGATGCCTCAGAAGCAGAAAGGTGAATTATAGACCTGAGATGCTAACATAAGGACGGTAAGAGACTTTCAGGGAAGCAAGGTTGTTTGGTACATGTGTGTTTTTGGAGGACTGGGAACTACAGCCAACAGCAGAAGAAAGCTGAACACCTCATGTAGGGAATGGCTGAGGGACTACTGCTTATTGTTTTTCTCCCCTGTATGGCCCTGGGTGGCCAATTACCCACCCCACCCCACCCCACCCCACTGAAAGCCAGACAGTTGGCAGCCCTTGTTACGGAGTCACTGGGAAATGTGAGGGTGGCCCTTGAACCCAGCTGGATTAGGGAGTTGATCCTTCCTTTCTCAGGCTTAATATCCTGCACATCTCTAAGACTAACTGATTATAGTACAGCTTTTAATTGAGAAACAATAAAAATTAAAAAGATGCAAATAAATAAAATGAGAGTAAAAAAGGAAATAATGAAAAAGGAAAAAGTTAAAGTTTTAAAAACAATAAAATACTACCCTTTAATTCTGTATTACAATAAATTTGAAAACCAGATAAATAAGAACATTTCCTCAAAGTATTTAAAGTGCCAAAATTAGTGCAGGAATAAATAGAAAATCTGTATAGACTATAAAACAATATTTATAGAGCAAGCAAAGAGATCACCCCACCTCGCCCATTTCCACCCCCCATTCAGAAGTCCAGGACACCAGTCACTTTTATACATGAAACTTACCCAACTTTCAGAGAACAAATAATCCCTATTCTATAGAGTTTTTTCAGAAAATAGCAGAGGGAATGTTTCTCAACTCATTTTCTGAAGCTACTATATATCTTGACTTCAGAACCAGATTAGTATGAAAAACAAAATAATATGTCTATTTTATGTATGAGAGTGTAGATGCATAAATCTTAAGAAAAAATAATAGGTACCTGAATTAAGTTGTTTATTAAATTATGCATAATGCATCATAATCAAATAGGATTTATTCGTAAATAAGGATGGCTTATAAGATAATATTTTAACACAATTCATCACATTAATGGATTAAAGGAAAAAGTCACATGACTAGACAGAAGAAAAAAATCATGTATTATACGTTTCTCTAGAAATAGAAGTTTCTTTTCGTAACTTGATAAAGGCTATCTACCAAAACTCTAACCATGAAAAGAGAAGAGTATATAAAAGTATATACACAACACAGCAAAACATTTAGCAGAGAAACCTTGGACACATTTCTTTTGAGACTGAGCAGGGAAATGCCAATTTTAACAACCTCTGTTTACATAACATCAAAAGTCCTGACTTATCCAATAACACAAGAAAGACAAATAAAGATATATGGTCTGGAAGGAAAGAGACAAAACCATTATTATGTTCAGATTATATGATTATTACAAAATCAATAGACCAATGCTTAGAAATAATTAGAGAAAGACTGCTCAAACCAAGATTGCTTTATAAAAATCAGCAACATTCCCCTACACCAGCAATAACCAAAAATACTGACAATATCTTATTGGTTAACAATAGCAACAAAACTATAAGGTAGAAAAGAATTACTCTAACAAAGAACACACAAGAACTTCATGAAAAAATGTTTACAACTCAACCAAAGTATGTAAAAGAAGACCTAAATTACTGGAGATATGTAGCATCTTTACAGGTAGAAAGACTTTGAAGATCTTAATTCTCCCAAAATTAATCTAAAAATTCAATAAGTTTTCAATAAAACTCTATTTTAACCATTTGAGTAGCTTGTTAGACTTTTCCTCAAATGTATGTAGAATAAGAAATGTCTATAAATAGCTACATCATTCGTAAACAGAGCAAACAACGGCAAAGGATCTTTTCATATGGGACATTAAGGTATGTAACAAAACCACAATAACAATAAATAGAAATGTGTTCTGTCACAGAAATAGACCAGTGGAATGGAATGAATCAGAAAGTCATAAGTACATTAAAAATTATTAAAAGTTGATATATGATAAAAGTAACACCACAAAACAATGGGAAAGAATACAGTTTCTAGTACATCATTTTTATAGAGAGCTATGATTTCGATGGATTCATATTTTCATATAGTATGCCTTATACTTTATAACATATACCAAGGTCAGTATCAATGATTCAGATGTATTAATGACCTAAATTTTGAAGTTTAAAAATATAATGTCAATAAAATAAATTATAGGAGAATAACTTTGTTAGTAATCAGAGAAATGCAAATGAACAACAAGATGACACTTTAGGTCCACCCGATTAGGGGGGAAAAAGGAGAAATCAGATTATAGCCAGCTTTGGTAAGGAATCCTCTTGCACTCTTGTTAGGCTGCAGGCTCTCAGAGAGCACTGGAAGCATCTGGTGAGGTACCTATAGATCCTTTGTGCTACCAATTACACTGCTGGGCATACAGCCCAAAGAAACTGCTGAGAGGAGATACACAGGGAGATACACCGAAGTTCACTGCAGCGTGCTGTGTGCTGGGGAGTAGTTGAGGCAGTCTGGCTGACCATTACCAACGGGATGGATAAGTAGACCAGTAATGGACGCATACTCTGGACTTCTATGCCTTACTTTTGAAATAATATATGAGATGTACATTTAGCCAGCACTGTGGATAGATACTTAAAAACAGAGTTTTGAGTTTTTAAAAAAAAGGATACACAGAATGAGATATTAGCAAAAACCATTTATGTAAAATAAAAAGACATAAAGAGTATACTTAGAGTCCTATATCAAACATGTTCTGTGAGTGCCTACTGTGGAGAGCAGAACGTGGGAGGAGAATCAGGAATACAAGGAGAAAATAAAGTAAAACCAACCAACAAACAAAAACCAAAAGGGGGCTGCACTCTAAAGACAATTGTGTGCAATGACCTGAGTGTTTCAATGGGCTCAGCTGAGTTCAACAGACGAATGGCTCCTGAACGGGGATCCACCCCACAGTTTTAGCTCCATCCACACCACGTTCTAAAACTTACAGGCGGTAATGGTGAAAGAGGGCAAAAACAAAAAACTAACCAGGATTCCTGAGAGGCACTGGGTCTATAAAAATACACATGACCGTGAAACTAAAAGGGAGGAGCAAAAAGAGAAAGAAATAATAGAAATAATTTAATTTGTATGTAATGCTTGACATGTTTGATTTTGTGAGCACACCTATAAATTGGTCAAGGTATTTCTGGAATGTACAGAATTTGAAACAAGCTTTTGGAGGTTCTCTTTTGGAGAGGAAGTCACCAGTTTGTCTGAAGAAAGCAATAATCATGCCTTTTGTTAAGTTCATATGCTATGGAGCGGTCTTGAAATACATATTTACCAAGTGTCTATTAAGAGCTTGTTTAAAAATCTACAAGTTTCCACTCGACTCTTGCATCTGTTTGCATGGAAACTTCTTAGAAACTTTGGTAAAATCCTATTCTATTACTGACTGCTACATTGCTGATTTAGACATGCAAACTTCAAGTCACTTTTCTCAAAACATTAAATTTTAAATCTAACTGTATGTCAGACTCATCTTAGAAACTCTTAAATAGAGAATTCACGGTGGTAGCCTGAACATTTGTAATTTTAATCAAGTCTCCCTGGTGGTTCTTTCCCAGCCAGCCCCGCATCAGCACACAGGCCAGCGTCTTGGAGGCATGGCCAAAAGGTTACAGCTGTAAGATTAAAAGTCTGTTCTGTTAGCTTCCAGTGCAGGTGCTATCACGTCTCCCTAGACAGGCATTGGACAGGGGATTCACTCTACATTACAAGGTCAAGTTTTCAATACTTCTATTGAAATAATAATTCTATTTAACAATTAATAATAATAGAATATCATATTAATATATGTTATGTATTAGAATCGAAAATAATATAAAATTTAAAATAATCAAATAATATAATCTGTTCAAAAATACTGATCACACACCTGGACAAATCACCTCACTTTTGCTGATGGCAATACCAGAACAGGAGACTTGAGGAAGCATCAGTAACACACGAGGAACAGTAACAATTCCATGTGAGTTTTTATTTAATCAAGTCCCTCACTTTCTGGTTTGGGCTTTTAGAGGACTTGGCTACTTGCAGGATCAAATAGAAGATTTAATCAGCAAGGAAAAATGCTGAAGAGAGAGGAAAGGAAAACAATGAAGCTTAATCAACCTGGAAGCCCTTTGGATCTGTTAGGGCTCCTTTGTTTCCCTCAGAGCAGGCTTCACCAAAAACAAGCACAGCAGTGCCCTGGAGTCGGACCCCGCAGCGCGCAGCCCTCAGGGACGGCACTGGCTCGCACATTGCTCCCTGCGCCTTCGAGGGTGGTGGACTTTGTCTGACAGCAGAGGTGCGACTCTGACACAGTTTAAGATTGGTGACATAATAAGAAGACAGTGATCCAACGAGAAAGTGTGAATTAGAAAGAGAAATCACTTCTCTCTCTCCTTAGCTGTAAATAACCTCACCCATGACTTCTTACTTCCACAGCTACAGGCCAAAGTGCTCGGGAAGAACTTCCTGGAGAGCTGTTCTTTTTAAGAACGTCATCACCAAAGAGCTCTATTTGCCAAAGACACAGATTTTCAAACTCTCATCTCATGAAACGAACAGTTCTCTTAACTCTCTCGCCTCTGGCCGTTAATTCCCCCACATGCTTCCTCCCACCCACCCCCAAAAGCAAGGAAGATTTCTGGGGTGTCCAGTAGAGCAAGGCAATGGTTACATACTTCCTTCCTCCAGGGAGAAACTTGGAGAAAGAAGTAAGTGGTGGGGCGTGGGGGGGAAGCTAATGCTTCTGTTGTTAGAAAATTTGGGGGCTGAAAATGAAAGCACACAGGGGAAACTAAGTCACAGCCAAAGAAAGGAAGAAGCGTGGTGTTTGGTGACAGACTGTGCTCATGAGCAGCTGAGAATAGCCTGGGGACTTGCCACTTACACTGTGGTCCAACATCACCTGAGAGCTTGTTACAAATATCTGGAATCGCAGGCCTCATCCCAGACCTACTGAATGAGAATATGCAGTTTAACAAACCTCATGGGTGATTTGCATCTACATTTAGTTTGAGAAGCACTGAACTAGGACACGTGCGTATTTTTTAGGCTCCCAGTAAATTAACAGATAAATAAGAACAGAACCAGAAGAGTTTAATGGCTTGTACTTAACATTTGGTTCTTTTAGCGCACACACACAACAATGCCTATATAAATAACTTAATGTGGCAGTAACATCAAAAATCTAAAGTCTCTGTTAATGTCAGGCCCAGACCTTCCTGGCCCCCATTAGAACTGACAAAGTATATAAACCAGCACCACCCACCAGCTGCTTGGAACTCAGCAACTCCCCACGCAACAGGACCACGTCCTAACTCTTACTGAGAAAAAGTTCCCTCTAATATGATGACACCACGCTGTAGCAGGACCATCTGTATCCCTGCCCCAGGGAGAATTTTTGGTGCACCAAGTTATGCTTATGGCCAGCTGAAACTCAAGTTTAGCTTGATCAGTATCAGAGAAACCCATATGCAGTCTGTGTAAGCAAGAGGAAAATGACCTCAAGGGGCAGCCCACTGCAGCAGGACATAAATAAGTGGGCAGATGTGTCAGCTATGCATATTAGTCCAGGAGTGCAGTTCTTTAGGGACTAAAGTCCAAAGACAAAGACATTTGTGGGTTGCTGGTCAATCTGGAGCATTTCTTCTAATTTTTCTGGATGTGTTTTTGACAGGAGCTTAAGGGCAGTTCAATAAATTAAAATGTATTTACATGGCAATGAAGAATTATCTTGACACAAAGAGTTATTTAATTACCAAGGCGCTTTGCATGCTGTTAAAGTTAAGACTGTGTCAGCCTTTCTGGGACAAATCTTTATTTTCAGGGCCATGTGGCTCAGCCAGGAATGATCCCCTGGGTTGGAGCTTGTCATTTATAAAAGAGGAGTCTCCTCTCTGACCCCCATTTCCATAGACAGCTCTAAACAGATCGGTAATCTCAATGTCAGACATCATGATGAAGTCAGCCCTGCCAAGGCCGAATGTCCCCCTTCAGGGATGTGGCCTCCATCTCAGAGGAATTGTAAATGAAGTCATACCCCATTTGCAGTCTTCAAAGCATGTCAGGGTTGCTGCCCGTGTGAGTGACATTCAGAGAATTTTCTTGAGGCATCAAGAGGAAGGCATATGATGAAAGTCTGTGTTCATGCTGGCAGCATCAAAGCACAGTTGGTAAACAGTGACCTCATGTTATCGGGGACAGAGACAATTTCCCCAAGCTCTGTACCATACTGATTCTATAAGAAAGGGGGCACCACTGAAGTCCAGGCCCTAAGGAAGTTCAGGCACCTTAAGAAAGAGAGGACAGGCACCTGGAAGCTCAGGGTCAAATCCTCTGCACTAAGTTGGATAGGAAAACAGGATAAAGGATAAAGAAAAAAGGACAGAAAACATTTGTGTCTCAGCTCCCCTAGAATTTGTCTACTTCAGGTTCAAAGGTTCGTAATTGATTTTGATCAGAGATCGTATTAGTGACAGGTATTAGCAGTGGTTTAGATCCTCCCTTTAGCTAAGCCAGGTCAAGGAAGCTAATTATCTTAAATAAAAGTGAGACAGCAAAGCCAAACATCGCCTACCCTCCTTCTTTGGATGTGAATCAAAACATGTTAAAGATTTAGCTTGATGTTATTATGGACAGTGGGGATGAGCAGACTTGAGTCGTCCATGATCAGACCCAACAAGGCCATGTGGTTGAACAGAAAGACTTCCACCTTAGAAGTCAGGACACCTGCGTCTCACGTCCGATTCAAACCCGTATGAGCTATGGCTCCTCAAAGAAGTCACTTCACCTCCCCAGTTCTCATTTTCCCCTTTGACACGAGGGGTTGAATTACTGAAGAATTCTCATCCATTCCAGCTGTAGAATTCTCTTTCATTTATTCCATTTATGAAAACTATAGCCTCTTTTTCATCCATCCTTCTGAAAAGCAGCAGTCCTTCCAGCTGATTGTAAGATTTTCAGCCACTGAACTATCCCAAATTTATCCCTCTAGGTCCAGACATCTTGACTCTGGTGGTGGGATCTGACATCAGCCGCTGTCCCAGTACCCCTTGGCCCACCTGCCATGGCTACCTACATAAGAGGACTCACTCCGGGTTCCTGAAGGGTTGGAGGAAGCGGTGGTTTGTGCTGAAGCATGACGGCTGCCTCCACTATTACCGGCATAAGAAGGTAAACCGAGGGGAAGGGGAAGGGTTAGAGTGGGAAAGAGCAAGACGCCCTGGGAAGTACAGTCAGTCCATTATCAAATTACTATCTTGTAAGGTACCACATATGTTGTAGGATTCCAGAAAGTGTTCTCTCCTGTGACTTTTAAAGAACTTTTCCTTCTTCAGAGGCTCAGGGAATTGTAATTTATTTTCTCTGCTGCCGCATAAATCAAGGCTGGCCTAAGTTTCTATCTCATTTAGTCCTATTTTCAGATCCTCTGTGAAAACTTCCTTATCAAAGCCAAGAAAATAAGAACCAAACTGTACATGTAGTACCCTAGAGAAATCAAGCAGGGCTAAGGCGGAGCACAGCTAGCGTCTTGCCGGACCGCCAGCCTGGGCACTGCTCCCGAGTCACAGGCACTGGTGCCGGCAAGGCTTTGGAAGCAGAGCGCTCGAGAGGACACCGGCGATGCTGTGTTTCGTTTCCCAGATTTCATTACAGCAGTGATTTCTAACGGTAGGTGAAGGGTGGAATCTTCTGGGGAATATTCTCAAAATACGTGGTCCAGGCCTCCTCCCAGATGTTTCTCACTCAGCAAGTCTGGGATGGGGCCTGGGCCTGCGGATCTGGGGAAAGACTTCAGGCGATTCTAGCACGAAGGCCAAACAACCAACCTGCAGGCCACGTCTTGTCGGCAGAAGTGTTTTCTTAGCTCTGTACAATGTGCTACTGAATTTTTTAAGTCAAATGCAAACGTCATGCATTTCAGAGATTTCACATAGAAATCCCAATTTCCTGCTTGTCTTGAAAAGTTCTCCAGAAACAGTTGGAGGGAGCGGAGTAGGGACTCCCTCCTCTGGGGAGCGTGAGAGCTGTCCAGCTCAACAGAGGGTCCACTGCTTCCTCTGTCCTCTGGCTTCACTTGAATCACCTGCAGGACCCGACTCTAAGAAGCGTTAAAAACAGGAGTTTGGGTTGTTTACCTTATTCGTTACACAATCTTATTTTTTCTGCCTTTATTTTATATTGCCCTAGTTTCTTAATTTTAAGCTTTCTTTTGTATTTTATGTATCTTTAAAACCACCTCAATTCCTTTCTGGAATAATAGATAGATACATACATACATAGACAGATAGGGACATAGATAGATAGAGACATAGATATATTGGTATGTATCAATAAAGAAATAAACACATTTTTTAAAAATGAATACCGAATCATTTTGAAGACCCCCTACTCCTAGACTGTGAATCACTAATTTGTGACATAGACTCAGAGACATCTGCCTTCCATGGCAATGTGAGCCGTACAGCTACTTGGAAAAAACTTTGTCTCCCTCCAGTGCAAGAAAATAGGATTCTCTGTAATCAGGATGAGAAATGATGGTCTAGCCTTGTTTTCTCTATTCTAAATATTAAAGTGGAACAGACCAGAGGTTCCAACCGGCGTATAATTCAGAAGCCCCCGAAGAGTTTTCCAAAGTATACACACAAACTGCCTCCTTCTCCCCTTAGATCCTGAGTGAGGTCCTGGAAACAATACGTTCTTTTGCAAGCGTTCAAGGTAATTCTGAATGAACTGATGTGTAACCTGGATGAGTCCCACAGCAAAATTCTTCCTATCTATCATCAGAAGACAAAAATAAAAGCAATAATGCAAACAATCCATTTTTTCTTTCATGGAATAGATGGTCCTTTATCCTGAGACTGTGTCCTTCCTACCTCTTGGTGATAAAATCTGTTTCTTCTTGTGAAACAGTGACAATAGTAGATGCTAGCTTTTCCTTAATGGCCTTCCTCAGGAAAACAAATACATGAAGCAACTTTATGTTGAGCACCCCGTATTTTAAGATGCTCCTGGTTCTTGAAATTCAGAATGTTTCCTAAAGCAGTGTTTTAGGTCTGGGCTTGCCAGGGGGCGATCACGGGACTGATGCTGCCTGCAGATGTTATATTTGGCTTGCACAATGTTTTCATAAATTTTTTAATGAAATGCATTCAGGTGAAGCATGTGCTGTCCAATTTGCCATAATCCCCATGACTCCTCATTTCCTTACACTGAGCCCAGTCACTTAAATTACTCACTAGGCCCTGTAGGGATTTGAGTGTATGAATCCTGGGGTAGAATTTATGTGAAAAATTAAAAATGTGGAGGTAGAGTGGTTAGAATTAAAACAGATTTTTTTTAACTGCTTCTAGCCCTCTTTGGAAAAGAAACGTGGATCTTATAGTAAGTTTGGACACAGCTAAGAAAAAATAACCATCCTGAGTAACTGCAGTTGTAAGCATCACTGCCACAATAGACTTTAACTTGGAAATTGTAGACTATAAAAATACAGCTTTATTTTGTTTATAAAGAGCCAAAATCAGATCCCTGGTAGTGCTACAAATTCCAGAATACATTATGTCTGATCTTTAGAATAGATAGCAATGACTGAGAAGAGCTAAGGGGGCATAATAAGAACATAACAGAATACATTAGCAGAAAATGAACTCAGCTATACAGTATTCATTCATGCAACAAATATTTATTTGGTGTTTTTATGAGCCAGGCATTACGCTAAGCTCTGAGAATACAAAAACCCAGACATGGTGCTTGCCCTGTATGTACTTACAGTTCCACAGAAGAGACCGGTATTAAGAAATAGATTCACAAATAAACATGCAATTATGATTGCTACTGTAAGTAAAATGATGGGGGTGGAGGGAGAAGAGATTGTAGCAGTCTGGATGCAACCAAGAGATACAATCACACAGTGATTTAAACAAGTGAAGTTTAACATAAATCATTATTACACTGTGATAAAGGAATGGCTAAAGGCTATAAGAAAACTCAACGTGCTACCAAGACAGTACACAGGAAGGACTTAGGGGACCCCTCTCCAAGTCTGGGGATTCAGATCTCCTCGGGACATGTAGTCAAGTCCACTGGATGTCAGAGCAGTTCACTGGTTGGCTGGGCCACAGCTGGTTAGTCTGCAGTCAGAGGGCAAATAGGAAATCCTCTGCAGCACAAGGGGGCAGATGAACTGAAGCCAGTAGGTGGTGCATGGCTGTATACCAGGAGTGGGGATGGCAGTGAGGCGGGAAGACTGGGGCACAAGGTATCCCTGTTGGGAAGACTGTCTGTAGGGTGGTGGCGCAGGGAGAACTGTAGGAGACAAACCTATGGAGGAGGGAAAGTGAGCCAAGGGAATCAGGACACTAGTGTGGGCAGGAGACCTGGAGCACAGTGCACTCATCTGGTCACAGGGAGGTTACGACCAGGCCACACTGGGGCAGCAAGGGCTCCAGGGACAGCATGTTCTAGGTGAATGGCTAAGACAGAGCACCCCTAGGAGTCCACACACATACTGCAGACCCACTCTGAGCAGCTGAAAAGAGCAGGAGTGCTCCTTCCTCTTGCAATGTTCCTCTAGCGCCCTCTACTGAGAAAACAACGTGCTTACTGTAAAAGATCAACAGTGGAAAGGATTTCCATCCTTTATTGTAGAGCATATATTGAAGGATGTATTTGGAGCTGAGGAGCAGTAAGTTCACAACTGCCACAAGAGTAAAATGGAGGGTTTAAGATACATTAGGAGAAGACGGAGTATGTAACGAATTTCCTCTTGAGGACATCATGTTTTAGCTGAGGCCTGAGGGCTGAATAAAAGCTAGCCAAAAGAAGGCTGGGATGGATCATTCTCCAGGCACAAGAAATAACATGTATGAACTTCCTGAGCTAGACACAACCTGGCTAGTTGGAGGAACTCTGAGAAAGCTCAGGCACCGGCATGCAAGGGGTTAGGGCAGGGAGGGCAGGAGGTCTGCCTAGAGAGGTGGGCAGGAGGCTGTCAGCTCAGGGCCCTGAGCCAATAACATGGATTTTGGGGTGTTCTTCTAACTACAACAGAAAGCCACCAAAATTCTGTAAAGAATGGGAATTTCAAAAGATTGTTCTCTTATGTGGAGAAGAAGAGAGGCAAGAGTGGAAAGGAAATATCAGCTAGGAAACTAGTACCATAGTCCGGGCAAGAGGAGGGTCTAGGTCAAGTGGTCTTGACCAGGGTGGGAAGAATGAAGCCCAGTGGGAAAGATCTCTAGAAATATTTAAAAGCTAAAGTCAAAAGGATTTGGTGATGGGTTAAATGTGGTAGATAAAAGGGAGATAAGGGACAGTCAGAGATAACTCTGAAGTTTCTGACGAGAGTCACTGGTTGGATAAGGTGTAATTTACTGAACAAGGAGCACGTTACAAGGGTGTAGGTTAAGGGGAATCAGCAGTCCAGCTTCAACTACATTTAGGGCACTGTGTACGCTATATATGTCAGAGCACAGCATGCATCGTGTTTAAAGCTATGGAAATCGACAAGATTGCTAGGGGAGAGAATACAAAGTGAGATGAAAAGAGAGCCCTCAACCCAGACCCTGAGAGTGGACAGAGTAGGAGGAAATAAGAAGGGTGTTGAGAGACAGAAATAAAACCCAGGAAAACAAGACAAAAAAAAAAGTTTCAGGAAGGAGGGTGATAGAGTTTCCTGGTGTTGCTTAAAGGCCCCACGATGATGAGTGTTAGGAAGCATTTACTGTATCTGGCATTATGCAAGTCCTTGGAAACTTGGGCAAGAGAAGCCTGGGTTATGCAGAGTGAGTTGAGAAAGAAACAACTCATTTTGTGAACTGGAAAAATGCCAATGGCACTTGCAGACCAGTCTACTGAAAACCTCGCCTATCAGAGACTAGAGAAATAGTGTGATACGTGAAGAGTATTTAGTTCATTTACAGTTAACTTAATTACTGATATAACTGGGTTTACATCTACTGTTGCTATTTTTGCTTTTTCAGCTTGTCTCTCTATTCTGTTTCTATTCCTTTCCTTTCTTACCTCCTTTCAATTAACTAGATTTACGATCCCACTTAACTTGGTAGTTATTAATTCTTATACTGTTCTTTTAGTGCTTACCAAAAATATTACATGCATTTAGACTTACTACAGTTGATTATAAATTAGTATTTATACTATTTTATGGAAATGACGGCATCCAATTTAGCCACGTCTTAAGTAATATGTTTGTGTTGTCATATATTTTAATTCTATACAGACTGCAAATCCTCTGACATTTCAAACATATAACCTGGCAATGTTTTCTGTCTTCCAGAAGAATGCTATTTAATTGGAGGTCTGCTGGTGATGAATTTTCCAGTTATCATTGGCAAATATCTTTATCCCTCCTTAATATTTTAAGAATACTTTTCCTGGATATAGAATTCTAGGTTGGGTAGTTGTTTTCTTTCAGAACATTAAGTGTATCTTTTTTGCTTTCTTTGGCTTCTGTTGAAACAATGAGACCGTTAGCTAACTTCTCAGTAGAAGTTGTTCCTTTGTGCTTTATTCTGCGTATATTCTTCTGAGATACTTCCAGCTGTGTAGTTTAATAACAAACTCCAGAAAGTACTTAATTTCAATAATGTTTTCAGTTCTGGTGTCCACTTGATCACTTCTATAGTTTCCTGTTTATCCTGAAATGCTTAAACTCATCTTACACTTTTTGATCATATCAGTCCTAGTCATCTTAAAGTCCATCCTCTATCAGGAGCCCCTATAGGTGTCTTTCATCTGCTCTTTCTACAATTTGTGTTTCTGTTAGAAGGATAAGGGCACTAATCCTAGGGCATCTTAATCTATTCAGTGCGAAAATGGTTGTAAAGCAAACTACAGTCATTGTGAAGGCTGGTCTTTTTGTCACTCATTCTAATTCCCAAGGTTACTCTTCAAGATCCTAACTCATGGTTTATCAGGACCTCCTCCTTCATGGGGTCTGAACTCATGAGCATGCTGAAATTTCTGCTCCACTGCCCATCCCTCTCAGATGGAAGGGACCCCGATGTTGGGTTCATCTTCTGCTGGATTTTAGCCCCATTATTCTTCACTGCCTTGCAAGCTCTCTGAAGTATTCAAAAAGGCATTTATATATACTTCACCTTTTCTATTTTTCTCAATAAAAGAATTGGTACTAATGAACTAGTCTGCCAAAAAAAAACCAAAAACAAAGGACCATCCACAATGGAAAAGGAAGGAGATATGAGGGATGAGTTGTTTTTGTTATTATTTTTTAGGTGTAAGATACCAGTTTAAGTGTGAATGCTGCTGAGGGTAGAGTCAAGCAGGGAGAAAGAAAGCTGAAGATAAAGAAAAAGAGGAATAACTGATAGATACATTTACCTTATAAGCCGTCTATCCTAAAAGTTAGGTATATCTAGCTTACAGGGGCCAGCAGAGAAATTGAACTTTATGAAGGATAAGACTGAATGTTCAATCAGGTTCTTTTTTTTTTTTTTGATGGAAGCATTCTCTGTACACTGTAGCAGAACAAGCCAGTTTTTGTTCTCTTCTGGGAATCTGTGTATGCAGGAACCCAAATGTGGGTGTATGTGGGGGAAGGGAGACTTCACACACTGGGCTTTACAGATCTCAAAGAAAAAAGCAGTGTTATATTTTAAATACTTGTCTCTATTTCAGGAGTTCTGATTGTCACAGCATATTTACTTTGCTATATTGGAGGAGGAGTCCAAGGGACTGAATGGCACACAATCGTGTGAGACTTCATTTTGAACAAAGAGTAAAATTTGGAGCATGAAATAAGATTAATTATTTTAGTCATGTGTCTTGAATCTCTTTTGGAAATGAGAGCTGTTAATCTTTGATTTCCTTTTATGAAAGGAAAGTGAATGATACTCTCTTCCAAAATGGCAAAGATGTTAACAATGCCCTTTCAAAGGCTGTTAAGCACTAAAACTAAATGGAGGCAGGGTGAGGTAGAAAAGATTATGGACTTTGAAGGTTAGTCTATCTCTATAGCCCCAACCTTAGAATAATTGTATATTATGATTTACAGTAAACAAAGAGTTATCATAAAATAGGTAGCTCTTGGATTTGCCCTAGAATTGACCCAAGAAGCAGAGGAGAATCAGATCCCCAGAACAGGTTTGAATGGACAGTAGAAGGAAACAATATAGTTGATTTCTGATGGCACCTCATGGTCCTGCTTGTTACCAAAAAGGTTCCATGCCTGTAGATATCCAGGTGACCTTATGAAAAAGACAGGATGCTGGAGCTCTGAGGAGAGATCTGGTAAGAGATTCAGCTGTGTTGTAAATTATCTGCATATAGGCTTGGCATTATGTACCATGAGATCACCTAGGAAGAATGTAGATTACAAGAAAAGAGAGTTGAGGCCAAAGTCTTTGGGATGAGAACAGAGCTAGTCAGAAGTCTGGCACAGGGAGGAGGATCCAGTATTAAAGGCTGAACAGGAACAGCCAATGAGGCAAAAAGAACACGAAAAGGAATCAAACGTTCCCAGAGCCCAAAGATGAATGTGTTTCCCAAGGGTGAGAATAGTCAGTGGAGTCAAATGCTACTGTGAAGTAACTGCCTGCTAGATACTAGCCTCCTGGGGGGAGACTGGACCTCCCCTGCTATGACTAGCCCTGCCTGGACTTGCCTTGCCCATATCTGTAATCTCCCTTTTTCCCAATCTAAAAGCATATTTGTCTTTGATATCCTGAGGTGGAAAGAGGAAACTCCCTTGAAGGCACACAGTTCTTGTGACTGACTTTTTCTCTTCTCCTTTTCTAAGGCAAATTCTTGGGAAGAGAATTTTTTCTCCCTAACCCACTGCAGTCAGGTCAGGTTATCTGTTTCTGCTATACGTGTGGATTTTGTGATCATACCCAGATTGTCCAGGAAGATAGGATGAAAAATGCAACAGGCCGCCAACATTTAATGGGACATGGTAACATCTACCTAATAAGGCTCCTCTGTGGATTAAAGTAAGTATCATATGTAGACTAATAATTACAGGGTCTGGTACATAGTTTCATATACTAAATTTCATCCCCTTGACCCATTTTATCCTAATTTAAGTAATTTGCCTGGGGTCATGTAGCTGATAAGTAAGTACCTATTCAGACTCAGGTCTGCTTGGCTAAAAAAGCATATTTCTAACCTTCCACTACTCCAGAATTCCTTCCCAGTGCTTCTGCCCTCAGTGTTGTGCCGACCTGCAAACAACCTGCCCCTGGAAACCGCTGTCCTTGACCCGTTTTCCAGGTTCACATCTCAGACTTCACCCATCTAATCCACGTCTACTCCACACATCAGCCTTCTCTGACTGTCCATCCCACTTGTCCCCAGAACCCACACTGTCAGCCCTTAGAGAAGGGTGCAGGACAGAAGAGAGGTGGACACAAGAACTATTAAGTAAGATCTACAAGCATCGTTTGCTGAGTTCACAGGAATGGAGCACATAGATATCACTTCAATGAAAGAATGCTTGTGGCGCTCAGAAATTAAAGAATGAGTCAATACGTGTGGTCAATATACTAGAGGATTTCCAAGTTTCTAATAAGATCTCCAATAAGCTCAGCTCCAAGTTCAGTATCTCATTTGAAACTTTGCTTTGTAATTTAAGAGATGCCCAGTAGGTGGCGTATCTTACTCATAGATGGCTTTCCAGGCCCCCACCATGAAATAGTAGTTTGAATCATAAAATTCTTGTTAAGGCAGAAAGAGATTGAGAAACAATTTAGACCAACCTCCTCCGTTTCCAAAATATGAAAATGAGGATTAAATATTATAACATTTACAAGAGAAGAGCCAGCATTTAAACCTGGTGGTTAATATTCACCTGAAATCCTTCTGTTTTAAACTAGTTACCAGCCTTCAACTTTGGGTAACGCTCCCTAAGAAGGCCATGCAACAGCACTAAGTAGCTAGCCCTGGGTTAGGAAGGTGTAAGGATACTCAGGAAAACTTGTCTCTTATGAGATGATCACATTCTTAGAATGATATCCTGTTGGACCATTTATAAAGTATTAAGAAATCCCAATTTTTAAAAAAGGACATTTAAAGTGAGAAGAAATCCACACCTTTCACCTTCTTGACTTTCTCCCACCACCTTCTGCTTTTTCTTCTACAACAAAATCTCACTTGCCAAGGATATGTTCAGGTTGTAAATTAGAAGAAAGCCAGCTTCCCAGGGCTTCCTTCCCTGGCTGCCCCAATACCTGTAGTTTTCAAGGAATTTCAAGGCCATCATACCATGTCCACTTTTAAAAGATATCCTAGGGAGAAATTCACATCCACTCAGTTATGGGCAAAATAGTTACTGAAAACTTACTATGTGCCAGAGAAAGAGCTGTAGAAATGGAAGACAAGGCCAACAGCTCTCACAAAGTTTTGCTTTACTGCAGGAGGAGACAGAAAAGAAACAAGATAATTTCAGACACTGGGAAGTATTGGATTTGAGAGTGGCTGGGGGGAAGATGGGGTTGTGGGCTATTATCAAGGCTTCATCAAGCAAGCTTGTCTGAGAAGATGGTATTTAAGATAAAACAAAGATCTGGGAGAATGATTTCAGCAGAGGAAACAGCTAATACCAAGGACCGGAGCAGGGAGCTTGAAGCTACTATCAATCACTATATCCTTAATAAGTACTGGGTAGTTCATCCTGTTGGTATAAAGAACCTTGCTACCTGGTATAAAGAAAAGTACTGAAGGCACTCAGGTGTAAATGAGGGGAAGGAGAGGGATCATCCTGGAACACGTCAGGTGTGTCCTCTTTCCCTGGTGTGGAAGCTGTGGACAGTCGGGTCCGGCAGTGTGGCACCGGTCTGTGCGGAGATGCCAGGAGAGGAGGAGGGCGTAACAGGGAAGCAGAAAAGACTTGCTAAAGGGACAGACTGAGGGCACAAAATGCAAAATGTAGGTACTTAAAAGAACTTGTAAAATAGCCTGCTTCTCTCCCTCTCAGTGTTTCTCAAAATGTGGTCTGCAAACCACAAATTAGAATAACTCAGGCACCTGTCAGATTCCCCTAGGCATCAATCTGTTCTTCCAAGTCTGAATTTATGGGATGGGGCTCAGATATATGGATATAGTAAGTACACACACACACACACACACACACACACACACACACACACACACGAATGTTATACACGCTAAAGGTGAGAACTGATGCTCCGCAGAATTTGGATTTTTGCATTTTACTTAGTTCTTCAGATAGCCTTCTACCTTCTCCTAGCAGAAGCTCAGTTCTTCAAAGTAGGAAGAGGCTAAAACAGCTCTGAGAGAAAAAGGGAAGATTAATGCATGGCAAAGTCCTGCAAAACATTAGGGAGCTTTAAAGAGATCTTTAATAGTTCTTGCTATAAAAACAACATAGGTCTTTGGTAATTTGTGATTTTTTAAATCTATAATATACAAAGGAGCACCTTTCTCTCTGAGTAAACAAAGGACATGAGGCTTTCTCCAAGGGTACAGTATTAATTTTCCTATGGAGGTTGTAGTTCTGTGGCCAATAATGTGCTCTCTCTAAATCTCAAGAGCACTGAACTCTCACCTCTTCCTGTTCTCAGGGACACAATAGGAAGACAATTGCATTAGTGAAACTGTGGACTAGGAGGACGTGATTCCAGCTCCTGCAGTACACAACAGTGAGGACACACCAAATGCATTTGGAACGGTGAAGAAAATGAGTATGTTCCTCATGTCCACTGGTATACTTGTATTCGACTTAGAAAACTATGGCCAAAAAAGCAAGAGTAAATTTAAATTTCTTATCCAACCTCCTCCCATCTGTAATTAGGTACTGAGTCTTGATCTTTTGGGTTTGTTTTTACTAACCCTTCCAGTGACCCAAACCTAATAAGCAAACAAAAGGAGCAGGAGTATCTGGTTGCCTGATACAGCCTGATACATTTAATATTTGATTTCTTTCTTATTTTTCACCATCAATGATTTGAAGAGAAAGCACATGACTTCTCTCTCCCACAAATTCTTCCAGCAGCAACAGCAGCAGTAGTGGTGGCAGAGGGGCCTTTGGGAAGACGTTTCAGAAGCCTGACAATCCTTGCTTAAAGACTGTTCAACCGCTGTTCACACTCTTCAAATGCTTTAACCAAAATGTCAGAGGCTTCATCAGAGTGGAAATTATTCTATGAATCCAAAATACATTATTTTTCCTTAGAATAGACTTATCTCCTTATTTTAGTAAAATGTCTGCCGAATCAGCAAAAGGAGAATCTAAGTTTGTGCATTTGTTCTTCACAAGGAATTCTCAGGTACAAGCTTAAAAATGGACAATTAAGGCAAATTATTCATGAAGTACCTATAGCATTTGCATTTTTCCCTCTGGGATACAGCTGTCATCATCATTTACATGGAGGGTATTTGCTTGCAGATCTACCCTTTTACCTCAGAACTAAGATAATGTTTCCACTTAAACTGAGTCATGCTTGTCCTAAATATTGCATAGCTGGACTGCCATCTCCTGTTTCCTTGGGCCAAACACAATGACAGAGCAAACTGGGCTGTGGCCCCCAGTTCTCTCTGTGTACTCACTGCCATTGTGTGTGGTAGTCAGATCTATCTGTTATACTGCAAGGAATTATAATAGTGAATGAGTTGCACAAAATTCTACCCAAGAAATTTTACAGTGAAAAGCTTGTAAATGGAGTGCCAGCTCCAGCTATGAAAAATGTGCTCTGAAAGCACAGGAGGAACATTTGCAACTTGAAACTTTTCATCAGAAATTGAGAGAACTCAAGGTCAATTTAATATTAATTCTCCCCGAGCTCTTTCATCTAATAGATATCCAGCTGCATTTGAATCTGGTAAAGAGATAAGAATTTAGGTCAGTTTAGCCTTCAAAGGACAAATTTCTTGAGAAATATTCTGTATCCATCTATTTAGTTTTGAGTATCATTAGGTTATTTTAAGGTGAAAATGACCAAAACTTGCCTTTTTCATAGAAAGGGAAATTCATTTCTGGTAAGTTGAAATTGCTTTTGAATAATTTATAGGGAACAGAGAATTCATCAGATCTGATATCATCAGCAGCCATGAGGTTGCCCTGTTCTGTAATGAGTGCTGTGGGAGCTGGAGAGCTGGAGTTGGTTAGCGTGAGAATTTCTATCCAGAATCTCATACAGGTTTAAGGCTGGCAACATTTAACAAATGCAAAGCCTGGGTCAAAACTGGGTCAGAAGGAACCTTTTAAAAAACAGCCTTACTGTAAAGGAAATTCTCTAGACTCCCAGCCCAACGCTGATATCCATTCCCCATAGTTCCTAGCCAGTATGCAGGGACTCATAATATGGAAGACCTTTTCATTGGTGGGGAGATGATGATGACAGGAACAAAATAAAGTAATAAAGCCAAATAAAATGAAAAAAAGATGAATCCAAATAAAGCGAGAAATAAACCTTCAGTTCACTACTGATCAATTCCCTATTTCTTCTACTCAAATATTAGAAGTCTTTCTCCCACTCTTTTAGGCCTGTTGCTGAATCACTCTGCCTTGAATCCAATCCTGAATTTTAAAGTATATAATCTTGTACCTCCCCAATATCCCATATTTAGTCTTCTTCCTGTTCATTAATTTTAAATGCTCTTATTAACCATCTTTTTGTGTGCAAGGGACACAGCTAATCATTTATCTAGAAGCCAAGTTGAATAAGACAAAGTTCCTACTCTCATAATGAGTGGTGTCTGAACTTAGACTTCTGGCATGGGTAAGATTTCTGCACATAGAATGTGGGGAAGAAATTCTGAGATTGGAGCAGCAGTGTAAGGAAAGGCTGGGCAGGAATGTGTTGCTACTCAACCAGGGAACCATGGTGGATCAATCTGACTGTATCATGGGGTATTTGGAGAAGGGTAATGGAGGCTTAGGCGGTAAACACGGAACAAAGCCAAATGCTAACAAATCTTAAAGTCACGATAAAGAGCTGTACCCTATTTGGGTGTCAATGAAGAACCACCCAAAAGCATGACTGAAAGATAAATGAAGCTATTCCTTAGGACTCTGGGCACGTGTTGGGAGACTGGATGGTAGAGTGAGCTAGGAAGCCTTGCATTAATTCAGGCAGAGGTAAGAGGCTAAATTTGGGTGATGGCACTAAGAATCAGGGAGAGAAAATCAATTTCAGAATTATTTTAAGGATTCACCTGCTATTCCAAACTTTTTATTGCTGCCCTGGACCGTTTTCTCCAGTCTTCTGTCCTCTATCCCACTGTAAACACCCTTCCTTACAGTTCCTTGAGCAACCTCTCCAGCCCTAGATATGGAAGTTCTTCACCTGGAATTCAGAGATCCCCAAGAATAGATTATAAAGGTTCTTGATCTTGGATGGGAAAAAAGTCACATCTTTATTTTCACTAACCTCTAACTGATTTAAAATATTCCTCAATTACAATAAAGGGAACAAACCACTAAAAAATTAACTGTTCTGTCAATTTTTAATGACAGAAATTAAAGATATGTTGTCATATTGTTATCAGCTATTGTTATTGTCCATATATTAAAATACAGTTTCTATTCATAACTATTTCAAATTTCAGGTAGCAGTTAGTCCCATGACCAGACCCTATTGCTTAATACGTTATTAAAGAAGGAGATGCTCATATCACACATTTTTATGTAATATTGTGATAATGGTATTTCAGTATAATTGGTTTTCTTTGTAATCCAATGTATTTTGATTTATGTATGTAAAAATGTTATTCTAAAAAAAGATTTATATATATAGCTTCTGCAGACTGCCAAACATCAAGAAGCCTTGTAAAGATCTAGGTCATCACCTGAGGTCGTGGCCTGACACAATTTTCTGACCATCTCCAAGGTCTAGCTCTATACCCTTGAGAGAAAACAGTCCACCTCTCACTCCTTCTAAAGACAGCCTTGCCTTTGTTCATCACCTGTAGACAAGGGAAGGAGAGATAGCCCCTCACATGCCACCTCACTGCTGGTTTCACCTCCCCCTCCCCCTTATTTTGTTTCACTTGTTCTATTTTATGAACCTTCTTCTGAGAGGCCTTTAGAATGCCAGCGCTTCTGTAATCAAGCATAATCTCAATCTCCCTTTTGTCCTTTTTTTTTCCTGGAGAATTTTTTCTATACTAAGTAAAACGTTATACTCTTCCTGGATCTAATCAGTTTGCTGTTGCTGCATACCAGAAGCCAACAACTTTTAAAGATGAATGCCAAGTGTCCATTGATTCATTTCCTTATTAAGTGGGAGCAGGAGGTGAAAGAGGAGTTACCTGCTGGTAATTAATGCCTGCGTGAGGCACCTCAGCAAGCGTGTTGACCATACAGTGATGTGGGAGAGAAATTAGGAAGGAAACTGTTGACTAAGGAATAAAAAGAGTGTATATTTAGGGGACAAGGAGTACACCAAAAATAATCTAGATTTGACCCTGACTGCCCCCACTGAATGATCTTCTGTATTCAGAATCTTGGCACATGTACATAAATTGATAACCTCTGTTACATAACTTCTCAAAGGGCACAGGCTTAGGCCACAAACTAAAAACGAAAGCACAATAAATATTTTCCTTGTTGACCTTGTGATGAAACTAGGATAACTAACAGATTTTGTTTTCATTAAAGTTTCTTTCAGTGTACCTCACTTCCTGTGACTAAGCGATGGCACTGGTGACAGAGAAACTACTATGCATACTGTAGAACTTAGTGGAGATTTCAGTACAGTTTTGTTTTGTTGGGCCTTTTTTCCTTTTAACATAGACATCAAATGACTAATGAAAAGAATTAGTTGGAAAATTATACACAGAATTTTCACCAATATTCTCTCCCACTCCTGGAAGTAAATAATGAGGTTTCAGGGGTTGTTTCTGAAAATCTGTAACTTGACAGTTTCAATAATAATCAAGAAAATAGGAATAGAAAGTTTGATCAATAAGATTGGAGCCACAGATGCAACAATGTCTAGTATCACAAAAGGTAGGCTTAGAATTTAAATGACTTTTATAATTTGAAGTAGTTGGTGGCTACGGAAAAATAAATACTGAGGGAAGAGGAGCCCAATGTATATTTGTGTGAGACTACAAATGTCAGGGGGTCAGAGTGAACCACAAGCACCCAGAGAGCAAAACTAAAATGGCAAATGCAAAAATGTTCACTCTTCGGCCACTGTGAAGTCATTGTTTCAGTAGGGACAGAACCAGGGGTTCTTTACCTGAGTCCTATCCCCAGGAAGACACGAAGGAGGGTAACTGTCACAAGAAAGGTCAAAATTCATATAGTATAAACAATTACACACACACAGCAAAAGTACAAGGGACATAACATATTACATTTGGAAAAAAAGAAGATTGTCAGAGTTAAGGTATTAGGGTATATGGACCAGCACTGCCCTGTGGTGGTATTCAGTGTGAACAGCAAAATGTTTTTAAAGGACAATGTATGAAGTTGTTAATAAGTAATTTTTTCCCAACTTAGTAGTTTATCCTTTCTTTTGCAATAACATCCTTCCTAATTTTCTATTATTAAATTGTCTTTCATTTAAAAAAATACAAATAACAGAGTTTTTTCGTAAACACTTCTCTTTGGGAAAATTTTTTTTAAAAAAGAAGGGAAAAGTATATCCAATCTCTCTCATTTATTTTAATTTTCTACTCTTTGAATAGGTAGTTCAGATTAGTGATCCCTGACCTTATTACATAAATCTTTCAGAAACAATTTTAACATATATCTCCCATACATGGGACTTTATTTATAAATTACATTCATATGCTGCTCTGATAATATATATTGATATTACTAAACTTACACAAAAAATATAAATTTATATTGATAAAACAAAAATAAACAAATTCATCTTATTAAAAAGTTAAAGGACCCATTATGCTTTCTCTCTTAAAAATATTATTGAGACCAACTTATTTAATTTATCTTATTTTTCTTAAATCTTGGTTTAACATTTTGTGAAACAGGAATTGAGAGGCCTAGCTCAGAATACAGTTTATTTTCATTCATAGTTTTAGTGTGTCAGAACTTAAATGCACATTTTAACAAAGACAGAAGAAATCCAAATGGAAGAAGTGCCTATTGGCTGCAATTCCTAAGTCATAGTGCTCCTTTTTCAATTCCATCCACCAATTATGCAAAAATTTTTCCTTTAAATTTGGCTAGTAAATTTCCATCTTCCCTGATGTCAGTCACTCATCCATGCAAACTAACTGGGCAGGGTTGCATTGTACTATTTTTAACAAATAGATTCAGAACATCTTATACAGAAAAATTTTAAATTCCAAGTTCCTTAAATGTGGGGATATGAGTTTTTATAGGTGAAACCTACTGTTTATGGCAACTAAATCATTAATGACAGAAACAATACCCAAATGTTTTTTTCATCACATGAGTT
Organism: Vicugna pacos; assembly: GCF_048564905.1. Taxonomy (NCBI): domain Eukaryota; kingdom Metazoa; phylum Chordata; class Mammalia; order Artiodactyla; family Camelidae; genus Vicugna; species Vicugna pacos. Next base: position 50,404,470 of record NC_132989.1, read on the forward strand.
TCTTTCAAAAACAGTTTCTTTCTCATCCATTATTAAAAAGTGACCTTTACCATGAAGAGGCAAATCAAGATTGCTTGTTTTTTCAAATATCTGCTAGGTAACACACTGCTGAGAGTTACTTGTCATCCCCCAAAAAAGGTCAGCAGATCCAGTAAGTGAGGGTTTTTTTTTAAATAAAGAGAGCAGTATACAATTTATCTTAAATTTTATGTAAGTTCTTGTAACGTAACCAGCAAATCTCTGTGATGAGTGAAAGATTCTCAAGATCACTGCTCCACATCATTAGAAAGCACTATAAAGATTTTTTAAAATATAATGTAATATAATTTCTGAATCCCCTTACCCACATACTAACTTAACATTGCAGAATGCCAAAAATGAACACAGGGCCACAGTGTGCAGTCAGTTCCTCTCGGGGTGGAATTTGTACTCTGCCCTGCAGAGGTAAAGCCTTGGCTAGAGGTTCCTAACTTGTAACTGCCTGAAATACAGGCTACATGATGATGCCAGGTACAAGCTATATGTTAAATATTCATAAAGTTTAATTTAATATTATTTTGTAGATACAGATCTAAAAATAGAAATTCTATTATTTTCCTCTTGCATCTCAGTCTCTGAGCTGTACATACGATGAATACCGAGGCCTTAATTGATTTAGATAATGTGTTTTTTAAATTTTTCTAATTGACTGTGAAAAGCCAACAGTTTAAATGGCACAGATTATTAATTAACATTTCAATTGTCTTTATGAACATTGTGGGCTATTATATAGAGTGTAATGTCCAAAAATTCTTCAAATTTTCCAAGAAAAAATTTAAAAAGATATAAAGCCCAGAAAATAACTAATGATGAATTAAAATAACTTATTTTCAAGGAACACTGTTGAAACAAAAGCAAATGCTGAAAAAGAAAATTTCTCTACAGATCTTTTCTAAAATACTAAACTGCTTCAGATGAAAGGAAATCTATATTACAACATGGTTTTGGAGCCAGACTTTCCTGCTGACCTATGAACACACAACCCTTGGGCTTCTATGTCTGGGTTTTCATAAGAAGAACCTAGGCACAGTCTTTCCTGGCTCACTAAGAATGTCATTCTCCCTACAATTAAAAGATGCATTTGATTTCTATTAGTACCACAATAGTCACATTATCTTGTGATCATTACTCAAAAAGCTCAGCCAACTGAAGTTAAATATGAACAAAAATATAATTGAGGATTCCTAAGACTCATAAACAGTCTGAAACAAACATCCAAGTAATAAAATGATGAAAACACTAGCCTTTGAAATTTTGTTTTAATTGATTTTCACAAAATTGATAGTATAAATGCAGGAGACTATAGCAAAGGGCTACAAAAGCATAAGCAAATGAAATTATTAGAATTGGGCCATATAAAACTACCAAGAAATAAAAAGCTGTCAAAAATTGTAAACAATATTTTTACATTTGCAAAGGTATATATTCTTATAGTTTGTGTTTACTGATTAAACAACTAACACATCACCTATTGTATTAACTGTTACAAGGACAAATTTCAAAAATACAGTCTATTCTTATTAGTCTCAGCAGTTATATTCTACGAAGTCACTGCAAACACTGAATTAGTAAATACTGAACCATTGCTCTTAGGGGAAACACAGGGTTAGGTTCCTGGAGGCCCACTGGTTGTAACATTTTCATCAACCATTTAATACATAAATTTGTTCTATGTGGGTTTCTGTTTAAATATATCGTATTTAATATATATTGTTGAGTCATTAACATTGAATTCATGGCCTACAGCACTCTAACTTGCTTGAAGGAGACTTACCTAACAGATATAGGCATGCCTTGCACATACTGTGGGCTCAGCTCCAGACTATCACGATAAAGCAAATATCCCAGTAAAGAGAGTCCACAATTTCTTTGGTTTCCCAGGGCATATAAAAGTTATATTTACACTATCCTATAATCTATTAGGTGTGCAGTAGCATTATGCCTAAAAAATGTGCATACCTTAAAAATACTTCATTGCTAAAATTTGCTAACCATCATCTGAGCCTTTAGTGAATCATAATCTTTTTGCTGGTGAAGGATCCTGCCTATATGTTAATCGCTGCTGACTGGTCAAGGTGGTGGTTGCTGAAAGTTGGGGTGGCTATGGCAATTTCTTAAAATAAGGCAACAGTGAAGTTTGCCACATCAATTGACTCTTTCTTTCATGAACAATTTCTCTACAGCATGAGATGCTATTCGATAGCATTTTACCCATAGTAGAACTTCTTTCAGAATTGGAGCAAATCTTCTCAAACTCTGACACTGCTGTATCAACTAGGTTTATGCAGTATTATAAATCCTTTGTTATTTCAACAGTCTTCACATCATCTTCACCAGGAGTAGATTCCATTCCAGGAAACCACTTTCTTTGCTCATTCATAAGAAGCAACCCCTCATGTGTGAAAGTTTTATCAACAGAATGCAGCAATTCCGTCTCATCTTCAGGCTCTACTTCTGATTCTAGTTCTCCTGCTATTTCCACCACATCTGCAGTTACTTCCTCCAGTGAAGTCTTGAAGCCCTCAAAGTCATCCACGAGCATTGGAATCAACTTATTCCAAGCTCCTGTTAATGTTGATATTTTGACTTCTTTCCATGAATCACAAATGTTCTTAATGGCATTTAGAATGATGGCTCCTATCCAGAAGGTTTTCAACTGACTTTTCCCAGATCCTTCAGAGGAATCACTATCTATGGCACTTATAGCCTTATGAAATACATTTTTTAAATAGTAAGACTTGAAAGTCTAAATTACTCTTTAATTCATGGTCTGCAGAATGAATGTTGTGTTAGCAGACATGGAAACACCATGAACCTCACTGTACACTTCCATCAGCTCTCTTGGGTAACCAGGTGCATTGTCAGAGAGCAGTAACATTTTGAAAGGAATCTTTTTTCCTGAGCAGTAGGTCTCAACAGTGGGCTTAGGCTTAAAATATTCAATAAACCATATTGTAAACAGATATGCTTTTCATCCAGGCTTTGTTATTCCATTTATAGAGCACAAGCAGAGTAGATTTAGCATAATAATTCTGAAGGGTCCCAGGATTTTCAGAATGGTAAATGAGCACTGACTTCAAGTCACCAGCTGCATTAGCCCCTAACAAGACAGCCAGCTTGTCCTTTGAAGTTGGAAGCCAGACACTGACTTCTCCTCTCCAGCTATGAAAGTCCTAGATGGCATCTTCTTCCAAGAGAAGGCTGTTTCATCTGCATTGAACATCTATTTCTCAGTGTAGCCACCTTCATGAATGATTTAGGGAGATTTTCTGGATAACTTGCTGCAGCTTCTACATCAGCAACTGCTACTTCACCTTGCACTTTGATGTTGTGGAGACAACTTATTTCCTTCAGCCTCATGAACCCAACCTCAAGAACTAACCTCTGCTAGTTTCAAACTTTTCTTCTGCCGCTTCCTCACCTCTCTCAGCCTTCAAAGAATTGAAGAGAGTTAGGGCCTGGCTCTGGATTAGGGAAAACTGTGGCTGGTTTGATCTTCTATTCAGACCACTAAAACTTTCTCCATATCAGCACGAGACTGTTTCACTTTCTTATCATTCCTGTGTTCACTGGAGTAGCACTTCTGATTTCCTTCAGTAAATTTTTCTTTGCATTCATAGCTTGGTTAACTGTTTGTTGTTTGGTCTAGCTTTTGGCCTGTCTTGGCTTTCAACATGTCTTCCTTACTAAGCTATATCATTTCTCACTTTTGATTTAAAATGAGAGATGTGTGACTCTTCCTTTCACTTTAACACTTAGAAACCATTGTAGATTTGTTAACTGGCCTAATTTCAATATTGTCGTGTCTCAGGGAACAGGGAGGCCCAAAGAAATGAAGAGAGACATGGGGGTGGGGGTAGGGACAGCTGTTGGTGGAGCACTCAGAACATACCACAATATTTATTTATTAAGTTCACTGTCTTATGTGGGTGCAATTCATGGAGCCCCAAAAGAGTAATATCAAAGATCCCTGATCAAAGACCATAATAAATATAGTGACAATGAAACAGTTTGAAATATTGCAAGAATTACCAAAATGTGACAGAAAGATGTGTTAGAAAATGGTGCTGGCAGACTTGCTCAATGCAGAGTTGCCACAAACCTTCAATTTGCAAGAAACACAGTATCTTTGAAATGCAGTAAAGTAAAGCACAATAAAATGAGGTTTGCCTATATCTTTTCCATAAGCCACATAACAGCCTTCTTGCATTTAGGAACACTAGCCAGCAATTCAACATTGCCATTGGAGGCCATTTAAAGAGCAAAATCACCAACAAAAACCCCATAAAAGTACAAAACATAGCACTAAATAGACCATGAAAAGGACACTTGTTTATAGAATAAAGAGCTGAAAAAAGAAGATAGGGCATTGTTTTGTTCAGCCTCAGCTGGGAACATGGGCTAGACAATTCAAATTTTTTGCACTTTAAGCACATCCACGAATGATCATGAAGTGCTATGAGTATTGACTTTGATTTTATGTATAAATTTTAACAAGTAGGTGAATTTGCAAATACGAGATTTTTAATAATGAGAACAAACTGTTACTTATAAAACTTTACTTAATTAACAGAATAGGGAAGTGAAATGTGAAAGATGATTATTTTTTCTTGATGTTTTATTAAAAATGGGAAGAAAGTATTACAGTGAAAATGGCAAATATTTATTAAGCATTATGAACAAAATAGGACTCTTACATACTTAACAAAGTTTTAATTTCAGCAACCCACTGAGGTGTTAACATTATTATGCCCATTTAAACATGAGAAAACTAAGGTTTAGAACGCAAAGTGTATTTTCCAAGCTTGCTCAGCTACAAATTGGTTGATCTAGAACTCAGTGTACATGGGAAAGGTCATAGTATTTCTGCAACTCCATGAAACACGACTTTCCTAAATTTAATCCTAGTCACTAATTTTGAAATTAATTGATAAATTTATCACAATGTCACTTTTTTGGCTGGAACTCAGCTGCATTTTTCAAAAGGTTTTTCCTTTGTTCAGGTTCTTACAAGCTATCTAAATTATGAATCTCAGCAATGTGCAAATATTCTGTTGACATTCTTATAAACTCTGAAACATAAAAGGGCAAAATGTAGCCTTTCAGATAACACAATCCTTTTTTCTTGTATTTGTTCAGGGACATGCTCTTTTGAGCTTACAGCACTTTCTCAGAGGGAAATTAGGAAATGCGTTCTTTCAGAAACACAGGTAGTAAGTGCTTATTGTACCTTAAACATTCACCTAACTCTTCTCTATATTTGATTTTATTATAAGTAATGGGGGATTGTGTCACTTCTCTGTTCAAAAAGTTTTAGTAATTCCTTACTATATATAGGACAAAGTCAAACTTCTCAGCCTGGCATTAATAGTCCCTCTGATGAGGGTCCAACTTCCACACTTATTACCTGTAGACCAAAGCATTTCTCAATGTCACTCTGCTCCATCCAGCCCCTCCCCCTTGCCGCTCCCCTGGAACACCCTTTTCCTCCAATTCCTGGGCCACTTCTCATACCATTCTGCTTGGCTCTCTTACCCTCCAATATCTACAGATGCCAAAATAAAGCCTCCTTCATAAGACCTTCTCAGTATCTCCAGGTCACAATTAATTAATCCCATCTCCATACTCCTATGTGACCTAGCCTTTAAGGTGCCCTACAAATGTTAGCTGAACTGAAATGAAAGGAAAGAACCATAAACATCTGGGGCTTACACATACCTCTTAGGACATCTTCTACACAGGAGAGCTGAGAGATCATTTCTGACTCTTGTTGAAAAATGACCATTTGGTAATTAATAAATAAACTGACATTTAAATACAGGTTTTTAAGCTCTTTGCTTTTTCTGGCATTATCTACCCCATCCTAGTTGCCTGTAAAGATATTTACTCTACCCCTAGATTTGGTTAATCCAAATCTTGGGCTAGTGAGGTCTAAACCACATTAGAAACTATCTTCTGATCTGTAAAGGATTCAGATTTCATTCATGGTGCTCTTATGAACATAAACACGTCTATGTCCTTGCATTTAACTCCCAGAATGAGAATGAAGAGCAACTAACAGCACCTTCTCCATAAAACAGAGGGTGAACTGAGGCAGTGGTAATGGAATGGGGAATAATGCCAAGAAAGAGAGCTCTCAAAGGTAGACTGGAATGAGATGGTAGAGAGACTTATTGAACAATGAAAGGCTTTGGGCTTTATTCTGAAAGGACTCATTGGAGGCTTTAAACAAGGGTATGACATACTCATATTAACATTTTTAACAGATTTGTCTTTTAAACACAACAACATGAAGTGTAATCTGGAAAAGAAGTTATTAGCAGGAGAGCTTAAGTTATATACTTTATTAACCCTCCTGGTGGGATAGGAAAAGTGTAGCTTTATGAAAATACTCCACTAGGGAGTCAACCTTAAGAGGAAGCAAAGCTTCTGGGTCTCAGAACATTTTCTCTCACCCACTTGGAGGATTTCTCATTCTTCAGCTTCCAGTGTCCCAGATGAGCTGTTGCCCCAAAGAAGAGTATTTCAACACTGATAAATTTTTATTCTTTCTTGAATATTCTGAGAGTGTTACAGAATACTCATTACTGACGGGAAGCTCGTTTCAGTGAATTTGAGCTTGAGAACACTTGTGACAGGCAAAAGTGACGACCAAACCACGGCTGTCTACTGATCAGGGCCACTTCTGTCACATTTCTCACCCAAGCTTCTCTTAAATTAGAGGGAAGCAAAGAAGCAAAAATGCCTCTAAGTAGAAGTTAGAGTAGAAGGTTTCTATTAATAACATTTTAGGTCTACCATGTGTTAAGCATTTACTTTATTTCCAGGCGTTGTGCAAATACTTGGCATATTTTATTTCATTTACTCTGATAGCAATGATAAGAGATATAGAAGCTGAATTTCACCAAGGCTAAGGCACTTACTCAAGGCCACACACACAATTACTAAGTAGCATCAGAATTCAAGCCTAGGTCCACAGTCCAAGCTCTTTTCTATTGTCTACACTATCCGTAATATGCAGGTATGTACAATGTTAATGGTACTGGATTTGGAAATAGTGTCAGACAAGCTGTATTCAGATTCTACTAGTCACTAGCTTTGTAAATTTAGACAAATTATTTCACATGACCTTCAGTTTCTTCTTCTGTTAAGTGGGACCCAGAAAGCTTGACACACAGGCGGTATTTGAGTGTTAAGTAACTAAAGGTCTTAGCTCAACTACCAACATCCACACAATTGATGTTAGATTCCTTCCTTTAAATAAATAGTGGATTCCATAACTGGAAACTCTACTGCCATACACCCGCCAATCTTGGACAATTATGATGCTTGTACATCAAATTTGGGTGGAAAAGGCAATAGCGTATAAAGGGGAAAGAGACGCTTTATGCTGACCTTCTCCCTAAGATCCTCATGCTATCTTTTTCAATGGGAAGATACCTGTTGGGTGCCAGGTATTCGCCAGGCATCATGGTAGGCACTGGTGTTACTATTGATAAACAAAACAGGATGGTGTCCGCTCCCATGGAGCTTGCACTTTAGTGAGAAAAAGAAAAAATACATAAGTGACCACAGAGCATGACATGCATTATGAAGTTCAGGGATATCAATGAGCAGGGTGAGGGCTTCTTTACACAGGATTTCCTAGGAAGGCTCTCTCAGAGGATGTGACATCTGGTCAAAGATCCAAAGTAAGGGAACACACAGCTGTGTGAGGAGCTGGGACAAGAAGCAATCTAGCTAGAGAGAGCAACCACTGCTAAGACCCTCAAAAGAAAAGGGTCTGAGGTTTTAAGAGGAGCAGGCACAGGCCAGCGTGACAGGAGCAGAAGGCCAGGAAAAGACAGGTTTGAGAAATGGCTAGAGAAGGGTCAGGGCCTTGTAAGCCATGTGTTGGAGTGTGGATTTTATATGTGATGGGAAGTCATAGATGGACCTTAGTGAGATGAGTGGCATGCTGCCCACCCTCTACCCCCCACAAGATGTCCACGTCTGGATCCCTGGAAGCTGTAAATGTATTGCCTTACATGGCAAAAAAGGACAATTACATGGGTGTGATTAAGTTAAAGATCTTGAGATGGGGAGAGTATCCTGGATTATCCAGGTGGCCCTAAGGTCATCATAAGGACCCCTGTAAGAGGGAGGCAAGAGGGTCAGACTCAGAAAAGAAGATGTGGTAAAGGAAGTAAAGGTTGAAGTGATACAAGACCATGAGTCTAGGAATGCAAGCAACCTCTAAAGCTGGGAAAGGCAAAGAAACAGATTCTCCCCTAGAGTCTCTAGAAGGAATGCGGCCCTGCCAATACCTTGATTTCAGCCCAGGGGAGAGGATTCCTGACTTCTGACTTCTAGAACTGTACAGAAATAAATTTATGTTGTATTAAGCCGCTAAATTTATGACAACTTGCTACAGCCACAGTAGAAAGCTAATGAAATGCCCACAAGGCTTCTGAGTGGAGAATGACTTGGAGGAGATCAAGGGTAGACCTGGGAGGCCAGCGGGGGTGCTATTACTGCAAAGCAGGCGTGTCCAAGAGTAACGGAGGCGGCATGCACCTGAGATAAGGAGACATACTGGACACGTTTTGAAGGTGAGGCTGATAGGACTTGCCACATTCCCTTAGCTTCTAAACCATTCTTCGTTTTGGCAGGAACCGGAACCTCTGGGTACTACTGTCATACTAGAGTCATCAATCTTTGAAAGCAAGTGCTGCTTTACTGGGTGACTAATTTGACAAATAATTTACTCAACAACCAGAAAAGGGAAAAAACCAACTCAGAGTCCAGACTGAACAAGTCTAAAGGCAAACTCTTTGGTTCTGCACTGTCATAAAGAATGGAAGAGCAAGGTCTAAGACAGCAGCAGGCACAGAAGTGGATGCCTTGGAAGGGATAAATTGCTTGTAGCCTAATTTTAGGCTCCACAGAATTTCCTCCTTCCAAGAAGTAAGAAGAATGATTTTCTCTATAGTGGAAAAGAGAAGGAAAGTAATGGTTTTTCGCCCCAGCACCATTTGTCAGATGTCTCTGAGCACCAGTCTCCACTCCTTCATGCAGCCTGCAGGCCAGGGCCCTGCTTGGCTCATCACAATGAGTCATTCCTACACACAAGATTTCAGGCTGTGGCCTCTGCCCACAGCCCTCTCAGTGCCGCCCAGAGCTGTCTAAAATGCCACAGGAGACCAACAATGCTGCCCCATCACACAGTTGGCATTTCGTTTCCAGGGAGAAAACTAAAATGAACCTTTACTCTGCCAAGCTTTCCAGGACCCTGCCTGCACGAGTTCCCTAAAAGTCAACCAACTCCAGTTCTACCACCCCACATCATCATACCTTTCTCCATCAGCTCCAACAGCCAGTCTCGGCTTCCTCAGGAGGCATCTGGCCCCAGCAGACAGGTCTTGGGAACTACAGTGTAAGTCCCACTTACCCCGCAGTTTGCACAGTTGCCTTGTTTTCCTGTGTGGGCCACACACTACCCCTCCCCTCTAAGAAAGCCTCTCTGAATTCCTAACTCTCCCTAGGAGTGAAACCACTTGTCCTCTCATCTCAGAGCCTCCCCATCACAGGGGTTCAGCTCAGTCGGGGGAGGAGGGGAGCCATTATCATTTTCACCATTAACAGTGGGAGTGCCCACGGGGACCCCCGAGGTTCGGTTTACCAGTGAGAAGCTCTTCTGTGTGGTAAGAGAAGAGGAAATTGTACACATGAGCTTCACAGCATCACATATGCTCTCCTTCGGCCTGGCCTCCAAATCCCTTGGCCGTGCGCATAATTGCTCTGTTTCTCCAGTACCTGGTTGTCTCTCGCAGCTTCAGACTTTTCTCAGAGCTTAAGGCAGCTCATCTCAACTGCGCTGAGCTGGTCAGCAGGCCTTGTGTACTTCTTGCCCAGAACAGCCGTAACAGATCGTTCTTCTGTTTTTTTAGGTCCACCACTTTTATTTACAGGTCCCATTTCTGCCCCAAACCTGTTACTCTCTAGATTAATGCTGCACCTTACCCTCCTTGTACCCCTTAGATCCCCACAATAATTTGTGGGTGACTACCTCTATTTTTAAGTGATGTTGAAACACAAAGTACTTTGCTAAAAGAATAGCACAGATGCCTGATGCTGGTGAAAAGGTGCCCTCCAGCTCTGATTCCCTCCATCAGAACCAGACCTCATCCCTGGTCTCTATTTTGGGAAGCTTTTCATTCCACAGGCCACAAAGGCAACCAATTGCCTGAAGAGAATGGCGCTGTGATGAGCACAGAGGTCACTTTGGATACTGTGTGCTGTTAGTTGATTACACACTTTCCCAAGGCCGTCCTTGTACAGATGCAGTGAATGCTAAATGGCATGTGCGTCTCGTTCCAGCAATTAGTTTTGATCTCTCTGGCTTAACGCTCTGTTCAGTTGTTCTGAAAGAGAAAAGAAACGCTCTGCCTCTGCACCATTTATTTTTATATATGCATTCAGTGAAGACTTACTGAAGCCTAGGTCCCTCCTAGGCATTGTGAGGGATAAGAATGCATCATCCCCCATCCTCAAGAAGCTAACAGCATAGAGGAGACAAAACACATAAGCAAAATATGATATACAATGCGCTCTAGCATTTGGAAGAGGGAGAACAGCCCTTCCTCTATTCAACAAAGATGTGCTAGGCTTGGTTTAAGGCATGAAAATACCAAAGCAAAGGAGGGCCAAAGAGGTCTCCAGTCATGTGGGGTGAGATGATCATTACACTAGTCAAAAAATTAAATACACAAAATTAGTTTTAAAAATGGTCAATGCAGTTAATAGAAGAGGAATGGGGTGGGGTGAAGGTTAGCTTAAAGCAGGTATTCTGGAGAGGGGGCCCGACCCCTGTGAATGACAAGATGGCTCTAACTGTACAAGACCCAGAGAAAGAACGATGCGGGCAGAGGAAACAAGCACAAAGGCTGTGAGGCAGGCACAGGCTGGGAGCTTTAGGAGAGAAGTGACAGTTCAGCCTCAAAGAATGGGTAAAATGGCATTTCTGAAAAATAAAATGACATAAGCAAAGGCACAGAACTGGGAGAGCATGAACTGCATGGAGGTGGAAGCAAGCATGGATCTGAATCAAGGTTTGGTGGACACCTAAAGCTCAGAAGACAAGATATTTATGGAGAGCCCAGGCCCAGGCTCTGGCTGGGGAGCGCATCCTGCAGGCAGGGGCACTGCAGCTTTTAGAGCGGTCTCTAATGTGGCAAGGATCTGCTACAGGAAGGCTTCTCTGGTGTTTGTGGGAACCGTTTTTGCCTTTGACAAATATTCCTCTGTGCTTTTGTCAAAGCCTCTTATTTCTTGATAAATATTCATCTTCACGCCTAGGTTTCTTGCAAGATGCTGGGCTATAAAATAGGGCTAGCAAGATAATTTGTTGAGCCCAGTGCAAGAGGAAAATGTCAGGCCCTTTGTTCAAAATGCAGTTTAAAAGCTTTTTCCTTTCTTCAGCTGTCTCTGCCTTGACTTGTCCTGGAGTTTTGCATTTGTTATTCAATACAAAATAGCTCCATCAAGCACAAGGATGCTTACCAGACAAGTGCAGACCCTCACAGGTAGAGATCCCTTCCCCCCGGCCCAATACCCAGCACCTCACAGCGGGGAAAGCATCAGTGGGTGCCGGTGGGGAGCAGGAGGGCCACACCCCATCCCACGAAGGCAGGGAGGTGGAACCACCCACGGGCCAAGGCTCCAAGCCCCTGGTGCATCGGTGCACGCTCCACTGTTTCTTCTACTTCACTTACAGAATGTAAATTCAAAGATAAAGTCATTAGGAATTTCAAGATGCTGACTGCATCCTTCTGCTTGTGAGGCTTTGTGTGGAGGCACAGGTGGCACGCCAGAGAAGCCTGCTCTGGTGTGAGGTCTGAGGAGAAAGCCTCCATATAGAGTTTTTGTTCAGAACTTAAACTCAGTGAGCCACGGTCCTTCAAAACTGCATGTGCCTCTATAGCTTTATAAGATGTCACCATTGCAGGGAACTGAGGGAAGGGTACATAGGACCTGCCTGTATTATTTTTTTCAACTTCCCATGAATGTACAACTATTTGAAAATAAAAGGTTATTACAAAAAGCCTTCACACATATGCTACTGTTCTGAAGAAATGAAGGAGAGGGGAGGGAAGGAATCCAAGAGCAAGATTGGGAGGATGAAATTAAAGCCACTTGGTAGTACCCAGCTGGACATCACAAGTTATCTTGCAGCCCCCGCTGGAAATGCACACCTTGTCCACAAGATAGGAAGGGATGAAAGGCGAGTGGTCAGGATCACATTCCAAAGGTGAAGGACGAATCAGCTTGTTTCTGACCACACTCCCCTTTTAGCCTGTTCAAATCCATGTACAAGGAGCACACTGCACTGCTATGCTCTCTGGAACTACAAAACAAGACAATTGCATTTTACGCAAGGAATGCATTCTCAAGAGCTACAGAATCCCAGACTAGTCTTGACAAAGAATGAATGGTAGGTACTTCCAGTTGCCACCTAAAGGAGTGGCAGCAGAGCGAACAGAATCCTCTTGGCCCATACGCTTTGAAATTCTTGTTTTTTTATTTAATTTGAGAGTATTCACCTGATTCCTGATTTTGTGCCTGATGTTTACATAATACTATTGCCAACTGGCACAATTCAAATCGGCAGAAAAGGATCCACACGGATTTTAAAGGGATATTGCTGGAATTGAGTAAACCAACATATATGAAGCATCTAGCACAACCCCTGGAACAAAACAGGCAGAAAATTAAAGGTAGCCAATTCTTATTACTATTATAGTCAGTAATATTTCCAATAAATCACAGTCTCTGATCCCAAAGAGTAGTATCTCTAAGCTACAAAGTTGGGTGTGTTCCCTGTTTTTTTAAAAATCTATATGAATAGAAGTACAGCTCATAGAGCGAAAACATTTTATAAGAAAATACCATTTAGCATTGAGATTCTAAGTGTTTTTCCAATGAAGGGAAAATTAATACCCAGGCAATTCTTCTGCTTTCGTGCAAATGTGGAACAGAGAAACAAATTAAACCTGCTTCATCCCAAAGCTTTGTTCTAGTCAGCGATTAGAATACTTCTTGTATTATGTTATTTTTCTTTGCTCACGTCATGGGGGAAGGGCTAGTAGTCAATGAGATTTGTGAATTAAAAGCAAACAGTGCAGAAGCCCTCTGCATGGTCGTTCCCTGAATGGAGATAAGTAGCCTACAGGCATCCTCTGCTCCTGGGTGACAGCTAATGGGTGAGGGATGTTCAGGTAGCAGCGCAGGGCCAGGGCACCGGAGTCAGAGCACCCAGTACTGTTGTCACCCAGTCTCAAGTCAAGCTTCCCTTTGGGTCTGGCCGCTGTCACCATCATGTGTCCTGGACAACACATCCTCCAGAGCCAGTCTCACATTGTGGTGGGGCCTCAAGGATTAAAAGAAGGCCACAGCTGCCAGACAAGTGCCTTTCAGAGGATTCCAGGGAGAGAGAAATCTTTCTGAAAACTGAACTAGGGAGACTTGTCTCTGGAGATGTTATGTCACAGCTGTAAGGAAACACAGCAGAACACCAGAAACTTATTCCAGAAGAGACTTCCGTGCTGGTACCAGGAGCACAGGCTCCTTCACAATCGTCCATCACTGTGTGTTTAACCGAGCACTTCCTCTGCACTCAGCACCGTCTTAGCAACTATCTGTGGAAAAACACACAACGTCTGCTCAGATGGAGCTGGTGTCTACGTTGGTCCATAATGCCCACACGAAATAGCTCATCTAACGAGAGATGAAAAGCACCAGCGTTGGTTCTTACAGACCAGCCCAGGCCCCAGTGCTGCCAACCTTCTGCCTGAGGGGAACTGAGCAAGTCAGCGAGCTTTTCCAAGCCTTAGTCCTGAACTGTAAGACGGCGGTAAGAGCAGACTGACCCCCCAAGGTGAATGTGAGCGTGCGGGGAATCTGGCCTTCATAAACAAATCCCACTTCATGGAGACAGTCCGTGTTGCGCGCAGGTAAGCCTCGGTTCACATCCTGGTTTTACCGCCTATTAGCTGCATTTCCTTGGTCAAATGATTTAACGCCACTTGCCCCCACTTCCTCCTTTGTAGAATGCAGATAACGTAACCCGCATAGTGAGGCGGTTTTACAACCTTGCCCAACTCAACGAAGAGAATCATGGCAAATCTTTCTGGATGCGAAGAATCAGGGCCAGTCTGTGGCCATTTAATTTTCACTCCAGACAAGGACAAACAGCATTCAGAAGTCACCTACACTATTTTCAGCAGTATGCTTGTGAAACTTGTCTTCCCTTTTTCAAAGGTTTAAGCCATTCAGAAGATTTCTTGAGGCTAAACAGAGTTTTTCTAGAAACTCCCAGTCAAATATACGGACATAACAAAGTAACTACTACAAAGAGCAGCAGGTGTTCTGACCCTCTTTATCACCTCCCTGAGGTTTCACAGTGGGTCACAGGATGGGCTACCTCACTAGAGGCAGGTTAATAGGAAGATTTCTCTCTGTCACTGACTAGATATACTAAGCCAGTGGGCCACTATAATTTTCAGATGCACAGAGAATTCTCACTGGAATTTGGCACATTACACTTTCTCTCCCCATTTATAAACCTGTCATTATCTTCGGAAAGGGGCAGGGGGTGGTATTCTGACCTTACGACATCTTACTTAAGAACAATAAATCACAGTCCTGATTTGCTAATCTCATTTGGTTCCTTGGAGAAAGAAGAGATTTTTTAATTATGTTGTGGCTTCTAGGGGAGCATAGAGACCCAAATATAGAGTATCTGAGGGAGAATCTCCAAGATGAGATGATTAATTGACTTAAAGGTGCACAGCACCGTGCTTGTGTGTGGTTAAGAACTCAATTTCAATACATATGAGCACAAAAAAGAAAAACAAGAGAACCACAAGAGGCACTGTATAATTCAGCACTCAGTTATATGGCACAGGCATGCTTGGTAGGAAGAGAAAGAATGGTGATGACTACATGAAGCAAAAATGACACTAAGAGGAAGAATTCGAGCTGGATCTTGAAGGACGGCTAGAATATGAATGAGAGGAAAAGAGACTGGAGGGCATGAATGGTCAGGGAAACTTGAGTGTAGGCAGAGAAGGAATGAGCGGTATGCTCCCGGGTCACTGAGGACCATTAATGAAATTGATATAAATGGTGGGGCCAGTTTACAGAGGGCATTGGGAATCAGCAGGAGAGCCCTGACTGGATATTTTGATGTGTTCATGAGCTTATCAATCTGGGTCCATTCAGGAGATAAAAATCACACAGTCAGAATACTATTGCACGCTGTCTGCAGTGGGACAGCCGCAGAAGCAAATGTCCATAGTATTGGTGAACTGAGGCTGACGCTTGAGCAGACAAAGGGAGTTGGGTGCTGGGGTCCCACCGTGCATGCTGCTGGAACTGAGGTTTGAAGAGGCCTCCTTCTGTAAGAAGCTAGTGTACTTTTGGGTACCTCAGGCCAGGGGGTCCAGTTCCCTATATGACCAGCCCTACAGGGCTGAATAAAGGGTTTACAGAGCAGAAACTTGGGCCAGAGCACAGGATCCATTGTCTGGGGCTCCCACTATGCCACTGTTGCCCATATAATGAACTGAGGGCCTCTGGGGAAGCTATATCCTGCAAGCCCTTAGCACTGGCACAAACCTCGAGGGCTGAGAAGTGGAGAAAAATACAGTCCTCTCTAGCTTCCTTGGAAGTATCCACAGCAACCAGAAAAAACAGCCCTTCTTCCTGCAGTGCCTCTCCAGTGCTCTGTACTGGCAAAGTTTAACTTCATGCTAGCTGGCAAAGGAAAATTATTTAAAGGTCTGAGATCCATCTTCAGAAATCAGGCAATGAAGGATAAGAGCTGAGAGTCAATAAACTGTCAACTGTCACCATGGGCAGTGCAATGGAAGCAGATCTTTGGAGCAACATCAGGCGGCTTGGATTACACTGTCAAGATTGTACAGGCATTGGAGAAGCTCAGCCAGGAGGCTGCTGTAGTGGCACAGAGATGCCAAGGCCTTGGGCCACAGTGATGTCTGCAGGAATGAACTAGAGGGGTAGGACAAGATACTTCAAAGGAAAGGGAGAATTCTTCCTCCAGGTTATCACACTGCCTTAGTCCATTCAGGTTGCTTAATAAAAGTACCACAGACCTGGTGACTTAAAAACAAACATTTATTGCTCACAGTACTGGAGACTGCGCGATCCAAGATCAAGGCTCCAACAGATTCGGTGTCTGGTGCAGATCTACTTTCTGGTTCTCGGATGGCTGTCTTTTCCATGTGCCCTAACGTGGCAGAATGTGGAGGGAGCTCTCTGGAGTCTCTTTTATAAGAGCACTAATCCCATTCATGGGGGCTCCATCCTTAAGACCTAATCACCTCCCAAGGTCCCCACCTCCAAATACCATCACACTGAGGGTTAGGATTTCAGTATATGAATTCTGGGGGGACAAAACATTGAGTTCATAACACACCCCAATTTTTCAAAAGCAAAAAAAGTGGGAGATCTGCAAAGAGATTAGAGAAACAAAGCCACTTTTCCTCTAGTCAGTAGCATCTGCTGAGTAAGCCCATCCATGTACAGATAAACATCTGAATCCACTGAGAACCAGAACCAGAACACTGCCTCTCAGGAGAACTGGGTTGCTCCTTGCATAATGAGGGGCAAAAAGTGGGCCAGGCAAAGGATCACGAGTCATAGTGGACATGCTGGGTTTGGAAAAATTCCAGAATCTAAGAACATGGCCAGAAAAGGGGCTAAGGAACTGTCGAGATTGAGAGAGGCCAAAGCCCATGTAGGTCCTTAGTGCCTAGCACGATGACTGGCAGAAGGTGCATACACTTAGTAAGCACTGGTGGGAGGAAGGAAGAAAGGGAGAGAGGGTGGGAAAGAGAGAGAAATCCTTTAAAACATATGCTATTAATGCCGGAGGGGCAGGGCTGGACACAGACCCTAAAAGCAGCCTCTCTGGATGCAATCACAGAGGGAGGCAGAGCCAGGAGTAAGTGCCTGGCCTTGGAGCCGTCAGCCTCTACCTGTGGGCTGTGGGAGGTTCCCATCCAAGTATAACCAGAGGCAAGTCCTGAATCCTCCAAATCCCTGAGTAAGGGACAGAGAGCCTTAAGTGAGCTCTGTCACCAAATGACAAGAATCCAGACACAGGAACCACCCACTCAGATCATCATACTCTCTTCCAAGACACGACAGTAAAATTGTGCAAGTTCCCTCCCTCTCTGCCCTCTCCCTCCACCCCAACCCCAGCCCCAAGGCCCGGCCCAGCCTTCCTCCCAGTAAGACCATCAATGGTTCTGGAGCAGGAGCTTTTTTTGCACAGCTCCCCTCAGTCCTAGGGGTATGTAAGTGATGCTCCATCTGCACCTCAGTGGACCCCAGATGTGGGAGAGAAGGACCCTTCACCACAAGCTGTTATGCACCTCACAGAGGACAGTGCTGTTACCCCCACTTTATAAACGAGGACACTGAGATTCTGAGCAAGTACCCCCCTGTCCATGCAGCCTCTAATGCTTAAAGGGAAAAAAAAAAGACATATATAAAAACTTACTTAAAAAAATTACTCTGTCACTCATTTTGAAGTTTCTTAGCTAACTAATTTCTAGTTTCTCCTTCCTCACTTTCATCAAATTCTCCATAATAATGAAAGCTGACATGTACAGATCACTTACGAAGTGCCAGATAGTCTTCTGAACACTACACGTATATTAACATAATCCTTATAACAACCCTATTTTGCAGATAAGGAAACTAGATAGAGTTAAGAAACTTCCCGCAGGTCACACAAGTGGCCTAGTAACGTGGTGCAGTGAGGCCACAAACCCAGCTCTTCTGGCTCTAGAATCCATCTGCACAACAACAATACACTGAGTTCAGAGAGAAATCCTGTAAGACAAATATTCAATTGCAGAGCCTAAGATATGGAATGTCATGATTTTACAGTTACCTTGGTAACTTTCTGACAGTTCTGACCAGGGTCCTGACTATGACCCAGATCTACTACTTCACAGCCTTTCTGTTGTAATGAAACTATCAACCGGTAGTGGTCATTCTCTAAGGGATTTTGGAGGAAGGCCAATGTTGACCAATGAGACATGCGATGGAGGCCAGAAGCATACTCAAATGTGTTGAGCCCAGGAAGCCAGGACCCCAACATCATTAGCATCCCTGCCCTTGGCTAGCTTTCCAGCAGGAAGCCTGTCTGTCTGGGTGCAGCATAATGTGTTGGTCTGTGTGTAGATAAACACCCTCAGCCCTCAAAGCTGCCCATGTTTCCTGGAGCCCAGAGACTCCCCAGTGCCAGGAAACAACATGGTGTAGCCAGCATGTATTTATCACTCCTAAAAAATGGTTCACAACTCCAGACAAACTGAAGAGAAAAGCACAAAATTCCAAGTTTACAGACAGTTACCTCTGCTGATGTCACAAATAAGCTAGGCTGCTTTGTAAAACCAGGGAAAGAATACTAAACATACCTCTATTCAGCCTAGAAAGTTGCTGCAGATTTGAGGGGGCAATGAAATTACCATCATCTCAATTTCTTGATAAAAACAAAAAGAGAAACATTAAATTCATGAAGCTTTGACAAGGAACCCAGTACTGCTTACAAAAGGGCTCTGACCTACATGCTTGCTTTACTTCCTGGTCTGGTCTTCATGCACCCTCCCCCCTGCCAGGAGGGAAAGAGGGAAACGTTAACAAGTAAACAAACGCATACATGCATACATGTACGTATGTAATAATCTTGAGTTGTGTGGTGAGGGGCTTGTAGTCCTCAGATTAAACAGAGTCAAGGCTTCTCTTTAATCACAGGACAAAGGTAGCAGATACACTGCAGCGAAAGCGCTCTCGTATATTTCCCTCTCACCTTTCCCGGCTTGCAGCGCTCCTGATCCTATCGGTGAGCACACGGACGGAGGCCATCATCTCACAGCCATCCAGGAGTGATGGTTTTCAGTCCCCAGTGGGGAGGGCATGCCTCCAAACTGCTGCTTAGAGATAAAGGGCTCTCAGCATCATTAACAAGGCTCTGAGAGATACTCATTCTTCAATTTTGCTACAACCTGCTTAGCTTTAAATACAGCTCTCAAGATCTGTATTTCATGCACCCTTTCATGTGGTATGTTGCTTTAGGACATGCTTTCTTTCCCTCTAAATTTATCTTGACTCTGCTTTTCCCACTGAGAATTAGCTCTTTTTCATGGCTAAAGATGCCTTTTTCCTCCTCCTCAGTCTGTGGATTTTTATGGCTGTGCCTTCAGATAAAATGAACCATGTTGGTACAATATTCCAGCCTTTTCTCTTCTCTTAGACAAAGAGGCCTAGCAACAAAAACAAAAAATTTGTCATGTTCAAACTAAAATTTTGACCAAAACAAAAAACACTAAAACATTTGTAGGTAATTTTATTTTACCCAAGAGCTCAAGTTGCAGACAGACACAAATGTCCTTGTCTGTATTTTTCTTTATAGAAAATAATTGAATTTAGAAGTACATTCACTCCGGGTTGGGTTTTTGTCATTATTTTTTACTATTTCCCTTTTCTGAGCAGTCTGACCTTTGGGATTATTGCGGTAGAAATCTTATTTCCACGACAGACATCACCATGTCAGACATGTCAACATTATCCAAGGCCGTCTGGCATAAACAGCCCAAGTGCCTTTCTTCTCAGCTGATGGCTTCTGGACCTCACCAGACAACTCCTTGGTAAACCCCTTCAGCATCCCTGCTGTTTTAATCAATCCTGCACACATGAAGCAGCTGGATCTCTGCTTCATGATTTGGCTCAGGAATAGAAAAATGGAGCTAGAGCCTTCCCATGATTTGGAAAGGAGAATATGAAGTTTCCGGGAAGCCAGAGTCTTAAAGAAGTCTTCTTTGTTTCCAGTACGACTTAAGTGAGACTTCTGGCAGAGTCAGAGGGGAAGGAATCAGAAAGAATCTGTTTAAGAATTATTGTCAAATTGAAGGGCTGAGTTTTGCTTAAGGGAAGAGCTGAAAACCACAGAGCATGGCAGTAAGATAAAAAAGAGGTTTCAGTTTTCCTTCATCTCCAGAAAACATTTGATTGGGGAATATGGAACCACAGTCCAAGGAGCATGAGGATTAGGCTGAATGGAGAACATTTTCCAACCCTCGTATCTCCAGAGAGTGGAGCTTAAAAGGTTCTTGGACTGGTGAAACGAACAGAAAACATGAGAAAGCACAGCCACAAGACCACCATACCTGCTGCACGGGCTCTGTGTCTGTGGTTTTATTGCAGCTGCTCCCAGGGCCACAGTGGGCTCATAATCATGGGCAATGAGGCAGCAGCTGAGGTTGGCAGAAATGGAATCTGGGCCATGATGGAGAACGTGTAAGAGATAGCAGACTTCATTTTTAATCTAGTTTATTCACGAATCATACATTCTCCTCACACAAATGCAACTTGAGCATAGGGAAAGAGACTCGTAAATGACTTGAGGTCCTTTTCTTGGCTGTGCATCATACGTCATGTTAGTGTACTCCTGTGTGTTGTCCTATGGCAAAGGATGTGGGAGAACACTGGCAGCTCCACAGTAACCTAATAGTGCTGACACTGATAGACTAACATACACTATTATCTTACCTGCATAATGGGCCCAAAGGAAAGCAGACCCACCTGCTGTTTGCTCTTAGCATCTGTCACTTAATAATAGAATAAAATCTCCAAGCTTCATTTATGTTTCTGCATTTCTTTTTACACTTTAGGATGTTCCTGGGAAAAAATACAAAAACTTGCCACTCTTTACAGACATGCAAAGACTTTATCTTTATTAAAGCAAATGTAAATACATTCTTCTGTTTTCTAATGTCATATTATTGGCCATGTCCAATTATTATAAGACGCGCTACC
Source organism: Vicugna pacos (assembly GCF_048564905.1). NCBI lineage: Eukaryota > Metazoa > Chordata > Mammalia > Artiodactyla > Camelidae > Vicugna > Vicugna pacos. The sequence goes on from NC_132989.1 coordinate 50,425,398, forward strand.
TTGCTTACATTTACCAAAACAGACAACATTTTATATCTCTGTCTCTTTTCCAGGAAAGCTGATGGCTTCAGGAAATAGTCTGTCTCCTAAAATGTAAATACGACAGTTTTCAACTGCTGACTTTAAGAGCCAGCCATCTTCCAAATTGTAGTGGCTCAAGACGCCAGACATGTGAGAGAAGTAGCGTGGAAGACAGAGCCAGAAAACCAGTGCTTAAGCTCTGTTTCTGTCTATGTAACCTTGGGGCATCTCATCGAAACTCAGTTTCTTCCTCTAGAAAATGGGAATAACATTAGCTTCCTACTTTACAGAGTAGTTGTGAAGAAAAGGGGATAATAAAAACAGGGTCTATGAAAATGTTTCATACATTTGTACACAGTGTCATACAACTATGAGATACTACTTTTAGCGGAAGAATATATATCCGTCCACTTATGAGTTGCAAGAAATTTTTTCCAAATGCATACACATGTATGTATTTTGGTGGTGAGGGAGTGTCCGAAGTTTTCATTAGCATCTCAAAGGATGGGTTAAGAACCGCTCTGGGCTAGTTGGTGTTCCACATCATTAATCATTAGAAATATGCAAATTAAAACCACTGGGAGAAACCAATACACACCCTGTAGGATGCCCATTGTCAAAAGACAAGCAATGCAGAGTACTGGTGTGGGTGTGGAAAATCGGGAACACTCATGCACTGCTGGTGGGAGTGTAAAGTGGTGCAGTCACTTTGGAAAAGAGTTTGGCTGTTTCTTACAAAGTTAAACTTACCACATGGCCCAGCAGTTTCACTCTTAGTAACCTACCGAAGAGAATGAAAATGTATGTCCACACAAAGATCTGTACACAGATTTTCAGAGCAGCATTATTCAAAATGGCCCAAAACTGGTAAGAAAATTCTCCATCAACTTGTGAATGGATAAACTCAATGAAGCATATCCATATAACAGAATACAGCTCAGCAATAAAAAGGAATGAAGTACTAGTAAGTGTTACAACATGGGTGAGAACTAAAAACGTTACACTAAGTGAAAGAAGATCATATACCGCGTGATTCCACTTAAATGAAATGTTCATAAATGCCAACTTTATAGGGGAAAAAAACAGATTTGTGATTGCCAAAACTGGAGGGGCAAGGGTGGGAAGTGACTACAAACAGACTCAAAGAAAATTTGGAGGTTGATGGAGACGTTCTAAAACTAGATTGTGGCGATGGTTTCACAACTCTGTAAACAAAGTACTAAAAGTCACTAAATTGTATATGTTACAATGAGTGACTTTATGGTATGTAAATTACACCTCAACATAGCCGTTTTTAGAAAAGATGTGAATAATGGACAGGATATTTTGATACATAATTGCAAAATAAATACAAATAGCAAAATACTTATCTATAAAGTGATTTTAGTAGCACATTCATGTTTTAAAATATTATCATTTAAAGAAAAGTGTTCTTTATTCTGTCTATGCTAGTTTCCTGATTTGTAAAAAATAATAATAATAATAATAAAAGTAACTTACTTCATGAGCATTTGTGATGAGAAATCAACTAATAGATGTAAAGAAGAGGGCCTGACACACAAGTATGGAAATACCTATTAATTACAGACACTAACTAGAGATCTCATGTCACTACCAACCACAAATATTTTGTAATATCAATTTCTTTTGATGTTCTTTTTTCTGTTGGGAAAGGTATGTGGAAAAATATCATGGCTGGAAATTTGGAGTTTGATATAATGTATCATGGAGAATGTAATCTACAAACACTCATTTTGGTTTTATTTTCATTTCAGATCAATTAAAAAAATAACTTTAGTTCTCCTTTTCACTCTCATTTTCTCCCTTATCTGCTCAGTTGCAGTGGCCATGATGAATCTCTTATTTATCAATTACAGGATGAAGGAAAATGCCCACCTCTAGAGGTAATAAAATTAGAAGGTGCAGAAGTTGGCATTGATAGCAGCTTGGGAAAACCATTTGTGTTTAACTGTGTGCCTCAGTCTGGAAGTAGAACTTTTTGCCTCTGTGCAACCTCAAACCAAGAAATGAAAAGGTAATTGATTATTCTTTTATCTATTGGCTTCACATTGGTGAGGGACTGCTTCTTCAACAGCAATCTTACAGATTCTTGGGACTGCAAGTAGAGAAGGGAACAGCAAATGCACAGCATGAGTCAATAAACTATCTTTTTCTTACATATGAGAAGTTTAGTTCTTCATTATTCTGCCAGATTCTTTCCTAACACAATTTCAAAGAACAGAAGCATCATCTCCTAACTCATTTATCTTAGATCTCTCCATTTCCCCCCAAAAAAGAAAGGTTACTTCCACTAAGGTTCACATCTAGTATCCCAAAAAAGTTGCCAGCTTTATAAATTTTAAGCTAGTTGGATGGATAGTCTGAGGCATAAAAACAATGTAGTAGGGTTATAATTTAATATACCACAGTGAAGTCAGCAAATAATAATAATAATGTAGCTTCCTGGAGAATTAATCCAGTTACATTTTGTGAGCATATAACTTTGTTGCAGGGTAGAAGTGTGAAGGCATTCTAAGGGGGTAACCTACAAACTTGAAGCATTCAGCAACTTCGGATCATTATTCAGTGTGTTATCCTGAGGGAATGGAGATCATGGGTCAACCTAGTAAGTCAGCTCAGAACTGTTGAGGGTGAAGGATGGATGGAATGGGGAGAGGAAGATAATGACAACATGCTAATGGATCAACAGGGTTTAGAAGAATATCATATCTCTTTAAAAGAATTTGGACTCAGCTCCAGTTTTAAAGAGAGCCCTAGGTCTGAAACCTCTTAGGCAAAAGATATTCTGTCCCTATTTATGGAACATTATGTATTCAAGTGCATATTTCTTTAAAAGATAAACAGGGAAGTAGAATGATAGCAACTTAATTGTATTCCAATTCACAGACGAAATTTTTATCATACAGCTAATACGCCCAAGACATTGTTTTAAAGTTTCTAAAGATTATCAGTATGATTAAGAACCAATCCTTGCTCTGAACCAAGAAGGTTGGACATCTACTCCAGTATTTTTAATGCAAAATAGAAATTGAGAAGTGCTACAGGAGAAGACAAAGTGGCAAAGGGATTGATGGCGGGGAGAGGAGGTGTCCAAATCTGGGGAGGAGTGTATGAAGGGTGTGGTACAGCATCAGATACACATACAAAAGAATGTAAGGAACAGAGGAGGGCAGAGGGAATAAATCTAGCTTTGGGGAGAAAATCAAGCAGTATGGAAAAGACTGGCAAGATGGGATGAGGTAGATAGGTTGCTACCTGGCCAAAGAGACAAGACTAAGAAAGTTCAGTCCTCAAGTAGGGGCACTAATGGTGCCCTAAAGGTGGCCACTACATGCAGGGAACACTCGGAGAGGTGGCTCAGGACAGCGGCTAGTCCCCAGTCCTTCCATATGTTAGTAGCCAATGCCTTCTAGTTAATACGCCAGTGGTTATCAGCCCTGCTGGTGTTAATACATTCACATACCTTGGTAAAATAGTGAATAAATTTTCTCTTAGGCACTAATTAAACTATAGAAAAGGAGAAGGAAGAGAATAACTTATTTTAAGTATGCCTGGTGGGTGTGGGATTTTGCTACTTTGTAACACCAATTTTGTAAGAATGTGTTGCTCTTATGAACTTAGAGCCATGAAATATGTCTGAGCCTCAGGACTCTTCTGTGTGAACGATGGGTTTCAGAGAAAAAAATAAGCCCCTCTGAAGGAAAGCGCCTCTCATCTTACTATCTTTCAGGTGGCTGGAGGCCATGGACAAAGCAGCCCACCCCATCCACCAGGTAAGCTGTCCTCGGTACCTATCTCTGCCTGCATTCTGCTTTCTCCTCAGAGAGGGCAAGGGTCAAGCTAGACATCATGCAGTCAACCCTGGGACTTTCAGATCTGCCCTAAAAGGTGGGAGAGAGGAGTTTAAGTCAACAGGATTTCCCACTCAGATTTCACGGAGGTGCTTGCATCCCTGCCGTTCTTTCTGTTTTCAGGGTTTCGTATGACGTTCCTCTCAGTGAGCTCAGTGGGTGGTTCAGACTGGGGTGGAATTTCTGTTTCTCAGAGAACAGTCCAGTAGTTCCCCAGGCGGTTAAACCACGGCTAGTGTTTTCTTTCCACTCCCTAAGAACAAGGGCTCAGGGTTATGTCTTGGGATAGTGCTGCAGGACAAACAGCTTATTAGAAAATGAGTGTCTTATGCAGGGCTTTATGTTCATACCCTTGTTCTGGAGACATAGTGGGCTAACTTCCACCGTTTCTGCCTATTCATGACTCCCAGCCTTGAAGCCATATAAGTTTTAATCTAGATTTGACCTACAAACTGATGTATAACTTCATAACATCAACAGGTGAGTCACCACTTCAGTCCCCAAGGTATATGATGCCCCTCTTACTGAGTGATGACCTAGCCAAGGCGGGGAGACATTGCTTTGATAGTCAATTGTTTCAGTTTTATCCTGTGGATATGACTTGTAATAAATGTATAGATTTCCTTTAAACATGCTCATTTCCTCACAGAACGGCACACAAGAAAAAGGTATTTACTACCAATTATCCTCTCTACATATTTTGGCTCTTGTACATTCAGGAAAATTTGGATTATTTGAGCTTAAACATACGACCCCATGCCCTGTGACTGTACTTTCAGAATAACCAGTGGCATCATCATATGACAAACAGCAGGATTTGTGCTTCATTTTACCCGGAACACAATGCTCAATACACTCATCCATCTCTCCAACACATCATCGTAATGAACCTTGATATTTTTAAGAGGGATCTATTCTGCTAATGCACTCAGAGTGTCTGCAGCAGAGTGAAAAAGGAATACCCCAACTCCCAGCAGGCTCCCACTTCACAGCGAAGAATTCAGCCAGTTCTGCATTCTGAAATCTTTTGCACTGCCTGTTAAAACTGAACAGCAAAAATGAAACCAAATAAAGAAGGAAAACTGGCTAGTGCCCAGCAGGGTCTTCTGATAAAGGGATGAAGCACAATGCCCCCTGCCTCAGGTCAAGTTCCCAGAAAAAGCCTGCCTCTCTCTCAAGACTGAGGGCTGCCCTCCAGGGTAGAGGATCTTGATTTGTCATGGGCCTTCCACATCCGTGACCATAAGAGCCCAAGGCCTGATCAGGCCTGGGGCATTTAACTTGTTCCTTTGCACAAATGGGAGTGCTAGATAAAGTAAAGAATGAACCAGGGGCTGCTACTAGTCACAGCAAACCTACCAGGAACAGGGCCAGAAGGACAATCCCATCAGTGAGTAAGACAGCACACTGGGGCCAGCACTTGCAGACAGGGCCTTTAAAGACAGTCTGTGCTGAGGTGTCCATTTCCATTTCCTTTCTATACATCACTGGTACTCTTTTGATTTCCTCACAAAAGAACAGAAGCCAAAGAGAAGGGATGTCTCTGGACATGAAAAGGGAGACGCTTTCTATGGCCAGTGGATAAATGCAGATTGTCTGGCTCACTGCTCAAGCATTCAGATTGCCATAGCAATAGTCACTTAGGGCAGCGGCTCCTCTGAAGTCAGCCTTGGTGCTGAGGCCACTGGCTCTGGGAGTCGATGACCGTCGGCACAGGATGACCACTCAGAGGATCCCATTGTGCCACGTCCGCAGAACCATGTCTGGGAAGACGTCACTCTGCACAACAGCAGCCTCCCGCCCCTGGCTATCAAGAATCCAGAGTGCCTGGGCCTTCTGCACCAGCTGGACAGGAGCACAGACACGTGGGTCCAGCGCTACTGCGTTCTGAAGGATGGCTGCCTGTACTTCTACGCTAGCATTCGCTCCACCCAGGCCTCAGGTAGGGCCTCCACTTTCACCTGAAATAATGGTAGTGACAATCAAGGTGGTAATGACACCTTAGCTGTATATAGCCTCCACCAAGCTTTGTGCTGTGTGAATTTGTTTACTTATCCTCCAGACAAGAGGTACTGCTATTACTCCCACTTTGCAGATCAGAAAACTGGCTTGAAAGTCCACACAACTTGACAAGAGCACACGTAGTAGGCAATGAAGCCAAGGTCGGAATCCAGCCTAGCTAACCCCAGAGCCTGGATGCCGAACCCCACGCTTTCACTGCTTCGAGAAACAAAAACGCACCCCTTCATTTTGGGTCACTGATGACATTCAGAGTCAACGCCAACAGTTTTCTTGGATAGTGACTCCATCTTTTTCTCACAGTATGTTCATCTTGGACAAATGAGTAACGGAAAGAACATTCATTTTCCTTGGGCAAGTTACTTAACTAAAACTTAGTTTCCTCATTTATAAAGTAGAAACAGTTATCTATTTCACTGGACTGTTGTGAATATTAAATGAGGTAATTGCCATTGAAGTTACTTAAGCCCTGCATATAAAGCACTCTCTACAAAAAGCTCTCTAATGTTACATGTACATATATTTTTAAAATTACATGTAATATATTAATACTATAAATACATAAAATATTTTAATATATTAAAAGCTATATATATAAAGTAAGTAAATAAACAATATGATTTTAAAATAAAGTAATTGTGCATGATTTCTATAAGAAAGATTATTTACCTCCTTGTGATTTTTGACAAAAGAACTTATGGATGTTTTATTTGCAGTTGGACTTTTCCCCAAATGAATAATCCTTAAATAATTAGCAGTAGTGAATATCCTGGAATCTCAGTAATTTAATTTCCGTTTTTAGCATAAACGATTATGTTAAATTAAGCTAGACAGCCATGTCAAATGGGAAGGAGGGATCTGGTGACCATTTCAACCTTCTTGGAAGGGCACAAAAGAGGTGTAAAGTGAGCATCACACCATGGTCCATTTCTCATCACTCAAGATTCTCTTTCCCATACTAACCCTTGCATTTTAAGAGTATTAAAACATAACCCAGGATATCTATCAGGAGATATATAGCTAAGTGGAAGTTCAAAACTATCAGGAGATAGCTCGCGTCTTTAAGCACTTACAGAAGAGGCTGTTCCTATTTAACGTCACTTTGCACAACAGTAGCCTCACAACTTTAAGCCCCTGATACCAGGATGGGAATGAAGGTAAACAAAACAAACCTCTACAGTAGTCACTGACTGGGGCTTTTATTATAGGGTATCACCGCAGAAGTCTGGACTATTTTAATTAACAGATCTATGAAGTTCACTTTCAAGAGACTGTTTCAACAGAAAGAAAGGGAATGTTTAGGATTTAGTGCTCAGATTACTCCAAACTTAAATATTAACCAAATGCTTCCAAATCCCTGGGGCCTAGAGACAGCTACTGCTTCCAAGAGTTTAAAACGGTAATGACAGCCACTAGGTGGCTTCCCTTATTCTGAAATATCAGAGAAGGCCCTACTTAGAAAAGTTGTACAGCTGGGAAACAGCTACTAATAAATGGCCTAAAATTAATGCAGTAAAAGCAGAATTATCTTTTGGTGAGTACTGGTCACTCAAGTGTTTTTACTTATCATTTCATGTAATTTCTACAACAATCCCATAAATAGGTTATTCGCCCACCTACAATTTTGCAAGCAGGTGCTTAGCAACGTCGAATCATTTGCCCAAGTTCCTCTAGCTTGTAAACAGTGAAGATAGAATTTGAACCCAGATAACCTAAGTCCCATTAGCCAAAAGAAAAAACACACAAGGAGGAAAAACTGAAAGGTTTCTTTGTATTCATCCTTTACCATTTCACCTATCTTTCCAGAGCTTTTGGTCTTTCCTGCCTCCAGAGCACTCTAAGGCCTTATACTCTGTCTCAAAACCTTTCCTTCTGGCTTTCTCTCCACTCCTTGTGTCAAAGCACCCTGTACTCTACCCAAACATGGTCACGTTCTACTTGCTTGGCACACCCCACGTCTTGAACATTTTTCTGACCCCATGTCTTTGCTTGTGTTAGTTCCTTTCCCTGAAACATTCTCTACCTACTGATTCCACAGCACACATTGTCCAGACTCTACCAGTCCTTCAAATGCTTATTCAAATGCTAGCCCTCTCTTCCAGAAAGCAACCCCACCCAGCTGGTGCTAGATCCACAAAGCATCTTCCTTTTTTGAACTTCCACTTACCTATCTTGTGACACTTATCATCCTCAACTTTGTGTTTTATCTCTAGCTGGCCATTTCATCTCTTCTAAGGGATTATAGGCTCAAAGATGACTCTATGTTATGTATGTTTAATGAATAAATGAATGAATGAACAATTAAATTGCCCCAATTGACCATTATTCCCATGAAGTGTCAGTAAATCCTCATTTAGTAGTGGAGAAAGACTGGGAGATTGAAAAGCTGTCTCAAAGGCAAAATCAGAATTCAGGCCACCAGATACCTGGGCTTTCTGTCTTATCACACCCTTTCCAGCTGTAAGTTATCTATTTTCTATCTAATTGTTAATTCCTTTCTTGAAAATGTATTATTTTGTTGCTAACAAAAATATTTAATACAAAACATTCCCTTTTTCCAGCCATACTTCTTGAATATTCTTCATAGGCCCTCAATTTCTAGCCCAAATTATTTCAAATATGGATTAAAAGAACATGTTCCTTATTGAAATTCCAACAGAAATTTTATATCTAGGCCAGGTTCTAAAATAAAGGCCTGTGATTTTTGTCTTTACATGACTCTACTCTTCCTCAAATAGAAGATACCATTTGCCTAAGTATGCACCTTGTTCCAGAAGGTGCACTTAACCGCCACCCCCTCCCCACTCCCACCCTGACAGCTGCTGGATCCAGATGGAAGCTCTCCCAGGGTTAATCAGCTGCTAACCCTTCTTCAGCATTAACTTGGCTGTGTAGGAATTCTTCTGAAGTCCTTTACCCTTTCCTAGATTTGAATTTTAAATTCAGATTTACATCCTTTTCCTAAGAGTCCTTTTCAATCTTCTTGTACGTTTTAGCTTAGATCATGACCTGAGGCTCACAGTCAGTGATCCCACACAATGAAACTCAAGATAGGATAGAGGCATATCCAAACCAACTGTGGGAAAATCCCAAAATCAATATCCCCCTCTCCACTGTCCACAAAAATCACTGCCCGCATGAGCCACATCTTTTTCAGAGGCCTGGACCACCCTGCTCAGAGAAAGTTAGTATGTATTGTCGAATACTTCCTATGTGTATAGGACTTGGATAGCTCTTTATATTCATTATCTGTAACTAATATTTGCAAAACATTCACTGTTATTGTCCGATTATAAGTGAGAAACTAAGGCTTGGAGAAGTTAACAGGTCATCAGTCACCCAGCTATTAAGCGACAGAGATAAAATGTGAACAAGTGCTATCTGAATCCTAGCCCAAACTCTTAGCCACAACGCTCTGTGTAGCACTCCCTGACAGAAGTTAGTCTTCTAATAAAGTAGTACTCAGTCAGTAATGCTGTGTGTCTGGTCTCTGCACGCTAGACATCACCACACTGAGTGTAATAGCCAGGGTCTACCCAGTCCAACTGTTTACCACAAAAAAACATACGAATTGTGAGGACAGCAGAGAAATGTATTGAGAATGGCTGAACCCATGCTGTGCCATGAACACTGCAGGCACTAAAATACTTAGTTAAACTTAATCATTTTTACATGCATGGAATATGAATTTGAATGTATTATTATATTCATACAGATTATACAGAGTGCTAATACTCATTTTCAGTTCTTCTAGGTGATGCTAGAAGAATGACTTTAGGGCTGGTCTCATCTATACTTTCTCCTTTACTTGTACTGGACAGTGCTCGGCTCTCGCACATCCCACCCTGGTCTGGTTCCTTGTTCTCTGGCCCTGTGATGGTCGTAACCTTGAAGGAGGTCTCAATTATCTTTCATAGCAGTAATTATCAAGCTGCAGGTTTCATCCAACTACTGAGTCATGCAATCAATGTAGTAAGTTGTGATCAGTATTTAAAAAACAACAGAATGGAATCTAATTGAATAGAAAATATCACGGTACATCACAATGTTTCAAAAAACTTTTGGTTCAATTGCATAAAAACATGTAGAGGTCTGTATTCATTACCTCTTTGGACCACAGCCAAAAAAGGTGGGAAAACACTATTGTACAAAAACACTGTCTCTGCATATTTGCTTTTCAAATGGGCAATTTTTTGTTCTGAATCTTAAAAACAGAGTATTTAAAGAAGATTATTTCCTTTTAATTATCTTTGAAATACACCTGCCATATAAGTTGCTTTGTTATTAAGACTTTGCCTTCTTAGGTCACTACTTCCCCTGGCTGTAGCATCTCAGTTGCTTTACTGTTTTGTTTTGTTTATTTTATTTTATTTTATGCATTATTCCACAGATTTATATTTTTATTAGAGATCTGGGAGACTTCATATGATAGTTCTTATTTCTGTAGGTATCCGTAGTATCTGGGGCATGACATTTCTTGTAACAGTCACACGAGATGCTGAGAGAACACTGAGGACAACAAAGACGAGGCAGGGAAAAGATAAGAGTGAAAGGAGGGGAAAACACAAGACATGAGAAGCAATACAGCCCTGATTTCCTGTTAAAAATCACATTACTTGCTAGCCGCACACATCTTACTTTCAGTTTAATATGCCTTTAATGTATATTGGGGAACTTGGAGAAATAGCCCCAGTCAGTTAGTTCCCTTAAGTCTTTTCTCACCGTCAAGAAAAGTGCTAATAGTTTGAAAGTATGTATCACTGGCTGGCCTGTGCCTGTTAATATTTAAAAGTCATTACTGAAGAAGCCCTTTAGTCAAGTGCCTCTTCATAGGCCTAAAGACCCTTGTCATTTACTGTATACCTGATAATTTTTTTTCCCTTTTATCTCTCTCCAGCAAGAGCTGGAAGTAACAAATTGTGACTGGTAACTATTATTCTTGAATAAATCACATCAAGGTCTGCATGCACTTCTCAGATATATTTTACATTAATGCAACAGATGGAGCACATAATGCTTGCACAGTTATTGTGAGAAATCTCTGTCCAAATACTGTGCCAGCTTGCTATTTACTGCTGCCACATAATGACAGGTAGAGACCAACCATGAGGTCACTTCAAATGAGGTAATGGGGTTATAATTGGATGTCTTTACTCCCAATCATTTTTACCCTGTAACTGTTTAGAAAATGAAACAGTGACTTTTCTATTTGTCACAGACATCTTTTGGACATAACCTTCTATCCATTCTCAAAATGAGTAGGGTCGAAGGAAGGTATTCATATCTACTCAGACATAAGAGAAAAGGAAATCTCATAAGCGGGGAGAAGCCAGAAACCAGTACAGTAATATAAATGCTGTGTACTATTGTTTGGAGCAGAGAATTAAGACAGCAAAACAACCTTCTGATATATCTTTAGGTATCCTATAGCCCTGAAATCTGGCACATTGCTTATTCCACATCTATATACCCCCAAAACATACATTTATGCAAAAATTTGCACATGAATATTTGTAACATTATTCATAATAGCCAAAAAATTGAAAACTCAAATGTCCAAACTAATGAACGAATAAATAAAATGTGGTATATCCATACAATGGAATATTATTCAGCAATAAAAAGGAGTGAAGTACTGATACATAACTTAGCATGAAATTTTCAAGGTTTATTCATGTTAAGTGAAAGACTCCAAACAAAAGACTACATAGCGTATAATTCCACTTATATTAAGTGTCCCAGGAAAAATCTTTAGAGACTGAAAGTAGGTTCAGATTGCCTGGGATTAGGATGGGGCAGCAGATGGCAAGTGTCTGCTAAATGGGTATGGAGGTTATTTTTGAGGCAATGAAAATGTTCCAAAATGAGATCATGGTGATAGTTGCACAACTTTATAAACTAAAAATCAATGATCGTGCACTTTAAATGGGTGAATATTATAGTGTATAAATAATATCTTGGTACAGTTGTTTTGTAACTACCTAGCTCAAAGAAAGAAGTCACTCTCTGATTTTGGTAAATACCATTTTACTGGGGCCAACTAAAAGAAAAAACTCTAGCCATTTCTAAAATGAACGTTTTCCTAGAAGCTAGTTCTAAAACAGACTCTTTTTAAATGAAAAATTTCAAAGAATTTACTATTACATCTAAATCTTCTTTACAAAATAAATAATTTTTAAAGTCCAAAAGTCACTCATTCTGTTTAAAAAGAAAAATTTATGACTTCCTGACAGTGTACATTGGAAACAAGTATAACTAAAAGAAAAACAAAAATGAGCTATATTTAAAGGGGCCAAATTTTCCCTTCACAGTCCCTTAGTAGCATACCACACTGGCAAAGAATACTTACTCAGTAGAGCAGCAAAAATCCAAGTTGTATTTTGGCATTTTCTTTGTTAGTATGGTGCACGAAAGTGGCTCTCGAGGAGGAAATGAGAGATGAGAACAAGACATAGCAAGAACAAGGAAGAGATTTAAAATCTAATCATTGCTATTCACGTTGTCGCTTGAGTATCTACATGAGATTCAGGTTACCTCACAACATCAAGATACCATAAAGAAGACACTAGGGTTTTGATGTTTCTGCAACTTCTCCTAGACCTATATCCTCCTCCCTGACCCCCAAATAATGTAAACAAAATTCTGTCCAAGCAGATAATAACCACTAACATAGATCCTAAGGACCACAGGGAAGAAATTATCTTTCAAAACCAGTCATTCATTCTTATTTTAATTCAAGTCAGCTTCCTCGTATCACCCTGTGGGTTCATATTTTACATGTGCTTTGCATATGCACAAAGAATGTGAGGAACTATGTTGGTTGTAGAAACTGCTGGCCATCTTCATTATGCTTCAAGATGTCTTAATTGTTCTGTCCAAGCAAATACTATTTAATTTTTCCTCTAACATAATATTGTAGGTGTCATTCTTAGACTGAAAAATTTATTTCAAAATGTGTCCTCCAGGTAAAGAAGGTACTCTAGGCCCATGGTAACACAGAGCTAAATACTGAACAGGTAATGAGAAGACAGGATATATTCCAACCTTGTTGCCAGTCTTGACATTAACCATTAGTGGATGACTTTAAATTATAGAGTCTTTTGGAGTCTCAGTTTCTTCATCTATAAAATGAGACACCTTGACTAGAGGTTCCTTCAGATACAAAATGACACTTTTTCAGACTTTCTCTGTATCTTACTCTTTCCCTAGTCTCCTCACTTGCTTTTTTGATTTCACCCTCTGTAGGTGGCCTATATCTGCAAGGATATAGGGTGAATGAGCAGACCTTTAGCTTCAAGCAGTCAGTAATTGAACTCAAACCGCCATCTGAAGAGTTCAAGACTTTCTATTTCTGCGCAGAAAATCAGACAGAAAACCAACGGTAAGTCAAGGTCTACATATTTCCTTTTCTTTATCAGTCCTGACAAGAGTATTTTGGCAAATCCTTGTCCTTATTTTCCAACTTCAACTCCACATCTTCAGTTAAATATCTCCCTTTCTCTGCATAGTCCCTATAGTTAACATTCCCCAGAAATTTTTTTTTCTTTCAATGTATAGAAGATGACTCTTCTGGAAGTTTTTCTTTTATTTTCAAATAAAAAATGAGTCCACAATTCTTCCCAAGATAGTAACTGATGCAGGATTCAACCTAAAAAATCCACTAACACTGTAAGCTATAGATATTCTAATTAATTAATTCACAGATTTGCTATTTCACCACCTTTTACAAGATTCTTACTGGTAAGTCCATCTGGTTGGTTGTTTGGCTTTGTTATAAGCCATTAAAGGGCACAGGACTTATCTAAATCGATAGGTTCAGTATCCAACCTCGCATACACACATGGATGCTCGGCTCATAACAATTCTAAAAAACAAACAAACAAACAAAAAAACCAGCAGTAAAGTTAACAGAGACAAAACCATGAAGCACAGGAAGTCCTAGATGCTCCTCCATCTCTCAAGTTTCCCCCACCTAACTTCAATTTCTAAGACACCAGTTTCCTACATCTTCCATTCCTACCCTCAACTGCTTGGTGACCTTCCCTCACCTCATCCCAGACACTCTGTCTCAACTGTCTGTATAAAAAGGATCTAAGAAAGAATTTCACAGTGATTTATTAAAACAGAGCACATGGTGAAATTTCCAGGGCCATTTGCAAGAGCCAGATTCATTGTTTCACTCTAAAGAAATAAAACTCCAAAAGCAGAATTTCAGGAATCTCCAGCAAGTGATCATTTGGAGAAGGGAAAAGGGGTCTCCCTAGGCCTCCCCCAGTTGTGTAATCTTCCTTGTTCGGCTCACTCCTAAGTATGGACTATGGTGGGAAGATAATGGATATAGAATTGCCACATATTTTCCCAAGATCTTCTTTCTCAGACTTGTGCCGTATAGTCTGGTGGCAGATTAAGATGGTCCCTTGAAAGTTAGGCTCCAGCTAGTATATTAGAAAAAGGGTCAATGAAACAGAGTTGACTCCTATCTGATAAAATTTCCTGAGTTCTCTAAGAGAGGAAGTTGAATAGTTGGATCCAAATCCATGAGTGGATATTCAACAATAGGGAACCATATTGTCATTAAAGAAATATTTCAAAGTATAAGAGCAAGAGTTTCACCAAGTGTCATTTATGAACTCTGGTTTCACAAGATACCCCACTTCCAAAAAGTAGTCAAGTAAGTTTAGGAAATAATACAAATCATATTCCCTTCTCAGAGAATCACAAAGGACAGTAACTTAATGTTTCCAGCACACCCTGCTGGGAAGAATCATCGTTAATTCCTCACAACTTCTACTACCTAAGCTTACCTGACCATTTTTTTTTAAATTATACCTATTAACCACCTTTAGAATAAGTGTTATATGGGCACATTTTTAAAAACATCATCCAAGAAAATGAAAGAAACAGAGAGGAGACTTAACAGGAGAGGTTGCTGCGGTTTCAAGATTGTGACATAGAAATATTTGGCCCTAACAGCAGTACGTGATTACTATACATTTGATGAACTAAATTTAAGCAGAAACAGTAAAATTCTAGTAATAATTTTAAATAGCCCTATAGCTTTGTTAATTACCATTTACTAACACTGGACTCTCTTCTGGCCCTATTATTTACATTAACATGGCTTTACTTCATAGCTACTATTGCATATTTCTCATTTAGTGTTTTACCTTTTTGTTTAATCCAAACCTAAGTATCATAGGTTACTATATTAATTTAAAACTAAATAACCAAGAAAAATAATTTCAAAACAAATTAAAAAGATTTTGTAACATTTCTCTCATTAGAGTCCAACAGTTTTTTTAATGACCTGTCCTGTGCTATTATTTCTGCAGTTGGATAACAGGTCTGAAAATGTCTATCAAAAAATGGCTTCCTTTGCATCAAGCTATTCAAGACTTCATGAATAGACCTCTAGAGGAGACCAGAATGTGACAGAAATCCTAACCTTAAGAGAAAGGATCCACAAAATCACCACCAGGTAGTTGTGGGAAGAAACAAAAACATTTTATCATTATATAGCTTTTCAACTGAATGTTTTCAAATGACTATATTAAAATTTTGTGATAAGGTTGTAATTTTGATTTTGAACCAAAACACCAAAATCTAATGTGATATTCAGATAATTTATATCATTATCATTAATACCTCCATGCTTTTCCCCCTCAGGCTGTACATGTTAGCATCAAAACATAGCATGCCCCCTACCCCTGGCTTTTTTAAAGCGTAAGTACAATAAAAGTTGATTTATTTTACTTTTTCTTTTATATTCTTTGCTTAATGTTCCACTCTGTGCTTTGACTGTAGGCTTCCTAGAATGTCTATAGGTCATGCTATAGGAAGCTGATATTTGGCAAATTTAAGATCATGGAAATGAAGTGGCTTAAATGATAAGTAAATAATTCAGTTAAACAAGGGCGTTTCTGTTAGGTCGTCTTACAATCAACTGGCCCAAGTGCTTCCCAGAACTTCACAGATAAAAGAAAATAATAACAATTATTATTATAAAAGTTATGTAAGGAAATAATTAGACTGAATTTAGGCGAGAAAACTCAGAGGCATAGGTCTTATTGTTACCTGAATTATTATCTGAATATCTGTCACACTGCAAAAGAAAAACACAGCATAAATTAACTGTCCTGCTCTTGATCCTAAAAGTAAAATTCAGAGAAATTTAAGAGTAATTTCCAAGCACTGGCTTCAATTCTCAGTGGAACAATCCTAATGTGTGTCCAAGATGCTGTGATGCACTTGGAGGTCCGATGCCCTCACTAATGCAACACGGAATACAAATTTCAGGGAGTTCAACTGTCAGATTCAAGTGCCCTGGAACAACTCATGACAACAATGAAAACTTGAAATCTTGTCTTTTCATAAAATAATTATATTTCAGAACTCACAAGGACCTTACAACTCAACCTTACAGTCTCTTCTTCCTGGCTGAGTGAGGCTCAGGGAGGTAACTGTCGGTTGATGATCACTACTTGTTAATGGCAGAACTGGAGCTGAATCTGGGTCTTTCTCCCTCCATCCAGCATTGTTTCCGCTCATCCTACGGCCCCTCATTATGCCCAAAGATGTGGTGTGGTTTCACAGAGATAATGCAACAGCCCACTCCCCAAACGTGTCTACTACTTCTAGTCTTTGGCTGAGAATTAAAAAACACTGATACCAGCAATAAGTCACATTTATATTTCTACAGTCTCATGGAAGGCTTTCCTGTTAATTTGAATTGTATCCTTTTCCAGAGAATCGTAAATGTGAAAAAGATATCAACATTCATGCCATTTTTCCTGTACTCTTCACTCCCACAACCCCCATCCAAAAGACTGAACCCTTGACATAGATGGCTACAGCTTGCAGCTGTTGTCCACCACCCAGATAAAGGAGGCTTGTGAGCATGTGAGCATGTGCAGCATAGTTCCCGTATTAAGAGAAGCTGCCTAAATGAACTCATGCCCTAAACAGCATGCTCCAGTACTCTGACCAATTTCATACCATAATCAAAAATATTCAATTAACAATAACAGATAGCCCTCTGTTCTGACAACGGTCCCTTTGTTCCCCCAGCATTTGTCATGGGTAATAATGAGGACTTTGAGCAGGGGCATCATCAGTAATGTTCATGTCAGGAACCTGGAGCTCACACATCCGCTCCCCAGCGGAGCACTCCGCCTTTCTGGAGCTGGGCCATGGAATGCACAAACGGTGCCGTTACCAGGCAGCCAGCTAGTGACCGTGGCCAACTGTAATGCTGGCACAGAGCTTTCCCCTGAAGGAGAAAAACAAAAGTTTTCTCAGTAAAATGTGAATACAGTTTTCCCTGAATTAAGCACTCATACAACTCACTAGAAAGTGAAAGGTATCAACAGTCAAGGTTCGGAGTCACTCCTCAAAAGCTACCGCTGTTATTCCTGGAAGATCCTACAGATCTAAACAATCTCAGACAGATTAAATAAGAAATTTTGTGTATTTTAATGTGGAGAGGATTCTAAGCTTTCAAATTATTTTTAACAGAAATGAGACCCCAAAAAGACTTTTTAGTTCTAAGATCAGTAATATTTCCCAAGACCCACAGTTTCCATCTCCAGCAGGATACTAGGGAGGGAAAAGAGCAGGGTGAGCCTTCTACCTCTGCACTATCTGCCTACACATTTTAGGATTAGCCCACCTTTTGGTGAATCAAGAACTCCCCATTAGCCCAACTGTCAGTTAGTCAACAAACGTTCACTGAGCACCTACTGTGAGCAAAGCACTGGCTGCCACCAGCCTACTACCATTATGGAGAGGAAAAAAAAAAAAATTGTCCAAAGCACGCACTCTGCAGCCAGAGAGCCTGAGTTCAAATTCTTGTCCTGTCACTTCCTGGCTATGACCTTGGGCAGGTTACTTTAACTCTCCTCGCTGTAGTTTTCTCATTTATAAATGAAGACAATTATAGTGTCGGTCATGTGTGTTTATGAGAATTAAATGAACAAAGTTTGAAAAGCTCTGGAACAGTGAGCAGCCCCAGTGAACTCTCAATATGATTATCAATAATCATTTGTGAGCATGGCCAGGTAGCTATAATCAGACCTCACATCCCTGTGGACAGCTTCAGAAGAACTACATCTTGTCTCCTTCCCCTCACTATCTGAAGATGGAGAGGATGGCAGGGAGTTCCAATAGTGCTTCCTTCTTATATGGGCTTTAATAAAGAGAGTCAACTACAGTTTCAGGCTTTCTGGGTTATATGCAGCATCATATCACCCATTTAGAATCCCAAAGGCTGATGTGAAGTTGTCAAAACTCTGCAAGCCCAACGCATTAGTAAACTTGGAAGATCTTCCATCCACATTCCTAGAAGTCCTAAACTAGACCCAGATTATCTTCCGAAGTTCCCTCCAGGGCCGAAGTAGTGCTGGTCTAACTCCAATGCTTGTTCTGCCTCATTTGTCAACTTGATGCGCATACGATAAGGAAAACCACTGGACTGTTCTGTCCTTGGGAATTACATTTAGTGAAGTTAAATTAATAAATACCAAAGAACACAATGATTGGTTCCCTTAAGAAGGGAACACTAGAAGCAGTCCATCTATTTCCTTATTTGCCTCACTCACTCAGCCCAAGAAAATAATCTCAGCCGTCCCTTGCCTCCAGATCAACTCTGAAGTTACTTCCCGGGCCTGGTACAATCTTCCCACACACATACACTTTTAAGAAAAAAATACGTTCTCAGTAGAGGTTTGGCTAACATAGTAGAATTCTGTCTTCCATTCTAGTCTGCCCAACGACCACGTAAAACCCATGTCAAAGGCATGATCATAGAAGGATATAAACACTAATAAAACTATAAAGCATATTTTTAAAAAAAAACACCCTATTCTAACAATACCTTACATCTTATAATATTACATATGTATATTTTTGGTTAAAAAATATCCCTTCACATATTTCCAAACCTGCACCCATTCTCGAGCAGAGAATCCACATTTCAGTGACTCTTCACAGTCTGTAAATACCTGGAATGCATAAACAAGATTCCGAATATACTATTAGATTATGCAATCAATTATCTGCAGCGGAATGGGAAGGATCGCACGTCTGTAATTATTGGTAATGATGACTTCAGGAAGGGAGGAATATGTCTGTTTTACTCACTGCCTTCCCTGAAGCTAGCACAATGTCCAGCATACATTAAGCACTCAATGTTCATGTAGTAAGAGCATAAATTTCAGTTACTGATCTGATCAAAAATGAAAATTAAATCTGCCAATTTTGAGTTTAGAGTTTGGGTTGCATCAAGACTTAAAGGATTACAAATTATAGAAAGATTTTGTGGAGAACTTAAGCATAAAGATAGTACAATTATGAAGCAATTGTGGCATCTTATAGAACCTAAAGGCAAGAATGCACCCGAGAGGCAGTCTCAACAGGGATTGAAGCATAAGAAGAAATCCAAGGTATCTTCCTCTCTCTGCTATACTGTTTGTTGTGCCATTTCATTCCTCTTTCTCCCTGCAAGTTGACTTTAGTTCATATAGAGAATAAATGCATGACTTGTGAGTCAAAATCCCAATGACACTCACAGCATTTCAATAGCATCCACACAGAAAGACTGCCTAACCTGGGTATTCATAAAGTCTGTGGCCAGAGAATGGGAAAGGAAAGCTTTTGTAGCCATCATAGCTAGTGTCAACACGTAAGTGGGAGGAAGAGCCTGTAAACTAGGAAGGCTCCAATTAGAGGAAATGCTGTGCCTTCACTCTCCAAATACTTTAAAGTTGTATGTCTTACCTTGAATGCCTCGACCCAGAATGTTATCTAGGCATTTGCTATTCAAGTTAAGCATCTATCACTTGCCACTAACGAGTCTTGAGTTATTCGAGTGACCATATAATTTAGCTTTCAAATCAGGACACTTTGAGAGAAGACACTGTTAATAATTATACTGAGACAACAGATGTATGCAGGGAATGTCTCAGACAAAATGAGACATATGTCATCTTATGAATAACACACAAACTGGTTCTCTGCTTCCTCATCCACATAGAGGAGCACGATTTTAGCTGACAGCTTCAAGTTTGTACATTGTTCTGAGTCCAGTTCCCTATGAGAAAATAATTTCTACCTTTCAATACGAATTCCAACAAATTGAAAGAAACCAATTACTCATAACCAAGGAGGTGTGGTCACATTACAAGAAAATCGACTCTGGGAGCTCTGCATTCCTAACGCTGTGTTTGTTTGGAATGGAGTCGGGTGGGTGGAGGGTTGCATTTCTAGAAAAATGGAATCTTTGGGAAACCCAACGTTGGGACTTCATCCTACATAAGCTTAATGCTGTGCAAGAGACCTAGAGGCCAAAGAATTCCCATCAAAATGACTACACAACTTTATGAGTTAGCCTGCCACAGCACCATGGACACTTGCAGAAAACATGTAATTCCTGTATCAGAGACAAAGGACGTTATTACTCACAGCAAAAGCAGCCACTGCCCACCACTGTTAAGCTGTAGCCTATGATGCTGGTTAAAGTATCACCAACTAGCTGTACTGCATGCAATAAGTCATTTGGCTTTTCCAGTATTTAGTCTCCTCACCTTTATTTTTGCTATGCAGACCCTGAAAGAGATTTTTAAACTAGTTTACTTAAGCAACAGTTGAGAAATTATTGTTTTTCCAAAGCTCATATGAGAACAGTGGAATCAATTACCCTATACTTTTAAAAGGTTACTATGTTATACAGTAAATTAATATACAGTTGGAGATTATGAGGAAGGTATAGTTGTCTGTACTTAAAATTAAAATATGAAATAAGACTCCTTTTGGTGGACACTGTTCAAATAACCCTGGAATCAGACGACCATTTACAGAGCTCCACTGTGGTGTAGACTTAACAAAACAATTAAGTGTTAAGTCGGGAGTGTGAGTATGAAACAGGGTCTCTCTTGAGTGAATGCCATTGAACCACACCAAATCCTTTATTTTGCTAAAATTGTTCCTCAGACTTTCCAACTGATCATACATATCTGTCCATCATGCTTCATCAATTTCTCAACTTAAAGACAAAAATAGTTTTGCTCAGTGTATCTGTTCAATTATAGTCACTGTAATTATGACTTTACTTTTAAATAATCCATGCTGTATATTTTTTTATGTTGTAAAATAAATTAGATTTTGTTTGGGGTAATTTCACTCTATCCTTTGCAGTAACATAAGGTAACAGTTTTGCTCCACTTTCAAATGGACTTTTCATTCTAGCTTCTCTCACCTTCCTCTGGAGTGTTAATTACAGGTGAAATCTGATACTAATTGGACCAATAGGGTTATACATAGCCCTACGCCTTTCAGTATCATTATATTTACTGTGAATTATTTAATTATAGGTTCTACAAAAGGATACTGATAATAGTGTTTTCAGGGTTTTTCTTCCCTCTTATTCTCACGCGAACAGCTTCCTGATCTTTCGAAAGGAATTTGTGTTTGTGAGTGTGTGTTTATCATCTTTTTTTTTTTTAATGTTTTACAAATTTCTAAGCCATGAAGTGGTATGGACATTTTTTATTTTGTGACATGGCTTTAATTGAACAAACTGTCCTTCAAAATGCAGTAGCAAACTATAAATCAATAAAAAATGTTAAAAAAAAAAACCATAAAAAACAAAATGCAGTAGCAAAAATGGAGGTTCTCCTTCCACTGCAGTCCTACAAAGAGAAGCATTAGTAAAAATTGGAGGGTTTTCTTTTCTCCTATAACAGCCATTTTTCTGTTCATAATTGTGATGTTTTTATTTAAGGAACAGCTTACACCTGGTTCCAAATGCAGCAGTAGCTTACAATTGTGTGCACATCAGTTTCAGCTAAAGAAATTTTAGGTGCTAATCCATGCATTACTGAAGAGGTAAAATTTCCAACGTTTTACTGAGAATGTACAAACACATCATGTCAAATAAGATCATTGCTCCATCATGTCCTGCTACAAACTCTAAATGCTTCAGAGACCAACTTAAATAAATGTGGCCACCTAACAGCCTATATGGGATATATTTATTTTCTCATACATATTCATAAAAACAGCAATAAGACATGATCCAATTGATAAATATTCAATTTACCAGGTTAAAAATTATGACAATAGCAGCAATATATTTAGTGAAAAAATAGAATTAGTTTTTAAAATATATTCAGATTTTTAGCCTCTGCATTCATTCATTCATTCATTCATTCATTCTCAGTATATGCTAGACCCTGGAGAACAATCGTGTGGTCTCCGTCCACAATGAGCTGACCTTCTAGTGCAGGAGTCTGGCAGTAAACTAGCAATACAATAGCCAATGAATTAAATACATACAAAAGGTGATGAGTGCAAGGTAGAAAATGACCAGCTTATTCTGAGAGAGAATAAAAGTGCTAACGTTCGTCAGATAGGATGGGCAGGAAAAGTCTCTCCATTAAACTAAGACCCAGAAGATAAGAAGAAGCCTCTTTGGAAATAGTTGTATTTCTGCTGGAGCAAGGAAAACAAGTGAACAATCAGAAAAGAGGCTGTTGGTTAAAGAAGTTTTCTGATCATGGAGCAGGCGCTCCAGGGACACAAGTGGCCAAGGGAGAGTGAGTCAGATCGGCAAATGTTACAGAGTCCACTGTGGAGATGACGTAATACTAGCTACTTGGGGGGCCTGGGCTTCATATCATCACTGAGGTGAACTGGGAAAAGAGGCATGGTTGAATTAATTATAATAAATTTCTACTTAGAAGTAAGCATCATTCCAGCACTGAGCTCACAAATATTTTGCTAGGTGGCATGGCATCCTAAACCAACTGACTGGCTATTAGAGCACCTCTGCTCAAATTTGTGATGATGTAAGGTTTTCATCATTACTTTTAACTAATTATAATAGTAAATAAATAAAACATGATAAATTTGTGTGACATGTTTTTGACACTACCTAATCCCTACGCCTTTCGGTAGGCTGAACATGCAGTGAGAGCAGAATTGGGTGCTAATGGATTCTGACTCCCTACCACGTCTAGAACTTTCACCACTGATAAATATACTGTCATAGAATGGTTTTAGGATAACAAAGGATTGTGTGCTGAATCACTTTTTCTTTACTCTGCAACTATTTGGCTCAGTTGATTACTGCCAGTGCTTAAATGACTGAGTTAGCTTTGTTCTCTTCCAAGGCCTTAAGCTGCCACCCCTACAACAGCCAGTTTTCTCAGAAGATCACGTTTGTTATTGTTGTTGTTGTTGTTAAATTATTTGCCATTTCAAAACTAACTCAAGCGTAAGTCTTAAAATCATAGATCAATTCTGTCATATGCAAAGGATGGTCAGTACATTCTTTTGATGTATGGTAAAATCCTTGCTTTATATTGAAGCAGAGGCATAAAAAGTGTAAGCGACTTGCTGAAATCATAAAAAAAATTGTGATGAAAAAGAGAATTGAATACCCATTTTTGACAGTAGAGAGTAATGAGACGCCAATCACCTTAAAAATAAACCCTATCATATGACCACCAACATGACCCAGAAAGAACTGCCTGGCCATTTACAGCTGAATGTGGTGGAACAGGAGGAATAAATTTCAAGTTAGCCAATTCATTTGAAGTTTCTATCCTCTCTAAAAAAAATACGAGTGAAAAGAGTGGGTTTTAAAATCCTCATTTTCAAGATAAAGAAACAGAAGTCTGTTCAGAGTTGAAAAACCTAATTGTCTGGAGGTTACCTAAGAATAATGGAATTAGAGACATCAGATCCCAAAAACATACAAGTAGTAGTCTGAGAGGCAGAGATTTACTTTGAGAACCCAATGACATAGCAAGGAATTCCAGTAAAACATAGAAAAGATAAAGAAATGGTAACCTGCAGAGAAATGCATTAGGTGATCTTTTATTCTCTCCTAAAGCACTGCAGTTCATTCACATAGAACAGTATGTTGAACCTTGTCAAACTGAGAGCACGGTCATAACATGGTGAGTTCTTGATGTGTTTAAAGAAGATGTGTCCCCAAAGACATTATGACTTTGTCACCAGAAGCAGGAGTTCTGCTATGGAAATGGCTGCATTACTTCATATAACAAGGTATCCAAATGTTTTCCTAAAAATTCAAAGGCCACTGGCCATTGAGAGCTTTCCATAATGACACCAAAAAGTGAGAGCAAGAAAACACACTGAATTTGGGGTAGAATGCACTCTCCAACCCTCAAATGACAAGCTTGTTTTTGTTTGCATAGGACATGAGTGACAGGAAATATAAACTCAGGCAGCAGAGCTGGAAAATGTGGTAAGTAGAAAATGTGCAGTTCTAGAGAACACTGACCTTCTGTTCCATGAAGGAAGGGCCAAAGATCGTGAATTAATGTTTTGCTTAGGAAGAAAGTGCAAATCCACAGATCTAAAAGTTTCAATGTTTCACTACAAGAGTAATAGAAAAGAAGTACTTTCCATGTTACAATTTCCAAGTCAAAATCCAATCCAACTAAGGATGTCTTTAAAAGAAATAAGGTCCCCCAGGTGGTTAGTACTAAGAAGTCTAAGCTGAAACCCATCAGTTACAAAGTTATCTTTAGCTAGAACAGTTTAGCCATACATGATTACAGAGGCTGAAGGTACTTAGGGCAGAGCAGAAGCCATGGTGATGCCACCAGCTTCCTGCCACATGTCCACACCACTGAAAGAAGTGACATTAACAGATTAATTCCCCTCCCATGGGTCTCTGAGTTACAGTGATTAAAAAAACAACGAATACCAAAAGATGTAAGACTTTCGCATTCCGAACCAAAGTAAGCAGCTCTCGCTAGTTGTAGCAGCCCTGTGCAGGAGGTAGCCTCTGGCTACATGGGGCTACTGAATGCTTGAACTGCGGCTGGTGATGTGTTGTTAGCATAAAATATGAACTAGATTTAGAAGACCTAGTACCAAAAATGTAAAGTATTTCATTAATAATTCTTTACATTTACTACATGTTGTTAAAATTATGCTCTATGAGAGATATTGGGTTAAATGAAATATATTATTAAAATAATTTATCTGTTTCCTTATCATTTTTAACGTAACTATTAGGAAATTTTTAATTACATATGTGGCTCACAAGAGATTTCTAACAGACAGTGCTGAGTTACAGGTGCCACATGGTATTGATAATAAATAAATAAACAAACAGCAATGGAGACGTGCGTTTCCTCTTCCAGAAGGTCTTGGCTGGAAACTGAGATGGACCATACAGTCTTTGTACCACTAAGAAGCTGGATATGGAAGGCTACACTTTTCCAGGTGACTAAGAAACTAGTAAATCTGTAATTCTACAAAAATTAGGCCACAGAGCTATGAATTATACTGACCATGCTGGAAACGACAAGGGCTTTTTAAAGGAACAAGAGAAAAGGGGCTCAAAGAACCACAGGTATGGACTCATTCAGACAGATGTACTAAAGACAAACAATGCGAGAAGTGTGTGGATTCAGATGTAGAAACTAAAAGGAGGCACGCTCCAGAAGGCACCTGTGACCTTTCTGTAGGCACCAATCCACATAAACCAGTCCCAACAGTGAGGCTTCTGCTGTGACACACTGAGAACTGGCTTGTTCTGCAACTATCCCGATGCTCTTCTTGTGCTCCTTCCTATACTACAGAGCCAGAAAGATGAAGAGAATGTCTCACACGCTCTCAACCAGCTTAGATTCTAGATGTGAGTTTGGTTATGCCAGTCAGATGCCAACACAAGACTTGAGTTTGTAACTGAGTCCATGGTAAAGAGCAGAGCTGGAGCATCAGTGTTGCAGGCTTGGTTCTCAAGGTGATAGCTGGAAGGGTAAAGCTTCAGTCGGATAGGCCGCTCTCTCATGATGGCCAGCAGAGCTCTTTGGTTGTCCAGTGTTGCCATGAAGCCTGGAGGGGGTGGGGGTTGCTCCTAGAAGCTCAATCTAATATCTGTCTCTTCAGCTACAAAATGTACATGAAAATGTACATGAAAAACTATCTTTTACGCTTTTGTGAGGAGTAATGAACTAATGCATTAAAAGGATTAGAATAATGATTGACACCAAGAAAGCAATTAATAACTGCTAGCTGTTATTAGAATTTTAATATTAGTTATTAGGATTTGAATTCAGGGTTGATCATGGAGGAGTTCTGCATAGAAGGTGAAATTGTAGCCAGAGGTATAATTAAGGTTTCCTCCCATGAAGAATCAAGAAAATTCCTTAATCTGGAGTCACATGTTAACGAGAAGTTAAAGAAGTCACTCTCTCAAGTAGGTAAGAGTAAGAGACTTAGACTAGAGGAACTTGCCATATAGCAATACTGCAGGAAGCTAATTACCTGGGATGGTTCGGGAAAATGTATACAGACAGAGGGACCATAAATAGAAACATCTCATTCAAAATAACACAGAAAGCAAAATTAAAAAATTATTTGCTGCTTAGTTCTCATAGTAATGGAGAGAGTTAAATGATGGTTGAACTATTTTCTAAGACTTCATTGATGACTTAACTTCCAGAGGGCGTCACTAATTGATTCTTTACATGGCTATTGAGCCTCCCATGTGCCAGGCACTGGGATAAAATAGAAAGCAAATAGGAGGCCTGTAGTTGAAATCGTGAGGATTGATAGGAACCTAAATGAAAAAGGAATGACATCTGAATAGAAAATCATCAATCTTGGGAAATACTTCTCAGGGTGGGTAAGAGTCAGTGGCATAATAATCCCCTTAAGTGTTTATTCCTTCACTTTGCACTGCACATCCCCCTTCTCCCACAGTCACCTCTGCCCAAGAGAAGTTCAATAACCAATCAGGAAGCAATGCTATGAGCTGCATGGCCAAAGCCACGGGAGCAACTTTATGTAATTTTTAAAAGTAATTTCGAATTTCTGAAAAAGTTATGAGTATTATCCAAAGAGATTTATTCCTGAATCACCTGAAAGTAAGTCGCTGACATGATACACCATCAGACTGTACAGCGTTTACGTACATTTCCTACAAACAAGAATACTCTGCTGCACAACCACAATGCAATCATCAGAACAAGAAGTTAACCCTGATATATTACTACCAACTGATCCTCAGACCCCACTGGAGTTTCACCAACTGTTCCAAGAATGTCCTTTATAAGATCCATTTCAGAAGCATGCATTACATCTAGTATTCATGTCTCTTTACTCTCCTTCCATCTGGAACAGCTCCTTGACTTTCATGAAGTGGGCATTTTTGAGGATTAGAGGTAATTTACTTTGTAGCATTATCCTCAATTTTCATTACTCTGATGTTTTCTCATGATTAGATTCAAAAATAACACAGATGAGCTGTATTTTTCTCATTTCATCCTATCAAGTGGCAAACAATCTGCTCACACCATTACTAGTAATTTTACTTTGATCACTTGATTAAGGTGATGTCTCCCAAATTTCTCCACTGCGACCTCATTCTTCAACTCCCTGTAATAAGTAATTTGTGGAGAGGCACTTTTAAACTATGTAAATATTCCCTCTCTCACTAAATTTTTAATGTATTCACTTACCTACTTCTATAAGTATGGATTCATGGTTTCTGGTTTTATTCAAGAGATTATAATCCACTATTCTCATTAGTTATTTTGATGTTCAAATTGCCTCATATACGGTCAGTGTGAGTCCCTTCAACCTGGCTCTGTGTCTGGTTGATATTGCCCATATCATTCTTAGATCAATTCTTTACTTTTGGACACAAAAAGATGTTCCAGAATCACACTGTGCTTTCCCTGTCCTGGCCTGGAATCTGCTGCTTCTCCAGGAAGCCCTGATTCCTTTTGGCTAAAAGTAGGAGTACTGCCAGCTGTCAGCCACTTCAAGGAGTGCCTGAGCTGCAAACAGCTGTCTTGCCCAAGGTCACACTCCACCCTAGGCAGCCAGTCAAGGCAGGTATGAAGGTCTGGAAAACCCAGACTGCAACTGCGACTATAACCAGGACCTGGTCCCTAGACTAATTCACTGACATTGGGGTGTTCCTGCTCCACTGACATTGAGATGTTCCTGCTCCCAGGGCCTCTCAGTGGGCAGAGGGGGTGTGTGTGTGAGCCTTTGTAGAGATAATTAAATCGAAAATCTTGAGATGGGTAAGTTATCCTGGATAACTCGGCTGAATGTAATCACAAGAGTCATTACAAGAGAAAGGCAGGAATATCAGAATCAGACAAGGAGATATGATGATGGAAGCAAAGGTCACGGTGATACAAGGCCACAGGCCAAGCAACAAATGTTGGCAGCTTGTAGAAGCTGGGAAAAGCAAGAAAATGTGTTCTCCCTTATAGCTTCCAGAAGGAATGTAGCCCTGCCAACACCTTGACTTCAGCCCAGTGAAACTGATTCTGGACTTCTGGCTTCCAGAACTGTGAGAAAATAAATTGCTTTAAAAAAAAAAAAAACCACCAAGTTTTTGGTAATCATTACAGCACCCACAGGAAATTAATCCAAAATCTATCACCACACGGAAGCCTTCCTCACCCAGCTCAGGCTCTGATACCTCGTATTAGGCCACCACCCTCCTCCATGTTGGGCTCCAACATCTTGTAACAAAAAGGCCTTCCTAGAGAACGACCTTCTCACCCTGCTCAGACTTGCAGACCTCACGCTGGGCTACCCTCTGTACAGATGCTCTCTGCACCCCACTGAGGTTCCAGCTCTGCAGGCCCCACGCCGGGCTGCTTTTCTGTGCAGATGTCCTCCTCCCTCCCTTGTGCCCCTATAGCCATTCCTAACTACCCCTCCATGGGTATATCCTTCTCCTACTGTTTGTAGCAGAGTAACCGTCTTCTCTCTTCCCATCACAGGAGGCCAGACATTTGTTCTGAGACATTGAACCAGGGAGTCTCCAGACCAGAGAATACCAGACACTTGGGGGATTCGAGGAAAGTCTTCCTACTCGAAGGTGGGAGTCCCTTCTTCCACCCTTCTCCAAAAAGCCTGGCAACCAGACTTGCCCTCAACCAGACAGGAGACTGGGGGAATCTTCCCTGGAACAAGCGAGTAGTAGCGTTTAGAAGAGACCTCACATACTGGCACTTGAGTCTGTGCATGCCACGTCACCCCTCCAGTCCTGCATTTCAATGGAATGCACCTCCACAGGGTATCGGGCAAGCTTCTGGGAGGCGACTAAGGGCCAGGGGGCACGATCCTGAACCACACAACAGTCAGCTCCTCATGGAGTGAACTTTGACCAATAGGAAAAGGGAGATAAGAAGAAGCCAAATAGATGCATTTCGCTTCTTTTTAGCCATCTACGCATCACAGCCATGCAGACAGGTCTACGTGCCGAGCTGACCTATCATGTAATGTATTACACAGTGCTGCTTCGTAGCTTTCCTTGCCTCACTTCTACTTTTTCTTACCTTCACCTACCTGGGCTTCTACAACCCAAATAAAGTACCAGAACATCAGCCCCTGAGTTAATCTGTTTTTAGAGGATCTAGGCTAAGGCAGCATATTATTTTTAAACACAGAGATATATACTTGAACAAAAGGCTGTCTCTGAGGAGTAGGACTACAGCATAGGGAGGGTGAGATGAAAGGTTATTAATTTCTTCTATAAAGTTTCTGATATTACTGATTTTTAAAACTATCTCTGTATATTACTTTTATAAATAAAAGCTTAGAAAGGAAATGCATGATGACTACTATTACATGCATTTAAAATTGCTTGCACACCTTTTATAAGTGTTCCCCACAGATCAGAGAAATAAACTAACAATTATTTGAGGAGTAGTTTAACGTTGTGACTTAAGCCTCTGTATTCATGCACATTTTATAGATTTTTCTAAAAACAAAAATCCCTTTTATGAAAAGTGAAGTTAGATATCATCTTAAGATCAAAACCTCCTTGTATCCTGCTTAAAGTGCTGTATTCCTGAGACGGAGCAAGTGCTTTACGGCAGAATAGCAGTAAGTCAATCTATAGACTCATCTTAATGAATTATAGAGGAAGGAGAAACAGCTGAAAAAAGAAACCACTTTATTTTTACATTGACTGTCTTTTGAAAAATGGAACTGAGGGTAGAATTAATGATTTAATTAAACCACTTAATGTTTTATTAAAGTCAATATGGCCCAGTGTTCCTGTGCCACCATCAGCTTATCAATAAAACCTCGTATTTGTTTTCGCCAAAGAATTCCTTTTTTTATTACATGTGCCTGTACTACAGAGCCTCTAATTGCTTCCAGGAAATCATATATACCCTTATATTATAAGATCTTTCCATTAGGGGATCACAAAATTCTACTGAAAAAAAAAATCAGGTCAGGTTCTAAAGGCATGATTTATTCAGCTTGGTCGCTACTCACCATGAAGAGCTCTATTTCTGCTCTGTTCAGCAGAGTATCTGTTCGGCTTTCACAGCAAAGGAGGGACTCAAGGTCACAAGAGCGAAGCCCACCTGAGGCGGATGTACTCGGCAGGAAGCTCTGAAGCACCAGAGGTGATTTTCTCACTAGTACCTGTTAGAGCCTCCCCCTTTCTTTGGAGTGTATTTTTTCTTATCTCAGATCTCCCCCCCACCCAGTTTGTGTATCCAACATAAATTACTGAAAGTAAATGGCCAATTCAGGGAAGAGGAAAATGGGTAAGAAGAGGCCTCCCTAAGATAAGTTACAAATGCAAGCCTGTCTATTTCATTTAAAGCATTTAGATTAGATAGGAGAAATCCTGGCAGAGAGGAAGAGCGTGGACATGCAAATCCAACGAGTAAAACGTGATTCAACATGTATGCATTCCCTGCCACCATGACTTTCCCCTCATGTGGCTTCACTTACAAGACCCAGGACAGCGCGAGACTGTAGATCGATAATCAGTCACAGAGGCCATGTCCTCATGCTCACGCCAGTCCTGTTAGTATTTCTGCTTTGGTCCTTGTATTGCTACAGGGGAACTTTCTAGACAAAAGCTGCCATTTAACTAGAAGCAAGTACTGCTCCTGCAATGCTGATTTCTGTGTTCACAGATCAAAGCCTCAGTGGGCAGGTCATGCTCCCACACTCTCTTAGGACAAGTGTCTTCTCAGGCCCCTCATTTAACAGAAAACACAGACACACAGAGGAATGTTTTCATCACATCTGTCATAAATGATTCAGACTGACCCAATGTCACAGACTTACTTTCTCCACACTTCAGCCTAATGGATTTTTATGACACTTATTTGGCTCAAATTAAAAATTTTAAAATTCACATATTTCACATTATTTGTTTCACAAGAGATTGACCAACTGGTTTGACTGACTCTAAAATGTTATTGACTTGCTCTGTAACACATATATGCTTTGGACTACCCCACATTACTCTCTTTCTTTATATTCTTGTCCACTTCTCCTTCTACACCATTTGTTTCTCATGTGTTTTTTTCTTACCTTCAATCCTCTGCCTTGTTTCCATCTCCTTATTCTTGCCCTGATTATGGAATACGAAATCAGAAGTGGATTCTTTTTCTCATTCTTTTCTTCCCCTGGTTGATTCTAAGGAACACCTGGTAGGGAAATGGGAGATGAATGTTAATACTGACATTTAATGGCATTTATTGGCAGTTTAACATACTGAACAGTAAGATATAGACATAGATGTCTTCAGTACATGCTCTTTTTTCCCCTAAAACACAGGGGAAAAAAATACATAAATTCCCACCATTCAATCCCATAATTGTTAACTTTCTCTTTTTTTAATTTTTAAAATTTGTTTTGGGGGGATGTAATTAGGTTTATCTATTTATTTTTTCAGTGGAGGTACTGGGGATTGAACCCAGGACCTTGTGCATGCTAAGCATACACTTTATCACTTGAGCTATTCCCTCCCCCTATTAACTTTCAATACAGAATTAATTTCTCCAATTTCTTTTCTGTGCAGATAATTTTAAATAAAGCTGCGCAAGCAACTTATGCTTACATTCTTTCATGAAGAAAAGGGATGGAGGGAAGGAGAGAGTTCTTTTTGACAATCATCAGACATCTTTCTCATTTCTCCTCCTTATTCTCTGCCCCACAGGCAACTCTCCCACAACAGACAACCAGTAGCACAATATACATAATTTTTTCAAATATTTCATACTTACATATGTATCCAGAAATAACACACTGTACGTAACTTCTGCCACTTGCTTTTTCATTCAACTTTAAGTTTTTGAGCTCTATCTCTGATGATTTATATAGATCTAGGGTGCTGTCATTTATATCTTTGTCAAAAGTCTCCTCACCACTTGCTAAGGAAGTAGCAGTATTTGTTAAGTATTATAGGGACAGACTCACCCCCTACTCACATTAAGTCCCCTCATAAATATATTCACCATCACTGAAAAATGAAGGTTACCTTGGCATATTCATGGAAGGACAACTTTACAGTAAAGTCCAGATTTAAAACCAAAATGAAAATTTTACTTTGGAAAGTTTAAATAATTTTGTACTTGAAAAAAGCATTTCTCCAGCTGGCTAAATTAAGGCACTACTAAAGTTCAATCCAAGAATACTCCTTGGCTTTGAATCTGTTGCCTTTTCTTGTGGTTGGAAATCAGATACATTTTTTTCCCCAAAGCTCATGCCAATGTATACTTTCTTCTAAAAGAGTTAAATAAATAGGCAAGCCAGCTCCCTTAATAATATTTCTTCCACTCAGACGATCTATTTTGGTTGAAGATTTGCATATAGAGATGCACTCAGTCTTCTTGACACATTTCCAGAAAATATGCAAATAAGGCTTATATTCTTCTAAAGCCTTTTGCTCTACTGATGTTCAATATGTAACATCCCTGCTCTCCACTGCCCTGAAGCCTTACGGTCTCTATTTTGATGCTCTGTGAAAAAGGAAGATGCTTTTAAGTTCTTCCTTCTCATCCCTTGGCCTTGTCCTACTAGTGACTGCTTTAGAAACTCTTTCAAATACCTAGTTTTCCATTTATCTTGCTTCTTTAAACTCTCCTTCTGGATCCCAGTGGTCCTTACCCTGAAAATTTTGATGAAAGCTCCCAGGAAAGGCACACATATGCTCAGCAACTCCAGCATCTTACATATGTGCATTAGAAGGATGGGGCTTCTCTAGACACTCACTGAAACCCCAGATTCAGTTCCCTGAATTACATCCAGCCTTTGCCAATCAACACTTCCCCATCTGTTGCTGTCTCTGAGACCTCTCACCTGGCACAGGCAACACAGCCCCATCTCTTTTTTCTCCCACCTTCCTAGACTCTTAAAGTCTCAGTCACAAGTCAAGCTATTCCTGCTTATTAATATGCAGGCAAGGTTGCTTGGTGGTGTCGGCCTGTCCTGTATGCCCTAATGGAAATGAATGCTGCCTTTAGCTGTCAATAGAATAAAGATTGGCATTTGCTGATGAGAAAAAGAAGCACAGTGAATGAAAACAGAGCAAATCCACTAAAAACTGAAAAATACAACACTTCTGTACAGTTAGACACTCTGGTTGACTCATTTCTCCCCAAATGTTTCCTGACCTTTTGCTATTCATTTTCCACTCCAAAATACATCTTTTTTACCCCTTCTACAGCATGAACCTGACTGCCCCAAAGGTTAACGTCTGTAGGTGTTACAAGAAGAACTGCTGCTCATACTAGCTGCCAAAACCCAGCTCACTCCAGATACTCTGGAGAACTCAATGCTGAACACAAAGCAACATGGCCTTTCAGTTTGGGGACATCACTTCTTCTATGTATTTTTTTTCAGCTTTGCAAGGAATTCATTGGTGAAAGCAGGTGACAACCGAGGTAACACCCAGACAGACTTGCCTTAAGCCCATCGATGACTCATCTTAGTTTCCACCATCTGTACAGTAAGGATAAAAATAAAGCGATTTTTAAATTATCTCTATGTATGTTATTCTCCTGCAAAATTGATATTTAAGCTGATTTCCCTTCTACATGTTTCCGAAGGAAATTCCCCAGTCACCAATTGACTCATGCTGAGAGAATATAAACTTATTTTAATATCAGCCTAAGTAGAACACATGTAGAATATATGTATGTCACCTAGAATTATAGATTGTGTTCTTTCATCAAAGGTACATAATTCAGAACTTAAACATTTATTTATGGTCTGCACTTATGTTATACCCTATGTGGGTAGGTAATTGGGATCTTAATATTGTCCCACAGGGTTTCTAGAATAAGTGTTTTTAGTATCAAAAATGAAAACAGCTGTATGTTGTAAAGTCCTACTCCATGTAATCCTGTCTCAGAGAGTAAGTTTCAGTGAGTCTTTGATGGTCCAGATCACGTAGCTTCACACTAGGATAAGAACACTGAAGCCAACCTGCTCAACACCAAACCCACCCCTTTTCAACACAATATTTCATATAACCCACTATTCTTTCCTACTCCCCATAAATCTGCCAGCAAATCTGATCATATATTTCTAAACACTTTAACTGAAGTCCACATCTTTCTTGTTCTTTCTGTCATTACCTCATCTACTCCCTCACAGTTTCATTTTCTATTGGATTAGCATCCTCCTTCACCGTCTCCCTGGCCCTACCCATTCTCTACATGATTGCTAGGAAATTTTCCTAAAATGCCAATTTTATCATGTCAGGACTCTTCCCTGAAAAGTCTGCTCCCCAACAGTGGTAGGCAGTATAATGTCTCCCAAAGTTGTCTGCATCAGATATCCCTGATCTGTCACATTAGATGACAAAAGAGACTGCCTACGTAACTAAGGCTATTCATCTTAAGGAGATGGTCCTGGATTTTCCTGGTAGGCTCAATCAAATCACATGAGCCTTTCAAAACAGAACTTTCTCAGTTTGGAAGCAGAAGAAATACAGAAGAAGGGAAAGTCAGACAGATTCAAAACATGAGGACTCAACTAATCATTGCTGGGTTGAAAGATGAAGGGAAAGGTGACAAAGAATGCAGGTGGCCTGAAGGAGCTACGAGAAGATTCCAGCTGATAGCCAGCAAGGATGCATCCTTAGCACCACGACCACAAGAAATTCAATTCTGCCAACAACCTGAATGAGCTCGGGAACAGATTCTCTCCCAAGGTCTCTGGCTAAGAGTCCAGACCAGCCAACACCTTGATTTCAGCCTTGGGAGACCCAGGACAAAGGAACAAGATTTCTTACATAAAGAACCCTGAGACAATAAATTTGTGCTGTTTTAAGCCACTAAGTATGTGGTCATTTGTTATGGCAGCAAGAGAAAACTACCGCACCAGATAACCAATCCAAACTCTCCTTCTACTCTTCAAGATCCATCAAAGTCTAGGCCTACTTGCCTAAGCGCCCCGGCTAATTTCCCTCTGCTCACAAACACTGGCTTTTGATTCCTTCCAGGTCAGGCTCAGCTTTATACACAGAGGTTACATTTTTTAGAGAAGAAAAAAAAATCATTGAGAAATGACTAAATAGCATGAACTCAGAGTATGTGGTAGATGCAGAGCTGTGCTGTCCAGCTCCTCCTCCTGGAGGACTTGTCCAGCCACGGGAGTATAGTCAACAGGCAGCCCCAGCTGTCAACTCTTTGAGGATCAGCTCGAGCTGCAGAGAGCCACCTTTCTCAAGGTCATACTTCTCCCAAGGAAGTTTGCATCTGTTGACTGAGCGGGGAAGAGGGATTAGAAAGGCTCAGCCATTTGGGCTCAACAATGGGCCACTCTGACAAGCTCAAGAGGCTGGCCGAGGCTCTATCAGGTCCCCATTGCAGTATGATTTCTTCCTGTGCCCAATTCTGCTCCCCACTTTCTTCACAGGTTAATTCCTAATAAACAGTTTGGGCCTCAAATTCCATCTTAGCATCTCTTTCTGTCACAGAATGGAAAGTACCCATAAGAAAATAAGGCAGGCTAAAGAGACAGTATCTGGAATAACAACCCAGCAGAATGAGATAGCATAAAAGTCATCAGGGTACAAGGACTCAGAAAAGTCATATAAAAATAACTTTAAAAATTACGGCTAAGTTTACATAAAAGTAAGAGATATCACAAAATGCACAGAACAATGATAAAACTGAAAACTGAAACAGTAAAGCTGTAAGCTGACGTGGAATGGGGTACAGGAGGTAGCTGAACCTAGAGATAAGACTTGATGGTCAGAAGATTTGTTTTTTGGTCTTTTTTAATAAAAGTATTTACAATATTGTGTTCGTTTCAGGTGTACAGAATAGCAATTCAGTTTTGGGGGGTTTGGTTGGTTTTTTTGCAAGGTTATTACAAGATATTGTCTGTGTTATACAGTAAATTCTTGTTGCTTATCTATTTTACGTGGAGTATAAAAAACCAATACAGATGACTCTATATACAAAATGGAAACAAACTTGCAGTCATAGAAAACAAACTTATGGTTACCATAGTGGAGGAGGGACAACTCAGGAGTACAGAGTTTGCATATACAAACTACCATACATAACTTTGGCTTTAATTCACCCACAGGCAGGAAAATAGACCTCAGGCTCATGTGAAACAGAACTGGAGCTGAGACTTTACATAAACAGAGGACACTGAAAGAGCTGCATCCTCAGTAGAAGAAAGACTGGAAAAACTCAACCCTTATGCAAATGAAAACTACAAGGAAGACTTTCCTACTCATGTGTCCTGCCATGAGTAGGAAAAAGAAGCATCTCGTAAGAAACCAAATAGCCAAGATTGTAACCATACATGTGTTTGGAGCTCCACTTGGGTGGAATAAGAATTTTCAACCTGATAATTAAGGTAAGTATAACATGGGCCCAAAACAGCTCTGGAAAATCAGGCAGCAGCAAATCAGCCTGCCTTGTATTCCCTCAGAAAGGAACAAAACCAGCAGAAGCCCGTAAGTTATGTCTCATGTTAAGGAACTCACCAGAATGAGTGAAAGGCAAGCAGAATAGATTACAAAATAAGCATAATTACAATAATATAAGTTTTTAAAATGTACAGAAATGGTAAGAAAAGACTAAGACAAAGAAAGAAAGAAAGAAAGAAAGAAAGAAAGAAAGAAAGAAAGAAAGAAAGAAAGAAAGAAAGAAAGAAAGGGAAAGAGAGAAAGAGGAAAGCAAGCAAGCAAGCAAAACTAGACAGATTGGAAAAAAAAACAAATAGGACCCTTAAAAGCAAAAAATTTTTACTACTGTCAAGTAGTAAAGGTTAAATAGCATTTCAAACAGAACTGAAGAGAGAATTAGTTAAGTAGAAAATGGACCTGGGAACATTTGTCCAAGGCTGTGGAGGTCAAGGAGGCATGCCACTCAGCTCTCCCTTTAAGATACTCTGCTGCAGAGAGCATAGTTGACCCATAACCCCAGCTACTGAAACTTCGGATTCACCACTTTGTTCACTTTAAGGCCTAGTCTCAGGGGTACTAGAGTCAGGCAATTCTGCTCAACATGAAATTCTTCTAATGGGTAACTTTTATTCAGAACCCCCCATCCCCATCTCGATTAAAACGTCCTCAGAATTACTCTGCAGTCTAAGGTTCTACCTACTAAATCTTCCTTTCCACCTTCCCTTTCACAGTTGTCAGCCATGCATGATGGTCTGCAAGCTCTCCCTGTCTATTCTTGCTCCCTGCCTCTCTATCTCTAATGTCTTTCAATAAATTTCTTGCGTATATAATCCCGCTTTGACCTCTGTTTCTTGGAGAAGCCAAATTGAAATAAAAATAGAACTAAAACAGCTAAGCAACATTAGCATTCAATATAGGAGAGGGCATTGGCATTATGACATTAAACAGTCAGTCCTTTTATTTTATGAAGGCAAAGAGATTGCCAGAGAGTTTGATTAGATTTATATTTTTTTAAGAATGAATGTTTAAAATGTGGGGACAAACTTTCAAAGATTGCAAATAGTGTACATTATCACAAATCCAGAAGAGGGGAGTTAAGAAAACCTTATTAATCTAATAGAAGTGTAAAAGAAGAAAAAGCAAAGAAAGAAAAAATGGCATAACTAAAAAGCACAATTTATAATGGCAGAAAAATCCAAGTAATCATTAAAAAATTGTCATTTAAACTGA
Organism: Vicugna pacos; assembly: GCF_048564905.1. Lineage (NCBI taxonomy): Eukaryota > Metazoa > Chordata > Mammalia > Artiodactyla > Camelidae > Vicugna > Vicugna pacos. The sequence continues at coordinate 50,463,237 of NC_132989.1, forward strand.
AACTGTTGTATGAGCCTATTAAGAAAAAATCAAGCTACATATTGTAACAAGAGAGGCACCTAAGCTTAAGGTCCCTCCAAAATAGAAACTAAAGTTATGTAGAAAGTTGTTCTAAGAAAAGTATTTCTAAAAGGAGGGCTGCATTTTTTAATATCAGAAAAAGGGGATTTTAAGACTCTTTCTTTAAAAAGCATTACAGGAAAAAGGAGTATTATATAATAATAAATAAATTCACTGGAAGTATAATAATCTTAAACCTATAAGCACTTAATAATGTAGCTGGAAAACACAGAAACAAAAATATGAGGAACATTTTTTCAAGAGATATGAAAGAATACAGAATCATAATTAGAGCATTTGACACATCTCATGCCGACATTTGGAAATCTAGTGAATAAAATTATTAAGGATATAGAAGATTTGAGTATCACAATCAATAAGCATGTCTAATAAATACATATAAAATCCAACACTGAGAATATATATTCTTTTTAACTATACCATAATGCAAGGAAACTAGAAATCAGCAGCAAAATAAACTCCAAATTCCATCCATCTGAAAATATTTTTAAAATGTTAAATAATCCATAGTTAAAAAATTAAATCAGGATAAAATTTGTTTCAAAATTAGAATTGAATAGCAATTCAAAAAATTAAAAAACTATGTATCAGAACTAGTAGAATATAGATGTGTCATACTTGAGAGGAATTCACAACTTTAAATTCATGTATCAGAGGATAACTGAAAAATGAGTTAAGCTTCCAACTCAAAAAGTCAGTGTAAAATGTAAAAAGTAAACCAAATAAACCAAAATTAAATAATGGAAAAAAGATAGTGAATGCAAACAATGGAAGTGGGTATGGGCATTTACTTTAGACAAGAGGGTACTAAGTGATCTCTCCAAAGAGATGACATTTTGATAGAAATATGCAAAAGGAAAATGTAAGGTATTAGCAACATATTTTTTGAAAATAACAATATGCATGTTTTGCTTTCTGCCTTGCCATGAAAAAAAGACAGAAAATTGGCTTGCCAGTCTGTAGTTTGTAGCAGGTGTATATATAGAGTGGAAAAATCATGCATCTCTTGGCTCATGAATCCTCCCTCAGGGATAAAGCCATAGATGCAGCAAGTGCTATGAGAATAGGTCCCCTGGGGAGAGAATGATGACAGAGTATGTGAGGGGAATTCATATACCTGAAAATTGGAAAGTTTCCCAGTCCTGTCATCCAGCTGCCCCAGTGAAAGTCAGCAGTTTCACCTTGTGTCCCAGCCACACAACACTGTACCTCTTATGGGAAGAGCTTCATCCTGGCCTCTTAACCAGTAACTGAAACTCTGCTTGTGACACCACAGGACTGTGGTGCTACATGGGGGCTTTTGCTCCCAATTCCAAACTATCTTTTGCTCATCCTCTTTGCCCTTCATACGCTGTTGATCATCCCATCCAGATTGAGTTGATTACTCATGTTCTCCCAACAGATGATACACCTATGATAGTGACATCAGTGTCACCAATGCAGGTCATCCAGCATCACTAGGACTTTCACCCCCGACTATTCTGTATCTCCACAAGTTGGATTCAACTTTCCACACCTGCCAGCCTTCAGAAAATCCACCAGGAACTCGAAGCACATCACCCTACATTACCTCTCTGGATAGCACTTATCATCTCATCTCATCTCATCTAATCATTTCCTTGCTTATTTACTTGATTGTTCCTTTTATGTCTTCTCCTTCCCTCTCCCCATAAGAATGTAATATGCATGAGTCAGGGACTTCAGTATCTTGTTCACTACCACATACTAGCTTCTGGCAGTGCCTAGCATGTTGTGGGAATTTAGTAAATATTTTTGAAAAGACGAAGTAATGAACAAATTTCTCCATATACATCCAGAAATCTTCTCTCCATATGAAGGGAAGAACATTTTCACCAACATCCATTCTTTAGTACAATGCTGCCATTTTAGAGTTTGTAAGCAACTGTAGGGATAATGTGCAGCCCCCTCATGTCCACCTTTCTCTGCCACATGAGAATTATGCTCTTGCTATGTTGGCCCCATGCCCAGATTCAAAGGACTATACTACATCGATTTGAGCTAGGGCAAGATGCCAGCCAAAGACCATTTGGGAAGAATTTCCCACAGTAGGCAGAAAGTGACACCTCAGTTGCAAGCTTAAACTGGTCTCAGCAGCAAGTGATGCTAAACTGGCTCCATTTGAGACTGCTCTGCGGGAGAGCACACCTAGGCATTCTGGAACACGACATCAGCAGCCAAAAGTGTTTCCTGTTTAAACCCCAACCCAGGCAAACCCAGGAAATCCACTCACACAGCAAGAAACCTATTGAGCCTTGCTAATTGCAAACAGTTTGCAGCCCGTAATTAATCCCTGCCTCCTTGAAGGGTTTTTCTCTTTGGCATTTGCTTACTTCAAAGTTGCCTAAAAGTTCAACTAGGCAATACTCGGGTCATCATATTCACGTTATATTTGGCTTTTCAGCAAAAGTCTGTGTAGAGCCAAAAATAAAATGGCATTTGGGGAAAGATGGCCATAGAATGGAAATGTTAATGTGGTTGATCTTAATCAACCAATAATTTCCCTGCCAAATATGCATACTGTGGCAGAAAACTAATTCTAACACTTAATGACTAATTTGGTAGAAACTGCTAAAGACTAAGTTTTAATAGTTAAAACTGTCAGAATTTCAACCAATTAAGCTAAGTTTTGTTGAGTATCATAAGGACAATCATACTAAGGTCTAATTGGCTACTCTTCAGGCTCTCCAAACCACCTTAAATTTTGCTTCTTCCATTAAGAAGAATCTCCTCTGATTCTTCCAAGACTAAGAGTCCCTGCTATTTGTTCTTATGGAATCTTTATTGACTCTTGCTAACTTTTATGAACTCTTTATTTCTTCAATAAAATATAAGCTCCTCAAAGACAAGGATCATGTCTTGTTTTCCCATTGTGTCTCCAGAGTTCAGTGCATGACCTGGGATAGAGTGGGTGCCAAATAAGTGCATTCGGTTAAATAGATGGATAAACAGATGGACAGACGCACATGGAACAATGAATGAGCACAAGCAAGCATGATAGCAGACTCCCTGAGTATCTGGTAACACCATCCCCTTTGATTCTAGGACAGCTGCAGCGGACAATATGTGAAAGCTCAGACTAAACCATCTCACTGCATTCCACTTCAATCTCCAGGTCTTTCCCCTTTCTGCTCTTCTGACACTGCAGGTACTCATTCATCCCAATGCACGGGCACAGTCTGGTCCAGAAGCACAGGGGAGTTAACACTCTTAGGGAAATCCTCAGCCAGGGAGGTGCAAAAGCCAGTGGATGGATGTCCCAGCCTCCTACCCTTCAGGCAAACAAGTCTCAGAAGGATTCTGTACATGTCTCATCACGTCTCAGCAGAATCAAGCCGCTACTGCCCACAACAATGCCCTCAATACTACATCCTTATGCTGGCTTTCATGCTGCTCACTGCTTCACATCCGCTTCCCAGAATCATTTCCCAAATAGACTGCCTGCACCCAAGTCCCTGTCTTAGGCTTTACTTTCATGGAAACTCAAAAAAAAATGTGTCATAATGAATTTAATGTGAGATCTCAACCTGAAAAAGATATCCAAAGACATAAATGATCTAAGATAGGACAGCTTCAGAAAACCTATGTGAGAAAATATCATACATATCACATATAGCCCATCATTAACAAAATAATGAAAGACAAAGCAATGAACACAGTCCCTAGAAATAGTAAATGCTGGTTAATGGTTCCTTCCTTCTTTCCTGGTCACTTTTCATCCTTTGTGCATTGCTTATTCTGCAGACTGTGTGGCAACCCCACCAGACATGAGCCTCTACACTACTCCCACCAGCATCAGCCAGACATTAGTCTCTAAGCTACCCTGGTTTTCATCTGCCTCTTCAGTTTTCTGTTATTAATAAATCTATATGGGATTATCCCTACTGTCACTTAAAATTGAAAATAGAATTTTTCTTTAAATTATCAGCATCTTCACTTTAGAAAGTCTCTGTGGAATAATAATTAAACTCTGTGCTCTAAGTCTTTGTGAAGGTTGATATTAAATATGAAGCCACCTTTACAGAAAATATAATAAACCTAACTAAGCCAATGAGACTCAGATGCTCAAGAATTTGAACAGCAATGCACAGAGGCAGAGGAAGTCATAGCTGAATCATCTGGACGGCCATGCCACACCTAAAGAGACTGCCCATGTGCTCCCTCTGCCAATGTTCTCTGGGCTGCCCTGGTTTCTGCTCATCCCAATGCCTGAGTGCTCATTCTCTCCATTCCCTGAGTCACCTGTCCAGAATTCATTTTTTTCAATTTCTCCCTTTTATTAACTGAAGCTACTGAGTCATCTTTCATTTCCTTATAAATAAAAACTACTAACTGATTAAACTACAATAGTAGAAATTGCATCCTTGTTTCAGTAAAAGCGTGGGGGACTTCCTAGGGCAGTTCCCCTGGTCGCTCTCCACACCATACTAGCTCTTCCTCCTACAGTAACTCACCTGACTGGTGATTCTGGGAGAAGGAACTGATCACACCAGTTCGGAGCTTCCTGGCCCCTCTTTCAGCCAACTTACTGTAAGCTCCACTGGCAGGAGAACTGGGCTTGTCCCACTCTACCACTGACTGTTTCTTAATCCCTCTAATTCAGCAGCAGCAAGCACACATGGGTGACACATTAGTCTAGTGCTCCTGTTCACCTGGTATTTGCACAACAAATCTGAGTCTTTGGTCTTCACCTATCTGATCTCTCTCACCCCCTGCCCCCCTCACTCTTCTCTCTTCCTCTTGGTTCTGACTTAGATGGGAAGGAACAGCATTGTTTACTAGGCCTCATCAAACCAAAACAGAAAGCAGGGGTCATTTTTAACATCTAGAAGGATTTCTGAAATGAGGAGAAAACTTCAGAAATGAATAATAATGGATTGGGAAGCATACATAATATATTCACACACTAATTCCTAAATTCAGCGGTTAGGGATCTGGGCAGGAAAAAAACGACAAGGGGAGGATAAGTTCCAACTGTAAGTTAATATACTTGTTTACTGGCTGTTAGCATGTTATGGTCATAACATTTCATTTCTTCCTCTGTTCTCTGCTTACCATAAGGAAGAGTAGATATAAGAACTCAGAAGACTTAATAGAATGTATCATTGGAAGAATTTTAACTGCCACAGCTAAAAGGATCCACTGAGTTTTTAAGTTGCTTCTGAGGTCTATTAACCAATTTTAATGAATTCTGAATTGTGATACCCTTCTGTATGAATGCCTCAGGTTTCTAATTCTAAAATCTGAGGCTCCTGGTGAGTAACAATTTTAACACAGAAAACAAAACAAACAAACCAAAAAAACCCCAGCGACCAATAAAGCTGTAAAAGTTGCTTAGTGTCAAAAATACAAATTATACTCTACGGTTGGTATTTAGATCTTCCACTTTTACAGAGTATTAATTGATAAACATTATTGGTTGACTAAATGAACAAAATCAATAACAATATTACAAGTACTGGAATATAACCTGTGCCGTCAGGCATTCTTGTCTGCTTATTCCATAAAGTTAAATGCAGATGTAGTTCCCAGGAGAGTCACATATAGACAAGCCTTATAAATCTGAATCCTCAAAATGAATGTAGACATTGCAACTTCTTTCAGATTACATTTTCATTTTAGTGATTTTACCCAAAGATGTGAGATAGCTTAGGGTTTCAGTCACTGTAGGTAAACAGATGAAAAGGTTTTAGGGACAAAGTGACCTCAAGCCAAATCACATAGGTATTCTACCTAAATGCAAGATCTAACCTTATTGCTTGTCCCTTTGAAATGCTAACAGTGCCCTTCATAAAAAACTATAATGTTACTCTACAGAATTACAGAACCGTTGAATTACTCAAGCATTCAAACTTAAAATGAGCAAACATCACAGATCCTGCAAACATATTGTATCTTTAGAAAGAAATCACAGCACGTGTATAACTCTGATATCACATTTGCAATTTTCAACCACTTTTTCAAACACCTTGTTTCTGCAAAGAAAAAAATCATTCCAAGTCTAGGAATTAGTGGTGAGTGAAGCTGGCAACATTTGAATTCTTCACATGTCTTAATCTTCACACTATATTTTAAAGAAATTCAACTTAAAACAGAAACCCTAAATATATCTTGGACAGAATTTATATAAGTGGTGGCAAAAATGAATTGCAGCCCCACCACTGTCTTTATCAATACACTCAAAGTCCCCAGTAAGGATACTGGTTAAGTAATTAAACCGGGTTTGCTATACAAATGCAGCTTTAAGAGGAGCCCGGTATTTTCAACAGCTTGAAAGTCATCCCCAATAAGCATGCAATCTGGGTTTTAAAAAAAAGTGGGCTTGCTACGCAAACATAACATCAAAAGAACTCAAGATCCTCCTTCCAACTAGATTTTTATCTTAAACCTGCCTACACAGACACTCTGGGCCTACTATCTTTAATCATTTAATTTTCTAAATTTTATATGTGAGCTGATAAGCATAACAACAATACTTAGTCAATGATACAGTTTGTAATATTATTTTTGGCACTTTATTTGCTATTATCATTACATGAAATTCTCCAAGAAGCTCTTTGACCCTTTTCAGAACTTTTGTTTTAATTAAAATTTGTAAAGAATTGTTTCCAAAATTAATAATTTAATACCATCAAATTTGAAGTCAAATTCAAAGCAATTTTGTCAAATGGACTTTCCAGTCAGTTAAATATATGCTCTGATCAATTCCAGGGTGCATATTTTGGCAACTACTCCAGAAGGGACATCAAAGAGAAAATAAACTGAAGATTTTCATCTTTTCATCTGTGTTGGGTGCTCTGCCAACCCAACACCCAGTGAAGACTAAACTTCGCTTCTATCTTCCTATTTACAGATGAGGAGCTTAGGGGTCAGAGTTTTTTAAGATCATAGTGACAAAGTCAGAACACAGACAGAAGAGGCTGAAAACGACTTGCTAATATTTGCTGCTGCTGATACAGGAGAGAGTCAATTGAATCAAAGTGTATCTCTCAGTCTCTGTCTCTGTCCTTCTCTCATCTCATTGGAATTCTAGGAGGAAGATGCTAGGATGCTGTGTCTAGAATGTACTACATCTTGTTAGAAGATGCTCTGGAGGTTCAATAGAAAAATTCTTTTAAACCAGGAGCTAGAGGTTATTAAAACTATTAAGAAATCAGGTCATTGCCCAAACAGGGAATAATAAGATCTAGGACTGAAAACAGACACACAGAATTTGTATTACTATAACCTTTGGCATAAAACAGTAGACCATCCAGCTAGGAGCAGCAACAGGGGATCTGGATGTGGACAACAGTAAAATGGGAGCTCAGAAGCTATGTCTTGCCAGATGGTTGTTTAGTTCAAGCCTGTCAGTGAGTTTCAGACAATCAGTTACGGAAGAAGAGAGATGAAAACCACCTTCTCTCTACATCCTTCAATAATGCACATTTAGCACAAATCATAATACAGAGGCAAAAGTGAAATCTGGGTTTGAAAAATTAAAATAAGAAAAACAAGCTTAGTTACATTGATAGTTGATTCAAGGAACAGAAGCCCCAAGAATCAAACCTGCATTAACAATCAAGGGCAACAGTAGCAATCAGTGGTCACATCTCTTCAAGGTCAGAGGAGCAAGAAGGGTGCTATGAGCAGTACTCATGAGCAAGAGCTGGAAAGCCTCTCAGGTAACACACCTTCGTGGACTCACGGCAAAGTCAGTGCCGAGAGAGAGCAAAGGAACGTGGCCAAGAGAGAGGGATGTTTATATCCTGTTTCTGTCTGCTTCATGAGTCTTCCCACTTGAGAAAAATTAATTATCTGGAAAAACCAAAGAACTTCAGTGGCCTAAGGACAAGGTTAAACAAAACAGAGGTTTGTTTCTGGGGCTGGAGAGGATGGGGAGTGGATAAGCTGCAAAATCCTTATTCCTCAAGGCTGAAATGTTAACAAAAAAAAGCAATCAAAAACACAGCACACACCCACTGAAACGAGGAGCACTGTGATCCGAGGTTTGCTGTAAACAAGCTGCACCTCAGAGGTTAATATTCCTCGGCGTCTTCAGCCTGCCAGTCTCTTTCACCCAGGAGTTTAATTTTGGCTCTGTATTAATTATACATCACAATTACACACAGACATGGGCACGCACACACACTGTAATGATTATGCTGCTATCGCGGACTCGCTCTGGAACTTATTCAGGTCACCTCAGTCCTTGTGGGATGTGATGTTGTTTACTGTCTAGAACCTCACACTCGATTTTCTCTGGAGATGGCTGCCCGGAAACAAGCTTCCTCCAAAATGGAAACTCTCTGCCAAGGCTTTTCAGAGGGAAGAGACAGTGATCTCTGTAGCAGATACCATGCAATGACAAGAAAGTGTGTACATGGTGACAAAATCAAAACTTCCCAACCATACATCTTAGGCAGGTGTTGCTTGATGTGCTTGGAGGGCCACACATGTGGCAATGCCTCCCACAGGCAATCCGATTCAGAAATGTGGTTTTTAGGTTGCACGGGAAATGGATGTTGAAGGCTTTTCCTGTCGTAGCTGCAGTTCTGGTGATTACAAGATGGGCTGGGGAACAAAGGCTCAGCAGAAATATCTCTGCACTTCCCCCAAGCCCAGCTGCTTGCCCTTGACATCTTGAAACTGGCACTTCAATGAGCTCTTAGCCTCTGAGAGCGATGCATGAAATGTAAGACCAGAAGCATCTATTCATTAAGCTTGGTCACTAAATTAATCTTTCCCCATGGCCAGCTATGAAGTGGAGTTAATGAGGATGAAGCAGAAGCTGAGCTAGGACATATTTAGCCACGGGCTGCACCTTAAGACCTCACTCCCTGGCAAAAGAATCAGGACAGCTCCCTCCTGGCATCAAAAGGGCATGAAGGGGACCTATAGGCAGAGAATTCAGGCAACTTTCACTCCCCGCACCCTCTTATCTATTACTGAAAGCCTGACCGTGTGGTTGCTCCTACACGATGCCTGCCTGACAGGACTACAGCCTTCCTATAAGAATTAAACCTCTTCATTTGTCAATCAGTTTATTGTTATTGTTTATTGTCACCCTCCCACCTCTGAGCACTGCTATGTGTTGAAGATACAGCGATGAACAAAGAAAAGGCCCCTCTCACGGAGACCTCATAGTGCAGTGGGAGTAACCAGCAAGGACCGAAACAAATACTCGTTTTTAGGTCATGACGATGCTTGCATGGCAGCTGTGGTACGGCTGAATAACAACCCTCGATTGGGTGGTCAGAGAAAGCTCCTCACAGAAGTGTCACATCAGCTGAGATCTGCCAAGCCCCAGGGTGGAGCCCAAGCACACCTCTGAAGAACATGAAGGAGGGGAGACGGCCCGAGAGTTAAATGCTCCTCTGCTTTGATAAATGCTCTTGCATTTTATCTCCCCAGTAACTTAATCTGAAGTATTTATTACTGGAGACATGGCTGTAGAATGGATTCAACTGGGCACTGAAACCCCACGGAGGCTATGTGATGTATGAAGAGACAAACACAGATCCAAATTCCCATTACCCTGATGACTATATAATAACTGAGCATGCTATTTAACTTCTACAAGCCTCAGTTTTCTCATTGGAAAGAATGGGTTGCTACTGGGATTAAATTACAGAGCATGCCAAAGTTCTCTGGCACAGTTCTCCACACAGTAGGTGCTCAAGGAGCGCCCATCACAGTCAATAATTGGGTGTGTGTATGACAGGTGTGAAGTTAAGCCTTCTGCAGACTTTCAAAAATGTAATTCTCCCAGAAAAATAGATACTATTGTTATCACCACTTTAAACACGAGGAAACAAATTGAGAGGACCTAAGTCAATTGCTCCACTTGTAAAGCTGGTCAGTGGGAATACTGGTACTCAGCCCTGGTTTGACTCCAGAGCCAAGCAATTAACTCACTTCCCAAACACAATATCGGCATTCTGAGAGTTCTAACCCCAAGCAGAGTTGTACCTCCTCAGATGGAATCAGAAACCACCCACCTTAACAGTCCACTGCCAAATGGTCCTCCTTTAGGAGAATCACAAAGGAAAAGGGCTCCCACTCCATTCTGATTTTCTCTTTCTGGTTTCTTGTCAACTAACATGGCATAAAGCTGAAAACTCTTTTGCTTAACTCTGTTTATTAAGAAAATAGTCTGGAGTGGGCATAGCTGGGGTGGGACTCCTATTGCTCTATGCAGTGAACGGTTTATCACACACAAACACACTGTGACAGATTAGGTCCGGTGATAGAAACGGCCCGTGAGCAGCATACTGCTCTTTGCCACTTATCTCCGAAGAAAAGCTGTCTCCATGAGGATGATGAAAACTTTGTCTGACAAATCAACAAAGTACAAAACAGAAAAAGTTCAATGAGACAGTCCATGAAAAAAAATCCTTCCACTATTCTATATTCCATTGAGAATTTATAAGGAATTAGACAGTTGGCTACATATAAATAAAACGGAGTATAAGCCAAGAATCAATTATTTTAATAATAATGACTATGATGTCTATATTCTAGGAGAGTAGCAGGAATACAAAATAAGTATTTTGAAAATTATAAGGTTTTTCATTCCTTTGGTCCACAAACATTTATTAAGTGCATTTTATATACTTGGCACTGTTCTAAACACTGGAGATAACAACAGTAAACAAAACAAATAAAAAAACACCATCAAAACAGTAATAACAATAAATACCTACCTTCATGGAACTTACCCTATTTGTGAAAATACTGATTATACAAATATTAATTTTCATTTCCTTAATTTTGAGGTTGCCTCTTATTTAAATATAAATATCTGACAGTAGTCTCCCTCAATTAATCATCTCTCAAGTGAAGCTTATCCCTTCACCAGTTTTCAAAGAGTTCACTTTGATAAGAGGGGGAAAACCAGAAGCAACATGCAATATGAAAGCAGTAGGAGTTTGTGTTAGGTGAGGTCGTAGGGAGGGCAGGGGAAGAAAGGAGAGTGGGACCTCTCACAGTTTTGCCTACCAAAGACACAAGCAATACAAAAGTAATTTCACTATTATTCTAAGTAAACCACCTGCTACCACTTTCAAAAAGGAAAAAAAAAATCACATCACACATTTCAAAGTCAGAAACAATGTGTATGGTCTGAATTACTATTCCCTCCACTAGCATGGATAATCAAGAGCTTACTGTGTGTGTTCAACCCCAGCTAGCCCTAAGCAAGTCCCCACATATAGCAATTACATGGTTTCCTCCCACTCCTGCCCTGCATAATGGATCCTGAAGGAGAAAGGGTGTTCAGACAGGCTGAAGCATAATTCTTAGTGCGTGGGTAAATCTGAAAAAAAGTGTAGTGTTTTAAAATAGGTAGGAGAAAGGAGCATGGGTGTGTCCTTCCCTGAAACACCAAGAATAGTTTCTTTTTGGAGGAAAGAAGATGAGGCCAGAGTGACAAAATGAGATCTGATTGGTTGGTTACTCTTTACTTTCAAAAGAAGATTCCAGGAGATTGAGGCCAGAGGCCAATCCAAAACAGTAGTTAACCAAAAGAAGAGAATGAGGGGCGGGGGTGGGTGGTGGGTGGGGGTAGTTGGGAGGCAGGCTGGCTCTGCAGATTGTCAGATCTGTGATAAGGAATGGCACCATTATGCTTGCATTTTCAGAAGTGGCCCTCCTCTTATCCTAGTTTCAAAGGAAGCCCCTCTATTCACCTTCTCATTAAAACAGCCTCTCCAGAAAAAATGCTGAGACCACACAAAGCAGGACATTCATCACTAGGGCAACCCGTGTACTCAATGAAAGCTGGCTAACACAAAGGGCTTGCTTAAGGCGTTGCAGGGAAGCTGGTTGCCTTTGCCTCAGACTATATTTCAGATTTAACATTGGATTCAGAAAGGAAATAAATTCTGTTTTTTGGTTTTTGCTCTAGGAATACTTAATGAAGAATGAAATCATCCTTTTAATTTAATTTTACTTTTTAAAGCAGGCAAATTCTTGGGTAGTATTTAACACCAGATTTTTATTTATCAAGACACTAACACCAGCTACATTTCACCCCTTTTATACCATTCCATTTATACCATCTAAATTCAACATGGCTACATGTCTCCCAGGATTCCTGGATACTACATGCAAGGACCATTCAGATATACTTTTTCCCAGCTTTGTCCTTACCTGCCCCACCCCAACTGTCTTGCACCCATCTTCCTTGTCAAAGACCACACACACACATCTCAGGGCTGGCCAAAGTTTACCCAACTATAGCCTAAATACAAAGTGTAAAATGATGCCAGAATCTGGCTACAGAACCATTCACACACATAGTGGAATTTACTGCAAGTCATTTTTCTCTTATATATTCTTTTAAGAGCTTTGAGATATAGTTACAAAAAACAAACAAACAAACAAACAGACCCTCCACTCAACGGAGGCAAGGGGGCAGAGTATCTCATAGCAAAACCATGTAAAACTTTCAGTTGGTGTGCTTCCCTGATCAACCCTGCTTAGTTTCTGGGCATCCTTATATACCTCTTTCACTTCCTGAAGATGGAATAAAACCACTATATTTGGCTAGCATAATAATATTGTATCTTAGCTTTACTTTAATTTGCTGTTGACAAAGCTGTTTCTCAGTCACTTTTCAGAGAATTATCATCTCCTGAGAAACCATCTTTTTAGCATATTAGAATATCAAGCAGAAGTTCCATTATGGACACCTGGGGCAATTTTCTCAAATATAGGACAGACTTTTGCTGGAGTGTGAAATTGGATCTTTTTGTTTTGTTTTGTTTTTTTCATATATTATGAGGAGTGGGGTGAATTGGCTTTGGACTCCTGTTTCCTAAAATATTCTTCTATTTTGTTTTAAATCTATGCAAAGCACCTGAAAAAAAAAAACCTAAAAAGAAATGCAGCTGAAATACTTGTTAATTTTTTCACATTTACCAACAAAGAATTAGAGAGATGAGGGAAATAACCAGAGTTAATAATAGCCCAGAATAGTACCAAGTTCAGAGTCAGTTACCAGAATTCCAAGATCAGTAGGACATAAATTCTACTCTTGTGATGTTTACTTGAGATAGTAATAAAGAGGCTAGAGTATTTACCCATCTAAAAGGAAAAGGTAAGCATCTCGAATAGACAGTATCTTGTAGCTAACCACCTAAACAAGAGCTGGTTGAGCTTCTCTCAATAATTCAATAATTTTCAAGAGTCTAAAAAGGGTCTTGACATCAGAAAATTGCTATTCTAGCGGATTGAGTAGGAAGTGAGTAAACAGAGACAGAACACAGAAACAATGCTTTCAGGAAGTTTGGTTACGAGAAAGACAGGATTATTTAAAAGGAAACTTTGGGGTCAAAGATTGAGTCTGTGTGTATGTGTTTTCAGATAGATAGTATTTAAACTGGAATATATTTAAATACTAAGGATAAGGGTCCATTAAAGAGAAGGGTGTTGTATAGGTGGGAAATGGGGTAGGGAGAACAAAACTCCTAACAAGGAATAGAGGATTAGTCTTAGAATCAACAAGGGACAACTCAGTCCTCTTAACAGGAAAAAATCAGGAAACAATTGATTCTGCTGTTGAGAAAGTTTCAATGTTTGTAGCAGGAAGTTGAGGGAGTGCTCATCTTATGGCTGCTGTATACTCTGAATTAGGAGGTAAGGTTGTATGTCGAAGAGGAGGAAAAAGATTGGGAGTAGAAGAGTAAGAGATCAGAGAGACTGGAGAATGTTTGAAAGCATTCTTTAATAGCATGTGAGGGACATGACTATGGAAACCATGTAGGATTAAACTACTATTGACTAAAGTTGAAGACCATAAATTTATAGTGGACCAAATAATTGGATTAATTTTTTTATTTATTTTGAAATATAACATACAGAAAAGTACATAAAGTATATTCTTATTGCTTAATTTTATAATTTTTAAAGCTTACTTTACATTTGCAGTTATTACAAAATATTGGCTATATTCCCTGTGTTATATAATACATCCTTGAACCTATCTTACACCCAATAGTTTGTACCTCCCACTCCCCCAACCCCAGATTGCCTTCCCCCCTTTCCCTCTCCCTAATGGTAACCACTAGTTTGTTCTCTGTGTCTGTGAGTCTGCTTCCTTTTTGTTATACTCACTAGTTTGCTGTATTTTTTAGATTCCACAAATCAGTTATATCATACAGTATTTGTTTTTCTCTGTCTGACTTATTCCACTCAGTATAATGCTCCCAAGTCGATCCATGTTGCTGCAAACATCAAAATTTCATTCTTTTTTTATTGCTCAGTAGTATTTCATTGTATATATATACACCACATTTTCTTTATACATTCATCTTTTAATGGACACTTAGGTTGCTTCCATGTCTTGGCAATTGTAAATAATGCTGCAATGAACATTGAGATACACGCATCTTTTTGAATTAGTGTTTTTATTTTTTCACATACATTCCCGTGAGTGGAATTGCTGGGCAATACGATAGTTCTAGTTTTAGTTTTTTGAGGAAACTTCACACTGTTTTCCACTTGGTTGCACCAATTTACATTCTCACCAACAACGTACAAATGTTCCCTTTCCTCCACAACCTCACGAACATTTCTTATTTGTGTTCTTTTTGATGACAGTCATTCTGATCAGTGAGAGGTGATATCTCATTGTGGTTCTGATTTGCATTTCCCTGATGATTAGCAATGCCGAGCATCTTTTCATGTGCCTGTTGGCCATCTGCAATTCCTCTTTGGAAAAATGTCAATTCAGTTCTTCTGCCCATTTTTTAATCAGGTTGTTTGCTTTTTTTGGTGTTGAGTTGCATGAGCTGTTTAGATGTGTTGGATATTAATCCCTTATCAATCATATTATTTGCAGATACTTTTCCCATTCAGTAGGTTGTCTGTTCATTTTGTCAATGGTTTCCTTTGCTGAAGTTTTTGTTTAATTAAACAAATATTTCTAAAGGTAATCAATACCTTTACCTTCTTACCAGGTATTAAGACTGTAGCATGCTTTCACTGAATTTACTCACCCACTGCATCATCATTATCATGTATTTTAATACTGTTTTGATTCTATAATACATTATCATCTTATACATATGTGTTCATTTTTATTTACCCATGTATTTATCATTTTCTTTACTTTCCATTCCCTCTTTCATTTTGGGCATTTCATTTGGGCTCATCTTCCTTTAGAATTTCCTTTAGTGATGTTATACTAGTACAAACACTCCTTATTTTTGTTTGTCTGAAAGGGACCTTATTTCACCTTTATTTTTTAAAGATCTTTCTCAGGGTATAGAACTCTAACTTGGCATGTGTATCTTTCAGCAATTTGGAGATATCATTGCACTGACTTCTGGCTTTCATTGCTAGGACTGAGAAGTCAACAGTCAGCCTAGCTCCTGCTCCTTTTAAAGTATTCTGACATTTTTCTTTGGCTGCTTTGGATATTTCCTTTTTCTTTGGGTTATACAATTCACTGTAAAATATCTACGTATGAAGTCATTTATTCTGCCTAAGATTTTATTGTTTTTTTAATCTTTGGATTGGTATATTTCATCAGCTCTGCAAAATTCTCAGTCGTTATTTTGTCAAGTATTGCCTCTGCCCCTGTTCTCTCCCTCCTCAAATTGAAATGTACATTATACCTTCTTCTATGCCCTAATAACCTTTTAGTTTTTATATTTTTGTCTCTCTGTGATTTATTATGTTTATTTTTTTCTCATCCTTATTTCTATTCACCTTCCTAATAAGTTCTGTGGATAATTTGTTGTTAAATCCAGAATAAGTTTAACTGGAGTCACTTTTTGTTTTTCATTTCTAGAAGTTTTACATGACTCTTTTGAGTCTGCTAGACTGTCAAATTTTAGAATTTCCTGGATTTGCCACTTATTTATGTAGAGTAAGCAAAAATATTTACAATTTGTGTCCAATGCATCCAAATTGTGGTCTTTGTAGACCTATTTTTTCAGTGTGTTACTCCTAATGTTTCCTTCTGAACATAGTCTGTTGCCTTGTGTTCTTGATTTCATTTTTGGCTATATACTTTTCATTTTCTCTGAAAAATATTTGTGGGGATTTCTTGAAGTTTAACATTATCTAACATTATCTATAAAGTCATCTACCCCCAAAGGGGATCTGAATTTATCTCTGCCTGGAAACCAAGGGAACTACCAGTTTAGAACCACCTTAAAGTAAAATTTTGCCCTGAGGTTTCTGTAGACCCCTTCAAGATATGTGAACTTAGTCTGCAAATCTGCACAAAGTTTGGCCTGTAGTCACAACTTTTCTTTCTTTTTTTAAATATGGAGCACTTTACGAATTTGCGTATCATCCTTACTCAGGGGCCATGCTTGTCTTCTCCACATCACTCCAATTTTAGTATATGTGCCAAAGTGAGCACATACACTTTTCAGAAAGTAATTTTTCTTTCCTTTTTTCCTCTTCTGTGTGTAGTTCCAAGACAATCTTTCCAAAAATTTCTTTCTGACTCACCCTTTCCTGAGAGCCTAGCCCTTTGTGATTCTGGCTTAATGTGAAGAAAGTCTCATTAGATTCTCCACTAATATTGGCCCTGGGCCTTAAATCATGATTCCTTGTACTATGAGGCCACCGAAAACAAGCACAACTTTTCCAGCATCAGAAAATGCTTATGAGTCAAATGACTTCACCTTTCAGGTTACTTCTTTGAGTTTCCAGTTTTTCTTAAATTTTGTCTGGTAATTCCTTAATATATGCAAAAATTCTTAAGCATGTTAAAAGAGATATTTTAATACTGTATCAGCATTTAAAAATATTTTCATTAAGATAAATTTGTCCAAATAATCTAGTCAACCACTACCAAAGTGAAAATCATGATATTTCTTCCAGAATACTCATCAGCCCAAGTAGGGACATAGAGAAAAAGGACATTTTGTTTCATCCATGACTAGAATTTAACCAAGTAAGAATAGAAAGAGGATGTGGCAAGTCACCTTAGGGAATTAGTTAAGAAGTGTTTGAAGTCTTGAATTATAAAATACGAGCTGGATGAGGACAAAAAAAAAAGGAAATATTTGAAACATTGAAGGTAGATGATAAACAGGATGGGTGTCTCACTGAGGTCAAAGAATTGATATATTAGGATTAACTTAGTGAGTGACCTAAATAAACAGGAAATTACAAAAAGAGGAAGGTCTTGGTATATGATTTTCAAGATGGAGAAGTTCATTGTGATTATGGAAGTGGGCAGCCGAAGTATAGTGGTTGAGTTTATTTTGAAGAAGAAATAAAAAAATCTGAGAAGATTCTAAAGTCAGTTAAGAAGAGGTCAGAACTAGAAATGGAATAAAAGACCAAGAAGCAGACCCAGAGTCTACGGTGAGGGAATGGGAATGATTATTACAGGGGTAGATTTCATGAACAATGTGAGATAGAAAGTGGTATACTCAATGCCATTTGCTTCTAGAGAGCAGGAGAATTTTCACAAGTGGGCAGAAGGAGTCACCTGAAATAGCTTTAGGAAGTGAAGTGACACAGATTTCATATCCAATTCTCAAGAATGTTAGGCGTAGGAGAGTTATGACAAGGCAGATTTGAAAAACAATCAAACAGGACTTCAAGATGTGAAAGGGTTCTTAGCTTGTATCATATCACCGTGGATCCCAGCAAGAAATTAAGATTCACTTTCCTGTCTTCAAGGACCAAATCAAAAGCAAGAAGAAAGTGCAGGAAATGATAAGCAATTTAACATCAAAGAATTAGCTTTATTAATGGTCCAGGCGAGTACTTAATAACCTGCAACATTTGGAGATCTCTGGTATAGCTGGTACGGATAACATGGTTTAGAAAAACTCTCTGGCAGTATGGTGTGCTACATACCCTGAACAACAACTAAAAATGCTTGAAGAATTTCCAGAGAAAAGATCCAAGAAATGTGAGCTCATCATTAGAAACAATCACAAAACTCACATGTAAACTAGCACCTTGAGAGCCAGTAAGGACAGAACTATAGAATCAGATCTACGATGTTTTCATACACTAGAATTAGCAGCACAGAATTTTAAATTAAGTATGCTTAATACGTTTACGGAAATGAAAGAGGAGATGTAAAATATGAATAAGATGTCCAGCCATATTTGAAAAAGAAACAAATAGGACTTCTAAAGCTTTTGTTTAAAAAAGATGCAATTACAAGCTTAAAAATTCAATGATAGGTTTAAGAGCTGATTAGCCACAACGGAGGAATTAGTGTATCAGAGATCTGGAGAACTATCCAGAACACAGCATGAAAATTCTAAGAGAAGGAAAATATGAAAGAGGGTAAAGATAAATGAAGAATACGATGAGAAATTCTAACATAAATCTAATCAGAGTTTCAAGAACAGAGGAGAGATGGGGGAGAGAAAATATTCAAAGAGTTAATGGCTAAGAATTGGTTAAAATACAGTAATTCCAAAGCAGAAAAGCAGAAAAAAAATTCACACCTAAATTCATTTTAGCAACCACAGAATACCAAAGAGCTGATTATTGAGAAAGAACTATAGCAGAATTAAGCAAACATTTTTTTCTCTGCGGGACCAAACAGCAAATATTTCAGACTTTGCAGGCTTCAGTCTCTGCTGCAACTATTCACCTCTGCTGTTTTAGTGCAAAAACATCCAGAGACAACATGTAAATAAATGACTGTGGCTGTGTTCCAATAAACTTTATAAAAAATAGGCTGCAGGATTTACTTTGCTCGTGAGTCATAGTTTATCAACTCCTGAACTACAGAATGTCCCCTGACTTCTCAACAGCAACAAAAGCACCCAAAGAAAAAGGCTTAGACTGATGTCAAGTAGGTGTCTCCCATTTCTTCCCAGAGGCTCTCATTGTCCACCCAACCTAACCCAGTTCAGCCTGAGAAATTGGAACGAAGAAAAGTCACTTACAATCTGCTTTTAATATCCCCTAGTCCTTACATTTCCCTCATTCCCAGGCCAAAGTGTACAAGGCCCATGGACACACAGGCATTGGTCTATCATTTTGACAGTGGATACCAATGTTACATCCAAGAACCCAAATAACAGACCAGTTTATGGAAGCAGCACTATGGCCACAGATTCTGTGAGTGTCACAAAACAGTAATATGCCAGAAAGGTGAATATACCTCTCAAAGTACAACTGTGGATAGTGTGTGAGATGACCAAATAGGAGAAAAAGTGTGTCTGAGGATGTCCCTGTATGTCTCAAAAACAGGGCCAACAGAGACTAACCAGGACCTTAACCAAAACTGCATCAGGTTGCAGAGGCAAAACAAAAAGCAATGTTGCAAACACCAACATATCCTAAAGAGTGTGTTTAGGCAAGGTTCCCAGAAGTTTAGGTTAGCATTAATCATTGCTCCTAATTGCTGTCAGTTAATTCTCCTGAGCACCCTCCAGGCCAAGCCATCATCCCATGAAACATGTTGTCATCCCATGAAACATGTTGTCTTCCCTTATAATGCATTTCTGTCTTGCCAGTAACAGAATCTGAGGCTTTGGTGTTCCTTTACAAGAACACTGATCGAATCACCCTAAGACCTTTTTGTGTGTTCTGGGTTACTGGGCACAATTCCAGAAACAAATGCTTATATTATCCTCAAATAGAATACCTAACTTTCCAAGACTGCTCAGAAGCAGATGTTTCTCAGTCATTTCAGGATTGGCCACTGGTAAAGGCACAGTGTACTTGACATCCTGTTCTCTGTCCACTAGGTTACACAGGCTACATATAATCTCATAACCTCTAAAACAGTCCTAGTAAAGGTCCTTTATTGCCACAGAATCCTATGCTTTCCACTGGAAATGAAAACAGGCCAGTTTCCTCTAGTCTAGTCCCTGCACACTGCAGGCTCATTTCCCTGACTTATAAGAACCATTGTGATTTCCATTCCATTAAATCCATTCATTTGTGGTGGGGGTATAGTTCAGTGGTAAAGCATTTGACTGCATTAAATCCATTCATTTAAGAAACTGCTGCCCATTCTACTATTTAAGTGCTCAGAAAACAAAACAAAACAAAAAACCTAAAAAACAAAACAAAATCTCTTTTTCCCCTAGTATGTTTTGATATTTTGCAACATCTCTGAAGTTCATTCTAATGGTATGCAGAAAACTTATCACTTAGAATAGGGATAAGAGTAAAGACTATAATTAATGTAGTTCATTCTCCTAAATGACTGTTGGGGAAACTGAGACCTGCAGTGTAAATGACTTGAAGGTCAACAATGTCAGAATTAAGTATAATGTTCATTCTAGTGATCTTCCTACTATGTGCTGCATATCTTAAAATTTTAACTTTTTTATTTGCCCAATGATTCCATGATTCCTAACTTTTCCTTTTCCTGCAAACACTGATTACATGCTTTGGCTGCCTCTTTATAGAAGATATATATATATGTATATGTATATATATATGTGTGACTAACAAAAGCTGACAATTAAATACTCTTCATGTCAATTTGACTTCCTTTTGACCTTGAAGTGTCAGTGTTACTTAATGTGAAGATATCAAGATGATAGCACAGCAGATGCTGCCAAATGAAAAATTCGCTGCAATGAGCTTTTTATGAAATATTGAGGCTAAGCAAAGAATCAGTTCCTCTGACAAAAATACTCTCAGTCTCTCCCCTCACTAAATCACAGTGTGGGGGCTGCAGGCACTCTGAGTTTTCCATTGCCAGTGGTGATATCCTGAATGTACTTTGCCAGGTAACATCCAAGATCAAGAGATGACCTTTTTATTGCAGATTGTGAGATTATCCTCATTCCCATAGGTTTACACTCAAGACAAAGGTTTTGTTTTTGTGGGTTTTTAAAATTCCATACAAATTCTCATCTGTATGAAGGTAAAAAAGATCTTGCTCTGAGCAGGAAAGGAAGTGGAAGACTCTCTAGCTGCAGCAGCATTAGTCGCAGTCAGATCTGGGAAGCACACTGCACTCTCTAGCTTCTATGGCAGTCCTGCTTGACCCTCAACCTCCCCTCAGATGGAAAATCTAACATTACATACTCAAAAAGGAACATAGTTTATTAGTCAGTTGACGCCTTAGACCCACCACTCAGTGAGGTCAGTTCTCAGTTTAGAGGAGAAAAAGGAAGTCATAACTAGAGATGCTGCAAGTGGGACAATAAGGGTGTGCTGTGCATAAGGAACATGATGGTGAAGACTACTTGAGATGCCCCTGGCTGAGGCACTCCATATCAGATGACATTTACTGAGCACCTAGGAGGGGCTAAGATCATTTTCACTATTCTGCTCGACACTGTTACTCAAGGCTAAGTAGTTTCCACAGGGACAGGTTTAGGAGATAAGGGATACGCTACATTCTTCTGTGCATAGAGAGCTCACAACTTTTCCACTCAGTAGCACAGAGCAGCGGCCAGGGTGGAATGAGGCACACAGTCCAGCTACAGTTCAAGAACACTCCCTGACAACACCATGGTAACCTTTGGTTTCACTGACTGCAATGGCCCCACTGTTCTATTCCTGGCACAACGCTCAGTGCTGGCCAGGATTCATTTCTCTCTATTCAGCTCAAGTTGTAGTCACATAATAAAATGCACAGTGACAAGATTTCCTGAGGCTTTCAGGTGCATTCAGCCTGGCAGGCTGTGGGTTGCTACATTTCTAAGACCAATGGTGAAACAAAGGCAACTATTGCTTCCAGAACCCAACAGATACTACCTAGAGTTAGTTATTGAGAAGGCAGTTAAGGATCATTTGAGTCATTTACACACAAAAAAAATACTTCTAGAGTACCAACTATGTCCTAGGCATTAAGAGAAAGAGAAGTACACGCAATGCAATATGGTGAATACAAGTTAGAGACAAGTGTGGGGTCCTCAGAGGAACAGTATCTAACCCACTCTGAAAGAGAAGATTTTCTTAAGAAAGTCTGGCAAAAAGGAGTGGAGGTGGATTAAAGGGTGGATATTCCAAGCAAAAGAAAAATACAAGCAAAGGTAAAGGAGTTTGAAGCAGAACACTGTGCAGGCAGTTTGCCATTGCCAGAACATACACTGTATGTACACACATGATAGGGACGGTGGCTGGCCAGTAGTTAGGAACCTAGGTAGAGGTCAGGTCAAGGATGTATTTGAGCAGGGGAGGGACACTTTATCAATTTACACTCTTGAAACATCACTGTAACAATAGTGTGCATGAAAGGGCTTAAGGGACAAGGATGAATAAAGGGAGAACAGTAAGGAACTTATTTCAAAAGTTGAGATAAGTAATGATGAGGCCCTGTCTCCAACAGCTGAACGCCAAGTCTGGAAGCCATAGGCATCCCCATTTATGCAAGGTGCTCAATCAACGTTGAACCCACTGTAACAAATGTACTGTGTGAAGGGTCAGGTAGATCACAAAGTACCCAAGTGCACAACTAACTTCAGGCAGGATTTAAACAACAAAAACAACAAATGGCATCAATTCAAGTCTAGTGTAAGGGAGACTGACTTCTGGCATGTCAAGGTGAGGAGCTCTGCTAAGCCACTTCCCAGTGAAACTGGTGAAAATTATTTAAATCAACCTAAGAGCAAATAGCAAATGAAATATCTATTCAAGAAAATCTGTGAAAATTTGGTAAGAAAGGTGAGAATCTATGGAATCTGAACCAAGTCCTCTTGTTCCCTCCATACTCTCAGCTCAGCAAGGTGGAGATTCCACTCCAGATGGCTGCAGCCTCGAGCACAGGGCTCCCTGAGACCCCTACCAGTTCCCAGTCAGAGGCTTTCTTCCCTGGAGGAGACTCCACCATTTCTCATCCTGCTCCAGCCACCTGTAGCTGAGGCTAAGACCCAGCTGAGTGTGGTCGAGATGTAGAAGCTCCGCCTTCTTCCACCAGCCCCCACTTGTGAAACACAGGCTTGCCTTGGGAGCTACAGGCCAACAATGAGGGAGTCATGGTTGCTCTTGCCTTGGCTCAAGAGGCAGTGATTCTGCGCCAGCAAAGTCAAGCTGAGAGGTCCTCAGACTGTTGCCTCCACCCTCTACTGAGCGCTGAGATCCCAGGACAGGGTGTCACACAGAGAGAAGCTTGCTATTGCCCCCACTCTCAGCTCTAAAATCCTAGTTCAGAGATTTTTTGCCTGGAAGGAGAAACAGACTGTAAAACAGACAGCTCTTAATCTCTTCCCAAAGGAACTGACTTCATTTGCAATGGAGTATGGAGAAATTCAAATCTAAGGGCTCTCTCAAGAATAGTGGAGACAGTGGTGAAAGGCAATTGAGATATTGATGGATTTAATGAAGATACTTCCTAGACTGCACGCCAGTTAGTTTATAGGAGAGAAACAGGGGGATAAGACAGCAGGGGGTCAGAACATGTACCTCAGAAACTGTTCCATCATAGGAACCACAAACTGATTGGATTAACTTTTAGAACAATTTAGACCTCCAAGTTATTGTTAAAAACAATAGAGCAATCAGCAGGCAATTAGTGGTGTTAAACATCTTGGTTAGATCAGGTCTGTTTCTAGAGACCCCTACCAACACCACTGTCATCAAGGGGGACTGCTGGCACATTCAAAGCTGCACCTTCCTGAGATGCAATATCAGAGACTTAATCCTGAGGTGAGGAAACATGCTTCACTAAAATAATAGTAGCCAGTCACTAAAAAATAAACAAGCAAATGAGAATAAGAAGCCCTGAGGTGGAAACAGTACCCAATATTGCTACAATATATTATCTAAAATGTCCAGTTTCCTACCCTCTAGAAAAAATTATGAGACATGCAAAGAAATAGGAAAGTATGATTCATACACGGGGTTAAAAACACAAACAACACAAACTGCCTGTGAGAGCAACTAGATGATAGATCTAACTGAAAAAGACCTCAAAATAGCCATTATAAATCTGTTTAGTGAACTAAAGGAAAAGTATGGTGAAAGAAGTTTACTTCTTTCAAGAAGTTTGCAGCAAACAGAGAATATCAATAAAGAGATAGAAATTATTAAAAAGAGTCAAATGGAAATTCTAGAGCTGAAAAGCAGAATAACTTATATAAAAATTTCACTAGAGGGGCTCAACAACAGATCTGAACTGGCGGACAAATGAACTGGTAAACTCTGAAATCAATAGAGATTATTCAAAAGCCAAAGAACAGAGAGAAAAAAATGAAGAAAAATGAACAGAGCCTCCATCAATGTTGCTAAGTAGTACTAATACATGCCTAATGCTGAAGTACTAACACATGCCTGCGAGGAACACCAGGAGGAGGGAGAAGGAAACAGAAAAAGCATTCAAAGCAAAATGGCTCAAAGATTCTCAAATTTACTGAAAATTAATAACCTACACACCCGAGAAGGTCAATGAATTCCAAGTAGAATAAATGCAATGAGATCCATAAGCCGACACATGACAGCAAAATGATGAAAGTCAAAGACAAGGAGAAAATACTAAAAACAGCAAGAGAAAAACGGCTCGCTGTCCTTTACAAGGAACCTCAGTAACACAAACAGCTGACTTCAGAAGAAATAACATAAACCAGAAGGCAGTGGGACAATGTATTCAAAATACTTAAAGGAAAGGAAAAAGGAAAAAACTGTCAACCATGAACTCTATATCCAGCAAAGCTGTTTTTCAAAACTGAAGGCAAAAGAAAAACTTTCCCAGATAAACAAAAACTGAGAGAATTTATGGCTAGCAGACCCATCTTGCAACAAATACTAGATAAATTCTTCAGGCTGAAAGCAAGTGACCTAGGACAGTAATTCAAGTCCACAAACACACACAAAAAACAAAGAATACAATTAAAGGTAGTAATACAGTAAACATAAATGCATATTTTTCTCACTTCTAATAACTGATTTTAAAAAAGTTGTATAAACTAATACATATATAATGTAATGTTGGGCCTATACATATAGAAATGTAATGTATGTGTAATGTATTTGCCAGTAACAGCAGAAGGTGGATAGGAGCAAAGCTGTGTTGGGCTTGGGAAATGACCACAGATATAAAGTATCATTGGGTCTGAAACATTAATAAATAACATGTAATAATATCACAAAAAGGGGGAAAAGGGGATAGAGTTATATAGAGTATTATCCCTATATGTCACTGGAATTAAGCTAATATAAATCCAAAGTTGACTCTTAAGGTATATACGGTAAACTGTAGAAACACCACTACAAAAACAAAACCAAAAACAACAAAAAGAAACCTGAAAAAATCATAAAAGAAATTAAAATGCTACAAATCTAGTGCAGGGTCATAGATACAGAGTTATTCTCAGAACCAGGTGGGGTTTTAGGCATCATTCCTAAGGAATCTTGCCAAAAGCGTTCCTACAAGGTCCAGTGGTCTGGGGAGATGAACAGAAATGCAGACTTGGGGCACTATGGAATAGGAAGGAAGGAAACAAAACACACATGCACTTACAAGACTTGATAGATAAGAGTGCTCATCACGACTTACCCTGTCGCTTGACCCGTAGAGTCCTAAAACAGTGTATGACAAAGAGGAACCCAGAGACACAGATCCAAGCCGAAGTTATCACACTTTTGCCTGAATCAGAAAACTCTGGAGGGCTTTTTCAACCACAGATTGCTGGCCCCATCCCCAGAGTTTCTGATTTGGTAGAAAAAGGGTGGAGCCCAAGAATTTGCATCCTTAACAAGCTCCCAGGTGATACTGATGGTGTTAGTCCAGACTTTACAATTTGTGAGCCATAGGCTGCCCTAAAGTGTGGATCCCATAATGGATACATGAAAATAAAGTAGGTAGCTATTGTAGGTCATAGCCGAAAATGCAAGAACCTACTTCTAGATGAATGAGTGGGGTGGGCCCAATAGGAGAATAAGCAACAGGTATAGAGAACGTCTAATCATTTTGCTACTCCAAATCAATCCGCTATCCTCGTAACTGTACCCCAGTTTCCCTCTGGGAACCACCTTTCTCACCTTTAGCCATGTGATCTGGAAGGACTTGATGAGCTACCTCTGCCTCAGGGAAAGGAGTATGGCTCAGGCCTCTCCAGTCAGGGCTTCATGTTTTCCCACTTCCAGCAATTAGTTCAGACATAGGTAATCAAACTATTAAGATTAAAGGAGAATTTTTCTGAGACACCTGAGGAGAGGGAGAGGGAGATGGAGATAGAGACAGAGACAGAGACAGAGAGAGACCATTTTTGGTTAAATTTGAACCTGAAAAGGCTTAGTCTGGAGCTTCCACCATGCCACCATGAAGAGCCTTAAACTGGAACCAGTTTTGAGGTGAGCCAAGAGTTGGAGAACAAGTAGATCTTGGTGGTGTCATTTGAGCCCTGGATCAAACACACCTGAAACTTGTATTGCCCTACGAATCAATTGAATTCCCATTTTCTTAGAGTCAGTTAAGTTGGGTTTTATCATTTGCAATTAAAAAAGTGAAGGGGCTATTTTGACAATTTAGTAACCAGGTGAATAGACAAAGCAGAACAAGCTACATGGCATACACGGTACATTACGGGTGACAATGAGCATTTCTTTGGGGAGTTATGAAGAGAGGCATTCTGCATGCTAACAGGGCAGGCTTCTGAGGGGCACTAGACCAGCACTGTCAGGACTGAGAGGGTGAGACTACATAAGTACACAAACAGAAACACAGGTGTGAAGATTCAGCCAAATCCGATGTTCACAGGAGTGTGGGAGGCAAATAAGAGGGCAGGAACCTGGAACCAACAAGGGACCCCAAGGATAGCCTGGGAGGGTCCTGGGACCCAGATCTGTTTGACATCAAGGTGACTCACAGATCAGCTTATACTTCTGCCCTCTGCCGTCCCCCTTTATTAGCTCTCTGACCTCAGGTCCTACCATTCGTTCTCTTCTTGCTGACTCCATTCCAGCCATAGTAGCCTCTTCACCTGTCATCCAAATACATCAAACACGCTCCCACCTTGGGACCCCTGCACTTATTTCACGTTCCTGGGAGCTCTTCCCCCAGATATTTGCATTGCTGATTCCTTCATTTCCTTCAGGCCCCTGCTTAAATGTCAACCTATTAGACAGGCCTTTCCGGATCAGTTTATATGAAATAGCAAGACCCCACCACCAACCCGCCTCATCCTAAGTCCCTTTCCCGCTTTTTCTTTCTCTGTAGTGCTTAATACTATCTGACCACTATATATGTACTTGTTTATTTGTTAATTGCTTCTCTTTCAAAGAATGTAAGCACCGTGAGGGCACAGGCCTGCGGGTTTTGAAGCTATATCCCTGATGCCTAGAATAATCTAGATCACAGTATGTGCTCAGTAAAATATTGTGGAAGGAAGGAAGGAAGAAAGGAAGGAAGGAAGGAGGAAGGAAGGAAGTCTCAGCATTCACAATCAGGCCACTGACTCCTGTGTGTGAGACTGTTACTATTGTGATCACCACTTAATAAGTCTGAAGTAGATGCTTGCCTCCCTCAGGATGCCACACTCTTTCTTCCTACCCCATTGCCATGCTATAGACATTGCTCTCGTTTGACTACCACTGAACCTCTGCTAAAATAATAAAGTCCTTAATTGATAGGTGCAAGGTATAATTCATTTTAGATGTCTGTGCATTTTTATTGTATTCAGTAAGGATTTGCTGAGTGCCTGGATATATATTTACTGTAGCACTGTATTAGGAGCTGCTTATGCTACAGATATTAGAATAATGTGGACACTGTCTGATGAAGTTTATAATCTCATTTACAACATCCAAAAAGGACTGCTGGAGATTTAAAAGACTTCAAAGCTCAAAGAAACAGAATTATGGTCAAATCAGAGGTGGTGAAGTTACTATCTGAGAATAAGAGGTCTTACCTCACCCTCAGTGGTAGGCTAGAGCTGGCTTACACCAACTCATGAAAATCAATTGATTTTTCAGGAATTTTGTAGGACAGTTGCTAAACACAACCACTATTTAAAGTTAAATTATTTCAACTTAAACTAAATAAATTATATTAAAAACAAAGATAGTAAAATATGTAAAATTATCACTTTCTTATGGTTTTATTGTAGCCTACTATTATTTATCCTCTCAAGGTTATTTATATCTATTATTATCATGGGAATACTATACAACAGTAAGCTACTGAGCATCTCTTCCCACTCCACATTCAACAATGTCACACTGGAGGACTGGAACCTGTCTTGGTGAAAGTATTTACATGACGGAAACTGACAAATTGCTAAAAATCAAGGCTTAATTTTCTGTTTTGTTGATTGTCAAGGCTTAAGAACATCATATTCTTATGATGGAGGAACTCTCAGCAGTGTTGATTAAATTAAAAGTGTGTCATGTCTGCAGCTATTACATTGTGAAAACTCAAAATGTTCTTCCAATATTCGAAAACTATTACCTAAGACAGCAAAAAAGTAACTCACATCATTGAGAAATAAGTGAAGTTTCAAAGTATATCTTTGTTGTTTCACTATATTCACATCATAACATGACATTCATGTCATTACTGTACGTGCTCATCATTTGCAATCATAGCTGACTAGAAACACAAATGTTTGGCAGAAATCAATGAAAGCATTCTGAATAATGAGGAGGAGTGTATATTTTATTTTATTACTTGTAAATAGTGTGCTACACATTCTTTGTATCAGAAAAATTTATACTAACCTAATGTATGTATAAATTTGCATACTTTTTTCCAGCAAGCTGGTTGTTAAATATTTCTAGCACCTTACTACCCACTCCCCTTACATATATTGTATCATGTAAATTAAGCCACTTTGTGTGACATAGTAAGAAATACATATTTAGTCTCTACCCTGAGTTCCTGGCACAGAGCTTCTAAAACTTTTGTGATTTCCTGAATGATAGGGATAATACAAGTATCTTTTATTTTACAGTATCTGTTTTTATCCCAGGCCCCTAACACAGAGTTTCCAGGACCCTTGGAATCTCTGGAGTGACAAGAGTGTCTTTTTGTATGCTAATGAGATGACTGGTAGCTGGGGTCCCTGGACAGTTTTAAGATGAGAACTAAATATCAGAAAAACCAAGGCATGATTAGAGGGTTGGAAACTTCAGCCCCACACCCAACCTCTGGGGAGGGTAGAAGGACTAGAGATTCACTTGATCACCAATAGTCAATGATTTAACAAATAATGACTGTAATGAAGCCTCCGTAAAAACTCTAAAATATAGGCTTTGGAGAGTTTCTGGGCTAGTGAATGTATGCACCTTCCAGGAAGGTGACACACCCTCAAACCCCAAGAGAGAGATGCTCCCAATGTTTTATTTTTATGTATTAATTATCCTATTTTTTCATTGTGGCAGAAATGATTAGTGTTCATGGAAAATTCACATGCACCTTTACAATTCCCAGCCTTCTTTCGGTTACCTTGGGCTTTGTGAATAGTGTCTTGACCAATGTAAATGTTTCCTTTTATTTATTAATTTATTGAAGTATAGTTGACAATGTTGTGTTAGTTTCAGGTGTACAACAAAGTGATTCATATACATACATACATACATATATATATTCTTTTTCAAATTCTCATTATAGGTTATTACAAGGTATTGAATATAGTTTCCTGTGCTACACAATAGGACCTTGTGTTTATCTATTTCATATATATAGTAGTGTGTATATATTAATCTCAAACTCCTAATTTATCTCTACCTTCCCCCTTGGTAACCACAGATTTGTTTTTTATGTCTGTGAGTCTATTTCTGGTTTGTAAATAAGTTCATCTGTATCATTTTTTTAGATTCCACATGTAAGTGATGTCATATGATATTTGTCTTTCTCTGTCTGACTTACTTTACTTAGCATGATAATCTCTAGATCCATCCACGTTGCTCCAAATGGCATTATTGCATCTTTTTTATGGCTGAGTAACATTCCACTGTGTATATATACACCACAACTTCTTTATCCATTCATTTGTTGATGGACATTTAGGTTGCTTCCATGTCTTGGCCATTGTAAACAGAGCTGCTATGAACTTGGGGTCCATGTATCTTTTCAAATTAGAGTTTTCTCCAGATATATGCCCAGGAGTAGGATTGCTGGATCATATGGTAAGTATTTTGTTAGTTTTTTTAAGGAAACTCCATACTGTTCTTCATAGTGGCTGCACCAATTTACATTCTCACCAACAGTGCAGGAGGGCTCCTTTTCCTCCACACCCTCTCCAGCATTTATTATTTGCACACTTTTTAATGATGGCTATTCTGACTAGCATGAGGTGATACTTCATTGTAGTTTTGATTTGCATTTCTCTAATAATTAGTGGCATTGAGCATATTTTCATGTCCCTGTTGTCCACCTGTGTGTATTCTTTAGAGAAATGTCTATTTAGATCTTCTGCCCATTTTTGACTGGATTTTTTTTTGATATTAAGCTTTATGAGCTGTTTGAATATTTTAGAAATTAACTCTTTGTCAGTTGCACCATTTGCTAATATTTCTTCCCAGTCTGTAGGTTGTCTTTCCTTTTTGTTGATGATTTCCTTTGCTGTGCAAAAGCTTTTAAGTTTAATTAGGTGTAAATATTTCTTAATCCATCAAAAGTATACCTTGATCAATACATACTTTCCTATTTTCATCATTATTTCAAAAATGAAAATTTTTGTCAGATTTCTAGCAAACTGGAAATATATATATATATATATACAG
Organism: Vicugna pacos; assembly: GCF_048564905.1. Taxonomy (NCBI): domain Eukaryota; kingdom Metazoa; phylum Chordata; class Mammalia; order Artiodactyla; family Camelidae; genus Vicugna; species Vicugna pacos. The sequence continues at coordinate 50,493,885 of NC_132989.1, forward strand.
AGAGAGAGAGAGATACCCAGAAACATTTATTGAGAGACTCAGAAAATGTCATTTCATTTTAGTCTTTTCATTTCATTTTAGTCCTTAGAAAAAAATTTAAAATTTATATTTACTCCCAGTTTAATAAGGAGACTGAGGCTAAGATGTCATAGAAACAAAATTTCAATCTCTTGTACCATCTGGAATGGAATTTGAGAACTTAAAGCCTGAATATAAACCCATGGCCTTTCCATTTCTCATGACTGCCTCCTAGGTGGAGCCAGAATTGGCCAGAAGCCAGACTTTAAGAAACTCTTGAGATATAAAGATGGCTATTATCAGTCCTGATGAACTTCAACTCACAAATCAGTATTTTCCCATTACCAGCTCTGCCTCCAGACATTTCTGTATCTGAAACATTGAAAATATTACTTCTATTGTAGTTATTCCTCTGCTCTGTATTGACCACATGACCCAAGGCAGCTCGTGTATGGTGGAATGGAGGCTGCAGCTGTCCCTAAGGGGGCTGCCATGGTAAGAGATTCAGAGCAGACTGACGGTGATAATTCTTGAAGTCACTTTTTTCAGTAGAAATTCCAAATAAAGCTCCATTCTACCTCAATAGTGAGAAATGTAAATAAGGAGATGAAAAATATATATGTATATATATAACATTTACTAAATACATACATATACATATAACATTTATTAAAAGCCCTTTGGCAAAGAAAAAATTAGGCTATCTACAGGTCATAAACTTTGCCACCCAATTAACTTCTTTTTTTGTTTATTTTTAAACTACTAATAAAATTAATGAAAAAGTAGCACACAATTTTCTAACCAAAGTGCACAGAAGTCTTAACAAAAACAGAGAACTTACCTCTCAAATCTAGTTTATCTTATATTGCAATTAATAACTATAATTAAGCACTCTAAAATTCAGACATGCATGATAATATAGAAAAATCATTTTATATATAAAAATAATGCCAAGATATTTTAAAATCCAAATAAATCTTTATATTAACTGAGGGAAGCATTCATAGTTTTATTTACTTTTTGGTGTCTGTTTGAAGCTAAGAGGTTACAATACATTAACAAGTTTCTTCTGTATAGCACAGGGAACTATGCTCAATATCTTGTAATAACCTTTAATGAAAAAATATGAAAATGAATATATGTATGTATATGCATGACTGGGACATTGTGCTGTACACCAGAAATTGACACATTGTAACTGACAATACTTCAATAAAAAACAAATAAATACAATGTATTAACAGAAAAACTTTCAGGAAATGAGGCAAAATAATAAAAAAAAGAATATACAGAAAAGTATTTTAAATGTAGGGAAAAAAAACCATACACCATCCTATAACGCACTACCCACAAATTAAAAAAAAAAACTATAACAGATGTGCAGCAGAAACTGAGGGAAATTTTTACTTGTGCTAATCTGAGCTAACAGCTGTCATTAAGGCTGACTCTGTAATACTTCTGTCATCACTTCTAAAATCCAGCTTTTCAAACGTGGAAAGGGGAATTTGCAACTAGAGAGGGAAACTTAAGGGACATAAATTTGTCTGTTATCAGTACTGAAGTTCATCACCTTTGAAACTCAAAATCAATATTTTTCCATTACCAATCTCTGCCTCCAGACATTTCTATATGGAAGCATTGAAAATATCACTTCTATTGTGGTTATTCCTTTTCATTATATTGAGCACATTTTTGAAGGAGCTCATATAGATTTCTGAAATTCTTGTACTGCAGGTAAGCTTAAAATGAATATATTTCAACATGTAAAAGTTCTGGTGACTCAATCAAAAAGCTTTATAATGTAGTAATAAATAAAGAGCATAAGCCTTACAGTCAGATGGCCTTACAGACCACCCTTACCACTTTGTGACCCTGCACAAACTATTTAAGCTCTTCAGGCCTCTATTTCCTTCTTTGCAATATGGGATAATAATAGCATCTACCAATATCAAGGATGTTTGAGGATTAAATACTATATATACGTATATGTATGTGTGTATATATATATGCAAGGTATATGTATGTGTATGCATATGTGTGGTTTGTGTGTGCATGTATGTGTGTATGTATAGATTAAAGTTGTGCCTAGTACATCATACACATTCTTTTATGTGTTAGACGCTGTTGTTATTATATATTATTAGCGTCATTACAAAACTACCATATAACTTAGCCTACAGATCAGAGTGGGGCACTAATTTAAAATATGTCTCTGTAAAACTTGACTCATGAGAAAACCCCAACTAAACATATTTTCTTTTTCCCAGTGAAAATTGTTTTGAGGAAGTTAAATTTACTGAATGGACTGCCTGTTTGGTGTTGGGTACATGCATGTGTATCACCATGAGTCACTGCCAAGCTGTTTTATCAAATTCAGTTCTCTGTCAGGAATCAAAGGACATCAAAGATTTCCACAATTTGACGTTCAATTTGTGGCACCCAGGGGGATTTAGTTGGGTTAATTATTTTAATGACTTATTTTAATTTGTGCTTATCCAGCATTCAAGCAGAAGGTAGGATTCTTTCCTGCATTCTTTGATGAGGGTTTTATGGGGGCTGGGACCAAGTTTTTTAAGTCTCTGAGTTGAGGTGATGGTGAACAGTGGGGAGCAAGGTATGTTTTTCCAAAAGAGATAAAGAAATTGTTTTTAAACAATTTTTCTATAAACCAAAGAACAGTATTCTTCTGCCATTAGTAATATATATATATATAATTTCATTTTTTTGTGTTCACTAACAAAAATATATAGTTTGTATAGGAAGTAAACATAGCTACAGGAACACTGTTCTTCCTCTTGCTATTAAAAAAAGTCTTCTTTTTCTGACATATTACTCTTTTCCAAATAGCTCTTCTAACTCTGCCCTTTTTCATCTGTCAGACATTTGATTTTTTTAAGCAGTTAATGGAATGAAAATTAGGCAAATCATATTATATAAAATAAAATCACCTTTCGGCTCCTTATTTTGATAAAATGTGTTTTCAGACACCAACATAACCAAGTGATTCAGCTCTAGTTTGCGAAGAAATATGATTTTTTTCATTACCTCTTTCTAAGTCCATAGGGGAAGGACTAAGTGTGAGTTTTTCCAGAGACTACCAAATATGTGGATTCTTGTGTTGTTTTTTACATTTCTCAGAAATTCAGTAGTAAATTTTTCCATATCTTTAACTTCAGCGTGGTCTTGAGGCTAAAATCCTAACTGTGGCTGTTTACCTGCCTCGTATTTGAGATATCTTAACAATGCCTTAGTTGATTAACAAAAAGCAACTGAAATGTACAGGACAACAGAATAATAAGGCAACTAATAGCATTCTTCCTGCCAGATAAACATGCCTCACAGGAGGCATAACTGTCACATAACTACAGTTTCAGCTGTTTGAGAGAGTTTTGATAATAGCCTGAAATGTCAAAATTCAGCTGCCAACAGTAAGCTGTCAGCTTTCAAAATGCTCTATGAAGTGCTTGTCCCTTAGGGCATATATTCGAAGGAGCAACTGAGCTGCCCTACAACTTGACAGCTTATCCTAGTTCTGGGAGAGCCTTGCATCTGTGCAAATCTAGGAAATGTAACTGCAGCTCTGAGATGAGGAGCTGTGATTGGAGCATAACCTCTCACAAAATAGCACAGAGGCCATTTGGGTGCTGGATACGCAAAAGGCTTTTGAGGTCTCTGGAAATGAAGCTAACTTCAGCTAAACTAGTTGGATTGCAGCTGGGCAGAAAGTACTCAGGCACGACTTCAGCCAAGATTCTCAAGGTGGAAAATGATACCCTGGGACCGCTCTGCTCCTTCCTTGCTGGTGACCCTGCTAAATAGAAGCAATTTCCCCGATTATGATTGCAATTTCTCATCAAGCATTACATAACCCGTATCATTTCATCTTCCTAAAATAAATTATTCATGGCGTTTGGGAATTTATCTGGGAGGTGCAGGTCAAATGCCCCATTTGCTGCTAAATTACTGTTAACATTTTTCTTTTTCTTTTTTTCTTCTGATTTATTAGCTGTTTACACAGAATATTGCTTGCATATAACACATTTTCCTTAGTGTAGCTTTTCTCAAAAAAAAGTACATCTTTATTTCTTTTAAATTCTCAAAGACAAGGTAAGGATTATCATTGGTCTTGAAAAAAGTAGAGTACCATCCTTCAAAAATTCACATCACAAACAAAAAATTTCTCAACTGATACTATTCCATCAGTCTTGAATACATAAAATGCTATTCTATGAAGACAGAGTAGTGTGGTGGAAAGTAGTCTGTGGGGTTTGTATCCTAGCTCCTCCACTTCCTGGCTGTGTGACAAAAGGCAAATATTTTCTTCTCTTGGACTAAAACCAGCTTAATCTCTAACATGAACATATTGTTAGCACCAACTTTGGTAACCACTATAAAAAGTGAAATTAACTAATACATGAAGTATTTATGCCAGTGGTATGTATTCAGTAAATGCTTGTAGATATTAACTACTATTTTCTGTATATATAAAAATAACTGTCTCATTATCCTGATTTGATCTTTTCAGGAATTCATTATTTGGGAGGAGTAGGTAATTAGGTTTATTAATTTATTTGTTTATTTATTTATTTAATGGAGGTGCTGGGGATTGAACCCAGGATGTCATGCATGTTAAGCACATACTCTACCACCGACTATACCCTCCTCCAGAATTCATTATTTTTTAAAAAATGATATAGCCATGGACTCTAACCACTAATCTATCAAGGATTGCTAAATTAGAAGCCCATGCATGTGCCTGAGAAAGGGAGAAGTTGCCAGTTTACTAGGAGAGTATCAGTAGAAAGAACCCCATTTCTTACCTGCAGAACTGAATATCCTCTGAGTGCCTGCCCTAACCATCCTATCACAAGTAACTCTGTCATTCTATTATACCACCTTGTTTATTTCCTTTATAGATGTATAAGTATCTGAAATTACCATTTTTATTTATTTCTCCCAATTGAAGTATATTTGACTTACAATATTGTATTATTTTTAGATGTACAGTATAGTAGTTCAATATTTTCACAGGTTATTCTCCATTAAAAGCTATTACAAAATAGTGGCTATAATTCTCTGTGCTATACAATATATCCCTGTTGCTTATCTATTTTATACACAGTAGTTTGTACCTCTTAATCCCATACCCCTAACTTGCCCTGTGTCTACCTGAAAATAGTTTATATACTGCTGTTTTGGAATGTAATGACCTATAGATATCTACTAAGTCCAACTGGTCTATTACGTCATTTAAGACCACTGTTGCCTTATTGATTTTCTGTCTGGATGATCTGTCCATTGACGTAAGTGGAGTGTTAAATTAACCTACAATTACTGTATTACTGTCAATTTCTCCTTTTATATCAGTTAGTATTTGCTTTACATACTTAGATACTCCTGTATTGGATACATATATGTTAATGAATGTAATATTCTCTTCTTCTATGATCTGTTTATCATTATATAGTGCCCTTTTTTGTCTTCTCTTAGAGCTTTTGTTTTAAAGTCTATTTTTTCTGATAAAAGTATTGGTACTCCCTTTTTTTTTGTTTCTGTTTGCGAAAAGTATCTTTTCCCATCCCCTCACATTCAGTCTGTGAGTGTGTGTTATCCTGAAGTGAGTCTTTTATAGGTGGGGTCTTCTGTTTTTGTTTTTTTTTTAACACAATCAGCCATCCTGTGTCTTTTAATTAGAGCATTTAGTCCATATACACTTAAAGTAGTAATTGATAGGTATATAGTTATTGCCATTTTGTTACTTGTTTTCCCATTGATTTTGTAGTTCTTCTCTGTTCATTTCTTCCCTTGTGGTTTGAGGCTTCTCTTTAGTTGTATGCTTGTGTTCTTTTCTTTTCAGTTTTTGTGTATCTAGTGTAGGTTTTTGGTTTTTGGTTACCATCGGGTTCATATATGCTGACCTATAACTATGCCTACTTGTTTTAAACTGGTAGTCATTTAAGTTTAAACACATTATAAAAGATCTATATTTTTTACTCACCTGCTTTACATTTTTTGTTTTGATATTATATTTTACATATTTATGTTAATTCCTAAACTGTTTATTATATTTGTAGTTGCTTTTACAAATTTTTGTCTTTTAATCTTCATACTGGCTTAAGTAACTGATCCTCAGTTCATACTATATACTTGCCTTTTCTGGTGGGATTTTCCCTTTCTTACAGATTCTCTTTTTCACTTAAGAAAACTCTTCAACATTTTTTTAGGGTAGGTTTAGTATTGATGATCTCTTTCATTTTGGTGGTCTGAGAAGTTCTTTGTCTCCCCTTCTATTCTAAATCATAATCTTGCTGAGTAGAATCTCCTAAGTTGCAGGTTTTTCCCTTTCAGAACTTTGAATATATCATGTCACTCCCTTCTGGCCTGCAAAGTTTCTGCAGAGAAATCAACTGATAGCCTTATGGTGATTCCCTTGGATATGACTGGTTTTTTCCTTCTGCTCTTAGAATTCCCTCTTTAACTTTAGCCATTTTATTATGGTATGTCTTGGTGTGGGTCTGTTTGAGTTCATCTTGTTAGAAAATATTTCTACAAGCATCATCTTCCATATGAATTCACTTAGTGGCATTCAGTTGGCCAATAGAAAATCTCAGATGGGTTCACTCACATATCTATGCCTTGACAAGGATGCCTGACAGAGGACCACTGACCAGATCGCCTTTACATGTCCTCTCCAGCATGGCAGTCTCATGGGAATGGACTTCTGACATAATAACTTAGGATTCCTGGAGGCAGTATACCAAGAGACATGAGTGGAAGCTGCCAAATCTTAAGGTCGAAATCCCAGATAGCATCATTTCTGTCATTCTATATTGGTCAAAGCAGACAGCCTCCCAAAGTCAAAGGAAGGGGACATTGACTTGAGACCCCCACCTCTCAATGGAAAGAGTGTCAAAGAATTTTTGACTGTCCTTACTCTCCCATATAAGCATTCCAGGGTTTATAAAACAACTATGCAGCATCCACTAGTGAATCAGTGACATGTGCTTCTTTTACCATACATAATTACATACTTTAGTAATAATAAAAATATGCCTATGATAAATATGCACATTTGAAGCAAAATTAAATAGAAACCATGATATAAGAAGTTATTTTTCTGTTTTCTATTTATTTTGAACAGAAATTAAAACTTTTAAGTAGATTAGTTTTATGATTGTTATGGGCTGAATTCTGCCCAAATTCATATGTTGAAGTAAGTCCTAACTCTATACCTCAAGATGTGATTGTATTCGGAGACAGGGTCTTTCAAGAGGTAATTAAGTTAAAGTCAGGTCACGAGGGTTGGCACCAATCCAATAAGACTGGTGTCCTTGTGAGAAAGGGAGATTAGGACACAGACGTGTACAGAGGGTGAAGACACAGGGAGAAAATGGTCATCTACAAACCAAGGGAAGAGGCTCAGAAGAAACCAACCCTACCAGTATTGACCCGAGAATTCTACCCTCCAGAGTTGTGAGAAAATAAATCTATATTATATATGCCACCCAATCTGTAATACTTTGTTATGACAGCCCTAGCAAACTAATACAGTGATGTTCGGCTGTAGCAAATGCATTGGTAAATTTCACAATTGCTCTTTTCTTCAGCTACTGGAGCAGATATGCTGGATAGTGCTAAAGCTAAAATTTGTTGTCCCCACAGAATACTTTACTTTTCCATTAATTTTAATTTCAGATGCAACAATAGAAATTGTCAAAAATAAGATTAGTAAACAATTTACTTCAGAAACACTTAAATTCATATCCTAATAGTTACAATTTTCTGAACAAATTCACAAATGGTTTACTTGTTTGCATCACTTTTTAATCATTAAATAAAACTGTAATTGTTTTGTTAATTATTTTCATAGGTCACTTTAGAATTTCTCTGGCATTTGCTATATGCTTTTTTTCATAATGGATTTTTCATCTATTTTAACTGGGTTGGAATAAAAATCCGAGTAAGTCAGCACTTCTATTTAGCCCTTGAAATCTTAGTTCTAGCTGAAATTTCTCTCTCTCAATTCATTCTTCCATTTGTTCCCAAATTCCACCCTCTTTTAGTTTTCTTCTTGCTTTTCTGGTTGCTTGTTTTCAGAAAAGTATGTTACACACTCCTCTTCAAATGATCATCCTTTAAAAGCCCATGTGCCCCACAAATCTGTGATTGGTACTCTTCTCATTTCCCTTTACAAACACTCCCTGGATGATCTCATTTGTCCTCAAAGTTTTAGCTATCCTCCATGTGCTCATGACCCAAAGTATTTACTTCTAGCACAGCTTGTCAATGTTCTCCAGACCCATATATCCAAATGCTAACTGTAGTCTCTATTTCAGTGTTCCATGGGCCCCACAAAGTCAAGTCCAAAGATTCATCGTCAGTCTCCTAAGACCTGTTCCTCCATCTTGTTCATTAATATTGTGAATGATCAATTACACAACCAATTACCCAACTGGAAAAATTGAAACCACCCTTGACTCCTCCCTTTTTTCACCCCACACATACAATCAGTCCTCAGAGCATAAGTCCTCTTCCTTCTAAATATCTTTTGAATCTATTTTTCAATCTATATATATATTCCTACTTCCAGTGCGTGAGTTTTGGCTGTTACAATTTGTTGTTCAAGTTTTTTTAACTGCTTCCGAAGATATATCCTTTCCCTGGCTTTACCGCGCTCCTAATTCATCCTCCACACTGTTACCAAAGTGCTCATTCTAAAAGGGAAGTCAGATCAAGGCCTCTTTTTGGCTAGAATTCTTTAATGGTGCCACATAGAAGCACACCCAGTTCTGGGTAAAGTCCAAATTTCTTAATATGGCTTTCAAGGTATTTTGTCCCTATTTCTTCTTTGGCATAATTCCAACTCCTTTCATCCAAACATACTTTGGATATCACATTACCCAAAACACTTCCTGATGCCCTTCATTCTCTCATTTCTCAATTCCTCCTGATTTTTGTCCTTTGTTCCCTTGTGCTTACTCCAACCATAGCACTTTCAGTTTCTTTTATAATCATGCATATATTCATCTCTCCCAGAGAGCAGCTATAGGACTATATTTGGTGTCCTGAGCACACAGTTGCCATTCAACGTATATTTTCTAAATGAATGAATAAATACAGTTGTCATATTGATAACATTTCCACTGGAACTCTCAGCTGAGGTTTAAGAATGAACAATGTATCTCGATGCCCTGAAATAAAAACCTGGAACCACAGGAAGCATTGTCCAGTGGGAACTCTGTCCATGCAAAGTAGAAGATCCACTCATCTGGAGAGCAGTCCTTGAAGGTCCTGCTCATTTGCTGACTCTTAAAGAAAACCTGTCCAGAAGATGACTGAATGGTGGTAATTTAAAGAGCCATTACCTGTGCACAGCACTGGAAAGATTTTTGGCTGATGCAAAGGAGAAACGTAAGGATGCTCTTAAAACAAACAGACTGAGCTGGCAGCAAATGACCAAATACACATAAAGGCAATTAACTCTAGGTATCGTGATTCTAATATTCAGTGCAATAATTAAGTGCAATATCACAGGATGTATTTTATAAACTTAGTGGTAGGGGACAAAAATAAAACAATACCTTGAAAACACAAACTACCTGTACATAATGGAATCACTTTTACCTTCCCAAAATAAGTATAGTCTTTGACAATATAATAGGCATGAATCCGAGTCCACAATTCCAGATGTATAAAAAAACACACCTTTCTATTTTCTATATTTCCTGACTCAAAGCCCCATTTCACTGAGATTGTGGGAATCTTAATATTAGCTCTTTTGGGGTTCCCTGATCCTTTTAATAGAGTTCTCTCAAAGTTCTAGGATCTTCTACCAAACCAAGGCACTGGGGAAAGGGTGGAGTATCCTGTCCTCAGTCACCATCCACACAGGTTGCCTGTGAGCTACATGATGTCCTTTTCAACAGGTCTCTAGGTCTGTAGGTCTCTGCTGCTCCTGTGTAGGACCTGTCTATGGTTCTCTCTGCCCAGACTCAAGAGATAGCTCTTTTTCCCCAGGATACCTAAAGTAAAACACAGATCCTTTTTTCTATCCCAGTCACCCTGGACTTTTCTCTCTTCCCATCATCAGACTGGGCACACATCTTTATCAGTTGTGAAGCAATCCCTAAAAGCATTTGAACCCTCTACCTGAACTGGGACTTCTTTAGTAGTGGAAATGACTTAAAATGGACATTTCACGTGTAGATGACTTTTTCTGATAATTTCCCACCTGTGGGAAATCAAGCCACTTACTGTTGTTTAAATAGTTAGTCTAGATTACCAGGATGCTTGCCCCTTCTAGGTGAGTCTAGAAGTGCTGGCACATGCCTACAGCAACCAGACTGATACTGTAATCAGTGTAGCCTGCTGACTGGAGAATGTGGGACTTATCTAAGGTGGGTGCTGTCTCTCACTTTAGACCGGTGGTTAGATCATCCAATTTTTCAAGAGATGCTACAAATATGAATTTTGTGTGAAATCTCTTGGTTTTTTAAGAGGTATCTCAATTATCACAACATACTATGTTTATACATAGTACACCCAAAAGTATAGACTTGGCCCATGAGTTACCAATATGCATAACCTAGATATAAATGCATCACTTGGTCAAAGAACCAGTGTTACTGCACCCAGAACTATGTAGAAAGGATTTCTTTTAATCAGTGATTTGTGAAAAATCCATGCGCTCTTTTTCCATATTGTAACAAAACTCAAATTTCTACTGCTACAAATGATAAAGGCAGGATGTGAGATTTCCTCTCTATTGTTAGGAGGAAATGAGGCATCTCTGGCTCCTTGGACATCATAGACTCAAGCAAAGTCATAAAGATAAGGAATCTATTTTCTTGGGCTTCTCCCCCCCTTTCCATCATTGCCACTTTCTAAATCTTTTTGTAGCACCACCAGAGCAAACAGTCCCTACTCAGCCAATAGCACTCCAGTCCATCAAGCCCTTTCTGTGTAAGCACATCCTGACAGTCACTAAACTGATGACATTCTTTTCCCAGTAGCCAAGGATTTATATGTCTATATATGAATATATAGATATATAGACGACTTAAGGTACTGCTTGCCCTTTTATTTCACTGTAGTGTAATTTCATAAGCTTATTTTCTAGCATGGAATGATGACTCTTCATCTGTGGTTTATTCGCTGATTAAATACAGAACAAGAACTCTCCAAAACTCACCATGAAATCTTATTAGTATTTGCATACTTTATTAACACATCATTTAATTTAGTCATCTATTTAGCTGAAGCAGAAAAGTTCTTTCAAAGACTTTTAGTATTTTGTTCATGCTACATTAGGTATCTGTTACCATGTAACAAACCCAAAGCTTAATGTCTTACAATAATAATTTAGTATTTCTCATGATTCTGTGGCTTGGTTGGGCAGTCCTGTCTGGTTTTGCCTGGACTGAGTCCTGTGATTTTGTTGAGCTCTGGAGGTGCCCAGGCTGGAGGATCCACAATGGCCTTCCTTAACTCACATGCCTGGGAGTTGGAGCTGGCCTTCAGCTAGGGTGCCTTGATTCTCCCTCACATGGCCTTTCATACTCCAGTAGGCATATCTCTTTGGCTCAGCTCTGGTGGGGCAGTTGTACTCAAGATTAAACTCACACTGACTTTGCAAATCTCTGCTTTTTAAGCTAGGAGCCTTCTCCAAAGTCCCAGAAGTCCTCTCAGTCTGCATGAAAGCAATGTCCAGAAAGGGAAGAAAGTTATAGTCCTCAGGGGGAACTCAATAAATGGGAAATAGAAGACGGTAAACACATGCTTCAGCTTCCCATCTTACGGATGGACAATTGCGAGAGACATCCTGTACATTTCTCAGAATTCCTGGTAGAATGGAGCTCCCATTGCTTACAGTAGGACTGCATAATACATTCCTATACTGTCTTTTCATCCTTCCCTCTATCTCCCAACGTCCTCACTCCTGCTTCCTGGGATCACTGTCTAAATAAATTACATAAATCCAAGCCCTTATTCAGGCTGCGCTTCAGAGGAACCCAAACTAAGATACCATGAGACTCCTTTTTTTTTTTTTGCCAACACATGTACAAAGCAAAAGTGTGGAGGAAAAGAGTAACTATGGAATAAAACTGTGAGGAATGAGAGAACTAGTCAGCAGGTAAATGCTTACTGCCACCTGCTCCCCACAGACTCTTCTGAAAAGCAATTTTTTTTTAAATGGCCTCTTCAACAGCCCCTTGAAATTGGACAGTCAGTCAGGCTCAACATCAAGCAGTGGCCAGTTTGATAACACATCTTCATATTGACTCTCCTTCCTTCCTTAATAAAACTCCTTAATAAAATAATAGCACATTAGTTTTTAACCCAGACTCTGCTTCCTGGATAGCCCAGGCTAAGACACTATATACACATAATTCAAGTCAACCAATTGTTCGTGGGGAAACATGGGGTCTAGTGGTTATTAAGAGTTCAGGCAGACTTCTAGTTTCTGGTCCAGCATGTAAGAAGCTTAGAAGTCCCCACTCCAATCTAATAAGAAAAGAGCTAAACAAATTGAAAAATCAACAACTCTTAGAGTTGTTAGATTCATCAGAGATTTGAGGTCACAGGACAAACTGCTGCCCCCTAAATTGGAGAGACAGACAGGCAAATACAGAGAATCACAACTTACCAGAGCAAAAACCTCTGAGCGTACCAGTGCTGGGTTAGGAAAACCTGACCTGTAATTCACAAATTGCTGGAAGTTCAGTTTGGAAAAATCTGGTAGTTAGAAGAACTCCAGGGGGACGCAGTATAAAGGGGTACCCGTGTACACTTCTGTGAGTTTTACCTCCAGCTGTACCAGGTATTCAGAAAGAAAAGCAGAGAATATCAGAATTCCAGCAGAGGGAGAAGAGAAGGAACTATCTTGAAATATACTAGCACATACTATTCTTACTAACAAGGGTTGTCCTCAGGCAAAACTATTTTATGACATATTAACCTGCTGGAGTTCTATCAGAGCCTATCCTACCTCAGGGAAGAGAAATACTCAACTCCAGCCCCCTCTAGCCATCCTGTCAGAGCTAGACCAGGGGATTGAGAAGCACTGGTGAAGTTCACAGCTCAGGAGTGCAGGACCACCAAAAGACTAAGACCTAATCATAAGGCAACAGTATGCTTCCCCTCCCCTGCAACTTACCATTACATTACTGAAGGCCTGTTTACCACAGCTCCTTTCACTGAGCACATCACAGTCACCTCTCAGCAGAAATTCATAAGGCATACTAAAGGGCAAAAACAAACTTTAAAGGAATTAAATAATCATCAGAATCAGAGTCAGATATGGCAGGAATGTTGGAATTATCAGACCAGGGATTGTAAAACCTATGATTGGTATGCTAAGAGCTTCAACGGGAAAAATGGACAACATGCAAGATAGATGATGTAAACAGAGAGATGGATATTTTAAGAAAAATCAAAAGGAAATCTTAGAGATCAAAAACACGGTAACAGAAATAAAGAATGCTTACAATAGGCTTACTAGTAGACTGGACACAATTGAGGAAAGAATCACTGAGCTTGAGGAAATGACTAACAACTTCTAAAACACACAGATAAAGAGAAAAAGGTGTTAAAAAACAGGATGAATATCTAATAATGATGGGACAACTATAAAAGTTGTAACATACATGTAATGAAAATATCAGAAGAAGAAAGAGAGAAAAGAAGAAAAACAATGTTTTTCTCAGCAAAGTAGTGCTGGGAAAATTGGACAGCTACATGTAAAAGAATGAAAGTAGAACATTCTCTAACACCATATACAAAAATAAATTTAAAATGGATTAAAGACCTAAATGTTAAGACTGGATACTACAAAATTCCTGGAGAGAAACATCCAGAACACTCTTTGACATAAATCGCAGCAAAACTTTTTTGGATCTGTCTCCTAGAGTAATGGAAATAAAAACAAAAATAAACAAATGGGACCTAATTAAACTTAAAAGCTTTTGCATAGCAAAGAAAACCATAAATAAAATAAAAAGACAACATACAGACTGGGAGAAAATATTTGCTAACAATGCTACCAAAAAGTGATTAATTTCCAAAGTGTACAAACAGCACCAACAGCTTAATATCAAAAACCCAAAGAGTCACCTAAAAAAAAAAAATGGGCAGAAGACCTAAATAGGCCATTTCTCCAAAGAAGACATCCAGATGGCCAACAGGCACATGAAAAAATGCACAATATTGCTAATTACAAGAGAAATGCAAATCAAAGCTACAATGAGGTATCACCTTACACTAGTCAGAATGGCCATCATTAAAAAGTCTACAAATAATGAACGCTGAAAAGGGTATGGAGTAAAGGGAACCCTCCTACACTGTTGGTGGAAAAGTAAATTGGTGCAGTCACTATGGAAAACAATATGGAGATTACTATAAAAACTAAAAATAGAGTTACCATATGATCTTGCAATCCCATTCCTGGGCATATATTCTGGAGAAAACTCTAATTTGAAAAGATACATGGACCCCAATGTTCACAGCGGCACTATTTACAATAGCCAAGACACGGAAGCAACCTAAATGTCCATCAACAGATGAACAGATAAAGAAGATGTGGTATATATATACAATGGAATATTGCTCAGCCATAAAAAAAAGAATGGAATAATGCCATTTGCAGAACATGGATTGACCTAGAGATTATCATACTAAGTGAAGTCAGACAGAGAAAGACAAACATCGTATGATATCCCTTATATGTGGAGTATTTTTTTAATGATACAAATAAACTTATTTACAAAAAGAAACAGACTCACAGACATAGAAGACAAACTTATGGCTAACAAAAGGGAAAATGGAGGGGTGGGGAGGGATAAATTAGGAGTTTGGGATTAACATATACATACTACTATATATAAAATAGGTAAACAACAAGGACCTACTGTATATAATTCCACAATGTATATAATTCTACTGTATATAATTCCTACCTACTGAATATAATTCCACACAGAATTATATTCAATATCTTGTAATAATCTATAACGAAAAAGTATCTGAAAAAAGTATATATATGTATAACTGAATTACTCTGCTGTACACCTAAAATTAACAAAACATTGTAAATTAACTATACTTCAATAAAATAAACATGCAAATAAATAAGATAAAACACAAATTACTAACATCAGAAATGAAATAGGGGACATCACTATTTTATGGACATTGAAAGGATAATAAAAGAATATTGTTAATAACTCTATCCCACAAATTTGATAACCTATATGAAATGAACCAATTCCTTGAAAGAAACAATTTGTCAAAACTCAAAAAGAAAGAGACAGCCTGAATGGGACTATATCTATTAAAGAAATAAAAAATTAATAACCTTTCAAACCAGAAAGCACCAGGCCCATATGGTTCTACCAGTGATTCTACCAAACATTTAAAGGAGAAATTATGACAATTCTCTTCAATCTCTTCTGGAAAAGAGAAAAAGAAGGAATATTTCTTAACTCATTCTATGAGGTCAGCATTACTCTAATACCAAAACCAAATAAAGATATTACAATAAAAGAAAACTATAGGCCAGTATCTCTCAAGATTACTGACATAAAAATCTTCAACAAAATATTAGTGAATTGAATCCAATAGTGTGTAAAAAGAATTATATACCATGACAGAGTGGGATCTATCCCAAGTAATGCAAAGCATGTTTAGTATTAAAAAATCAATTAATGTAATCCAGCACATCAACAGGCTAAGAAAAAAATCTCATGACATATTAATAGCAGCAGAAAAGCACTTGAAAATATCCAACACCTATTTATGATAAAATCTTAGTAAATCGGGAATAGAGTAGAACTTCCTCAACTTATGAAGAACATCCACAAAAAACCTACAGCTCACATCATACTTAATGGTGAGAAACTCAAATCTCCCAGCTGAGATCAGGAAAAGGGCAAGGATTTTCCCTTTCACTACAACTTTTCAACATTATACTGGAAGTCCTAGCTAATGCAATAAAAAACAAAAAAAAAGTAAGGTATACCTATCAGGAAGGGAGAAAAAATTGTTAGCAGATGGCACAGTTATCTATGTAGAAAATTTAAGAAATTGACAGAACCTCTTGGAACTAATCAATGAGTATAGCAAAGTTGCAAAATACAAGGTTGATATAGTAAAACCAATCACTTTCCTATATACCAACAATTAACAAGTGGAATTTTAAATTAAAAATTATCTTTTACACTGCACCACAAAAAGGAAATATTTAGGTATATACCTAACAAAAGATGCACAAAATCTACATGAGAAAAACTATAAAACTCTGATGAAAGATATCAAAGAACTATATGTTCATGGCTAGGACAATTCAATTAGTCAAGATGTTAGTTCTTTCCAACTTGGTCTATAGGTGTAACACAATCCCAATCCAAATTCTAGCAAGGTATTTTGTGGAAATTGACAAAATGATTTTAAAGATTATGTGAAGAGGTAAATGCCCCAGAATAGCCAACTCAATATTAAAGGAGAAGAACAAAATTTTAAGATTGACATTACCTAACTTCAAGACAACTTACTATAAAAGCTACAGTAATTAAGATAGTATGGTAATGGTAAAAGAATAGACAAACAGACCAATGGAACAGAATAAAGAGCCCCAAAATAAATACCCACAAGTGGAGTAGATATTTCACAAAGGCACAAAAGTTAATACAATGGAA
Source organism: Vicugna pacos (assembly GCF_048564905.1). NCBI lineage: Eukaryota > Metazoa > Chordata > Mammalia > Artiodactyla > Camelidae > Vicugna > Vicugna pacos. Next base: position 50,510,594 of record NC_132989.1, read on the forward strand.
GAAAGAGGGTCTGTTCAACAAATAATGCTGGAAAAACTTTAATGAATTAGATATAGACCTTACACCCTTCACTAAGAGTGACTCAAAATTAATCACAAATCTAAACATAAAATGTGAAATTATAAAATTTTAGAAGATAACATAGAAGAAAACCTAGATGACTGTGAGTATGGTAATGATTTTTTAGATACAACACCAATGGGATGATTCATGAAAGAAATAATTGATAAGATGGACTTCATTAAAATTAAAAACTTCTGCTCTGCAAAAGACAATGTCAACAGAATACAAAGACAAGCCACAGACTGGGAGAAAATATTAGCAAAAGACAAAAATAAAAAATCATTATCCAAAATACACAATGAATTCTTTTCTCTTTTGTGGGTTTTTTTTGTTTGTTTGTTTGTTTTGTTTGGGGTTTGGGGAGGTAATCAGGTTTATTTATTTAGTTGTTTGTTTGTTTTGTTTGGGGTTTGGGGAGGTAATCAGGTTTATTTATTTAGTTAGTTATTTTAATGGAGGTACTGGTGATTGAACCCAGGACCTCACGCATGCTAAGCATGTACTCTAACAACTGAGCTATACCCTCCTCCTACAATGAACTTGTAAAACTCAACAAATAAAAAGAATTATACTTCAATTTTTAAAAACTAAACAATTAGAAAATGACCAACCATCTTTTAAAATGTGCCAAAGACTTCGACACCTCACCAGAAAAGATACACAAATGGCATATAAGCATATGAAAAGATGTTCAACGTCATACACCATTAGGGAACTAGAAACTACAACAATGAGATACCACTACATACCTATTAGAATGGCCCAAATCTGAAACATTGATGACATCAAAAGCTGGTAAGGATATGAAGCAACAAAAGCTTGCATTCATTGCTGGTGGGAATGTGGAATGGTACAGCCACTTTGGAAGACATTTTGGTGGTTTCTTAGAAAACTAAACATACTCTTACCATGCAATCCAGCAATAGCACTCCTTAGTATTTATCCAAAGGTGTTGAAAACTTAAATCTACACAAAAATCTGCACATGAATGTTCATAGCAACTTAATTCATAATTGCCAAAACCTGGAAATAATCAAGGTATCCTTTAGTAGGTGAATGGATAAGCTAGTACATCCAAACAATGGAGTATTATTCAGCACTAGAAAGAAATGAGCTATCTAGCCATGAAAAAGACATGGAGCAATCTTAAACACATATTACCAAGTGAAAGAAGTCACCCTGAAAAGGCTACATACTGTGTAATTCCAAGTATAACACAATCTGGAAGAGTTCAGTCACACAGACGAATTCTGGCTCTGTCATTTAACTAGCTGTTTGCCTCTAGTCAAGTGACTTAATCTCTCTTTCCCTTAAATTACTCATCCATGAAGTAGAACTGAAGGGTACCTCCCTCATGGGGTTGTTCTGAGAATTAAAGAAAAAAATGCATCTAAACTTATTAGCAGAGTGCCAAGCAGAAAACAAGCTCTTGCCAACTATTTCATGAGAAGCATCCTCCAATACACTCTGGAAGATATAAAGAAGATAAAGCATAGTGAATGCTGTCCAGGAGTTCATAATATAGGAGAAACTATGGAAGTACATTGACATTAGTTCATAATAAATTTTGTTGTAATGAGATTTGTGATTTAATCAGAAGTTAAGGGCCTTAAAAGGGTATTCCAATGTGATCTATTGCAAAAATAGAAATCTTCAGGCAAAATGACAAGTTGAAAATTGTCTCAGATATTTTGTGACCATATAGTCCTCTGAAGAGCTCGAATCCCGGTATTAGGCAGCTTTACAGCTTTGATGAACATCACAAACAGGAAGCCACTAAATGCTTCGTCAGTGCTATATTTGGTACTGGTTTAGCCCTTACTTAGAGAACCCTATTCCATATTGATCCTCTTACCTCACAAATGATATAACTACCCTTGGGGAAGTGAAAATATACAAAGCCATCTGAGACACGCTTAGCTCTGGGATTTATGTCTGCAAGATACTAAATACTAAATTGGCAAGGAAGCTCAAGAACATACTTTCATCAAAAAGGCACAGTGTAGTAACTTATGGTGAAAAAGAATATGGAAACAAATATATGCATGTCCATGTATGACTAAAGCATTATGCTGTACACCAGAAATTTACACAACATTGTAAACTGACTATACTTCAATAAAATATATATACATATATATATATATATACACACACCAAAGAAAGGCATAGAGATTATACATTATATTGTACAGTAGTCCCTGCTATACAAACAACTCCCTAGCAACCATACTGGAAATATGACCACAAAAAAGAGGCAGCATATTAGAGTTGTTAACACACCTAACCCAAAGCCCACTGAAACTGCCTGCAAACTTCACTGGACATAGCAGAATTCAGTACATGGGAGATTATTAAGGCTGAGACCTTCCCTTCATCCCAAACCAACTACAATTATTATACTTTGAACAACAACGAAGTCTTTTTGGTGTGACTCTAAGGATGATTTACAGTGAGGTTCTGACTTAGTTACATAGAATAATTTTAAGTATCACAAGGTAGAAACATAATAAAGATAGAATTTTACTAAATTCAATGAGTAAACCAGTTGTCAAAGAGTCATCATCAAGACTTCTAAAGCAGTACAATTTAATGCAGTGTCTAATCAGAACTTTTGAACCAAACCAGAAATTCTAATTTTATAAAAATTAACAGTCTTTAAAAATCACTTAAATGATATTCATGACATCCATTTTGGCACTTTATTTATGCTAAGTCATTTTTAAAAGCAAAGTAGAGAATAATGGAATATTTATCTCCCAGCGTAATTTAAATAAATGTAATTTTTAATGCAAAATTGCCTATGTGGCAAATTTCCAATTTCCATTTTCCAGAAAATCCATTTGTACAGAATATCTGGGGCCCCCAAAACACTCTTTAAAAATAAAATATTAAACACTGTTTTATTAGTTTTCAGCATTTAGAGTCAAGGTCTGTACAAGCATAAAGACACATTTGTGGTTGCAAATGGAATGTAAATGTTAACCTTGACAATATAAAAGCAACGTGTAGCTGACAGGAGAATGCAGAAATAGGAAAGGAAACATGAGTGAAAAGGAGAGGTCCTACTACTTAGATGTACTCATTTTACAAAGAAGGAATCAAAAAATCCTGCCAAAAGATGTTTATGGTATTATCTAAAAACTACAAAGATTAGAAGAACTGAAAATCATATTAATATCAAATTTTAACATAGGGATGGGAGACGGGAATGGGAGAGTAATGTAAGTGAGCTATTACCTCAGCTTTCTTAACTGGAAGTCTATGGATGTGGTTTATTGATTTATGGAAGAGCACAGGAATAAGCACATTCTCTGAAGGTGTCAAGCCAATCTTCAAAAGAAATTTTAAAAGTAACAGCTTGATTTTGCCTTTGGGGAGAGTAATTTGGAACGGAGAATTCTGGTTGAGAAACTGTTACTTTTCACCATAAACTCATCGGTATAATTTGATTATTCACTATATCATGTTATTTTGAAATTTTTTAATAAAGTATTATACATTGGCATATTGGTATTAAACATTTAGAGAGACATACTTAAATACAATAAATGGTAACTTAAAAAGAAAATATTTACAGAGTATCTTCATCATAAATCATAATACAATAAAAAATTTATTCTGAAAAGCTTAGTATTTCCACCTTACTAGCATTTCCCCAATAAAATAGGCCCATGAAAGAAAATCTTCTTCCTATCTAATACCTGACAACCCATTCAGCAGTGAAAATGGAAGAGGAACAAAGAAGAGATACACTTTCAGGAATTGCCAGGAGTATCAGTGTGACATTCGGAAAGTCACATCAGTTGATGTATTGGGGCTTTAAGTTTCCTCTTGCACTAAATGAGAGCCAGGCAAGAAGGACTTGAAAGTTGCTTCAGGCTCAGTATCATATGATTTTAAATTAAGCAGTTAATTTCATGCAATTAGAATCAAAGATTTCAACACTGAAAAATATCTTAAGAGTCAGTCTTACTCCTTCATTCTGCAAAGAGGAAAGTAACGTCTTATGAGACTTCTAGAGCCACAAGAATTAAGGAGAGTAGACTCAGAACTAGAACCCAGAACCACAGACTCGCATGCTGCCAAATGTGTCTTCCGTTTTAGTCGGCTCTGGCTGCCAGAACAAAATACCATAGACTGGATGGCTTAAACAAACAGAAATTTATTTCCTCACAGTTCTGGAAGCTAGAAGTTTGAAATCAGGGCGTCATCGTGGCTGGGTTCAAGTGGGAGCTCATTTCCTGGCTTCCAGATGGCAGTTTCTCACCATGTGCTCACATGGCCTCTCCTTGGTGCTGATGCTTGGAGAGAAAAATTTTCTCTTCCTCTTCTTATAAGGGGACCAATCCTATCAGATTAGGACCCTATCCTTGTGACTTCACTTAACCTTAATTAGCTCCTAAAAGCCCTTTCTCCAAATACAGTCATATTGGGAGTTCGGGCTTCACATACGAATTTGGGGAAACACAATTCAGTCCATAGATTCTTCTTTCAAAAAAAAAAAAAAAAGGATGACACAATTTTTCCAAATCTCTCTTCCTTGCCAACAAAACCCAGCTCTTGTCTCTATGTCTCAACATTTAAACATGAAGGAAATAATACTTGGATATAAGGAAGGAAAATATGCTGCAGCTTGGTATTGTTTCTCATTTCTCAGTGACGACTCGTTCATTCAAGAGACCAAATGCATAGATATTTGCATGTGATACATTTCTCACTTTCTCCACATCAAAGTATAAATCCAAAACCACTAATGTAATGGTGCTAAGTTATCCTATGATAACCTTTTGTAGACACTTATTATCAGTTGCTCTAATCCACGTGGTCTACTTGTGTGTCTTCTCTCAACAAAATTCCCAAGAGGAAAAAGTATAGACTCATATCCATTAAAGCTAATGGATCTCCAGAAAGAAAATGTTTTGCTCTTGGTTGAACATTCCCTTTGCAGTCTAGTTTTATAAAACAATACCCTACAGCTTCCTTTTAAACTGATAGAAGCAAACAGTACATGCATTGTCTGGTTGGGGTAAGGGTTATATTTTCAATTTGGAGTTAAGGAAAAGAGCTTGTTTGCTAAAGGCAGAAAAAAGGTATATGCAATAACTAAAGTTCAGAAACAAGGAGCTGAGAATGGGAGCTCAGTTCTGGAGGAAACTGTTACTTAAATTACAGCATGTTTAGAAATGGGAAGAGACACATGAAACACAACAAGCTGCAGACAGTGTGACTTGTCTAGTAAAAAGAAAACATAAAAACATATATAAGAGAAAAGGGTGCATAGTATAAATTAAGTAGAAAATATTTTAGGAGTGGTTTCAGAGACAAAGGGCCAAGGACAAGGAGATTTATTTGATTTACAGATCAAGTGAGAGGAGATAGTGTAGTCATACAATAAAACCTCCTTTCTTCAGCCTCCTCTGCCCTCAACCTCCCTCAGCTAAGGTCAGCCCGTCCTTGCTTGCAGAGTATCAGGGATAAATGTCTTTATTGTAATCCTTATACTTTTGTTTTACAGTGTTTATCCAAGTGTAGTTTTCACATCGTCTGCTTCAGACTCACCTCCACCATTCCTCAGACCAACCACCCCTACAAGCTTATTAAAAATGCAGATTCTTTGGTATCTCTACAGAAAATGTCTCCCTAAGATGAACTTGGAAGGCATTATGCTAAGCGAAGTAAGTCAGACTGAGAAAGACAAACACTGTATCATATCACTTCTATGTGGAATCTAAAAAATACAGCAAACTAGTGCAGATAACAAAAAAGAAGCCAACTCACCGATATAGACAATAAATTAGTGGTTACCAGTGAAGGGACAATATGTGGATGGGGGAGTGGGAGGTACAAACTATGGGTGTAAGATAGGCTACCAGGATGCACTGTACAACAAGAAGAATATAGCCAATATTTTGTAATAACTTTAAATGGAATGTAACCTTTAAAATTTTTATTTAAAAAACTTTTAATAATAAAATTTTTTAAAAAGACATTATCTCCCTAAGGACGGACTCAGGAACCTGCATTTTATCTAGGCTTTCAGTTGATTATTCTGTACACTACACTTGAAGAGTTGCTGCTGTATGTTAACTATCAGCTTGTCTCCTACCAAACTTTGAGTGCCTCTGATAACAAGTACTGTGATTGATCCACCTCTTTATCATCAATGACAAACTCAAGTAGGTTCTTGATAAATATGTGTTGACTCGGACCCTGAGGAGCACCTCCGAGTAAGCAGAAGGCAGGCAAGTGAAATTCACCAAATGACTGACCACAACTGAAGATTTAAATGGCATTAAATCTTCAAAATCAATATGAAATAAGAGTAAGAAATTATTTTAAGCTCAAATACAGAACTGACCCAATATTTCACAAACTGTTTCTGAAACATTTACTACTCTTACTCTATAGGAAATCAAGCAAAGGTTAATTGAGACTTCAAAATGTTTGGTCACTTGAGTGCAACGACTCAGGAAAGACATAGCAGTGGTAATTAAGGACACCACCAGGAGCAGCCAGATGGACACCGAAGAAGCCAGGAAGTTCCTCCTGCCTCAGAAGGATTTACAGATGAAATATTGAAGTTGCGATGAATACCATGAGGAGTAAGGTGTCAAAATGAAGCCTCTGGCATTCACACAGGAAGTCACATACCATCGAGTTGATTTCCACCTTGCAATCATATCTGAGAAAGCAGAGATTAGGATTGGAGGTAATTTTCCCAGAAAGAACAACACTGGGATGCCAGTTGGTCAGTGGGCAACTCAAAGGTGAATAATGAGATCTTAATTTAAAGCTATGAAATCTTGCCTCCCACCTGAATATGTGGGATCTAGGGAATAGGGTTAGACTTGGTAACTTCTGTCTTACCGTAAAAGAACATTCAGGCTTGCAGAAGTAGAATATGCTACCTGCCCCCAAGGAGATAAGGTGTAAGATATAAATATCATGCCATGTCCAGTTTTCATGGTCATGTCGGTGTGTGGGTCACTCTAATTATGATACCAACATTAAAAAGGACTACACTTCAAAGTAGGTTTGGGGGGAAAACACATTTAATCTTCTTTTTGTTGTGTATTTGTTGTAAGTGATAAAAGTGGATGGTGTTTAGCCCTTTACAAAAGAAAAGGTATTATCTTACCTTCAAATACATTCTATGATGAAGCTTAAACCCAGAGCAGAAGGCAGCTCAGAGTTGATGAGCTGTTCAAAATGGAAATGGCCAGAGAGACATGTCTTCTATCTAATTAACTAAGAGCCCCTGGGGAAAACTATTCAGCCTCACCTTCTGATGGCCTCTGGCATTCCTTTCCATGTCTCCCTTCTGCTCCAGCTCGCAATTCTGTAATAGTTATTCCAAACCACCTTCATAAGCACTGACCCTGCCACTCTATCATTTTTACCTGATGATTTCGTATCGTACTTCATGTAGAAAGCAAGATGCCAGTAACTAGAGTTTCTTCACCTTCTTGCTGGACCTCCTCCCCCACCCAGAAAAGGAACATATCCACACCCATCCTCACCTCCTTTCCTTCATCTCAGTGGAAGGACAGGGAGGTCTCCCTACCCTGTTCTAGGTCTAGACTCTCTACTTGGCCTCTGGGATTCCTCCCCTCACAGCCATTCAGGCATCTGGCCCCAATTATTACCAATTTCTCTTTCATTTGTTTAATTTATTTCCAAGGAAAATGTCCCATAGATATAATGAGTCCTGGTATTATTTTTTAAAAACTTGTCTCAATCCATCATAGCCAGACTTCTTTAAAGAACAGTCTATACTTGCTGTATCCAAATTCTAACGTTCTATTTGCTCCTTATCTCTTTACTGTGCTATAATCCAGCTTGTGGATCCACTTCACTGGAACTGCTCTCACCATGGCTTCTAACCACTTAGAACCATCATACCCAGTAGTCTACTCCTTAGCCTGGACCTCAGGTAACCACCTGACACAGTTAGCCATTCCTTCCCTCTGATTTGCCACTTCCTCTCAGGTCTGTGTATTGTCTCTCTCTCTCCTCTCACCTCCTCCTCCCTCTCCCCTCTCCTCTTCCTCTCCCAGTCTCCCCATCACCTCTCTCTCTTTCTCCTGCATTTTTCTCCTACTTTTATGAATATGCCTTCCAAGTCTCCCAGGAATATTCAATTTCTGTTTCTTCTAATGTTCCTCAGAATTCTAATCTCTGTCATCTTTTCTTATACAGTACCCACCCTCCCAGGATCGCAGCCACTTGACCATCTGGCTATATTCTATTGCCTCCTCCTCTCCAGCACAGAACATTGCTCTGAGTTCAGATCCATGATGTCCAGGTGTCTGAGACACCTCAGACTTAGTATGTCCAAACCTAAAATAATCCTTTCTGCCTAAACCCCATTACCCCAAATTTACTTTTTCTCAGATTCTCCACCTTGTTTATGCGCACAATCATTGCCCTTGTCACACAATAAATCAGGAGGTTGTTTTTGTGTTTGTTTTCCGAAAATACTTTATTCCTCTCAATTCACACACAGTACCCAAAGTCAATTACACTTTTCCAAGTGGAATACATATTCTGGGGTAAGCCATATTTTATTTTATCTATTGGTGTCAAGAGCAATGCATGATGCTTCTGGTTATTTGCCTGTCACTATACTAGCTATTGAAGTTGGGGGTGGGGGGTGATATATGGCTCACATATACATACACATACATCTCACACACACACACAGACTGAAGTAAAGTATCCATTAGCTCATTAATATGGCCACAGTATGGAAATGGTATATATTATAGAAACAATATATGCAATGGGGCTTTCAAGTTATCGGGTGTGGTCTTGATAACTTGAATTATATTGCATTTTTTATGTAAGAAAGCATATTATAACTTCTCTACACCACTGCAAAAAGTAACTTAGAAGGAATATTTTCCTCTATACTTTATTCTGAGTATTATCAATCTCCTAGAAAAACTGAAAAAACTGTATTGTGAATACTCGTGTACCTAGATTCTGCTCTATCATTTGTGTTATATTTGCTTTATCACTTATCAATCCACCCAGCCTTCCATCAATCCACCTTCTTTCAAATTAGGTTATAGACATATACTTCACCCCTAAACACTCAAGCATGCTTATTATTAAGAACAGCTATTTTGAGGAAGTTCATATATTGAAATGCACAAAACTTCAGGGTATCATTCAAAGACTACTCACTCGACTCTTCCCTCTTCCACCCCACTCCTCTCATATCCAAATTCTTTATTGCTCAACTCCCTCTCCTCCAGCCCCCAACTTTAGTTCACACCTTTGCTATGTCTTATCTGAATTACTGGGACGTCCTCCAGTTTCTTTCACTTTAATTCATTCCCACAACACTGTCAAGGTGATTTTTCTAAACCACAAACTGGATGTCATTTCCTGTTTAAATTCCTTCTCTGGTTCTACTCCAAACATCTAAGAGTAGTTTTAGAATAAAATCCAACCTCCTGAGTATGGTACACAATGATCTGACCCTGTTTTTTTCTCTGTCCTCATTTCTTGCCACTTTCTCACCTTCCCTAACTTTTCCCCAACCCCTTCTCTCACAAGCATCAGTCACCAAAAAGATAAAATTCTTTGCAGCATTTCATGTGCCCTCATCCTTTGCACCTTCTTAGATACCGTTCCTTCTGTCTGCAGTGCCCTGCTCTCCATTCTTCATCTAGCTACCCCCTACTCACTCTTCCTGACTGGGTTCAGACATTGCCTCCTCTGGAAAGTCCTGCATGTCCACCCTCTACCTCCACTGCAGACTTGGCTGGACCCCTTCCGGGATTTCCTAAACATCATGTACACACATCTGTCTTAGAATTTTTGCCTTTGCCTGTTAGTCATCCCAACCAGTCTGCAGATCTTTAAGGGCAGAGAGCAAATTCTGCTTCTCATCCCTCTGATTCCAGATAAATAAATGTTCAATAAATGTTCAGGGAAGGAAAGCAGACAGGAGGAAGGCAGGGGTATTTATGAGATGTCTGAGAATATTTAACAATCACGGTGACTGGCAGGATAGTGTTAATTCAAGAAAACATTTAATATAAATTTAAAACCAAAGGGACCACCTTAGCCTACATTGGCAATTGCCTATGGCCTCAGGAAAACCATAAGTAAGAATAAAATCACAAGGAACTTTTAAATTTTTCTTATTTTTAATTGTGGCAAAATACACATAACATAAAACTTACCATCTTAATCATTTTTAAGTGTTGATCATATTCACACTACTGTGCACAACCCACTTCTGATTATACAAATACAAGGTTATTTCTTCCTTTTGAAAAAAGGACAAATAAAGGCATTAAGAAAGCTCTGACTTGAGGAGGCTAGATTCTTGCCTGAAGTATATGTAGCAGGTATGCAGGGGCTGCCGTAAGGATGCACCACTAATTACCTGGCAGCAGCTTCTGGAGCTAAAAGCCAAACCATCAAATCACAGTAAGCACAGGGTGTTTTCTTCCAAATGACAAGTGCATCAGACTTCATTTCTGGTGTTTAAAATCCCATGAGCTTTACACCTGACAGGGACAGCCAGTCTGCTTGGCCTGGCCCTGATTATCCAACTTACTATATACCTGGTGGTTAGAGAAGCAATGGAGATCCAAATTATACCCTTAATTAAAGAGCACATCACCCTACATCTTATCCAAAAAAGTGAATCTCCATCTAGCCCTAAATTGCTCTGGACTGGATTATTTGGCAATCCTCCACAGTAGATAAATAAGAAAGGAGATAAGAAATTTGAAAGATATTGACAGTATCTGAATTCAGGCAGTTGACAGATCTTTTGCACCAATTCTAACACAGCCATTTCATAGCACAGAGCCGATCAACATGCACCTCGAAGCCAGGGAAGAATGTATAACCCAATAGCACACACTTGATGCTGTATGAAGGACTTAGAAAAGAAGTCAAAATGAACCAGCACACAGATATTTATTGAGACTCTAATGTGGACCATCAGAGTATTAAATACTATAGTATCAAAATTAGCTCATTTGGCTCCCAAATTTCAGAAATAAAACTCAAACTGTAGAAAATCTGATCATAAGTAATATAAACCAGGAGTAAAAATGATCATATTTGCTTCTTCAAACCTTGGACAGAGTATAAACTGACAGGAAAACCTAACAGTTGATTATAAAGGCAAAGTCATAGGAAGAAACTGGAAGAGTTGAGATGGTTATTCAGAGCTGGATGAGTACTAATATTCCTTAATTATTTTACAATTAATTATTATTTTTCTTGATCTGGGATACATTTTGATTGTAAAAAATAGAACCTTTTAATCTCTCAAGCAAATGGTAGTATTTATTAGAAAAATAAACAAATATTTCATTGAACCCAAAGAAAACAACCTGGTCCATACCAGGGAAGAAAACAAGGAATAGGAGTTAGGAGCTGTGCTTACATTCACCATTGCCCTGGAGGGAACGATGTTCCCATGCCACTTCTCTAGACTTGTCTCCTTTATTCTTCTCCTTCTTTGCAGACAGGCTTTCTCTGCCTTGGGATGCACATGATCGAAATATGACACCTGCCAGAACCCTGTTTTTTATCCCTTCATATCCAGTAGAGATGAACTAAAGCCTCTGAGACCTAATTCCAAATTCTTACATGGAGAAATTAATGAGGCTAGCTTAGGTCAAGTATCCACTATCAGATGTCTGTTATCTTTGACTTTTCAAGAAGACTAATTCCTAGGACTCCAGATGTGATACTATATTTTAATGTTCTAACCCACAGGAGTGCAAAAATGCTTTAGCACTTACAACGGCATTTTGATTCATCCAGATAACCAAGTGAAGTTACAGAAATATGAAGTGAGAACATTCACTGCCAAATTCTTAAATTACCAGATCAATATTATTGGTTTCCATCTCACCCAAAAAAAAAAGCACATGCACTTTTTTTTTTAAAGTGAAGATCTTCAAGCATCTCCTTAGGATATTCAACTTCTACTCTGTTGTTTTTTTTTTTTTCTCCACAAGAGGTAAACTCATCTTTACTTACTGGAAAGAGCAGTCTGTGCAATCGTTCTCATCATCAATGTGGAGCCTCTATCTGAAAGGCTAAGCATTTATTGACTTTAGGACTGTGGCAACGTGCAGACAGAGCACAAACCACCATTTCTCACCAGAGATGCTCTGTCTTAGAGAATGAGAGTTGCACATGGTAACAAATGCTGGAAGGCACTTAAGTACCAATTACTAACTATTTAAGGACAATGCTATCTCCAGAACGGAGTAAGACTCACAGTGACGAAAAGTTGATTCTGTTGGAGAAGTCAAGTGTTTCCACACTCTCTCTAGCAAGCCTTTATAATCTGTATTAATCACAAGTTTCTTTGGGGGTTCTTGTCTAGGGATAAGCTTAAACCATTAATTAAGTCACTGCATATATGATGCTGGAGTTGTTTCCCCCTTGCTTATAATACATACTTGTCTACTGGTCTGAATGTGGGAAAATGGGATGCAGATGCCCAAGCTGCCTGCCTCTGCAGAACCCAGACTGTGGGCTGCTGCTTTGTTATGGGCTAAACTGTGTTCCTTCAAAATGTCTATATTGAAAACCTAACCCCCACCACCTCTGAGTGTGACAGTATTTAAACACAGGGCCTTTTAAAAGGTGATTAAGTTAAAATAAGATCACTAGGATGTGCCCTAATCCAATCTGACTGATGTCCTTATAAAAGGAAGTCTGGACACACAGGGAGCTCCAGGGATGATTGAGCATAGGGAAAAAGGTCATATGAGGCCACACTGGCCACCTGCAAGCGAAGAGAGGTTTCAGAAGAAACCAAACTCCCAACACCTTGATCTTGGACTTTTAGCCTCCAGAGCTGCAAGAAAATTAGTTTCTGCTGGTTAAGCCACCCAGTCTTCTGTTATGGCAGCCCTAGGAAACTAACTTGTTCCTCCACAAGAGATTTTAATATCAGAGGATTCCCTAATTCTTTTCTTCAGGATGATCCATTCACAAGTTTAACTGTATGTGACCCCAGTTTAGTGTTTCTGGTACAAGATGTGGAGAGAAACTGTAAGAGATGTTCCCACAACCCAGGGCTTTCATTCCCTCGGGGCGACAATGGCCCAGGACAGGTAGCAGCTGCCTCCTGTATGTGAGACATATACTCTCCAGTTTCACACAGCTTCCATATTCCTCATTGCTGTATACCTAACTGCTCCACCCATTTATAGCATCTTCTGACTTCTGGAAGCATCTGAGCCCCTGAGACGGTCTGCTCAAACCCAGTGCTTCTATCACTGGTGCAGAGACATTGATCCAGCATCCCACGGAGACTTGGCAGCAGCAGGCCCATTTAAAACATTTCTTCTGAAGCCAGTTGACATTGATTTTTTGGGTTATACACCTCTGAGGATAAAACACCGTTACAGAATCAAAGAAGCAATAATTCTTCTCTGGCTATTGCAATTACTGAAGTAGAGTCACCTTGTATACATACCAGATAACAAATAGTGGGGCTATCCTCCCCCTTTCCAGTTGCCTGTATGAAAAAATAACCTAACGAAGAAAGACGATTACACATCCAAAGGGGGGATATTGTACTTTAGTATGAATAAAGGGTTTGAGTGGCTACAGGACTTTTTAGCCAAGAGTTGAAAAGATTATATATATAAAACAGATAAACAATAAGTTTATACTGTAGAGTACAGGGAACTATAGTCAATATCTTGTAGTTACCTGTAATGAAAAAAGAACATGAAATTGAATATATGTATGTATATGTATGACTGGGACATTGTGCTGTACACCAGAAATTGACACAACATTGTAAACTGACTATACTTCAATAAAAAAGCATGTTTAAAAAAAAAGAGTTGAAAAGATTAATTCTGTCCCAGGTAAGATTGGTTAAAAGGTTGTTCTTTGCCAGTTTGTGATGCCATCCAGCACCACATAAGTTAGTCCTAGGCCAATTTACAGAAGTTGCAAACAATCCAAGAAGTGCCTCTTAAAGATATTCTGTTAGCCCTGGAACCCAGACTACTCTCATGGTCAAGGAGAATCCTCACAGGGAAAAAGCCTAGGGATGTCAGAGCCACGCAGCAGCTCATGGTTAGAGCTACTCTCTCCACAGAGTAGTGGGGATCTCTCTCATCCTCTGTCTCTCCCTAACCCTCTCCCCTCTCCCCTCACTTTCACTCCCTCTCACTGCACTCTCCCCTCCTAAAGCAGACTGGAAAGATTTTCAATTGCAGGATGGGGGGTGGGGCTCCTCAACAATAGAGTTCAAGGGTCACTGTTTTAGAGGGAGGCTCAGGACTTGCTATAGGATCTCACTAGCACAGGCACAGGGCAGCAATAAAGACTAAAAAGCAAATAGCCAGCATCTCAGCATTGATCTCTGCCTCCCCATTAACTAAGGATCCCAAACGTTCATTTGTTCAAAGGGCCAAATGGTAATTCAGTGGCCTGCCTGGACAGACAGAGGCTAAACCCATACTTCCCACCAAATACACACAACAACAACAGCAACAGACCCTCCCACATATACACACTAACCACCACTTTTACACACAACCACAAGCATACACACCATCAGCCACCACACACGCACATACCATCAGCCACTACGCGCACACACACACCAAACACCACCTACACACAATACTGCTTCCCTCCCACACACATTTCAAAAGAGCCACATAACAAAAACCCATTACAAAAAAAAAAAGTGGAGCCCTCATAAACGAGTTGAAAGGAATGTGAAGAACAAGAACCATCAACAAAATCACCTCTATCTTCTATTCTTCTCTTGGTTTTAGACTCCTCACATCTGCTTTTCACTGACTCAGATTTGAACACTGACCTTTGTAGAGAAATGTTTAGTACATTAGATGGTAACCATTTCTTCTATCTTTCCCCTATTTGTTTGGCCTGATGTCTCCTGCGTCTAAGTCAGTTTAGGGAAGAGGATCTGTTGTGGTATTCTTTGCTCAGTGTGCATCCAAGAAACAAAAGCACAGCTGCATTTTATAACTAAGTACCAGCGCACATTCTCTCATGTCTGCCTTCTTGCCCAAAAGCAATGAAAGCTTCTTTACTAATGGAACAATTAATTCAGTGTAAGGTCATCAGGCCACTTTGGAAGGGCCTGTATTATGTGCATACGGGGAATCAGTTTTTTCAGAAATAAATATTGGACACATTGCCCTCATTTAATTTGGAAAGAGATTATCCAAAAGCAGTCAGCTCATGATTATACTAAACCTAATGTGCAAGCAGATGACCTTGAGCCCTTTTTCTCCCTTCTGCTGCCTACTCCTTCTCTGTTTCACTGCTCATTGCCTTCTTCATCAATGTGTAGAGAAAAGGTCATGGTGATATATAAGTCAATCCCTTTTGCTTTATCTTTGTAGCTCTGCAAAAGATTTGGAAGAGGAATAAGCTGGAAGAAATATGAGACCTATGGATACCCTGAGAATTTTAGTTAACTCTGTGCTCTCTGCCCCCCAATTTGTACAGTTAATTTAGAGTTGGTTGAATAAACTTTGCATGAGATAAATGGGTATTTATTTCTCCATCCTTGGCTCAGTTCAAGAAATGCTCCAACAAGCAACTTGGTAAATTCAAGTGATCAAAAAAAAGCCACTACAAACGGCTTGCTAACCCAAATATGATCTGTACTATATTATTCTGCCAAGTTCTAGGTCATTCACACCAACGTTATCAAAGATCAATGTCTCTTGTAAGTGTCGACACAAAAGGGAATTGCATTTGAATTGGCTGTATGACTCTGATGCCATAAATGCACAGAAAACTGTTGTCATCTCTAGCCATTGATAAATGTATTTGACTTTAAAGAAAATCACCTAAATTTCATGAACTTCAGTAAAAGCATCTATAATAAATTCATTGCCCAACTTCATGGTGACATGATTGTGAGTTGTACGTATCGGCTTTTCAAACTACTCAAGGAGAATTTAAAAATTCTGATTTGGGAGTGATTAATGATTAATTAATGACTAACACAATCAGTATGATTAATTAATGATTAACACAATATTACACGTGGTATACAGTGCAAATAGATAGGCTGAAAGGATATTAATGTTAATCAAGGACACTGTGCATCTATGTAATTAGACATTTCATTGTTTGGTGCATAATCAATTGCGCTGTGCTGCATAGAATGTATTGATTGCCAATTAACTTCAGTGGTATTTATTCTACTGTTCAAACATAAAGCATTCAAACTAATCACTGTAAGGTTTCCTGAGGCTGTGTTGTTTCAATCAATATTTGCCTTCTCTATATTGCAATACTTCGGAAATTATCTCAAGCTTTACCAAGAATATTGACTCTAATTCACCTACAGTTTAAAAAAACCAAAATGTTATCATTTCCATAATTTTGTAAGGCCACTATGTTGTCATTCATCTATGAGTAACTGTTGTTGCTTATGGTGTAATGACTTCACTCTAAAAAGCATGGGGAAAAAAGATATTTTTTCCCCCTGTCTTCAGAGATCATCAGAATCAAAATGCATAATGGCTGAGGAGTTCAGGGTTTAGAGATATGTGCAAGGCAGCTTGCTATCCTGTGCCTTTTCTAAGAATATGTTCTGATTCCGATGATTCTAGCTAAAAATCGGGTCAGAAAAGTTGGACAGCTTTAAATGAATAAATTTACTTCATGCACTAGGTCAGTGTCTGAAGTCAGACTTTTATCCACTCACAATAATGATTTAATGTGTATTAACCACCAATAGTTAGATTTATTAAGAATTAATACTAATGAACCAGTGAGTAGTTTTATGCAAATAAAAAAACTGACATTCATATTTTGCAGTGTAGAACACCACTGGCAATAATGAGAAAGAAAAATAAAAACAACTAACACTAGATGAAACTTTCTAACTCCTAGACACTATTCCAAGTGCTTTATATGAATTAGCTTATTGAATCCTCAAAGAATTCCATGTTGCAAAATTGAGAGATAAAGAGGTTGAGTAACATGCTCAAGGTCACACAGTTATTAAGGGGCAGAGACTGGATCTGAACTGTTCTTGTATCAGATTGCCTATTTTAAACTAGGATGTGATATATAGCCTGTAAACTGAATTATAAATCATGTATCTACATAACCATGCCAGAAACTTCTGAATTAGCTCCAACAGGACAAATTCTTATGATGCCATTTTCTTTCCCTCTACCCTTTAACATTCAAAAAGCACGGGTGATACGCAATCACCTTCTAAATTTCCTAAGTTATCTCACCTAGGGATTTTCTTTATTTTCCAATTCTTTATTTTCCAATGTTAATTAGAAAAACAACAGCATATACAAGAGTGCACAGGATCCTGGTACAAAAGAATGACCTCACTGAAGCCAAATCAGCTTGGAAATTAAAATCAACTAATTGTGCCTCCATCAAAGAAAAGGAAGTCAGGGAGTTTATAATCTTAAAATCTTAT
This sequence comes from Vicugna pacos, assembly GCF_048564905.1. Classification (NCBI taxonomy): domain Eukaryota; kingdom Metazoa; phylum Chordata; class Mammalia; order Artiodactyla; family Camelidae; genus Vicugna; species Vicugna pacos. The sequence goes on from NC_132989.1 coordinate 50,528,109, forward strand.
TTTTTTCCCCTCAGAAGACTCATGTCACTTCAACCTTATCTTCGACATACTTGTACTCACCTCAGTCTATTCACATCATTCTACTCTACTGAACCTTTTTCAATGAAACACCAAGGACCTATAAGAAAACTTCTCCCTCAAAAATACTAGGCCATTCTTTGCCATTAATTTCAAATCTCTTAAAGTGTCATTTTCCCCATAAATCCATTCCAAATTGATTTTTTGGAAAGCTATGGCTCCACTATTCTTAATCCTGGATATTGAAGTTTAATACCTAATTTTCTCAAATTCTCACCAACTAGTCACTCACCTACATATACACCTCTCAAATGCCATAAATTCTCAAATTTGTGTTTGTTATAAATTATCTAGCTTTTCTATTAGATTTTCATATAGTCTGACACCATTCAAAATTACCTTCTTATGCAATAGTTACTAAACCATAGTATTATGAGTGGGCATCTTCAAATTTCTGTCAGAATAAAGAATTCCTCATAATAAAAATATTTAACACCTTTAATTGAGAAAGACATAGACTAACTGATGAGTTAAATTTATTGACTATTTTAAGATACACTATTAATCGTTGGAAATTGGTTAACTATATCACAATATTGATTTTTGTGAGTGTGAAAGTAACTAACACACATACACTCATACACACCTTTTTGCACAGTAGACTGCTCATTTTCAGAGTACAATAGTTTGCTTTGCACAGAGTACCAAATTGAATGGCAATGTGGTACTTTTAATAATAACACCAAGTATTAACACCATTGATGGGCACTGAATTTCTTTGCTACTCAGCTAATTTTTTGCTACTTAATAAGAAAAATTATGTAGACATCAAGCACCTCTGGTTCTGAAATTTATTTTATTTGCTCTACCCTTTAAAAGTCTTAAATAGGCAGCATGTACCTCTTATATGAAATATAATTTGGAAAGTGGCATGTTTCCTTTTAATGCAACAAATATAATTTGAGTGTATGGCCAGGCAATAAGAAGTTTATAGTCCTGTAGGGGGAAAAAAAAACCTGGTGATATATGAAATGCTGACTAGTAAGACAAAATGTCATATGAAAAAGAAAATGTGAGTAGTGGGGCCAGCAAGTGGGATTAGAAGAAGATGGCATCAGTACAGACATCTCAGGAGCAGGAAGAAATCATCTCAAGGTGGCCGACTGATAAAGGGAACATATCGATCCTCATGCCTCAAAGATCCAAAGAGCATGACCAGGCTTCAGGCAAGATAGTTTGTGATAGCACTGAGACTAGAAGCAATTCTCTGCAAAGCTCTCAGTTCTAGCCACCAGTCCTCAGGATGACTTCCTCTTGTGAACAAAAACAGCTGCAGTACTCTGAGGCTATTCCCCTGCTCACCAGACAAGAGCATCTTGTTCCAGCATTCCCAGAAAAAGTCCTAACTTCATTCTGATTGGACAAGATGAGGTCACCTGTGAACCAGTTACTGCATCTGAGAAAAGAATTTTCTGATTATGTTAGACCAAGCACGTGCAACCAAGCAGGACTCCATTGTCATCATTGGTGACCATCTGATATCTGTAAAGGTGCTTGTAACTGCTTAACTGTATAATGGTTTAAAGGGTTTTTCTCATGTTCTTGCTGACCAGGGTTGGGCTGGAGAGGAGAGAGGCTTGGGTGGTTCACCCAACCACCTTGTGGTGCTGGTGCTCGTGCAGGGGTCATGCTCAGTGCCCTGCTCTCCCAACACCTCAGAAATAGCAGTTGGGTGCTTTGTGCATCGTGTTGTTCATAACTCACCCCAACTGAGAATGTCTGCGGTTGTTTTTGATCCCTTCTGGTTTCCTTGTATCCTGTTGTTTGAGCTGCAGGCTTCGAGGTCCCAGGCTTCAGCGTGCTTTAAAGGCTAAAAGCACTTATTAACCTGGTTTTAAACTGCACACGTTTTTCTCTAGGGCTCTCTCCCACGGACCTCCTTCCTATGCACCCTTAGTTCTAGGCATAAGAATATTGAGGGAGTCCAAAGACAGAGGTGAACTGCATATCCAGCAGAGGGAAGGGGACCCCTGCATCTGCAAAAACAAGAAAAACTTTTGTTACCCTATATGTGATCTTCATGGAAACTAGCTTCACCCCTTGAACTCTTGAACTGCTACTATAAAATCCCCTGCCTTTTGTCCCCAGTAGGCTCACAATCTTAGAGGCATTAGCCCACTGTGACCTCTTTGGCCTTGCAAAGAAATAAAGCTGCCTTTTCTACTTCATCCAAAACTCTGTCTTCAAGTCTCAATTTGGTAAGTAGGGTATGGAGGCTGTGTTTTGGCAACACATGGTTTATACCCCTGGCTGTGGTGTCACCTTCCCATATTCACATGGCTCCCAAATTGAAACCAGGGCTATCAACCTGGTGCAAAGGGGAAAAACTTGCAGGAAACCAATAGGTAACTACTGTAACTTATTTCCCTCTTGGCTTATTTTGACTGTAAAACTAACTATGTTCAGCTAAACTTATGTATCATTTCTCTGTTCACATATACAATATTCTAGACTCTCTTGCTCCTCTGTCTTTGTATCTCACTGGTATGGCAAAATTCCACCTGTAGGTGTTTTTTCCTTCATTCCTGCCCTGAGTGACTGTACATTGCTGGATAAAGTCCACCACCAGGGTAGACTAACATCACTATGAATTCATAGTATCAACTTCAAATGAGCTCTACCTGATCACCCTCTATGTGATGGTCTATCATATTTCTTAGAGCCTCATGCTCACTCTGTAAAATGACTACTTAAAGTGCCTCCTTTTTCCCAAGCCTCCAACTTTCCCAGTCTAAATTATCTTCACTCTTTCCTCCAGGAGATGATGTGTCCTTCTACTTTACAGAGGAAATACAGACTACCTCACTCAACATGTCAACTTACTTCAATACCCTTCCCAATCACCTGTTAGGAAAAAGAAACTGCCCATCTCTTCTCTGAGAACTAACTCTCTCAGCTTTTATTTATTATCCTTAAATATTCCTTCAGGACTATGGTAGCATTGAATTTCATTTCCTCTGACCTTCACAAAAAAAGTATGTTAGATAATTTCTTATATTTTCATATCTCACTCACACACACACACACACTCTCACACTCTGAATTCATCTTTCCCAATGGGATTTAACCAAAGTCAAATCCCTGGCAATCAACCAGCCAATCAATAAATCAGTCATTTCCCTTGATTCCCATATCACCATTTAGATACCGTCCGTATCCCCTTTTCCTCTTACCTCCCAATCTTCACCAAAATAGCTCTTGTTAAGTTTACCAAAGGCGTTCACTATCTAAATCCAAAGGACATTTTTGGTCTTTACCATGAACAACTTACCAGCAGTTTTGACATGATTGATCTCTCCCTCCTGGTTTTCAAGACAATATCTATCTAGTTTTCTTGCAACTTTTCTATTTCCTTCTTCCCTTCTTCAAAGCCATTAAATGGAGCATTTTCTATGGGTTTTTTCTATGTCATCTTTTCTCCTCATTCTATATTCTGCTCTTAGGAATTTTACCCAATATTATTTCAGTTGTCAGTCATAAGTCAACAACACCAGTCAGTTTATTTCTCCATTCATTCATTCATTCATTCATACATTCCATAAATGTTTATTACTTGCATACAATATTCCAGTTACTAGGGATAAGAGAGTGAATGAATTCAGACTTCTCTTAGTTTTAACTCATATATCTAACTGGCTCTTACTATCTCCACTTGAATGTTTATAAGACATATTAACATGTCTTAAACTAAACACATTATCTCCCCCTCAATTCTAATTCCCTTCCCAAGCACTTACCACAGTAACTGGCACCTCCTTCCAATCAGTTTCTTACGCTAGAAATCTAGGCTTCCTCTTCAGCTTTCCCTGAGCCTTCACCCCCATGTATAATACATCATCAAGCCCATTTCCTTGTTACTTCCTAAATATATCTGGATTCCATGTCTTTGACTTTCTGTCTCTACCTTCATCTCCTTAACCCAGTGTACTATCATCACTTACCTATACTCCTGCTATAATCCCCCAGCTAGGTTCCCTGAATCTGCTTCTCCTTCCAATCTCTTTTCTACACTGCAGAAGAGAGTGAAATTTTAAACACACAAATCTTATATTATGCTCCTTAACCCCTTTTCCTGCACCACCGTAATCGGCCCCCTCTCACTTCTTTAGAGGCTCCATCCTATCCCAGGGGTTTTGCAATGTTGTTCCTTTGTGAAGGAATGCTCTCCCAGCCCTCCTCCTCCATGCACCTGCTTACATCTCCTACACACACATCAGGTTGTTGTCTGCTTGTCAGTTCATCAGGGAACTAAATCCCAAGTTATGCTAGGCTCCCTATGGTATGCTCTCTTAGTTGCCTTCTTAGCACTTACCACAGCTGTAATTTTACATTTATTTGTGTCACCACCACTATATTAGAAACATCATGATGACAAAGTCTATTCTATTTTTGCTCACCACTGAATGTGCAGCACTAGTATAGTTCCTACCACATGTTAGGTTTTTAGTAAAGACGTGATAAGTGAATGAATGAATGAATGGACAAGGAAGAAAACAAATCACTAAAAATTTCATTGCCCCAAGGCAGATAGTTATACTTTGATGCATTTTCTTTCAATAATTTTAATGCAAACATATTTTTATATTTTTATAATCTGGGTAGATACTATATATACAATTTTAATTATAATCTTCACATCAAACCCCCCAAATTTTCTGAAATTTAAACTATTCTTGAAAAACTTCATTTTTAATGGCTGCATACAATTTCAGCTCATCAGTCTAGTCTAAGGTATTTAAGTACTCACCTATTATTAAATACTTAAGATTTTTCCAGTAGCTTTATTTTACAAATAATGTTAGAGCAACTATTTTCAAACATTTCATACATGCAAATTTATGGCTACTTACATGAGACATATTCCTAAAATAAGACAAATTCCAGAGTTAAGATACATAAATTTTAAGCCTTGGAAATTCCTGAATACTAAGAATATAAGAGCAATGAATGATACTGTAGCATGTATATATTCCTACGTTGAAACAAATTATGCAGATTTAGATTGCAAGACAGGCTAATCAGTTCACTGCAAGCATTATTCAACTTTTAAAACTATACCTTGTGTGTAGGTTACTCTAGGGCAAGAATGACAAAACATTTTGCAGGATGGACTTATTTTTCAGTGTTCTGCCCTAGCGTTCTGAAAACAACCCTTTTGATAAAATACTTTCACAGTTTTGGGGTTATCTGTCTGCTTTACAAATCTGGTAACACTACTGATAGTTCAGTAGAGTTCCAAATATGTTTTAGGAATAGTTATTTGCCACTTTACAAAACAAACATGATATATCCTAAAGATTCTGCTAATTGTATATTTGTAAAAGTTGTTCCAAATATTTCTTTGGATAAGTCAATTGAGGTCCAGTGTCCTGGGATAAGATAAGATCAATTAAAGCATTAGGATCTAAGGCTTCAGGAAGGTAAAATTATCTTGCATGCTGTATACTCCCTCCTTGCGTTCACCAATTATAGGATTTCCCTCTGGGAGGTTTCTGCACGAGTCTCAATTAGAAGAGTCTATTAAGAAAAACAAAGCCTTCCAGACAAAGGTTTTTTGCATGAATATTACATTCAAAACAATAGCAGCAATACTTTCAATAAATACATTTATAATATTTCTGATGCTCGATATAAATGTCAGAATTATCCATTTTTCATTCTGAGAAGAATCAATTCTCAGTCTACTGTGGAAACACACATCAAGCTAGGAAAAGAAATCTATGCACAGCATGACCTACTTTTGATGTACTGAATTTTTTTCTCAAAAAGAACTAAAAACTGCCATTAAAAATCCAGACAGAACTGCATTAGTACAACGGATGTAAAAGCATTATTTCAACGTAGGAAGAATGAGTTGTATTTTTCATGAGGTTCTACAACCAATCATTTCTAGGTATATTTTGCTGTTATATACACTAATATGAATCCTTTCAGTTCTCAGACTATATTTAAATTCATAGTCATATCCTCAGTTGCATATTCTGGTACATCATTCTTTTGTAAAGGAAAGAGAAGTCTTTATTAAGGTAGGTTAAATTTTGGTAATAGGACTACTCATATTTTTGTCATATATGCTTTTGTTGTTATAAAATGCATTAGGTTTTTAAATTTTTTTTCTAACATTCACAACTCTATGGCATATGCATATATACCTATTTTACAGATGAGTATATGGAGGCTCATAAATAGTAAATAACATGCCTAGAGTTTGGTAACTAGAAAAGGGTAGAGAAAGGATCTGAACCAAGTTCTTTTGGGTTCTACAGCTTGGCTCTTTCTATTAAAACAGGTATCAAATCACATGACTGTGCTACACAGTTGTGAGCATCAGACATGACATAATTTTGGCCTGTTTTTGGCATTCAGTACATGACATCTACTTATTGTCATCATCATCATTTTTTTAGTGTCATCTAAATACAAGCATGTTTTTACCAGAGAAACATCAAATCAACACGTCTTTCTCAATCAAAGGGTATTTGTTTTCATGCCTATGCCTCCTCTCTCTTAACCTACACAATCTACTGCATAAATGAAATGCCATTCCATATTTTTTCCTTCACATACACAAGTTAAGGACAGTAGTACAGCAGAAAGAACACAGGATTTTGAGTCAGACAGGTCTGCATTTGACACCCAACACCACCACTTAACAGTTAAATAACTCTGGGCAAATTACTTGACTTCTCTTAGAGGAAGATCTTTTTATTTGTTAAGGGAATAACAATGCCTATCTTATAGGGTTTGTAGATTAGAAACACTGCATGCACATAGTAGGTACTCAGTAGGTAATTTCTCTCAAAAACCCATGCTTCAGTTCAATCAGACCACATACCTTCACCTTCTTGCCATACTCTGTGCTTTGCCACACTATCAGTCTGTAATCCTCTCCCCATTCCATTACCATCCGATTCATTTTCAATCTTAGTTCAAAGGTCACTCCCATTAAGATTTCCCAAGTCCAACTAACCACAAGATAGCTCTCCTTTATCTGAATTGCTGTAGCACTTAGAACTTGTTACTAGACTCATTGTATCTTGCGTCATAATATTTATTTTTGTCTTACTACATCATTAAACTGTAAGAAGCTTGATTACATGGATAATTTAATCTTCTACGTTTTCTCCAAAACACCTAGCTAGTACCTGGCACTCAATAAATGGATGAATAAATCAAATATATAAAGTTCTTATGAAATCTGTATTCTCTTTTTTAATAGTTTCAAAATCATTTAATTTAAAATGTGCAGGAACTCTTGAGTTAACAGCTTGAGAGGTATGACCCATTCCTAAAGGACTAAATCAAAAATTTAATCCTTGACCCTTCTTTAGAGAACATTCTTACAAGAACGGACATGAATAACCTAAAATTTCCAGAGGAGCCTTAGGAGCACTGAAGAACACTGTAGAAATGGAGCCTGAAACAAAAGGAACGGGAAGGTTGCAATGCTGAGGTATGTGGAAAATCAGATGGTAAAAGAATGTGATTATAATAAGAATGTATATCTTTTGGTCAAGAAAGCTTAATATATTTCTGAAAAAATCAAACAATTTTATTTCACTATTGACTCCTGTATTAGTCAGGGTTCCCCAGAGAAATAAAACCAATAGGAATTTATTTGTTTGTTTGTTTGTTTATTATAAGGAATTGACTGGTGTGATTATGGAGACTGAGAAGTCCCATGATCTGCCATCTATAAGCTGGGGTCACAGGAGAGCCTGTGTGTGGCTCCAGTCTAAGTCTGAAGACCTGAGAACTAGGAGCACCAATGGTGTGAGTCCCAATCCAAGAGCAGAAGGTCAATGTCTCAGCCCAAGTAGTTAGGGAGAGAGGAGGGAAGGGGAAGAGAGGGAGAAAAATTTCCCTTGTCTGTCTTTTTGTTCTAATCATGTCCTCGAGGGTTTAGATGATGCCCACCTACAATGGAGAGGACAGTCTGCTTTACTCAATCTGATGATTCAAATACTAATCTTACCTAGAAACACAATCTAAACACACCTAAAAATAATATTTAGCTAAATATTAGGCACCTCATTATTCAGTCAGGTTGACACGTAAAATTAACCATCACAATCCTCAAGTTTAAAAGGCTGTGATTGTGGCAAAGAAGAGACCCTTCTAGCACTCTGATAAAAGGCTGCCTCTTCTTTTCCTTGGCAGGTATGCATCCCTTTAAGCTACCTGCTTGTGAATTGGGACTTTAAATGCTAAAAGGTTCAAAAACATTCAGTGTGGCGAGCCCTCACCTGGGCTTTCACTACATATAAATTATTTCAGGGCAAAAAAACACACCTTAAAGTGTTAAACACAGATAGCTCTTTGATGAATCTTTGAAAATAGACATGCTTTCAAGCTATTGTTTTACTTAAGAATAAAAGAGTGTTAAGTGGGAATCAACAATTTATACATAAGACATCAGATAAAGACTTCTCACATGTGCTCCTGAGAAGGAAACTTTCCCCCTACTCCTCCCACTTCTAAAGAGGTGCTCTCTCAAGCTTGTTTCCTTAAAAGCTTTAGAAAGTAGGGGGAGATGACAATGTCATTTCACGTGGTGATCACAGCATGCAATGAAAACTCTGCCATGCACCTAAGAGTGTTACATTCTGCTGAGATAAATTCTGATTCTGTGAAACCTGACCTCAAACTACTAATAAAATCATCATAATTATGAACTTGCATCCTGGCTTACTTACAGCCTCCCTCCCACACAAGCCACTACAAGCAGCAGCGTCAGGAAGCCTGAGGGTAGAATCACTGTGGGTGGGACAGTGGGAAGACAGAGGTCAAGAGCACTGAATGTGGGGTCTGTGCCCTGGGGCTTCACAGCACCTCAGGGAGGTGATGAGAGGAGCCTTCCCTCTCTCAAAAGCTGGAACAATTACACAGGTGGGAACAATGGACCAAAATAGGCCAGGAGAGGCACTATGCAGTTCCCTCGGCCTGCAGTGCCCTGCTTTTCACCCCACCCCGACGGGAATTCTACCCACTTTTCAAAGCCAGATAAATAACTGCTCCTCTATGAAGCCTTTCCTAATCTTCCTCCTCTCTCTTGTTCCCTCCTTTTCCCAATCCAACTTGACTTCCTCAATTATATCAACCTTTATTGCTCTTACTCCTCTTGAGTAGTACTTGTGTCCTGTTCGCTGCAGTTAGATCTTTCTGTTTATCTCCCACATAAACCATAGGTGACTTGAGGGTGGAGACCAAACCCAGTTCATTCTTACACACGCCCAGTACAAGGCACAGTGCCTGTGCCTAGTGTAGGTAGGGCCCTCCCGTAGACTGCCCCACCTGCCCAGCAAACACTTCCCTATCCTTGACCCACCCACAAACCACCCCTTAATCCGGTTTACTACTGTTTGTTAAGAGGGGACCGTTTATCATCCCACTCCTCATGCATCCATTTGTGATGAAGTCCCATAGTGACATTTATGGCCTTTGGTCCCACTCTGACTCATTCCTCCACTCTAGGACAAGGAGTGCCTTTTGTTTGGAGCAATTATGAGAAGGAAATGAGTATACCCAGTCCAGCCCTTGTCTTACTCCCTATTCCAGCTTTCCTTGAGGTTGTATTCTGGTCTGCAATCTTGCTTGCAGTCTTTGAGCATAAATTCAATTCAGAGGAATATTAGCAGGATTACTTTACATATGGAAGCCACATACTAAATTGTATCAGTACTAGGTTGACATTTTGATTTCCATCTGTCTGGCTCCTTTGTCTTTCTCTCAATTGTTTCCAAACTCAAGCAGGAGTTACATACTATCCTTCTAATATCTCAATACTAACTAATCATACTTCAGGTTATAACAAACATACCACTTTCTTGGAAACTCCTCCCTGAAACTTGGTTGGGTTCTCCTGTATTATATATACAATTTTTTTTCTTCATGGAACTTATCCAATAGCATATCTATCTGTAGGACTGCTTTGTAAAATTTTTTGTTACAGAACATTTTAAATGTATACAGAAGAAGATAGAATAGTATAATGGGTCCCCACACACCTATCAACCAGCTTCATCAATTATCTACACAATTTAATGCCATCTATATTCGTACCCTCCCCCATCTTTAAAAAAAACCCCAGACATTACATCAGTTTATCTGTAAATATTCCAGCATATATTCCTAATAGATAAGCACTAACCTCTGTTAGTTCTTCTACTTAACCTATTTGTGGGATCATTTATTTTAATGATTTTTTTCTACACACACCTACTCTTTCTCTAGGATTACAAACTCCATATGTCAGAGATATTGTCTGTTTTATCCTGACTGTATACCTGGTATATGGTAGGTGCTCGATAAATTAATTGTAAAGGAAGAAATTTTAAAAGGGAATACAAAGTTGCGGTATATTCATACAATGGAATACTACTTAGCCATTAAAAATAATAAAATAATGCCATTTGCAGCAACATGGATTGACCTGCAGATTGTCATTCAACATGGATTGACCTGCAGATTGTCATTCTAAGTGAAGTAAGCCAGAAAGAGAAAGAAAAATATCATGTATCACTTATATGTGGAATCCAAAAAAAAAAAAAGAAAAGACAAATGAACTTATTTACAAAACAAACAGACTCACAGACATAGAAAGCAAACTTATGGTTACAGGATGGGAAGTGGGTGAGAAGGAATAAACTGGGAGTTCTAGATCTGCAGATATTGACTAATGTGTATAAAGTAGATAAGCAACAGGTTCATACTGTATAGCACAAGGAAATACATTCAATATTTTGTGGTAACTTATGGTGGAAAAGAATATATATATGTTCATGTATGACTGAAGCATTATGTTGTACACCAGAAACTGACACATTGTAAACTGACTATACTTCAACAACAAAATTATATATAATATATATTTATATATTTAAATATATATATTACACACACACACACACACACACACACATATATATATATATATATATATATTTTTTTTTTAAGGGAATACAGAAAACCATTTGCAACTTGGGAGCCAGGCAGCATCTGTTCCACTTCTTTTGGTAACAGTATCCAGAATTTCCCTCAACTCTCAATCCCTATGATGCAATAAGCTACCACCCCCATCTCCAGGGGCACAGCATGGGGCTCAGATCCGACAAAGCAGAACAAGGTGACCTCCTGGCCAATAAAATTCATTTAATGATGAGCACAGGACCCAATCAAAAACAATGTGATGCTGGGAACCTGCTTAGAAGCCTGGAGAGAGGCAGGCACTTTCTCCTACTGGACATGAACCTGGAGAATGAATGAGAGGCCAATGTGACTGCAAGGACAGAGTGTATCTAAAAATGGGTTTGACATAGAGGAAACAGGACAAGAGAGGGAGAGAAAACTCTGGTCCTAGAGAAATCACTTGAGTACCTGAGTCAAACCTCATGGGAGTCAAACCTACCCGTGGATTTTTAAAGTTTCATTACTCAATACCTTGTTGGCTTAAACAAGCTTCAGTTACATTTTCCTGTCTGATTACAAGGGAAGAGGGAAAAGATAAAGAGTAAAGAGAAACCCCAAAGCTGCTTGAGTGATAAAGTATATTCTTTTTCAGTCTAGTATTCAGTCTAGTACCCACACATCCTGAGTTCTCATGGCAGATCAGGCCTCTAGTCTTCAGATCCCTCGTTTATAAAATAAGGGGAACTAAGTGGTCTCTAAATCTCATTTGAGAAATTCTGTGAGTGTAATGGGGGAAAGCACATGAGGGATCTGGACTTCCTTGATGGAAATAGCTTACTGCTTACTGGCATATCTACTTTTTTAGTTTAATTAATTTTTAAAGCATTTTATATCTTCCAGGGGAAAAAAAATTCCAAAATGAGAAAGAGCCCTATCCAGCATTTCTCTGTTAGGCAGTAGAAACTTCGTAGGAAAAATAAATCTTTTTTCACTTGCGGTGGCCCTAGATTATAATGTCAGCATCATGAAAACACATTCAGATATTAGGTATGATCAACAGGGAGCCAAAGATATGCATTATAAAATTTTCCCCAGCCTTCTGCAAAGAATGAGCTCACCTTAGCTGCCATGGAAATCACTTGTTTCCTCTTAAACATATGTGTCTTTATTTCAAGCTCCTCTTTTTGGAGCAGTATGAAAATGTTCACCTGGTTGAGAGACACGTCTCAGAATAATACTTAAAGGAAACAAAAAAATTCAGCTATATTTAGGAATCTCTTGGCTTTAAAGGCTGACATGGTTCTTAAATTCTGTTATGTGAAAATATATTTACAGAATTGCAACTAGGAATTTTCTTTTATTTAAAGGGGTCAGAATAAACTGTGCTGGGAAAAAATGACCTCAAGAAGAATAGAGATAGGTCCCTGGCTATCGACCTCCCATTTGCTGTCTACTCTCCCACTGTCAGAAGGAAAGATATCTAGACAATTAAGTAACCCATTTCCCCTTTATATTCTCCTCCACAAGAAGATGCATGGGCTAGAAAGATGGGTCATTTGGAAGACACTTCCCTTGATCTCACTGTGTCTGTATTTATCCAAATTTCTGGCTGTAGAGATTCATACATCTTTCTAGAAGGCAATTTGGTAATATAGATATCAAAATCTTAAAAGTAGGCATACCCCTTCTGACATCCAAAATGGTTCCAAATGGTCCTTGCTGCCTGTATTCACTCATTTGTGTAGTTCCCTCCCACCATGAATTGTAGCTATGAGGCTGCATTAGCATCCTATGGCTGTGGTAATAAATAACTACAAATTGAGAGGTTTAAAACAACAATTATTATCCTAGAGTTCTGAAGGTCGGAAGTTCAAAATGAGTCACAATGGGCTAATATCAAGGTGTTGACAGGAGTGCATTTCTCTGACTATTCCACTCCTAAAAATGGAGTCAGTTGTCTGAGGAAAGAATTCTGAGGAATGAATCAGTTATATTGCACAAAGAAGTTATAAGTACAAACAATTCTGAATAGAGAAGCTCCTCTGAGTTGTTTATTAGTGAAACATTAAAAACAGCCTAAATATTCAGCTATGGGAGATTGGTTAAACAAAGTAAAACATACCTATAAAACAGATGAACACGTGCCATGTTGCAGAACATAAAAATCATGCTGTAGAACAGTGGTTTTCAATTCTTTCCTAGGCAGAACCTCCTGTTTAAGTAAAAATTTTAAGAGAGGCTTATACAATAAAAGCTGAATCTTTCAGGTTGAGGCTCAGGTTGAGGTAGGTCAGCTCCCAGAGCCACATCCTGGCTCATGATGTGATTAAGTGTCCCTAAAGAAGAGACCAGAGCTCTTTCTTTCTCTTATGGCCATGTGAGGACAGTGAGAAAGCTCTAGGAAGAAAGCTGTCACCAGAAACCAAATCTACTAGCCTTTGATTCTAAGCTTCCCAGGCCCCACAATTGTGAGAAATAAATGTCTAATGTTTAAGCCAGCCAGTCTGTGGTATTCTGTTATAGGAGCCTGAGCTGACTAAAACAAGGGACCCCTCTAATGATTTCATTTAACCTTAATTATTTCTTTAAAGGTCCTATCTCCAAATACAGTCACATTCTGAGGTACTGGGGGTCAAGACTGCAACACATGAACTTGGAGAGGGGAACGCAATTCAGCACATAGTATCATTAAATATCAACTCTAAAAAAAAAGAGTTAAAAATAATAAAATGATGCCATAATTGCAATGGTCCATGACATTCAGGAACATCATTGTATGCTATTACACATTTATAGCGGTGAAAACAAACTTTTTGACATAAGTGAAAGTATAGCTCTCTTAAGAATGCCTATCAGTTCTTTACAAAAATTAACTCAAAATTAATCACAGGCATTTTGTAAAACACAAAACTATAAAATTCCTAGAAAATAACATAGGAGAAAATGCAAATGACCTTGGGTACAGCAATAACTTTTTAGATACAATGCCAAAAGAAAATTCATGAAAGAAATAACTGATAAGCTAAATTTTATTAAAAGTAAAAACTTCTGCTTTGCAAAAGACAATGTCAAGAGAACGAGAAGACAAGTCACCGACTGGGAGGAAATATTTGCAAAACTCATGTCTGATAGAGGACTGTTATCCAAAATATACAAAGAACTCCCAAAACTCAATAATAAGAAAACAAACAACAAATGGGTGAAAGACCTGGACAAATATCTCACCAAAAATGTACAGACTGTAAAAAGCATATGAAAAGATGCACCACACTAAATGTCATCAAGGAAAGCAAATTAAAGCAACAAGATCCCACTACACACCTATTAGAATGGCCCAAATCCAGAACACTGACAACGCCAAATGCTGGTGAAGACATGGAGCAACAGGAACTCTCATTCATTGCTGATGGGAATGCAAAATGGTGCAGCCACTATGAAAGGTAGTTTGGCAATTTCTTACAAAACTAAACATACTCTTATCATATAATCCAGCAATCATGGTATTTAACCCAAAAAAGCTGAAAACTTACTCCACAAAAAAATGTGCACACAGATGTTTACAGCAGTTTTATTCATGACTGCCAAAACTTGGAAGCAATATTCATCAGTAGGTGAATGTATAAATAAACTGGTATATCCATGTAATGGAATATTATTCAACACTAAAAAGAACTGAGCCACCAAGCCATGAAAATATATGGAAAAACTTTAAGTGCGTATTACCAAGAGAAAGAAGTCAATCTGAAAAGACTATAAACTGTATGATTCCAACTATTTGACATTCTGGAAAAGCCAAAACTATGATGACAGTAAAAAGATCAGTGATTACCAAGGGCTAATGGGGGAGGAATGAATAGGTACAACACAGAGGATTTTTTAGGACAGTGAAATATTCTGCATGAATACATTATGACAGACACACGTCACTATACAATGGTTCAAACCCATAGAAAGTACAACACCAAGAGTGAACCCTAATGTAAACTATGGACTTTGGGTGATCATGATTGTCAATTTAAGTTTATATTCATAACAAATGTACCACTTAGATGGGGAAATGTTAGTAATGAAGGGAGCTATGCATGTGTTGGGGCAGGGACTGTATGAGAAATTTCCCTTCCCTTCATTTTTACTGTGAACCTAAAACTGCTCTAAAAAAGTCGTCTTGATAAAAAAATTTAAAAGTGCGTATCAGCTGAACCTAAAGTAGAGCACTTTGTAGTCCCAGAAAATAAGAAAGTGCTAAAAAACAAACAGCAAACAAAGCACATACATAACAACAAAAGCATAGGGTCATATCAAAGACACAGACATAGAGAACAAACTTGTGGCTACCAGTGGGGGAGGGGCCTGGGAGGGGATAAATTGGGAGCTAGAGATTTGAAAATACTAACTGATATATAGATAGATAGATATAGAATAGTTAAACAAGTTCATGCTGTATAGCACAGGGAGCTATATTCGATATCTTGTAGTAACTTATGGTGAAAAAGAACACGAAAACAAATATATGTATGTTCATGTATGACTGAGGCAGGTGTGCTGTACATCAGAAACTGACACAACATTGTAAACTGAATATACCTCAAAAAAAAAAAAAAAAAAAAGAAAGACACAGAAACCCACCTGAAAAAGTTCCCAAATGCCAAAGGTGGAACATTTTGAGCAATAAAATAAAGCAGTATTGGATTATAACCCATAATATAAAATAAATATGCATGAATTCATACTGGTATGAATAAATTTTTGAATCAATAAATAAATATGATAGAACAGACAAATCTTTCTTTCATAACTCCAAGTAGTATATGCAGACACACACCCCACTTCAAGAAGTGAAATTTAATTCCCACCTTGCCACTCCCTTGAGTATTGGATGGACTTCAAGTCTTCTTTCTGAAGAACAGACAAGGGAAAGGAAAAACAGTACTTTTACTGTGGATGAGCCTGGCAGACACCACCTTGACCAAGTGATGAAGGTCAACATCACAGCAATGGCTTGTGAGCATCATGTTCCCTTAATGTGATATGATGAGAAGGGCACTCTGCCTCTAAGACATTCTTTCCCGAAACCCATAATCCTAGTATAACCATGGAATAAAACCAGATAAATTCAGATCTGAGATATTTTATAAGATATATGTCCAGTATTCCTCAAGACTGTCAAGGTCTTGTGGGGAAAAAAAGGAAAGACTGAGAAACAGTGCAAGACCAGGAGAGACTTGGGAGAGAGAATGACAACATGCAGTGTGGTTCCCTGTATTGGATCCTGAAACAGAAAGAGGACATTAATGGAAAAACCAATAAAATATAAGTACAGTCTTGAGTTTAGCCTTAAAAGAGAAAAAGCAGAAAAGCTTATCAAGAATAGAAAATATATTCTGTTACCTAACTCAGGAGAAAAAAACCTCTTATGATTCCCTAGAAGGTAATTCATATTCTCAATATCGGAAATGGGGCTATAACCTCATCAAACCTACAGAGGAAGTCCCCATTAAAATTCAAAGGAACTTGGAGCCCATGTTTGTGCAAAGTATCCTTTAAATACAGTGATCTTGTGGACGTATTTTGGGACCTTATTTAGAAAGTCTGTAGCTTGATAAATATTTTTTATTTGGGTTATTTGCATTCCTTTTAAAACATACTTCTACCATGGAATGCACTTCATTCAATGTGAGACGGGAAATACAAACTAAAAAGACCAGTTGTTCTATGGAATTTGTTCCAGAGGAAGCCAGGGCCTCGTAGATGACGGCCTTGGTCATAGCACTGAATTCAGAGAGAAAGGTGGGTTTCACCAATCCAGAACACAATAATGACCTTCAGAGTGAAATGATGACCTCACAGAGAGACTTTCTTTTTCAGACTGACTCCTTTTGCAATACTGACGCAAAATCACACCCAACACCTTGCCGTTATGTGGCGCTTTACTTTTTAAAAGCAGTAGTTCATCCCATAAACATGTAATGTGACCCTATAGGAATTGAGATATAAAGGAAAAAAGGCACAATACCTACATCAGAAGAATGTATAATGTAGTGGGGAAGATAAACATATAAGTAGGCTAAAATACCATGACACGTGATATTCTACTAAATAATTCTAAATAGGAAAGACAAAGAGGGAAGATGAGGATGCTATTAACTTTGTAATCTTACCTGAGCCCTCTTGTAATTCCTTGAGATAAGGAAGGAAAGCACTGCTGTCTGCATCTGATTGATGGGGAACAGCCCCTCCATTGGGTGAAGGGCTTTGCCTGAGGTAACACAGCTACCCACTGGCATAGCTGGGGTCCTCTGATTCCTCAGTTGGTGCTCTTTGTACTCTGTGACACTGACCCAAATCACAACCTAGTATTCTGGCATAGAATTTCTCTGCTTTCTTAACTGATACATAGTTGGTACAGAGAAGTTAGTAGACAAAAGTTCACCTGTTATCACCTTTCTCTGATGTGAACTCAAATCACATTTTGGAGGGCACATTTCAGATGATATCTAAATAAGGCATACTTAGATTTTTGCAGTTTCATTAAAAATAGACTATAAAAAATAATTTGCTAGAAAATTTGGCTTTCATTCTGTGTACATTAGAATCCTCCTGATTAATCTTGTATGAGATATATTAGAAAAATAACACATTCCTTTCCATTCTCCCTTACACATGCTACAACCAGAATGTCAATTCAATCTGAAACTATATTGTATCAAGAAAGTATATTATTTACTTTAAAAAGAAAAAAGCTTCAAGTTGAATTAATGGAGATCTAAAACCATTCACATAATATGCCTAATGCTAATACAGCTTTAATCCCTTTAAGGATGACTGTCAAGAGGTACAAAATTTCCAAGAGAAAAATGAGTAAATGATTTAATAAAAAGACAAAGTCATGTATAATTCTATATAATCATATCAGAAGAGGAAGTCTTATAAATTTAAACAAATAGGAAGAATAATATTCTTTCATTTCAGTGGTACTGTAAAAAGCCACCAAATTTAGAAACTCTTCAAGGACTTTTTCAGGGAGGGAGCTACTAAAAAAAAAATACAAGAACATTGTCTTTTACTCAGATAATCCTTTACGTTATTCAAGCTACTGCCCTCATTTTCTGGCCTTTCCCTCTTCTAATTCCTTAAATCTATCTTCCTCCATCTAAAACCAGAAAGAATAATTAGAGGGCATGTGGCTCCACCTTTTATGGAAATATCTATACTCCTCATTTGCATGTGTTTGGACCCATTACCAGCTGTCCATAAAAGCAGGAGAGTGACCATTCCTCCTTGTTATCCAGGCAGACTCTGTTCAAAGCCAAAGATTAGAACAGTGCAAATGGAAGAAAATAGCTTTTTTTCTCTGAAAAATACAAGAGCAGTTTAAAGTGAATAGAAATTAGTGGATCAGTGAACTGGAAGAAAACGTTATTGCCTCTGAAATAGCCTTGCTCCCACTCAACTTTGCATAACAATATTCGGTTTGCTATTATGCAGCACGACTTCCAGCCCGCTTCCCAGACCAAATCAGGAGAAGTTCCCCTCTATACCGTTAGACTGGTGGGAATGAAATGCACAATGCAACCAAACATAGTTAAACCTTTTAGGAGGACTTTTTTTTCTTAATCTAAGCAATTATTTCTGCTATTAACAGGTGTAAAATGTCTTCTAACAAGAAGTGCAAAACAGCAAATGTACTTTTGAAATATGTAGCACAAGTTGCATATAAATAAGACATTCTAGGAGTCTATCTGCTTCAATTTTATAAAGCAGATGTCTGCTGTCCTAAGCAAATAGTTCAAGTTGTTTCCAAAATATAGAGGCAAAAAGCAATAGAGGTACCATTTACACACTCATTAGTAAGAGAGGAAACGCATCTGCTTTGGAAAATTGCTGCTCACTAAAAAGCAAGTTTCCCTAGCAACGGGTACATCACAGAACTCTTAGACTACTTCTAAGCTACAAGAGAAATTACAGCGAAATATATTTAAAAGATTTTTATCAAGTACTTTTTATCTTTGCTATGGGGACATTTTTTGGTAAGGGCAAATCAAAGAGCAAAGGGAAGGACAGCCAATCTATATCATCAGATGAGAGAGAGAAGTAAAAACAGGGAAATGGATGGCGAGGGAATTCCCCCACCTCTGGCACCATCTCAATATGGGGTATAGTTGGTTTACTGACCTCTGCCTCCATTCTTTTCTTTGTAGCTTTTCTTATTTCCTTCATTAGCAGAAGAATTGCTACAAGTCAAAGAA
The DNA here is from genome assembly GCF_048564905.1 of Vicugna pacos. Lineage (NCBI taxonomy): Eukaryota > Metazoa > Chordata > Mammalia > Artiodactyla > Camelidae > Vicugna > Vicugna pacos. The sequence continues at coordinate 50,547,341 of NC_132989.1, forward strand.
TTTCTAATTAGGTGGTAACAGAGTCAATAGGTAGAAGCTTTAATCCCATAATTCTGTTTATAGTTACTCCATCTCACTCCCTCCCCTAGCCTCCTCTCCTGCTGCAGAGGTGACATCCACAGACGAGGTGGGCATCCCTGTTGTCATTTCTCTCTCTAAATGCTTTCAGTACTCAAAAAGGCCTTTAGAATCCTCTCAAAGTTTCTAGAAATCCAATAGGGAACATCTTAACGTTTCCAGGGGGAAAAAAAAGCTATAAAATACATGTCTTTTGCTATAAGCATTGAAATATGTCTAAAAATAAAGCAGAACATCTGAATTTGCCAGCATTTCTGGATTGTCCTGATATGTCTGTGTCGTTTTAACTGAAATATTACTTGGGAAGATAGCGTATTCTCTCAGTGAATTGTTCCCTTGCAATACTATATTTGAATGTATTTAATTGCCAATACCTGTTTTAATGCCGTAAATGATAGCTTGTTTGAAATGTCTTTTAATTGCACCAAGTAACCGTTAATACAGCTTATTTCTTTCTAAAGGATCATTCTTGGATCTGAGGGAGCAGTGTGAGGGAGCCAAGATAGTAGGATCAGCCTTCAGCCCACCACTCGCATAGTACTCTGAGACAGAAACAAAGCAACAAGTACATGGATTTAAATTCAAATGCACCATCCTGCAAAAACCAAGATGGCATCAACAGGGAAAAAAAGGAGCTGAGATCTTCTCAGTATCTGTTCTGTGCCATGCATTGTACCTACATTCTCACTTTGGTCCTCACATTAACACCCCAAGGTATTATTAAAGGCATGTTTCAGATGAGGGTTTTGAAGCTGAGAGATGAAGCAACCTGGCCAGCATCACATAGGAGTAGTCGGAGAACTGAGATTCAAATCCAAGTTTGCCTGAAACCAAAGCTCATGCTCTCTATGTATCTCTCTTTGTCCCTCCAGTAGCAAGGGTTGTATTAGTCAGCTGCTCATTTTTTCACCTGGACTTCTTCTTGGCAGGGGTCACAAATTGTTGAGGCTTTGTTCTCTTCAGACAAAAGAGGTTTTTTTTGTTTTGTTTTGTTTACTTTTTTAAATACACATTGTAATTTTAGAATAGTATTGGACTTATAGAAAAGTTGTGAAGATAGTACAGAGAATTCCCATGTATTCTATACCCAGGTTCCCCTACTGTTAACATCTTACGTTAGCCTGGAACATTTATCACAACTAACGAAACAAAATTCATACATTATTATTATCAAAATGACAATACTTGTACTTTATTCATATTTTCTTAGTTTTTACCTAATATCCTTTTTTCTGTTTTAGGATCCCTTCAAAGATACCACATTACAGGGAATTGTTATCTATGTTTAGGTGTCTCTTATCTGTGACAGCTTATAAGATTTTCCTAGTTTTCAACGATATTTACAGTTTTGAGGAGCACAGTATATTCTATAAATCCATGCTAACAATGAAAAAACTGTCTCCCATCATCCACCATCAATTTACTTAACTTTTCAATTTCAGTATGCATGTATAGTGGTTTCAGAATTGTCAACTGTGGTCCACAGGAAACAATTTTACCAACTAGAGTACAGGCTGGAGACCCATGGGAGAGCTGATGTCGCAGTTCAAGTCTGAAGGCCTTTTGTTGGCAGAAGTTCTTCTTGCCCAGGGGAGGTAAGTTTTTGTTTTATCAAGACCTTCAGTTGATTAGATGAGGCTGACCCACATTATGAAGGGCAATTTACTTTATTTAAAGTATACTGCTTTAAATGTTAATCTTACTCAAGAAACACCCTTACACAATGAATATACATATGTTCATGTATAACTGAAAAATTATGCTCTACACTGGAATTTGACACAACATTGTAGAATGATTATAACTCAATAAAAAATGTTAAAAGAAAGAAAGAAAGAAAGAAAGAAAGAAAGAAAGAAAGAAAGAAAGAAAGAAAGAGAGAGAAACACCCTTACAGAAACATTCAGAGTAATTTTTGATGAAATATCTGGATATCATGGCCCAGTCAAACTGATACATAAAATTAATGATCATACCCTCCATTTTTAGTTTCTTTTTGAGAGTTTTTATCATGAATAGGTTTGAATTTTAGATAAAACAGTTTTATTTAGAAATGTGAATTAACTGCCAAACTTAAAGCCAGATTTCATATAAAATCCTGATTTGGGGATTCTTTTTAAAAATAAAGGCATAAAAAGATATGACAGCACCAGGATTCCCTCATGGCAACTGACAACGTGAGCTGAGGAATGGCTGTGCTCTCCTTCAGGGGTTTGTCTCCAGGTCACCCCAGCCTGTGACACACTGTTACCTGCCTGGCTCCAATGAGCATCTGAGTTTGCTATTTCTGGAGCAATGTTATCAAGTAAAGTTACTTAATACTCACTGAACATTGCCTACAAGCAAGGCCAGGGCCTTCCAACTTGGACACAAGTGCAGGGGGAATGGCTGGAAGCTGTAAGGCAGAATGAAGGAAGTGGGACAGAAGGAAGAGCAGGACCGAACCTGTGAATTCGTTCAGACTTGCTCACATTCTAACCAAGGGAGATAAGGGGTCAAGATGTTTGAAAATTAGTCATAAAGGAATTAAAAACCTGTTCTCAGTGGAATAATGATCTTCCACGGATTTTAACTCAGGTGATTAAGAAGAACAAGGGTCCAAGAATCCAAAAAACTAGAACTGTCTTCTTCACTCAGTTACTAACTAACCTTTAGACCCATCAGCAGCCCTAAGCCTCAGTTGGCTTCGGGTCCCATATCTATAAGTGGAGATAGCAGGGCTGTTGCATAAGCAGCAGCTATGTAGGTAAATAAAGGAATAAAGAAGGAAAAAGAAGACAATGGTGGGGGACTGGGTCTAAGCATAGTACACTAAAGAAAAGGACAGCTACTGCTCTACCACAGACCACTGTCACCTGCGGGAATCTGGGCTTGGGGTTGCCAGATTGCCCCACTTTGCCAGGGTATCCAGAGCTATGTGTGAGTCTGTGTGTGTGTCTTAATTTGAAATGTTTGACTTTTAAAAATATTATTGACTGATTCAAAATTTTTGAAGCCAAACCGAGAGAGTGCAACAAAATATCTCTGGACTGTACTGGCCCTCAGGCCCTCAGTTTTCTAGACTAAAGTCTATTTAGCATTAGGATTCTGTGATTTTAAGTACTGAAGAGATATGATCATCTCTGGGAAGAGGAGAGGGGTGGAAGTGGGCATGTTTTCACTGGAAAAGCTCAAAAAGATGAAATGTGTGGCATTCGCTAAGTGGCCCGTTTTGCCACCCTCCTCTGAATCTTGCATTTCGTGAGCACGAAATAAGAGATGTGGGCAGATGCACTATGTGAGCATCACTTACGGAGACTGAGTGAGGAGATGCTGCTGGAGAGGAGAAAAGGGAGGAGAAGGTGGAAATTAGTCTCCAGGGAAGGATGAGAATTACACCCATTTCCAGGAAAGCCAAAAAGGAAGTGAGGAAAAACATTTTAAAAACATGTACTTTGTGCTAGGTGCTTCATATACCTCATTTAGTGCCTAAATCTTTTAGGCACTAAATGGTATTACCCATCAATATAGTGACAGCAGCATTTTTCATGTACCAAGCACAGTACAAAGTGATTTAACTTCTGTCTTATCCTACCAGTACTGTGAGAGAGAAGCTTTAATGGCCAATATACAGATGAGAAAATTAAGACTTAAAGACAGACCCAGCTATTTGGTCCAAAATCCACAGCTTAATTAGCAGGGGGATTCAGACTGAGGTCTCTGTCTATACAGCAATTGCTCATCACACTTTTCTGTTTCTCTAAAAAGTCAGAGACTGATTCAAGATCCCATTACCCAAAAACAGTAGTAGAAGTGAAATTCCATTGCAGCTTTGACTCTTCAGAGCCTCCGATTGCTTGTCCTACTGTAGATCCCCCATTAGCACCACACCAGTCTGCAAATCCCCAGGGGACGATGCACTTGAAAACTGTTCCCCTAAATTGTTCCTGAATTCACAGACTTCTATCCTGTAGCTTTCACTTCTGGAACATAGTGTATGTATGCAACCTCTGGCTCCCCTGGAGAGTGAAAGCAACACTGGGCTAAGATAATTAGACAACATTTAACAATCATTGTTTCTCTTTTTTCCAACACACAAAAATATTGGAGAATGTGAATGACACAGTACTTAATTTTAAAAACCAAACAAATGCCAAGCATCTGAGAAAAGAGTGCTAGTGCACTGAATGTATTTTCTATTCAGTTTGCCACTTGCTTCCAATGTGAGAAACATATTATAGGCATTTCCAAATACAAACAAACCAAATGCAAAAACAAGCTAAGCAGGGAAGCTGTTTTGAGGTTGGTAGACTGCACACCAACATCAACACCAATAAGCACATACCACGTGCCATGCAGTATCCTGAGCACTTTACACGTATTACTTAATTTCATCCTCCCCACAGCTCAACTTTTCAGATGAACACACTGAGATACAAAAAGGCTAAAGAACATGCCCCAAGGGACGCAGTTAGTAAGTGGTGGAGCTAGGCTTCAAGCTCAGATATGTGCTCCCAACACCTTAACCACCTCTTAAAATTGTCAAGTGACAGAAAGCATGGTCTAATTTGGCCAATGATTTGTACAATCTGAAGGTTTCTCTTTTCTTTGGTCCTTTCACATTCTCTAAAAGCACATGATTCACTTAGAGTGATTCAAACAGATACTCTCAGTACTTAAACTGCACCTGCAGAAGTCTCTTTACTGTGTGTTAATTCTCATAGATTGGTAGGGCTCTATAGCACAGAGATACCAAAAATCAGACTCCTTGGACATGAGGGCACTTGGAATTGAAAATTTAATAAAGCGTTTATAAATGGATATACCCACAAACCAAGATGGGTACTTATATGAGGCATAGTCACACAGTGTCTGCTTAATAAATGTCCAATGAATGGATGAATGAATACTGTGTCTTTAAAATTTTATTGATTCATTCAACAAATATGTACATGTGCCATCTATGTGCCAGGCACTGTTCTAGGCAATGGAGCACCAAGCAAAACAGACAGAATCCCTACCCTCATAGGGTTACACTCTGATAGAAACAGAAGGTAAATAGGGTAAGTTAGATATTTAATGTTAGACAGATATAAAAACTGACAGGAAAAAATGAAGAAAAGAAAATGTACTGGGACAGTTGGAAGTAGTTCTGCAATTTTAGACAGGGTGGCAAGGGAAGGTGCCCCTGTGAGTCAGTGCTTTTAAATAACTGACCTTGATAAATATTTTTAAACTCGCTATTAAACATTTAAATTTTTAGTTCCCCTATATGTATGGTAAATTCAGCCTGATATGTGTAATTAATATTGTTGTGTATTTTTTTACGTTAGGTGTAACAGAGATAATTTTTCTACATTCTAGCAGAATAAATTACAGAAAATCATAAAACATGATAGAAAAATAGGATATATCTTATAAATCACTAAAGATAGGTCCAGATCATTGTATTTGGCTTATTTATAACAATATCAGTGCCATCAAAACTCGATGTATCTCCAAATGAAATCTAAATAAATAAGTAAAACCCCATCTGGAGCCTTCTTCAAAATAATCTACTCTTGCAGATTCCTGCTGTCCTGGTGTGACCCCTATGTAGCCTGAGTAGCATTTGAGGCAGAGATTGTGTGACATGGTCTCGTCACCCATACACAACCCTTCCTAGTATCAGCGAAGCAAATCAGGATGCAAAGTACTTATGGCCACTAAGCAGAGAAAGTAGTTTTGATTTTTCTTCTCTCTCTAAAATGTGAAGACTCACTAATGAAAAACGATTTAGTACTAAATCAAAATAATTTCACAATATCAAGGCCTTGAAAGTGGGTACTATGGAACTGGAGTTAAAACTGGAGCTGTGATTATCAGTGAGGATACAACCATACATAGCTAATGCTGTATGAATAAAGAGAAAAAGCCCTATTCACCTTCTCGGGGTTCGCCAGCCTTATATTGTGAAACTGCACATTGGGTTTGGCAAACATGTATAAAGGGTCTCATTTCTTCTCCATTTTTATTATCACTTTATTTGTCCACAGAGAAACTTTTCTCAGGCTTTCAGTCTGTGAACTTGTCTTCCTTTGTTCATTGTTTCCGACAGTATGTATCCACTTCAAAAATATTTGAAATTATTTTGCTTTTTAAAACCTACCAAGCATTACATTAGTCTCTGGTTTCCTGCTGTCATAACATTTCACTTATTTTCTGGATTTTAAATTCATTTTCACACACAATATATGACTGCATTCTAGTAACTGAAATATGCAACTTAGATGTTTAAAAATATATCCCAAAGCCACCTATCTGATCAGTAAGCCTTTTAAATCTATTTGAATAAAGACTGTATATTTACTACTATAGAAATCTATAAAGTTCTTAATTTATCATTAGACACACAAAAAACTACCCAAATGTATTAGAAGTGAGACCCATTCAAGTGCTTAGCTCTCCCTCCATCAGCTCTACTCAAGATATTTCACTCCAGCTTCGAATAGCTAAATGTCACAGTTCTGTGCCAAACACATCAAGGACTTCCCTGGCATCAGTGTGCCTGCTTTAGATTGAGCAATATTTCAGAGTCATCAGAATTAACCATCCACTAAATTCAATTTAATAAGGCTGCATCACCCTCAGTGTTTCACCTTCATGCACAATTTATTATAATTTTATATGAAAAGCTAAAATCTCAGAACATACATATGCTATCATATTCCTGAAAAGAAAGCCATTTTCTTGAGCAGTTTTAGACAGCAGATAGCAACTCAGACTGAAACTGGGTGTCTTCTCAGAGCATCTGACAGAATTCACGTTGAAAAAGAGATTAAAGACAAAATGTCAGGGTTTTCCAATTGTGAGAAATCCCTGCATTATCCTTCAGCTGTTCAGCCCCGACAAGACAAGAAGCCTCACGCAAGGATTCCCAGGGCCCTTCTGAAAGCAGACACAGACCCTGGCTACCCCCAGGAACTCCCTGCATACACCTAGGGGCGAGGGAAGACAGGAACTGCTGTATGTGACTTCAAAGAGAGCCTGGAAATGCACCTAATTCGCATGTATGTCCTTTCTTAACTTTCACCTTTTATTACTTTCTTCTGTCTTACAACAAAGAAAAACAACAGACACTGCAATGCAAATAAAAATTCAGAAAATAAAGAACGAAAGTAGTGTGTATCTGTTAATCCCATACTTGTCCCTCCCCCTCCCTCTCCCCTTTGGTAATCATGTTTGTTTTCTACATCCGAGTCTGTTTCTGGCTTGTGTGTACATACATAAAACACATAAGAAGGATTTACCGTAGAATAACTTACAGTGGAATATATTCTGCAAAAAAACCCTAATCACACGCTATACATCTGAAAGACAATATTATAAATCAACTATACTTCAATTAAAAAAAGAAAAGAACGAAGTAAATTATAAGTAGGGACTGTCCAGAAAAATCTACATTAGAAACATTAACAAGGATGAAACATAATTTTGTTGGCCTCAAGGTAAAATGGTGCATCTCAGGTTATTTTAAATTCAGGATAAAGGCTATCTTGAGATGTCATACGAAGGTCCTAGTTAGATGTAGGTGATACAGATACAAAACTCCCACATTTGAAAAACAGGAACTTTAAGGATGGGGGAGGGGAACTGCATCTTCTCCAAGCTGACCTAATTCATTAGATGGGTCACTCGTTACTAACTAGATATGCTGGCTGTGTGCTTATCTTAAGAAAAAAAAAAATAATAAGGCTAAGTTTTCCACTGGAAAAGCAGAAACCAATCACAAAGAGTGTCATTTTCCCAACAGTACCAGTGTGCAAACAGGTACCTACAGCAGGCAAGGCTCAGGCACCACAACAGGCCAGAAGTCTCCAGCAGTGTTGACACGCTGTTGTGGTACTCTCCCCAGTTTCACACATTGAACAATAACTCAAACCCATCACAAGATCACTTGTCAGTCCTCCTCGGTTAAATGGGTCTTTATTTTTAGAGAACAATGGGAATTATAGGAAACTGGAGGCCTTACATCACAGAACTAAAAATAGGTGCTGTTAAATGCAGCCTCATGTTTTTGTTTTTCAATTTTAAAATGAAGTTGATATTTGAGATGGGTTATTCATCTGTCGGACAGTTTATGATGCCCCAGTGATGTCATCTCATCTAGGTGATTAAGGAGCTATTTAGTTTTTCAATCAGACAAATCACTAGCTCTCAACAGGAATTTTAATCAGGATTGTTGCTGTGCTGAGATTGTCCCTAGCGAACAGAGCATTATTGACCTTTCCTCCACAGGAAATTTAAATTTGTATCATTTGGCTGGTTAGGATTCCTGCCATTTCCCCATGGATCAAGATTAGAGATGAACTTTCAGGTTCGGTCATACATTAAAAATACAAACACATAAGCTGTGAAAAGCCAGAAGCAGAATGATGTCTTTCCCCTCGTGCAAAGGTCACTGCTGTTTTTCTCATTCATTACAGCTGACCACAGGCTCCTACACTTACTGCCCCATTTAGGAAATTCAAATTGGAAAATAGCCATACTCATGGGTTCTCAGCATGTTCACTGCCTTAAGATTATCTACTATATTTAACTTTGTTCTCTCATTTGTATGTTAAAGGAAAAAATATTTCCCTTGTGAGAAACTAGACCTAACAAGACATTATTTGAAGTGTGTTAATGAGGTCATATTTATTAGAATAGCTCTGTTTAGGTCTAGAAAGTTCCTTCCTTGTACTACCAAGGGAAAAGAAAAAAATTCGAAGTAAATATTCGCTGGAGAAACCTGCTACTCTCAAAATAAGCAATTTCAGGGCACAAACTCATAAAACTGCCATGTCATGAAGTTATTAATTCAGTAGGTTAGGGAGTCACACAATCCCCCACCCCAACAGGGTCAATAAAAAATAACTTAGGAAAGCTAGTTACCACAATCTCCAGTTTTAGATTTACAATTGTTTTCATATTTCCAAAACTGAATTCATAAATTTATATAATCATGAAACACAACAACTTCTAGGATCCTACACAACACTCAATGATTCAGGACTGAGAGAGAAAAGGTTGAGAAGTCTAACCCTAGAATTATACCAAAAATGCAGCAGATTTAATAACAACATCAGAAAGAAAAAAAAAAGACTCAGGACTGAAGTTTTATTATACCTTATTTAAAAGGTAATATTGTTTGAAACCAAAGTAAGTCTGCATTTATTTCCAGCTCAACACTTAGCCTCTAATTTTCAATTTAATCTGTTTAGCTATACTACAATATTTGATTCTAAGAGGATATGGATTCAATTATCACTACATATCAGAAAACATTAAGAAAATACTTAAGAAGTCTAACTCATTGTAACTGAGCTATAGGTCTAGGCTTGGAAGCAATTTAGAAATGCTTTTTTAATGTTTGTCTATAAATTATGTAATTTCATTAATTTCACAATCTGTATAAAGAGTGCTTTGTGGTTTAGTCATGGAAGGGCAGGCTTTTTTTGTCTGTTGTTTGTTCTTAAAGAAATTTAAATCAGTGGGCTAGAGACTATTTCATCTTGATAAACAGGTCTGATTATGCATTGTTTTCATGAATTGCCTTCACCATTAAAACGAAGCACATAAATGAGAAAGAGAAAAATCATTGCAGCAATCAGCTAGGAGCAAATGCACAATTGCTTGACACTCTTCCTGGAAACTTGATTCAGACCTGACATCAGCCATATCACTTCTATTGCACAATATCAAATATAAAAGGTATTGTGAGAGAATAACTTCTACATAGCAGAAGAAAAAGCCCCAAATTGTTCTTACCAGAGTTTTCATGGTCTGTGACACGGCAGGGAGATTAATAACAAAAAAAATTAACAAAAGAAAATTAGTGAAAGTAAAGTGTACAAAACTGAATGACACAAACATCCTTAATTATATGCAAAAGGTGAATAGATGTCTGTTTCTTTATCGTAAGTAAGCTGGGGGGAAAATGAGTAGCTATTGCACCAGATACTCTGCTAAGCGATAACATGTAAACCTGGCTCACGTACTCCACAAAAAACTTTTTAAAGCTAAGTCTCAAAGACAGTAGCTCAAGGTCACACAGCTTAAGGTGTCAGAGCCAGGGTTCAAGCCCAGAATTCAGGTCCAGGTTTTGTCTGACTGCAAGGCCCATGTTCTTTTCACTGCACATTCTGCTGCTTGGTTTCAGATTGGCCTGGCCCTCTTTTGTCATGCCGCTATCAATGCGATGACCGACCTAAGCAGCACTGAATAGCTAAACCGCATGCAGAACAAAGAATAACTGCTTCCCTAAATCCACCTTGCTCTTTCCTGGGAGGTTTCTTCCCACTGGCCTACCCTGGGAATTCTGAGTAGGACCCTCTGGTCCCTCTCTCGGTGATTACAAAAAGTGCCCAATCTAAACAGTATGTGCAAAGAGATTTTAAAGTCATTCCAGCATAATTATCCTAGCCAACAAAAACCAGCTACAGCTCAATCAAACTTCTGAGAAGAAAAGACTGCGTGGGAGTTAAAGAAATTAAAGCATAAGATCAGGCTTTTATAAGGCGCTCCAGATTCTGTCACCTTGCTCTAATTCTTGCGTATTTCAGCAGTCACATTTTTGGTGACTTCACAGAAATAACAAGTCATTTTAAAAATCCCGAGATGGTTACAAAAGTACTGTTAACACACACTGCATCCACATATAGCCCACGGCACTGAGAACACGTATAAACTTGGAAGTCTGCAACTGAAAAGTTATTTTAAAATCTAAACCAGGTGATAACTAAAAAAGAAAAAAAGCGGGGGGGAGAAGGTGAGTAAAACTGACCCCACTTAGATTATTCTTCTCAGTTTCCATATTGTTTGCATTGCTCCTTTCATTTCTGACACTATCTATGTCAAAGGGTTTGAAGAAATCTACAGCCGGAAACCCTCACACACAGGCTAACTTGAACATTCTGAGGATTTTTATTTACATATTTCTTCAAATAATAAGCGAAATTATTTATTTGAAAAGGTTCTTTATCTCTTTTTGGAAAAGTAATTGCAAAGTTTCTTGAACAGCACACCAATAATAGCACCTAATTATTATCAAGTTGTCAATCCGATGATAAAAAGTATCATGACAACCCAACTCCATACCTTTGGTTTTATGTACACAAAATAAGAAGAATACCATATTTAACTGAAGGAAAATTCACATTCTGAACATGAACTATTAACTGTTGAAGACAAGAGCCACCTACTACCGAATTTGATTCAGAGCCAAAGCATCATGTGCCCACCATGGAGTCTCAACACACCGCCTGCACAAACCTAACCACTCAGTCCAGGAAGCAATCAGAGGAAACGCATGCACTGCCTACAGCAGGGACTGGCTTCAACACAAAATACTGACGGAGTGAGTGTGAGGCACGGCAAATAAGAGACAGGCCTTGAGGAGGAGCAGCTAGATTTCCCAGGTACGCTGAGTGCAGTCAGTGAATGGGGAGTTAGTTATTCATTAAACAGCCCACATAAAGAGGCTTGTGAGTACAAATTTTTGATGGAGCGACTAACTGCACAGAAGGTTCTTATAAACTCTGATTATGTATCTAAATTTGTATGAATGGAATACTGCTTTGAAAAGCCTTTAAGGTACAAAACGTTTTGAGGATTTCTAGAATTTCTAAAAAGTCCAATCACACACTCAACAGCACCCTCTTCCACCCCAATATTCCATTGCTTCGGCTGTTTTTTAATTAAAACTAGCAGCTACAGAGATGCAGTGAATGCAGATTTAAGCCAAACAGGCTATTTTGCCTTTTCCATTTGCAACCAAATAAAATTTTGTTTTTTATTTCTTTGACAATTTGTCCATTTTTTCAGATATATCACAAAACCTTAAAGGTAAGAAGTAATATTATTTTAAGGCTTTGTCACAGAATGAAGAATTCTGCAGTTGTGCATAAAAAACACAAATGTTTTTACTTAAGAAAGTATGAAAAAGGTGCACCAGTCATAGGAGATTTGAGGAAAAAAAAATCAAAAGATGGCTAATATATTTCTATACGAAAAATGAAGACAAGCTGAATTCTCAGTAGTCCTTGTCAAAGTCAGTTTGCACAGTGGCTACATGACAAATAAGGGCATTGCTAGCAACTCAGGAAAACTCCAGAAGAAATAACTGAAAATTTCCACTTCCGGGTTCTCAATTTAGGCAGAATACAACCCTAAAAACAAAAATACATACTAGAAACAGGACCAGGCATTGAGATGACAGCCAAACTAATCTAACGGCGAGATGTAAACAAGCAGGTTGTGGTACATGTGAATATTTTCTTCATTATAAGGAGAGTAAAGAAAAAGTGAAAATGGATCTCCTTTCTTATTAAGTAAAAGTAACATATATGCCTCACAGGAAATAAACTGGGCTGTAGCTAACTGTAGCAAAGTTAACTACAGTAAATACAGTAGTCCCCGCTTATCCGGGGGAAACATTTCAAGACCCTCAGTGCATGCCTGAAAACTTGATAGTACCCTATATAAACTATATTTTTTCCTACAAATACATACCTAGATAAAATTCTGTTTACAAACTAGGCACAGAAAGAGATTAACAATAACTAAGACTAGAACAATTATAACAATATACTGTAATAAAAGTTATGTGAATGTGGTCTCTCTCAGAATATTTTATTGTACAAATATAATGCCTTTCCATCTTAACTAAGCACTTACAACACAATCGTGGCCGTAACTTTTGCAGTTTGAGACGTGACTGCAAAACCAGCAAGTTTCTTTTTCTTTCCTCACAATTTCAGAGATAGAAGATTCATTGTACCATACATCTTAGCAACCGCAGCATATGATTTTTTTTCTTTCCTTATTAAGTTGAGAACATTCACCTTTTCACGTAAAGCACTTTACAGCTTCCCTTTGGCATATCCGAACTGCCAGCATCGTTACTCTTGCACTTTGGGGCCATTATTAAGTAAAAAAAGAGTTACCTGAACACAGCGCTGCGCTACCTCGGCAGACGGTCTGATAACCAAGATGGCGGCTACGTGAGTAAAGAGCGGCTCAAGCAAGACAGCGCGAGATTTCATCACGCGACTCAGAACAAACGCAACTTAGAACGTAGGAGTTGTTTACTTCTGGGAAGTTGCATTCAGTATTTTCGGATCTCGGTTGACCTCTGGTAACCTAAACTGCGGAAAGCAAAACTGTGGATAAGGGGGGAGCCACTGTAATCGTTTCTGGGGCACGTTACACGTTGTAGTTTGATGAGAGCTGGTTGGGGGCAGAGATGGAGAGAACGAAGGGTGGATTACCTGGGGGAAGCGCTACGGAGCACACCTAACCCAGCCCTTACACGTGGTGCCTGAGCTCCTGCAGCCTGCGCCTAGAGCAGGTGCGGGTCAACTCCGGCTCTATATAAGTTGCAGCAGCATCAGGGAGAAGAGGGCAAGGAGGAGGGGAGGGAGAAGAGTGGGAGGAAGAAGCCACTTTCCAGACACTCCCTCGTTGTCATTTACCCCTTTGTTGCCAAAGTCCCTAACAACAAAGTGTGTCAGAACACAGTCTCTGGCTTTACTCTTTTTTTTCTTATATTTAAGGAGAGGATAGGACAGTAACCACATGAAGAATTCAGCTGTCTGCGCAAGAGAAATCGACTGCTGGAGAGACATATTCTGTAAGGGTGTCACACACCAAAGAATGAGATTAGGAATTCTGCTAATCTTCTTTTAAAAAGGTCTTCAAATCATCAGAGATGGCTACCTGAAAGAACTGTGGGATGAGAAGTAGAAAGTTCTGCAGGGTGACACAGTATCATGCTCTTAAAAGACATAACTAAAAACCATTACCAAGAACACAACCTCATTCGAGACACAAAAAATGGGATTCTGCAAATGGGATATTCAGCACATGTTTCACTACACGGCTCAGAAGCCCCTAACGGAAAATACAATGTGTGCCCAAGAAAAGGTTCACAGGCACGATCGTCGGAAACCTATCAGGACAAGTGGGTTCTGTTTTGATATCTTTTATTTTACAAATTGCATCAAGTCCTCAAATTACGAACTAGAAAGCAAATCCAAAAAATTGAAGAACTACTGCACTAGATAGAAAATTACTAGCAAGGAAATGTAGAGTAAGAATCAAAATAAAACTGTCCACAAATTTTTTTTAATGATCCTAATTTTTTAATCATGTTGAATCTCAAGCTCACGTTCAAACATTTAATAAGATAGAATTCCAAGATGGCATATTGGTCTCCATGTTATTATAGATGTGGCCATTTAATTCAGTGACTTTCATACTCTTACGGTCACGAATTAAAAAAAGAAAAATTTTTTAAAAACTGAGTTGGTATCTCCAAAATACGTATGTATACTTATTCATATACTTTACGCACTTACTACCATACTGGTAAGCTATACACGTGATGTATACAAGAAATAAAAATTTTAAAGATAATATATTTTAAAAGCAGGCCTAGCCTAGTATTTTCTTCCCACACCCAAGTGGATCATGTTTGCGCCACTTGGGATGTCAGCAGTTCAGAAAACACAAGTTTAGTTCATTAATTGGATGTTAGGGGCAAGACATATTCATCCATAACTTACATTCACAAACACGCGCTTGAGATTTTGCTGTATTTTATCCAGAATACTTAAATTTTACACGTAGTGCTTTTATTTTAGAATGTAGAACCTTTTTAAAGCAGTTGTGGGGTGAATAAAGATATGGCAATTTAGGGTTTTAAAGACTGTATTACTGCCAATGGCTGTACTTTTCAGCAACTACTATGTGACAGGCACTTGATATTATATACATTATGTCTAATTCTAACAAGAACTATAAAATAAAAATTATTTCCCATTCTATTAAAAAAAATGAAATTGAGGCTCACGATCAACAACATCCAGCAAATAAGTGGTGGAGCCAGGGTGGGTATCTTTAAAACCACAAAATCAAGATGGCCACAATTATAGGATATTATGTGAAGGGCCATGCATTTTAATTGTTTAAACATTTTCTTTATTTATAGCTGGCTCATTAAAGCAAAGAGGGGGAACTGGGAAATAAGCTGTTAACTATTTAAAATTCTTTAGATTAAACAATAGTAACAGTAGCTTGCAGGCATTTCCATCTGCTTCTCTTCCCCTCTCCTCCAGCAAATAGTTCTTTTCGGTCCTACAAAGAAGCCTGCAGGAGAGAATTCTGGGAATGGTGACAGAGGTTAGATAAACTCAGCCCGGGGTAAGTTTCTACTGATGGTGTTGCCTGAAACCTCAGAGCCTCATGAGTATTGTGTTCCCCAAACAACATCCTTTCCTCTTAAAACAGAGTTTGTTAATGAGTTTTGGAGCTTGCAGAGCAGGGCATTCATTCTTTTCTCAGTGGGGAGGAGCAGGAGAGAGAAAGCAAGCAGACTCCCGCCCCACTCCTCTTGCTGGGTGACTGCGCCGTAGGAACATCTTGGAATGTCACTCAGGGCACAAAGTTTCCAGCTATGTTCCCAAGCAGGACCTGAAAATGGCTCCCTGGTACCCAAAAGTTTATTCCTCATCCAGACACAGATGTAGCTACTATCTGTGAAACCTCTGGACCACCAGAGACCCACGAAGATGGGAGGATCCTTAAGGCTGGGGAAGCTACTTTAAGGTAAAAAGGTTGTTGAATTAGAAGAAACATTAATGGTAAAATTTTGTTTGGCAGTTTAAGTTCCATGATTTGAAATTTCACTGATAAATTCTTCACCAGAAAACATGGGTCAAACTGTGAAACTACAGTAGTGACTCAGCATGATTTCCTTTGCTGGAGATTTTTAGAAAGAAATGACTGCTGTCTATACAGGCCCTCACCTCTCCTACCCACCAAGCAAACTCCTCTTCACCCTCCATGCCCAAGCATGGCTTCCCTGGTGACGCTTTCTCCACACTCAAGGTGAAATTAGGAACTTCCTCTTCAGTGTGCTCAAAAAAATCTTAAATCTATGTTTATTAGAAATACTCATTTTAAACTTCAACTATTTGTTTTTGACTATGGCTTGTGTGTTTACTCATCTTGCATTCTCATGACTAATTACTGTGCATGGCACATAATATGTATCAGTAATATTTGGTGGATGAAGAAATAAAGGTTGAATCATGAATTTGCCAAAGCATTAATTCCTACAGATAAATTACAATAGCTTAATCTTAATGGTTTTGTTACAAACAAGGATTTGTTTGCTTTTATACACCTTACATAAAATCCATCATAGTCCTCTAAGCATTGTGTGTAGCCTTGTAAGATCACTGTATCCGGTTGTCAATATACAATAGAAACTTCTCTTACTAGTAGTCACACTGTAAGTCTAGCCTAACACAAATGATAGCTCTTATAACTTTTCTATTCTCAAGTTAGAAACCATTATCATCTGTAGCATTTCCTATGATTTCTCAACATAGTGACCTGGTCCAGCAGGGAAAGTCATGTTTTTCGTTGTTTATTTTCTGGTATTTCTATTCTAGTCAAAATGTTCCTCAAAAAAAAAAAAAAAAAAAGCAAGGAGAAATTTAAAGAAAATCTGAAGGAAAAAAAGCAATCCCTACCTACTTAAACTTTGAGGGCTCAGTCCAGCATACATTTAAGAAATGAATTTCTATCAAAAAAGAAAGTAGTTATGCACCATTATACCAAATATAGTATGTCCTTTCCCCCTTAAAAATGTCAGTTCATCAAGTTTAGTGAGTATCTTTCTGGAGTATGAGTGGTTTACCTTATGTGGCCTACTAGAAAACACTATTGATGCCTACAAATATTTAATCCCTTAAACATTTTTCCTTATAACTGCATTTATTTCTCAATAGATGAGCATGACACTAAAAATGTATGTGAAACATTAAGAAAACAAAACTCAACCTTTATAAATATTAGAAAGTAAAACACAGAAATCTGCTAACTACTGCAGGGTTCTAGTTGGTCATTTCAAAAGATGATCTGAATTAGTAAGGTTCTTGAGCAAAACACTTACCATATAGTAGTTTCATTTTTTATACAAACTATGTCTAGAATACATATTTTAAAATTAACTTGACTCTAAATAATTAAAGCAAACTCTTCTCAGTCTTCCCCACCCCACTCCAGAATAAAGGGAAGTACAAGAGAAAACAAATCACTAAAATATCCACTTATTTATTCCCTCATAGCTCTCTCCTCCCCTGCCCCCAACTCCAATATTTAAGTTAACTACTCCCATACCTTAACTCTTCTCTTCTGGAGAGCGGGTCAATCCATCTTGGCAGACCACCAAGGAGAGAAGTGGAGGTAACAACTGAACACTACTGGCATGCCCTGATCCTTCTCAGATTCAATTATTTTAAGATTCTGTCTTCCTCATATTTTTCATCTCTCCAAACTTTCCCATGAAGACACTTTTTTTCACCTTCTACACAGATCAGCAATGTAAGTGAACACATCCAATAACTTGGCCAAGCTACTGACAGGAAAAGGAACAAGACAGTTCCTTCTCAGATTTCAGTCCCATGGGATTTAAGCCCCTCCCTCCTAAATTGATTATTTATTCTACAAAACACTCATTTGGCATGCATCTTATGCTACCTTGCCCTCCCTCTCCCGATAATGGGCCTGTCCTTAAAGGTGAAATCCATCTTAATCCCTTTTGTCCCCAGGATGCCTGCATGTTCTCAGTAGGCACCCCCTGGGTTAATTCGCCTCTGCTCTGGTTAGAAGACAGGGCCCAGAATGGTCTCCTACTCAAAAATATTTAGACCCCCCCTTTTTTTTTTTTTTAGTTATAGTTGATTTACAATATTGTGTTAGTTTCTGGTATACAGCATAGTGATTCGGTTATATGTACTTTTTTTTTTCATATTCTTTTTCATCGTAGGTTATTCAGTTATTTTAATGACCGTTTTCAATTGACACTGTAACCCACTGCAGGGGGTGTGGTGGGCAAACAGGTTTTATCTTCAGTGTAATGTTGATCAATTCTGTAGCAGCTGCCTAAAGTGCTGGGTTAAGAAAGATAATGAGGCCACATCTGGACTCGGAGAGTGTACACTGAGGGATTAATGATGTCTGCCACATGCATAGGTGAGGAACCTGGTGGTATGCACACTCAGTATCTGCCACCTCAACTCTAATTCCTGAGCCAAAATCTGAGTTTCAGTTAAGTTCAAGAACTTCTTACTGCCAAGTTCCTTTCCCCAACTGAAGCATTAGGCCAGGGACAGAGGATTCAAAGTCTTACAAATATATACTTCCATGGATAATCCTTTTACATAAAAGTTTGGCAAAGGATACTCTTCCTGGTGAATCAGACTTAGAGGTCAACATCATGGACCCAGTGCTCCCCTCCTCTTTCCACAGGCACACAGTAAGAGCCCTTTCTCGAGGGCATCCAGTAACAACTTTGAAAAGTGCTGCTAGCTTTTCCCCAAAAGCAGAAGCATCAGAGCTCTGTGGTGTAGCGGTGAGCCCCAGCCAGGGCCACTTAAGGATTCCACCGTCTGTGCAGCTAGTCTTTGACTCCAAAAGGTGCTATGTTCTTCTGTTTAAACAGTTCCCTTTTCTCATCCTGTGCTCTCTCATAAATCTGTACATCAAAAGACAACCCCAAGATCGAGGTGACAACATTCAGGAGATCTGGTTTCAGGCTTCTCCTCTGAAATCATTTAATAAAACCTGGCACAGAGTGGTTTCAAAACAGCGAGATTACAAATTCAGTATCTCTCCCCCTCTAGAGTAAAGAAGTGATCGAGGGGTCAGCAAAACTGAAAATAACAAATCAAACTCATTCTTCTTTTGATTTGCTTCTAGTAGTATTCTCCTCAGCTAGAAGAATCCTTAATATTTTTCTAATGTAAAATGCAAAAAGATCCATTTCATAATTCTAAAGCACACTACTAAGTGCTGACAACCTCCACCTCTAGCTTTATAATCAGATTTATTGTATTTCCAAGGCAATCTTCCTCATCACTTTCCATTTTGCTAATCAAATTGCATTGTTTTAAAAGGCAATTTCACTTACTACTTGCTGTCCTCTGCACTACAGTAACGTGCATCCCTGCTTTCTCTCCACTCCAACTCTTCTAGGACATTTATGCCGTTTATAAACTGCTTGAGTCTCACCGCCTCCTGTCTGTGACTGAGGACAACCTGCTTAGCCCAGAGTCATTTCAAAGTTCCCTTAAAAAAACTGTAATGGTTATAATGGAATAAAAGCCTAAGATTAAAAAAAAAAAAAAGTACGTTAGAATGAGAAAATAAGTTAAAAATAGGTTGCTTTTCTCAAGATAGCAAGTAATATTCTTTTAGTGAAAGGCCAATTTGCCTTTAAAAGTTAACTTAGAATCTTCTAAAAGCTCCCTGAACCCCAAATGTTGAAATCATTTAAATAAATATCTCAGGGAAGGAAATGACCCCGGTGAGCCACACCTGGGCATGATTCGGCTTAAGGAGCAATGGACAGGACTGAAGGAGCCCCAGCAGTCGCCCAGAGGATGTGGGAGGTTCTGCACGAGTTTACATTTCAGTCCATCCCCACTGAGTCTTCCCTTCCCTGATTGCCGACTCAAGCAGCCCTGGAACCAGAGGTGCAGACACAGCCAGATGAAAGTCAAGGTGCAGAAGAAGATCACCTGAGAATGAGGCAAGGACTGAAAGTCTATTACTACTACTTCATGCATCAGCTGAGCCTCTGAAATATGGTATTTTTGCAAAACAAACAAACAAACAAACAAAAAATAACGCATGTGTGATACCGCAATGTTTAGGCAGGGTAACACCGGTAGGTGTACTATGGACAAAAGGATCCCCTGTTTAGCACGGATATCAAACTGAACGAAAACAGAGGGAAAAAATTTTAAACCATGCTAAACCATGCTAAAGAAAAGGGGATTGGCGGGGGTAGTTCAGCTAAAAGATATCCAGCCTCCCCTTTTTTCTTAGGAGGACACCACAGCCCACTACAGGGGCACAAGCACGAAGTGCAGGGAAAGCAAGACTGAGCTAGTGAAGGAGCTCGGCAAACACACTTTGAAAACTACTGACCTTGAGTTTTGCGACTTTCTTTCTAGGAAACCAAATTTTAAATTATGTATCTTTGCTAATCAGATAATAGCAAATATGCCACACTTCAAACTTTTAAACCTCTTCATTTCTGCCACAGAGTTTCACACCTATCTTTATGTGAAAACAAAACCAAAACCAAAACAAAAAAAAACCACCAGCTACATATTTTTATTTTGCTTAAGAAATTATGTAGGTGCACGGGCAGGGACAGATCACAACTGTGCGACTGAACACATATCAATGCCATGAATACATCTTTTACTTTGAAATGTGAAAGAGCACCCAAAGCACAATTATTTTAATTTTTTTAAACAAAAATTTTAAAACGGGGTCTAAAAATAAGTGCTTAGGCAAATCTTTGAACAGTAACTGGCCTGTTGGAGGTGGACCTAGTTAAAGCACAACACAACGGTGTGTGTTTACATCACCCTTTTATTTCATAGTTAGAAATAATACAGTTCCACAGGGTAAAATCATCAATAAATAATGGTGTTTAATCATTAAACGTAAAAATCCCAAGTCTTTGGCCTCTGACAGGATTCTATGTCTTGTCAAACTAATGACTGTATGGATATAGTTAATCTTAGTGATCATTTGTCAATACAATATGTTACAAAGGTGCAATTTACTTCAAACTGTACAACAGCTGAATATTTCCAGCCCACCAAGAAATCTGATCAACTCAGTGAGATATGGGCCAACTTCCCTGAGGCTCTTTCTCATGGTTTGCCTCAGTCAAAGTATAATAAATGCTGAGTAAGAGTTCCTAGGGTTTTCTAATACTTATTCTGCTCTAAATAGAGTTTGTCATTCATTCTGGTGAAAGAAAAGTCAGAACTGCACCAGGAATGAGTGCCACTTATTTAATTAAAGGTGTTTTTATTTTATAAGCAAGATTCCTAACACCTTAGAAACTCACAGCCCCCAAAATAAAACTTGAAATAAGTAGGTCTATGCTGCCAGAAATGCCAATTCAGTTAATAAATTGCACCTTCAAGAGTCAAAAAAGAAAAGAAATAGAAACTTTTACAAAAGGTAAGTTACATACATTTTTTTTTCTTCCAAAATATATTCAAGACTAGTTGAGCTGTATTTGTTACTAAAGCCAGGGCATTATTTCTTTAGCAACAAATTAAACCAGTGCAATTGACATAAATTGTTAAGTAATCCAGGATTAACCCATTAAAACTGTAGAAGCACTTTAGGCTCCTGCACTAATCCTAGAAACTGGAATTTCAATGAGTGCCTGCGCTGCACAGAACTAAAACTGGAATGACCCGATGCCATGCTGAATGGTATCACTTCATACTTAGTTTAAGCATTAGATAGCAGAAATCATGAATTTCTCTATTAAAGTTCCATTCACTTACAGAAAACATTCAGATGCAAACATTATTATGCCTATAATCCACAATGTAAAGAATCCTTTCCATTTTAAAGTTCCAGGTGAATTTTAAATTAGAAAATAAACACTAAGGAAACTTTTTCAACTGATGAAATCTTTATATTGGAAACTTTCGGGAAAAGCTTCCCCCCACCCATGGTAAAATAAATACTTTGTATCCCAAATTTAATTTTATTAAGACACACTTTAATAATGCTATAAAGAAATATTTTACAGCCATAGAGATCAATAACTTTCCATGCGGAAATAAAAAATTCATTGCTCAACAATATTATTGAGGCAAGTAAAGATTATTCTCTTGTCAATCTGAAATGTTAATTTTTTCAGTGCAAAACCAGTTATAAAATATTTAAACTCAATATTTAAAAATAAAAAGTGGTCCAATTTAGCAATGTTCAAGTTCTAAATTTCATAAAACAAATCATTACATACATTTTATAGTAAAATACAGAGATTAAAGAAGTACTTGAGTACTTAAGATATAAATTTCTAATGAATCATACCAAGTCAGCAACAACCAAGCAGATAACATTCCCAATTTGAGTATCAGAATCTTAAAAGATGATATTACTGTCCCAAAGCCTTTTTCTCCTAGCTAAAAAGCTATACAAACTAATGGTCAACATTCTGTTTTCTTTGCAGTTGCGTGCTCTAGAATGATTTCCCCTCAAGTACCTGTGATTTCATTCCTGTATTCAAAATTTGATCCAAACAATTTTTATGTTCCAGGAACACTTAGCTGATATAACCATCTATAATGTAAAGAGTCCTGTACAGGGTACAACAGTGGAATTCACTAGCCAAGTGTGTAGGCTGACCTAAACTGGTTTACACCCTCTGCAAGTCACTCATGTATTATTTCTAGCAAACACACGGTCCCCTCTGAGGGTTAGGTGTTGAAGCTGGTACTGTAGCACTTCTGTGTCAGCTGGCTCCTTGATGTTCATTTTATCTAGATTGAGGTAGTCCAGAGATTTGGAGTGAGCCCTCTTACCTTTAAGAAGACAAAGAGGCAGAGGCCCATGGAGGGCCTTGTAAGGTTCATAAGGTAAAGATTTAGTGCACTTGTCTCCTGAGCTGGGCATCCGCCTTCGCCTCCTGCCGTTGACAGCTGGAATCTCATACGGCTGGTAGTACCTACTTCTGGTTTTGTACAAACGAGAGGAACGTGCAAGTCCTGCATCCAGCTGTTTGGAGCGCAAGGAAGGCATGGCTTCTCCCTTACTCTCTTCACCTCCTGTGCACTTCTGGGCTAACTTCAGGAGTTCCTCACCAGTCGTGAAGCCAACCAAATAGTTAGAGTCCATGTGGAGGATCTGGTAGCCTGACACAGTCCGGCGCATGGGCGAGCACGGTGTGCTGGAGCAGCGGGGCTTCTCTGCCTCTGCCTTTCCCGGGGAGCCGGCCTCGGCCACGGGCAAGGGCAGGGTGCTCAGGGTACTTCTGGACTCTCCATTAACATCTACTTCCATTTTAGGCACCAGTCTGCACACTCCTAAAAGCAGACAGACTCAGATTAGAAAAGCACAATGCGCAGAACCCCAGGCCAAGCCAGGCCGTTTTAGAAGGCTCAGGGAGCGTGAAATCACACTGGCCCGAAAAACAGCCCATGCACCACGGACAGATTTTTATCTGTGTCTGTTAAACGTTCCACAGCAGGCATGAAACGACTACAACTCCTTTGCCTTCAAGAATTTGAAAGCAGGTTAAATTAAAGTCTGAAGGACTAGTAAAAGGTTCAGATGGAGAAGCAAATAGAAAACAATAGTTCTCTAAGTGCAGTGCTCCATTCAGTCACACAAAGTTGATTCCTTTTTGCAATTACTAAGCAAATCAAATATAGATCTCAACTTAAATGAAGCAAATAAAATAATCATACACAATTTCACAAGAATCCACAATATGTTTCCAACAAGAAAATTTAAATCTTTACATGTTTCATCATTTAATTTAACGTAACATGCTCAGCTCTTCACACCTGCAGTTGTGTTTAAGGAGCATATAAGAAAAGATAAAAGCTAATCCACCTCTAAAAAGAATCCAATTTAGACCTAAAAAATTTTTTAAGGTATGGATGAGTCTTAAGGGAAAGTTCCCCAAACCCTGTAAATGTTCCTTCCTTTATATCTCCAGTCAATTAAAGAAAACCACTTGGTAGTTTAAAAGTTAATCCTAAATTCAGTAAATCAGGCCATTTTTACTATTAAACATATATAAAAATCAAACATTATTTGACAATATAATGATAAAAAAGTACCTCCGATCTGATGTTATTTTATCCTACAATACCTAAGATCACACACTTTTGAATAGTTTAGTAAATAGCAAAACAATTCACAATGAATGCCAGCAATGTTCATTACAATGATTGTATTACACACTCCGGAAAAACCCCAGCAAGAAGTACCACAAACAATGGCCAGGTTCCTAAAAACTGTAGATAAATCAAATTTTGGAAAATAAAATGCTAAGGGGAAACTGAGTTACAATATCACTTCTGAGAAACTTTATTTCTACTTGGTCTTCAGTTAGAAGATCACAGCTTTAAATGTCTCAGATCACTAATCAAAATGATGTCAATATGTCAAAAAATAACATGATTTTAAGATTAAACGTTTATTGAAAAGGCTAGTATATTAAATAATTCCTAAGAATCCTTCTGTAAAACAAATATCCTTTTCCCAATTGAAGCATTTTCTAAAAAGTTTGGGTATTCATTTAAAATCCAAGCAATCAGAAAGCTTAAAAAAAGCCACAATTTTATTCCTTCATTTGCATGCCGTACTTTCTTTTCCTTCATTAGAAAAGAAACAAATCAAGACTATGAAGAAGTTTCCAAGTTGGGAGGGTATATAGCTCAGTGGTAGAGCATGTGCTTAGCATTCACAAGGTCTTGCGTTCAATCCCCAGTACCTCTATCAAAAATAAATAAACCTAATTACCTCCTCACCAAAAAAAAAAAAGTACCTAGATGCTGTCCTGTCCTCATTATGGTCCAAACATCTACTGCACAACTGAAAACTAACATCAATAATGATTCCTGAGATAAAGCAAATGCCAAAGTGATCCACAGTTTTGCTTACTTACTTTTTACTCTAAATCTTAAGACTAATTTAACATAAATACCTTAGCCCCTCAGCCCTTCTAAGTCTAAAGTAATTGGCTTTATTCTATTTTATTACTGTAAACATAAATTTTTATTGGATTGTGTAATTTATTTCTTTGTTGAGAGGATGGGGACAGTAGGTGACTACCACCAACTTTGTTATGCATACAGAAACCTGAAAATTTCTCATCTAATAAACCTGAGGGCCTTGTGAAGCCTCATCAAATTTTATGCTGAACAAACAAATGTTTACTCTAGGCCAAACGACAAATTAATCCTTCCTTTCTCACCAATTCTGTAGCCCAGAAAGAACACAAGAGGACAGATCCAAGGCCTGTAACATACCTAACCTGACCGGCAGCTACAGGTAGGAAGTGATTCTCTGATACTTCATTCTGAAAGACAAGGAGAGAAGGTCAGCGAGGCCCAAACAACCAGGGCTGTGGTGGATTCGGAGAGCACACACACGCCAGGCCGCCCGCCCACGGAGAGTCACCCAGTAGTGATACTCAAGCTGTCAGTCCACATTAAGTGACACAGGGGTCTAGGTTTCTTCCAAATCTGGCAGTCCATGACAGTCCATGGAATTTCCACCCTCTCATTTTAGTATATTATAAACTTCCTAAAATCCATGAAGTCACAACCCACCCATTCTGAACTGGGTAATAATTCAAACAGAAGCTAGGCTGAAAATCATCTTTTTTTGCCTATGAGTATAAAAATTGCTAAGCAAGCTAACCGTGTACAAAGTCACAGTAAAGAAGAGTGGGCACAGGCTTCTGGGCAATGAGATCATCTAAAGTTTGTTCCCTCACTGAGCCAGTCCTGCTGCATCAAGGCAGATCCATCAGGAATTCTTAGAATCTGTAGGGGTTGAGGATAACGGATGGCAGGACACAAAGGTTTGAGAGAAAAAGTCAGAAATTATACGCCAGATGGAAAATAAGAACCTAGAAAATCAGAAAAGTGAAGAAAGTGAATGAAGCAATGCATAAAGGTCAAGATTCGATGTGACATGAGACAGACACTACTGTTAGAGGAGTAACGATCAGTGGTCAAGTTTCCAGCAGCCAGTAACAGCATAAAAAATGTCACTTGGCTTGGGCAAAACTATCCAACAGGCTCTTCAGATATCTACCTGATAGATAATGATTTAAATCTAGGTTAAGAAGAAGGTGTAGTTTAATAGCTCTGGGAATCTCAACCAAGCAGCCTGGTGTAGGAAACCTACCATACTTCACTGAGGCAAACAACACACTCCCTGGAGAAAACAATACTTAACCAGAAAGTTAAAGAAATGAGCATTTATTTTTACTGTCCACTCACAGAAATATTTAATGTAGTAACCAAGGCCTATGCTTCTCTGAATAAGAGCCTTGCTGTACTGGAACATGAAAATGCTCGTTTTAAGTATTGCATAGATAGCAGCTGCTACCTGCTGAACTTCTCGAGTGATCTGAAGGGCTGGAAAACTGCACTTTTTAGCTATAAAACATCAGTACTTCTGCTCCAAACAACTGCATAGTCTCAAAACTATCAGCTCTTCGAGGTGGTTTCAGGGTCTCTGCGGCATCCTGTCCTGTGTACGAGAATATCTTCAGATCTTGATATTCATGCTGGAATGAGTGATGCAATCCAGAGTCTGCAAATTGCTTAGATTTTTTTTTAATGCCCCTTTACTTATATTTTACCCTTGCAAAGAACATCTACTGTGTGGCGCTAAGAGAGCAAGGTGGAGGACAGCTGACTGGCAAATAAATATTTCTTGTTCAGCTGGGCAGAATGCTGACTGAGCAGCATAACCTTCCACTCTTTGATGTGACCAAAAACAAAACTTTTTGAAGCTATTAAACTGCTGAGAATTACCTGACTAGATTTAAGTATTGGAACAAGATTCCAAGAGCAGTTACACAATCAACATTCTCAGTTATCTTTCAAAAGGGCAGAAATGCTGTAGGTCATGTCCCCACTGAAGAGGGAGAAGTCTAGGCACCTAACTCGAAACAAAAAAGGAGTGGGGAGGTGACAGGAAAGAATAAAGATCGAAAGTCTCAAACTCAGCGTATGCTGGTATGTGTGCGTCCACTGATTTGCACTGCGAAATTCCTTGTTAAGCGGCATTCATCAGGAAACGCAGCTACCCTGACTACATCCAGCGATAGCCTGTGTTTGTAGTAGATTCTTCACATTTCACCATGAAAAATCTGCTATGGGTTTGTTATTTTTAACACATCTATCCATGACTAAGCATTTTGTTTCATATTCCAAAATAAACCTTGTATCAAAAAAGCATATTGCCAAGATAAACAGCTACGAAGTTCTCTCATAAATCCTGCAGGTATGTGTCACAGGTACACTCCCACTGCATATGTAAGAATAAATGTGAACCCAGAAATCAGATCCAGTGCTAACTTCTGCACTGCAGAGCATTACAAATCAAAGCCTAACAACAGAGACCCTACTGCTTGCATTAAAGCCTTTCATACAGTTTAAAGCAAAAATAAAAATTGGAAATTGAAAATAGTAAGTATTATAATAATAGAATTAGCCAAATTTCCGTGCATAGGAGAGTCTAGACCAGAAAGTGCAACAAGCATAAAAAAGACAACTTGTAGTTGAACAATGCTTTTAGAACTGAGTTTCCTAGACAAGCACAGGAACAACTATAATTTTTTTAAATGACACCTGAGGGTCTTCAATATCAAATTCCCTCACAATCCAATCAGTAACAATGGCACTGAAGTATATCTACACAACATATGAAAGACTGGGCAATGTTCATAGAAGCTACTATTGTTTTTAAATATATGAGAATTCAAAACTAAACAGCGCCAGACAAGGAAACACTTTTAATACTTCCTAGGAAAAGATATACAGCGCACATTCTAAAAACACTGGGTACAGCAGGCTGAAGTCTGGCTGAAACTAAAGCCGAAAGTCCAAACCACAACACACACGTAGGGCAACCTGGTGCACCAAGACGAGCACATTCCAAAGGCTGGGACTGTGTGGAAGCATCTACCCAGCTCTGCACACTCTCCAAGAGGCCAAACTTCCTTTTGGCACCAGGAGCAACATTTTGAAAATATAACCTAGATACCTCAGCTCATTAGACTAGCTCTAAAAATAGCTGATAAGTTTCATAACTGCTATACAAAAAATAAATAAATAAAGACATCTTTTTTGAGAAGAACTACATTCCAGAAAATGGTTTTAAAATCAGGTTTGTCAAAAAAAAAAAATAAAGTCACCCTCAGTAATCAAAAAACTGCTCCATATGCTTGAACTGTTTTTAGCAACACACAGCAACACCATTTAAGACAAAACAGATATAATGTTACTCTCTAAATATACAGAACCAAAATGTCATCACACACACACACACAAAAAAAAATCTCTTTTTTGAACAAAATCCTTTTCAAGAGGAACCTGAAAGGAATCATTCAGAATAGAGCCCTTCCTTGGGAAATGGAAAACTTCCTAAGCATGACTATTATCATCAGTCCAGTGATACCTAGAACCATCTAGTTTGAATGCCAGAATGTCCTAGGAGTTCACCTATCTGAACCTCCGATGACAGAGAATAGGACACTTAGGCTATGAAGACAGGGACCTGCCCAGAGCCAAGCACACACTTCCAGGTCTCCTGGCTCCAAGTCCGGTGCTCCTTTCATCGCATCATGCTGTGCTTCCAGGACGTGGTTCCCAAGCTTGCTACACAATGACATCATCCAAGGAGTTTCAAAAAACACTGCTGTCTGTGTTCTACCCCAGATTTGTGATTTAAATCATCAAGGGGGTAGCCTGGGGTCTGAATTTAAAAGATCCCCAGGTGATTCTAATATGCAGACATGTTTAGGAATTTGTCAAACAGAACTTACCAGTTAGAAGAATTTCACTGCTATAAGTTTCTGCCTTTTTTTTTTAACCAGTAATTACAATCACATTAGTGAATATCATTTTTGGCTGCTTCCAATTGCTAACAAACTACCCCTGAGGCCTTCCAATTAACTGTTTCTAATCCACTGTTGGCTTAAAAAACATCTGCCAACCAAACTTGTTAAAACTGGATATAAAATAAAAATAAATTTGCACACACTTTGATACAGTTCTTTTATCTTCTTAGAACCTGTCAGGTACAGTCACTTTGGAAAACAGTTTGGCAATTTCTTAGAAAGTTAAATAACTGCTTATTACACAACCCACCTACCCTATCTGTAGGTATTTACCTAAGAAAAATGAAAATATATGTTCAAAGACCTGGATGTGAATGTTTATAACAGTTGCATTCATAATCACCAAAAACTGGAAACAATCCAAACATCTACCAACAGGGTAACTGATAAAGAGCCTGTGGTCCATCCGCAAAATGGAATAGTACTCAGCCATGAGAGGGAGCAAACTAAGATTACACTAAGTGAAAGAAGCAGACAGAAAATGCTACATACTGTGTGATTCCATTTACATGACATTCTGGAAAAGGTGAAAGTACCAGAAAACAAATTATTCAATGACTGCCAAGGGCTGAAGTTGGGAGGAGGGAACAGACTATATAAAGGGACACAAGGGAATGGGTGGGGGGAGGAGGCGGGGATCAAAATATTCTATACATTGACTGTACTGGTCACTACACTAATGGATGCATTTGTCAAAACTCATCAAACTATACAGCTTAAAAGGGTGAATTTTACTACATATAAATTATATGTCAGTAAACCAAACTTTAAAAATAAAAAAACCTTGTCATGTATTTCTAAGTTTTTCATGGTCCTCTAAATTTTAAAAGTCTTTAAAATTCTTCTGATCTCATTATCCCTAAATCAGAAGGAATTTTAATGCTGGTCCAATTTTTGTTTGAACACCTTCAGTCACAGGTAACTCACTTCCTCTCAGGTTGGTTCATTTCCCTTTTGCAGCTCTGCTACAATATCTTTTTATTTACATATATAACATGTACACACGTACCCAAATGGAAACAGAGATACAGAGTACACACACACATTCCTGTAGCTTCCACCCGTCACTGCTCCCAGTTTTGTGCTTTATTTCAACTGGATGAGTTAATGACCCAGCCACATTATTTCTTATTCAATAACCTCTAAAAGTACTTTGTACTTACAGTTTTCAAACTTCTGCTCTTTTCTTCAAAACTGAAAATTTTAGTTATGCTTCCATTTTTTTCAGTGTTTTAAAATACAGTTTCATAAATTTGACAGACTGTATCTACCAGATGAAAACGGTGGGTTTTTTCCCGCATCATTCTTTTGACTCATTCTGCTGACTGCTAATTTGGAAATCACTTACAATAAACTGTTTTTTCAAAAGATGATGATCACTCTATGTGACTTCAAAGCAAGGACATTGGCCTTGCTACAAAGACATTGGCCAAGTACAATAACAAACCAAAGCATGAACTAACACTAATGTAACTTTTTTTAATGCTAAGAAGATTATTACATTTTTTTTCTCCTTCAAAGACTTGGAGCCACCCAGACAATTTCAGCCCAGATACACAGATGACACACTGAAAAAAGACAACTACAGGAAGACATCAGCAGCACTATTGCCTATTTTTAACAGTTTAAATTCATGATGTGACAAAAGGAACGTCACACTTGCAGTGAACTGCAAAGCGACTAAGTGAAAATGATGTTCCTTTCAGTCACTTGTTTGCCATTCTTTCCATATGGTAATATATGGCTAAACTTTTTGCAAATGATTTCACCAATCTTTGGAGATTAATGTTTTTACTAAAATGCCCCTGAAATTAAAGCAACAACCTCTTAACTACTATATTTCAAAATATTATTCCACAAGACCTCCTTTATCTTACGAGAATGAAAAAGTAAAATGTCCTCAAACAAAAAGTCAAGTATTTCAAATATGGTAACGTTAGCATTTTAAAAAATAATTTCAGTTCTCTCCATTCAAAATTTCACAATTATAGTATATATATTTGTAATAATATACTGACATTTCATAGTCATCTGTTTATATAGTCCTTAAAACACATTATACTATTATGTTCATACAACTGGTTAACAAACAGAAAATACAAAATATAACTCACCAGACTAAATCCCAGAAGATGTCACAGTACAATTTCCAATGAGTCCCAAGGGAACACAGGCATAATAATTTTTCTGCTCTACTCCAAATACTAAACATAAAATAGAAAGATAAACCTTTAATTTAACAAGTAACACAACTTATAAAGCAATTACATCAATTCTAACTGCAAAACAGGATGGAATTAGCAGGAGGTACTAACATCAGGTACAGATTATATAGCGTAAAATATTAATTAATTAAAGTAATTTTGCGTTTGCTCAGCTAAATGAAACCTCAAACACTTTTATCATGCTTGTTCCTCTGTGCTCTGTTACTGAAACTCTATCTGGAGGCTAACAGTAGCTAAGTGAGCTAAATAAAGAGCCAAGAAAAACCAGCAGTTTAAATGTTGGTTCCACCATCCTAATCCTACTCACCTGCTCAACAGACTCACAGTATCCTATGGGAAAAATAACACTGAGGCTAGGGTCAGCAGAACAGGTCGTAGCCCTTGTCTTGCTAAGACCTCTGCCTCTTGACCTTGCATAAATAGCAATTTTTAAAATGAGGACAATACCATCCCTCCTCCCTCATACAGTTGTTATGTGGATCAAATAAGTAGTAGGTGAACGTATTTGGCGTGCTGCAAAGCCCTTTGCAAATGTCTGATATTATTATGCAATTAAATTTTGGTGTCTACTCTTTTTAGTCATCAAATAGCAACAATAAAAATCCTTCATATGACTGCTGAGGCAAATGACTTGAAAGCTTACGGAAAACTTTTTTTTTTGAAAAAGAACAACTAGAAAAACACTTCTTTATAGTTATTACATTGCTTATAGTTTCTAACATCTCTTCTGTGCCTTTCACCTCTTACCTGGGGAGGAAATGTGTAAGAAAATCTATCTTTACCTCCTACCACTCTAGTTAACTGGGTTAATTCATTGAGACCAAGAAAACACCCCAAAGTTTTTTTTCCATCTGTAAAGGTTTCTTTGGTCCTTGTGTTTTCTGTTGTGCTTAACTTGTTGGGGGCAGGTGGTGCCTCAAATGAGCTGAATGGATTCATTTTACCTACACAGTTGCACAGAGCCTGAAGAAGGCACAACAGTTCAACATGTTTTCAAAAACAATTGTCACTGTATTAGTTTCCTTACCA
The DNA here is from genome assembly GCF_048564905.1 of Vicugna pacos. NCBI lineage: Eukaryota > Metazoa > Chordata > Mammalia > Artiodactyla > Camelidae > Vicugna > Vicugna pacos. The sequence goes on from NC_132989.1 coordinate 50,579,162, forward strand.
GCACAGAAGAGTTTTATCCAAAGGAAATGGATTATTACCAAATTAAAGGTAACTGGTTCCTCAGCTTGAGACCCTAGAAGGAGCTAATGTACCAAGAACTATCATTCAGAGAAACCAACATGTTTCTCAATCTTTAGAACTTATTTAGGTTCAGTTCACAGACAACTTTCCTTTCATTTCTTTTGCCACTGACTATTTTCAAGTTGGGTAGCCAAGAAGCCTAGATAATTAAGTCTGCTCCACTAACAAAGCCTCTGGTTTTAACAGAAAATAAAGTACAATGTAACAAAAAGTGTTACCTAACCAGTTTTTAATTTACTATCATTATCCCCAGAGAATCTCCCCAATACTAACTTCAAACTGATTTCTTATTTAAGTAAATGGATTTTTAATGGGGAAGGGAAACTTCTTTAAAATCAACTTTAAAACAATTTTTTAGTATCTTCTACAATCCAAAAGCTAGATGCAATTTATATCATTTAATCTTAACAACTATATACTCCGTCAGGAAACTATTACCCCCATTTTAAAGTATTTGATCAAGTAATATACCATTTTAGAGTCAGAGCAAGAATCGGAACCCCAATCCATCTGGCTCCAAAGCCCACTGACATCACTTTATAAACACATGGCTCTGTTCAATGATAAGCCCAGGTATGTAGTTTTTTACACAATAATCATGTTCCTGAAAAATGTATATTAATTACTTTCTGTAAGAGGAATTCTGTTTAAAATGTGTAGCTCCCCACACTTTATTTAAAAGCTCTATCACCTCATCTGTGAGATGACTGGAGGCAAGTAGCTTTCATTACTAACTCTAGGGTTACTTCTAACTTGAAAATGTTAGGATTCTAAGGCACACAGTGGAGAGACTAAGGCAAAATCATTCTAAATCCTGGACCCTTTCTCGTAAGAGTTTATAACTTTGTTTTTTTAAATCATAAATTGTAAGGCAGGAAAAAAAATGTTTCTATCAGCCAATATTTGCTGGTTATGTGGTTGGATACCAAATACAGAGAGATATCTCCACTTAATTTTTCAGGGCTGTATCTATCACAAAGTGAGACAGATTTCATTTAGACTTTTAGAAATCTAGACTGAAAACCGAGAACCATCTCCAACATTTTTTCAACATTAAAGGAAAATCAATGTAAAACTTCATCCTGGATTTGAAAGCAGAGGAGCTTTAAAGTAATTATCCATCTCCTGCGCTGGAGCTTATGTGGGAGTCTAGGAAATGGTCGGTAATTTCATAGTAAACAAAGTGTAGTAACTGATTATCCCTATTATGCCTGTGCCAAGCCCAAAATAGAACACAAACAGAGTCCAAAGGAGCAACACAAGGCAAAACCAAGGTGAAGGAACTCTGCTCCATTCCTCATTTTTCACTCATTTCTGACTCTGTTTAGTGTCTGGTCTGTGATTGTATGCTATCCATGCACAGGTGCCATGAAGAAGAGGAGGAGGATGAAAATGGTGAAAAAGACAAAAAACAAAACAAAACATTTTAACTAAAAAGAATACGGTCAGAAACTAGTATAAGCATATAGCTTCTTTAAGAGACTGTCTATAAAGAAGTCTAGTAAAAATTATAAGGATTTTACTCCCATCTCCCAATATAAACAACTAAAAGACTGTAATTCAAAAGTTCCCAAAACACATACCTTCCAAATAACACTTTTTCTTCTAAAAATACTTTAAAATCTATTAATCTCTAATACTTATGATTTTGGCCATGTTTTGAACATGAAGTCTTGGTAAAGTATCACTGGATCTCCTCTCAGGAATAGTCAACAAGAGGCAACAGAACTAGGTTAAATTCTTCCAAGATGGACTAAATACTGCATACAAAACAGCCGGAAGTAAACGGAGCAAAGGCTAGAGTATATAATGCTCCCAGCTATCAGCAGCTGAAACAAACAGAAGCCCTGTGACACTGTCCTGTAAGCAACAAAAATAGGAAAAATTAAGCATGGCCAAGAGCTGCCCACAGGCCTCTGGGGAGGGAAGCCATGGGTAACTAAGCAGAAGACACCCAACATTTGACTGCAAATGAAGCTTCTACAAAAAGAGAAGTTTGAAAACATTAACTAGCAAGTGTACCACATTTTCTCAGGCAAGGTGATAGGTATCATCAAAGGTAAATAAAGAATGTCTTTTAAAAGCAGAATGACCCTATGTCTCAGTTCACAGCCAGTGTCCGGGCATAATTATTTACAGCATCCCCATTATCTCTCAAAAGTGTCGTAGTTTGGCGATTATATCGTTATTCTACTCAAAAGTCACATATCTAATAGTGGAAAGGCAATGAATTAAAAAAGAAAGATCTTTCTGCCTGTGTAGTGGATTTCTATACAATTTGGAGGGGTATTATTAACTTGGGTGTATGCACTCAGATATTCAATTATTCATTTACTCATTCAGTCATTCAACAATATTTCCTGGGTATTACTATGTCACAGCATTATTCAGGTACTGGGATGAACATGAAAAGTGGAGCCTGAGACCAGACAAGAGGGGAAGACAGAAAGACATGGAAATACATAAATCCAATTAACACACATAACAGTAAACCTGAATGGCAATGGGAACCCAAAGAAGGGAGTGGTTTTCCCAAAAATACAGAAGCTCCTTACGGAAATTTTCAAGCCCACACAAAATCCCTATACATAAAAAAAAAAAAAAAGGCACAAATCCTGGCTTCATCATAGATCCATTAACTAAGTAGCAGTAAGAAAAAATAATATAACAAAATATCACATGAAGGCCCATGAGAATTCCGGTAAACAAATTACATGAATCACTGAAGATTATATTATGAAAACCAAAATAAAATTTAGGCAAAGAAAATTGGTAGAGTAGAAGTTATAGATTCTAATTCTAGCTCCCAAAAAAAAAGGGGAAAAAAAAAAAGGAAGCAGGTAGTCTTCTCAGAGTGGCTATATGAGAGATCAATAATGAAAAAGCATTTGGGAAAAAAACAAATTTTTTTAAAGTTCCATTCAGACTAATGAAAATATTTTACTACCACTATTCCCAAAGATTACTCTAATAATAAAAAAGAGGGCTAAAATATCTCTTAAGTAGCAAAACACTGAGCAGAAATAAAAGGGTTTACCTGCCAAATCAATGTACAGCACTCACAATGAAAACAAAACGCTTAGCTACACCTATGTGCTCATCTTAAGGGTTACTTTAAAATACGTACTCTTCCACTGCAACTCATAAAAGCTAAACAATCAATAATTTTTAAGAAAAGTTGTTAAGTAGGGTGTGACTCTTCTGAAACTATCTTTGACCTTACAAACAAATCACTAACCACACCAACCTGGAGAGGCAACCCACAATCAGTTCAGAAAGACAAAAGTTAGTTTCTCTTTCTAATATCAGTTCTTTTAATAGCAAATTCCTTAAAGTGAAGCATTCATTTTATTTATATTTCTGCTAGAAGAAATTAAACCTAGGTTACTAATATCTTAAATTTATGTAAAGTCATCCTTCTACTTTTAGAAAAAAATCCAGTTTCACTACAAATATGACTGATAGTAACTGGAAATGCGGGTCCATATTGCCATCTTTACAAGCTATTTGCCTCTTAGTAAACATAACTTAGATGGACAGGTATACACAGCTGAAGTGGCTAACCTTCCAAATGAAAACTTAAAACCAAGAATTTGATAGGCTTGTGATGAAATCAGAGTTCTCTTTGGAGGCAAAGAGCTGATTTTCCCCCAGACGATATAATCAGCAAAAAAAAAATTTAATTCTGTATATAAAGTTTTATTACTCCCACCACTCTAATACTTGTAAGGGTTGAGGCATATTAACAGCTCTCCAAAGTATACAAAATTATTATACAGAGAAAGGAAACAAATTCACTGACCATTACATAAGATCAATAAATACCCTCTATCTTATATCCTAGAATAGTTACTGCTAAACAGTCTCATTTGCAAGTAAATAAACTAAAATGTTGGCAGAAGCATATTCTAAACACTAGCTCTTATCAAATCAAGAGGTCTCTGGGCTCATTAATCCTTGTATTTCATCTGGGTCACTTTATTACGTTTATAATGCATACACAGTTACATAATAAAAACACCAAGACATCTGTGAAACATTCATTAAATATAATTGTGTAAGCATAAACTGTGGTCTTGAATCAAGAAAGTACCAAAAGCCTGTGCAATAATGACCGATACTGTATTTTGAAATGACTGGGAAAATAAACTTTGGGAAGAGGTCATTTCTATCTCCCTAGTGGCTAATCTGCTCTACAGGGTTAAAAAGAAGAAGAAGAAGAAAAAAAAAAAAAACAGAGGCTAGCAACTCTAAATTGTAGTGTGGCTCATCTGAGAAAAACAATGTAAAATGAAGAGCCTACAAATGTCAAAAACGTTATGCGAGAACTGTTCGTTTGGGAGTAGAAAGAACGCTACAAAACGCTACTGTCTCCATTCTTCCTCTTTCTTGGAAATGATTAAAAAGTTTCCAGCTTCAGTTTTACCTATGCTCCACAGCCATATACATACACGCTCAGCATCTTTGCTTGACACAAATCAGTAACCTACCCAAGGGCAAACTGGCCTGAGTGGAGAAGCAGGGAGACCCTAAGGATGCCGAACCCTTACAAGGGGAAAGGGACGGGGCCATCATTCCTTTCGCGTTCCCATCTCCTTTCTGGCAGAGATTCGCAGATTCCACCACTAGAGAGAGTTTGGCAGCTTCACAATGGGGCCGCCTGTTCAAGGTCTGACTGCCGCCCGCCTGGAAATCCCTCTCCTTCGCCCCCCACCCGGCCCAAAGTCCACCCGCGACAGGTGGGGCGAGGGCACTGATGCCCAAAGACATCTGCTGCTTTCGCTTCTGGCCAGCACCCGGCCCCAATCCACACGAGCGCCCCAGGCCACGACGGGTCCGTCCGCCCCCGCCACACCGGCAGACGTGCAGCGGGCGCTGGCTGAGGGCTCCCGGGCGGCCTCGCCACCTAGATTGCAGCGCAGGCGAGGAGAGACGGCGAGATAAGGCCGTCAGAGCTCGCCCTGAGGCGCTATCTGGCCCGAGCAGTCGCACCCAGCACGCAGTCCGGGCAAAGGGCCAGATGCGCACCAGGCCCGGCAAGGAGCTACTTCTGAATGGGGCCCCTAGGCCCGCTGCCCCGCGGTGCGGGCACGGCGGCGGAGGAGCCAGCGTGCGCGCCAACGCGCCCAGACTTCCGCACCGCCGCACAGCGGGAGAGGCGCTCCAGGTCGCTGAGTCCCGCACCTCCTCGGCGAGCGCACGCCGCGCGCACACGGGGGCGCACGCCCCCGCACACTCACTCACACGCGCTGCACACTCACGGCGTCTCCGACCCCACCCCTGGGCCAAGGAACCGCGGGCACCGGCACCGGCACCCCGCCAGGGCCCCACCCAGTTCACCAGCCCCCAGCCCCCTGCTCGGGTGCGGAGGGTATCAGACCGCCAAACCCGGGGGTCGCTGAGGTCGCCCGCCGCCCATCCCTGAGGCCCGCCGGGCCGTGATCCCCTAGCTCTGCGCCGGCACCGCACGCCCGGGCCCGACACGAGGCAGGGAGGAAGGGGCGGCGCCGCGACTGGGGCTGGCACCGGGAATCGGTGACTGAGGCAACCCCCCACCCACCCATCACCACCACCTTTTCTGCAGCACAAAAGGTTGCAGACGGAACCGCCGTTCGCCGTGCAACCTACCAGTGGCCCACAGCTCCACCGCCTCCGCCGTGCCTGGGGCCGTGGAGCCGGAGACAAGGGCGGGAGAGGCGCAGTGCTGCGGCGGCGAGATCCGGGCTGAGGCGGCCAGCGGAGCCAGCCGGGTACCCTCTCTGCTCCCACTGCGATAGGCGCCAGCTACCGCCCGGCGTAGTCCCCGCCTCCTCCTCCTCCTCCTCCGCCTGCCTTCCCGCCCTCCTCCCTCCGGCTGCAGAGGCGCAGCCTGTCAGCGCTGAGCCCGCCTCCTGCGCCCAGCTCAAACGCCCTGAGGAAGGGCGGGCCCGCGAGAGAAAGGCGCTAAGAAGCCTGAAGAAGGGGGCGGGGCGGGGCGGGGCGAGAGTGGGGTGGGGTTGCTGACTAGGGTGGTCGGGGGAGGAGTCGTAACACTGCCCAGTCCAAACCCCGCACAGCAACTCAAGAGCTCCCACTCAGAGGCCTGGCAACGCTCAGATTGCCCCAGTTAAGTGGTGTGGCGATGTTTGTCGTTTGTAAGTCTCCGATTTAAAGGACGCAGCACTGAGCAGAAGTAGAGAAGATTAGAACCCGTGAAATTACAAATTATAGGGTCAATCTTAGAAACATGCTGAGTATCTAATGAATGTGGGGAGAAGGGTAGAATTCAGATTCTGATTTGATTAGCCATTTTTGAATCTTCAGACTTGATCTTTTCCCTTCTTCTAAGAAATTCTTTCCTTTGATCAGATTTTCTATTTTCATGTTACATCTCCTCTGCCAAACCGGTTAACAAACTCAGAGATAACAATAGTTACTAACATTTGTTTAGCTCTCACCTACCATGTGCCAGGCCTTTTAATACGTATTTTCGAATTTACACCCCTCAAGAATTCTATAAGAGTGACCAATTATGATCCACATTTTAAAGATGTAGAAAATTTAAGTAATTTCCTCGAGGTCACTCACGGAGTTAGTGACTGAGCTGGGTTTGAATCCAGGCAGTGGGACCCTAGAATTGTTTATAAATGTTGCTAATTTGTGTTCCAGTCTCAGTTCGAGAGAGGTAGTTGTTTTTGTTTTAACAGAATGCTGTATCTGGACATAAAAGGTGTAAACTTGGTGTCAATAAACACAAATTGAAACAAATCTTGATTCAAACTTGTTGCAAAATCTATATACACCCCTGATAATATAAAGGCAAATAAATCTGTAGACCCCTATTTCAACAGAGTGATGCCTGGAGCCCCTCAACTATAAGACATTTAATACTACCCGTGTGCCCTAAAATACAACACACATGGGAAGATTACAGAATAATTTTAGAAAACATAAATTACTTTATTCCCAATACAGATTATGTGCAACTTCTCAAATACAGAACCAGGCACAACACAATTTGTGGTGAACAAATAAATGAATGGACTTTTTTTTTAATCAGTACTTTAGGAGAACACACTGAGAGTTATTTCAGATTATAATGTCTGACACAGTGTTTTTATTGTCCTCATGATCATTCTCATAAAACCACCTCCAAAACATTGTATATTTAATATTCAGAAACTTACTTTCATTCTGTCCTATCTGAAATCTTGTAACCTTTCCAGAAGAATGCCTTGTAACTTGCCCTTTGCTCTGAGTTTGGCAATGTTCTTTGGCCAAAAGCAGTAAAGTTCTGATTTGCCTTTAAGTGTATTAGGCTCAAGGTTAGCCCTCTTGAGAAGGCATTGTGTCCAAATTGCCTCCCTCCCTGGGTGGTGCTTGGAGCTCCCATCTTAGCCCTGAGTCTTCACCCAATCAAAACTTCAGTTAGTTCTTGAGTGTCCCAAAGGATACCCAATAAACCAATTCACCAAGCAGTTAAAGGGCAGTAATAGCTTTATGTGTGGCCCCTCGGTGATAAGTCTGTGCCGCCTAAAGACTCTGACTTCTTATTGTATTAATTCAGATCAGTTGTGGCTTGCAAGGGCTGTGGCTAAGGGGAGTACGGAGGGGTGGGAGGTTACTCCCACAGAAGCCCTTCTCAGAGCTTTTCTATGTTCTGTGAAAATCTATTCAATCTATAAAGAAAAATGGCATGCTTATAAAGAATCAGGCGCAAATAGACCTTGTGATCTGAAAGGCCTTTTGAACCTGGAGACTCAGACATTCCATCTCAAATGCCCCTTGTGTAAGTTACATCTTTGCCTCAAGTCATCCTTCCCAGAAAAGATCACTTTAAAAAGATCGTTGTCTGGGAAGGATTATACATTGATGTAAACAGCGTTGCCTAGCAAACAGCCCGTTTGAGAGAAGAGGATAGGTAGATTCGATAACAACATATTAGATATAAAACAGAAACTACTAAGCCAGGTGTGCCAGAAATAACACATCGCTTCCTTTTCTCTACACCCATTTGTTTCAGGCAGGGACTAACCAGGAAGATAGAGACCAACTCAGACATATATAAACAAAGACAACTGATGTAGGAATTGATAACACAGGCAATATGTTATCAAAACTCAAAAGCTAAACAGGGGTCATGAGGTAATCCATAAATTACCAAGCACAGCCCCTAACTGGAGAAACAGAGGGAGGAGTCAGGGTTACCGGATCCCAGGGGCTGACCTGGTGGAAGCTGTAGCCACGGAGGAGAGACAGTTACTGCCAAGGAACCCTTGGTTATGTAAATGTTCTGTGTCCTGGTTGTGATATTGCACTGTGTATATAATAGACTGCACTATATATATACTGCACTATATATATATAGTACTTACTATATAGTAAGTTACCAGTGGGGATAACTGGGTAAAGGTTATATGGGATCTCTCTGTATTATTTCCTGTAACTGCAGGTGAACATGTAATTATCTCAAAATAACATGTTTTTTTAAAATTAAAGGAGTTTGAAAGCAACACAGCTGCATATTTAGAACATATTTCTAGAAGCACAGCCAGAAAGTGAAAAATATTAGTTGCCCCAGGGAGAAAAGTTGATGGCTTAGAAACAGAAGTAGGTGGTCAGCCTTTTACTATATATTCTTTCATATATTTTGAACTATGCAAAATCAATGTCTATTCAAAAAATTAAAATTTTAAATATCAGATTTTAAATTGCTCAACCAAAGCTTGATGCTTTCCAATTGTTAATAGTCTTGATCAGTCTCTTAACTTGCTATTCAGAAATTATATGGTGTCTTTTTTACCTTTCTAATTATTAACCTACTGCATATTGCAACTGCTTGTTGTTCCCAGGCACTTAGCCAAAATCTTTATCTTTTTAAATTATGAAGATTCATTTCTATACACTGACACTTTTCCAGAATAAAAAGCAGTTTATGGGAAAAAACTTTTCTCCTATTTGTTACTATTGCTGTGAACTATTTGCACATTTATGGGTCAGCTGACACCCTACTTTGTCATTGAATTACTTTACAAGACACTATGATAAAATCAAGATAACACGGACTTTGAAATCACACAGTCCAAGATTTCTAGCCATATGATCTTGTTCAAATTATTTAACCAACCGAACTCTATTTGTTTCCTCACCTATAAAACAAACATAATAATACTCATTTTTCCACATTGCTTGGAGTATTAATATAACATAAACATAGTACCTGAGACAGAGCTAAAATTATTGAAATCAAAAAATTTAGTTGCAAAAAACAGAGGTCCACCAAAATAATTAAAGGTGAGAATATTTTACAGATAGGTACCTCAGAAAACAAGAGCAGGGAACAATGTACAGCCAGCCTTGTGGAAACGTGAAAGCAAGAGCTTAGAAGTCCTTTCTTTCTATCAGAGGCCTCATGGTCTGTGTGTCTGTTACAGTCAACTTCTCCTCCAAGACAACATTAGGGGATGGAGGCTCCCACAACAAGGAAGCACAGAGGGCAATGGAAGTCTTTGGGAGGGGCACCCATACTCACCTTGATGAAGCCATTTTGTAAGTAACACCATGGTGATATTCATCTTGTAGACAGAGGACATCTTTAGAATAGTTGAGACATGTGGTAAGGTCACTATTTCTATTATAATATGGCAGGTGTGTATTATTGAGTGCAGACCCTCACGCTTCTAGTTGTAGTCTTTGCTGGCTCTTCTTTTACAGAAATTTTTTCACTGGTACCTATCAACATATGGTTTCCCTGAGCACAATAATCAGACTGCAGTTCTCTGACATCTCCAGCACCCTCATATCCCCCTCTCCCGTTTTGTCTTGAACGTATTTATGGCATCCAACCCATTCATTTAATTGATCTACTTTAGCATCTGTTTCCACCCCTAAAATGTAAGCTCCATGAAGGCAGAGATTTTTATTCCTTTTATTGATTGCTATATTTCCTAGCACCTTAAATATTCCTGGCACATTTTAAGCACTGAATAAATATTTGTTGAGTGAATAAAAGAGTTCCTGTTGAGGGCATAAAAGAATTTCTCCGTTTCTCATTCGTCATTAACAGAGAGCTCTTCATTGCTGTTTAGATATATCTCAGTCCTTTAGAAATCTTATAATGTATTATATTAATTCTAGATTTCCTCCTCAAATCTCCTTTCAGAGATGTTCCTCTGGAGTCTTCCACCTTTCTTCCATTTACTTTATTTGTTAACTCAGGCTATTTGATGAAAAATCACTTCTACATCTTTGGACTACAAATTGTACTTTTTTCCAGCGTAATGACTGCACTGTTATTCGGCTTTTGAATCTCATCTTCAAATCTGGGCTTCTGCGCTCTGCTCTGCGATGCTCGGACTCTGCAGACATTTCTGCTTTGCTTCGTAAGCTCTGCCAAGACTTTCTGCTGAAGTCCCCTTGATACTGTTCCAGATCAAATATGTCATTGAAAATATAAGACTGGAGATGATTTCATTTTCTGGATCACACTCTTTGGAGGACAGGGATGGTAACTAGGGCAAAACAAGTCCCTGTGGGGGTGGGCAATAGAGTTTTACTAAAAAGGGGAGGGGCGAACATTGAAGGCAAAGAAAAGAAGGCAGGAGAATAAGACAGAAATGGTGTGCCCTTAAATGACCCCTTCTGAGGGGCTGAACTTGCCTTTTTTTCTTCTCTTGGACTAGGGAAACAAACATTTTGGGGATATAATATTAAAGGGCTTTTTCCTCTGTTGTAATTAATTTTCTTTAATTACTCCCAATTCTTCAGAGAAAACTGTGTCACCCATACAGCCGTGACTGCTGGTGCTCTGAGGGAATCAGACTACACAGCAATAAGCCCAGTGTGGAGTGTTCACACTGCAGCAACGCAAGCCCAGCACAGTGCCCTAGCATGCAGTGGGGAGTTCTAGACGGCAGTGGCCTACGGTGACACTGGGAGCAGTGAAGAGGATGTAGTGTGGAAAAGCGGTTGCCAAATTGAGGCCCTGGGGTGGATGTGAAACGAGCCTCCTCCTTTGCAAATCTCATAAAGAGAGAGCAGAGTCTGTGAAACAGGAGGAGGTTGGCACATAGATTACACTGGATAGACACAAAGTGCTCCTACTCGCAACATGAAAATCACCCTTAATAAAAGCAAGCCCAGATCCCACATTTGCCTCTCCCCTTCTTATCTTGGGGGCTTTCTTTCATTACAAGTAAACTTCCAATATCAGACGACTGTCAGATGTGCAGCCACCTAACCAAATAAGACAACAAATCAATCTGAGTCCATTTTAACAGGTTAGCTCCTATTAAACCAGTAAATTAACACCGGTAATATGCTGTATCTACATGAGCGTGCACCTTAATTGAGGATGGCACCAATGGAGTTGCAGTTCCATAAGACATTAAACCAGTGGACATCAAATCGCATTTACAGATATATAAGGGACACTTTCTTGATGTTTCGGTATTTTCTTTTTTTTTTTTAGTGTATATATTTTTTATTGACGTATAGTCGGTTTGCAATGTGTCAATTTCTGGTGTACAGCATAATGCTTCAGTCAAGCATATATTCGTTTTCACGTTCTTTTTCACCATAGGTTACTACAAGGTATTGAATATAGCTCCCTGTGCTGTACAGCATGAACTTGTTGTTTATCTCTTTTTTACGTAATAGTGTCTACAAATCTCAAACTCCCAATTTATCCCTTCCCACCCCCTTCCCCTACTGGTAGCCATAAGTTTGTTTTCTGTGGTGTCTGTTTTTTCATATTGCTTCAATAACTACATGTCTTAAATGTGCTTCTGAAAAGTTGGAGGTAAAGAATAAATTTTTAAGATGCACCTTTTACCATAAGTTTTTAGTTGCCATTTTGAAATTAACACAGTAATACGCAGCTCTTAATATTCACTTCCCAAAGTATTCTGCCCTGATTGATGTAAAATTTGCATGGGCTAAGTTCTTAGTTCAAACTGTAATTTAGTCATAAGGACAGTTGAATCACAGAACTTTCATATATTCATTTCGATAACAGTACAGACATGTTAATGTGCACCACAGAGGTGATTATCATTTTTTAGACTTCTTTTAACTCTAAGGGATTTTTATATTGAAGTAGTCATCTTACCTAAGCTTCAGCGGAATTCATAAGTAGAAGACCCCCACAGGCAGAATGCTGTAGATATTAATGTTCATGAATCTCAGTGTCACTGTACTCATTTATGAAAAAAGACAGTCTTATTACAAGACTGGACTCTCCTTCTGTTGTCCATGATTAAGGCTTTGAAATGTTGTGGAGCAATATGTAGTTATGAAGGATCAACTGGTATTCAAAAAGTTTCTTCTCTAAGCTTGTGCCACTGTTCATGATTTTCCAACTACCAAGGCCAACTTATCCATTCCCTGGAAAAATTCGCTACCCAAAGTCTTACAAGATGAATATGGAGTAGAAAATCCATTTAATCACTTCTGAAGGGAAATATTTCTTCCTGGCAGAGAAAGCCAATTTGACATTAGAAGCATGCTTAGTTAGGATGTGGGTAAGGATTGCATATACCATCACAGATTAGGGCAGATTATCAAGGACCCCTCACTGGCCCATTTGGACCTCTTTCCTAGGAACCCCTGAAGACAAGAGCCCTAAGTCATTCCCAAGCCTAGGTTCCATTTCTCCAAGCCACTCTTTCTGTTCTGTGAACATCTATTTATGTGAAAAAGACCTCTGACTGTCTTACAGAGAAAGTGTCTCTGGATTCACCTCTTTTATAACATCTGACAGCTTCTGGTCTTTTAAGGAAGTGGTGCATCTACTCTCCTCAATTTAGTGAGTTTAATCAACATGTTATCACAAAAAGTACCATTAGCAAATGTCAGGGTGACTGTGACTTCCTTATAAGGCACTGTGATTTTTTTTGCGCTATCATTTTATTGATTATTTTTGAAACTTAAACCCATCCTTAGTGACTCATCAGCCAGAAATCATAAATCTGTTCTTTGTTTCCTATGCTCCTCGGTAACATAGCCGACTCAGAGACACTATATTTTTAACCCTATCATAATCACCAGGCAAATGAAAGCCTTTGTTTCACAGTGCTAAATTATCAAATAGAAAGAGGTGGTTCTTAAAATCAGAGTATGTATACTTAAGCTTGGTACTTTATCAAACTTGGGGTATGTGTGTGTATGTGCATGATGCCTGTGAGAGAAAGAGAGAGAGAGGGAACATTCCTATGTTCCTGAAGGAGTTGCTGGTCATCCTTTCTTCCCTAAAACCTAGCTTACCTTTAGCATATCTCTGTAGTCACCTTTTCCCCCCTTGCTTGCCCATTGCTACAAATCCTGGACTAGCGACATTCTTTGTCCCCACGTTCTGGGAACATATTTGTGACGTACAATCAACGTATTTGTGGTCCAGATCTTCTGCTTTCTCAAATCCTCTAGCTCCCAGGATATTCAACGCAGGACAGCCAAGCATGGAGCAATTGCTCACCAATTCTTGAGATCTTGCAGAAGTCAGGGACCATAGCTTTTTTTTTTCTCTTTTATCATCAGCATCATTCAGTGCTGGTACATAGTGAGTGCTCAATAAATATTGAGAAAAGGAAAAAAGGGAGGAAAGAAGGATGGAACATTTCACAAATGATTTGGCAAAAAAACCCAAAAAACTGAGCACTTATGTTTTAAGGCATGGTGTAAGGAGATGAGCGGCAAGGAAACCCCAACACTTACACAATCAGAAGGAAGCCTTTGCCGTTTTATATGTGTTTGGGAAGAAGGAGGGGGCTGGGAATACTGACACCCAAGAAGGTGGTGGTGATAAAGATAATGGTGATGATAATGACAACAATGATGAGAATTCTTACTTAAAACACTGATTTTTAGCCAGAGGAACAAAAAATGAGAAGAGAACAAAAATTCTGATTGGCTGTAAAATATTATTTACAGTCATTTACAGGAACTGCTACCTAAGTCAGGTTACTTTGCAATACAATGATGATAAACACTGTTAAATGGATATGATTACTTTTATTATCATTTTCTCCCAGTAGAATATTAATAATCTCTATAAACTTCTTCATAGTTGTCATACAGCGTAATGATAGATTCATCAGAATATTGCATGCTTAGGACTTTAAAATGATCAGGAAACATTGCATCTATCCGAGGAAAAATATATTTTCCCTGGTCTTGTTGAATAAGTTGTTTTGTTCTTGTATTAATTATTCAGATCCTCAAACCAAGTTAGATTAGCTTTAGAATCAGCCTTGGCAAACAAGTGTTGTTGTGTTTCAGATAACAGGCAAATAGATAACTTGGAAAAATAACAATTTCTTGTGAACAATGCATAACCTTCATATTATGACTTTTCTTTTCTTTTATATTTTCTAGGTCATTATCTTCTCCTGTTTCCTTCTGGAAGAGTGCCTCAATCAAGTTTTCCAATCTATTAATCAATTCCTCAGCTGTTACAATCCTACGTTTTACCTTATCTTTTCTGTTCTTCAAGTACTTCATTTTTTTACATATAATATTTCTATTTGGTTCTTTTTTTTTTTACATTTTCTTACTGTTTCATATTGCTACTATCTTTCTTTATCTGTATTACTATGTTTAAATTGCTTATTTTGAATCTTTGTCCCATCAGTTATAAAACATTTTTTGATGGACTCTGCAAGCCACTTTGTTATTTTCTTTTGAAAGAGCTGTGCTCCCTAGCTATCTTTTTATTTTAACCTGTCAGTTAATATTCCTCTTGGAATAGTCATTGCTCTGTCCAGCAATGTATATGGGGGAAAGCCAAGGGTCAGACTTCATTCTGGCTCAGACCTGATGTTTGTGGGGCAGAAGGGAGGTGTGAGCCCAATGGTAGAGCGACTTGGGCACCAGAAAGCCATCCTAGTTTGTATCACCCGTCCTGGAGGTTTGGGTGAGGGGGCAGGGGAAGAGAAGTGACTATCCAAGGATTATCAATTCTCTATTGCTTTTGAAGCTCAGAACCAGAATTTGTCCTGTTAAGATTTTATGCCTGAGGACACCTGCATTTACGTGGATTCTAGCACCACTGATGGCCCTGAGGCAAGGGGGAGAATAATGCTAGACACAGCAGAATGCCTTAGACTAGGACCGTCATCCCCTCACACGACAGTTCAAAACAGCCCTCTGTCTTCCCAGGAATTTCTGACAGTTTCCTATCTCTCTTGATGTTTCTCTTTATTTCCACTGGAATCGACCTTGGGGGAGTGACCTTGTGGTACCTAATAGTACAATGTCTTGATTGGAAGGGGTGGCTAAAACCTTTCTTACTCGAGCTCTGTAGAAAATAATTTTTGAATACTAAATTTTGAGTACTTCATGAAAATAGTTAAAATTTTATCTAGCCCACAGTGGTGAGATGCCTAATGCAATGTGCTGATGATTGCAATGTGGAACTTTGTGTTCTATGATAAAATATATTAACGATGTGAGATTGGACACGGTAAATCAATAAATACCACCAAAAAATGTTGTCCTGTGTTTGTTTTATCTCGTCTGTCTGAGCCACATGATTATGTTGCTTTTCCAATCAAAACAGAGAACACCCTTTATGACAGTATCATACCTGTTTGTATGCCACCACAGGCCCACCCAAATCTGGCTGGCAAAATCTGCTTTGGCTGCTCTGACACATAGCAGTTCTAACCCCTTGCTTCCTTTATTCATCCAGATAGCTAAACTTATGCTTTGAAAACAATCAGCCTCAAATCTCGGTCATTTGATACCACACAAGAAATCTCTCCCTCACGTTATATGTTGCAGTAAAGTGCTCTCCTTCATGAAGTCAGTCAAGGACACAAGCTGATGGACTCTCCCCAACCCAGCATGTGACAGGGGAAGAGTGACAGGGCATCTCATACCAGGCTTTCCTGCGTCCTGGCACAGAGTTGACACCTGCCACTGCAGCTCGAAGCTCATTGGTGAGAAGTGGTCAAATTTCCATGTCTGTCTACAAGAGGGCTGGAAAATGTTTTTTGCATGCCTGGAAGGAGAAAAGAACAGGATACAAATGACCACTAGTAGTGTTTCCACATGTCCTAAATGCCATGCCAATTATGTTAGTGAAATAAGCTCTAATTTCCAAGACAATATGCTGCTCAGGTCCTCCTCTTATTTTTCTTATTCTTTCTTTTCTCTTTTTCCCACTGGATTTACTTCTTCATGTCCCTTATAAGTGTGTTTCCCAAGGTTCCATTTCCAGCCTTACACTACCTTTCTTATGCGTGCTATCTTCCTTGGAGATTTAAGAATCATCCATTATGGTGTCTCTCATTGTTCCTGCACTACAGAAGTTTAACAAATATTCAATCATCGATCAGGTAGTGAAACATCAGCTCAAGGCCAAACAGTGATATTAGAAATTACATGTTTGTTACGTGTGTTTAGCAATCTTCCACACCTTAGAGTAGAAATCTTTAGCCTTCTACCTCCTCTTTCTCATATTTCTTACCTCTCCATCTCTTTCACCTTAACTTTATTATTTAAAAAAAAGTATTAACTCTGCAATGAGCTCTGCCCTTTGATAAACCAGAGTTAGTAAGTAATAACAGCACGAGGATATTCAAATCATGAAAAACTAGACAAGAAAAGAGAGTATTATTTTTTATTTTCTGATATTAAACCATTGAATGACTGTCTTCAATTTTAGTTGTTTCTAATTAGTGTTACGCAAATAATGCTAACTTCAATGCCAAAACAATTTTGGAAACTGCATTTATTTTATTTAGCATCTTCAATTAGGAGCTATTTAAGTGTGGATGTTTTTAATAAATAATAGCAACTTTGAGGGCTCGAGGACCAAAACAAACTTATTTTTTAAATACGGGAAGTTATTTTCACTGGAAGGCTTTTACATAAATATGAAAGTAATTTGAGAAACAAGAGTGTTCACTGATTCATTTTTTTAAAATATTTATTGAACACCAACTGTGCTTCAGGCATCTTATTAATAAATTGACTTTGCAGTCTCTGACATCCAGATGCCAATGAACAGATTCCTAAAAATCTGTTGAGTCTCTTTAGATGGATTTAAATCTGTACAGTTCTCTGTGTGTTATGAGTGGGTGTGAACACACACATATGTATACATTCATGTGTATGTGTCCATATACGTATTTAGAGAGAGAAGCAGGTAATTGCGACTGCTGTTCTTGCTGCTTTGTCTTTGGGTTTCATGGGCCAGAAAATGTTTGCCTTGGTTGTTTTGTTTGTTTCTTTCTTTAGTTTAAAAATGTATCAAAGGGAAACTATGATTCTATATGGAGTTAAAATTTTTACTCTATGCCACACATTTTCATAGAAAAAAATTTGCATAAATCAGATTCATTTACTGGGTGCCTACTATAGTGTGAAGCGCTTTTATAGGTTTTTTATATGTTTTATAAAAAGCCAGAAAAGAGTACCTGATTTACCAAAAAAACCCAAACTGTCCACTATTATAAATTTTTACAGATTTATTCAAGCTTAATTAAAATACAACAAACTGCACTTATTTAAAAAGGACAATTGGATAAGTACTGATACATGGACACACTTATGGAGCCATCCCAACAATCAGGGTAATGAAGATATCCACCAACTCCAAAAGTTACCCTGTGTCTCTGTCATCCTTCTCCCCCCATCTCTCTGCACCACCACCCCACCCCCATCCAGGCAACCAGTCATCTGTCAATAGATTGTTTTTATATTCTAAAATGTATTTATATGAAGCGAAAAGAATGGAAGTAAACACATCCAAGTAATTGTTTTGGGGTGGTGGAATTATGCATAATTTTTATTTTCTTAATTATAATTTGTTTTTCTAAAATTGTCTATAGTGAACATGAATTACTTTCATACCAAGATATGAGTTACATTTTTAAAAAAGAAAAATAAAGCTTTCCAAATCCCCCTGTCTCTCGAGGTAAATCTGATTAAACGGTGCATGAAATGACATCAAGACCTTCTGCCTAACATTTTTCATGAAAAATGTAAGTCTGTCCCTCGGGCAACATTGCTGAGGTAACAAGTTTTATCACTTAAGCTGCTTCACCTGGAATGCTATCCCTCACATCAATTTTAGTTTCATCTTGGGTATATTAAAGGTCATATCAAAAAGTTACAGGAATAAACATTAATGTCAGTCAGTTTTGATTAAACTGGAGAACTCTCTCCCATTTTAGAGGACCTAGAAGAGGGGGAGTTTTCCCTTAATATTTGCAATTGCTGTTTGTGCTTTTTAATGATTCAAGATTGCCTCCAGCAGTGGCGTCCTATTCTACTTTACGGATTCAGAAAGGCCACACGGAGCACAGATTAAGGGCATGGAGTCTGCAGACAGATACTTTGGACCTGAGTCCTGGTCCTTGAGCAAGTTAGTTAATATCTTTGTGTTCTAGTTTCCTCATCTGTGAAATGGGGTTGAAAGTAATAGTACCTACCATATAGTTCTGTTGAGAATTTAATTAATTAATATTTGTAACCTGTTCTGAACAGTGCCTGGTATAATGTGGGTTCTAGAGAAGTCTTAACTAATTAGATAAAATTTTCTTTCAATCATAAGGCTATGGCAGTTCCATTTTCTCCAGTCTCTTGTTCCCTATAGTAACGTAAAATACTCCTTCGGCATCTTGTCACACACAGAGTTGTGAAATATGCTGCATTTCTCCATGGGGCTGCTGCTCCCTTTTGACCTCCTAGCCTTTCAGATAGAGCGATTTTCAATCCTTTCTTGATCTTCCATCACCTTATCAAAACCTGCCTCTCCCCGTGGATCCTGCTGCTCTCTACTTTCCAGCATCAAGGCCGGGGGAATCTCCATGCTAACTTATTTACATGTTGTTCCTTTGCATAGGGCCTTTCTGGAGATAATGCCTCAGTCCTGGGTATCCAGAATGGTGTGACACAGAACATCGGTTAGAGGGATGTTAGCAAGTGTGCTGAGAGAAAAGACGTCTAAGCTACTCTAAGGTCAGAAGATATGCTGAATTTAGCAAAATTAACCTATGCACTTTTGAAGACTCCATAATTTGCTTATGTGCTGTGCTAGAAGTGAGGACAAGGTGTGCAGAATTTCCCAAACATCTGACTGGTGGAAACTTTCATTCTCTCTCTATATTCCTGTTAACTTCTTGCAGAGTTGGCAGAACACCACTTTGAAAAATGCTGCCTTTATTGAAAGGAGGGACATTGAGGTGAAAACATGCCACAGTCTTGTGGGAAAGAAACATTTCTGATTCACCAGTCAAACTACACCATTTTACTTTGGTGGCCAAAATTAGTTCACCACCAAAATCCCAGAAGTAATTCAACTCCCTTCAACCTGCCATGGGCCTTTATGTGAGTATTCATCTACAAAAACAAAGGGCCCATGATACGTCAGAAGCTGCTCTCGAAGAGCACGTGCTGTAGATTAGAAAATATGAATCAGGCATTCCAGTGAGAGAATTTCCCCCTCCTCTGAGACCCTGAAGAGCAGAGCCAGCGTCTAGGTGTGGACGGATGGTGAAGGAACTGAAGAGCAGTGTGAGTTCTGCCCGGTCCACTCCTCACTGTGTGCTGCTTTGGCGTCGTCCTTGGAAACTCTCATTCCATCTTCAGTACGAGAGCCGTACACCAGGGAGTCCAGCAAGTTACAAGGGCTGATCAGAAGAACAATGATGAAACAGAAAATATTTACTATGTTCAGCTCTTTGCGTAGGTTAAATCTACTTCCAGTCTACTTAGAGGGCTAAGTACTTTCCGTCCTGGCTAAAATCTCAGGGAGGTAACATAACAACGTTTAGAATCTCAATAATACATAATAACAAGTCCCTTAATCCCTTCCAGGCACAAAAAATGTTCTCATTTTAATAATTAAAATGTTCAGCGCAGTATAATTATTAATGTTCCACACTTGCTCCCGAGGTAGTGCTCCTTCCTTGTCCTGGCACGGGCAAGATCTCATGCACTCACTTTAGACTTGGAATAAGGATGGGAGAAGTAAGGGACTGAAAAGCTCTGCTTGGCTGTAGACATACCTCTGGGGCTCTTCTGGGCTGGTGGATCCCCAGAGCTGAGCTCCTCAAAGACATTGCTGCAAGGCCTTCACACTGTGATGCTGGCAATGCCTGGCCCCACCTGGTCATCATGATTCCTCCCTCATGCCCTGGGCATCTATCTGGAAGTTCATGTCCTTTGTGATGTTAAAGTGATTACACAAGGGGGCCATTAGACCAGGTGGCTCTAATACCTTGGTAGCCTACATAAGCAAACCAAAACCTAAGCCAAAGTCAATTCTGTAAATGCAGTCATAAGGAGAAAATAAAATTTAAGAACAACCCATCAGTCAACTTGGTTCTCCCAAAAAAGGCAATCACTTAAGGTGTAGTCGATCAAATGATTTCCTTGCTTTGCTTCCATGTCTATTCTATAAAAGCCTTTTCCCTAACTGTTGCCAGAGGGGGCTCCTAACCACTGTGTTGACCTCAAACAAATAGACTGACTCATATTTCTCCAGCGAAGATGTGTTTATTCATGATCAGCAGAGAACTGCAATTTGGGACCTGCAACCACAGCGAGCCCCATGCAAATGCCCGCTTGGCAAGGGAAGGAGAACTCTTTTCTAGAGAGGAGAGAGGAGCTGGGGGGGCTGTGGTAAACAAGAGGCCAGGGCTCTTCATTTGCTGTGTCCTCATGAGGAATGAGTCTTTCTTCATCCTGTTGGAGGGAGCGAGAGCTCCCCCTTCTGGTCTCCCAGCTCTATTTAAAGTTTCTGTTAATTAATTTTTTACAACTTCCAGTTTGGTTGCACCGATTCCAATCGATGTTTTCTCAAAAAAAAAAAAAAAAAAAAAAAAAACCCTTGAAAATTTTAATGTGCCTCAGTTTATCCTTTAACAGAGGACATCACGTTGTCCTTCCAGATAGGATCCCTCAGAGTTCACATCTGGTCCCCGCGAAGACACACCCTCGTGCCGTCATGCGGGTCAGCTGGGGCAGCGTACTCGGTGCCCAGCGCAGCTCCCTTCTCTCAGCTCTGCCACCTCAGGCTTCGGCAGCCGCAGCCTCCCGCACAGACGTCACGTGCCTCCACGCCAGGGGCTCGCGCCAGCCCTCCCAGTGATTCTCTCGAAGATCCTTTCCTCATTTAGGTGACTAGGAATGGTGCCCACTCTTCACGACGGTGATGTGATGGAGATGTGCTGTCCTCCCACAGCTTTCTCCAAACTGTCTTTAAAAACAACCCTTTCTCATAGTAAAATGATTATAAGTCAATAAAAAATGTCAAAAAAACAACAACAAAAACAACAACAAAAAACCCTTTCTCTTAGCCTACCCGAGATCTCTTATAGGGCTGAGGTAGGTACGAAGCTGAGGTTACTGCCATTGTGGACCATCCCCTTTCCGGGTTCTTCATCAGCAGTCTGTTGAATACCTTGCTACAAAATGTAGAGCTACTTTAAGCCTATTGTTCTGTTCTTCAGCTTTGGGAATTCAGTGAAAACTGAGGTAGAGTCTCACTTTAACATCCCAGTACACAACCAGTATCTGATTTTAAAAGATAGACGTTCTTTGGTTATTCACTAGATTCTGGTGACTATGGTGCAGGCATCAAGAAGGCAAGGACTTTTGTTTCTTTTTTAAAGTGCTGCATCCCCAGCTCCCAGAACAATGCCTGATGTATAGCAGGAGCTCAACAAAAATTTTGTTAAATGCATATATTATTTTACAGATAACAAAATGAAGGCTTCGAAAAGGTAAAAGTATCTTGTCCAAGCTCATTCACCTAGAAAACCATGGAGCCAAGATTTGAATAATTAGGGACAGAAAGCAATAAGTGGTAATCAGATGTGTTTTATTTAAGCTTCTTTTTTAAAAAAAGATTTTATTTTGTGTATATCTGTGACCTTATATAGAATCATTTGCACAGAAGTTTCAATTCACCTTAGTTTTATAGAATCTAGAATTTGGTTACCCTGTGTTTCAGATATTCATGCTGGTTCATCAACCTAAGTGGCAACCTAACCTTGGATGGCCACACTGCCATCTGGTGTTGGATATATGAATTGCAAGTCCAGTGTCTGTATTACGCATCTTCAGGATTATGGTTTACTAAACTTTACATCCATTAACTGATTTCACCTTCACAACAGCCCTACAAAATAGGTACTATCTGCATGCCAATTTTATGGATGATTTATACAGTGCAGACCAGGATTTGATCCCAGGCTATCTAGCTCCAAACCTTACCCCTTATTGTATTCTCCTGTTTCTCTAACACAGGAGTATTCAAGACGTTCAGATTTAGGAAATTCGAGCATTTCGAGACTTTCAGATTTACCTCTGAGTAAGCCACATAAACTTTTATTAGATAGCAATGGTATGTAAGAGGGCAGATTTGACTAAAACAGGAATCACGGACAAGGGTACATGAGAGTTACCAATCCCTGTTTTCTTTGGTCCTTCCAAGATCAAGGTATTGGCAGGTTTGCTTTCTTTGAATGCCTCTGTTCTTGGCTTACAGATAGCATCTTCTTCCTGTCCACAAAGGGTCTCCCCTAGGCCTGTGCCTTAATCTCCTCTTCTTATAAGGGCATCTATCATATTGGATTAGGGCCCAACCATATGACCTCATTTTATCTTACCTCTTTAAGGACCCTATCTCCAAACAGTCACATTTTGAGTCGCTGGGGGTTAGGATTTCAACATATGAATACGAAGGGGACACAATTCAGCCCAAAACAATTGTATTCCATTTTAAGGGAATATTATCAACCAACTTGCTCTATTTCAGTCTTTCTAAATGTCTTAGGGCCTCTGCCTCCGCACCCTTCTGCAACCTGCTTATTGTCACCTTATGGGGTTAATATCTCCACCGGCCATCTAGTTGTGCAAGGAGGACGAAACTCAAAATCATTTTATTGCTTACTCACCTAAATTTTCTTCCTCATTTCCAAGTATTTTAACGCTAATCCAACTGAGAAAAAATTTTAGTCTGGTTTTTCACCATGATAATGAAGCCTACTCTTTACCATTTATCAATAGGCACTATGTGAGAAATCACATGTGATATTGTTATAAAATAATGAGCCACATGGAAATGTTTGCCTCATTACTTTATGGTTATTTCCCCTAAAGTTAATACTTCACTACCTGAATGGTTTGGAAGAGAACAGCTCTCCTCTGCTGAATCAGGAAATCTGATTATTACACATCATTAATGTCAAAGAGCATTTTTTAAAAAAGAGGTCAACCATTCTTAATGAGATCAACTTTTAATGCTGTACCCATAATTTCCATACTGCTTCTATCTTTAAAATGCCTTGCAAGTTACAGAGCAGTTTCACATAGTTTTTTTTTAATCCTAATAATTCTGATTTGAAATAAGCATTCTCATTCTCATTTACAGTTGAGGAAACTGAGGTTCAGAAAGGTTTTTGTGATGTGTCTAGGGACATAGTTAATAAATAGCAGATCTAGGACTAGAAGTCTGATTCTAATCCAGAGCTAGAATAGTTTTAAAGGCCTTCCTAACATCCAGGCTAACCTCAACTTCTAAGTGATCTCTTTCCCAAAAGGTGCCTTCATGAGAAAATTTCATGGATAAATACTTTTGGGGAACACTGTCTATCAAATTTTCCATTGGAAGAATCAGAGACTTGTTATCATTTTTATTTTTATTTATTTTTATTTTTTATTTTTGGCCTTTAATATCTATTATTCCCTTTATTTGAAAACATTCAATAAGCTTATGTCTGAGTTACTGTATTTATTTATTTTTTGTTGCAGTTTCCATTTTTAAAGTTTGTGAGGAATCCTGCATTAATGAAGCCCATTTAACTTTGCTTAATCTAAGCTTATCCCCAGATTTAATTAATCATTGAACTTTCTTCCACAAGTAATTGCTACTAACATCCAGAGGATCTGCATTATTAACTGTTCTAAGTGAACAGTTTATTATCAACTAAATATTCAACAAGTCCTGAGAGCTACCAATATTACCTGTGAACAGGCCGTATTTTGCGTGAGAGTTTAGCAAAGATTAGAGCAACAGAGTGGCATGGAAAGAATTAAAAGGGTTTCCTTTTTTTTTTTTTTAGATCTTAGTCAAAAAGACTTGCTAAACTATAAATGCCATGAAAGTAAGAACCATCTCTAAACATTTTTGCAAGACACATTGTGCCATGCACTATCAAAAATATGTTTATTGGAGAAAAGTAGCATTAATTTCTTGAGTCGGTTTTATTAATTACAAACAATTGTTTATCAGAAAATTGAACAAATTACGCCTATTATTCTACTTAGCAAGTGGCATAGCACTGAGGTTTTCTCATGCAGAAAGATCATTTGAAAAACTGCTATATGTTTAAGGGACTTTAAGGAACTTCTCAACATCATCACTCAATGATCCATGTCCCATATAGAGTTTTCTTAAAGGGTCACATTGATGGCAATAATATACTAGTAGGTCTTCAAGTATTTCAGAAATAAGTTATCTTTCAATTGAAGAGAGGAGTAATTATATTCTATGGTACTTTTTGACTTTAAAAAAATCAGTTCTTTTTCCTTTTTTTTCTCTTTTCTATTCATTCGCATTCACTTACCTTTATTGATCCAAATTTCTTATCTCAGAACTAACTATACAGTAAATGAATTTCAAAAGCCAGGTAGAGGTAAAAGTGTCATTATATGCTGACGACATGTTACTATATATAGAAAACCCTAAAAGGTCCACAAAAAAGCTACTAGAGCTGATCGAAGAATTCAGCAAGGTAGCAGGTTACAAAATTAATGTTCAAAAATCAGTTGCCTTTCTTTACACTAACGATAAATCAACAGAAAAAGAAAGTAAAGAAACAATCCCCTTTAAAATAGCACCTAAAGTAATAAAATATCTGGGAATAAATCTAACCAAGGAGGCGAAAGAATTATACACAGAAAACTATAAACCATTGATGAAGGAAATTAAAGAAGACTTTAAAAAATGGAAAGATATTCCATGCTCTTGGATTGGAAGAATCAATATTGTTAAAATGGTCACACTGCCCAAGGCAATCTACAGATTTAATGCAATCCCTATCCAATTACCCAGGACATATTTCACAGAACTAGAACAAATCATAATAAAATTTATATGGAACCATCAAAGACCTAGAATTGCTAAAGCATTACTGAAGAGAAAGAAAGAGGCTGGAGGAATAACTCTCCCAGACTTCAGACAATACTATAGAGCTACAGTCATCAAGACAGCATGGTATTGGTACCAAAACAGACATATAGACCAATGGAACAGAATAGAGAGCCCAGAAATGAACCCACAAACTTTTGGTCAACTCATCTTTGACAAAGGAGGCAAGAATATACAATGGAATAAAGACAGTCTCTTCAGCAAATGGTGTTGGGAAAACTGGACAGCAGCATGTAAAACAATGAAGCTAGAACACACCCTTACACCATATACAAAAATCAACTCAAAATGGATTAAAGACTTAAACATAAGACAAGATACAATAAACCTCCTAGAGGAAAACATAGGCAAAACATTATCTGACATACATTTCAAAAATTTTCTCCTAGAAGAAATAAAAGCAAGAATAAACAAATGGGACCTAATGAAACTTACAAGCTTCTGCAGAGCAAAGGAAACCAGAAATAAAACAAGAAGAAAACCTACGGAATGGGAGAAAATTTTTGCAAGTGAAACCGACAAAGGCTTGATCTCCAAAATATATAAGCAGCTCATAGGACTCAATAAGAAAAAAATAAACAACCCAATCCAAAAATGGGCAGAAGACCTAAACAAGCAATTCTCCAAGGAAGACATACAAATGATCAAAAAACACATGAAAAAATGTTCAATATCACTAATTATCAGAGAAATGCAAATCAAAACTACAATGAGGTATCACCTCACACCAGTCAGAATGGCCGTCATTCAAAAATCCAAAAATGACAAATGCTGGAGAGGCTGTGGAGAAAGGGGAACCCTCCTACACTGCTGGTGGGAATGCAGTTTGGTGCAGCCACTATGGAAAACAGTGTGGAGATTCCTCAAAAGACTAGGAATAGACTTACCATATGACCCAGGAATCCCACTCCTGGGCTTGTACCCAGAAGGAAATCTACTTCAGGATGACACCTGCACCCCAATGTTCATAGCAGCACTATTTACAATAGCCAAAACATGGAAACAACCTAAATGTCCATCAACAGGTGTCTGGATAAAGAAGAGGTGGTATATTTATACAATGGAATACTACTCAGCCATAAAAACCGACAACATAATGCCATTTGTAGCAACATGGATGCTCCTAGAGAATGTCATTCTAAGTGAAGTAAGCCAGAAAGAGAAAGAAAAATACCATATGAGATCGCTCATATGTGGAATCTAAAAAACAAAAACAAACAAACAAAAACAAAGCATAAATACAGGACAGAAATAGACTCATGAACAGAGAATACAGACTTGTGGTTACTGGGGTGGGGGGCGGGGTAGAGGGTGGGAAGGGATAGACTGGGGTTTCAAAATTGTAGAATAGATAAACAAGATTACACTGCATAGCACAGGGAAATATACACAAAATGTTATGATAAATCACAGAGAAAAAAATGTGACAATGAGTGTGTATATGTCCATGAATGACTGAAAAATTGTGCTGAACACTGGAATTTGACACAACACTGTAAAATGATTATGAATCAATAAAAAATGTTAAAAAAAAAAGCCAGGTAGAAATTGATAGTGTGATATATACTTCCTCAGTGCATCAAAAGCACTAGGACATTTGAACAACCACAGATACAGTCCACCACACAGCTGCATGCTAATCTGGCAAAGTCTGCTCCCCTCTCCCTCCACCAAAGTGGAACAGGAAACTTAAAACTGAAACTTTTATTATGCCTCACTCAGGTCAGGGCTTTTAGATGACTATTCCATGATGATCACTAGATTGTATTCTTAGCTCCATGAATCTTCCATGAATTATAACTCTGTTTGTGATAAAAGGCCAAAAATAATTTTCAACAATTCAATTTTTCTCTAAACACTTAGTTCTTGCCTGCATGAGTGCCGACATGCACACACACACATACAGAGCTTATTAAATTATTGCTCTTTCAAAAAACGTTGTTCTCATTGGTAAGAGAATTTAAAAATCCAGCAGCCAGAGAGAAAGTCTGAAAACAACGTGTGGAATACCAAATTATAGTGAATGCGGATTTAATCCTATAGCTCGCTCCCTATTACACCCATGAAGACTAGGAATCTCACCTCGCTCTAACAGGTATACTTCTGTACTCTTTAAAGAGACACCTAACCTATTGTTATTGTGAACTGCCACCCTTAAATTGCTTTCATAAGGGAAATTTTTACTAAAGGTCAACTTGTATTATTCAATTAAATGAACCCTAACAACAGCTAAGGCTGAAATGTCTCAAATGGCCTTTCACTTTCTTCCTTGTATTAGCCTAAGAGCTACCTCTTCTCCTGTTCTGTGGTATTGAAGAAATAATAGTTATCTTACCTTCATGCGCTTTAGTTTCCAAGCACACTCTTGCAGCTCATCTTATTATTGCTCATCACAAAAAGCCCGTTAAAGCAGGAAACGGAGATGTTATTCTTGGTTTTAACTACGATGCCACTGAGGTTAGAGGAGGGGGACCAATTTGTCCAGAGTCATGACCGGTAGACAACAGGGCTGAGACAAACAGGCTTCCCAGACTGTCATCCAGCTCTCTTCCCACAACCACACTACAGTCAAAGAGCTGAATTGGTGGCTAAATAAATAAAACAAAATTGAGCTTTATTTCTTGAATGAGTACTCTTGGAACCCAGTCTGGTTTCCAGAATTTCTGTTCACTAACTAAAATACTTCTTCTAATTTGGAAAATTCATTTTCGATAATTGCATCATGAATTGCAAAAACCAAAAGATATTCCCTGAGAACTACGGTCACTTGGCAAGGTGAGAGAGTTTAACTACTAAGCAGTGAGAGAGCTAATCACTGAGAGCTGGTTCTGTGAGACAGAAACACACGGGAGGTGGGGCACCTGAACCCATTTCCCAGCTTTGTCCCTGACTCACTGTGCTTCCTCTGGCAAACTCTCTGAATGTCAACTTGCTTATCTGTCAAGTAAGAATACATACTCTGCCAACCTCCCAGGGCTCTTAGAAGAACTTGGCAAAATAATTTACGATGAAGTTGGAAGGAATGGCCCTATACAAAGGAACATTCTGTGGTTGAATTATTTGACTAGAACTTCAGCTCTTTGAGCCATGTGAATAATAAATAGGCTTAGCATTTTTAATTGTGTATTTTACTTCTGGTTAAATGCACGAACAGCCAGAAAAATGTAATTAAGTGATTTCATGTTCCGTTCTGAGGTCCTGATGACTACCCCCATCTACTCTGATTTCGCTTGTACTTTTCTTTTTAATAAAGGGGCCATTGAGGGCGAGACGTGCACGTAAGGAAATAGTTAATGACTCATCTGTAGTTTGAGGAGAGTGAAGCAGGAATCAAAAATTGGGCAGGTTTCAATTCAAACAGACTTTTGTAGTAAACTAGTCAGTAAACTGAAAACAGAAACAGAAAAGCTAGGAATCTGTTCTGCACGGTTTGGCAGTCAACCTTCAGTAACACAAGTAGGACGGTGAGGCAAGGAAACCATCCTCCCATTTATACAAATTTAATATCATTATACAAAAGCTGGCAAGATTCTGAAAAGGTTTAATAACTCTGTATGCGATTACAAAAGACCGTGAGAGAGCTTGTTCTTATTATAATACCACTTGCTAAGCTCTATGTAGGGGCAGAAAGCATTGTTCAACCTTCAGATGCCTATCCTAGAAAGCCTTGAGGGTGTGCACGTTTTGATAAAACTTGTAAGTTACTTGATACATAGAAATTTAAAAAAAAATAGAGATGCTAAAGGGTGGAAAATGGTAAATAATGGAATTAAATCTATTGAGGTTATGGAGCAGGGGAGTGAGACCATGGGGTATATTTGTTATTTTTAAGCCATATTTTTACTTTAAATTTTACTTATTTACTTTTATTTTACACTGTTTACTTTGCAGAGTATTTTGATTTTGGGAATAAATATTATGTCTTAATCTGAATTTGGGTACTGAGACTCAGGTAGATCAAAAAATGAACTGCTCATCACACTGACAGCAATGAACAAAGTTAAGAGCTGAGCGGTACCAAAGCCCACACTGTTTCTACTACCCCACACTATATCCTTCTGTAACTTTTGTCATAATACCACCTGTTGTAATTTATTGCAAGGGAGTAATTCACCAGAAGAAAACAAGCTGACAGGAAAGAAAAGGGAGCAATTTCAGTGCTCTTCAATAAGGGACATTTAAATTATGGTAGATCAACTAGTAGACAGTTATACATTCTGTGAAAATGATGGGAATTTCCAATAATGGAAGTCGAACTCATGCAACCTATCTATATCTCCTTCCCAAACCACTCTAAAATGGCAAGAAAGGACGCATAAAAAATTATAAATCACAAACAGAATATGAATGAAAAGAACATCAAATGAGAGGTGTCAACAGACATTTGGAAAGTAGAAAGCACACAACATCGTGTGCTTTACTGGATCTAGAGAGTGAAGGCAATTGCAACTGAAGGCATTGCAGATGGAGACACTAAAGGAAAGCAAACCAGCCACTCCAAGAAGCCAAGAAAGACCAAGGACATGGGGTATATGGTACTATGGGAGGCAAGGATGGGATGGGGCTTGGGAGAAAGGCTGTGTAGCAGACACCAATGGTCTTCTATTCAACATCTGTTTCTTACCCAGCCTCTTATATGCTCATTCTTACTCTTTCCTGGAAGAATGCTGATTCCTTCTCTTAGTGGGAACATGTGGCCATGTGACTCAGAGGAAAACATGGACATAGAATCTGGGTAACATGGAGCTAACACAGGAAAGTAGAGGAAGCAGGCTTGGAGAGCAATCAGCTCAGATTGGAGCAGAAGGGTAGTGGACTTTGTTAATATGAGAGTTCTGTAATGCCCTGAAGGACAGCCTGGAGACACAAAAAAAGATTATTAAGAGAGCACTGTGATTTTTAAAAAGTTCTGTTTAGTAAAGTTATAAATTCAAAATTCCTAAGCACTTAGGTTGACTTTAAGATAACATTATTTTATTTGTAAATCTAGCAAATTTTAATTATTTTTGAGGGATCTTTTTATTAATGTTTGGTCCCATTTACTAGCTTTGTTCATGATATCTGTTAAAGCATTTTAAATTTTATTTTAAATATTTAAATGTCTGACAAATATTCCAAGGTGCTATATCATTCTTATAAATCTAATAAATTAGATTTCAACTTAAAATCAAATTAAATCAATTAAATATCTTAAAATTGGGACCACAAGCTAATATAACTCCAATTGACCAAGTTTTCTTAAATATTATGATTATATAAAGTACAAAAATGCAGAGATTCCCTAACAAAAAAATATTGTTACTTTGAGGCCCTTAAATAATCAGCCACTTAATTCTAAGTCTTTCTGAAATTAAAAGAGAAATGATTCTTTCCCACTAAGGAAAAAATTGTTATCCACAACCAAAATATTGAAGTTACCATGCCGTGTCATTTTTGTGGTCACATTTTCAGCTCGTTCAGTTTCTTTATGTTCAGAGAAGGCTTTAGCATGGGCCCTTGCCCATGCTAGATTCTTGCCTTCAACTTTGATAGGACTTAGCGATGTTTTATAGTCGTTATGTTAAGCACTCTGTGCTTAAAGAAGGGGTCGATTTTTAACTAGTCTGCATCTCTTAGACTGGAAATGTACATTACCCAACTTTTCTGTCTATTCAGAGATCTTTTAAGTCTGCCACCTCCATCTAACTGACCACACGACCTGACTGGATTTTGAATTTCTCTGGCTCTTCTTGAAGTATAAATATGTCCCCACCTAACTTTGGAAGTTGAACTTTATAAATCCTTCATTCATCTCAAATTTTTCCTGACTCATGGGACCACACAAATCTTAGGAAAAGTATGATAAACATTGGATTGATTTCTGAGTATCTGCCATCGCTTTTTTTTATAGTTTTGTGGGCCCAACTTTTGAAGTCATTATACTGACAAGAAACAGGAGAGAGAGATTCAGGAAGAAAATGAAACCAATTGGTTACCTATAATCTATTACGGTCAAAACAATATCACACTCTCCTTTACACATCCACTGGAGAATTTGAAGAACTCACAATACATGCACTGAATGAAAAACAATGAAACAAATAATTCCAGGAAGCAAATATTGTACAAGAAAGGAAACAATCATAATATTCTACATGGCTCAGCAAAATAAGCAATATTTACATAGGCAATTATACTGTAAGCACTGATTAATGATTTTAAAATATTATAATTTTTGAGAGTAGGAAGGAAAAGTAGAGTATAGAAGGTTATATTCTTACTCACCGTAACAAGAAGTCAGCAGATAATGCCTGAAATTAGTCAATCAAAACACAGATATATAAGATTATTATTTAGCAATATGGAGGCAAATGTATGAAGAAAAAGCTAGAAAATTTGTGAGGAGATGTCTTTAGAAAATGAGACTTGGGTTAGGGTTTGGCAGAGGTCAAGGGAAAAAAGAAGCAGGGAACTGAAGTTCATTTGTGACACTTTAGTAACATCTGACCTGATGTGCCACATTATTTAATAAATATTTAAAAAATTTTAAAATACAATGCCAGAATTTTAAAGTGATAATTATGAACATTAAAAATAGTCATTCCACTCTCATCTGCAGTTTCGCTTTCTGTGACTTCACTTACCTGCAGTCAACCAAGGTTGAAAATATTCGATGGAAAATTCCAGACATAATTCCTTTGTTCTAAACTGCAAGCCATTGTGAGTGGTGTGATGAAATCTCACACTGTCCCACTCCATCCCGCTCAGGATGTCAATCATCTGTTTGTCCAGCATATCCTCACTGTATTCACTACCCCCTGCCCCTGTTAGTCACTTAGTAGCCATCTTGATTATCAGATCAACTGTCATAGTATCACACTGCTTGGGTTCAAGTAACCTTTATTTTACTTAATAATGGGCCCAAACTGCAAGAGTAGCGATGCTGGAAAAACAGAGTACATATAGGGTTGGATACTATCCTTGGTTTCAGGCACCCACCGGAGATCTTACAATGTATCCCCCTCAGATAAGGGTGTTGCTACTGTACAATGTAACATGGGAAAATGTCATCTAATATGGAGTAAAGAACCTAGGAAAAACAAAATTATTTGATTATGGCACAATGATCACAACCACGTAAAGATGTAATAACTGGAAGAAACCATGGAAAAATGAAAAGTTTTATTAGGGATAAATGGGACAATAAATAACTTAAAAATATTTTTAACTTCATGTTACAATATTAGCTTGACATTACTTTATTTTGAAAAGTTTTTACAACGTACAGAATATAATTTAAGAGTACATACTTTATCTGGGATTCTATTTAATGGATGAAAAGCATCCCCGTCTCCAGTCGTTTATACTCCAATGTTTTGAAATTTTTGAAGCCTCTTGAATTAAAGCCCCCCACTCAGGACCAGCTCAGGCATATTTATGAAGTCACCGTTTGCCTTTTCTAGCTTCCTCTTTAAATGCCTGTTCTTACTCCAACCTTATTCTGTTCCTTATATGCCATAATCACACACCACCAGCTAGTTCCTCAGGTAATAAGTCCCCTCTCCTAGGGTGGCAACTGCCTCCTGTGGTTTTCTCACGGGATTTTTGAGTTGTTGTTGTTTAACTGTAAAATTCTCTAGAGTATGATTTTCTATTGCTAGAGTGCCCAGTGTGTGCCATGGATTGTGAAAGTGTCCCCATGGTATGTTTTAGCATTTACTTCTTTTTGTGGTCCTACAGGGCACATCAAGATAATGAGCAGGTATGAGATTCTAAGTTCTGTTCACAGACAGCGAAGACTGTTCCGTGCTTTCTCCTTTACGAATAGAGCCCCGCTCCA
This sequence comes from Vicugna pacos, assembly GCF_048564905.1. Taxonomy (NCBI): domain Eukaryota; kingdom Metazoa; phylum Chordata; class Mammalia; order Artiodactyla; family Camelidae; genus Vicugna; species Vicugna pacos. Next base: position 50,612,203 of record NC_132989.1, read on the forward strand.
GCAGCTTGCCATGTGCACAGTTTACAACCACAATCCCTATTACATCTCCTCAAGTGTACCCTTAACTATAGCTCATGTTGACTAAATTACCCCTGAAAAATCCGGGATTGAGGTATCCTTCGAGTTCCCTGAACGAAAAGACTACAAGCATGATTTATCTGTTTTATATTGCCTATTTAATTTCTGGCTTTTGAGCTGTTAGACATGTATTTTGAAAATAAATATTTAATCCAGAATTTTTAAGTGTTTGGAACGAACGAGCTAATTACTCAGTCATTTTGCCATGGACTCTGTTTTAGAGCACTTGGTCCTCAGTAGACAGTAGATTCCTTGAATGAAAACAGAACTTTTCACATTTGTTATCACCAGGGTTTAGCACTGTAATTGATTTATATAATCTGCACCCAGATTGCAGAAATGACTGTTCTTAGATGACTGTGAGGAAATATTTGATTAATGATGGGGTTAATTGCCAGATTAATGAGGTAAGCATTCCAAGGGTATTTGCATCTTAAAAGAGGCTTTTTGTGTGTTCACAGCAGGGTTCATGAGCTTTCTTAATGATTCTTCCCCCAAAGGATCTCTAGTGTCGACATTTTGGACACTAAAATCTAACAGGTAGGTGAGATAGTTTCAGCAGATAAATTTCTCCCAAATTCCCACATCTTACTTGGCAACCAACATTTCTGCTTATGTAGGAGCCCAACCTAGCAATATGCGGTCACTTGATTCTGATAGAGTCACTCTCGTTTTTTAGGGATAATTCTTTTGTGTGTCAAAATGAATTATAATGAAGTGTTATAATAAAATGGTATCAGATACTTATTTAGGGTTGTAGCATTGGTCAGAATATAGAAGACAGAAGGAAATAAGGAAAATTTTCTTAGAATCACAGCATGTGTAATAGGAAGACGGAACATATTTCCATTTAGTCAAAAATCTCCCCTTATAGTCATCTGCTTTTACAGAGTCCATAGACTACATCACCCTTATGAACACTGGGTATAGTTTTTTTTCTTGCTGCAAAAACATTTTGCACTTACAATACCAACCAATATCCAGAATTAAATACATTCTGGATAATAAAGGGCAGCTATTATGCAAATATTCTCATGTCAATAAATCTCAAAATTATTATTATAAATACTATAGCATTAACTGTATTAACAGTGAATTCCTCAAGAGAACATCTGGGGAGCAATAGGAAGTAGTAATGGGAATCAGTGCCACTGTTTTTTGGGTTATGCTCTCCACCCAAATAAGTGTTCAAAAGAACACTTCCTGACTGTGATGAAAGAAGAGGGGCTAGTGACAGCAGAGCGAATAGTTAAGGTTCTAGAATCTGTGGAAGAAGGAGAGAAAAGCAAGTTCGTGCCAAGTTTTAGATGAAGGGGACCCGGGCAAACCCTGTGGACGCGGAGATAAGCAAACTGGGGCAAAGCAAAGGGCGGAGCATCACGGTCCCCCAGGCAGCAGTGGCAGAGCTGGGATTCAAACCTGGCTCCCCTTTCTCCCAGTTCCTTGTTCTACCTTTCACAGCAATGGCTCTGATCTTTTTTCTGAAGAGGCTTTGAAAAGTGTGGAGAAAACTATCATAACCAGGCACTTCAATGTGCATGTTTTCTACAAGCACAAATTTCATTCCCAAAAATGGAATTAAAGCGTCTACCTATTCAGTCCTCTGTCCTCTTGCCAGCCTGTGGAATGATCACATGGTGGGGTTTCAGTCATGTGACTCCAACCCGGACATTTAACATTTCTTGCATGACTCCTAAAATGACTCTGCGCCTCTCTTAAGCTGTTGATTCTTTCAATTTTTACACTTTTAAAGTGACTGCAAACTCTGTTCTCTTCCAATATCAGTTCTACTGTATGACTTACTCTCTGTGGCTTTTCCATCTATTCCACTGGGATGTAGGTATGGCAAACGGGACTTTCAAAAGGTTTCTAAATGACAAATGAAGAATCAGTAATACAAAATTGTGGTGAGTTGTAACATTTGAGACTCCCAGGTCTCATTTTATTGTCATGAATTTTGTGCCAGGCATTATAGGACAAATTAGCATTTCTATGTGCAGTGGGAGAGGCAGCCTTTAATTATTTGGTTTCCAATTTCTTCACATCAGCAATGATGCTTTTAGATAATAGTAGAGCCTGTGTTCTTTTATCCTCAATTCTCCCTCACTTTTTTTCTCCTTATTTTTCCATCCACCCATCTACCTTTATTCCTGAGCTTTCTATTCAGCACGGACTAGCCTGAGAAGAATCTATGGGTTTTAAAAACAGCAAAATGCTTTCAGAAGGCACACTGGTTTTTTTTTTTTCTTTTAAAAATCATCCTTCCGTGTATCAATCACTCCTGAAGCACTTTACACAGAATGATAAAGAAGTAGCCCACTTTCCTCATCAAGATGCATGCTTGTAAGTGCCTGAAAATAGGTATCTAAACTGCACACCCATTATCCCACCAGGGTCACACAACTGTGTCATTCACACCACACACAACGTGAGATGGATGGGTAGGAGAGCAGGCCTGATTAAATACTGTGGGTTCTTTTTTTATTAAACTCTGCTTTAAGAAGGACTATATTGTCTTAGTTTAAAGATTTTTTTTTTAAAGGGAAAGATGCCAGAATAACCTTGATTTTTTTTTTTTTGATGGGGGATGCTTTGTCAGATTGTTACTAGGCAGGCTGTTCCCATGGCAACAAGAGCAACCATAAAAGAGTATTAGGAGCTGTCTAGAACATCCTTGACTGAAAAATGCTGAAATATCACTGAAAACAGGCCTGGTTGACATGTGGATTATAGAAAAATCTATTACATCAAAAGCATGCAAAAAACGCTTCAAATTTGTTCTTCCCTTTGTGGTTTACTGAATTATCATTTCATTTGATCCTGCCAACATTGTACTGTTGGCAAGACTGGCATCGTTAACTTCATTAAAAAATGTAACTGATGAGAAGATACGGGCTTCTCCTTTTCTCCTTCTTCCCCCTCTTCCTCATCTTCTTAAAGGACAGTAACAAAAAAAGAAGTCACAACCAGTTTGAAAATAAATGAGGAATCATTTCTCAATAAAAAATTATCCCCAAATATTAAACAGAAATATAAATTGTCTTCAACAAAGTGAGAAGACACTTGTAACCTCGACCACAATATGTGAGAAAAAGCTGACAAACGCGGTAAAGGTTGAACAGGATGATGCCTGGAGAGGACGCTTGCAGGTCCAGGCCTCAGAGTCTTTAGAGGGAGACTCCAAAATAGATGGCATAATCTGAGGGGCAAAACCAATTCCTTGTCTGATAAAAAAAACAAACAAACAGAAATGGGCTAAATGCCAGCAGGAGGGGATGTACGAGATACTCGCTAGTACCACAGAGTAACGGGAGAGGTAAAGCCGAAGGACGAAATGCTCACATGCCACGTACAAGAAGCCGACTGCAGTGAGGCAGAGGAGAGGAAAGAGACTCCAAGGGTAAGCAGCTCTGCAGGGACCAATCCTTGTTGGCTGGACAGAACAAAAGGCTCAGACAGCTCTCGCTGACCCACAATCCTGTCTCGAGCAGCTTCACTGTGACCCAGGAAGAACTATTAACCCAAATTGCTGCCCTACCCACCATATGAATTGATGCCCAACAGGTGAGCCAGAAAGAAACTTACCTCATTTGAAGAAGAGTAATAATAAGAATGACCCCACGCTGGGCTCATACAAACATGTACTCCAAGGAAAGGAAAGGAGGAAAGAACCGGAGAAACAACAGCAGATGAAACCATTCAACAGAAAAAATGAATTCACTGAGCATACAAAACATGTGACCAACTATACTGTCATAACTCAAAGGATTTAAGGAAATGGAAAGTTCATCCAGGTATACAAGTGAACTGAAACCACACGGCAACACAACGAGAGGAAATGCAATATGGGCTAACAGAGTTCAGGAAAGAAAAAGTAAAGCCATCCCAGAAATAAGGCCACACCAGAAGGAATACAGAGGAGATAAGCTAAACTAAGAGAAGTTAAAGAGGAGAGAAGGTGAAAGGATTCCTTCATCTTGATCAACCAGGGGTTCAAAATATAGTATTTCAGTTGTTAGGATGTAATAAAGGCATAAAAATATGTATAAAGGTAAACGCAGGAAGAATGAAGGAAATCAGCAAACCTGTGCAGCAGAGAAAGGCAGAAGAAAGTATGCTAATTGGACATGGCTCAGAGCAATGCGTCAACAGCACCTAGAAACTAAATGTGTAAGTGAAAATTTTGCTTAAAAAGAAAACCACTAGTGGAATCAAAGAAACCATAGCAAACATGGATAATATGATAGGATACAGTGTATACCCCTGATTACTTACTTGTTATCTATTCCCCTAGCCCTCCTTCCCATCAAAACCCTAATTTTGGTTACATATTCACCCTTTCTTCACATAAATATGTGCTTTCGGGCACTGGTTCTTAACTGAAGGTTATTCTGCCCATCCAGGGGACATCTGATCATATCTGGAGGGGTTTTTGACTCTCACTATCTAAGGGGATGCTACTGGCATTTAGGATAGAGGCCAGGATGAGGAGGCTGGCTGTAGGCCAAAATCCTATGATCTTTCAGACCTCACCATGGGCAATTACAAAGGCTTTGTCTGGCATGATTCATGGGGAAAAGTTGCCCTTCCCATACATAGTCTTCCAAGGGAGTTAGTCAGTACTTTCTGGGTCTACATGCTCATGTGCATGTCTCCATTCCTAGCCCAGGGACCCCCATTCAGAGGCCTCCTTAGTCAGGAGAACTTGACTGAGACACATTTCCACTGAGACCTCCTTATGGGAGGTCCCCTTGACCAAGGAGGTCCTTGGTCCCTTTGACAAAGGTTCTTTTTCTCCACTCTGACTCAGTTTTTTTCACTCCCAGCCCTTCCCCATCTCCCTTCCCCAAGTCTTCCTGGTTCATAAGATGGCAGGAACCTTTTGTTCCACGCTCCTCAGCAGTGAGGCTACTTCTTCCACGTGCTCTGCGTGCCAATTAGTTGACCCTTGCCCAGTGCCATTCCATGGGGGCTGGGGAGGAATAGAACAGTGAGGGGCAAGGGTCCCCTGCTTTCCTTTTGGGCCTCTCAAAGTGAGGAGATAAACACTTGATTGTTACTTTCACTTCAGCTCATTGTCTTGCAGCTTGGCATAGGGATACTGCTAAACATCCTACAATGTACAGAACAGCCTCCCACAATGAACTACCTAATCCAAAATATCAACAGCGCTGAGACTTTGGGGGGAACCTGACCGTATCACCAGGGACAATAAGTTCATCGAATTCTCCTGGTGAACGTTATGCATCCAGGAAGTGGGCAGATGACCAAATAAGTTGGCTCAATCACACTGAAGTAGAAGACTTCCTATTCTGTGGTTGAAGGAGGATTTTCCTCCATTTCTGTTATGTTGGACATGAACAAGGAACCATGCAGCCCCTAGCAGCCATCTTGTGAACATGAGGGAAAACAACGTTGGGATTAAAGCTCACACTGTGCTAGAGGAAAGCAGGAGAGAACCAGGGCCCTCGATGACATTATGACTGATAGGGCTGTTGCTGGAGCCCACCATCTTTGAACCTTCAGAAATGTGTTAATAGGAAATTTCCTTATGATTTTAAGTCAATTTCAATTGGAATTTTTCTCACTTGCAATGAAAATTATCCTTTTACAGAAAGATAAACTAAAAAAGCAATAAATACCAGAAAGCATATAAAAGCAAAGATATATCACATATAAATAAGTACAAGTAGACTACACTAATATATGAAATGAGTGATACTAATGTTGAATTACAAAGCAAACCCACTATATAATATGTTAAAATAAAATAAAAAATAAAATACCTATTTAAATTAATACAATATACAAAATAAAAGGATGGATAAAGTATTTCAGGCAACTGCAAGCCAAATCAGGTCATAATCTTAATATACGACATTTTAATTACAGGTCAAAAGCATCCACTGAGGAAAAAAAAATAATGACAAAGGTAAAACCTACAATGGAAATATACAGTCATGAATTCATATACAACAGAAAACACAGCCACACACTATATAGAAAAAAGTAAAAACCACAGACAATAAAAGGAGAACTTGACATTAACCCCTATTACGATTCTCTCAAGTCATGACTAAGCACGTGGACCAAAGGAAAAGGTTATAGAAAATCTAAATAATGTATTTAATTGGGATATAATATATAGTCCTCCATTCTCTGAAAATAGAGATTAGACCTTCCACAAAAAGTAACCCATGTAAAGAAAACTGCACGTCAACAGTTTGGTGCCCTTGACTCCATAGCAAGGGAGAGTTGTTTCTACTTGGACTCCTTATTATGGGGGGCTCCTTCAGAAAGAGTGTAAAAATTGTTCCCAAGGGCAAGCATGCTGCTGTTTGTGGTAGCACCAGGTACAGAGAAAGAGAACTAGAGAGGGGCTAGAGAGGGAACTGCTGGGCCGTGACAGAAGTGATCCCACCCTGGCCGAGAATCATACAGGCAGTCCACACTGTCCAGACAGCAAGGCAAGGGTAAACTGATGTAAAACTAATGAAAGGTCGATGTTAAGCAAACTTTGATAAGCACACAAGGAAAGACTGAGGAAAGTACGAACACAAGACCAAAAAGTAAAATCTTAGTTCAGACTGGCATGGAACTAAGTAATAGTGGAAATGTAGGTCGGGGTCAGCAGAACCTGGAGGAAAATCGGGGTAACCTTGATCAAAACACTTTTCCCTTGTCTAAAGAGTTTTAATGACATAGTTCTTAAAGAAGAACCATACATTTAGCTTTTCTCTCATAACTGCCATCTGCTGTCTTCCTGCTTAGGTACATATGTACTAAGCACACTGCCACATGTTCTCCGTCCCTTTACTGTCTCCCTTCTGCCTCCATCTCCTGCTCAAAGGAAACAGGAGATAAAGTGTTCAGCACACTTTTCTCTGTAATCCAAGACTGGTGTAACACTCCCAAAACATCAGCTAGCAGTTGAGAACAGACTATGAAAACTCTTTAGTACTGAGCACCAGAACCTGCTGGCAATGGACTTGAAGGGCACAGTTAGGTTTGAGTTTATGTGTAGGATTTTTAGTGGTGAAAAGAAGGAATAATGTACTATGAAGACTAACATCCCAGGATAATTGGGCAGTTCCTCAAGCTGGGCCTTCCCATCTCTTTGCTGGTTGGAGGATTAGGCTGCAAGAAGAAATATCTTCTATTATTGAAAGTAAACAAAAACCATACCTTCCAGGGACAGAATCAAGTGAGAAATAGATGCTTCAAACTTCCACTAAATAGTGATAACTATAATTTCTTGCTCTGAAAGGAAATACTTTATTTGCTTTAGAAAATGAATCTAACATTCTTGCAAATAAAACCGTCCTATCTACACAGCAATATTATCAAGTTTGGTGACCACAGTTAAAATCACAGTTCTTGATAGCAGTGGAAAAATGTGAGTTGTACTGAACTTTCTAGTTTATGTCTAGAGAATACATTGCAATAGGTATGGCCAATACTAAGACATTTTATCTTATATCCAAGATAAGCATGTTTATTATTAAAATAGCTTTCCTCATTCTTTCTACTTTGAAAGCTAAAAGGAAAGGGACAAAGAAAATAAACAAAAAATAATTTGCCATTTAAGTCACCCTGTGATTCTAGAAATAAAACATTTTAATTCAGTTCCACTTAAAAAATAAAAGTAGTTTCTTCACTCCAACAGTGAGCACATTAACCACATTTTCACATACAGAACGGTTAGGTACATTCAACTTTTACAAGACATGTCTCCTTATAATACATTTACATTCATGTCAAGAATATGAACTTCTATAATTGTGTATTTTTGTGACTTTCGCATCTGGTACCTCCTAAAACTAACACGTAATATGCTTATTTTCTAACGTAAGTTCATATATAATGATTTAAGGTTAGGAGAGTCTCTTCTGAGGATCTGAATAGCGATTCATATGAGAATTCAGTAATTTTTCTAAGCATAAGCCTCAAACTAAAGCTGTAGCAACTTAAGTTATCTGACTGGCCACAGATGGAATTCTTATCAGGCTGTACTATTTGGTTTACAGTTTAAGTCATTTCAAGTGGCTTACAATCATTTGCGCATCAGGGCAAAATAAGCACCAAGGATAATAAATATTTTTTCACGACGTAAATGAAATCACAACATAATGATCTCAATTTCCCTTCAAAATGTAATTATTTGAAATGAGCATTTATTTCAAACGCTCAATCTTTAAGTTATCTTAATGAGAACAACTGATATACTAGAGATAAGAATGGAAATGGGAAACACAGGTGTGGTGTACATAGTATCTACTAACTACGGAATTCAGATATTCTTCCATCTTACCGCGATGGTTTCCAATTCTGAACTCATTTTCCTAGATCTAAAAAGAACTCTGAAAATCACTGCAGTATTTATAAACTTGTCAATCATTTCTCCTAAAAAGAAATTCTCAATGTGTCTTTGCCGCCAATGCACAAAGCAAATTTTCCTGATGAACAAAAAGCACCTTATGGTAAAGAATATATAAAGAAAATATTTTCTACAAATTAATATACAAATTTATATGTGTAAAGGTGTAGTCATCCCAGCTGTATATGTAATATTTTAAATAACACATAATAGAAAATTCAAAGTACAGAATGAAAAAATAACCCATATGCTAATACTCCAGTTATTAAATATTGCAGCATATATGTAATTGTAACAATTGGGGAAAAAAAAGTTTCTAATCTAAATGATCAATGAAATCTCTTTGGAAATATACTTTAAAAGTCCACAGTGTGTAACCCTGGCCATCAAATGTCAACCCAGGCTATAAGCTACAGGTTTCTACAGCCAAATGCAATACCATGAAAATGAAAATGTGTACAGAGGCTACCTCACAGATTCTTTAGTAAACAGCATCACTGTGTGACACTGGTACAGGCCAGCCAGGCTTTTACATTCCTTTTCTTTACCACGGGCACATAGTAAACATCACATTGAGAACCACAAACCTTTATCACCGTAAGTTTTGCTACTCATAAAACACCAATAAACATTGTTTTAAACATTTCCAGATCATGACAAAAGTTCCTTACCTGAATATATACAAAGAATTCTCTATAGTTAATGTATGTTTTAAATGAATACAGAGATGTTCAAGGGGATACACATCACTTGCTTTGACACTTTCAGTCAAGGTTTCTTACATGTCCTTCTCTACTGAACATGTGATTTTTATGAGTTCCAGCTTCTGCTAAGAAGATTTCATTTCTTTTTCCCAGTGCTTTTTTTGTGCTCATGCATTTCTGTTTTGCTAGTCATACCCTTTCTCCGAGATGAGGTATTAGGAACAACTGCACTAGAAGGTCCGCTGGTAGCTATACGAAAACATAAAAACTACTGCTTAGATTTTCACAAGCAATCCAAGTTCAAATAATACAGAACAATTAACAGAAGTTCAAATAACAGAAAACAAATTTTTCTTTTCTTCCTACTTTCTTCCTGGGAAACTCATTTATTCCATCATTTTAAACTACCGTCTATTTTGCCAACGACCTTCAAATTTATACTTCTGTCCTAGGCCTTTTGCCTTACCTCAAGATCTGTATATCCTACCTGAAATCTCTAAGAGATATGTGACAGGAAACATAAATTTAACATGTTTAAAACTGAACTCATCATTTCCCCATAAACAGCTATTTTCTTCTGTATCTCTATCTCACCACTATCTAAAAGGCTAAAAGGTTAGGCCACTAGAAACATTCTTGACTTAGGACTCATCCTTCTATAGTCAAACCAACATCAAGCCCCAGTGAGTCATTAAAAAGTTGCTCTTAGCCAAGTTACCCTTCTAGTATGGGTGGGTAAGCTCCTGTCAGACCAATCCTCTTGCAGATTACTCTGGATAAAATATGGAAAAATAACTCCTGAAGACACTGAAGGGTTAACAAAAGCAGGCATGTACTAGAAAAGAATCAATACTTGGAAGAAGGGAACAACATGGAATTAGTCCCCCCTTATGAAAAACTTTTGGCCTAAGGACAGGATCCAGTCTGTACCATGTGAAATGGCTAAAACTACAACATAAAACTCAGTGTTACTAGCATGATGAACCAGGAGACAAGTATTAGGGCAACAACAGCTGCTGGAAAGCCTGACGGGGATTCCTAGAAAGGGAGAGCCCCAATTCTTTGCATAAACTCTGGTCAAATTTATGACTTGAGTAGGAATAAGCTCCAAAGAAGTCCAACTCAGGATAAAAGAAGTGAAGTGAAATCTGAGCTATCAGCCACTTCAGGGCACACAACTTTGCAATATGAGTTCAGCCAAGGTTAACTCTTTGCTTTAAAAAAAACCACAAAACCATCCAATATCCTTTGGAGAACCGTAATAGAAATAACAGAGCCCAGAGTTTCCACAACTTTTCATTCATAAAGTCTAGGATACAATCCAAAATTACTCAGTACATACATGAAAAAAATTTTCTTCTTGGGAATGGATAAACTGATAAGAGACCAATCCTGAGATCAGCCGGATTAATAGACAAGAATTTTAAAGCCACTATTCTAACTATGCTCAAGAACAAAACAATGTCTAAAACTGAAGAATAAATACCTAAAATAAAAATTCACTAGATGAGTTTAACAGCAGAAAGAGCTGACAGTTAGAAGTGAATATCAACCAGGGTTTTATTACAAAAAAACCCCAAAAAAACAAACAAACAAACCAGTCTTAAGCATGCCATAGTCAAACTGCTGGGAACCAAAGATAAAGGGAAAATACTGAAAGCAGGCAGAGAATAATCCACTGACTCACTGCATACGTCAGAACAACAATTCAAACTAACAAAGACTTTTCATCAGAAACAAAGAGTATAAGAAGATAGTGGAACAACATCTTTAAAATGCTGAAAGAAAAAAAACTTCCATCCCAGAATTCTCTTTTCAGCAAAACTACCTTTCAAGAATGAAGGTAAAGACTTTTTCAGATATAATAGCAGATCTAAGTATTAGAAATGGTAAAAAAGATTCAGGATGAAGGCAAATGAAACCAGATGGAGACAAGGATTTAGAAGAGAAGGAATGAAGAGCATTAAAAATGGCAAATATGTGGTTAAATAAAATATTTTTTCTCTTAATTTCTTCAAAATACATATGACTATTTAAAGCAAGTATCACAAACATTGTATTGTAGCCTTCATAATACACATGGAAGTAACACATCTGGGTAAGTATGTGTAAAAGATGAGAGGAGGGGAAGGTAAATATACCTAAACGATTGTTTAGATTTCTACATTTTACTTTAAGTGGTACAAAATTAACTCTAAGTAGACCTTGAAAAGTTAGAGATGTAAATTTACTGCTACCAATAAAAGATAACCAATAATGCAAAAAGGTATAGCTAAAAAGTCAATTGATAAGTTAAAATTAAATTCTAAAAAAATACCAAATTAATAAAAAAACAAGGCAGGAAGAGTAAAAGAATAATAATCAGAAGGAATAAATAAAAAATTTAATTAAAGAGTAGACCTAATTCAACTGTGTCAATAATTACATTAAATGTTAATGGACTATAAACACTAACTATAAGGCAGATAATAGTTAGGATGGCTTTTTTATATGCTATCTTAAAAAGATCATCTTAGATATGAAGACAAATCAGTTAAAAAACATACTATGCATACAGGAAGCATAAGAAATCCAAAGTAGCTAAATTCACATTAGATGAATTAAACTTTAAGACAAAGCATTACTAGAAATCAAGGAGGAAAATTTCACGATGACCAATGGGTCAATACATTAGGAAGACATAACAATCAAATATGTATGCACCTAATAACAGAGTTTCAAAACAAAGTAAAAATGGACTGAACTAAAGAGGAAACTAGACAATTTCACAACTATGAATGGAAACTACTGTCTAAGCAACTTCTAGAACCTCTCCCTTGCATGTGTCACCACCCTCCAAAATGGTAAAGACAGAGAAGAAAAACATTATCAACAACCTTGACCTAATGGATACTTATAGAACATGGCATCAATAAACTATGGAATAAAAATTCTCTTTTAGTGGACTTGGGATATACCAAATCCAAATGTTAAGCCTTAAGGAAGTCTCACATTCAAAAGACTGAAATTATATAGTATATGTTTTGTAACTGCAATGGAATTAAATAAGAAATTGGTAACAAGATAACCAAACCTCATCCCCACCCTAAATATACGAAAATTAACCAATGTGTTCTAAATACCCCATGATTCAAAAAGGAAATCACAAAATGAATTGGAAAATACTTTAAATGAGAATGAAAATACATTATAACTTTTGTGAGATGTAGCTAAAGAAGCACTTAGAGCTTTAAATGTTTTTATAACAAGATGAAATATCTAGCAATCAGTAGCTTTAGAAACTAGAAATAGAGAATAAAAGTAAACTCAAAGTAAGTAGCAGGAGGAAAATAATAAAGAGAAGAAATCAGTAAAATACAAAACAAAAAGAAAAACAAAGAGTCAAAATCCGGTTCCTTAAAAAGACCAACAAAATGGGTAAGAACGATCGAGAAAAAAAGCAGTATACAAATTATCAGTATCATGAATACCAGTGGTTACTATCACATTCATTAAAAGGATAATAAAGAAACAAAGTTGACAACTTGGATAAAATGAACAAATTCCTTGAAAATATAAGTTACCAAAACCACCACAAAAATGAAACAGAAAATTAATTCTACCAAAATTTCAGGAAGAAATCTTTCAAAAGATCTCCTTATCTTACAATAAAATGATTCAGAAAATGTAAGAGGAGAAGATACTTCCCAAATTATTTTATGAGGCCAGCATTACCCTGATACCAAAACCTGAAAGACATTACAAGAAAAAGAAAACTACAGACCAGTAACATCTACAAATGCAAGTGCAAAACTCCTCACCATCAAAATGAGTCCAGCAATACACATTAAAAATATCATACATCATGAATGGAAGACTGGCTTCTACTGACTCATGTTATATTTGAAAAGTCAAATGTAACACCATTTCACCTTTATTATTTTAAAATGTATATGAAATAATGCATTTATTATGTGTCTAAAACATAGAGAACAACAAGGTACCAGGATTCAAAGAGTATTCAAATCTTAGGTCTGCTGACCACCAGCTACATCAACAGGGACAAGCCACAGCCTTTCTGCAACTTTCTTCATGTGTAACGGGCAACAACACAATCAAATGTGTCAAATAAAAAGAGAAAAAAGCTGACAAAAGATAGAGCTGAATTTGGTAATTATATCATCGGATTAAGAATGGAGAGATTTAAACACTCTCAGAAAGAGAAAAAAAATCTTTCAAATAAAATGACTAAAATGATGCCTTAGCTCAGCAGAAAAGCAAAAGAAGATAGCTTATAAATTAGTTTAGAGAAAAGTATGAGTATGAAATATATTTTATTAACGTATGTGAGGGGAGGAAGAGACAATTAACAGAGGAAAAATGTACAAACAGATCGACAGTCTACAATAACAGATTTCCTAGAGCATAGTGATCCTTCTTAAAAACAGGTTTTATTCCCACAAAGCAAGCTATCATTACTCCTCTGCTATATGGAACCCACAGATTCCCACACACTCCTAACCTGGTTTGCTGCTTGCTTTAGTACTCTTTAAGGTAGCTGGTGGCGTCGGGAGGATCTTTGCAGGTGTGTATGTATTTAAAGATATTTTTCTTCTCATTACTGGACTGGAACGTGAAGCTGCAGAGGCTGGAAAAAACAAAACCAATATAGTAATTCAATAATTTCCTGACAATTTTATCAAATCTAAACTAACTAGATTACAAGTTATTAAAGAAATCAGACTGTCTTCCATATTACCCAGCTGAGGTTCATCTTCATGCAAGGGAATTTTAGAGGGTTTTTTTCCCTTTCTACAAGGTGGGGGGATTGAGAGGTGTGAAATGGAAAAGTAGGGATAATTCTTAAGCATGAGGTCCTCTGGGAAAAACCAGGGAGGAGTGGAGGACCACTGGAATGATCTTCTGGGTTCCTAAACAAGGGCGGTGAGGATATAACAAAAAACAGATTTGCCTATTTTTACAGTTTTGGAAGAGGACCTGATAGCAATAAACAGTGTGTCTCTGAAAAATCAATATGTGGGCCAATTATGGTAAATGTGCCTTAGGCAGTTGATACGTACATTAAATGGATATAAATTCCACTGGCAGAAGATCAATGTAGCCACTAATAAAATAATATGTAAGTGATTAAAAAGTCTCTAAGACATCATAAAAAGCAACACATCATTACTTAGCTCCTTCCTGCCTGCATTTTTTATCCTATTGTAACTTCCACCTCTAACTTATCCAATTCTCACACTTTTTCCCCCAATCTGATATTATCAGTGCCCCGATGTAAGCTATCTATCAGTTACCACAAAATGGAATAACTGTGTCCTAGGTGAGGAAAAAAAGATTTTAATGACAGATGTTAATAATGTCTTCTCCCTTGTTATAAACACCACAAAATCAGTGTAGTTCTATATTATGATGTTACTTCCTCGGCAATCATGGAATTAAGTATAAATAATGTAAATATATTGTGATTACTAAAAAGTAATTCTACAGTTGTATGATAAAATACAGGATTCAGATACTTCCATCATAATTGGCACCTTACTTTCTTTAATATTCAAAAAGAATGAAAAAACCATATATTTAGGAGATCTGGCTTTTAGTCTTGATTGGCCACTAACTAGGTTATTTACCCTATGGTGTCTTTCTAAGTTTTCTCCTTAAAACAGTAAACTTTTCTCAGGGGGGAGGATATAGCTCAAGCTGTAGAGCACATGCCTAGCATACACAAGGTCCTGGGTTCAATCCCCAGCACCTCCTCTAAAAATAAATAAATATGCAAACCTAATTTACCTCCCCTGCCCGACAAAAACCAAACAACAACAATAACAAAACAGTAAACTTTTCTCAAGTGAAATCTTAAATAAAATGGATCAAAGCAGATACTCTGGTTGAAGCAGCCATGGAAGACACAAGGTCTAACCATTTAGCATCTTTCTCTTCCTTGCGTAACTTCCAAAAGCTCTTGGGAATACAGTCTGAAGACCAGTGAACTAGATTAACTGCAAGGTTTATCCAGTTCTACCAACTGCATTAATTACACTTACTTTCTCATCTAGTTCCCTTAGTAAGTAACGGTATGAAATTTTAAGAAAGCTGGAGGGATTGGGGTACAACCCATATCCACAATATAGAGAAGAGTAAATTAGAACTGGAAAAGGAATTTAATATCCTTCATTTCATTAATATGCCTCAATAATATACTCTGAGGAAATGAATTCACTAATCACAGAAATAAAGCCATCATAAAATAGCAGTGTCATAGCATAAGCCTTCAAAGATTATCTTTTTGTAAATATTCCACCAAAGTTCTCTTGAAAACAGATGTCATTATTGCTGCTTTACCTTTAAGACATTTACTGAAGATCTTCTAAATTCAAAACAGCATTGCTATACACTCTAAATTCTTACTTACTAATTATAATCTTTCTTTAATCTCTATTTTAAGGTTTGTAATCCCTGAGCCAGGGAAGCAGTGAAACATTAAGTATAAAGAGGGGTAAAGGGAAAATGAGAATTTATTCAGATTCTCTACTGTGTTCTGAGGAGCAACATTGTCCATTCTGTCAGCTAACAGAGAACATAAAAGGAGATAAACACCCTCCAATTTCCTGACTTTGACTTTACAGCCTAGAGGTTTTTTCATTTGGAGTACTATCAATTCTCAGAATTAGACACATTCATGTGCAAATTTAAAACCGAAACCTACTTCCCCAAACCATTCCTAAAGTGAAATATTTTAGCAGATTTATAGCAAGATACCTTTCCATTACCATTAATGATTGAAAGCAGGCTTCTACCACCGGAAGTGGAAGAAAAGGGAAAGGCCACTACACTGAAGAAATGCAGAGGCACCATTGGACAGAATAGAATGTGAACAGAGCTCTCCAGAATAATACAATGTCGTTACCCCAGAAAGGGAAGCAAGACATTAAAGTGGCTTTCATTCCAAGACCTCTAATTTTATTCTTGGGAGAAACATATTCACAGCATTCTTCTTACAAAAAGGTGCCCGTATACACAGAAAGTTTGTAGCTTTTCTAAGATATGACTAGGACTAGCAACTCTTGCTCTAAGTGGAGCACTCTCTCCCAAGTCAAACGCCTCTTAACTGTAAGTTCCAATGTGTCAAAGGATCCTACAGAGCTGACTATGACAACAGCTAGCAGACTCCTCACACCTAGAAAGGTAGCCCTGAACATTTCCCAAACTGATGTCCCTCAGACTAGTTCCACATGACGTTTAAATGTGTTACCAAAAAAGCGTTTTCTCAAAAAGTAAGCTTTGGAAAATGTGGGTGTATAGCTTTCTTTATAGAAGAACCTTAGCTGTTTCTATGCTGATGTACTACACCTCTCCAAAGGCAGGCAGGATATGACGAACAGTTTCTAAGACTTACTTAGCCATTAACCCTTTTTCTTCATATACACAAATTAACCTCTTCGAATATTTTCTGATGACACAATTTGAAAAACTGTTGTCCTAATTTCCCCCCTTTTTTTGGAAGAAAAAAGATTTTTGGGAAGGGTCAAGAAAAGTGGTACATTGCATATTATACCAAGAAATTCCAAATAATCTTCTTTTACACCCCTTTCCTAAAATTCTATTTATGTTATTCTATTCTATGATCACTACTTGAATTTGTTTTAATAATTCTTTTTATATTCGGGGGGAGCGTATAGCTCAAGTGGTAGAGTGCCTGCTTAGCATGTACAAATTCCTGGGTTCAATCTCCAGTACCTCCTGTAAAAATAAGTAGATAAATAACCTAATTACCGCTCCCTCCCGTCCCCCCCAAAACAACAAAAAAAAAAGCAAAAACAAAACAAAAAACAAAAAGAAAGAAAGCTTTTTATATTCAGATAACATCTACTGCCTAAATATCAAATAATAGTAATAATTTCCTACAGATTTCAGGGGTCTTCCGTGGAACTTCACTTGATGGAGAAGCAATGGAAGCAAGAAAGTCATCCACCTGCTTTAAAGACAGGGCATTGTGAAGAGTTTCTAGAGGACAAATAGATGGCACCATGGAATACAATTCAAAGCCTGAGGAAAAAAAACAAAACAAACAAACAAAAAGTTGGATATTTTAAAAATCACTAATTAAAAAGGAAGAGGACCACTGCTTAGAACTGGACAGTTTAGGTCTTTTCAATCTATCACATGCAAACACACGAGATCTCTGAAGTCATGACACCAGATGCTATGCAATATGGGGCTGGAACAAGATGTGACAAGATTTCATTTTAAACATAACCACATAGTATATAGCATGCACACAATTTCATTCTGTATTTTGGTAAAATCTAAGAATAATACTTAAAGAAAAAAACCTGGGGTAAAAAAACAGGAAAAAAATTTTTTTTTCAGTTTTACTTTTTAAAATTAGGTCTATTTGATAGGTGAGTAAGCTGATGCCATGATGTGTCCCTGATGCCAGGATGCTAAAGGTAACTTCTTGTTGAAAAACAATTATGTGATTTCTTGTGAAGAGTGATTTTAAATACTTCTCTAGTCATACCAAGGCCATCAAGATTCTCTAGTGTGACCCCCAAACAACATTCTTCATTTACACTGACATTAAAATTCCAAAACACGTTTCACCTACCTTTATTGAATTAACACAGTAATTCTAATGGTTGAAAATTACTAGCTAAAGTCAGGCCAAGTAAAAAACAATACAAAATACAAACATGTCTGTATTCAACAATGGCACAGAAATACAAAAATTTCATGAAACAAACCATGCAGATATGTATTAATACCACCAGTGAAACAAAAGTACTTATATACACAGTTTTTTAAAAACAAATAGGATATAGGTTATTCCCTTTAAAAAAAATGTGTTTACTTCAACTTTATTCAAATGAATGGCTTTTAAAATTGCTTTTATATATAACTAAAAATATCAACTCTTTCTGCATCTACTCTTTGAAAACTTCAAACTAATTTTTTTGCAAAGAAAATACTTTAATAGGTCTTATATAAAGTCTAATATTGTTAACTTAAAAGTTAACTAAACTCAGACTGGAAAACCCTCTGCTTCAATAGACATGTGCTTATTTTAATACTGACTGATGTTTACTTAATTTAGCAAGAAAACAATGATCCAAGAACTGTCTAAATCTTAGCTGGACTAAAGAGAATCTAATCTTCCAGTGAAAATCACTAAACGATTTACAAAACTGATGCAAACCAAAGCATGACAGAACATAATATATACTTAAAAACAAACAAACAAACAAACTATAATACCATAATAGCAGCTAAAGCGCCTAAGTTAAGCACTAAAGAAATTAGGCTGGCACAAGTATTATATTTTAAGTACAAGATTCATGCAAATAAGCGCAAACCCCTTCTTTGCATTAAGCTAAACTTGACATTATGTTGTTTTTTTTTTTAATCCTTTCTCAGAAAGTCTTTTGTAACAACTATTTTCTTGCATTTGCCTGTTAGATTTTATAACAGGCAAATGACAATACAGTGAAGTCCCTCTGGACTACTTTTCCATTTATCTTTAGCAAACTTTCTCTTTAAGGCACAATGAAAGGGTTAACGCAGCAATTTAAAAAGCCACCCTGCTGTCATGTTTAGAAGCTATGAACACATACCACTGGAGCCTAGAAATTCCACAGAGGAAACGGACCAGCACCTATAGAGGTGTAGGTGTTCTGCACAGAGGCCCAGAAAATAAGGTAAAGCACTGTCAGAAGATACTTGTTTCACCATGTTCCTTGAACTAAAGATGAAGGGGAGGGGTAAGTCCATGATATGTGTTAAAATGGAAATAACATGAAAGTTAAGGGAAATAAAAGTAAAAGAAAGAATCAAATGACAATTTATAAGACAGATATGACAACACAGCATAAAAAAAGAAAAAAAAAATTTGAAAACCCCAAAGAAGTTGAAAGGGATGCATTTTATACGCATCTAGTTGCACAATGTGTGGAAAAGCCATTTTTTAAAAAGCCTAAACCAAAGGAATACAAAACTACTCTATTTTCTGTTAAACTTAACAAAAGTTGTTTTTTTTCCTCCCCCAAGCTTTGGTAAATACAGATTTCTCCTATATAAAACTTGCAATACTGGCTATGAACACATAAGCATTCTGCACAAAAGCTATAGTCGTTTTTAAACCTGCAATGTCTCTTCTTAGAATTTTGTGACTTGTTTTTCTTGTGACGTCAGTTTTTCTTCTAAGAAGTTCTTATGCATGTGGGTTCTTTAGAAGCTGCAGGTGTATCAAATAAGGATTTTTTTTTTCCTTCAAAAAGAAGCATTGAAACAACTTCAATGGAGGGAAAGCACATTAAGCTTTAAGGCTAAAGTTTTAGTTGTTGAGGATCAGAGCTTCTTACTCCAAGAAGTATTAGTGCACTGTTATTTAGATGTGCTGTTAAAGGATCCAGAAGGGGCAGAATGACCATGAACTTGTGTTCAATCCTTTAGCTCCACAAAAGTTTTTGAAAGATATGACTTGAGTTTTTGAAAGACTTATTTGCAGTTAAAAAGAAAAGCTAAAAAAGTTGCAGGGATAAAACTGCCTTCATTCCGAATAAAGGTAAAAACCTGTGTGTTTTCCTTTAAATTCTTTGATCCTGAATTATTTGAAAATGATCAGTAAATACTCCCTCTTGCCCCACAAGAAAAAGCTCCGTGTAAGAAAGCTGTAAGACTGCAGGAATTCAGTTTATAAATAATGGCCACAAAACACCTTCTTATTCAACCTCAAAAATTAAATTTAATTGAATTTGGCTTTCTAGATTTTTAGCTTAGTCTTCTTAACAAGAGTCCTCCAAATTTTAACAGAAAACAATTTTGTTTGACAGCAGCAAACCACATTGCCACATGAGGACAAGGCGAATGCTAAATTAAGTTATCAGAGCGCTCCAGACCAAGTTGGGTTTTGCTTTAGACAGTCAGGGGTAAATGATGTTACACAGTGAAACCTGTATCCCCTGGTTCCCAAGAACTTATCAAAGACACATCTCATTTAGCTATTTGACAAATGTAGCTTTGTATTTTTGTTAAATAGCTCAACAAAACAACCATATGATCAGAAAAGAAGTTAGGAAGAAAAAAAAAATTAAAACTGTTGAGAATTAAGAAGAAAATAAATAATACTAATTGTATTTTTTTAATTATGTAGACTAATCACTTGAGAAATCAGAAGGAATTTTTAGGTGCTAATTAAGTATTAAAACTCATCATCAATGTGGTCATTTAAAAGTTTGATGAACGGTATTAAATTATTGTATAAATTACAGCTGAAAAAGGGAGCTAGACAGTATCAATATTTTGGGTGAATACTGAGTTAGAATTGTATGCCAATTGAAATTAAGGACTGAGAAATGAATGATACTGTATACCCCACACTTTGAAATAAAAAGAAAAATTAAAAAGGATGAAGCAGGGGAGTATCTTTTAAAATAAAAGCAAAACGTACCATTGGTTGGGTGTCGAGCAAATGAGATAGAAAACCTTTTAACAGCAGAACCACGTGTGGCGTCTGAGAAAGAGAAAAACAGGTACCTGAAATTCGTAACAGCTACCAAAAGAACACTTGAAAAAAGAGGGGGAAAAACAAATATACAAGGAGGTTAGAATTAGGTGACATGCAGAAGGCACAATGAGAGAGGGTAATAAGCCAAATACTGGTTAAAAGAAGAAAAATGGCTTGATGATAGAGGCCTAGTGTTTAATGAAGTATACAAAAGAAAGAAAAGCAGGATGAGCTGGCAATTCTGGTAAATCAATGTTTTACTGACTAAAATAAGTTTGTGGATACACGAGAAAAAGTTTTAAATAAAGCTAATCCTGAAAGGGCTAATAAATACTCTTATTAACAAAAGGAACAAATTTCCATCAGTCTCAAGAGGCATTCTGAATATTAAAATTTAAGGTGTATTTAACAACTGTGAGGATTTTCTTCAACTGGGGATTTTAAAATATACTCATCATATGTTTATTGAAATAAAGATATTGCCAATGTGATATTTTCTTCTACTTATAAACATTCCATTCACTTTATTTAGATCAGTATCAGTAAGCAAAATAAAGGTTAACAATCAAAAGACATTTAAAAGATCAAACCAAGATTTTTTCTTTATAATATGGCTTACCAACTGTCTAAAAGAAGAATACACATGATGCAGTTCTAAATTTCACAAACTGCTCATTGAGCAAGTACTGGAAGTCTAACTACAATTAACTGATGAGACGTGGATCCAAATAGCAGATAACAGAACACTGATAGGCACTTAGACAAAAGGTGCTAGGGTTCCACTTCAGTCAGTCAGCGCCTTAGGCTTGCCTTGGGGAAACAGCGTATGCCCATGGGTGTGTGCGTGGGTGCAGGTATGAATCTGTGTGTGCATGTGTGCACATACCATCTATGCAGCCAGAAGAGGTCAGCTTTTTACGATGAGTACGAGCATAATCCTGTAGGTTAGGTGCGCTTGAAGAACCCCCGAGCACCGAGGTGCTAAACAGGCCCGCACAGTGAGACCCTGATGGGAGTTAGAGAAAATACATACAACAACGGGTGTTCTTCCATTCACATTGGGAATTCATGCAGCATGCAGTAACACGGCTCTTACCACAAATACTTCGCAGTGCCTTGAACAGGCTCACAATTCACTTACAATGTCAACTTTTAATACAGTCACTACCACCATTTACCATATGTACAATTGGAGGTATTTTACACTGGAGAAAATGTTCTTTGAGGACATATGTCCACAAAATAATTAAACATATACATATGATAAGTATTGAAAATACTACCATAAAAATTAATCTAGGATAAGAAATTCTGTCAATTTGCCTGAGCAGGCCATATTAAAAAAACCTCTCCTAGCACAAATTAAATCATATTAAATTAATATTCCTGAATGTATGTAAATGAAGAACTTTTTCTGATGTCCCTGAATTGGAGTTATCAACATCTGTTATGAAATAAAGCAAATCAAAGCTTCCTTATTTGTGAGATCAGGTGGAAACAATTCCTTTTAGGTGGTCACTGAGGCCTAAATCACTTTAAATTTCAAATACAAATGACTTAAGATTTTAATTAATAAGACCCCAGTGAAACACGTTATGAGCAAATAAAACATAGCCAGTATAAACTGATGCTTAATTTGTAGCAAAAGTCTTTACATCCAAGTAAAACTTTTACCACTGGGTAAAGATTAAGTAAAGTTCTATAAAATACGTTATAATACATAAAGAAAGAAGTAATATATATGTGTGTGTGTATGTATCCAGATGTAGATATATACATATATATATCTGGCAAGATACTGTGGGAATATTAAAAGTTATCAACATAAGATACATGTAATAAAAGAAAGATTTGTTTCAAGTATGTTGGCATCAATGGGCACTTCATATACTTAGTGTAGAGACCATGGTACATACATGTTGAAACGTATACTGAAATTTATTTCTGCTGTTGTTAAACCAATTAGCAACTATTTACAGAAAATAGTATATCAGTAATTCATATAATTTATCAACAATGATCTAAAACCAAAATAAGCTTAGAAAGGTCTTTTAAAATGTCGCTTTGCTTGAGTGTTAGCAAAGAACTAATTATGTTCTATAGGTCAATAAAGAGTAACATTGCCACTGTGCATTAGCTTTGCTTTGGTTTTCCTTAAGAGGTGATCAGAAGGGAAAATCAGTACATTCAGATAGGGTTTGAAACACTCCCCATTTAAACATTTTTTTAATCAGAAAAATAGAAGGTTTTTTTGCATGCGATGGCATATTTTCATCTTTATCAATGACAAAAATGAAGTTTCCTTCCTAAATTAAAAAATGTTGAGATTCTAACTTAAAGAACACAGTATTAAAAACAAGCATTGGCAACTGGACTAAGTAGTTTACATTACGGGCATTCCAAGGGTTATAAAACAAAATTAAATGCTATTTCTTGTTTATTTTTATCAAAACCTTATTGTATATTTCAAGTTTAAAACGCAACATTTCTGAATTAGTCTATGTTAAATTAAAACTAAAGCATAGCATTTGGTCATGCTTTCACAACTGAAGAGTTTTACATGTGTGCGAAGTAGTGAGTTTAAGAAGGTTTGGAATACAATTTCCTGTAGACCACATACCTACAGTAGGGTTCTGCTTCTGTTCCACAAGAGTTCTTGGTGTTCGCAAGTAATTAGCATTTTCAGATACAACCTGCACGAGGAAAACAAAATAAATGAGGTAAAACAGTAAAATAAATTAAAAAGTCCATACTTCATTTGCAGCCTGTTCCAGACAGACACAGGTTAATAAGCTGTATGATAAATATTAGTAGAAATACATAAAATATGAAAGATCATGCAAGATCCCCTTCTGAAGGGAGTCCATTTCATATGAGGTCCTTGCAATGAAGTGGTGCGAAGCAGGCATTCAGAATTAAATATCATGTATGAAACAAGACAGATGAAAAGAAACAATTAATAGACTGATATAATTTCACTCTCTCTTAAAAGAAGCCAAATGCCCCACTCTTAAACAGCTCCTGTATTTGAAGGGGGAAAAAACAATCACAAACAAAAGAAAAGACAGACAGAGACTGTTGAGATCACCATACAATTACTGATCCATGCACAGGCTTTATCAGAGTAACCTTTAAATAATCACAGCCTTAATGGATACCATAATCCCTTTTCCTATAATCAAATGCATTGTATTTCCAAAAGGAAATTGTTGAAATTCTCGGAAAAGTCATGTGTAACAGCAGACCTTCCATTGTTAAAAAAAAACAAAAACAAAAACCAAAATAAAACAACACAATATTTTAAGTTTCCTAAAGTCATCACAGAAAGTCCTTCTGAAATCATTTTATTTTGACCCCTTTTGTAAGGGCATATTGTTAATGGGCACATATATATTGCTCCCTTTTATCTTAAAGAGAGCATTAAAATGTTATATACTAAAAAAAGAAAAAAAAAACATACTCTATGTAATTAAATTAGATACTTCCAGATAACAGAGGGAGAGAACCGTCAGTATTAGATGTATCCTGCTAATTAATACGGGGCCACATAAATTTTGATATTTAAAAAAATGTTCACATTCTCAGCAAAATTCAAATAGAATCTAGTTTTCAATTATGGGGTAAAAGGTTATTAAATTTTTTTTACCATCAAACTATGTAATTTCATTTCTGAATGCTTTAAAGGACAATAAAGTCAAAAAAAAAGTCAAAGAAAGATTTTTTTTCCTTTAAAAAATTTTTTTATTAACAAGGTTCCAGGAGTACAAAATTTATTTACTAATTTTTAAATCCTGGATATTTAAAACCGTCCCAGTAAAGATGCTAAACGTATGCAATGTAAGCGGTTTCTTTCCCTCAAATATTATTCAATATCCCAAGAATTTTTAAATAAACTCAAAGTGAAAAAACAGAAGGATTTACTCTGATGTAAAATACAAGGGATTAGATGTCCTCAAAGACAGCTGTTTGTTGCTCTGAATGCGGGGAGGAAAAATGTTTAATGAAGTAAAGTTTAAAAACCTGTTGCCATGAGCCAAAAATACTGGATGTGAAAGCCAATGATTTGGGGGAGACAGGGGAAGAAGTGATTTGTTCCCCTGATCTGCGTCTTCGACGCCCAGTACCCACACCACTGGTGTAATGCAGCCAGGTACCAGTACCCTCTGGGCTAGACACACTCAGGGGGCTCTCTTCCTGGAAGTGAGAAAAGGGGCAAAAAAAAAAAAAAAAAAAAAAAAAAAAAAAGCAGAGCATGCAAAGTTAGATACAACAGAGCCAAATGATCAGAAAGAAAAAAAAATACAGTTTGTTTGCATTTGCTTATCAATTTTTAAAAGACTATGAAACAGTAATTTGGGAGCCAAATATTTCAATATTTGAGAAATTGATAGGAATCACTTATAAAGCTAATTGCAGGTGATAACGATGAGAATTACCTTATTATCTTAAATACACAAAATATTTATACTGTTTAATAGTTGTCCCTTCCCTCTTAGAACTGGAAAGATTTTTAACAATTTTTAATCTTAGCAATTTGAAAAATATGAAAGTATTCTGCTTAATTTTAGATATTTAAGAGATTTTGTGCTACATTGGGTAAACTTTTCTACCCAAATAACTAAAGAAGCCTGCAGAGGGTTAAAGAGACTTCAATTTATGTAAAGTATAAAAGAAGATCTGCCTGCCAGACAAAAAAAAATTAGAGATCATGAGATGGAGGATTCAAACTGCACTTGTTTACACTTTCAAGCTATCTACTTGTTTATCCCCTCCAAAGATTATTTATAGAGTTCAGTAGGCAAAACATGCAGCAAACATTCTCATTTTACATGTTTGCATGTTCAGATTTCAGACAGTGAGGACAGAATAAAATCTACTTGCACAAAATGAAGAGAATAGTCTTTTTCTCTGTGTGTCTTTTGGAAGTACAAACTTCTGATATCCATGAAGATGGTGGACGCTGGAAAAAGTCTTCAAGGTTTTACTTGAATAATTTACCTTATGGAAGTAAAAGTTTAGCATGGCATAGAAATAATCTCTTGAAAGCAACTATTTAAGTATTTATGAGAAAAAGGTTTATCAATGTGTTCTGTATTTTAAGAGTTAACAAAGGGCAGTGATTTTGTTGAAGATTTTACAAATGAGTTGCGAAATGAAGGGCTCAGAATACATTTGACTGTATCAGTGTTATGGGCTTTTTTTTGGAGTGCAGAAAACGGTTTAATGGTACAATTCTGAACAATCTGATACAATGCAGATCGCTTGTTCAACATCAAAATCACTGCCCTCACACAAATGGTAGTTTAGATTATATTAACATAGGTCATTTTCCAATTTTCTAAAATTAAAGATGCCTAGACATAATCCCAGTTTTCTCATTCTTAAATTAAGCTATAATAGAACAAATAATCCCAAATTCTGTAATTGTTAATCATTCTTTTTTAAAATTAACTAAAAATACCACATTCAAGGGAACCCTAACCAGTATATAATTTCCATTATAAAATTATAACAGTCTGTGTTATTGATGGATATTTTTCCTATACATAACTGTCAAATTGGGACACATGTACCTGAAATTTGAGAATTAGAAAGCACTTATGTTTATATAATTTGGGGCTGCAAAAATGAGCATAATTCTTTTTTGTTGGTGTTTTTCTTACTCACCAACTTCTAGACAATGTATCTAACCCTTAAAAGTTGGCATATTTAATCAATAACAAAAAATATTTTTCTACCTTAAAATTTGATGGTTCCTCTTATCTTAAATTCTTGCTTTCTGCTTTTACTCAAGCATTTAGAAAACATTTATCAGCAGCACTACTAATCTCAAATCAGTGCTGGGAGAATGATTGTATAGAGAATATAAATAACCCAAAATAAAGGTATTTGAAGTATAAATTGTTTACAGATGTTAAAGATTTACTTAAGCGTCATTCCAACTGTTCAGTTTAAATTTAAAAGTTGTTTTAGTAGTTATTTAAATGTTATTTTATTAGTGAGTATAATAATTAGCCTAAGTTATTTAATTATAGATCCTAATACAAAGGTAAATTTTTCAATTATAGCATCAAATTTTCAAATTCCTATACTGACTTTTGCAATCAAGTTAACAGTTTAGAATTTCACCTCTTAATCTACAGCATCATTGGAATCAGTTGACTGAAGCAGCTACAGAAATTCCTCACTACTTTTAACCAAAAATTATCCCTAACTCATTAAATCAGACTTTTAAAAAAGTTCTTCTTAGAATAACCTAAGTGACAAGACAAAAAAAATGGATCAGTGCTAACAAAGGCCTTATTTTACTATTTCTAGTCAATTTTGTTATGAAAACTATACATAAAGCTCCAGATTCTAAAATGAATCTTTATATTTTCTAACTGCCTCTTTATTTTTAAAAATTTATTTGAAAAATAGATAAAGTTAACAATTAAAAATCTGTTAGGTTCCCAAGCTTCATAATTAAAGCTGTATTTTCTTTTCTGTTTTATTAAAATATAGTTAGTTTACCTTATAAAAAACATGCTCTGACACATATACTTACCTCATTTGTGGCCATCTTCCTAGATCTTGGAAGTGGAGACTTCCTGTGTATATGAATTGGCTCTGATACTATAGGTTTAAACAATATCACAGCTCGATCAACCTCATCTTTTTTAGAAGTATGTGGTTCGTCATCATTATCGATTTTAAAAGATCTCCTCCCTTCATTCTGTGTGCAAAGCATACAACATAATAAAATTCAGATAAAACAAATCAGCCTCTTCAGATGAACAAACTCAACCACCGAGTGGCTTAGTCACTTGAAGTACATATATAAGTTAATTTATTCAAGTGAATTAGTATTAATTGAATTCTTATAACATCCTAGTATTATTCTGGGTATTGAAAGACACATAACAGAGTTCCTGACTTCAAGAAACATATATACTCTATGGAGAAATTAAACAATAAAGTAACAATAAAAATCCATATAAAACAAAGTGCTTAATTAAGTTTCATCAAATGCCCAAATAAATAAGCAATAATAATAGATGACAGTAAGAAAGAACAGAGATCAGTTTTGTTATCAGTAATGTCATCAAACCAAGCACAAACTAAAATAGCACCTGAATTTATAAATTTTAGAAAATTTAAATTCTATTCCAAATATTTCCCCAAATGTGATGACTGCATACTTAACAATCATTCAATGACTCACTAAATATTTACTGGGCACATACCACGTGCCAAGATACAGATTAATAAGACACAGTTCCAAATTGTAAGAATCTCACGGTATAGTATGGGAAACAGACATGATAAAAAAAATTTATACTAATCATCCTTATGTCATAGAATAGGTAAAATGGGGCATGGTCATATAGCAAAACACATATTTTAAAGCAATAAGAATGGACAAACTAAGACTAAATACAATTACATCAATGAATCTCACAAACACATCAGTCAAAAGAAGCCAAGTAGAAGTATATGAAAACCTTCATCAAACCAAGGGGTATAGAAAATAAAATAAAATAAAATAAAAAACCTCTTTAACTAGGTAATGTATATCTAAAAACTTGGGACAATCATCACAGATAATAATAAATCATTGAAAGACAAGAATGTCATCATCACTAGGCCTATTCAACATTTTGGTAGGTCACTATTCAGGTATGATCACATACATAGAAAATCCAAATGACTCTATGGATAAATTATCAGAATGAAAAAATAGCATGTAGTAGGTTGTTAGTTATAAAATCTTTACACAAAAATGAGTTAAAATTCAATATGAAAATAGTAAACAGAAAATGAAATTTAAATAAGCCGTTTATGATAACATCAAAAACACAAAGAACTTTGGAATTAATACAACAAAGGTAATACAAAACAGTAAAAAAGTCTTAATTTTATCAAAAAGGTAAAAAGAATAGCTAAATAAATTCAGAGATATACCAAGCCCTTGGATTAGATACAATTCTGTAAACATATTTCTCTCAAAACTGATCTGCATCATTTATGTAATCTCAATCAAAATCCCAAATTCTCTTTGAAACCTTACCTTTCACTTTAGTTTGGGAATGAATGAGGATGCTTAGTATAAACACTTCTTTTCAATATCATACTGGTCTTAGCCAGTAGCACTTCACCAAAAGCATATTCAAACGGCTAATGAATATAAAAAAAGGTGCTAATCCTTATTGGTTGTGAGAATAATGTAAATTTAAATCACAATGAGATATCACCACATAACCCCCAAAATAGCTACATTAAAAACATTAATCATACCAAGCGCTGATAAGGATCTGGTAATATCTTTGAAAAGCTAATTGACTGTATTTTAAAAAGCTGAACATATGCATACACTATAATTCATCAACTTTACACCTAGATGTATATCCAAAAGAAGTGTATAAATACGTTCAGAAAAAGACCTGTAGAAGAATTTTTATATAAGCATCCATCTTCAAACCCTGAAAACAAATAAAATGATCATCACAGTAAAATGAATTAACAAGTTACACTTGTATTTATTTAAGGAAACCCATATGGCTACAAAAATGAAGAACAGAATAGATGAATCTGAAGCAATAATGAAAGAAAGAAGCAAAGCCTAAAGCACATATCTTGTGATTTCATTTATATAAAATTCAAAAATAGACAAAATTAATCTATGGTGTCAGAAGTCACGAGAGTTAGGCATCTCGGGGGAGAAGGCAAGGACATTGTGATACAGAGGTGACAAAAGTGATTCTTCTGAAATGGTGATATTATTCTACGACCTGGCTAGTTTTTTCACAACTGTGTTTATTTTGTGATATGTTATTAAACTGTACATGTATGATTTAGGTATGTTTACAAACATGCATTATAGTTCAGTAAAAAAGTTTTAAACTGAGTACATATTTAACCTTGTAGGATTATTTTAAGGATTAAAAGGCAATAATTCATGCCAAGTACTTAGCATGGTAAAGCATGAACTAGTCCTTCAATAAAACAACAACCAAAACCAAAAATAAAGTTATAGTTATTCATTCTAAATACTGATCTTGAAAACTGAGAAAATCTAGAAAAAACATAAAATTCTAATGTGCCTAAAAATGCTGTCTATACAAATCATACTTCAAGAAGACTAAACTATCTTGCTACTTAGTAGTTGGATTAAGAATCACGGTACATTATAGAAAATTCTTAAAGAAACCTCATGAAAATCTAGAACTGCAGTAAGCACTGAGAATTTCATCTTCATTACCTCCCTTGAAGCTGGTCTATATCCATAGCCAGATGGTAAATTTTTGTCTTCTTCACATCCTTTGGCTCCTGGACTGAAGTGTAATTCAACATGAAAGCGTTCCTCAGAGGAAAGATCCTAAAGAATATTATAGAACATTTTCAGAACGAGAAACTTCAAACCATTTATTTACCACTGGTAACACAAATAAATCGAGAACTCTGTTACCTTGTTAGGATCTTCATAAAGCATGATAACAATCTGAGTCATGTAGTTGAGTTCATTGACAACATTTAAATAATCCATAGCTCGTTTCCACTGTTCATCCTTTGACTCCTGAACAAAGGTATATGATAAGCATTTTCTAGTATTATATTACTTGAAAATCACTTTATTTTTGTTATGGTAATTTGTTGTTGAATCCTGACTGATACCACACAAATAAATTGAATACTTATATGTACAATCTTTTCAAATAACTCCACTTATTTAAGTCTTAATAAATTATTTAAGCATAAATAAATTATTTAAAAAATTTCTTAACAGTAGCAATAGAAACTCCAGTGGTAACTTTTAAAAAATAACTCATAGGAAGTAAAAATAAAGAAGCTCTTAACTATGACACCTACAATTGAATTCTTAGGGTAAGAGACAATTTTTAATCTTAAGTCTCAAAATACCTAACATAGTGTCATACTTCATAAGCAGACTATCTCATAAAAGTATTGCTATTTTTCCCACCATGATATAGCTCACATATGCATTACATGCCCATCAGTAAATATTCCTCATTACTCCGTAGTGATATCTTAAAACAATCAGCAGAAGGAGGCATAGGTAGATTCTTTAAACCATCTCCTTCACCTTCATTTAGAGAATCATTGGTCTTTAAACATGTAATCAGCATCGGAACTGAAAGGGATTTTAGAGAACACGTCTTACAAGCATTCAAAGCAGAAAATTCTATCTGAAAAAGTAAAACTACACAAAGTTCAGGGTCGACAGTCAATAGTCGACGGGGTACACTTAGACTTAATGTACATCGGAGACAACTTCCTTCATCTCATATATCATAAAATAAGACTACATTCTAATTATTTTTTTTAATTCAGCATATATGTCCTTTTGAAATTTAGACATTGTATTGAGGAAGTATTCCACTTGTGAAGTTTGTAGAAGGGTAAAGTGTAATTTGTGTGATTACATGTATTCTTAGCTTCATTTCAACAAATGGCTAGTCATACCTCTAAATGAGCAGTTGCTATCAATTTAAGCAACACTCCAGAGAGAAAATTCATCTGTTATGTTTATGTGTGTCTGCCTGTGTCTGTGTGTGAGGAGGGATTAAGTGCAAAGATGTATATACATTTTTTCAAAATTCATAAGGAAAAATATAAATTAGCATAGTGTTACTGAGTTTCACTAGATGTGAATTATTGTAAATGATGGATTTAAATTAAGTATTAAAATTTTTCAATAGTTGAAAAGATCTTTTTTTAAATCCATTAGCACAGATTTTTATAAGAATGAGGTGTTTTTTTCTTAATTAAGCAAACTTTTATTGCAGCTTAAATTGTGGTACAGAAATACTTTCAACTGATTTAAGTCCAATACTAGGAAGAGAGAAATTATGCACCAAAATTTTCCCTCCTCTATCAAACACACTAGGATTAATTTAGATTACTATTCAATCTATAGGTTTCATTTTCCTAGGCTTTGTTTCATAAAAATTTCTGCAGTTTTCAGCATTAAATCTATTAGTAGGGGGTAAAAATCAGACCTCAAGCCAACAAATGTCATCAGATCTACTGGGACACTTAAGAACAAAATCCACTCTGTGATACTTATTAATAAGAACACTGCCTAATATCTAACTCAGTCTTCTCTTGCAGTTACAGATTTTGTCAGGTCTGCTCCAATGAACAGATACAATTAAATATTTTGTAGGATCTATAATTAAAATTTAAGAATTCATAAAAATCTTTTTTAAAAATAAAGACTATTAAATATATTCCTTGAAATTTTGTTTAAAATCTTATTTCCTTAACTAAACTTTAAGAGACCAAACAAGGTTTTAAGTGTATTAGCTACAGGGTCTTATTAAGATAATGAATTATAGCTGAAATAAATTAAAAAAAATTTAAATCAGAAAACAGGGTATCATTTTGGTACAGACTTTAATTTTCACTTTAGTAAATATACGTAATTTTTTTTTATCCCAGAACCACAGATTTTTCTAAGAATGAGTTGTTCAGCTTTTGTTTTAAAAATGTAGTCAAATGCAATATATACTCATCAAGCTCTAGTTCTACTGCCACCACCCTACATGTAAACTATACAGTCTTTCTCTAGGTCACTGTGATAGGCTCCTAACTAGTTTCCTCATATCTACTCTTATGTATTGTCTACAAAACAACCAAAGCCATTCACTGGCCTGCTTAAAACCTTTCAATGGCTTCCCAATCCCCTGAGGATCTCCAAGGCATGCCTCTCCAACCTTATCTGCTGCCATTTTATCCATCACTCACTACTATGCTCCGAACACAAGCCTTCTATCTGTTCCTACATCCCCTATGTCCTTTCCACCTTGTAAGTAAGTACAAGAGGGTCAAAAGGTGACCACATAAGAGATGTATCTCTCCTCCCCCAGAACAAGTCCATCACTACTACTGGCTATATAAGCTCTTGCCTTGCTAATTAGGGGTCATCTTTTTCACTATTTCTTTTATTAAAACTCCACTAATCTGCATAGGCATGCAAAGGATGTCACTTTCTTATTCTTAATGAGATAAAAAAGAAATGAAAACAAGAGGAAAGAAATATGAAGTAGAAAACTTGATGGAAACAAAACAGTGATAAAGACTTGGGGTAACTTTGATAATAAGCTTTCATCAAAACCCAATAATAAGATAGATAAAGAATCAAGAGACATATACCCAATCTAGATTAGACATTTCACTGTCCTTTATTTAGAAAGTTCAAAAGAAAACAAAGTTGAATTCATTTTCTTTTAGAGATCACTTTTTGAATAGATGTACATAAATGTGTACACCAATATATACACAGAAAATATTTTTTTTAATTCGTACTTTTTCCTAGTTCAGAGATGGCTGAAAAGATATTTTTGATATACAATAGAAGTGATGCTGTATTCTAGATAATCTATGGTTTGAGAGTGCTGAGAAAGGGGATATTAACATTTCTAAGTCTGTTTGGTTATCACTTCCACTGCCAATCTCTACAATGTCACTTGCTTTATCTTTTCTAATTCATACTTCTGGGGAATCTTATTAACAGCCACTGCCTTAACGATCATTAATATGTTGGCTTCCCAACTCTATACCTGTAACCCAAACCTCTAGCCTTACATATACACTTGACTAGTCTACCATCCATCCCAAACTGAACTTACTAATTTCCTTCTAATATCCTATATTCCTCCAAGTGTTACTTATCTCAGTGAATGATGTGTAATTTTATAGATGGTCCTATATTAGAAATATGGGAATCTTTCTTGACTCTCTATTCTTTCTTACCCTTCATACCTGTATGCAAAGAAAGGGCCTTAAGGAGACAGTGCTGGTGAAAGTTAAAATGCCTCCAGAACAGAGTGTTAGTGAAAGCCTCAAGGGCATTGAGGAGGTTGTTGGTGAGGGATTATCGGAAGGTAAGAAAAATGTCATTGGAAGCTATAAGAAAAAGAGCCATTGTTATGTAGTGGCATAGAGTGTAGAAATACTACAGACTGTAGACAGTGAAACTCGATGAGTAAGCTATGAAGAGTTTCAGGAACAGTTCTGAAAATGCCACCAAGGTTCTCCTCATTGCCTACGATAGACTATGAGGGGAGGGAAATAAGCTACAGGGAAATTGCCAATTACAAGACTTGCGGGGTTCAAAACTAAAACTATTTCTCATTCCCAGCCTCTCCAGAGAGTAAACAATACTATAGTTAAAAAGTGGCTTCCAGGAAAAACGGAAACACAGGAATCTGTCATGAAAACATGGATATGATCGTAAAAACACCTGCTAAGACCTCAAAAAGGTTTAAGGCTCACAAACCTTTTAAAGACATGAAAGATTTTCTCAGGGTCTTACCAGCATGTCTCTCAGATATTCACTATTAAGCAATAAGGATTGCTGAGGTTGTCCCTCAGTTGCAGGCTTATTCTTAAGATTTGTGGATGTGAACTGTTTAATGAAGTATATTATAAATTACTCATTTTTGTTATGTTTCTAAAAATCATACCATCTCGAACTAAAAGTCAAAGACCTCTTGATCTCTAAATTTCCCTGGGCAGGAAGTAGTTTAAAGAAAGCTCCTTAGCTGCAAGCATGAACTACTTTTTATGGAAAAGTTAGGATGACCCAGATGAAGTAATCAAGAACCCAAAGGATGAAGCCATGAGCCATTATAAACAACTCCCTGGCAGTATGACAGAGCCCTAATTAAGGAATGGGCAATAATACCTATGTAGATTTCAAAGTTGCTGTGGACTAGTGACTATGGTGTACCTTCTGTTTCCCTTCTTTTGAAAAGGTTATCTACAGCATTTATCCTATGCCTATCCCACCAATGTATGTTGAGTGTTTGAAGGATAGTTAATTGGTCTTTTCAGTTCACAGGTCTTTCAATTGAGGTTGAGTACTCTTGAGCACTGAAGGAGTTGTGCTCAATTGATACCTGCACCTGATTTAGACAGAGATCCCACATGTCAAGTTTACACTGTAATAGATAAGCATGGAGGAATATGGAGGAGAGATTAAGTGAATTTTCCACATGGGAGAAATGTGCATGTGTGGCCAACAGACATACTGTGATAAACTCTGTTTTCCAAAGGTGGCCACCAAAATATACCCAATCCAAAATACCCCTCTTACAATATGACAGCAATACTCCACTAATCTAGTAATGTAGGTCTATTTCCCCTTCCCTTGAACCCGGATAAAGCTCTGTGACTGTCTCAACCAAAAAACTCAGCAAAAGTGATACTAAATAATTTCTTAAATTAAGTCATAAAAATGCTTTGCACTTGCTCCCTGTTCTCTTGGGAAAAGGAAGCAGGTCACATGAAGGGTTCATTGTAGGTATTCTGGTCAACAACCCCAGCAGAGGTTCTAGCTGACAGCCAGCATCAAGCATCAGCCAAGAGAAGAAAGCTTTGAGATGATATGAGTATCAGTCACTGTCTGCATCCTCATGAAAGATCCAATGCAAAACTGCCTAAATGATTATGGTCAACCCCTTAAACTATGACGGAGAAAAATAAAATGACTGTGGTTATTTTGAGCCATTCAGCTTTGGTCTGATTTATCACATAACCGTAAATAAGAGTCACACTGTCCAACCAAACACCATGTGCTGTCTGTCAATTCTAACCCCTAAATAATGCAGCTTTTCTTTATCTCACTGCCACCAGCCTGTAACATCACCTAAAATATTTTATATTACTGTTTACTTAAATGGATCTTCTCCAAAGGGAAGAGAACATGTCATTATCTACAACATCTAGCAGTTACTTGATATATAGCAGGCCCTTGACCAATAATGGCAAATGATGAGTTATTAAAAATAACACAGCAAAAAATGGTGTTAGTGATTTGATTACAAATTCAATAAAACATATTTGTTAAGCTGATTGATATAACTTATTCTACTTACATTGCATAAGGCACCATAGCGAAGAATAGACAGTAAAGAATGTACATGACTTTCACTGGTGAAATACAATCTGGTACGAACATGACGTTCAGGAGACAGAACACCTCTGGAATATCTAAAATTAGGAGCAGACAATGTCAAAACATAACCATACAGTTAAAACTGAGTAAGTATTGAAATTATTTTGTAAAATGGAATTTAACCTTACTAGAAGTGAAAGAAAATAAGTAAACACGTAAATCTATCAGTCTTCGGATCACAATGGAGGCGTTACCTTAGACATCCTTCTAGTATGAAGATAACTGGAACTCACTGGGACCTCTGAGATTACTCTAAGAATAATTAATATTAAGCTCCTTTGTTAGCAATGGAAGAGGTCATAGCCCTTAAGAAGCTCACAGATGTTACTGCTGTTGAATGGGGATGATCACTGATGACCACATGTGAATGATGATACAGACCCTCTTTCCCTATTCACCTCAGTTTTTTTCCCCAGTTTGGAGCCAAAAGGAACTTTGGTTGGAAATTAACTATTAGGATTACCTAGGTAATCTTTATTTCCACAGTGTGCCAACTGATACACTTCTGATACAGTCATAGGAACATTAATCAGCAATTTAGATTTGAAGTATGCAAAAACATATGCCTAGAGATTTAAATACCAGTGCAGTCTCTTACACAGGATGGAGTTTATTTACAGTGTCATCATCTTGGGTCCTCTGAAGGTCTGAGCGAATTTTTCTAACTAGAGGAGTACAGTAGCCTTTGGCAATCTCCAGTTTTTCAGCTTTAGTTATACCATACTCCTGAGCAGAAAATACACAATATTAGAAAAAATGTATAATAATGATAAAGAGCTTCAACAAATGCCATGTCAAATTTAAGAATTTCAGTGAGAGACCAATATATTTACTAAGACTTTTTTGAATGTTATAAAATTCCTAGTACATTTCTGCAACGTTAAGTATACTATTCCCCAAACTATTAAGTGTAATTAGAAGGATTTTTATGGTGGAACTGAAAAAGCAAGTGATTTCCAAAAAGAGGACACACAGATAAATGTAATCTTTATGAACAGTAGCTCAACTCAATCAGGTTTTAAATGTAGATAAAACCGTAAAAGAAAGATAGGTTAAGGACACAAATACTAAGGCACAGAACAAATAGTCAGTAAACATATGGAAAGAAATATAAATTGAAAATATGAAATTTTTATCTGTTTGAATGTCAAAGATTAAAAAAGGCTAACAAATTATTTAAAAGCCTTTGGCCAATACTTTTAAAGTTTTAACTAGGAGTTAGCCAAAAATGCAACGAAATTACCAAATTTAATGGGCTCTATAACCATTATGAGTTAATTAAATTTATGAGGAATTACAATCTGAAGTGTTAAAAAACATAGTTAATTGCAACAAAAATTGCAGTTCAAAGGGGTAATTTAGAAAATGACTTGATTTAAGAAGACAAAAATCTATGATGTGTGTGCAGATGGGAAGAGAGGGTACAAGAGGAAGAGGGCAGAAAGTGGGGTCAAGGGGAGATCAGAGGGTAAGAAGCAAGACAGAAGGAGGGAAGAAATGGCACACTCTTTCTCTCCAAGTTCATTCTAGGATACTTGAATTTAAAGGCTACTTCCTGCTACCAGGTACTTCCCAGATGGCAAAACGTTAGTACGGATAAGGAATCTCAAAACTGCCTAAGAAAGAAAAGGTTGATGTATTATATGAAAATGGAACCTCTTGAGTCATTTACCTTAAATACTATGGCTTAGTTGGTTTAATCATCTCACCAACATAGATGACTGTGATTTGGGTACGAAAAAAAGAAATGTGCATGTAATTGTGTATGTGTGTGTAAACAAAAGAAAAATGCTGAAATTAAAAATCATCAG
This sequence comes from Vicugna pacos, assembly GCF_048564905.1. Taxonomy (NCBI): domain Eukaryota; kingdom Metazoa; phylum Chordata; class Mammalia; order Artiodactyla; family Camelidae; genus Vicugna; species Vicugna pacos. The sequence continues at coordinate 50,649,635 of NC_132989.1, forward strand.
AGGAAATTTTGTTGTTGTTATTAGCAAGATGTGAGGAAACAGGCACTCTCATACATTGCTGGGCTGGAAGAAAACTAGTAAGAGTTCTGGAGCTACAAAATAGTCTTGAGTGCATGTAAAGACATATGTATAAGGAGAAGGAAAGAAATTAAAAGAATCCAGATTTCCAAATACGAGAAACTGGTTAAATAGTTGTTATTATTACATCATACTGTTCAGCCATTAGGGATAATGAAGTATATTTAGCTTTACTGATTTGGAAAGTTTTTGATGCCAAGAAAAAAAAAAACAAGTTGTAAAATTCTATGCTTTTCCTGGTTCTAGTTTTGCAGATACATTTGTTACAGATGTGAATTTATGAAAAAAATTACATATCCATGACTTTAAAGGGAAAGGTCTTTTAGAGTTTTCCACAACAGTGAAATGTTTTGCTCTAGCTGGTAATGCCATAGTGATTTGGGGGGGCTGTATTTATATTTTCTAATTTTACAACAAAGATATATTATTTTCATAATAAAGAAATCTTTCCCTTCAACACAGTGACGTATTTTGTATAGCTGAAAAAGCAAGTTGCCACAACCAACTAGGACTAAATAATTATTAGATATCCAAGTTCTCATATAATTGTAATACTGCTGCCATAAGAAGAACTGATTAAAATAACAGGTGAAGAAATTTGAAAGTTTATTCAGTGGTGATATTTAATGAGTGTCATTGGACTTTATACTGAAAATGCTATTATAAAGAATCTTCTGCATTTCATAATCTACAAATAACCAAAGAAATGATCTTCAAACTTCTATAAATGTCTGCCATCTCAATTAAGAGAATCTTAATACCAAATTTTATCTTTAGATGTTCTTATCTACCATCGCATCATTGAGACTATTTTACTATTTAACTTACTGAGGTAACAGTTTTTAACATTGTAAGTTTCATGCATACATTATGTTTCAACTTCTGTATAAACTACAGTATAGTCCAACCCCTCCCCTCGGGCACACACATTATGCCAACAATGGTGGACTCTATGGCAGACGACCTGGGCTTTCTCGCACACAGTCCCAGGCTCAGCCCACAGACAACTCCAGATTCTCCAGGCCATCTCTGTGCCACCAACCCCAGTCCTCTCCCTGAGTCTGTCCTCTGAAGCCTGAGCCTCAGTGTCCAGCCCCTGCACACATCAGCAGGCTCACATCTTAGCCTGGGGAGACCAGAGAGGTGTCCTGGATCCTCGGCACCAGTTTCTCTCGGTTCTGCCTGTTTCAGAGCGGCTGCTGTGCTGTGTTCCAAGCCCCTGAAGCACCCTTTGTCTCAGCTGGTCTCCTTGCTGGTGAAGGGGCTTCCCAAGTTGGGGGAACTTTTCCTCTTTCACCGCTCCTTCCCTGGGGTGCAGGTCCTGTCGCAATTCTTTCCACGGAGATTCCTTTTGTAACCATGCTAGCATAAGATCTTCTGCCAGAGTTCACTAGGTACTCTGTGAAAACCATTCCACATATAGATGTATTTTTGATGTATCTGTGGTAAGAGGTGAGCTCCACATCCTTCTATTCCACCACCTTGAAGCCCCTCCCTGATATGAGTTTAATATTCTTAAATTTATTGAGAATTGTTTTTTGTTCCAACATATGGTCTGTCCTTGAGAATGTTTCGTGTACATCTGAGAAGAATGCATATCCTGCTGCTTTTTGGATAGAATGTTCTATATAAAGTCCATCTGGTCTAATGTTTCATTTAAGGCTGTTGTTACCTCATGGACTTCGTTTGAATGATGTTGATGTAAGTGGGGTGTTAAAGCCCCCTACTGTTAATACGTTGCTGTCAGCTTCTCATGTTAAATCTGTTAGTCATTGCTTTATATATTTAGGCGAGTTTTCTTGAAGCTCACTGGATTTCTTCATCTAAGCTAATTTTTTGTTAAATGATCACTATTTTGAATTCTCTACTGTTTAGACTGTAATATTGTATGACTTTAAGTTTGGTTTCCAGAGAACTGTCACTTTTTTGGGGGGGTGATACTGTGTTACTGGGGTTCTTTATGGTGCCCGATGAGTTGTTCCTCTGCTGGCACATTTGAAGAAGTAAAGTTTTCTTCTTTAGGTAAAGTTTTTCCTTTTTTTAAAAAATTTGGTTCTGAAAATTCAACAGGTCAGTATTTAGAGGTCTTTCTTTGTGTTCCAGTCGGTGGCACCACAGCATAGCTTTGGGTTTTCTTACATGAGTTACCTCTGGTCATGTTTGAGAACTGATACTTTTGACACTTCACCAAATCTAGAGTTGTCACCAGATGTCCTCATTGTCATTATTGTGCCTCCAGGGTCATTGGTGCCTTGTTGCCACCAGTGTTGCTGGTGTCACTGCCTAAGGCACTGGGATAGCTGGTGCCTCCTTTGTGTCCAGGGTCTCCTAGGTTTCAGGCTCTGTCACTGCAGGGGGAGAAGTAGGGTGGGTGGAGGGAGCCGGTGTTACAGGTATCTCTGCCGTGTCCAGAGTTGTAGGGCCCATGAGTACTGTCATTGTGGGCAATTGTTGGCAGGGGTGGGGTAGGGTGGGGGATGGTGTGGCAAGGGCTACAGGCACCTACATGGCTGGAAGGATGGTGTCACAGGCCCCACTGCCACCAATGCCGGTTCCTTCTGGCCATGGATGCTACTGCAGCTGAGAGGCTGCAATCCTATGTGCCACTGCCCCCGAAGCTGCTGGGTTCTCTGAGGCCGCAGGCTCAGCCGACCCTGACTGGAAGTCTCTGATCAAAGGTACAGCCTCTACGTTCTCCTAGTTCCACTTCCTCTATGTGTTTCAGTCCATCCACTTTTAGGTATACAGATGTATGGAGATTTCTAGCATCCTGGTATGGTAAGCAGAGGCATTTTTGTTGAGTTACGTACATCTTACTGGTTGTAGACTGAAGGGGAGAGACAACGTGAGCATGTCACACTGCCCGTGATGCTGACTTCACATCCCACTGTGACTATTCTTAAGTATCTACTTTAAACCAGGGCCTCTATTTTCTGAGGACTGAGACTGATTAAAAACTGAAAAGTTGATTATATGACAGCAAAAATATCTACCATAAGTAAAATCAGTTTAACTGTTAAAGTAACTAAACGTAATAAATTATGCTTATCATAGTAAAGCTTAGACATGATTAGAATTATGTAATTCACACAGCACAGATATAAGAATTAATTAATGCCATGTAGGAGTGGAAATGGATTTTTAAGAGGCTCAGCACCACTGAAATATATCAGAACACATATACATTTTTCTTGTACAGATTAGTGACACTCTCTTAACCTAAATTAGTCAAAATAGTACATTTGACTAAGTCATCAAGTCTCTAACCTTGAAATAGTCTTTGTGAAGTAAATATACAAATTTCTCATTTTTTCCATTATAAATCAGTTTCATTACAATAAGTATTTTTGCAATTTTAGTTACTTGTTCAGTGACTGAAAATGCTTGCATCCTGTCCATGATTTTGGATTTATGTAGATGTGAGTAACAAAGCAAAATATTTACCGAACTGAATTCAAAAGTCCATTAAAAAAGAAATCCCAAGTTTTTGCCACAATAAGGAATATCAAACTGAAAAGTTGGGGAGATAAATCCTAAGTTGTCCTCTCCTCAATTTATAATCTCAGAACTCCAGGAAAGTATATAAAAACACCTCTGCTTTTAAAGTTATAAAATTACCAAAATTTAATTATGAATTTAACAAAAACAAGATTGATTACTGGAAGCTTGGGCATAATGTTGCCCAAAGAGGCCTAAGATTTCAAAGATAAATAATTTGTCCAAGATAAATACTTTTGGATATGTCTTAAAATAAATTGTCAGACTGTTGAGAAAAATCTAACCTAACTGCATCATGACAATTACTATACTATAATAGAGATTGAGAACAGCTGAGCATGAGAAAGAACTTTAACACTACGAATGTCTCAAATCATTTCCTAACCATTCTAATCGTCAGTATTTCTTCTAATTACAATGCTTAAAAAACATTATAAATATTTAAGTTACAAGGAGATGGTGAGAGATTTCTTTAGCTATATAAGTAATGTACCTAAAATCAATCTACAATGTTAGAAGGAAAAATCATCATCTAAGACTCATTAACACATAAGTATTCCTTTAAGCCCAATTCTTAGAAACACAGAATGTTTAGTATACATAACTGAGAAAGAAGAGGCAGGAGGTTAAATAAGCCATGTAACGGCACAGGCGTGATTATGATAATAAATCATTAGTGTATTTATTTAGCCATTAAGTAGGTGAAACATTTAGGTATAATGAAATCCTACAATGAAAAATGCATACAGCTACAATAAATATTTCAGAGGGTCCCATATTTACAGCTTACCTATTAAAAGTATACTTTAAAATAACCTTCATTGTAAGAATAAGTACACCCAGAATGCACTGAGCCTGGACTAATGTCAAAGAAATCCAATTAACAATAAAAAAAAAAAAACACGGTCTTATTTATGCTTCCAATGCAAACTAATCATAATGCTTACCGGAATTAACAGTAACCATTCTCCTCAGATTTATTAGTAAGTAAAATTTAAAAGAATTCTCTATCTTAAATTTCATAACAAAGATGGATGCTGATTTAGTAACTTTACTAAATGAGATCTAATCAAATCAGTTCTACAATCATCTACCCAATATCACGTAGCTAAAACTGAGCTCTGCACAATTTAGTATATTTATTTTGACATTAACCTTAAAATATCTTATCTGTTATAAAAATAAGACTTTTTACTGTGCAAAATAAAATTTCTCTTTTGTAGAATAAAACTTCTCTTCTATTTGGTAAATGAAGTTTTCAGAGATTAAGTCCTTGTTTTCTAAATCAATATTTCTTAAAATGAAGCCCAAAGACATGTTTTTGAAGTATGAAGTATTTTTATCCTCTCTTTTAAAAAAAAATTCGTCTGCAAATCGTATCTCTATCACTATTTATACAGCATACTTAAAATGATCGACCTTGTATATACTGATCAAACAAATAGTAGCTCTTTCACATTGAAAGAATAAGCTAAAATTTAACATGTATTTCACAAATAATTTTAAGTATGTTGGGCAGTCTGAATTTTCAAAGTCTCTCATTTTTCCTAGACAATGCATTAGGAAAGGGATACTGATATTATTTTAACCATTTTTATTTTATGAGTATTTTTACCGAAATATAGTTGATTTATAATGTGTTAGTTTCAGGTGTATAGCAAAGTGATTCAGTTATATGTATTTTCAGATTAGTCTCTACCATAGGTTATTATGAGATATTGAATATAGTTTCCTGTGCTATATGGTAAATCCTTGTTGCTTATCTATTTTATGCATAGTAGTTTGTATCTATTAATCCCTTACTCCTAATTTCTCTTTCCCCATTGGTAACCTTAAATTTGTTCTCTATATCTGTGATTCTGTTTCTGTTTTTTATATAGATTCATTGGTATTATTTTTAGATTTCATATGTAAGTGCTATGATATTTGTCTTTTTCTACCTTCACTTAGTATGATGTTCTTTAAGTCCATCCTATATTTTGTTCTTTCTTATGGCTGAGTAACATTCCACTGTGTGTGTGTGTGCGCGCACGCGCATACACCACATCTTTTTAAACCAATCACCTGTTGTTGGGCACTTGGGTTGTTTCCATGTCTTGGCTATTGTAAATAGTGCTGCCATGAACACTAGGGCCTATGTATTTTTTCAAATTAGAGTTTTCATCTCTTGCAGATATATGGGAATGGGATTGCTGGATCATATGGTAGCTCTATTTTAAGTTATTAAGAAACCTCCCTACTGTTTTCTATATATCTTTTAAGTGAGGCTACTTTGATATACAATCTTTGTACTTCTCATATATAGTTGACCCTTAAACAATGTGGAGGTTAGGTGCACCAATCCTCCATGCCACTGAAAATCTGAGTATAACTTATCTGTGGTTTTGCATGCACAGCAGATTCAATAACTGCAGATCAGGCAGTACTGTAATACTGCTGAAAAACTCCACATAAACAGATTCACACAGTTCAAACCTACATTGTTGAAGGATCAACCAAATTTCACTTTTCCTGTTTTTTAACTCTGGTTCACAGTTGGAATGTCTGATCTATTCCAATCTCCCCTTTATAATATCCAAATAATCTTCAAGTAATTAAGTTGCAAAAAGGTCCTCAAATGACATCTGAAATTATTTTTTTTTAACAAATTCTGTATCTCAACTTGTCACTTACCTCGTTATTATCAATCTGATTCTGTTTAATTATATTTCAGTTATTTGAATATTGGTTATACCTTTATTTTTATTTCCTATAATGAAGACTCAACCACCTCCACCACCACTACAAATAAACACTAAACATCTTGACCTCTAAATATTACTTTCAAAATACTTTCACATAAAGTAGACCTGTAAAATTTATATAGGGCCACAACTACCTTTTTCTCTCACTCTGCATACATTTCCACAGCATACAGCTGGCAGATGCACAACAGGTGCCCCATAAATACTTAAAGTGATTTATTCCATCCTGTTTTAAGTTGTCTGATTTGTTTTTAATATATTATTATTCTTTAAGAGTATCAATTCTTCAATTTCAAGAAGTCACTACAAACTATTAAAAAATCAAGAATGATCTAATATAACAAGAAACTTAAAATATAAGTTCATAATTACTTACGTTTCTTTTTAACATTATAGGTTTACTATGAGATGAAAATCAACCATCTTTTGTCCACTGACAAACATCTTAAAAGTATTTATATAACAGTACAAGAGAATTGATTCACAGGAATTACCTACCTGAGGGATAACAATATCTGCTAATGCCTTCGAAAGCCTATATAGTTCCATTGTGTTTTCTAATTTCAAGGAACCATTATGCTGGACATCATATTTTATACAGTCATATATGTCAGGGATTTTACTAATGTCATATCTTCCATTCTTTGTTTTAAAGTCTTTCTCCAACTTGGACCATCTACGTAGCATGAGCTCTAACGTTTCACTATGATAAAGCTGAATATCTAAAACAACATAACATTTTTATTACATTAAACTTAAAAATCAGGTAAAGAATATATATTAAAAAGTTCATAATTAGAAACTTTTTTAAATGTCAAAAGGCAAAATTGTTTAACAAGCTAGGAAATGTCATCATAGGTAATATAATATTAGCAACCATACAGTTTGTAGACTTGAATAAAGGTATAAACACGTGGGTTAGGAACTGGGTTTACAAAAGCCCTCTCCATGTACTACATATATCAGTTATTAGCCAAGTTACTAACCACGGTAGTCTCAGAGCCAGAGCATGTAGCACCTTCCCGCTGTGTGCTGCTGCTTCTTATGCTGCCTATTTGCTGCTTAACTATATGGCAATGCTACATAATTAATCAAATGAAAATGTTTTATTATCTCTTTCATGCTATCATGGATAAAAGCAAGTATCACTTAGCTATTATTCTTTTGTTGGATATATATTAACTCATATTACACACCTAGATATAGTATTAGAGGCTTCATTTCTTATGATTGGTGCATCTTATTTAAAAATGTTTATAGCAATTGGACAGTGATTTTATTTGTTTTCTGATCTAAGAGAAATATAATATTTACCTGATGATTTGGGATCTTCCATTCGATGTCTGATTTGAGAAGTCAAACTTTGTATCAAGGAATAAACTTTGTCACAGGTCTTCACAGGATTTTTAATTAAATGCATTGATTTGATAAGAGAAATGCTTCCAGATGGAGTAAGCTACAATGAGTAAAGTACGTATTTTACATCTAGTTATTCCCAACTGTCCATGAGAACAGTATATAAAATCTTCCAGTAGCTGGAGAACAATCCCAAATCCCAAATTATGACAACCCCCAAAATTCAGTAATAAGATCAAAGAGGAAGTAAAAATCTCACAAATTCATGTTAAAAATTTACTAAACCTTAGCTAACATTAGATTATCCACAGAGAAAATCTTGCAGAAGCACTCTAACTTACAATGACATTTTGCTGACTCACTTAGTATGTGCAAATGTGATTTAACCATTTGACATATACCTGCATGTAATAACCCTGAGACTATTATTATCATCTTCTTCCAGATAAGGTACTCAAACTCTGTTGCCCATGATCAAACCACTAATATGTAAAGAGTGGGATAAAAAGGCTGGTAGCCTGGCTGAAGAGCTGGTGCTCTTAAACCACCATGTTAATACCTTTGTGATGAGATTTTCCTCAAGTCAACAAAAGCCATTAATGACAATATAGTTTCAAATTGCAATGCTGACACTTTGCTTGGCAAGTAATTTAACCCCACTAAATAAGTTTCTCTAACATAAAAAATATAAAGTGGAATTTCACTTCTTATTATGGTGAACTAGGTAGTTTGGGCCAATCTAATCAATGAAGATTAGTAAAAATCCTGGGCAAAGAACTTCTATACTTTTGCTTAAAGGTATTTGAGAGAGAAGATAGTAAAAAATTATGGAAGAAAAACTTATAGGTCATAGATCCAGAGAGTGATTCTGGCATTTAAGGCTGCTTTTGCATTGGAGATGTTTGTTGATCCTGAATAGACAGCAAAAAAGCCGAAAAGAGCTGCAATACCCTTTAAGACTAAGGCGACAAAAGTGAAGTCCAGGGTTCCTAAAGGTGGAACTCTGGTAAACTCTCTGCATTTAGGATTCAAAATAGTGATTAGTTGGAATCTGCATTTTTAGTAAGACTCCACAGATAACTCTTATGCAAATTGAAGTTTGAAAAGCACTCTAGCTCTGGAGTCCTTGCAATGTTCAGGAAGAGAGTAAAAGCATGATGTCAACATTCAACTCTGAGACATCACAGAAGCTTATTATTATCTCTGGGGTAACAACAAAACAAACAGTAAAGTCAAATACAATTTTCAAACCATCAGGGAAATAAATAAAAAGTACCAATTTCAATGAAGCAAGAAAGGAGAGAAAAATAAAAATAGGCAATACAAATATAAAGCACTTGAAGGGATAATAGATTCATACACTAAATTTATGAGTAGTTTATAAGATAAATAATTGTCTAAACAAAGATTCACATAATAAATTCAAAAATTCCAACTAAATGCAGATTTTAACAGACACATCTAAAAATATAGTTTCAGAAAGACTGAAAGAGCTAAGAGATACTATGCAAACACCAAATGAAAGAAAAAAATCTATAGTAGTTAATTAATCCTAGAAAAAGCAAATTTTGAGCTAAAAAAATCGACTGAAATACACAAATTCTTAATTTGGATGCATCTAACAGCATGACATCAAAACACATAAAGCAAGGATTAAGAGACTACGAAGACAAGAAAATACAACTTAAAAAGGCATAGATTTGGAAATTTTAAAAGTACACTTCTAAATGACCTATGATCAAAGAAATCACAACAGAAATTAGAAAATGTCCCAACTTGCATAAACCTCAATTTATGAATACACTTAAAACAGTGTATAAAGGGAAATTTGTGGTCTAGTGTGTGTATTTTAGAAAAGATTGAACATTCATGAGTTGATAAACATCCATCTAGTGACATTAGTTTTAAGAAACAGAAAAAGAGTAAAATGAAACTATAGAAGTAGAAGGAATAAAATATTAAATAAAAATTAATAAAATGGAAAGCAGGTGCATAATTCAGTGAACCAAAAAATCCACAAAAGGGTTCTTTCAAAGGACTAAGAAAGCTGATCAACCATGACAAAACTAATCAAGAAAAAAAAAAGATGGAAACTATGTTATGAAATAAAAAAAGAGTATCTCTACTGATCCTGCAGACATTACAAAGAACTTGAAGATGAAAGTATAAACAAAATTCTAAAAGAATGTAACTTAATATAAACACAAGACATAATAAATGGAAACTACTAAATTACTCTGGAAGCCATAATTACAAGCTTTCCCATAAAGAAAATGCCCATAGGATTTACCACAGAATTTACCAGTAGATTTTATGAAACATCTAATGAAACATATATGCAGAACTTATACCTCCCAAACAGGACTCCCTAACTAATTTTATGAGACCAGTATAATCCTGGTGTTGAAAGCACAAAGATAACAAGAATTTAAAAGTAAATTTGACTCATGAACATAGACATAAAACTCCTAACCAAAAATATCAGTAAACCAAAACCAGACAGATATATATATATATTTTAAATGAGTTTATCCTAGGAACCAAGGTAGTCTCATAACTCCCATAAACCATATGATATAATAGATGAAAAGAAAATGTAAAATTAAAGAACATGTCATGGTAAAAACTCTTAGCAAAATAGGAACAGAATGTAATTTCCTTATTTTGAAAAACAGTGGCTATAAAAAAAACTACAGCAAGCATCATGCTTAATGGGAAAGTGTTAAAAAGCTGTCTCTTTGAGAACATGAACAAAAACAAGAGAAGCCACGTCTATTTAATATTGCTTTGAAGGGGCTAACTATTGAAGTAATGCAAGAAAAAGAAAAAAAATGTAAGGATTGGAAAGGAAGAAAAAAACCTGTGGATATGATGAGAAGATAAAATCTACAGATAAACTAATAAATGAGTTCAATAAGGTTGATGCATATAAAGCCAATATTAAAAAACTATTTGTACATAGTAACAGAGAATAACATTCTTAGAGGTACCATTTACAACTGCACAAACATTTTTTAAAAGATGAATGTTTTCACAAACTACAGAGCTATTATAGTCTAAATCAAGATATTAGCAGGATTTTTTGGCCAGCTTATTATGATATTTATGTGGAAATACAAGAGAAGCCAAGTAAAACTGAGGAAGGAACCATGTAGGATTTGGGAGATCTTATTCAATGAGACAAGGGTCAACAGAAGAATACATTCTAGAAGCAGACTACACACAAATGATAAAGCTGGTACTACAAAGTAGTGGGAAACGATGGTCTTTTCAGCATGTGGTCCTGAGGTATCTGGATGTACATATGGTTGGGGGGGAAACATCAATTTTGACATCCTTACCTAATAGTACACACAAAAGTCAATTTTAAGCTAGACAGCAGACAAATATGAAGGGAAAAACTGTAAAGCTTACAGAAGATCACATATAAGAATATCTTATGACCCTTGGTTAGAAAAAGGTATTATAAAAAACAGATTAAAATTCACTGATAATAAAGGAAAAAATAAACTTGGAATTCATGAAAAATAACAATTTCTGCTTATTAAAGGGAATCATTAAGGCTTAGAATAGATGGTAGTATTTAAAACATATATAAGAGCTCATACAAATACACAAAGAAGTTTTACCACTCAATAAAAAAAAAAAATACAGGCAACTAGCAGGAATAAAGGACAAGACTTGAAGAGAAGGCCTTATAAAAGAAGATTTCTAAATGGTCAATGAACATTAAGGCCACAATGATGTATTACTAAATATTCATCTTCAGAATAGCCAAAATTGATCAGTCTGAGAATACCAAGAACAGAGACTATACAGAGCAGCGACAATTCTCATGGACGTCTGGTGCGAGTATAAATTGCCTCAGTGACTTTGGAAAACAGTTTGACATCATCTGTTAATACTGAAATACAAGCATACTGTGGGTCACAACACTTCCACTGTTAGAATATACTGAAAAGAAACATACTCACATGCACTAGGAGGCTATATATTTACGGCAGTATTAATCCCAACAGCCCGAAAGTATGTGTTTGAAAGCATATATAAATTCTAGTATATTCATAAAATAGAGTATGGATCAACAAACATGGCCTGCAGGCCAAACATGACCTGTAATAACAGCCCATGAGCTAAGAATGGTTTTTACATTTTTTTAAAGTGGTTAAAAAAATACGCAACACGTGACCATTTGTGACCTGTAAAGCCTTAAATATTTACTACCTGTTCTTTCACAGAAAAAGTTTGCCAACCTCTGAAAACAATACTACACAGAAATGATTATTAATTAACTATGGAAATTCTAAAAAAAAGGGTGAATTTCACAAACATAATATTGAGGAAAAAAAGCCAGACATAAAAGAAAACATTCTATTATATGAAGTATAAAAAATAGTTGAAACTGAGACTATGTAGTTACAGATGCATATCTACCCAAATAGTATTCTGGATGTAAGACTATAAAGAGTTAGAATAGTGGTTATTTCTAGCAGGAAGGGGAGGGGCTGCAACAGGGAAGAGGCCAGAGTTGTTCCAATGTTGTTTCTCTACCTGTATAACGATTACATGAGTATATACTTTCTAATACAGTAAGCTTTAAGTTTATGTTTTATGTACTTAGGGTGTGTACACATAATATTTCACAATGTAAGGGTTCGCTAAGACCCACCTTTTCATAATCTTCAGCAGTAAAATCTCTGTCCTTCTGAAGTATTTCATGAAGTCTTGCTTTCACACGTTGCTGACAACTGCTCAAAGAGTCACTATCACTGTCCAAAAGACCATTCATGTTCGCACTTTTTACCATCTGAACAAGAATGGGTGTAAGCTCTCCTTCTAGAGCCAGTAGTCCCTAGACACATTAAATAAAGCCAACACAAATTTAAGAATTAGTATGTAAAATAAGAGGAAGTATCATAATAATTATTTTGTTACATGCTGAATTTCATAAGGTATAAGCTAAATAAATTTATTAATAATACAAATTGACATTGCCATTTCAGGGCTTTAGTTGGAAGTTTCAAATTTAGAATTTTAAAACACTGCCTACTAAAAACCTTTTAAAATACATTATTAGATGAAAATTCTAGTAATTCTAAAAATCATTTATACCTTTGCAAAAGCAGCTGCAGTCATCTGGACTCGTCCTTCATCAGAAGCATATATTTTGAGGTCATGTCGGTAGGTACTATGTAATCTAAGTAAACCACAACCAGGAAATCCTGCATAATCTCCTGAAAATAAATCCTCAAATCACTTAAGCTATATTTTTATCTCACTGTATTTCTATAAATATTTAATAACATCTCATAATAAATGAGGATTTGAAACCATAGTGTATGACTTTAACCAATTTAAAGAAACTCCAAGATTTACCTTGACCTCCAGGATACATACACCGGAAAGCTCTTCCAAGTTCTTCAGCCTGGACCCTGCCTGCAGGGGTTAGTTCTCCTCCCCACTTAAGAACCAAAAGTAAAGATGGTTCTTCTCTTCGGCTGTCTAAAATACATGTGAATGAATAAAGCAAATGTCAAGTGTGTTTCTTTTAAACAGATATATTTCAAGAATTTTTCTTTGTATCTCTTCTGCACTGAAATATGGCCCTTAGGCAAATTATTTTGTTCCTTAAACATACTATCTTTGTAGACTGTTGCTTCTGTTAGGAATACTCTTTGCTCTACCTGTTAAAGTCTTACGAAAATTTCAAAACCTCTTCCATACTCTAGAAAGAAGGCTCTTTCTCAGTTTTCTGAAAGGAAGTACTGCTTCTCTCCCTTTTCTGCTCTCACAGCGGTCTAAGAGCACTGGTATTTACCCATGGTATTCAATTGTGCTAGGTATGTTACATTAAGATCTCCTTGATGACAAGATTCAGATTAAGAGCCTCCTGCAGTGCTGTCACATAAAAGGTAAAGTTAGCTGAAGTGAAGAAGATACACATGCTTTTATAATTAGCAATCAGTGATTCATGTAATTTTTAGGAAGACATGAGAGGATAGAGCTAAATATTTATTATAACTTAAGTTTATGAGTGAAATATACAACAAAATGTAGCCAAGAGCAGCTTTTTAAGTTGGGAGTTGTCAAGTCTGTATGTCCCAGAACAAAGTATTTTCTCAGACATAGGAGAGGCCTGAGTTTTTATACTTAATTTTTTTTTTAATTGAAGTATAGTCAGTTACAATGTGTCAATTTCTGGTGTATAGCACAATGTCCCAGTCACACATATACATACATATATTCGTTTCCATATTTTTTTGCATTAAAGGTTATTACAAGATTGAACATAGTCCCCTGTGCTATACAGAAGAAATTTTTTAAATCTACTTTTATATATAGTGGCTAATATTTGCAAATCTTCAACACCCAAATTTATCCCTTCCAATCCCTTTTCCCCTGGTAATCATTAAAGGTGGGAGAGCGGAAAATATACTTAATTTTCACCTTCTCTTTGTCATGTCCTTAGATCTGTGTTGGGTTCCAGAAACAATTTCATTAAGAAATAAGCACTATAAGCACTGAAGAATTTGATGATTCATTCAACCTGGGGCTCATTAGTAGTTATATGTGCTTTACCCTGCAAGCCATTATTAATTTATAGACAGATAATAATTAACTGACTTTTTTTCTTACAGTAGTTTATAGAATGTTTTAATATAAACATTAAGAATAGGAGATTAATCTATGTTGCTTTAATCACAAAGTGCAACAAGAGCAATATATCAAAATTTAGCATATATTTGTGTTTGCACTTAAAATAATCAGTAGGAAGGTACAGCTCAATGGTAGAGTACATGCCTGGCATGCATGAGGTCCTGGGTTCAATCCCCAGTACATTCATAAAATAAATAAACAAACAAACCTAATCACCCCTCCCCCCAAAACCCATAAATAAATAAATTAACATAATCACTACTTCAATTTTTGCCTCTATAAATAATGCCAGTGTGAATATTACTATAGACCAATCTTTTCCTCAATGTCTAATTACTCCCTTGGGATAGATTCTTACAAGTAGAATTAAGGCCAAAGCATAAGAAAAATTTACAAAAAATGTGTGAAGATTTTGATATCTCTTGCCAAATTACTTTTCAAACAGTTATATTAATTTATAATACTACCAGTAAATTGAAATCCTGTCACACTGTATTCTCATCTGCATTCTTTATTACTATTTGAAAAATGAATAAAATAAAAAAGACACTTTATCAGTATGATAAGCAAGATTATTTATATTATTATAATTATTTTATTGGGCATGTGCATTTCTCCACAGAATGGCTTCTTCAAATCCTGCCTGTGTTTCTTTTATAAATGAATTTACAGGATTTTTGTGTTGACTGCTCTTAGGAGACTAATCTTAAATGCTTCTTCTTATTTAATGGGTTGAGAAAAATATCTGTTTTAGAAAAATGTTGATTGTGTACTTTTTCCAACAGCCTTTTCATACTCTTTGAACTTTTTTCTTGTACACCCTATATGGAGAAGGGACCCGTCAAGTAACGTGTAGTTATAAATAAATAAGCTTTCTGAAACAACCCCAGAGTAAAAGGGAAGTCCTAAGCAGTTTTCAAAATAATAAAACCTATCCTTTAGTTAAAGGATAAAAAACAAACCAATTTTTACTTAAAGGCTTGAAGGCACTATTAACAAACGCTGCTTTATTTTTCCTCAGTTCAGCATGCCAGTCCTTCAACTATTAGAAGATTACAAAGGCAATCAACAGTGAGTATTAAATCCTTGCATACAACAAAAATGCAACCGGCATTAATAATGACATACCTTCCTCTTCACTAGATGTCTTCGGACAACCATGAGGGAGATAGGTTAATTGGACCTTACGATTTATTCCAGAAAAATGGCCATACCTGAGAAATAAAATGGCAAACAGAATGGACAACATTCAGTAAGCATTCCATGCAATTTCCTAAAGAAATGCAAAAGAAAATTAAAATCCGCCTAGAGAAAAACTAAATCTATGTCCCCTTCTATTTGTAATTACCTTCTTGAATTCTTCAAAATATCCTAGCACAAAATCTGTACCATAGGTAGTCATTCTAACCACATGTAAAAAAAATACCAAAAAGTTTCTCTGCGAAGAGACAATTTGGGGGGGGGCAGGGTAGTTAGGTTAACTTATTTATTTATTTTTAGAGGAAGTACTGGAGATTGAACCCAGGACCTTCTGTATGTTAAGTACATGCTCTACCATTCGAGCTACACCCTTCCCCCAAAATGGATAATTTACAATAAAGCATATAAACATATAAAAATGTAAATGTATGTGTCTTCAAAAAAAAAAGAAAATAAGATATTAATTGGTCAAATAAGTAAACCTTTTAATAGCAATACTGGTGGTACCAATTTCACTTGATTAAAATAGTTCAAAATTATTTTTTATTTAAACAGCACTGAATCTGTGGTTAAGCAATATGGCCTTCACCCTAAGTAGTACTTCATAGAAGATCCAAATTTGATGTCCTTTTTTGATCTTACCAAAATTAAAAGTAAAACAGTAACCACTAATTCTCATTAGACTTTCACTAATTTCCCCTTAGTTATAGTGACAGAGCAAAAAGATCAAACTGTGAAGGAAGTTAACATGAACAGTCACACACTAAAAAAAAAGAGTATTACAAGCAGTTATCAAAATTAAGGAAAAAAGAGTATTACAAGCAGTTATCAAAATTAAGGGTTTCAGAAAGATACTTACATTTCTAACACGGTCTTAAGTTGCTCAAGTTTTGACTTGTTTTCTTCAATTTCAGAATCATTATTTTGCCCTAGCTCCATAAGAAGTTGTCGTGCAATATCTAGCACTTCCTGTGAAATAAATAAAGAATTGAATTTTGGTGCAATTTTGCCATTAGCCATCTAAAACTCGACAAGAAATCAAATGCACTTGCCTGTAACTGTTTTGGTTTTTTGAGTTTTAATTTCCCAGATTTATATCCATCACACTTTTCAAAAAGATCAAAAAATCTTATAAAAAAGACAGAGCACTGTTAGGCATTTGCAACAATATTACCACCATATATTAAAATAAACTAATTATAATAAATGATAGATATAGGACTAGAACAATAAAAGACAGATATGGAACTCAGGGTGTATGAATTTCAAATACTGTGTGTCCCCTTTCCCTATACCATGCTGCTCCTGTACTCTGCTTGAGAAAACGTAGTATTTTCCTAAATCATATAAAACTAATAATTACTAGATTATTTTTAGAAGTTCTCCCATACAACAATAAATAAAAGCCTGGTAAGGCTGATGATCATTTATGGATATTGTCACAACATTTTTCAGATGCTGATATACACAATTTAAAATGGATTTTGTTTGGTTTTATATGTTCCCAGTGGTTTAAATATTAATGGCCAAGAAACAGTGGTAAACAGTTTTTCTATACAATGCATTAATCAAGACAACTAATCACTTATCAGAAATCTTAAATTATCTCCTGAGTATCACATTCTTCCCTTAAAACATACTTTTGATGTCTCACTTCCATTTTCATTTTTTGCTTTGGTGTTCGATCCCCATGGCGTATGACAGCTATGACACATCTGAGTTCCATCCTGAAAGAAAAGAAATAATGTTCTCAACTTTCTAACAAAGATTTGTGTTATATAATTTAGATTAATACATCCATTTATTTAGAACCATCTTTGACCATTTCAAGATCATCCATGTGAAGAATAGCGCTTGTAAAAACCAGTCTTAATTTTATCAAATCAAATCCTAAAAAGAATTTAAGAAGCTGGAGGGGGAGTAATATTAAACTATGTAATATCTGTTTCCTCTCTAGAGGTGACCAAGCTAACTGTGGGAAAAAGTAAATGTATTGCAATCCTGTAACTTTAGTAAATACGTTTCTTGCAGTGCAGGTTATTATAGACTTGAGAGTTCATTAAATCAAACAAAATAAAGCTGCTATATTTATTCTGCCCAGGTCAGAAGAACAAGTATTTCAAACTCAAATTACCGGAATATAAAACTGTCTTAGGAAGACTGGTAGGGTATAATTTAGCATTTGCCAAACTGTGAGACACAGATTGCAACCTTGTAGGGTTTAATAAGGTACCCCCCAAAGCGTTTTGTGTTAAATATGTTTGGAAATATTGGTTTGAAAACAAAATCAAATACTTTTTGTCCTACCGTCCATCTGAATTAAGACTTCTCAGAAGACTTAATATGCTAACATAAATCTCTGAACTGTGAACATGAATCATTTGGTCAACTCACCTGAGTAACAGGTGAATTTCAAGCAGTATCTTTGACTAGAGAGTTATGAAACACTTTGGCAATGTTGGTCTAATTAATTTACCTCAAGTAATAACTGTATATTTTTACTTTACATGCTGAGAGCACCAAAGTTGTATGACCACTGACTATGAACCTTTAAGTAACATACCTTTTGGTACCTCTTTTATTTTTTAAGGCTTAATTCAATACATCTATAATTATCCAAGCATTTTTCAGGATTTTATTTGTAACAATTTAAGAGATTTTTAGTCTAAGTGGACCCTTACAAAAGCATACAATCTGTTTCTCCATCTGCAAAGTAAATCATATGAAAACACACACAGCAAAGTATCTAATAATTATTCAGAAATGTAACCTTTATTGTAACAGCACAGACCAATGGAGAAAACCCAAGGAGTGTCTAAATGAAAATATTCAAACTTACATAGTTCCAGATGTAGTTGGTACAATTGGGATATCTTCAGCTTCTAAGGGTATTGACCAGGGGATATGAAACTGTGGAGCAAGCTCTCTCATTACAATATTGCTTTGAGACAAAAAGAAAAAAAATTAAATGAGTTCATTTTAAGACAAACCTAGGTACTTAGTGACAAATAATAATCACAGGAGTTAACGTCAAACTATCTAGTGATTACGTGATTACAGTACATCAAAAGTAACCTCAAAAAATCAATCCTGATCGAGAAAATTTAGATTAGCAGTTCTAAACTGCTGTATGGAACACATTAATGGGATGTCATGAATTCAGAATTACTTACGCACTTCCATTTTTTAAAATATAAATCATATTGGATTCAAGTAAACCGCTGTAACTATATCTACTTACACAGATTCTGAAATCCAAGATTATCTCTTCTTTGTGGCCACAGATCATTCCTTATCAGCTTTTACTGATCATTACTGATCATTTTAAATGATTAGTAAAAGCTATTTTAAATACTACTGCTCATTTTTAACAAATTTCTATTACCTTTTGCTAATAGGGTTAACAATGAAAATATGTTTAAATAATAGTAAAATATTTTTTGTTTCATTTAAATTTATCATTTATTCATGCTAAAATGTAGTGAGCTCCCCCAAATTTCACTTTAAAAGTAATTTCACAAATCTCTGAACTATACTATAAAAGCTACACCCAACTGTTAAAATATATTTTAAAGTGTAAGTTTCTTATGGCTTTGTTATATATAGTCAAAGAATATAAAAAGGCATTTTTATATGCAATTTCCTTTACATTCACTAGATAATCTCATGAGATTATCTTTAAGTAACACCTATACTTGTAGAAAGTAGAGTCATTCAAAAGAATTCTGAATTCCAAACATTCCTATTTTACTATGGTTATTTCATGAATGTTAATTTTGTGTCATTAAGTACTGTAATTATGCATCAAACACTTGAGAGACAAAGTAATCTAATAAATTAGATGTCTTGACTAATAATCACTGTATAAATCACTGTTAAAGCATTTCTAAACAAATGAAGTTAAATACCATTTAGCCTTTATCTACACTGGTCATAAATTAATCTGTCTTTGATAATTCAAAGTATAATTCAAGATTTTGCATGTTCTTTGGGGATGTCATTTTATGAGCACTGATTTTTTTACTCTATAGAGTGTTTACAAAACCCTGATCATGTGATGTTTACAATTAATTTGGTTTCTGAAAAGCTAGTATGCGTTAGTTATAACAAAGGTAAAGAGGAAGAAATATAAAGCAAAGAAATCTTACCCAAGTATTTTTGCACAATCATCATAATACTTCATGGAATTTTTCACAAAACTGAAGCCATTGACATCACAGACGTAAGACTGTCCATTGGCCCGTAACAAATCAAAGCCACAAACTGTTTGCTATTTAAAATAAATCATAAACTTTAAAGTTCCATTTGAATTAAGATTCATAGTTTTCCAGTCTTATTAGAATACAACAATTTTTATAAATGTCTAAATGTATATTTACTGTTTAATAGTTTACTTCATAGTTTAAATTACATTTTTTTAATATGAATACTCTGAAAATATAGAACACATGACATACAATTATTTAAGGTTTTACCATGAAGTAGGTGTAGAACTAAATAATGCTCAAAGAACTGATGAGGCCAAAAAAATCAAGACGGTTTTCAACTGACATTTAATTTTTTTTTAAAGTAAAAAATTTTAGAGGCTTTGATAAATTTTGTTAGCCAAAATTATATCACTTTAATCAAAAAAAAAAAGGAAAAATAGCTTTGAACACATATCCAAGAGGAAATGTCCAACTATGCCAATGAATCTTTTAAACCCTGACAACCATATACTTGTGGGCACTTGAAATAAATTTACTTTATTTGGAAGAAAGGAGCTGAAAGGTATGAATTTTCAGCTTAGGCTCCAGGAATTTTCTGATCTTCTACATTCTATATTCAAAATCATGTATTAATATAATACGATTTTAAGTCACTCCTTTTAGAATCCTGGTATTATAAAATTAAAACAATTTATATAAAGCTATTAAAATATATTTATGGGCTAATTTCCTTCCATGAAAGAGACTTCAAATTATTAAGATAAAAACAATTTATTTATTTATCATTTGATAACCAGCAATACACACTAGTCTTTAAGTTACATATCCAAGGCAAGGTTTCAACAAGGAAAAGTTTACCCTTTATTAGATACAAGTTGTCCTACTTCTCTTTAAACCTTTACTGTACAATAATAAAAGACTAATAATATATATCATGGAGAGAACTAGTCAAATGTCATAAGTTTTCTTTAAGAAATGTGTGTTAGTATTGCTTTAAGAAATGTGTGTTAGTATTGCTTTCATGAACATAATTTATCATATATAATAGGCCAACTGCCTACTGCCAAGGCTAGGAGACTACTGAGGACCTTTTATTTAAAAAAAAATAATTTGTCAATTCTATGAGTAAATACTTGTAATCAGTTTTGTTTTTAACATGTTAAAACACTCGTTAACTCTATTGTTTCAGTTAAGTTTTCCTCTGTAATTTTAATTTTTGAAAACATTGATAAACTTTCCTTTTATATAATACAGAAAGTATAGACAGAAACAAAGGCCTTCACTTATTATATGTTTTTATTAGCGGCACAAAAAGAATCTCTTGAAAAGTACACAAACCATTTAAATGTACCACTTTTTCTCAGCTGACTTCCCCATCTGTAAGCTTAAATAACATCTCAAAACAGACGATCAGAATTTTTAAAAGGGCCTGTATGGCCTGCATAACATCTTACCTTAAATGCAAGGCAGACTTTCCAAGCAATTAATTTCTCTCGTGCATTGAGAATGACAGGGTATCTTACTTCTTTTCCTTCACTGTCTCGTTCCACCTTGCCATCAAGTGCAGGAGATTTTCGAGCTTCGGCATGGGCATAATCTGGACCCACTGTATAAACCTTTCATGAATGTTAAAAATACATATTTTATTTAAAAGATTAAAAAGGAGGTGGCAGATGAAAAACAGCATGAATTTGATAACAGACAAGAGAGGGAAAGGCACTCGAAGCAAAGGTAATAAACACAAAGCGCAGATGCATGAAACAGCATGATGTATTCAGGTAAGAGTAAGTTATTTTGCATGATTTATTCCACAAGAAGTAAGGTTTGTAGGAAAGAGGGCAGACTGTGAAATATCGTGTATGCCAGTCTTTTGAATCTGATTACTATCTTATGGTCAATAAGGATCCACAAGAGAATTTTTAAAAAGAGGTTCCTGATCAGGTTTATACCTAAGAAAGAAATCTCTAGTTAGATATAGACTGGCTGAAGGTAAAGCAATTAAGAACTTGTAAGCCACCAACAAAAATCACACCTATTTTTTTCTTTTATCATATTACAGTTGTCAAAGATCCCAAAAACACTGTTTACACTAATTAGTGCTTGGAAACTGTGGTCGTTACATGACCCCAAAACACCATATTTTATTATTTAATGTCCTTTTAAAGAAGAATACACAACTATACATTATTATATCACATAGTTGGTTCTTTAAATATTTTGATAGCTATATTTCAATAAAGTTTGTCTCCTTTGTAATCCTGTATGGTTTACTTCAAGTATTTAAGAACATTATTCTAAAAAAAGGGTCCACAGGCTTCAGACTAGCAGCAGCATTCATAATACAAAACAGAGTAAAAATCACTAGTCAAAAAGAAAGAAATACAGAATAGATGTTAGATGTAGTTAATTAAAGGGTAATTTCTTTTTCTGAGATCATTGGTAAACTCAAAATACAAAATTAAAACATATTTAATCAATCCTACCTTAACATCAGTACCATCTGTGGGCATAAACTCTTCGTATATATAAGAACCTGTTTTTCGTACACTGCTTTCAGGGGAATAAACACTACTTCTACTGCCAATCTGAAAACAGAAGAAGCCCATCAATATAAAAACTATATTATTCTCCTCATTTTTACAAAATAACCTTTTTTACCATCTGTTTCCATCTTAGACATTTCTAAAAAGATTTTAAGTCCACAGATATTTAAGAACACTTACTTACGTAGCTGACATTATATTATCTTTTGTTATAATTTACACTTAAGTTAAACAGCATAAAAATACAATGAACACTATGAATAGTGTTTCTAAGATTCAACCATATTGCTACATATAACTCTACTCTGTTCATGTTTACTACTATAGAATTGTCCACAGTATAACTATTCCATTAGTCATTCATTATCCTATCAACATATGTTTAGGTTGTTTTCTAAGTTTTAGCTTATAGAAGAATGTTGCTTTGAACATTCTTGTAAGTATCCCCACAGCACACACGTGCAAGAGTGTTTCTAAGGCATACACTAGAAGTGGGATTGTTAGGTGATAGAATATGTTCATATTCAACTTACAAAGACAATGCCAAAATCTTTTATAAACAGTTTAAACAATTTATAGATCTCTCCAGCAACATATGAGTTCCCACTGATGTACATCCTTATCCATGGTTGGTACTCAGACTCCTTAATATTTGCCACTCTTAATGGATGTGAAACAGTACCTCATTGTTTTCCTACTTTGCATTTTCCATGCTGTTTATGACTATATATGAATTTTTAATCCTGAGATATTGCTAAATTATGCTGCTAAAAGGCTATGCTAATTTGCATTCCTGTCAACAACATTTCGGCTTGTGCTTATTTTCCAGCTACCTCAATCTTTTTGAACTTTGCCAATCCAAAAGGTAATTCAATGGCATTATCTTTTAGACTTACATTTATTTTATTATGGGTGCAATCTTGAGCATACTTTCATGTATCTAAGAGTTAATTCATGTTACTCTTTCTATGAACTAACCATTTTGAGGGTCAATTTTCAAAAAGACTGCTGATCTTTACCTGAATTTCTCGTATGACAGATACATAAATGGAAGGTAGAAAGAAAACCAAATAACTTTCTAAGGTATTCTATAGGTAGAATTTTGCATAAAAAACATTAAATAACTAAAATGATGCCTTGCTTTTCTAACAAAGTATGACACCAGTTTTATTAACTTATCTCTAAATGATACACTTAATCATAGTTCTATTACATACTTGATTACTTTTAGTAAAACTTATACAACAGTGTATAGAGAAGAGTATTTACTAAGATAACAAAGGTTTACCTTTCGAAAGAGTCTTTGACTTCCACCACCAGCAGAGGTTGGATAATAAATGTAAACATTGTGATCTTCTGCACTGACTGGCTTTTCTACAAATGGCTTTTGGAAAACTTCTCCATTTACTTCTACATGATCTTCCCCTTCGATTAGACTGCATTCTATGAATCAAACAGATTAGCAAGAAAAACTATATATTGTATATTATATAGATGTAATATCGAGGACTTTTTGTTTTTTACTAGAATAGATATTACAAAGAAAAATAACTTTGGACATAGTCTACTGATCTGATTTTAATTGAAAATATTTATGCAAACAAATACCAACATTTATGATCTATGACATTAGGAACTATAATTGTTCTTCAGAAATCTAATGGACCTGCCATTTTACCCTATCCATCCCACAGAATTCAAAGTTAGATATAAAATGATGCACAAGACAGATTGAGAAGTAACTCTATAATGCTATCATCTTCTGAAATATGTATGAAATCATTCCTATCACAGATATCATAAAACATGAAATATTTAAGCAAGAAAAGTAACTTATATACAGAGTAAGCAAGAAATCCAATTAGGAATTTTCACCTCTAGACAAATAAAAAAAGTTCCCTGTCAAAAGATAATAAATACTATATCTAGTTTTTAATAAAAGTTGCTCTAATGTACAATAAAGCCATCAAAATTCCCCAAACATTAGAATGTTAATATTAATATTGTTATGTATAACTTACATGCTACATTTTAGATAACCAGGAAAATGAAGCAAAGCATGCTTTAAAATATTAATATTAACACTGCAAGATTCCTAGTCATCCGAAGTTTAAATTGTAGCATCTGAGCATGAAGTTTCTAATACTTAGTTCGATAGTCATAGATGAGTCACTCGTTCACCCCAATCAATACAAATTTATTAAGCATGCAATTTAAAAATTCTTCTGTATGATTCTCATAGATACATCAAATGTAGGCCAAAGAAATGTAGGATATACAATTCCTGAATTATTAGTTGGCCTCCTAGCTCAGTGTCACATTTTAACTGAATATAACTGCTCGTTAGGATCATTAAAAAAATGAATAGAATACCGTAAGTTCTTTAAATTCTTTCCATTTGATTATAGAAGAGAGTGGCTCAGAAGTATACTAAGTGACAAAAAGTAGCTTGCTTAAATCTTCTTCTTACCTTTGGGATTATTTGGGTCACGGTTCAAAATTGCATAACGAGGAAGCAAAATTCCTTCAGCTTGAAGAATGCTATACACTTCTCTCCTGAAGAAAAAAGAAAATATCCTTATAATTTATCGCTCTATTTCACACTGAGTATACTACTGTACTGTTCATAAAATACACTATTATTGTTCTACCACTAAAAAAGGCATGTATATCAAAGTGCTTTATTTTTTAAATAAATGTATGTCATTTAAAAATGTATTCTAAGGAAATATTATAAATGCATTTTAAGCAATATTGAAAAAGTATATGCTTAATACTTTTTGTGGCACATTAAAACACTAATTTTTTAAAATTGGGAATGTAAATGTATAAAAAGTAATGGTTAAAAAAAGTTACTATATCACAATGACAGAATATTATCTAAGTATTAAAAACCTTATACTCAGAGAATATTTAGTGACATGGAAGAATGTTCATGGTATTTTAAGAGAAAAGTAATCCTAATTTTGTAAAATCTGAGTGCATATATGTACTCCTTTCTTTGGGAAAATGTGGCAGATGTAGTGTCAGGGTTAAATGCCTTTCTTTATGATTTTATTTTCTAAATTTCTTAAAATAAATATGCATATACACATGCATATGTTTATATTTATAATATATAAACATGTATTAATATGTAAACCAAGGAAGAATGTCACAAAACATTATATATTAATGTTATAAAACATTCTATATTAATAATGTTACTATCTGGAAGAATGGGGAAAAAACAAAAATAGAAAAATAAAAAACTATAGGGCCTTATACTTCATACGGCAGTTTAATGTATATAATTTCATATAGTAATGCTAACACAAAAG
Organism: Vicugna pacos; assembly: GCF_048564905.1. NCBI lineage: Eukaryota > Metazoa > Chordata > Mammalia > Artiodactyla > Camelidae > Vicugna > Vicugna pacos. The sequence continues at coordinate 50,675,239 of NC_132989.1, forward strand.
AAAAACAGAAGGCTGGTGAAATTATAATGGTAGCCATTAAGGTGAAACATCAATTAAATGCAATATATAAATGCATTTGTATTTTACAATTTCTTAGATACCTATGCTTTTGATCTGTTATGAGTTGCTAAGATATACAGTAAAATATTTCTCAAAATGGTTATACTTTACCATTAAAAAATCTAGTTACAATGGATAAAGCCCTAATTTCATCATCAGTCACATAATAGAAAAATTGTTCAAAATTTTCAGTGGTTTAGTAGGCTCCAGAAATTAAACAAATTTGGTTTAAGTCCTTGTCCCACTACCTAAGGAACTACTTGTGACTTTGGTCAAATAGTTAATCTCTCTGATTCTCACATTTCTTCATCTGTAAAACTGGTTATAAATACCTATTTCTAAGTATTATTTCAAGGATACCATGAATTAATATATATAAACACCTGATTCCATGTCAGCTTAAAGGAGATACTAAATAAATGTTAATTTTCCCTCCTTAATTCAGCCAACTTCACCACTCACCTATCTTGTATGAGATACTGCATATTCAAGTCATTGATTACAAATGGATTCCTGAGTTTTGCATAGGCAACTGCTTTGTCCAGTGGAAATCCTAAGAACACATGTTATTAACATATTCTGTACAATCCGAAAGCAAGTTGACATCTTAACTTGAATTTATGCCACTTTCCATAAAAGATTAATTTCATTATTCATATAACTGCTTTCTATAAAAGGCATGGAATAATGAATACATAAAACTTGTTTTATCTTATACTATTAAGTGCTATTAAATAAATCTTGTTTTTACTTGGTTAATAAGAATATTGATAATAATAAATCTTGTTTTTTCTTTGTTAATTTGTTTTATAAGGCACAGTTAACCTGACTCATAAGGTACAGGAACCCAGTGGTTATATAACCAAATTTAGACCACTGACATTTTAGTTGATGTCTGATTATTGAAAGTCACCTAACAGAAGGTAAGATTACCTCACATAGAAACAGAAATCTATATATAAGTAACATAAGTATATCACAATCAACTGGTGATTTTTTAAAAATTTATCTAACTCCTTCTCACTTAAGATACTTTGATGTTTACACATATAAGTTAGATAATAATTCAAAGAACTTATGCAACTTTAAAAATAGCAGAAGAAAAATTAATTCACATAAAACAGATATGTTCAAAATATAAAATATATAAGCAGGATCATGCCTGTTGTTACTAGATCAATATTAACACATCAGAAATTAACTCCCTAAAATTTCTAGACTTTGGTAAAATTACTAATTACAATGAAAACAAATGAAATGGCAGATACAGTAAGAAGAGGTCTAAAAATACATCTAAAGAATTTTAATGATTGTAATTCACCCTCTGTATTGGCATTAAAAGACTCTAGCAACACATATTATTAAGAGAGGAAGTTACCACAGAGGTTAAGAGCATAAACTAAGGTTCAGATCCTAACTCCATCTTTCATTAGCTATGTAATCTTGGGCAAATTTATTTATCATCATTAAGCCTCTGATTCACAGCTGTAAAGGGGTATTATAACAATCTTATTTAGTATGGTTTTTGAAAAATTAAATAAAAGAATGTATATAAAACATTTAACACAATACTAGGCATACTAAGTGCTCAATAAATGTTAACTATTATTAACTATTATTAGTTGTCCCTAAATGACAGTATTTTAATAGGTATCTCAGGAAAACGTTAACAATTAGCAAACATGCACAACTACAGCATTTAACTATAGCATACCACAGTATACCTGTGAAGACACTGTATTTTGTAACATTATCAGAATAGTTGGTAGAGGAAGGAAGTGTTAAAGCATACTAAAGTTGAAACAACAAAAAGCTATGGTCAGTTAAAGGAAGACTTTTTCCTAAATTCCACATAGCTTTTAGCATTTAAATAGGAGTATTCTGTATCAAGAATCACTTGGCAACAAATTACAAACCCTTCTGTTATAGACTCTCAGAATTCATCACTTACTGTAAAAATGTCTCATTATCTATGGTTTCAAGCCTCCTAACAAAATTCAGCAAATAAGAAACCCCTATACAGTCATTACCCTGCTTCTGTTGTCATTAAAAAGGAATTTTGTCCTCACCAAGAGACAGCATACTCATATGCTGTCTAAGATATGATCTTAGGCAGTACCTAGTTTTTACAAACAAATAACTAGCTTTTATTTAAGAAATAGGAAGAACCATTTGATAGCAAAGGAAGAACATCTTACTCTCAAGGATAAGCAAATTTTAAGATTCTCTGAAATGAGGGACTTCAGTCTGTAAAGACGACCAGGGCCTTGGCTTCTCTATAAAATAATGGAGATCAACAGCCTATGGGAGCACAAAAAGTACCAACCATGCTCCATCCCCTACTTGCTGAAGGGGATGCTCTTTAAGCACCTAATTAAAGTGAGACCGTAACACAGCTGGAGACTACATACGTTGGTAATAAAAAATGTTTTAATATGAATATGTTTATAACTGAATGCGTATCTTTTAGAGTTCTTAGTGAAAACTCACTTAATTCACAAATTCTTAGGTTATAAATTTTCAGATGTACACTTAATAATGTGATTATGGAGTTTACTATGAAGTAATACTTAAGCTTAATTGATATTTCAGTTTGATTCATAAAACTGAAAGGAAAAATAAAACTCAAATATTAAGTTCTTAAAAAATAAAGTATGAACATGCATATGAGCAATGATAGATCATTTTCTATGTGGTAAGATGTAAGGGCTTAAAACATTCAAGAATTCAATAATTTACTCTAAGAAACCTAGAGTTGCAAACAAAGATATGCAGTCCAAAAGTTCATCACAACCTTACTTTTAATAGTGAAAACTGGAAACCATCTAACTGTTAGGATACTGGCTAAGTATGTTATAGTACATTCACAGGATGACACACTATGATGCCATTAAAAATCAGATTTTTGAAGCATGATATGGAGAAGAAAAACCTCCTATATAATTAGTAAAAAATTAAATATAAGATTACATATACACGACACTAAATTTGTTTTTAAAAATACACACAGGAAAAAACTGTAAAGAAATGTATCAAAATGTTACTATCACTTATCTGTGACACGAGGTGAGTTTAAATTTTTTCTATTTTATGTAGTATTTTACAGTTAATATATATTAGTTTTATAGTCAGAGAGGATAAAGGGGTTTCCACCTGTGTTCTTTAATACCTTTAGAATGGAAAGAAATCAGACAATCACATAAAGGCCAGTTTTCCACTGGTTCATTCAAAATAACATCCTCTTCAAATACTACCACTGTGATATATTTAAATAAGGAGATCCGTTCAAGAATTTCCTTCATTGGTTTGGATTTGGATTTCTTTGCCATGGAACATATTCCAACCACAATCTGCCTTTCTGGGGGCTGAAACAAAAAGAAAACAAAAAATCAGGTTGACTTAATATGAACTGCAAATTACAGTGATCCTAAATCTTCCTCAGAACTAGAGAAGGCATGTGATGAATCAATAAAAGTGACACAATAACCAAAAAGGCATTTTTCAAAATTATACTGTTGTTATAATAAAATACTTAAAAATGATAGTTTTCTACAAAGGTCTGTGAAAATTTTTTTTAAAGTTTCAGATCACTGTTACAATTTTCATTCAGATTTCAAAATGAAAAACTTCTTTAATTGTCTCTAACATTTATTTGCCTTCCTCACACCAGTAAGGCGGGGAATAAGGGCTAAAATCTACCTAATCTAAGTAAAAAGGCCAATGAGAGTGAGATAAAGAATTCTCACTACAAAGCTATACAGTATTAAGCTATTTTAGTAGATTGAGCGTGAATATGAGTTGGTCACCAATGACAACTTGGAAGGAAATTTTGGAGAAAGCCACATTGCTAAATGTGTTAGTGCTCTTTGACACCCCAGTCTTCATATCAACATTCCTATTTTACAGTGTTGCTCATCTCTGGCTCCCTTGCTACAGTTCAAAGGCAAAGATTCAGTCTGAAATTTAAAAAGCAGGATATAAAAATAATTTATGAGTTGCTCACAGATTTATAAAGTTACTCAAGATTCACTGTGAGGTCTTTGCATCCAGGTATTTAGAGTTTCATCAATTATAAAGCTGTATCCAGTTTTCCATTTTCAATTCTTTACTCTTTCATGATATTTTATGTAAGTCATATCACATCATAATCTGGGCCCAAAAGTGTTTTATTAGACTTTCTCTTACTATATAAGTCAAAAAACAAAACTGGATAACAACAGAATTGTTATTCTTCTTTATGCCTAGAATTTTATTTCTTTATTGCCTCCTCTAAACTCATATGAAATTTAGAGTTCAAACTGTTATTAGATTTGATGGTAAATCAAAGGTTCTAAATCCTAACCTTCCTGGGATCTGCTGTCTTTCCCCCTCTGATGATCCACTCTTATGTTCCCTTATTCTATTCTTTCCTGATTAAAAGCCTGGACATAAGGCATTATGATGTTCCTAAAGTAGATTTCCCCAGACAACAAGCGTATTCAACTCAACGTCTTTGAACTCTTAAAAACAGGAGAATGATCTGGAACAAATCATTTTATTAAGCTATAGGTCAAATGAACCAAATCAAATTTCTCAAAAGTGACAACTATGCATCGTGAATGTAAACTCAATGTAATTAGTACCAATACTCCAAGGATTACACTAAGCACTGAAGAGTTAGAAATACAGAAACTGCCTGTCCTCAGATATGTTGAGTCTAACAGGGAACACAGTAGTAACAGTACATGATACACAAAAAAGAACTACGTATGTCAAGGTACAGAAACGGTGTTGAGGAAGAAATGTTCAAGTTTCTCAGAAGGACAAGAGCAAGGAGAGAGGGAAGAGTGGACAACATGAAATGTGAGAAAGGTTTTGAAGAAGGAAAAATAATTCACAAGGTATCCAACAAGGAAGGGCTTTTCAGAGAGATAAAGGAGTACTCACAATAGCAAAGAGGCATGGTGCAACATGGAATACGTGGGAAATAAAAATCTGATATTGCTAAAACATGAAAGGGAGAAGGTACAGAGACAAGCACAGTTCTAGACACAGAGGAAAGATAAAAGTCCTTATATGGAAGAAGACTGCACTTGGGCTCTCAGTGGTGTTCACAGTGTGTTCAGAACTCCAGAGAGAAGTGGTACGGGCAGCAGAGGCCGAAGCAGTGCTACTGCCTGGTCTACAGCAGCCGGAGAAGCTCTGCTTTTATGTTTTACTTACGGGACTTCCGCATAAGACCTCAGAGGAAGGAAAGTTCTGGCTGGTATGAAAAGCGTGAAAATCATTTTTTTTTCTGAGCTGAGGTGGGGTGTGGTTTTTAATGAGTGACAATATGATTTGCATTTCAGGTAAGTGTAACTGCACTGTGAAGGGTGTTGTTAAATAACTATGAAAAAGGATTTGAAGAGTCATCTAATAGACATTTGGGGTTTGTTTTTACTAATTTCATGAAGTATAACAGATTTTTGTTTTCAAACAAAATTCTCTTTTCAACTGGAAATGTAAGAAAAACAAACATACTTTAAGTTTGTATTTTAAATCAGTTCTCAGAGTAAAGCAATCTTTATTTGTAAAGGGAAAATAAAGATGAGGAATAAACATACTAAGTTAACATAACTACAGCAAAATAAACATATGCGTGTTTTTCCTAAAGATCCAGTATGGATATACTTTCTAATAGGTCAGATCAGAAAGAGAAATAGACATACACACACCCCACCTCCCCCAAAGATATTTGAGGTAACTTCTAGTCACACAGTTTGCAGACTTCTGAATATTAATAAATAGCATTATCTTCAGGTCAGCCATCACTTGTGTTGACAACATGACAAACTTATTAAAGCTGTCCTTCAAAATCAGTACTTTTAAAATTCTTTATCTTAATGTTTTGTTGTGTTTTTCTACATACAAGAAATCCTTTTGATTTATGACCCTAATTACGCTTTCTCCTTGTCACTTTTTCTACCCAACCCTGTGTTATGCTAGGTGTATCAATGAAAGATACTAAGATAGGCATCATTAAACCACTTAGAAATGTGACCCCTGATTGTATTTCTTGAAGCACCATAGATTCAATGATGTCACTAATGAAACACAATATGCTTTTTCAGTTTAAAAACTTTCAAACAAATTTCTATGAAAAAAATGTCTCCACAATTTAAGATAGTAGTATCAGTTTCCCTTCACAGTGATCAGTAAAAAGCTGAGCCTGTTTGGGACTTCTCTCACCAAATAAACAAACAACAACTTACAGACTCATCCTCCTCCTCCTCATCTTCATCTGCGTGGTGGAAGAAATGCCGATAATTTCCCGGGTTTATTTCTGTATCTTCAGGCCCAACAAAGAATCTGGGGGCTTCACTCATTTTTATTTCATTTGATATAGACAGAATTTAAATGTGCTATATTAAAACTGTTTCTAAATAAACAGCACCAGAAAGAAGCATTCTCTCTATACCGGTTGACGCATAGGTCTGTCGCAGCTTGCTTCTGCTTATACAATCACTTGAAATTGTGATGACAGTTAGTTGGCAAATGTTCATTTGTTCTCAGATATCATTGCTCCATTGTTGGTGCAGTTTAAAAAACAAAGATAGTAAGGCTATTGCTTTAGTGAGTTGATGCAACCATCTTTTTACCTAAAATGCAGTAAAAAAAAATTAATTTTGGAGACTGTACTTCAAAAACATTCAGGTAAAAACAATCTTAAATGACACTTGTAAAAATCGTTACCAATAACCTTCGAATAAAAAGATACTTTCTCCCATAAATTTAAGAAAGTAAGACTCTGACCTTCAATAACACACATGTTGGCAATTTGGCAAACTGATACAAAGTAACAAAAAGACTACATACTAAATTCGTCAAGTCTTAATAGCTAACAAATTGAGAGAAAATTATTCAAATTAATACAAAATTACATTAAAAGCTAAATCCCTCTGCACAAAGTTCAGTAATACCTGAACAGAATGCAAAAGAATAGATAAAATATAACTTGGGTTTAAAAACCACTGACAATTATACACCAATTTGAAATTACATAAAATCAATTTTTTAAAGGCTTCATTTGTAAAAGTTCAATTTGTAAACAGGTTTTTTTAATGGAATATAACCATTCTGTATTTTGGTCTCATATATAAGTTGACAAAACAAGGTTAGAATGAAAGAAAGATTTCATTGTAAAAGTAGCTCTCAAACTTTTAGAGTCAAAAACCCTTTGGTAAAATTTTATAGTGTGAATCACTATATTGTACACCTGTAACTTATACAATATTGTATACCAACTATACTTCAATAAAAAATTTTTTAAAGAAAAATAAAGCCAAAAAAAAAAAAGAAAAGAAAAATCTATTTGGTAGATCCAATAAAATCTATCAATCCTCCCCTCGCAGACATATGCACATGTACATTAAATTCTGCATGTAATTTTATGTGACTGACTGACATCTAAACTTTTCACATAAACTGATGCCCATGATCAGTTTAAGAACTATCATATAACAGTGATATAATCTCAAAATATTCTTTACTAAAGCTGTTTACATGTACTTGGTTCCCTGGTCATATTAAAACTATAGTTACCAAGTTGAAACCACGTATCAAACACTTCATTTCATTACTAGTAATATAAGTAATTACTTGATCAAATATTCTTAAGAGGTGACTGATAATACTAGCTAGAACTGCAAAGTGTAAAAACAAAAGCCCTATTTCTAAAGATCCAGTTTAATTGGTGGCTCCCATGAAACATTAAAACTAGCTTACCTAGCCAGGCTTGACTTTATCCATCTTTAATATTAAAATTACAGTGTTACTAAATTTAAAACAGTTTGTGATTAAAGAATAAAAGCCAGAATAATTCACTTTATATATCAATGCTTTTTATCCCTATTCTCTTTGTACTGTTTTATATATAAAAGATATTTGCTAAAAAAGAACAAAAGAAAGTTTTGAATTTTTGTAAAACTTGATAGTATGTACTAAGTTGATCTCAGTTCTTCTGTTTTGTATCAAAAGGCAAACATCTTTGGTTTCATGTTTTCACTCCTCCCATCCACCTAAAACCAACCTAATATTTATTCATACAAAGAGTATATGTTTTAGAGTCAGATATACTTATCTAAATCTGTGAGTACATAACAAGCAACTTACACAAGTTTCTTTAAGTCTCAGTTTCTTCACTATAAAAAGGGAGTATCATAAAACCCTGTAACTTTGTGAGGACTAAGTAACATTAAGTGTTTGCCATATACTAAACACTTGATAAACCTTAGCCCCTATAGGCACTCTGTAAACCAAGCTCCCTATTAACAATAACATGCAAATCTAATAGAATGAATATTGTTCAATATTTGTTGAAATAAATCTATTTATTCAACAAATACTTTCACCCATTATATAAGAAGGCACAGTATTAGGTGTTGGCAATAGAAAGTCAAAGTAAACATGACCCTTTTTCTTAAGGAGCTTATGGTCTAGGAGGAAGACAGCCAAGTAAATTAACATTTTCCCTTTTAGGGTGATAAATGCACCAACAAAACTGATAATAGAAATATGCAATAATGCATCGCACTATTCACTACAGAACAGAAACAACGAAAGATGTAAATCAGTGCATGTATCAATATATCTATGCTTATATGTACACAGATGTATACACTTTATGGCATTATTTTAAAATTGGACTTCCTTCTAATTGAGGTGTTCTAACGAAAGTGACAATAATTCTGTTCTAGTCACAGAGCTAAATAGTAATTTTTTAGAACTTTGTTATTTCAGAGTGTCCATCATGAAAAATCTAAAATGCATAAAAATGAAATTTAAAAAATCAATAATGCCACAATCCAGCGGCAAAACTACTAGTTACGGTCCTTGGTTGTGGAATTGTTGAGTTTTATTTCTTACTAGTCCTTTTACTATATATTCTTTCACATTTTTGAGCTACTTTACACATGCATTATGTGTGAGAAGAAATCAGCTTTTGAAAAAAAATGTGTATCCTGTACATTTTCAGGAGTGTAAGTTAATGACTGATCTGTCCCATTCTTATTCACTTAGTCAAATTTTGTTTCATGTTTCAATGCTGCCTGAAGTACAGATATATGTCCCCCATCTGGTTATGTTAAGGTCTGAAACCATGTCCCATTCACTCACTTGGAGAGAGACAATAGACCAATCACAAACAAATATGTTAGTAAGACCTCTCTGATATGGTGACATTGAGCAAAAATTTAAATTAAATGAGGAAATCAGCCATGGGGTTATATGGTAGGGGCATTCCAGAGAAGAAACAAACGATACAGGCCCTAAAGCAGATAAGCATATATTTCCCATGTTTAGGGAATGGAAAGGAGGCCACTGCAGCTGGAGCAGAGCAAGCAAGCAAAGAAAGAATGGTAGAAAATAAAGTCGGGGAAGTAGCTAAGATGCATACAGAGGATGGGGAAGAAAATGTTTACCAGTTTTCAATTTTATTAAATGTGACTGGATTGCACTTAAGAGAACAGAAGACAATGTAGGGACAAGATATGACAATTCTTTTGAAGGGCTTTGTTATAAAGGAAGGCAAAGGCTTTCTTTCTTTGTTTTTTCTTTTAATTTATAAGAGATACTTGCAGATACTATAAAAGGACTGAACAGCCTGGTGTTCACAGCATGGATTCTGAAGCTAGAAATACTTGGTGTTGAATCTTAGGTCCAGCAGCTGTGTGATCTTGACCCCTCAGGGCCTCAGTAAACTGTACCTATCTTACAACTTGCTTTACGGATTAAATAAGATGATATATAAAAAAGAGCTTACATCTCACTGTTTAGGCCACACTCCATACCAATCATATCAGAATATTTGGGAGTAGGGCCCAACTATTTTTAAGGCTTCAAAGATTCCAACATGCAGCCAAGTCTGAGAACCAGTGAACCACTCAAACAGAGGAGGAGGGGGAATGTAGAACAGTAGAAGCACACGGTAAGCAAAACATATATGCTTGCTATCGTTATGAAAGTATGCTATTGTTACAGGGGATCTAGCGACCTGAGAAAAAGGAGATAAAACTGATAAAGCAGAGCCTTCATCTTCTTGATGGTTGGCACAAAAAATACTCCTCCATAAAATTTTCCTTAACAATTTCCAAGATTTCTTCTTCTCTGAATCGTTCATTTTGACCTTTGGACACCTACAACCTTGGCACTGTTTAACTGTTTTGGCTATGTATATCCCTTCAAAACATGATAAGCTTCAAAAGGATGAATATTTATTAAATATTGCTACCTGGTAAGTACTTAATTTGTTAACCTGGATCCCAACATGCTGCCTAGTCATGAACGAGTACTGTAAGTACACCAAAAGATTGCCTCAGCCTTCTGGCAGCTGGAACCCCCTGGCCAGTTGTCTCCAGCAGCACTCTCTCCAGTTTCTTCTGTAAATTCTGTACAAATACTATCATCTTCTATGCATGCTCTAACATGTGGAAAGTCGGGAAGCAGTTACGACTTGGTGATTTAACAATTACTCTCACAGAAATCCTGAGATTAGGGTTATTTGCCTTATTTTATAAATGTTTGAAGTATATGGATAAATCTCCATCACTTGATTACAAACAAGGACTTGAAGCTCAGAAAGTTCAAGAAATGTGACCATAATCACACAGCCAAGTCAAGTTGCAAATAGAACTCAAATCCAGGTCTGTTTCAGCCCAAGGCCTTCATGATCACTTAAGAGCAAAAATCTGGACTCCACAGTCCTTATCACAGCATTACATATATTTAATAAATTCTTAGAAAACTGAAAGTGTGAAATAAATCCGGTTTTGTTCCCCTCTTGCCATGTGGGATACATACAGTGTGGTACAAGACGAAATCTCATGCACACGAAAGGAGATCCAGGACATTCTAAATGGACTGCTATTTCACATGAACCTCTGACATTAAACCAAATATGACTTACACTCTTCCACATTATTCAGCATTTCAATCAACCTACATCCTCCATCATGAATTCCAAAATGTGCAACTGTTTGCCCTTAAAAATATTACATTATTCAAATATCAGAGCTGAGCCTTTCTTATTTTTAACATTCTTTCTATAGTAGTAGTCCCATAATGGACTGGTTACATCACAATTATCTGAGGTACCTGTAATAATAATTCAGTTACTAGACCTTTCACAAATTTTCTAAAGTTCAGCATTTTCTTAACTAGATAATTTATATTTTAACAAATGCACATGCAGCCACATTTGGGAATCTGTTTAAATTTGTTCAAAAGACAAAGACCTCTTTACCTTGACTTCTGATTTTGAAATCAGTACCATGCTACCAAAGATCCACATTCAGTGCAGCGGTTCTCAAACTGTAGAATGTGAGAAATCACCTGGAATGGAGGGTTTGTTAAACCACTAAACTAAGAAGTCTCTGGGTAGGAGCCTTATAGTTGGCTTTTTCAAAAGTTCCAAGATAATGTTTGCTGATGCTTCTGGTCTGGAAATTACACCTTGAGAACCACTGCTGTAGACTTTGACAATATGGGATTAGAAAGCTTTTTTGATAGTTGCTCAGTTCTGTGTCCTTAAGTTATTGAAACTCTCTAGCCACCAGCTGTAAAATGGGATGATAAATCTCATAGATTGAAGACTGAATGACGAAGCAACATCACAGCAATGAGCACATGATAAATATTCAGTAAACGTTAGCTGTTTAAATACCTTCTCAGCAGTTGTTGTAATTAAGACAGAGATTGCTGATCTAAACTTAACTGGTACAGAACAAATACAAATAATTTAATTTAGAATGTACCAATTTTCCCTCCTTGTAATGAAGCCATAGAGACTCCTCTTTGCTACTGCTGCTACTGGAGACCTCATTACCTCTTTTCCAGTCTGACCACACTACTTGAGACTATCATGAATGCCACTGTCTGGAATAAACAGTCATCTCCTTCACATCTTTACTGGTCATGGTTAAAGCTATTTAACCCTTAAAATGACACTGTGGATCATCCATCAGTTCCATATAGTATTTAGAAATAGCCCCTGACTTGGCTTAAAATCTTTCCAGCCATCAGTGTAGCCCTTTCTACAGGTTCCTCAGGAGCCCAGCTATATATCTGGGAGTAAATCTCTACTCCCAAAATCAGAGAAAATGGGAGTCCCAGCCCCCATTGCTGAGCCTGATCACAGACACCTAACTAGCTTTCTTGAAATTCTAAGACCATTTTCCATGGAAACATTGGTAAAAATGGTGACTCTCTTCCAGAGCATCGTTAACTCAGCTACATAAATAGGCTTCTGCAGGCTGGCAAAAGCAACCAAATGTCATTTTTAAGATTATTTATGCAAAAAAAGCTCATACCAAGGTCCTCACTATCTTCACATTGATTTTTTTCCTTCTTCAAACATTTATGCAACACATTTTTGCTGAGACTGCCTTTTCTTTTATCTGGTACTCATTATTCTCCTTGAAAGTCCCAATTTCTCCTTCAATAACCAACTGCAAAGTCCTCAATGAATGCTTTTTTTTTTTTGACAACTATCACGCCTCTGCCAACCCCCACATACACATCAACACTCTTTCCCATCCTCTGTGCTCCAGAGCAGTTTGAATCTATCTTTACAAAACTCTGTTTCCATTTGAGTTAGGGTCTTCTTCCCAACTTTTTCTTATAAAAATTTTCAAATATTCAGAAATATTCCTAAAAGAGTTTACTATAAACACCCATAAACCCACCACTAGACTTAACAACTGCTAACATTTTGCCATATTTACCTTCTCTCTCTGCACACACATATACATATATATTTGCTGTACAACCTGAAAGTAAGTTGTAGACATCAATGCATGGCATCTCTTAATACTTTAGTATCCATCTCCTAAAAATAAGGTCATGCTCTTACATATCCACAATATCATTTCCACTTAAGAAAATCAATAGTTCCACCTTTATACATAGTTGTATGGGAACTTCTGAAGAACAAGAATCTCATCAATATAGTCCCAGTATTTTATTGATGCATAGCACTAATTTGAGTGATGAATAAAATGTTTCACCAATTGTTAAATTTAATAACCTCACAACAACTACTCTGCAAGCCATGAGTTTAAAACTTAAACAGCAAGCTTTGATTGTACAACGTACACCTTCTGCCCATCAGTTTAATTACCAGCCCACACAACTTTAAGTATTTTGGTTTCTGAACTATTTAATTCTGAATTCAAATACTGAAGCTGCATGAAGACAGAGATCACATGCGTCTGTTGTGAGACACCTAAGTAAGCATACCAAATATTTTTAAATGAATACTTTCAAGCCCCTGAAAATGTTAGTGAAGAAACTGAAAGCGATGAAGCATAATGGTAGGACAATGGGAGTGTAATAGTTAAGAACATGGATTTTGAAGTCTGAAAAATCTGGTTTCTAACACAGATTCAAACATTTACTAGTAGCAAAAGTTTATTAGGGTAGTTAAGTGACCTCTCTAAGCTTTAGTTCCCACCTCTGTCAAATGATAAACCTAATTTAATACACCTCATAGAATTGTTGAGCGATATGAGAAAATACGTAAAGGACATGGCACACATAAGAACTCAGTTAATGGCAGCTATCGTGTTTTTTTTTTATCTGCTTGAAACAAAAACTATATTACTCATGAAGAATTTTCAGAGGCAAAACAAAACCCTATCCCTATGTATAGCAAGGACGCTAGGTGCTAGTCATCCAGGAAGCTTCCTACTTGCACAGCTGAGCTTTCCAGCACGCTAAAGCCCAGACAAGCATTACCCATGGGCCTCCAAAGGTCGCAAACTTCCAGGAAGTCGAACCTGGTAAATAAGACCCAATGGTCACCACCCTCACCCCTTCTCCTTCGGAGCGTGCGAGAATGCAACACTCTCCAACCGATTAGGTGCGGCATTAACCTGCAGCCTCCTTCCTTATCTGGAATGCTGCAACGGACGGGGCTTTTGATCTCCCTGGAGGAGCCAAGAAGTAGAGGGATAAAGGCTGAGGAATGAAAAGAACCATCTCTACCCATAGAAGTCCCCAAATTCGAGACCGCCTACTTTGGCGGAGCGAGACTGCAGCCTGGCGTGCCAGCCAGAGCTCAGCAGTTCTCTTCCAGCTAAGATGAAACCTCCCATATCTCAAACCCAAAAAATGGAAAAGGGAAGCAATAGAAGAAGAGAAGGAGGAGAAATTAATAAATGAAAGGACCCCCTAGGGCCGTACTGTCATTCCTACGTGCCCATGCTGCCTTTCACTCTGGCACAAGCCCCTAGGAGCAGTGTGCTCTGGCTCCGCAGAGCGCAGCAGGAGACAAAGCGACTGCCCAGCAGCGGCGCAAACCTCGGGGGACCAGGTTCCATATCTCCATTCTTCCTGGGTCTCGGGGCCCTCACCTGCTACGGCTGCGGTCGCCACGCGAGCTGCTGGAGATGACCGAGCCCATTCAGGTCTCGGTTTCCCCTTTAATCCTGGGGGCAGGAGTGAGGTGTCAAGAGACTCCAGCTGCTAGCTTGAAAGTGGGTCCTGCTCTCTTCAATTGCAGCTGAAGGGCCACACAGAGGTACTGCACGGCACTACTATTCCTCTCGAAACCTGGTCACGCCTCTTCCCTGCCTGCCTCTGGTCTCACATAGAAACTTCTCCGGCCGGAACAATTTCCGGCAAGAGCTAAATAATCCTCCCTCACCTTTTCCGACCGAGGCTCCCCTCTTAACCACTCGGGTAGTTCCGCTTCCGGCAGCACCAGATAAGTCGCGAGAGGAAGCTCAAATCTTGACGCTTGCGTTTAGGGCCACTTCGGTGAGTGGTCGTTCTTGTATGCTCACACTTGATGATTATTAAAACAAGACGTAACCTGACATTAATTTCCAAACCAATCGCGTCAACTGGTTTAAGGAAAGCTTTAATTGACTGCGTAGAGATTGCGCAGGCGCCTTGGGCGGGAGGGCCTTGTTCGGACGTTAAGCCCGCGCCAGCTGAGCCGTAAAGCGGCGAGTTCCGTTGTCGGGCCTGGGGTGAGGCCCACTCGGTGTAACCGAGTTTTACTTACTGGTTGTTTTCCTGTTTATGCTAAGTTTAGCTAGACCTTTCCCTTCAGAATTGGTTAACGAGTAGCCAAAACGCTCTAGAAATGCTGCTTCACTTAACGTAGCATCCAAGATTCCCAGCAAGTTCAAAAGTTGAGTGAGGCACTTGGCTGACAGTAAAGAATTCTCCCCCTTACTTTATCAAAGTTGTCAGTTAATCTGAACTATTACATCTTCGCCCCCAATTAAAATCTGCTGTGGTGGGGAGAAACGTGAATTTAAGGGAGAATTTTGTCCTGTAGTTTTAAAGGAAAATGACAATCTCGGGTGTGGGTTTTCTTTAAATAAACTTGTCTAAGCCAAATTAGAGAAATATTTTTTACAGTGGAAATCCATTTATGTGGCTTCATGTGTATGCATATGGAGATGAAGGCATTTTTGTTAAGTGAATTTGTACGTTGAAGTCAAGCAGATTATAGCGAAGTGTCTCGTGTAATTAGATTTCCCAGTCTTTTATCGTGACATAAAATTGTGCTCTTCCATTTTTCAGAGATTAGAAAGAATAACTCAGAAGTAAAATTAATGAGCCCAAATAAACATATTTATTAAAATATTACAGATTTTTAGTTTTAAAGTTGGAACACAAGCATATTGTGACCTTTTAGAGGCTTAAATTGGTTGTCTTGATTAGGTTTTGCCCTTGGTGAAACACGGTTAAATCCTGATTTTATGTAAAGTGATCTTAACTACCTTTTTTGTACAAACAAGATAAAATTATTTAAGAAATTAAGTAATAAGTATTTACACAAGTATTTATTGAATTCATTTAATGTTGTGTCAGGGCCATAGTGTAAAAAGCTCAACCAACTTTAACCCTGACAGTTTCTCTTGCAAAATTAGGAGTTGTTATCAGTGACTTTTCCTACCTATGCTTATTTCTACATATTTTAATACATGAGTAATTATTTTAAAAGAATACTTGAAAATATGAGCATATCCAAAGAAGGTGTAATGTAGACTTCATTTTTACAACTCAAACCACTTAATTCTCCCTTATAAATGATACCTTTGTTTAATAATATTTTGAGTATAAGAAGATATTTATGTTTATTCCGAATATTCCAGCTTAAAGCCATTTTCTCATATTGACTACTCATGGGCGGTTTCTCGGGATCAAATAGCGAATGTACTTTTGAAAAGGAAAAAACTACTAGTTCTTTAAGTTATTCCTGTATGTAAATACCAAACATTAGCAGGAAACTTTTTTTTTTTCTTTAGACTTTTGTTTTTCTAATGGAAGTCCTGGGTTCAATACTATGAATAAAGCTTCTAGAAATATTCATATACAGATTTTTATGTGGACATATACTTTCATTTCTTTTGGGTTAAAGCTGTTTTCTGCCATATTTACACCATTTTTTTATTTTTACCAGCAGTGCTTTACATCCTTAGTAGTATTGAGTATTGCCAGGTTTTATTTTGTTTTTGTTGTTTTTGCTATTTTGTTGGATGTATTGTGATATCTTGTTGTGGTTTTAATTTGCATTTTTCATTGTCTAATGGTGCTGAACATCTTCCATGTGTTTATTTGCTAACCATATCTTCTTTGATGAAGTGTCTGTTCACATCTTTTGCCTATTTTAAAAATTGGATTTTTTTCCTTATTATTGAGCTTTGAGAGTTCTTTATAAATTCTGGACCCAAGTTATTTAATATATATGTGTACTGCATATATTTTCTCCTGGCTGTGATTTCTCTGTTTTCTTAGCAGTATCTTCAAAAGACCAAGAAGTTTTCATCTTTCTGTTATGTATGGTTCTTTCTGTTGGTGCTATCTGGAAGTCATTGCCTAACTCAAGCTCACAAAGTTTTTTTGTTGTCTTTTAGAAGTTCTTTAGCTTTAGGTTTTACATTTAGGTCTAACTCATGGTGATTAATTTTAATTTCTACAGAAGGTGTAAAGTATGAGTTCAGATTCATCTTTTTTCATATGGATATTTGGTTAGTTGCTCCAGCATCATTTGTTGTAAATATTATCCTTCCTCTATTAAATTATCTTGGCACCTATGTCAAAAATCAGTTCACTGTTTCTGTGTGGCTGTTTCTGGACACTGTTCTGTTCCGTGGATTGATGGCTGTCATTTTGCCAACACAACACAGTCTTGATTACTAGAGCATATAAGGAAGTCTTGAAACCCGGTTTCTTGTTGCATTGCATTGATTCTATAGATCCAATTTGGGGAGAACTGGTATCTTAGTGAGTTTATCCAGTTTTTTTTTTTTCTCATTGTTAGGGCGGGAATTACTCTTTTTCCAGCTCTCTATGTTCTAGACAGAAGCCTACATGGGAATTTTTAAATGCTATTTCAGAAAGGAGTAATTTACTTCCATTGTTGAGTATTATAATTTACCAGTCAATTTCAATCTAAATTCACCACTTGAAGTCTTTTTTCTTATCTGGGAAGTGGGAGACTGAATTATAATCTCTGGGCCTCCTTTCAGCGTTACTATATTCATTTGTTCTTTAGTCAAGATCTAATTTTTCAGTATATTTAATTTTTCAAAAAGCTGTTCATACATCCCTACTTCTTGAAGATTAAATATATATATGGGGGGAGGTAATTAGGTTTGTTTGTTTGTTTGTTTTAATAGAGATACTGGGGATTGAACCCAGGACCTTATGTATGCTAAGTACACACTCCACCCCTGAGCTATATCCTCCCCACTTAATATATTTTTAATATCCTTTGCTATATTATATTTGTGTGAAAGATGCCAAAGAATAGAAACAATGAAATAAACTAAATCTCCTGTTAGTAACAGTTGGTCTTCCATATTAGAAAGTCTTATTTCCTAAACTTTTTAGAAGCTAGAAATATACATTGTCAAGAATGATATGCATGTTTTAAAAAGTATAAAAATTAACTTTACAAAGAGAAATTGAAGTAGGAAACCTAATTCTTCTGTGAAATTACTTCTTGCCTTTTTTTCTTTGTTTAGGCAGTGCTTAGAAAAGAAATATAAGGAATTGACCTGATAAGTGCTTTTTGTTATACACTTAGAGAACTTAACATTGTTATCTGCTAGGTTATTTTGGTTCCAGTTAAAAGATTGCCAAAAAATTTGTCTGTACCTCTTGAGTGACCTATAATTTATAAACATCAGTGTTATCAGTCTACAAACTTTTCTTAACATGCAAAAGTTTAACTTAATAAATCTAGTTTGTATTTACTTGTTAAATGCCTTAACTCACAATTTTCAAACTATATGCCAAGGCTTCCCAGAACATCATAGTGCATTCATAGGATGCCATGGAACATTTTAAATTTTCAAAGGAAACAGAACTGTACTTAATTTAACATCTATCATATCCCGTGTGGACTGTAAGTTTGAAGTAGTTCACATTTTCATCATTATGTCACACTGCATTCCTTTCTTCATATCTTTGCAAAAGTAGGTTTGGGGAAATAATAATGCAAATACTGCATAAAAATCAGTATGGAAAAGGAAATGGGGGTGGCAGTGTCTAATCTAATTCCAAAGTTTGAGAAGTTGTACACTGACCAGAGGTGCATGCATGCCATTAGTAAGTAACTATAGTTACCTCAGTGCTATAGACTGAATGCTCGTGTTCCCTCAAAATTCGTATGTTGAAGTCTTAACCCTCAATGTGATGGTATTAGGAGGTGAGGCCTTTGGTAGGCAATTAGTTCATGGGGTAGAACCCTCAGGAATGGAATAAGTGCCCTTATAAAATTAGGAGAGTTCAGAGAGCTCCCGAGCCCCTTCTACCATGTGAGGACGTAGCAAAAATACCATTTGTGAACAGTAGGCAAGCTTTCGCCAGATACCGAATCCACCATCTTGCTCTTGAACTTCCCAGCCTCCAGACCTGTAAGAAATAAATGTTTGGTGTTAATAAGCAACACAGCCTATGGTATTATTAGAGCAGACTAAATGGACTAAGACCCCAGAGAAGGGAAACTGCAGGGAGGGTTGCTGTGGGAACTTAGAAGAGAGATGTTTTTAAGTATAAGGGTAAAGTATAGACATCGCTGTGGTTTATGAAGACACTGATGTTTTCCAGTGGTCAGTTTTTTTTCTACTAGTTACAGTTAACCACCCCTCTGTGCTTTGGGACGTGTACTTCCTTTGAGGTGTGAGTGTTTGGTCTTTTGCTCCTGAAGGGTTTTTAGAGGCTTGAAAAGGCTTCTCCACTTTTCTTTTTAATGTCTTGCACGAGATTTTTCAACCTTTGCTGGTCCTTGGAAAAGAGGCAACAAAAGATTTTATCTTTTTCTTAAAATAAACCTTGTCTTCCTTCAGATACTATGCTTCCAGTGGCTAAGATGGGATGTTTTAAAGTTTTCTTTTAGATGATTTAGAACACTGGTAGTCCCCAAAGCCATTAAGAGAAAAAAATAATTTGGGGTCATATATATTATAAATTTTACAGAATATAGACCATAATGAATTAATCTAAACTGAGGAAAGGCAAGTCTGTCTCTTGGACTTGGAAGAGCTTGTGTCAGTGTATCCTAGAGATGAAAATAAAATAGAGTGATTTTTGCTTGTTTGTTGGTTGCCTTTTTAAAAGTTAAGGAGAATTAATACAGAGCTAGAGTGACAGGCAGGCGAATGGATAGGTAGTCCGGCAGTCTATATTCCCCACTTGAAACCACACAAGCCTTCCTAAATTGAAAATTGATGAAGGGTGGAAGTTTGCCAGAGAATCCTTTGGCAGAGGGAAAGGCTGTAGATAGGATGGCATGAAAACAAAGGCATCACGGGGTCTTATGTGCCAGATTAGGGTTGGGGAGAACTCGTGCTTCACCATAGTTGGTTCAAATAACACCAAGATTTAGAGCAACATGGAACTGGAAAACAGAAGTGTCTACGGAACAAGGACTTGAATAACCTCTTGATGACTTTACTATTTGCTGTTAGGGGTTATGACTATAAAGCATCTTTGAACATTTTTGTACACATCTTTTGATTGCCATACACTAATTTCACTGGCATATAAACTTAAAAATAGAATTGCCAAGTTCTTAGAGTAGACATTTGTTTAGCTTAAGAAACTATCCAAGGTAGTTCTAGCATTTTACACTTCTGCAATGTGTGAGAGTTTCAGTTACCTGTCCTCACAACACAACATAGTGTTGTCTATGTTTTTAATTTTTAGCTTTTTTGACAGTGAGTAGTTATAAATCATCGTGGCTTTAATTTGCATTGCCCCAAGGAGCTAATGGTGTTGAGCACGTTTTTACTTGCTTATTAACCATTTGGGTATTCTCCTTTTTGAAATGTCATGTAAGATTTTCCCCACATTTTTTAAGGTGAGTTTTATCCTTTTCTTTTTGATTTGTTATATATGTTGGGTATGAGACCTTTGTTAAATGTGTATTTTAGAGATATGTTCTCCTAGTCTGTGGATTGCCTTTCCGCTTTTTTTTAATAATGTCTTTTGATGAACAGGTTTGGTTTTAATGAAATCCAATTTGGTATAATTTTTCTTTTTGAATAGTGCTTTTTGTGTCCTGTTTAAGAAATCTTTGCTTATCCCAAGGTTTTGAAGAACTTCTATAATGTTTTCTTCCAGAAGCTTTATAGTTTACTTTCCACATTTAGGTTTGTAATTTACCCGGAATTAATTTTGTGGAAGATTTAGGTAGGTAGGTAGCTTATACTCATTTTTTGATACAGAAATCCAATTGCTTCAGCATCATTTATTGAAAATACCATCTCTTCCTCGATTGTATTAACACCTTTGTTGTAAATTAATTGACTACATGCATGTGAATTTAATTCTGGACTCCCTGTTCTGTTTCAGTGACCTATTTGTCTATCTTCATGCCAATACTGTCTTATTTACAGTAGTTTTATAGATAGTCTTAAAATCTGACCCATTCATTTTTGAGATGTTTTAAAAACTGTGATAAGGTGCATTTGTTTGATTTGGGCATATAACCATTTATCATAAAATGAAAAAATTATATATTTAATTGAAAGTGAATTAAACTTAGAATAATCAGCCCATGTAAGTAACATTTCAACTGATGGTAATGAGAGACTTTAAGCAAAACTTTTTGACGTGTACTTGTTCATTTCCTTTTTTCACAGAATGTGGAAAATTTTCAGTCATTCTTTTCACATGGGAAGAGACAAGATAATGTGTCATGTTTTATCTCAAAAATAGCATTTGAATATTTTAGTTCATATACATCACACAGTTCCTTTTCTGTACTACAATTATCTCTGTCACAGATAACATTCCGGGAATGTTCAATTCACACGTAAGCAGAAATATGACAGAGGCTTGAACTTAAATAGCAACTGACTTAGTTTATCATTCAAATTATATCTTTAAATACCTTTTACCTAGGTTCATGATGGTTCGTAATGGAAAAAATGGTGACCTTCATCTTAAACAGATTGCATATTACAAACGAACTGGTGAATATCATCCATCTACACTGCCGAGTGAGAGAAGTGGCATAAGAAGAGCAGCAAAAAAATTTCTCTTCAAAGGTAGCTAATGCCCCCAAGTTTTAGTATAGGGGTTATATGAGTGCTTCTCCATACGTGTACTTTGTGGAATCCCGGGAATTTCTGTAGTAATTGGTTGTTGCTTAACAATTACCAGTTGAATTGATAATGCCACTCAGTCTAGAGCAAAATGAAAATCACATTGAAGCTGACTGAAGGCCTGTAAGCCTGAAAAGGGCATCTTAAGTCATAGATGATAACATGAAAAGACAAAATAACTAAATTAACCTCTCCTGCTTTTGTCCTCAGGTAGGTCCTACTCTATTGGTGCACTTTCAAGTGCTCATGTCACTCTCAATGAAGAACTTATTTGATCCGTAACATGGAAGTGATGACAAAGTTAACTTGCTTACTATACTTATTTCTGTAGTTTCTCCCTCCCACTGCTATTAAGTAGTCTCAGAATCATATTTATATTTGAACTCCTAATTCCTCTGAAAGAATTAAATATTTGAAAGGTAGACTGTTTATCGTGAAAGAGTATGATAATTTCCCCCTCTTTCTCCTCCTCCTCCAAAGGAGAAGAGAAGTGTGGAATAAGATAAACAAGAAGTACAGTCACCAGATGACTAAATGAATGTTGGTGTTATTAATGAGAGTTTCACCTATAGGTACAGAATCGGACTTCTCTCAAAGCAGGTCAAGAAAATTCTAAGATAATAAATAAACACCTGCTCATTTCTCCCTATGTATACCTCTTCTGATAACTCCCTTAAACTTAAGTACAGGCACACCTATTACATCCGAGGCTGAAGAGAGGATTCTTTCATTCATTCATTCATTTAATCATCTATGCAACAATGTTTACAGAGGTCCTACTATGTGCTAGTCACATTTTAGGCCTTGAGGATAGTTGATGAATAAGATAGATAAGGCTCCTGCCCTTAGTTGCTTACTTTCTAACTCAGGTAAGGAATGTTCCACTCAGCATGTTCCTAATTAAACACATTAGTAGGTTAATGATGTATTTTGGAGTTTGAATATTTACTTATCAACACTGGAGAGGTGGCGGTTCTCTCCCTGCCCTGGTTGCTTCCCAGCCATAGAACCTTCTCAGAAGTCTCCAGAGGGAAACAGAGAACTGTCCTGAGGATTAAGGTCCTCCCACTTTCTTGGCTTTACCAACTCTACCTCCTACTCAAATCCAGAAAAACTTGAGAGGTAGTTGCTTACAAAACTACAGTGATGATAAAATGCTGTTTTGGAAAATTCTATTCCAGAAGTTGCTTATCTGTACATAATTTCTTTGCTAATTCATGCCATTTTTAGGAGGTGCTGCTGCAAGCACTCTATTCTCTAGATTGAGTACTCCCATAGAAAGATTATTTCACACTTTCATATTTATCATGTGCTTTGATGAACAGCTAGCACTGCTTGTATTGACAGCTACAAAACACAGCAGTTAGTTCTCCTACTTTTCTATTAAGTGTAACAGCTGAGGCCCTTTCAGATTGTATGGTAACATTATTACAAATATTCTGTCTTAGAGAGAAAAAGACTTAACAAAAATACCCTCATGGTTTGACAATAGGCTATGATTATCTTAAAACTATATAGATCTCTAAAAACTGCAGTTATATCTTTTTGGTATTATTTATTCCAGAAAAAAAGCTGTTTTATGTTGGAAAAGACAGAAAACAAAATCGTTTGGTAATTGTTTCAGAAGAAGAAAAAAAGAAAGTCCTAAGAGAATGCCATGAAAATGATACTGGAGCCCATCATGGCATATCCAGAACCCTTACTCTAGTGGAATCCAGTTACTATTGGACTTCTGTGACCAATGATGTCAAACAGTGGGTATGGCTTCTGTATTTAGAATATTTTGAATAATTTCTTTGTAGTATATATCTAAAATTCATTATTGCTCCAGATTAACCTAGATATCACTTTTCATTAGGTATTTTTTGTGTGGATAGTTTTTGCACAAAGACATTGAAAGGGAGTTTTTTTTTTCTCCTTTCAGACTTTAAAGTCACTAAAGTATAATTTGAACTAGAACAAAGTATTATTTAAACATTTGAAAATACTATAGATAGGAGATTATTTAGACCAAATTTTCATCACTGAACTACTTTGTGTAGGCAGAATTTAAATGGGGCTGAAATTCTTTTGACTAAAAATAAATCATTACCTCTCTAATGGCAGTCTTTTTTGGAGAGGAGCATATGTTCAAAGAAGTCAGGCCTAGTATGTGCTCTCATCTTTTGTGCCTGTATCATTTTGATGTAGAAAATATCAAATATGGCAGAAATCTAAAACCAGCCAAATGCAAAATCAAGTTTTGAAGATAATGAAATTAGTCTGAGTTTTATAACTTTATAACCCATTAGGATTAAGTTAGAAAATAAAAATTTTGATCAAAACTAACTATAGTACAATAAGATCATTTAAAAAACTTTGTTCAGGAGTTGGCTTGAAAGTAGTTTCCAAAGTGGAATTCCAGAAATATGTTGAACAGTGAGTGGCACCATCCATAGTTGATCGGTTGCCCTCTTCTCATCTCACTCAAATGAAAGTACCATGACAGCCTGTGCTTTGTTTTTGTGTATCTATTCTCCCAGGACCTAGAGGAGTTTCTGGCATCTATAAATATTTTTTGAGTAAAATTATGTTTTAAATATTATTCAGTAGATGAATGAACTTATTAGAGTGGTAACTTTAAAATAAAAAAATCTTTCTTACAGAAATTATATACTCACATACTGATTTAAACTTACAGCAAACTTGTTTTAAGGTCTATTCAATTAATATTTATTGATTGTAAACCAGAATTCTGTTCCATATGAATAAGACCCCTTAAGATGGTCATTGAATAGTAGTAGCAAGTGATATTTGCTGATCATTCTGAGTAGAAGGGTTTATTTTATTGAGAATAGTCCAGAAGATTCTCCTTCAAAACACAAAGTACCTATCAACCATTTTAAAGTTCAGATTTATACAGCTGCTTTTATTATGTTGAACACATTAACATTTGTGTATCTTTTCTTTATTGTGTGCCTGTTTTATAGGTGTATGCTTGTCAGCATTGCCAAGTGGCAAAAAATACAGTTATTCTAGCACCTAAACAGCACCATCTCAAGGTGGAGAGTCCATGGAGTATAGTTACTGTTGATCTGATGGGCCCATATCATACAAGCAACAGAAGTCATGTATATGCTATAATCATGACAGATTTGTTCACAAAATGGGTTGTGATTTTGCCTCTGTGTGATGTTTCAGCATCAGAAATTTCTAAAGCTATTATCAATATATTTTTCTTATATGGACCTCCTCAGAAAATAATAATGGACCAAAGAGATGAGTTCATTCATCAGGTAAGACAAATAAACTACTTAGATCCAGGAGCATCTTTTACTCACGTTTCAGTGCCCAGCACACCTTATTATCTGGTGTTTAGTAAGTTTAGATAAATTCCTACAGATATAGAAGTTAAATATTGTATAGTAATTGAACTGGAGTTAAGAGACCAGGATTTTAGTACCTACTGTGCCACTAAGTAATTGAAAACCTATCTTCAGGTTTCTGCAAACTACAATGGGGAGGTTGGATCAAATAGTCTTTTTTTGCTTCTAGCTTAAAAATTCTGTGATTGAAATGTAGAGGGAGAAATATATCATGTTCTTGAATGAGACTATTCAATATTGAAAAACATCAATTTTTCCAAAATCAAAATTAATTTATAAAATTAACGAATTTAATCAGCATTAAAGGAGGGAGCTTTTCCCCTTGCCCTGGCCTTTATCCAGATTAAAGTTAACCTGAAAGAATAAGCAGGCAGGAATATATGTGAAAATTCAAAAACAGGAATATAACTACTACACTTGAGGCATATTTTTAAATTTTGATAATTGACAGGGTACTGGGATAAGAAGATAGCCAAACTGTCTAGGTTGACATCACCTTTGATATCTCAGTCCAAAAGAAACACCTAAAGTTATACTTAGCAAGTAGTTAGGTCTTGTGCCAGGGATGTCCCTAAGGTTATCTCCAGGTTTTCTAATTCACTAGGAGAACTCAGCAGAACAGCATACTCATGGCTAAGATTTATTACAATGAAAGACTACAAAGCAAAATCATCAGAGAAAAGGCTCATAGGGATAGGTCCAGAGGACCTATCCTTGTTAGGTACAGGCTTCTAAGACGTCCTCTTCCAGTGGAATCACACAGGACATGTTTAATTCTCCCAGCAAGGAGTTGTAGCAACACATGTAAAATGTTGTTTAGCAAGGAAGCTCATTAGAGACTGGGTCCTAGGATTTTTATTGGAAGCTGGTACATAGACACCCTCTACCTGTCATGTACCAAAAATTCTAGATACTCAAAGAAAAGAAGGTGTTCAGCATAAACCATCTTGTTTGTATCAACAGTGTAGGCACTGTGAGCCACCCTTATTAGGGAATGGCGGAAACCCTCACAAAATCCAAGTTCCTACACACCAGCCAGGGGCCAGCCTTGTAAGCAGGTCTTTCAAAGGATAGAAGCCTCAGTTCTGCTGTGTTAACTCTTTTTCTGCACAGGTCCAAACAACTTAATATTTATGACCTAACCACTTAGCCATTTAAAAAAAAACTCATAAATTGAAAGAAAACCAATTTTCATTTCATTCTTAAAAAGCCACAATTACTTAATGAGATGTGTGTACCTGTTGAACACTGCTCAGCTTCTGAAACCTTGGAATCAGACTGGATACTGCCATCCTCACTTCCTGTTTCACGTTGATTTTTACACAGTAGTTGCTTTATCATAGCACCTATCAAAAATACCAGTTCTGTAAAGATAAAACATCATCAAAAGGAATGTAGCCTTATATAAGGTTGAAATCATAAACTGCCTTAAGCTAGTAGTTTTCAGGGTGTCCAACAGGCATTAAGGGGGCCTCTTGGCACAGGTTTTGGTAACCATGTTTAAAATGATAGAGCTGATACCACATATACATTGAGTTAGAGAAAGATTATTTAATAAATTTAAACAAATGAAAAATCAAATAGAAATTTCCAGATCAGCTTTATTTTTTATGTATTTTTCAGATCAATGTTGAACTGTATGAATTGTTTGGCACAAAGCAGATTGTAATTTCTCATGCCTCCCAAACTGTTACTCCCACTGAAAGTACACCTAGCACGATCAGAACGTTTCTTTCCAAGCATTGTGCTGATTACCCGAACAACTGGGATGATCACCTGTCAGCTGTTTCATTTGCCTTCAACGCTACTCACTTGGTAGGTGCCTTTTGAGAATTCCATACTTTTGAGTTATGACGATTTTCTTGGCTACATGTTTTAATACAAATTGTTGTTTATTTTCCTTAAAATAGGAGCCTACTAAAAATACACCATATTTTCAAATGTTTAATCGAAATCCTTACATGCCTGAGACTTCAGATATTCTTCGTGAAGTGGATGGTGATAGTACAAGTATGTTTGCCAAAATTCTAGGTGCAGTTAAAGAAGCTGATAAAATAATGGCGAATAAGACAACTTCAGCAGGACAGGTGATTCTATTTAATAGAAAAAAACTATCTAAAAAAATCTGTGAAGTGATTTAAAAAAAAATTTCAGCATATACACACCCACGATCCACATACACGCACAGACATAGATATGATATACCCTTAAACCAAATTTTTTCTACTGAATTCTGCTTGTCTTGGTTAAACAGTGTGCTTATTAGCTATGAAATTCAAACAGACATTAATGGCAATACCATGTATTTTTGGAATCAAGGTAGAACTGAATTCAGATCCCTGCTCTTGCTTTCCAGTTGTTTGACGTGGGCATATTACTTTATCTCATATTACTTTATTTTCTTTATAAAGTTGGGGTAATAACACTGACCTTGAAATGCTGTTTTAAGAATTAAATGAGATTCTTGTCTACCTTTTAGTAGCACCTCAATAAATAACCATTGTTATATTATTAATATCTGCATTTATCTTAAAGAAACTGTAGCTCTTTCATTTCTTTGTTTTCTCTTCTTTTACATTTGCAGATGGAGAACAACAATTTCAAAGAACTAAATAAAAACAAAGTCATTGTTAAAAAGAAACCAAAGCAATTAAATCCATTTCATCTAAAAGTGGGTCATGAAGTTTTAAGACAAAGGAAAAATTGGTGGAAGGATGGTCGTTTCCAGTCTGAATGGGTTGGTCCTTGTGTCATAGACTACATTACAGAGAATGGATGTGCTGTTCTGAGAGACAACACTGGGACCCGACTTAAAAGACCTATCAAAATGTCCCACCTCAAGCCCTATGTAAGAGAGTCCAGTGAGCAAGGTAATTATCTGATATTTTTACTTCTTGACATTTTTACTTTCTTTGAATGAGGAGAAAAGTTAAAAATATAAGAAATCTCCCTCCCTTCCTCCCTCTTTGGTTAGGTTTTCTCTTCTCATTTTTTATAAAATTTGGTACAGTTCTAGTTCCCAGGCAGTCTTTTTTATTAGCGTCCTGAAACCGTCAGACTCCTAAGAGATTTTATTTTGATTTCTAATGTGCTTTCCATACACTTTCCCACTGTTCATATGGGAGACACTGAATGTGTTTCACAGAAGGAAGAATTCTATCTTCTCTGTTTTCATTTTCAGAATATTTTGTCACTTTTAGCATGAAAAGATAACAACTAAAATAATGCCAAAAAACAAAGCATGAAAAGATAACAACTAAAATAATGCCAGAAACAAACATACTGTCTTGAATTCTATTGTGAGATAAAACATATTAGGGGACTTTAAAAATGTGATTAATTTTTAATGTTACATCATAGGCACATCATGGGGGATACAAAGAGAAGGAGGTATTCAGAATGCTAAAAAGCACTGTAAGAGGAGGTGGTAGCATCCTATACAAAGTGATATGTGCCCCCAAGTAAGCTTCTGAATATTCAAGATACCCTGATCTCTCTAATCCCATTTTTCATAGACTAGAACTAACTGACATGGCTTTCAGATTAAATTGCACTTCATTCAGACTTTTATTTTGTCCTGTCGTATCTGTTCCCTAGAGTTTCTCTGGAGTGGGTAACTGAGAGGGAGTGAACTGGTACCTTAGCCAGTTAATTTTTTTCTATAAAGAAAGGTAAAGCATGAATATTATTCGAATGTAACAATTAATGGAAGATATAATTTAGTACACTTTTGAACGACGTAAACAACTGAGTTATTTAACAGTCTTAAGGAAATTATTGTAAGAACAACAATAGATAATGCTCTTTCTCTGGATATGAAGCCCGTGGGGCGGCTCTGTAACAGCTCAGCTCTGCTTCTCATCCGGGTCACAGCTCTCACGTTAAAAGCTCTTAGTACCTTTCTTTCTGCGTATGACAGAACAGTTGTGCTCTAGTAATAAACGTATCTTGCACTGTTCTAATTCACAAAGCTCGTAGTACCTTCATTCCCTTAGTTAGGAGATGAGCACTTTCATTCCTTGTGCCTCTTCTCGGTTCTGAGCTACCCTTTATGATTTCTCCGTTCTGCAAGTTAAGTGGGAACAAAAGATTATACAGGTACAGGTTGTCCTTTCTTCTTCAGCATGAGTTTCCCCTTAATCTTTGGCTTTCAGCATTTGCTACCTTCTTTAATTAATACAAAATTTATGCATAAAGTGTTGCCATGTCCGGATCCGTTTCAACATTTTGCAACTTGCTCTTGCCAAAGAATTTCTTGAGGAGGCCAGACTTTTTGCTACTGTGGAGTATTTCAGAATCCGATTGACTAGAACGGTTTCTGAACAGAGGCAGTATCATTTTTGCTTCATGGTTGAATTCTCTGCAGATACTTTTTCCAGTAAAATAAAGGAAACTGAAGTATTAGTACTAGTGTACATATAAAGAACCTGAGATTGATGGATAAAATTGTTTTGTTTTGTTTTGTTTTGTTTTTGTTAATCAAAGGCTGATCTGGCTATCCTGGAGTCTTGTTCTTGTTTACTATTTGGTCTTGTTTTGTGTTTCTCTTATTTGTAGAAATTCAAAACAAATGTGATTCCTATCATCTTTTTCTATGGTACCACGTATTTTTTTCCCTGAAAATTGTCACCTCAAAAGCTGATTTTAAAGAGTCTTAGAACTAAATTTAAAGCAAACAGAATGTCTTTGAGTAGTCATCCCATTCTTTTATTTGACATAGATTTGAACACAGTGTAGCCTAAAGAACTATGAATTTGTCTATCTGCATTGCTGCTCTTCCCAGCCTTGAGATTTCATAACTGTTAAAGCTCACTGTCCAAAGCAGATACACTTCTGTTGCCAACTGCTTATCCATTCTTATCTAGAATATAACGTAAAGGGAGCACATTCAGTACTTGGTCAACAATATTCCTCATTGCTATTTTAAGCAGGCCTACTTGCCTTTTTGTCTAGTTCAATACCAGGCACCTTTTCAAAACTACGTGTTAATTCAAAACTAATTAACAAGAAACTTTACGACATACCATACTGTTTCTTTGTGATCATAATGTTTCCCTTTGAAAGGAAAACTGTTACTGACCCACTATTCTGTCTGACATAGATTTTGAGGAGTTTTATGTTTGTTTTGTTTTGAGTGAGAATTACTGTGATAAATTTGTGTCTGCCTCCCCCAACTCCACCAGAGGTTTTGGTCTGATTGCTCTTCATAGTTTGTGAATTGGTTTTCATTATTTTATAAGTTTCCTATTGCTGCCATAACCAATTACCACAAATTTAGTGGCTTAAAACAACACAAGCTTATTAGTTACAATTCTATACTTACAAGTCCAACATAGGTCTCATGGGGCTAAAATCAAAGTGTTGGTGGGGCTTAGTTCCTTTCGGGAAGCTCTAGAAGGGGATCTGTTCTGTGCCTTCTCCACTTTCTGCAGCCTACCCACAGTGCTTGGCTGGTTGTCCTCTTCTGTCTTCAGAACCAGCAATAGAGGTAGAGTTCTCATATTTCAGAACTCCACCCTCCTCTTTTTCCTTCCCCCTCCACATTTAAGAACCCTTATCGTTGGGCCCACTCTGATAATCCAGGATTACCTCCCTATTTTAAGGTCAACTGGTTAGTAACCTTAATTCCATCACTGTTTTAATTCTCCTTTGCCATGTAAGTTAAGGTTTTCACAAGTTTCAGGAGTTAGTACACGAATATCTTTAGGGGCCTGTTATTCTGCCTACCACAGTTACAGGCTACACTCACAAAACAAAACAAAGCTTAGTTTCTATGTTATCAAGCCCGTGAGCTTGACTTTCTTATAAATATGTAGTATCTGCATTTGTATCCACAGAGGATCGGTTCCAGGATCCCCACGAATACCGAAACCTTCTCATGCTGAGGTCCCTGATACAAAATGGCATAGGACAGTCCTCCCCTAGCCCCTTGCCCCCCCCCCCCCCCGTCTCAGCCCCTGCACTCACAGCTTCCACCAACTGCAGGTTCACCCAGCCTCGGATGCAAACCTTGAAGTAAGGAGTGCCAGCTGTAGTTTTTGCAAAGCACCTCCCTTTGGCCCCTTAGTTCTCTGTGTTAGAATTGGTTATCTATTATAATTGACTATTATTTGTATCAAATTATAGCTATTTGTTGTTATTTTATCATGAGAAAAGATGTACTAATATGGCAACACATTGTAGTAGCTTTAGAGTATCAGGCCATATATAGGATTAGTTTAGTCACCTCTCTTCAGAATAAAAACAATTAAGCATTCTGGAAACCTTGCACTTTTCTTTCTATTTGGAGCAATAAATTAATCCAAATCACTCAGACCTTTCTCAGGCTTTGATTTTAACTTCTTTTTCTCCTTAGGGAAATTTTTAAATTTATTTCTTAATCTCATTTTTCACTCCTTAAAACTATATAAGGAAAAGTATGTCAAAACTGCTGGTGACACCTTCCTGAAATGTCTTGAAAATACCTCTGCTTCTAAGAAACTAAAGACTTTATTATTCAGTCTCATCAAAACTGAAATAATGCTTCCATCAAACATGTCATAATTGTAACTAAATCAATAGAATGAGAAAATAAAAATACTTAAGCAAAGTTTATCATGTAGTGTGACTGAGTAGAAAAGATCCTTTAGTATGGTGTGTTCACCTCTCTCTGTATCTTGGGAGCAAAAACTTACCGTGTTCCTTTCTATAGCCGTAACTCAGGATTATTCTAGATTAGCATTGGCCAGTGGATATATAATGCAAAAACTATGTAATGTGTAATCTAAAATCTCTAGTGGCCATGTTAAAAAGGTACAAAGAAGCAGGTGAAGATAGTTCTAATAATAGATTTTATAACCCAACATATCTAATATAGTACGATTTCAACATGTATACAAGGCCTCAAAAGTCTCTTTCTGGCAATCTTTGGTAATCTTTTTTGAAGTTAAAGAGCATTTCTGTTGGCTCCACTAGATTTAGAGCATAGTAGGAGTTGAAACATACCTGACCTTTCCAAATGAATGAGTATTTTGGGTTTTTTTCCTACACAAACAAGGCTTAAAATCTCCAGAGTAGTTTTCCATTACATATAATGTGATTTGTGTAGAATGTGCTGAGTATAATCCTTATTCTCTACAGTTATATTACAGTAAGTTACTTTAAAGTTTCACTTATTTAAAAGAAAAACTGTGTGTGTGTATTAAGATATATATTGCTTTCGCTTACTTACATGAAGACGCTCTCCTCTTACAAACAAGTGAGGTTGGTAAAGTCCATTTGTTTCTTCAAGTAACTTGGAGGTGCTTAAGCTCCAGGTCTTTAAATGCATTTCTAGGAAATAAAAGTGATAACTTCTAAGAGCTTTACATCTATCTGTATTTCCCCTGTTGATACATGTTTACTGGACATACTCTTCTAAAATAGACCTGCTTCATTTGTATGGGAAAAAATTTTTGAGATAGAAAATTTCCTTGCTTAAAAAAAAAAATTTCCTTCATCGATGATCTCTGCAAAGACATTTGGATATACCTGAAGTGCTGCAGCAGCCGCTGTCATTAGTACTTCACAGCACCGTGCGGACCCCGAACCTACCTATCAAATGCTCCACAGATTATTAGAAATATTTTAGCATATTAGCAATGCTTTTTACCACACTTAGCCTTTTTCAGGTCTCCTTTAAATTACTACCTCGCCCTCTCCACTGTTCACAGGCGAATAGCAAACTTTGTTGTTAAACCTCTAGCAACACATCCTAAAAGTGTTTCAGTTTCACTGATCATCTTTTCTCTTTTTTTGCTGCTGTTGAACAGAGCACTCCTCACGGGTAGCATGATTTATTTATCTTTAAGAATTGTTCTCTTGTCCAGCAATTCATCCCCTACCAATGGATGTACAAAAAGCATTTTCTTACTACCGTCAGTTATCTATACTTTTATTTACATGTGTATCTTTTTAACAGCATTTTTAATCTAATTACTACTTCTGCATTAATAAGAATTGGTGGGATTAAACTTGGAAAACTTCTCAAAACTAAAATACCGAGTACACTTTGACTGATGAAGAACTAAATGGGCAGAACTCAATGCCCATACAAACTCAAGTCCACTTAGGCCGTATCTTGGGATAAAGCATAGCTTTGTTTGATCTTTTGATGTCTGTAAATTTAAAATTCTTAAGTTTGTAACTTCTGGGGTTGAATAGGCTCATGAGCTTTTCACGTATTAGTATGAGCATGGGTAGGTTGGAATCATGTTCTAGGATATGTTAGCAAATTTATCTTTTTTGAGAAACTTTCATGGATCTCTAATCTGAATGGGCAATTAATGTTCCTTTTGCTATTTCTTGAACTTAAAATTTGAGGACTAAGCTATTAAAATCTTTAAAAGACCGTTAATGTTTTGGGAGAAAATCCAGAAAGAGACGGCAGGATTTCAGGAAGTTAATCAGCTGTGGTGGAAGAGTTCCTTGTTGTAATGAATTAAAATATCAAGTAAGGAGGAATTCTTTCATATACATTAACCTTTTATTTATAAAGATGCTGCTGCTTTGCCATCAGTTTAACATCCATTTGAAGCATTTTCCTTTTTTGATAGTGATGACAAATTTGCCCAAAATAAAATAAAATGCTGACAAGGAAAATTTTTTGTCAATATTTCCGTATGGATTTAGCTACACCTTAAGAGTTCATGAGGATTTTGGTATTAAGTTACACTTAGGTAAGCTAAACTTTTTAATGTGATTCATTGTAGCCTTTCTACTTTCACATTCCTATCACATAGCCTGATTCTAGGAACTTTATCTTCATTTTAGTTTATAACTTCATATTATAACAATTTGATATCATTGTCCTAATATGGACTCTATAAAGAATAGCAAATTACTTAAAATTGAAAATGTATGGATTTAACAATTCTGTTTGTCAAAATATCTTTCAAGACCCCATTATAATTCACCAGAGATGCTTTGCAGAAGTATTTAAGGATATCATGAACATCAAAAATACAGTTTTATAACTTTTGTTTTTAACCTGTACCATAATTCTCAGCCTCTTCCACCCCCTCACCCACACCTACCAAAGACAGGTCAAGAGAACAGGAAAGCTTGGATCTTTTTAATTTCTTGGTCTCTCCTGAATTCTGTATATATGAACTGCCAAATTTGTATCTCATTTTATTCCTTTTTCAACATGTGGATTTATTTGGTAGACAGGAGAACTCACCTGAAATTAATCTTGATAGTTAATTTTTATTACTTGGGATTTTGTTCCTCATTTAACATTGTTTAATTTTAAAATGATATTTAATTGTAATTCTAAAAGGCTAAATTGTAATGTTTCTTCTTTCAGACAGTCTTTATCTCTTACAAGGTTCAGTAGTGGCAGATCATGACTACATTGGATTGCCTGAAATTCCAGTTGGAGCATACCAAGCAAATATTCTGGTAGAAGATGCAACTATTGGAGTAGTCGATAATGAACTACTGACATCAAGCAAGGATCGTGAACTGTTAGAATACAGAAATGCCAAAATCTCTCCATTGATAGGCGATCATAGTACTCTTGAAAAGCAGACTTTTAGTCTATTGGACTCTTCAAACCAAGTCCTTGAGTACTTAAGTTAGTAAATGCCAACATTTATTTTAAGTGCTTGTTTAGAAAGTATATCTCCTTGAATCTTGGTATCTTTTCCATTCAAAAATGTTACATAGAAAAAGTGTCTTGACACTCTCAATGACTAAATTCAGAAGATTTATTTTATAACTATTTATTTATCTAAAGTTGTACCTCATTTGAATGTCAGTGCATATATATATAAAGGTGAAGGAAGCATATAATATATAGAATTCACTTTTTCTTCTGAAAAAAGGAACAGGCAAAGCATGCTTGCTTTTTAGGAAGTAAACTAAATTCTAGCTCAGAACACTCAAATATTTGTCTGGTATTGGTACGATGTCTTTAGTTTTAATTTTTTTTGGAATGTTCTCCCCTTTTAAAAAAATAAGTTTGAACTACCTAGAATGGGATTAATAAATATTTATTCAACCATAATAATGTATTAAGTGAAACTTCTTTCTGTGTCATTGAAACTTCTAAAAACAGTATTAAAGGAAAAAGTTTAGAGTTGTTTAATGGGCTCTTACTGGATTCTGGTAATTTCACCTTGTTAGACAGGCTCAGGATTAGGATCTAAAACTATGGACTGGATTGAAAATATGTGTGTTTCCATAATGTATATTGAAGTCAAAAGCTTCCATTAGTAACATTTTTTCCCGTCTTAAGTAAATAATAATGATAAAATAACTGATAAAGATTTTAAACTGTAATTTCTATGATAGTTATAACTTTGATCAATAAGTATTTGTCGTAAAGCACTTTGAAGAACACTGGGGAAAATAACACTAGTGTGTGCCTGATCCTCATAAGGGACCTACAGTCAGGTAAGGAAAAAAGACCTTATAAGCCACATACAACGTAAGTTACAAGTTACATGCTAAATTCCATAAGAGAGTGCAAGTAATATACTTAGGAAGGCAAAAAAGAAAGCAGTTATTTCTGGATGGGAAACTTAGGTTTATGCTCCAGGAAGAAGGATGATTTGAGCTTGACCCTGAAGAGTGAATAGGATTTGATGAGAGGGTTTAGAGAACTAGAGGAAAAGAAATGCAGAGACAGGAAAGTATTGTGTTTCCACAAAAGCAGGGCTTTTTGTTGTCTACATTGCCTCAGGTGTAGGTGAAGTAGTAAGGTATGAGGAAATAAAGCTGAAAGAGAAGTAGAAAATAGAAAACCTTATAGGGGGCTTCCAATACTGTTATAAGTTGAATTGTGTCTGCCTCCCTCCAAATTCACATGCTGAAGTCCTAAACCCTAGTACGTTAGAATGTGGTCTTACTTGGAAATGAGGTTATTGCAGGCAGTAACATTAGCTGAGATGAGGTCATATCGGAGTAGAGTGCGGCCCTAATCCAATAGGACTGATACCTGATACAGGGAGGAAATTTGGCCCCAGACTCAAGGAGAAAGCCATGTAAAGATGAAGACAAAGATTGGGGTGATTCTTCCACAAGCCAAGGAGTGCCAGAGATTACCAAAAAACCACAAGAAACTAAAGGAGAGGCATGAAACAGGTTCTTTCTCACAGCCACAGAAGGAACCAACCCTGTCAACACCTTCATCTCAGATTTGTCGCCTCCAGACCTGTGAAATTATCTTTTGTTTAAGCCACCTGGTTAGTGGCACTTTGTTACAGCAGCCCTAGCAAAGTAATACAAATACCTGTCTAAATTATTTTATATTTTCTGAGAGCCACTTTAGGTCTTCGTGTAGGGAAGTGTCATGATCAGGACTACATTTTAGGAAGTTTAATCTGGCAGCTAGTATAGAATTGATTACAGGAGGAGAGAGGAAAAGCATGGAGGATTAAATGGTAAGATTTTGAAGTGACGATGTATAATTGGAACCTCAGCCGTGCTGGTAGCAAGAATAATGAATGGAGCCTATTAATTAAGATCTACAGAATATCTCACATAATTTTTTATCACACTAAACAGTAATATTGAAAATGGAGACCTGAGGTATTGGAATTACTCATTTAAGAAGAAAGATTACATTATGCTTAATAAGCTGAAGAATAAGTGATTAGAGGAAAGAAATCAAGGACCCCATCCTATACCACAGTCCAAATAAATTCCAGGTAGAATTCCAGAAAGAAACCTCAAACAGTGATATCTACCTATCTTGCTCCCATAGCAAAAACAAAGTTCATGATGGAGTCATATTGAACCCTCTCTTTGGTAAGTGTAAGTTATCAAGTGTCCTTTTCTTAGCTCAAATGAAGTCAATTTTTTTCAATGATCATCTGACTCTTTTTCCATTTTTAAAAGGGTAAGTAGTAATGAGTCATTTTAGAATCACAATTTCTAAACATGTTTTAAAGAATTCTGCCTCCCCTAAATGCTTTCTGACCAAGCAGTCCTTTATCTTGTGTGCTTTGGTCATGTTGGGCTACATCTTGCCATGTTTACAAACCACCTCAAAATCGTAGTGGCTTGAGACAACAGAGCTTTATTCCTTAATCACCCTTTTGGTTCCTTAAGGCTCCATTTTCATCCTCACTCACTGCATTTCACTGAGATGCAGGCTCAGGAAACCTCACCTCTGGAATACATTCATCACCATGGCCAGGGGAGAACATGGTGAGCTGAGCACTAGCTGTGAAAAGACTTGGTGTGTAATTATGCACATCCTTTCTGTTCAGATTACAATGGTCAAACTTAGTCACACCCTGCTAATGGGTATGGCTTGTGTGTGTGTGTGTGTGTGGCGATAATAATGTTCTAAAGTTAATAGTGATGTTGCATAACTCTGAAAATACTAAAATCCACCAAATTGTATACTTTAAAAGGGTAAATTTTATATGCGTATGTCTCAAAACTGTTATAAAAAGAGTCTAAACCAAAGTTAAAAAAAAAAAAACTTGCCACATAGCCACGCCTAATATAATCTTACTATATTCCTTGAAGGAGGAAGACCAGACTATTGGTAGATAGCTACATAGCTGCCATTCTCATCTTTGTTTGCAAATTCTGGTAAAGGCCATTTATGATGAAAGTTATTTTTATTCCCTGATAAATTGACAATGTAAGCTATTCAAATAAAATGCCGCTTACCAATGCATCAAAAAACAAAACAAACAAAAAAGCCTAGGAATAAACCTACCTAAGGAGGCAAAAGACCCTGTATTTGGAAAACTATAAGACACTGACAAAAGAAATTTAAGATAACATAAACAGATGGAAAAACATACCATCTTGGATTGGAAGAATCAATATGGTTAATGACCATGCCACTCAAGGCAATCTACAGATTCAATGCAATCCATATCAAAATACCAAAATACCCCAGGATTAGAACAATTTTAAAATTTGTATGGAAAGACAAAAGACTCTGAATAGCCAAAACAATCTTGAGAAAGAAGAATAGAGCTGGAGGAATCACACTCCCTGACTTCAGACTATACTACAAAGCTACAGTAATTAAAACAATATGGTCCTGGCACAAAAACAGACACACAGATCAATGGAACAGGATAGAAGGCCAAAAAATAAACCCACGTACTTATGGTCAATTAATATACAACAAAAGAGAAAAGAATATGCAATTGAGAAAAGACAGTCTCTTCAATAAGTGGTGCTGGGAAAACTGGACAGCGACATATAAAAAAATGAAAACAGAACATTCTCTAACACCACATACAAAAATAAACTCAAAATGGATTAAAGATCTAACTATAAGACCAGATACTATAATATTTGTAGAGGAAAATAGGCAGAACACTCTTTGACATAAATCACAGCAGTATTTTTTTGAATCTGTACCCTAAAGTAAAGGAAATAAAAACAAAAATAAACAGGATCTAATTAAACACTTTTGCAAGGCAAAGGAAACCACTGACAAAATTAAAAGACAACCTATTGAATGGGAGAAAATATTTGTGAATGAAATAGACAATAATGAATTAATATCCAACGTAATAATTAATAAACAGCACATATAACTCACCATCAAAAAACAAACAACCCAATTAAAAATTGACAGAAGAACTGAATGGATATTTTTTCAAAGAGGAAATGTAGATGGCCAACAGGCACATGCAAAGATGCTCAACATCACTAATCATCAGAGAAATGCAAATCAAAATCACAATGAAGTATCACCTCACTCCTGGCAGAATGGCTATCATCAAAAAGACCACTAATGACAAATGTTGGAGAGGATGTGGAGTAAAGGAAACCCTCATACACTATTGGTGGAAATGTTAATTGGCACAGCCACAGTGGGAAACAGTATGGAGTTTTTTCAAAAAAACTAGAAGTAGAACTACCATATGACCCAGCAATTCTACTTCTGGGTATATATTCGATAAAAACAAAAACACTAATTTGAAAAGATACATGTACCCCAGTCAGTGTTCATAGCAGCATTATTTATGGTTGCTAAGACAATGGAAGCAACTTAAGTGTCCATCAACAGAAGAATGGATAAAGAAGATGTGGTATTTATATATATATGGTATTTATATATGTGTGTGTATATATATATATATATACACACACACACACACACTGGAATATATATTCAGCCGTAAAAAAAGTGAAATTTTGACATTTGCAGCAACACAGGTGGACTTGGGGGGCATTACACCAAGTGAAATAAGTCAGAGAAAGACAAATATTGTATAGTATCACTTATGTGGAATCTAAAAAATACAACAAACTAGTGAA
The DNA here is from genome assembly GCF_048564905.1 of Vicugna pacos. Lineage (NCBI taxonomy): Eukaryota > Metazoa > Chordata > Mammalia > Artiodactyla > Camelidae > Vicugna > Vicugna pacos. The sequence continues at coordinate 50,714,516 of NC_132989.1, forward strand.
TAAAACGAAAAAGCAGCAGACTCAGAGACATAGAGAACAAACTAGTGGCTACCAGTTTTGAGGGGAGGGCAGCAATATAGAGTTGGGGCAGTGAGAGGTACAAACTACTGGGTGTAAGATAAGCTACAAGGATGTATCATACAACATGAGGAAAGTAGCCAATGTTTTGTAATAACTAAACGGAAACTAATCTCTAAAAATTGTATTAAAACTTTTTAAATTAAAAAAACTACTATAAATCCAATTTTATTACTGAAATCTCAGAATTCTCACGTAGATATTCCACATACAGATTATAAGTAAATAAAGACACACAGAAAATACCTACAAATTATATACACATGCATAGTCTTGTCTAATATTTGCAGGGCCCCGTCAAGAGTGGAAATGGAGATCCATATACCACACACCTAAATATTCAGAAGTTATAAATTGAGCTAATAAATTGTTCTTACCCTGGCAAATATGCCTTAATTTTCCAGGAATCCATGGACTCCTCAAGCCTCACGTTAGTGACTGGCAAAGCAGAGAGAGCAGTCCTAGCCTTGCCTCAACCCCTGCATCTCGCAAGGACAGCCCACACCTCCCCTAAGCCGCGCTGCCCCTCTCCCCAACCCTTGCTCCTGCAGATGCGCCCTTTGACCAGCCCAGGCCTTGGGCTGTGCTCTCCAGCTGTCTGTCCAGCCCCTTGGAACACAGCAAGGAGCGGTTCTCCAGCTGAGGAAGGACCTGTCCCTGGGTCCTGCGGCCTTTTCACCCTCCAGGTAGGGACATACATTCAAGGGGAACAGAGCCCAGCCTCAGGCAGAGGGTCCAGAGTGGGGTCCCTTTTACCTGGATTTAGGGGAGGTTTTCTCTACGCTGTCTGTCCAGCCCCTTGGAACACAGCAAGGAGCGGTTCTCCAGCTGAGGAAGGACCTGTCCCTGGGTCCTGCGGCCTTTTCACCCTCCAGGTAGGGACATACATTCAAGGGGAACAGAGCCCAGCCTCAGGCAGAGGGTCCAGAGTGGGGTCCCTTTTACCTGGATTTAGGGGAGGTTTTCTCTACGTATATAGTAAAATTTTGACCAAAAATTTCCAGAAATGTCTTTATGAGGTTTTGTATGCCACCTTGTGGTGTTTTTATGAACACTTAAAAACATGATACAGAAGGAAACGTAAATGCCGAGCTACAATAAAGGAAAAGTATTTTGAATGAGAATAATTTCCTTGTTTGAAAAGTTTTTAAATACCATGGTTAACATTTGAAGTGCAAGATTTTTCTTATATCACCATCTGAAAGTAACTCACTAAGATCTACAAAACTTACTACATGTTTTGTTGTGGAATTCAGTCATTCGCTCAAAACGAGGTATGCACTAAATGTCTTCTATTTCCATGTACTGCCCTGGCACTGAGGATGTGTCAGTGAGAAACAGAAATCTCTGTCCTCCTAGGACTTACATTCCAACAGGGAAGTGAAATAGTGACCAGTAGTTCTTCATGAAAACATTTCCTTACTTATACCCAATCTTAGACTCTCATTGACAGCCTTTTGCACAGACATCTTATTGGGATCCCTACCTTAAGCATCTTCAACTCACTTTTTGACTGTGTAGAAAGTTCTAGCAATCTTTTTGTTCAGAGTTCTAAAAAGGACTGGGCCACTTCTGGTTGGAGTTTTTAACCATTATGATTAGTAATTAAAAACCAAAATAAGCATTTAAGATGCAATTCTTTCCCCCAAACTTTTGTTTTCTACAAATGCATTTATTATTGAGAGGGAAATGCCAGCTTTGTGCAATGTTACAATTGATGTTAAAGAAGCAAAGATCAATTTGATGCCATCAAATTTTAAAGTATATAAATTGGTAGCTTGCCCTGAGCATGAGGCCCAGACCAAATGATTCTTCTGCTTCCTCTAACCCCTCAGTGTCCTCCTTGCCCCCTTTCTTACTTCCTCATCCTCATTAACACAACTTTCTCTGTGTACCCCACCACAACTTGTTTAGAGGTTAACAGTCCAGGGGACTGGGTCCAGGGGACTTCCCTTATCTGAACACCTCAAGGTCCAAACTTTGTAGGTCCTTGCGAAGATCACACAGGGAGGAGAGCCATTTCCTTGGCCTGGTGGATAGCTGGAGGAGACCAGATAGCCAGTGACAACTTGACTCCCCTCTCCTACATCCCAGTGAAGCCTCTGTTAGTTCTGAGAGAAGAGATCCCAGGAACTAAGTGGAGAATAGAGGAGAAACTGAAGAAAAGGGAAGTCTGACTTCACTCCTCCTTTACCATTTTCCAAATAGTGCTGCAGAGAAAAATACTAAGTGAAATGGCTCTATTTCTCCAATGAGTTTTCCTATTGCACTGTAATAGATAATCTACAGTCTCTGGGTTTCTGGGGAATATTTTTTATTATGGGTTTTTTCACTTGTCATTTAAAATTCCATCCTTACAAATAATATACATGTATTATTTATTTTTCAATTTTACATGGTAAATAAACAGTGATAAAATAATCATAGTGGTGGTTTATGCAACTTGGTCATAGCTAGAAGCAAATCAGTGATAAATCTGCCTAGACTTTGAGAATAGGACTTAACAGTAAATCCTCTATTAAGCCATATTAATCACAACCTATGTTTAATAATCACTAATTTTACCTGAGGTAGCCAATATGTTATGGGTTAAAGTTATGTAATGAGAAAAGGCACAAAATCAAGAATATGTAAAAACTCCCAGAACTCAACACATGAAAAGACAACAACCCAATTTAAAAATGGGCAAAGGGTTTGATTACACACTTCTCCAAAGATACACAAATGAGATACCACTTCACACTCATTAGAATGGCTATAAAAATTTAAAACAAAAACCCCCCAAAATAACAAGTATTGAAGAGAATATGGAGAAACTGGAACATTTGCACACTGCTAGAAAGAATGTAAAATGGTGCAGCCACTATGGGAAATAGTTTGCCTGTTCCTCAAAGAGCTAAACATAGACTTACCATACAACTCAGCAATTCCACTCTTAGATACATACCCAAAGGAACTGAAAACAGTGACTGGAACAGAAAGCTGTGTGCCAGTGTTTACTGTAGCATTACTCAATAGCCAAAAGGTAGAAACAACTCAAGTGTCCCTCAACAGATGAATGAATAGATAAAATGTATATACATGCAATGGAATATTATTCAGCCATCAAAAGGAATGAAGTTCTGAATAATGCTACAACATAATTAATTCTTGAAGCTATTATGCTGAGTGAAATATATCAGATATAACAGGATAAATACTGTATGATTCCACTTACATGAAATATATAGAATAAGCAATTAATCGAGATAGAAAGTAGATTAGTGGTTACCAGGGGATAGAGGAGAAGAAATGGGGGGTTAATGTTTAATGACTATAAAGTTTCTGCTTGAAGTAATGAAGACCTTCTGGGAATAGTGCTAATGGTTGCACAACATTGTGAATATAATTAATGTCATTGAATTGTACACTTTAATTAGCTGAAATGACAACCTTTATGTTATATATAGTCTATTAAAAATTAAATTAATTAATGTAATTAAAAAATTAATCATGTAATATACCAAAACCTATTGAGTTACTCACTTTAAATGGGTAAATTGTATGGTATATGAATTATACCTCAATAAAACTGTTCTTAAAATTTTGTGGGATGCAGCTCAAATTGTGCTTAGAGGAAAATTTATGACTTACATGCTTATATTGGAAAAAGTAAAGGTTATAAAGTAATGACCTAAGTAAGCATCCAGTTTAACGTGGTATAAAAAGAATGAGTGAATAATCCTAAAAAAATAGAAGGTTTGAAATCATGAAGAATAGAAATTAATGGAACAGAAAATAAGCTTGTAATAACAGGATGAATAGGGCCAATATTCGTTTCTTTGAAAACACTAATAAATTGAGACAAATCTAGCAACCCTAATTTTAAAATATACCTAGAGAATTTATAAATAAAATTGTGATATAAAAAAGGTCAGAATCACATATAGGGCAAATAATTTAAAATATAGATGATAATATAACTTTATTCCAATTAATTTGAAACCTTAATGAAATTGATATGTGTTTTTTAAAAAGTTAACCTGCAAAAGTGGTTCAAGAGGAAATAATAAACCAGCTTATTTTACTATTTAAAAAAAATGTAAGGAGCACATAATTTTAATCTTACACAAATTATTCTTGGTATAGAAGTATGTTAAAGCTTGGCATGAGGGTATATAATCTTGATATCAATATCTGAAATTGACAGAATAAGAAAATGAAATAACAAGTTATTCTCTCATAAACACAAAAACAAAGGCCTAAAAAAATTACTAAACTGTATCCAGTGACCTAAAACAATATGCATTATGACCAAATTAAGTGAGTCCCCAAAGTGCAAGGTTGGTTTAATTAACTGCCTTTCTAAGAGACCTGGCAAAAAAAGCGATGAAACACACAAAATGGTTTTAGCTGAAAAGAATTTAAAGAACTGTTTAAAGAAAGATTAATGGAACCCACGAGGGATGGTGGGACATCTGGTAACCAGCAATAACCAGAAACCTCTAGGACTGAAGAGGCAAGGAGAGGAAATGCCTAGTGAGAGATGGTTTATGGAAGAGGGTTTGACCATCGGTCGTGGCAGTCGTAGAGGGAAACAACGTCTGCCAAAACCATGACAAGTGTGACAACCACTGTCAAAACTGCAACCATCGGAGGGTACCATTCTTCCATCTCCTGCTAGGGCCTTTCCTCTGTCAGCCCCCATGGGAAATCAGTGGCAAGGGAGCTTGGGGATGCAAGCAGTAAAGGTCAGCCTCCTGAAACAGAGCAGAAAAAGGCAGAGACTGGATTTGGGCATGCAATTTCAGAAGAGCCAGCAAAACCACATGATCGGTGGTGAGAAAGAAAAGTTACGTCGTCTTCTGGTTGGCAAACATTTCTGTAGAGGGCTTCGCTAAAGAGTAAATATTTCCAGCTCTGCAGATCACGCATTCTCTGTTGGAACTACATAGTTCTGCCATTGTAGTGTACACAGCTGTATATACATACTAAACAAATTGGTGTGGTCTATTATCCAATAAAATTTTGCTTGCCAAAAAAAAAAAAGTAGACTGGATTTGGCCTGTGGTGTAGTAGTTTGTAGACCTGATCTAGTAGATCCAGAAAAAATATTTGCTAAATATTAACATCCATTTGAAATTAAAAAAGAAAAACTTGGCAAACTCAGAAAGGCATTTTCTTATCCCGATAAAGGGCATATTATCAAGAAAAAACTATAGTAAGCATTTATACTGAATGAAGAAAACATTAAAAGTGTTCTCTTCAAGATCATGAACAAGCCAAGTATTACTGCCACTGTACAAGAGGCTCTATCCAGCACATGAAGGTAAGAAAAAAGAAAGAAAAGTCATAAGGATTAGAAGAAAACTGATATTATTTGCAGTAGAAATAACTGTCCACATAAAGAACTAATATAAATCAATATGAAAAAGATAACCTAATATCAAAACAGTAAAGGTCTTGAATAGGCATTTCATAGAAGAGAAAAGTGAATGACTCCTGCAAGTATCTTTCATTTGCCCCTGTGCCCCAGCTTCCCATTGTTCTTCACCTGGTGCTCTGTTCAGGAGCCTGGCATCAGCAGAGTTCCCATTCCCACTGACTTCCAGGTAGATTTGGCCAGTGGGGATTCCTGGCAGATCAGGAGGAAGGAGGAGAAAGAAGTTGAGATATTTCTTTTCCTTATTCCCTTCCTCACTCTGGCTGCTTCTTTCAACCAAAGGTCCCTGCTTTACAAAACTCTGTTCTCCTGGGTTTCCAGTAACCCCTCTTTCCTCTTGTCCTTTTGGATCTAGGTGTAGAAACAGCTCTATTATTAACAGCCTGGGTTTCTCCTAATTCCCATTCCCTTCTCTGGGCTTAGTCACTTTGATTATCCTAACTTGTCATGTGTTCCCTGCTGGAATAAATAAATATACATTCCAAGATGCTCAACTTCATTAATAGCCAGAGAAAATGCAAATTAAAACCATTATTAAAGATGATTTAAAACCTACCAGATTGGGAATAACTAAAATTATTGGTAAAGATGAGAGCAAACAATACAGTTATACATTATTGGTGAGTATATAAGTTAACTATTTTGGAAAAATAATTTAGCATTACATACATAGCAAAACAGAAGATGAACAAGCCTATAGTGCAGCAATTCTGCACCCAAAGCAATGTTCAAGAATGTTGATGGGAGGAATTTTTGTAACAGCAAAACACTGGAAATAACATAGATATCTATCAGTAGGCTGGATAAATGAATTGTGGCATATTCATACAATGGAATACTAAATAGCAATGAAAATTAAAAAACTACAGGTACATAAAAGGCATGGAGGAAGTCAGGAACACAATAGGGAGCAGAAAAATCATCTTACAGAAGAAGCTGACCACTGGGCCAAGTTTTGAAGAAAGTGAGAAAAGGAGCCACGTGTGTTCCTGGGGGAAGAGCAATCCAGAGAAAAGAAACAGCAAGTGCAAAGGTGCTGTGGTGACTCTGGGTTCAGTGTTTTGCGGAATAGTAAGGAGGAGTATAACAGGAGATCAGAGAGGCAAGGGGGTGCAATAAACTGTTGGAGGCCTTGTAGGACATGGTATGGAATCTGTTTCTAGTCTGAATAATATGTAACTCACTGAAAGCATCTGAGGAAAGTGACATGATCTGACAAGTTTGTAGATAATCACTCTGGAAGCTAGAATGAGAAAGGGCAATGGAGGCCTGGTTAGGAGGCTGTTGCAATAATTCAGGTGACAGAGAAAAATGGCATTGGTAGCAATGAACGTGCCAAGAAATGCTTAGTATCTGTTATATTTTAAAGCTAGATTACACAGAATTGGCTGACATTGATTATAGGCATTTAGAGGAAGACAGGAGTCTGTGATGACTGCAAACTTTTGAGGAGTGAGTAATCAGCAGGATGGAGTTGCCACTAACTGAGATGAGAAAGACTAAGAGGAGCAGGTTGGGGAAAGAAAAGAAGTTCAGTTTTGAACATGCTGAGTTTCAGATACACATTCAAAATGAATCTGTTGGGTACACATTTGGATGTAACAGTCTGAGAGGTTCGGGGGAGAGGAATTCAGCATTCATTAATGCACAGCTCAGAACTCTCCAAAATAAAACTTTAATTAATATGTGTCCTTCTGGGGAGGCCAAGACACTCTTTGCTGCAGAGATCTGCACTTGCTGTTGACCTGCCACACACGTTAATTATCACTAAGGCTGAGATCCAAAGCATCTGGTGACTGATTACACATAGTCCATGGCATTATTACCTGGCAGTGCAAAGAGGTGCTTAATCAAGTTTCCTAGCTTTATGAATGATGGTAGCAGAGCATTCAGCCCTCTTCCCCCTTTGGATGTATAGAGCTGATGCAAACACCACATTTAAGGGACTACAAATAAAGCAGGCAAGTTCTCAAGAATCTCATTCTCATCTGCCAGTGGAAACCGAATTAGGCAGAACACGAGTTTCTGCACCAACTTATTTCACAATCACATACTACTTTATGTTCACTAAGGAATTTACAGTCCAATGTAATACATACAGAGTTTGAGATTGTTTTCATATCCCTTTCCTATTTCCACCCCAATGTGCATTTGAAAACTGTAGAATCTGTTTTTCCCAGAGTAACTATCAGAAATTCTTTGGAATATCTCTTTTACCACCTCACAAACTTGAAGTTATTGTTAACCTTTAATTGTAATATTTCTTTGAATTCCTTCGGTGACTAATACAATCTAAAAGTCTTAGCACTGTACCTAATTTTACTAAAAAGACCTGCATTGTCAAGGTCACTGGGATCCAGGGCTTTGCTGAAGCAGCATGGCCCTTCACGCAGAAGACGACGCTGTGTTTGGCTCCAGCAGTGTTATGATGCGACCTGGGAGGAACGACTGGAAGGTCCTGTACAGCTAGGCAGACAGAGTGAGCAGGGGAGGCCGCACAGAGGCAGGAAGCTGGGTATTTTCTGTTCTCCCCACACACCTACTTAGCTCTTCCAACAGCTAGTCTTTTGCTTTTCATCTCTCTGCACCGGGGGACCTGCTGTCCTTCAGACTTCTTACCTCAAACTATGGCTGCCTGAGCTGACGAGGCTGAATTGGGAAGGAGATCTGCCTGACAGTGGGACGGGGGGTTTAGTCCAAGGCAAGTGGGTACCACCAGTCAGGGAGACTCTGCTCTGGGACACAGACTGCCGAACAACAAAAATGACCCGCTATCTGTGAGCCTCTCCCTAAGCAAAGAAGGCATTTTTGCAGGACACCTTGAGGAAGGGTATACAGCTGGTCGAAATAGACCCCTGAGTTGTTTTCACCAGGGTGAATCTGAGGAATTTCTTAGCCAGACCCTGGAGGAGTAGGAATGATTCCATATCTGTAGGAGCCATGACTCAGTTTTGCAAGCCTTGAATGCATTTCTACGTGGCCCAGCTGTGACTGAGTTTTCTGGCTTGCAGATGGACAATGATTTCCCTGGCTTGCAGATTACTACAAGGTTGAATAGCTTTGAGATCGAATTTACATACCATACAATTCACTCATTTAAGGTGAAAATTCAATGTTTTTTTTTATCGTGTTCAGAGTTGTGATTTTTGTCATTTAATATGGAAACTTTAACTGTCAACAACTTGAAACCAGCCGTGCAGAGACGGGGCAGGAGGGAGCAAGCAGAGGCGCGCGTGCTACGGCTGCCCTCCGTGTTCAGTACCCCTCCCCTTCTGCTGCCTCTGCCTCCACGGCGCCCACGCCCACCTCTTTGTAATCTTTCTCCAGAGCTGCAAGGTCCTCCTGGGCCTCAGAGCAATTTCCTTGCTCCATGCCTCCCCCTACTTACCAGTGCACAAAGGTTTGCTTTGTGCGCCTAAGATCCGACTCACGGTCCAGGCGGGGCTGGGCCGTGGCGTTGCCACCGTGTTACCTTTACTTCCTAAGATGGCAGTAGACGTTTACTTTTGCCTCCCTAAGTGAAAAACTATTTAAGTAATTTTATGATTTTCTGTTCTCTGGTTAGAGTAGTGAGTCTGTTACAAAGCAGACATGGATACTGTCGACATCTACGTGACACCTCGTGGTCCATGCATTTTCCGATACCTGCTTCGCACGTGTCCGGCTGCACCGCGCAGGACTGTAAGCCTTGTGATAGTCGCCCAGCCACGAGACCCAAGTAAGAGCCTGGACACAGCAACAGAGCCATCAGTGGTGTACTGGTTTAAGGGAATCTTACACGTCCGAAGCAAAAGGTCGTGGTGTGACAACCGCAATTGCAGAACAGGGCAGGAATCCTCACCACTTGGGGAAAAGGAGGCTACTGTTTCCAAGAGAACTGACATCAGGTCGGCTCATCAGTTACCAGGGAAACCAGCAGCCGGGGCGCGTGGCTCACAGCCCCTCAAGTTAATGACCATCACCAGGGCAGATGTTTCTCTTTAATAAACTAGTAGGTAGAGCCATTCTGGCCTAAGGATTAGAACCATCACCAGCTGGGGCAGGGGGCAGCTCGTTCGTGTGAGTAGGGTTACAGGTGGAGCAGGGACTGGTCAGACGCAGGATGTACAATGAGCAAGGAACCTGCCGTCTTGAGTGGCCTGATCATACACTCCACCCCTACACAACATGCACAGCCCTTACCATCTTGGTCCAGCCCTTTTCCACAGTGTCCCTGGAGTCAGGATGTGGAGGTGCACTGCAGCCAAATACAGACCACAGCAGCTAAACAGTGTCAAGAGTCCAAGAGCTGGGGCAAACTCCAGAGCCTGGCGCTTATCAGGTCAATTTCTGATGGAATTTCAGACGACAACAGCAGCATCTCACTGTAGACCCAGCAATCAAACTTATTTCTCAGAGAGGCCACTGTTGTTGCCCAGTCAGAACCAATTTCCTCCACTCGGACTAGGAACATAAGATGTTTAACAGCTACAATACACAGAAGATCGTGACTGAAATACGACGCAGTGACAGCAGGCTGAGATACCATAACCCCTGCCTGTGGTTTTTGTCCTGGCCTGCAGCACCACACCGCCTGTCCACCCTCGGTCCCCACAGCTGGCGCCGGACACTGGAGAGGCGGTGTAGCAGACCACACGGTTAATCCAGTGGTGCCTTTCTGCAGTCGCGGGCCCAGATTAATTACTTTAGTTTCCGGGAGGGGTTGGGGATTGCAGGTAGAAGACAGGTGAAATTTTGTAAATTCCTTTCTAATCCTATCCCCACAGGGCAGGATAACCAAAGTACCTGGAACTTACCTGCCAGTCCCAAGGCCGCTTTACAATATGTCCTCCGGGGGCAGATCCTTGGCAAGGACAAAACTGAGTTATTGTCCTGACTTGGCAACAGCCCTCCAGGGTCAACAGCTGAACTCGGATGGTGCTGACTAGCTGCTTCCGTGTTAACATGACATAGATGCTGCCAACTGCTCCTGGTATGTTCAGTTACAGTTCGTAGGGCTTGAGTGAGCCTCCCGGTCCTCCTGTTGAGAGAGCAGGTTTCCATCTCAATTGTTTAAATATCCAGTCATCCTGTCCATTAACCCAGCAGCAGTGGGTTCGTAAGGCAGGTGGAAATGCCAGTGTCTGGCATTTTTAACAGCTCATTCCTGAACCTCATGGCTGGTAAAGTGGGTTCCTTGGTCACTGCAGATGTCCTTGGGGGTCGAGTATGTCACACACAGCTCTTCTGGACTCCAAAGTGGCTTTTTTCTGTGCTGCTAGATGACTTGGGTAGGCCTTTCGTAACTCCTTCCACCTGCTCTAAGGCACTGTGACCGCACATAGCTGTTGTCCCATCACATATCACTGCTCTGCCCTCTTCCACAGCTGGCACCAGAAGCCCAAGGGTGCTCTTATTATTCTGCTGTTGCCACAGGAGCCAGCCAGACCCTTCTGGGTAACTGGCCGCATCAAATTCACAAGCCTGTCCTTGAGTTAATATCCCTAAAGCCTGTGTCAGTAGCTGTTTGGGGGTGACGGGTGGGGGGCATGCTTGTATTCTGTGAGTACTCGGGTCCTTGTGTGCCGTCTGCGTTCACCAGCTGTCCCTGTGGAAGCAGATGAGCCGTGAGGGAGGGGCCATTCCTTCTAAAATTAAAAGAAACTGAGGTTTCATTCACATAACGGACAAGAAAAACACCTCTCATGGAAGAGAGCTGCCCCAGGGCTGCACATGCTGGTGGGCAGCCACCTCGAGATAACTCCCTGCAGCTTTCGTTCCCGTCCTTATTTCCCGACATCTCGGCTCTCCCGAGTTCCCAGGCGACCTCCTCTCGGGTTTGCCTGCTGTAGGGCTGCGCCGCGCAGGCCTGCGAGCCTTGTGATAGTTGCCCGGCCACGAGACCCAAGTAAGAGCCTGGACACAGCAACAGAGCCATCAGTGGTGTACTGGTTCAAGGGAATGTTACGTGTCCAAAGAGCAAGGTTGTGGTGTGACAACCGCAACTGCAGAACAGGACAGGAATCCTCACCACTTGGGGAAAAGGAGGCTACTGTTTCCAAGAGAACTGACATCAGGTCGGCTCATCAGTTACCAGGGAAACCAGCAGCCGGGGCGCATGGCCCCCAGCCCCTCAAGTTAATGACCATCACCAGGGCAGATGTTTCTCTTTAATAAACTAGTAGGTGGAGCCATTCTGGCCTAAGGATTAGAACCATCACCAGCTGGGGCAGGGGGCAGCTCGTTCGTGTGAGTAGGGTTACAGGTGGAGCAGGGACTGGTCAGACGTGGGATGTACAATGAGCAAGGAAACCCCGTCCTGAGGCGCCTGACCATTCAGCATGATATTGTCATAAAAATTGGATGACCGGCAACATTTTAAATATTCTTCTTGAAGACAGCCATCTGTCACCAAATAGCCCCTCTTTTATAAGTGCACAAATCCATGTAAATTTTTTGCTAAGTTTTACCACCAGATGTCAGCCATTCACTGTACTGGGAATAACTACCCTGAAGCAATAATTACAAGGAATCTATCCGTTCTGTCTCCTTTCTCTCTTGTTCTCTGTCTCTCTTTTACTCCTTCCTGCTACGACTGTCAGTCTATCAATCATCTACTAATCTATCACCTATGTATTTATTATAGTACACATATCTATTCTAATCTATCTAATAATGGAAAGGACATACTAGGTATTTTAAGGAAGGTAACATGATAAAGAGTTTAAATATTTACAAATACAAATGTGAAAACTATGCTAAAAATGTTTTCCTGAACTTTGGACTGGAATTCAAGCTCTTTTCAGCCCAGGAACTCTGGGACCAATGCAATATTTTGCAGCATTTTCAGAACATCCTTTCACCTATCACCCAGAACCTTTGCTTTTTGGAACTTCTCTTAGATTTTTGTTGTTGCTGGAATTATATTCTTGTTGAAAGAGTATGAATAGCATATTGAGAAAGCTATTCAATACTTGATTTTCATAAAGGCTCTAGGGTGATTGATTTAAAAGATAATTAACCATTAGAGAACTCTGCAAAGAGAGTTTTTCCCTACCAACGACTTCTACTTTAATGTTTTCCTATCAAATGTCTTCCTGAACATTAATATATGCTTTCTATGATCTCTTACTCCAAACTTCGTGAGGTCCCTGACTCGGCTTCCATCACTGAGCTTGACACAATGAATGTATGCTTCCTTTCTTCTCTGGGTTGTGAGCTCCTTGAGGTTTGGGAGCTCAGCAGGTGTCTGTGGATACATGAATTTTATTCTCTAAACAGGGACTGCAGCAACCTATGGCGGGTTATTGGTTGCCTGCTCAGCAAACATTTTCTTCTATCTTTCCTTCGTATCCAAATTTTAGGTGTCTAGGGCTTCTTTTGTGGGGTCATAGTGTTGTCGATAGATGCAACCGGTGTTTCAGGTTCTTGTCCCATCCCAGAAAGAATTCAGAGATTAAAAAAAGGCAAAGTGAGGATTTATTAAAGGATGGATAGTACACTCTCGGGGGAGAGCGGGCAGGCTCAGGTGAGCAGCTGCCCTGAGTTTCTTTGGCAAGTTAGCTACACAGGGTGTAAAAATGAATGGGCGAAATATTCATTGGGGAGTGAAGGGTTTGGGGTCGCATTCCCTAATTATCATCCCAACTCCACCTTCCCAAAGGGAGGAGGGACTTTTGTCCTTATTTAGTCAGGATCAGAAGTGTCATGGTGTCGGTGCATGATGGGTACTTCTGATCTGCAAGGCTAATTTTATTGAAATGAGGGCATAATGAGCAAAAGGTCACATTCGACACTAGAAATTCCTGCCTTTTCTCACCGTTCTTTGTTCTTCTCCAGGCCACTTGTCATCCCCAAAAAGCATGATCCCTTATCAGCCCCAAGGTTCCTGCTTTTCTTTCTCTGCCCAAGGATCCCTGCTGCTTACATGATGTGTGGTTTCCCGCATTTGGCCTGTGCGCCTCCTTTCTGCCCAATTCCTGCCATTTGGTCTGTGTCCCCCTTTCTCTGCTCATGTCTAGCTATCTGCCTGCTCTAACACTAGGGCTTGAGGGAAGCTGATCTCACTCAAGCTTCACGCATGGGCCTGAGTGGTCTAAAAAGAATTCTATTCCCTTTGCTAAGGATTAGCTCAGAAATTGCCATGTGATGAATGTTAGGGAAAATTTTCTTGGAAGGTTGAAAAAAAACTTTCCTCACTCCTGAAAGAGTGGACTACAAGGAGGACTGGTAGGTAAATCTTTGTGAATCCATTGTCATTTCTGAAAAAGAAAACACTAATGTTCTTGTGTTTCTGAATTTTGGGGGGGTTATATAGATATGGGGAGGGTAGGGAAGTCTCACATTTTCAGACACCTGCTAGAGACATCTGTCATGTCACCTAGAAAAATATTCAAGAAAATGAAACCAACATGGAGGAGAACCTCTGGGGAGGCGGGGAGGGAGGGAGAGAGAGAGAGACCTGAAGTCATCCTCTGTGTCCCTGTATCCTCTTACCCTAGAATTTTTATGAGCCAAGGAGCCAATAAATTTCTCTCTCTCTCTTATTTTACAAAATTATGATCCAATGAGATAAGAGCTTGGAAAGGGGAAGTCTGTCTAAGCAGCTGGAAAAATGTATAGAAGCTGGGAGGGCAGTAAGGGCACTGCCATTTGAGAGAAGTTGAATATGGCTTCCTCCTGGAGTGAGGATGTAAGCAGGCCTCTGGGGATAGAAGTCTTCGTGGTGTTCACCTGTCTTTTCTGGCTGAAACAAAATTCAGAGCCTTACTGAAAATTTTAAAGATCTGTGTGAATTTTATGACTGTTAGGAAATATAATGTCCTTTATCAGATATTTGATTTACAAATATTTAATCCCAATATATGGGCTGTCTTTTCATTCTCTCAACTTTGTTTTTCAAAGGGAAGTTTTTAACGTTGATGAAGTCCAATTCATGGAAGAAGCATGTAGAATGGTAACTAGCAGGGGCTGGAGGGGTCGGGGTGGGGGGGAAATGGGGAGTCCCTATTCAGTGGGTATTTAGTTTCACTTATGCAAGATGAATAAATTCTAGAGATCTGCTGTACAACATTGTGCCTAAAATTAACATTGCTGTGTTGTACACTTAAAATTTTGTTGAAAGGGTAGATCTCATCTTAAGTTTTCTTACCACATTACAATAAGAAAAAGAAAGGCTAATGGAACCCTTGAGTTTTGAGGGTTTAAGAGGAAAACCATCTGACCTCTAGTTTGATTTATAGGGAGGGAAGGCAGGTGATGGTTCTGTGTCTGTAGGCACAGATATGAGGATCAGCCCCAAACCAGGACCCCTGAACGTATCAGCACCTGAGAAGTTTCCAGCACAAAGCGATGGCCTTGAAGGCCAAGTATTGCCCTCTGGGGGGGCGGTCTGAGTCGGAGCAGCAGCGGAGCAATAGCTTTCTTAGGACTGGGATAGAGAACAACCTTCAACAGAGACCCCATGAGGCAGCAAGAAGAAATCGCAGCATGGAGGAGTCAGGCTTGAACATGCCGCCGCTGTGTCTGCAGACTTGCTGCTATTCTTCGTTCGGGATCTGAGACCTTCCTGACAACTCCAGAGAAGGAGGGGAAGGAGGAAGCTAATCATCAAAATGCTAATGACTGGTTTCTATCAATAAGAAATGTAAGTACTTGAACAATTAATTAGGATAATAAAAGGCATTTGACCATATATGCACCGTGGGATGGGTGAGCTTGTCAAATTGGTTACAGATAAAATGAGGGGGTTCATTTATGCTCTTGAGTAGATGCTGCCACTATTTCTTGGGGCAACAGTAAGTACTCTCAGTCATTTACAGAAGAATGCTGGCTAATAAATGAAGATGAAATGCAGAATTAAAAAATCTCATTATTTAAGAACACCTTGAAAATTATGGATTCAGGAAAATATCATCAGTGGATACTAAAACCACTGGGTAAATGTTGTTGGGAAACAAGATATTCACATGGTCTGAAAGTGTTTTCTCTCAAAAACACTTTCTAAAGACAAAGTGGAAATGGAATATATATAATATAATGGATAGATTTGTTGGACACCATCTTTCTTATGTGATCAAAGGTAGCATCACCAGCAGTGGGGCAAACTGACACCAGTGGCCTCCTAACATGAGACAGTGGGAGGCAGGCAACATCACAATCATGAATCAATCACGAGGAAACCGGTGAAGCCACACTGTGAGACCTTGTACGAGACAATTGGCCCGGACTCTTAAAAATGTTCATGTTTTGGAAGAAAAAAATGACAAGAGAAACACTTTAAAGGAGACTAAAGAGATACGATAAACAAATGCATCATGTGAATCATAATTGGATCCTGGACCAAAAACAGAAAGATCCAAAGGACATTTTGGGAACTTCAGGGTTTGAATGTGGGCTACAAATTGGCTGATATTAAGGAATCAGCATTAAATTCTTGATTGTAATAGTGGTTTATGTGGTTATGTAGGGGAATGCTTAGTTCTTAAGTGTTGAAATATTTAGGGTAAAGATTATGATGTCCTCAACTTATTTTCAAATGGTTCAGCAGAAGTTAGTAAATTAGAATGTGTGTGTGTGTGTGTGTGTGTGTGCCTGTGCACACACATGTGTGAGCACCTGTGAGAAAGAGAAAGCAAGTATGGCAAAATGTTAATCACTGGTGCGTCTAAGTGAAGGATATGTGGATGATCATTGTAATGATCTTCAATATTTCTGTAGCTTTGAAATTTTCAGAGGAAAAAACAGGAACAAAAGAACATTGTAATTTGCTTTACGTTCCTTTCAGAATGAACAGGATTGACTGAACACCAATACTTTACCTTTCTATAACTAAAGCAACCACATCACTTACTGATTGGAAGCTATCTGTTTCCATCAATCTTGGTTGAGTAGAAATCAAGTATAAATACTATACACACACACACACATACTTTAGACCTCAAATCTCTGCTGTTCTCCTTTGTGTATTTTTTTATTGCCATTATTATTGTGACAAGCCAAAGTTGAACAATGGTTCTTGTGTCAATATTTTTGTGGGCATTTGGAACTATCTTCATATACATACTGGAATAGACTTAATCACTTAATGTCTCTTTTTAATGTAATAATTTAAGCATCACACACGTGGCCATTACAGTAAACTCCTGTATTTGAGAAAGACGGTGATGTGGTTATGGTCTCGGGATAACAGCAGTGAATATCTGCTATTTTTTCTTCCCAGAATCTACTCTATCCAACTGGCAACAATATCTGAAACTTTCCTGGGAACATGAATCCTTTATAAACCAGCAGTGGGGTTACTGTGGGATGTGACCCTGCCCTGGTTCCATACATCGCACTCTCCCTGCTCATTGGGCAACTCCTTCCCTGTGACAGTACAGCATCAATTCTGGAGTGTGGAAAATGCATGTACTTGTTTTGTGCCTGTCATTTGGATATATAATTGACATCTTTGTGCTTTGATGTTTCAAAAATTCAAACGCTATAAGGAAGAGTCACATTTACCATCATGAGTATATTCTCGACGATGAATATGCTCCCCTCATTAAAGCATGATGCTGGAAAAATACACCAGATAGGCTTGGGTGATTCTTGTCACATCTAAAGACGTGATTTCCAAAAAACAAAGCAAAAGAAAACAAAAAACAAAGTCTAGCATGGTGATCTGGGGAAGACACGAAGACATCATTTGTATTTTGCTTCGATGCTTTTTTAAAACGAGGTTCTAGGGAGACCCCTAGTAGCCTTTCTATGCGTCTAAGTTATTTCCCATGGTGAGACAGTGTTAGGGAACTATAGAAAAAAGCTGGTGGTAGGCAAGTTCTGGCCCTGAAGGTAACTTGCATCTGAATTTTTTGTGGTCTGAGTTTGAGGAACTGGAGTGGATGAATGGGCCTAATGATCACTCTACAAAGATCCCACATTTGAGAAAGTGATTTTGTGCGCCTAACAATTTGTTTTAAGGCTCAGTTACTCTCTGTAGGACTGTATTTTTTGAGATGGTCCACAGAACACCTGGATCCAAATCACCAGGAGTGCTTTGTAAAAATGCAGCTCTCTGAGCCCTACCCCATATAGTGAATCAGAAACTCTGGGAATGAGACCAGGAATCAGGCCTCTTGGAATAAGCATCACCAGAAGATCCTTCCATTCACTGAAGCCTGAGAATTATTGCCACGGGCGATATGAGCTTTGACTTACATCAGCTAGGTACGTGACAGTCTGGGGAGTAAGCCCAAATACCAAGTCTGTGGCTTCCCTGGTCATGCAGTGACTCAAATATTTAATTTATATAACATCTGAGTGAGTCTTTTAAGATGCATGGGAATTTTGAAAAAGAATATGCTGATTTAATAAACTAAGAAGATAGCTTAGAACAAAAGATTTCATGCATATAATTCAGGGCTAACTGAGCATATGACAAAGCTATTCTTTTAACTCCCCCCAAAAATACTCTCTGGGTAATTTACTGTAAAAATTTCAAAGCACAGGTATTTGTCTCTGCCTTCTTAGTAAGTCAATTATGCCTATTTTAATTACCCAATCTAAAACATTTATCAATTAAGGTCTGGTACTATTCAAAATATTAAAACACCTCAGACCACATCTTCCTTCTCCAAACATCTGTAAACTAAAATTTACATGAAAATATCACTATCTACTTGTAGCAACTGGCAAAGTAAAGCAGCCATTCTCAAAGACAGTGGTTTTCAACTCTGGCTGCACAGGACAACCAGCTGGAAAAATTGAAAAACATGACCTATAGCAATACTCTATGGTGAGCCCATTAAATCAGGATCTGTGAAGAGAGTGTCCAGTCATTTTTTTTCTTAAATTCTCCGGCTATTCTACTGTGATGGGATCCACTCCTTCAGGTACTCCCCAGGCAGTGCAGTCTCTGACTCAGTAAATGAAGTTCAGCTAAAACAATAATCGGTGGAGAGATTGCCTGAAGTCAGTGCAGTTCATTCATTTCTAGTCTGCCATCTTTAATTAAGGCAGGTCAGTAGACTAAGGGTAGTTTTCCAGGACAGGATGGTAATGCTCCAGATTCCTTTTCCTGAATTTTCTTTTTTATAAAGCCATTTGCTTATATTAGGCATATAATGCCATGTGCTATATATATTAAGGGACACAGACCTGTAAGAACAGAGCTGCAAATGTATTTGTCTACTCTATGGATATTGTTGAAGACTTTAATTACACAACATGGTGCTGTCTTTCAGAAGATACTTGGGAGCAAATTTTTCTGATCTAATTATTAGGAATTTTTAATGGGCTTATGAATTATGTAACTAATCAAGTTTTACTTAATGAGCTGCTAGGAAGTTTGGAGCCACATTCTCTCCATGGGCAAATGTAATCAGCATTATTCCTGTACTGTTTTTCCATTTTATCTTTGTTTTCTCCTTTTCTTTCTCATTTCTTCATAATTTATCATTTTGCTCTATTTGTTTTTTGCACCCATGAGCCATTGTAAAAGTGTTGAGGAACAAGAAAGATGAGGCATACATAACATTAAAAATTTATAGATAATGGAGCCAATGATCAAATACTGAACCACAAAGGATAGTTTTAGTGCAAGTCAACTAATTTCCACAATGCAAGAAAACCTGAACAGCATCAAAGGCAACCTATACAGCATATGTGTCTTGGGCACTGGACAAATTCTGATGTTGAAACCCAAATATGTAAGATACAGTGAACAGGCACACACACAGCAGAACAGTGCTGTGTGATCCTGCACTTAGATATCTACCACTGATGAGCTGCAAGGGACAGAGGAGGGATCAAAGGGAGGCAAAGTGTATTCATCTGAGAAGGAACAAATCTTCCAGTCAGATCCTCTTTGGTATCAATTATCAGGGAAAAAAAAAAAGTCTGAGTTAAGTTAGATATTTAAAATAACATAGCTGGAAGACATTCTCTCTCTCTCTTTTTCTTTTTTCTTTTTTGCAAAGTACTCTGTATTGTTTCCATGATTAGTCAATTATATCTCTAATATGCCACTTCTAAGATTCCTGAATTGCAAGCAGGCATTTGGAAGAAAGGATCCTAGAGTCTGAATATTATAAAAAGGAAAGTTTTCAGGATTTTACTAAATTGCATTGATGGATTATGAAAAAGATGTTTCAAAAGTAATTTGTACTCACTGTAATAGATGAATATTCCTATGAATACATGGGAATTTGAATGAAATTATTCTTTAAAAAGAAAACTGTTAACACTAACCTACCCTGATGGATTCATTTGCATATGTAATTTGAGACACAGGTTTCCTCTTAGCTAGGCTCACCTTTTATTAAAGTATTTACCTTCTGATAGATATACGGACAAAAACCTTCTGTGAATTTTAAAAGAGAGCCTGGTTTTACATATATGTCAACTCTTAAACTGGTTTTTAATTTATATCAGCTACATAATGAAATATCTTCTTAATTTTAATACAACACATTTCTTTTGGTTGAAGACAATGAATAGGTTTCACCATATCTGTGGTTTGCATAATTATTACAAAAGTTGTATATAAAACACTGCGAATATGCAAAAACTGCAAAATACACTCTGACAGCTAATGCTCTGAAAACACTTTATTACACAAATTACATTCAGATTCTGAAAATAGTGATCTAACAGTGTAACCATCTAAAAATAAGACATCCCAAAAACACACCAACTGAAGAAGAAAATTAAAACAAGAATTTAAATAGAGACTTTTTTTCTTTCCCTCGTTGCAATATAATGTTAGTGATTTTAAAAAAATAGAAGGAGATTTAGCAGCTTTGTCGTCATGTAGCACAAAGTTTCTCTTTACTGCCACAGGCTGAGAATGCTGAACAGGAAAAGGCACCAAAGAAAGACACTGGCAATGGAAGTGCTATTGGGGAAATACTGTGTTCAAGCGGAGAACGGGGTTATATACAAACTACAGAAAAACCTCAAAAATGCAAGTGAGCAAAACTTCCATCGTTAAATTACTAGTGTGATGGAGGAAGAGGACTGTTTCTCTATTCTATGTTCATATAAAGACAATGGCACTGTTATGAACTTCAAGGAAACTCCTCAACTAGCAACAGAAGCCAACTAAACCAAAATGAAGTAAATAAAATGTGTACAGTCCCACATAGACTAGTACAGTTTACAATTAAATACACAAAACTCTAAACGTGCTAAAGGGAAAGGAATCTGGCATTCTTAGTAAATCTCAACCACCTAAACCAAAGCCCGGTTTTCAGGAGGAAGGTGCGGGGGCGGGCAGAGGTGCCGAGTACTCCTCTTCTGACTCACTTCCGTCATCCTCATCTTTCTCCTGGTCACTTCCCTCGGTGCTAAGGCGGTCAAACCCTTTTCGGCTGTAGCCTTTACGGCTTGCGAAGAAATTTCCCAGGTTTAAGCCTCCACTGCCCTTTCCTGAAGAAAGCAAACAGTGACATAGGATTGAGGTAACTTTTGTACAAAGGCTTCTCAGCGTCCCTGTAAATTCTTAAGTGCTAAACAAAGTTAGAAGTTGGGGATGGGAAAAGGTAGATACTGGCCAAAAAAAAAAAAAAAAAACCAAAAAACAAAAACAGAGAGAGAGAGAGAAAGAGACACACACAGAGATACTTATTCTACAGAGTCAGAAAGATGTAACTCCACAGATTCATTAAAATCAATAAGGAAAAACCCCAGCGCTCTCCAGGGTTACGTGTTTCTGCAGAATTATTTCAGATGCACTTTTCACCTGCTTTTCCCAGGCTCTCTGGCATGGGCATCCCCTTGAGCAGCTTCTCACTTCAGCGACTCTATGCAAAGGTCATCTTCACTAGGACAAGCACTGACATGCCGACTACAGTGACAGAAAATTTACTGAAGACT
Organism: Vicugna pacos; assembly: GCF_048564905.1. Lineage (NCBI taxonomy): Eukaryota > Metazoa > Chordata > Mammalia > Artiodactyla > Camelidae > Vicugna > Vicugna pacos. The sequence goes on from NC_132989.1 coordinate 50,735,853, forward strand.
AACAAAGCCAGGTAAAAAGACAGGAAAAAAGAACACAATACTGCAGAACAGCAAGGTGGGCAAATGAAGCTGGGGAACCTGCCGCCAGGGCCACACACTTTAGTTTAGTTCATGGTTTGCCTTCTGCATTTACCATCGGGGATGCCAGGCTGCACACGAGGAGTTTAATTTCCAGAGAGATAATAAGAAATAGTTTCTTGCTTTTTAAAAGTCGTGAGCTTGCTGATTTTGAATCAAATGTGACGGATTCTAAAAGGTCACAGGCATACCTCTAAGTCTTCCCAGCACTCTTCCCGAACTTGCCTCAAGTTTGTGTTCAGAATCTGCTAGAAAAAGATGGCACATTTCAAAATGGGTCCCAATCACACTCCTCAATCCACGGGCTCAGCTTTCAATACAAAATCAGGAATCAACTCATAAATGATCAATTACAAGGCCTGGCTCTTGTCTGTAGGTATTCTTAGAATTTGAAGGGGAAGGAAAGGCAATATATTATGTGATGTATACATGGGGCAGAAAGGGGTTTGACCCCTGCCTGTGTCTTTCACAGGCTGTGCGATCTCAATAAATTACTTCTCTGAGCCTCAGTTTTCTGAGAAGAGAGGGCTAATGAGCATCCCCACCTCTCTGTAAGGTTTAGATTGGACACCGCATGTGGCGTGCTTCCAACAGTGCCTGGCACACGTACAGCAGATGCTCAATAAATATCAGTTACCTTTATTAGGACAAAATTAAGTTACCAGTAATTCGTAAAACTTTGGAAGCTTTGGTTATTACAGTTTAGGAATATTGGTTGGAGGCTTTGGTCTGTTAAGAACAGTGCATGTCCTGCTTGAGAAAGCTCTGGATCCACTTACATCACTTCCCCTTTCTATAAGACTGAAGGCAAAACCCTGAAACCCTGAGTATTTTGAGCCATATTAGGTGCCCCAAATTCTCCCCATGGGGCTGCCCGTCTCCATGAAGGATGGACTCTCTGTCCTCATGGAGAGGCCGAACTCCCGATGGACTTCACTTCTCCCCTTGCTGTGTAGCTCACGGCACCCTGTGCCCTGCTTCCACCACTCCCCTAAGGACTACGGTCAGGGAAACAAGGCTCAGCGTTCTCCTAGGAGGTCTCCAACCAGGAGTGGGGCAGCATCATGGAGAAAGCTAGCAGGCAGAGGACAGAGCAAACATAGAAGAGTGGATGGGGAGAGAAACAGCCAAGGAGGGAAGAAGACTCTGATGAGACCATTAGAAAGGCAACAAGTTAGACTGTAACTTCCACAAGGATGTGGGACAGTCCTCAGTCAGTTTTGCATCCCCTGTGCCTAGCACAGTGTCTCATGCGGAGGTGACACACTACCAGCGTGTGCTCACTAAGTGGAAGGCACTTCGTGAGGGATACTGAAAACCCACATGGACTGGATAAGACCTATCAAGAACAAATGAGAGGCTGATCTCCTTTTAGAATTAAATGTATTAGACTGAACCATTATAAAACTGCAATTTTTCTAAAGAAAACCTGATTGAATAATGGCAATTTCATAGGGTTTGACCTGGGTCTCTGTCTTCCCAACACCTCCTTGTAAACTCAGCACTCTGGTAACAGTGCCACGTCACGTGCACTAACAGCAAACAGGAGAGGCCAAGCCTTCTCGACTCCCCAGCCACTCTTCCTTCTGGTGTGGGCTGCTTACAACTTTCCTGCTCCCTGCCCTCAGGCCCCATGTGTCCCTGATACTCCCTGTACTCAGCACTGCACTTACCACCCTCGATTAGTACCTTTATGTGTCATCTCTTTCTTGTGTGTCATCTATTCTGTAAGCGCCATTATTTATTCTGGCATTATCCCAATGACTATCAAACCCCTAGGGCCAGGAACTGTTACTGGTGCTGGGGATACATCAGTCAACAGGAAACATACAAGATTCGTGCTTTTTTGAAGCTTCCATCTAACTCCATGAAGACAGTGACTGTGTTCACTGATCTTTGCCCTGCTTACCAGAGGTCCACACCCATACCAGGAGCTCCACCGCAGTCGTTTTTGGAAGAGTTAGCTGTATTTTGCTGAGCTTTACTGATTGCCAATGAAAAGCAAAAGAAAGTCCTAGAAAAATTCCCTTTCACAACTTATTAAAATGAATCCTCTGGCTTTGTTTCTGTGTCCCTTTCTGTGTCAGGGCTTTGCCATGGGCACTGAATCCCTGCCACGATCGCCTTGGCCTGGAATAGGATCAGATGCTTGATCAAATGCTACCTCCCACCCTGGTCCATGGATCCCTTCCCAGACACAGCTGCAGCCTTTTGCCTTAGGACATGGGGACCCAGCCAACGGACTGCTCGTGAGAGGTGAGAATCACAAGTTGGATTATTTGTTTATTTATGTGGACGTCTTGAAAGGAACTCAGCTCCTGGATCCTGTAGTGTGATAATGATTTGATAAAATACTGATTCCAGCATTGGACCCTGCCTTGTATGGTTAGGGAAAGGCCTAAATTAAGACTATTTAAAAATCATCAAATGGTTTCTTATAGAAATAGTTGGTTTCCTGGAAAAGCTGAGGTTTGAGACAAGTATCTTTTATGGCTTCTTATTACTATTATTATTTTATTACCAATGATTATGAAGAATTAACTGAACACTTACAAGGTGCCAGATACTGTGATAAGTGCTTCATGTACATTGTTTCATTTAATCGTCACACAACCTTGTGAGTATCCCCACTTTATAGATAAAAAAACTGGCTTAGAGAGATTAAGTAACTTGCCCAAGGTCATGAGCCAGGAGCCAGAGCCAGGACTAAGTGAACCCCGGCGTTGGAGGACCGGGCCTCTTTTTAACAGCAGGCGTCTCCTCCTTCTGGACCATTCAGCTAATTTCACTAATCTACTTATCTACCTAGTTTCATGTGAACACATTAATTGGATTTAAGCCAATTGCTAAAAGGCAATATTAAAGGTTATATTGTACTCTAACTATCCAAACTTCAGAAGCTCCAGATATATCTTCTAATGTGATACTAACTACAGACAATATTTGGAACAGAGACAATAACGTTGAAACAGGTAGAAAGCATTCAAAAAAAAAAAAAAACACTGAAAAATAAATCACAACCGAACTTTGAGGATAATCAGGCCAAACACTCTTTCGAAGGTAGGTTCCAAGTTCAAGGGGCTCATTTTACTTGCCTCCAAAGGCCCTTGATTTTTTCCACCGAATAAATAACGCAATGGCCAGCAGGACAACCACCGGAATAACCAGGAGGGTTGTTATGAGAACAACGGGCACTCCCGAGCCCGGCTCTTTGATCAGTTTCTGTTTCTCTTGCATCTTCTGCAATTCTGAGGAGGCGGGATTGTTCTCCATTTGGGTTTCAACAACTGCCTCGGATTCTTCAGGGAAAGAAGAGTTTACAATATTCAACTGACTCAAAAGATTCCAAAACCTGCCCCCCACCGCCCCCTACCCAGTCAAATCAACAACTGCTCCCGAAGAACTTGTCGAGCTCAGTGCATGTGGGGTTCACGTTTCAGTATCTGAATCTACCAAGCTGGCAGCTGTGGTTGGCAAATTCCCACTGAGTGGTTTTTCACCTTTAAATTGGTTTTCTTTGGTTCTACCCTTTGTTCCCTCTTTACCTATAATTCCACAAAAGATATATCATCCTTTTGCATTTTTTCAGAGTTAAAATGAACAGGCAGCATGGTGTGGGGGACAGAATTGGTGTGCATACTGGAGTCATATGAATCTGGGCTCAAATCCCAGTTCTCCTATAGAGTCAGCTTATGTAACTTTGGGCAAGTTACTTAAATGATCTGGGTCTTAGCAACCTCATCCGTATGACTATGACGAGGATAGTAAATAACCTCCTTCACAAAATTCTTGAGTATAAATATTTATCATAAAAAAGGTGCTTAATAAGTATTTGTTTCCTTGTGTCTTTAGTTCTCATGTTCAATGAATAATTGGTACCTCACATGCATAGTTACACACACCTTAATTCTAGAATTACAACCTGGAAGAAGGAGCTGGATCTTTTCCACCTTCTTTTCTACAGTTCCCAGGAAGCTACAAGTGCACACAGTTACCCATTAGCTGTTGATGAAAATCACTCACACAACTATTCTGTGATATTGGCAGGTATTGGGTAGATATCAGGCCCAAAGCACTGCTGGAAAACTGATGTAACAAACCCGTATCAGCAGCTGCAGGGATCTCAGTAACTACGGGCTTAAAAATGAGGTTGAGCCTTGGGACATTCTTACCCTCGAGAAGTACGTATGGGTGTTTGTACAAAGCCCTAGTGTGTGAGGGCTAGATGTTCCAACCACATTTGCCAAAAGGTTCACAAGGGTTCTGGAACTTTGATTTCTTGCTGCGCCCTTCTGCCCTGCGACACAGGGTGCATCATACGGCCTCAGGAATTTGTGACAAAATGGCAGGGATAGATGATTTAACATCAGGAACATCTTTGGTTAATGTTTAGTATGTGTAGATACAGCTTAGTAGCTTCTGGACACTTCTCCAAGGAAGCATTTCTCAAGTTATTTAAGACACTGTAAATACAATTTATGACACACACATTTGGCAGGTGTCAGCTTGTTGTCTCAGTGTTCCTAGCCAGCCTCCGTCTCGGTCTCAGTTATTGTATCTACTGAGCACGTACACTGTTTCAGGCATTGTTCTCATTTAATCATCACACCAAGCCTACGAGTGGCGCTCTTACTGTCACCCTTCTACAGACGGCCTCACAGTCCTCCTTTCTTTCCCTGTACTATGGGTATGGGCAGACCATTATTTCTCCTCTCTGTCCACTGGAGTGGTTCTTGAAACTTCAGTGGGAGAGAAGGAAAGGGACTGGTTCATAGATCCAAATGGTTCAAATCTAACCTTTCTAAGTCTCAGTTTCTAAGAGGAATGTAAGTGTGATTCTTACTCTTCCTGACCACTGGTTTTTGTTTTGTTTTTTCTTCATTACTGTAGAAAAGGTATACAAATTGTTCTCTATTTAAGCTTGTTCTATATTTAAGCTAAATAAATTAATTAAGTAATAAATGGACAATAAGATTAAAAAATATAGGCCAAAGATGTAGACTGGTGGTCAAGAGCTTGCTGTCTCGGGCGAAGGATCTGTTTCTCTCTGAAGGCAACTATGACTCGAGTGATCACATAGCATTTTGTACTTGTCATTCAGTGGATTTGCCTACACCTAAGACAATGGCTGTACCAGCTCAAATCTAGTTTCATTTATAAGGCAGAGCTAGGATTGGGCTTCATTAAAAGGGAAGAAAAACTATGAAGTAGGCAGTAGACTAAAAGAATCCAAGTACCATTCGTAGAAAGTGTGCTGAGAACGAGGTAATGAACTTGCTAAGATACACACACTGCACTTTATAAACTTGTGATTTCTGTTCCCTTCTGTTTCTCTGGGTCTCATCTAAAAATACTTGAACATTCTAACTTTTGGAACGAGCTGAACTATGTTTAGATTTTAAAAGATGCTCTGCATTTTAAAGGAAGAGGATAAAAATTTTAATCTCCTAATCTAAAAAAAAAAGCAATGCTACTACTCTTCTCAGAAGCCTTTATAATTGGAGTAAAAAGCCTAAAAAATAGCTATCACTTAAGAGTCAATAAGAATTCCATTCAAAGCAAAAAGAATAATCCAAATTCTGTCACATTTACTCTTTATCTGAAATTCTTTAACTAAAAACCCAATTGTCCTGATGAAGATAGATGGAGAAACTCTAAGATTAGCCAAGACCTGGGGCTTCTGGAAGGTGGGGGTACCTCATATGACATTCTCCTATCATATAAGATGCTAGGTGGATTCAATCTACAAGCTTTTCTAGCATCTCCTTAGATATATGGAAATAAACATAATTTTGAAAAGCTGATGTATAAGAAGTTTTTTCTTTCTTCTTTAAAGCAACGCATTTAGAAAGAGAGGCAAGGTGCATTCCTGTGTGAGTGCACACACACAAGCGTGTACATGGCTTTCTCCCCTGACAGATGGGGAGTAGCCCAGAGACCACCTGGACTTGGAATAACTAGGTCAGGAAAGGAGGGACATTCTTAATACAGCAACCGAGCAATTGCTACCCAGTTCTTCACAGATGGAATTGAAAGCTGAAGGTTTTATATGGCATAGTGGCAACTGACACTTTAGAAGATGTGAAAAGTGCATATAGCACCAGTAAGATTACAGGCATACTTTGGAGAAACTGTGGGTTAGGTTCCAGACCACTGGAAATAAAGCAAATATTGCAATAAAGCAAGTCATAAAATTTTTCTGTTTCCCCAGTTCATATGAAGCTTATGGTTACACTATACTGTAGTCTATTAAGTGTGCAACAGCATTATGTCTAAAAAAACTAATGTGCATAATTCAATTTTAAAAATTTATTGCTAAAATATGCTACCCATCATCTGAGCCTTCAGCAAATCATAGTAGTAACATCCAAGATCACTGATCACAGATCACCGTAACAGTTACAATAGTAATGAAAAGGTTTGAAATATTTTGAGAATTACCAAAATGTGACACAGAGACATGAAGTGAGCAAATGCTATTGAAAAATGGCATCAATGGACTTGCTGGGTGCAGGGCTGCCACAAACTTTCATTTTGTAAAAAACACTAAGTGAGTATCTGCAAAGTGCAACAAAGCAAGGTGCAATAAAACAAGGTACACTTGTACTCTTTTTTTGTTTTTTTTGCTTAGTGCAATGTGCTTCCCCTACAATGTGTTGTTCTCCATTAAATCCAAGATGCTAAATGCACTAGAGAATTTATCTTTTATCTTTTTAAGATTGATTCACCATCATCATCTTTTATCATGGGAGGCGGGGGAGGGGTAAAAGCTCTACTTTCGGTGGGATATTGGCATATTATTTTATCCCTAGTAATTTTATTTGAAAATTTAAATCCCTTTCCTAAGTTTCTTATCGCAAATTCTCTTATTCCTGAAACTCCCTGAGAACACAACACTGGTTCTGAAACTCCGCTATTTATGATCAGTTATATAACCATTCACAGTGAGGATGAGTGTTGTCAAAGGTTACTTGAATTTGGAAATTTGCAATTACCATGTACCTACAGGGCTGTTAAATACGAGAGGCTGTTTCTCCCACTCTTTTGTAAGGGGTGGTCTAAATGAAGCTTCCAGATTTTGATAAAAGACAAACTCTTGGAGATTCAGCATGATTTACATTCCTTTTTGTAATAAGAAAATAATCTTGAAAAAAAAGTTCAGTGAGAGTCATTTGGGTTTCAAAGAGGACTGGAACAAGTTCTTTGGGGCTTGGGTATTCCTGACTATTAAAACGAGACTGTCATGACAAGACATTTCAATTAAAGTTACTATTTGAGCTGCTGGAAGGTTTCCTGACCAAATGGACTCAGTGGTGTGCACTGAGGAGAGAGGACATGGCCAGTGGGAGGGCACTGTTCATCCTCCACTGGCCAGCCAAGACGAGGTCAGTGAGGGTGGGCTGTTTGCCAACAAGTGCAGTCCCAGGGTTTTGGTGGGATCTATCTGAACAGAAATGGTTTGAGGCCACTGTGAAATCCCAGAGATTTCGGAGTAAACTATAACCATCTCTAACCTGTAGTTCTTGGAAGAATTTATGGTGGATGAATTGGTGGTATTCATCTCTGCTTAGCAGCATAGCAATAGTGGTTAAGAGGACAGCTCTGGCATGAAACAGACTGGCTTAAATTCTGGCTCTACCATTTAATACCTTAGTAGTAATTCTGATCCTCAATTTCCTCACAAAGGTAAAGTGGGGATAATAGCCATTATCATACAATTGGTGTAAGGATTAAACTTGGTAATTCTGGTATAGCCCATGGTTTGTGCTCCATAATTGATAGCTATTATTCATAATAGCATATTTTCCTACATCTTTATTTGGGACAAACAGAACTTATCAATAATTCCATATATAACAATAACAGAAAAATAGAGGGCCAGGAACTCCTTCAGTATGAGCGCGGTAAGAGTGTCAATCAGTAGCGCCAGCTGGGTTGGAATCTCTACAAATGCCAAACAGTTGCTATTTATTTATTTTATAATAGTATCTTACCCCTTTCAACCTTGAGCCGGCTACATGTTCTTATCTGCCTACATAAAGTCCCTAAACTCTCTCTTGGTTCTTGCTTCTTTTCATCTCCTTTCCACCTGCTTTCGTGAGAAAGGAAAACAAGTAAGCCTAGGGTTAAGTCTGAATAGCTAGGAGAGCCATTTGTAAAGCAACTAGTAACTGAATCACTTTGCTACGTAAATATTAGGAACGCCCCTAGTGAGTTCTTAACTGCACATGACCATGTCTAAAACCCTGCAGATGGCAGAAAATACATAAATATAAACTGACCCTAAGAAAGGGAGAAAACAATTTGACTGGGATTCCAGATGAACCCAGTGGTTTTACCAGTAGCTAAATTCCATTTCTCCATTCCTATTTAATATATGCCAGTGATATACTTGTTTGTATATATGCGTATGCATGTATGCGTGTGCGCGCACACACACACACACACACACACACACACACACAGTCCTTATAGGATGTAAGTCTCCTGAAGTTAGGCACGATGTCATTTCCATTAAGCCTGCTATAGTGCCTTACACACAGAAGGCCTTCAGTGAATGTTGGGGGCTGAATGGTACTAAGATTGGAGCTTAGGGAGAAGCTAATCTTTTCAAGCCTCTATAGTATTAACTTACCCAAGATATTTTTCACTCCTTTAGAAGAGAGCCCATTAAGGAGGGCCTTTCCCAGCATGCTGGATGTTACATTCTGCTCGCCTGCAGTTAAAACGCTTCCCAAAGTGACGGCCTTATGTTCTTTTTCTCTCTGAATCTCTCTGGCCCACTTGTTACAGATTTCTTGCAACTCCAGTCACTTTTTTTTTATCACTTGAAATCAGTGTATTTGAGCTCATTATGACTACTCCATTTATCAGAAAAAGCAGTGGCAACATGTAGGTTTAAAGGCTTAATTAAGTACATAGTAGAAGTTATGGATAATTTACCAGATTATATTTTTAGCCTGGTAATTTTTGTAAGTACAATCAAGAGCCATAAAAGTATTCAGCACAAATAGCCTTGGGTTCCACAGTCATAAGAGGAATCTGACCAACCTTTGACTTCCTGGACCTCAATGCCAGCCTTTTTAACCGATCGATGTTCCATTTCTGTAACAGCACAGAAAGAAGAGAGAAAATCAGAACTGTCAAAAATTACATTTGAAAACTTAATTTTAACATTAATTTTTCTCAGTAAAATATATTTCCTTAATTCATCAAATACATTATTACGTTAGAAAAGAGTTTAATACAAAACACTAATTAGGTGCCAGGTCCACGAGTCCTGGGTAAAATCTCCTAGGGAAAGCTGAAATAATATTTCTAAGGTCTTCATATTCAAAATGAGATTTTCCATGGGGAGATTATAATATTGTATTACTTCTGAAATATCAAGTAATTCTGTTTTCATGGGGACATCTTAGACTGACGACTAGTTCTGCCATGTTTGATTACCAGTCTTCTAGTTGACATGAATTGATTTGACTAGTTAAATACTAGAATACGTACACGTGACACTTGTTTAGTCTCCTATGGCAGTCTTACTGTTCCCAGGGTACTGCTTTCCAGGTTTATTGTTTGGTTGCGTTCAGGAATATACAGAAGGCTTTTTCTCTCTTAAAGCTGGATGCTATACTGCAGTGCTTCTCAATCACGGGCCATTTCAAAATCACCTGGTATGCCTTTCCAAAATACACATATTATAACTCCTCTTCTTTCAATAAGATCTTGAGTGCAGTCTGGCTGTTTGTTTTGAAAACCCTCTGCAGGTGACTCGGACATGCACCTCTGTTTAGTACAAACCACTAGGGTGGAATAAAGAGCCTTAGACTGGAATCTTAATGAGTTCAAGTATCATATTTGTATCTGTAAAAATGAAGATTCTGGCTAGATTTATGAAGTTTCTTCCATCCTGAGAAGCATTTACTCTTTTTTTTTTTAAATTCCAAAAAGCCTGGGTTCAGCCATGCAATTGGGAATGATCCATCTCTCTCTCTGCTTTCCTGTCTGTCCACACCTCCTGGTTCTTCTTTGAGGAGGCAGGTGCCAGGAGAGCCTGCACACTGGCGAGGGGAATGTGCAGCTACGGCTGCAGTGGAACAGTCCACGGGCACCTCTGTGCATCAGTCCTAACTGGGTCCTTATTACAAAACAGCAAAGATACTCAAAGGGCAATTCTGAAGACGGCTGTTCCCAAAGTGCCCTGGGCTCCGAGACTTGTGTGGCAGATGACTGACGTTTCTGAACCCACGATTTTGCTTTTCTTTATTGTAACTTGCATTTTTCCTTGTTACCAGTAGTATTTCTTATCTTCATCAAGTCCACAAGCCTTTAATATTTCTCTATTCAAAACTGCCTGTGGCAGCTCCTGATACCTCAGATTTATCATCCTTAACCCCATCTTCTCCTACCCTTTGGACCCTGCCGCATTTTGAAAGCATCTCTGGATGTGGAAGTCTGTGGTCCACTAAGCATTCAGTTCTGTTTAATTTAGAAAACTTATGTCTTTTACTATATATCAGAGGCTAGGTTAGTATACTTCTGAATGTATACTAATGTCCAAATTGCAATGAAAAAATCCCCAAACCTAGCTGGCCTGATCCTGGTAAAGAACCTCCTTTGTCCCTAGACAAACTTTTTGAGTTACATGAAAACCATACTTCAGTATTTGAACAAGCTGAAGTCTAAAGGGAAAATGCAGAGTCTTCTGTTTGGGGTGATCTGTGTCTGACACAGATGTGGGTCTTCCTAGATGCTCAGAGCAACTGAGAGCTGAAGAGCCACGTGGGAAGTGATGACTGTGTGGACACCAGGCAGCACCCTGCTCTGCCAAAGCCTTCACTTCCCTCTGGAACAAAGTTGGAATCAACGCTGGCTTTTAACGTAATAGACATTACTTTAGGCATCAAGAATTTCCTGTGGAATATCTGTGGAAACAAGGGGATAACTGCCAGCAAAAAAAAAAAAAAAAAAAAAAAAGAAAAGAAAAAGGAAAAAATTTTTTCCTTTGACGTTTAAAAAAATGTAATCCCTGAAATGAATATAAACAAGTCTTTTAATAACTGCCAATCACACCTTGATCTGCTACTGCATTCTATCAATAAAAAGAGAGGGAAATGCAAATATTTTTTCACAGATTTTAAAACAATCCAACTGAGGGAAAATGTGGACAATAAATGCTGTAAAAGCCATACTTTCAGTCGAAGTGAACTTCCACACGGTGTTGGTGTGAGCATCTCCCACGTACACAGTCCCGTCTTCTGACGCAGCGATGTCATGAGGCATGTCGAAGTGCTGTCAAAATAATACTCATGTATGACTGAAGCACTGTGCTGTACACAACATTGTAAAATGACTATAATTCAATAAAAAAAAGAGTAATAACAAAATAAGGAGAACACAGCAAAGTGGGGAGCCTGTACTTGAGTTCTTCATGAAAAGGCAGGAAAACACAGCAACGCACATAATAAAACAACAAGCATATTATTGAAACCAAAGAAACAGTGATTCTCACCAAAGCAACTCCAGGCCAAAAAGAGTCGTCCATTCAGGCCCTGGGCACTGCCTGAGCCAGGCCTGCTTCTATACACCGGGAAATGCGAAGGGGGCCTCACCACTGACTTCCAAGTCTTTTAAAAAGTGAACGTTTCCAAGCAGATCTTTTTTTCTTTTTTACAGTGTTCTTTGGTTGGTGTTGCATTATTTACCTAATTATTTACATTCATCTAAAAAGACCAGGTATTAATTTTTGTTATTCTCCCATCAAGCTATCATGTGCTACCTTAAAAGCTATTTATATATTACTGATGAGAGGAACCATTTCAAAGATTCAGAGCACTCAGGTTATTTCTGAAACATACTAGGAGATATGCAGGATGTGGGGTTTTCTACCCTGAAGCCCAGTGTTTGCAATATTTCCAGTCAGCAAAGGAAACAAATGGAGTGTTACTTCTAGTATATCCTGGGCTTGTGTACCTACTTCAGATATTATGGTGTTTCAATATGTCTTTCCTCATGACATGTTTCCATTTCCAGTCACCAGTATCTGAATCATGAGGACCCAGGAGACAGGGGAGCACTTTATGTGACTTTCTCAGGGTCCCAGAGCCAGTTCCTGGAAGAGCAGCCTTAAAATGTGCTGCTGCTGCCATTGCCATCTGTCTCCTGAAGCTTTCAGAGGTGCCACGTGTCTGCCAGTTGGCAGGATGTGGATGATATTTTTCACCTTTGATGCTAGGAGGCCTGCCTGAGTATAGCATTCTCAAAAAATAGGACCAGTGAGTATGAATAGAACATTATCCCAATCGTGGGCTTACCAGCCAGCATGTGCCCACATGCGTTTGCAGAGTACAAAGGGTGCTCATGAGGCAGACTTCCGTTTTTAGCTCACTTCAGGAGGGGCAGAATGCATGCTATTGAGAAACTACTGTGCTGTAAAAATCAGCAACAATTTGTCACATTGAAAGAAAAATGAGACGGCCATGCCAACGAGATTCATTCCTGCAGACTATCAAATGAGCTTGACTAATGTGGAGGAGAACAGAGAGCCAGAAATCAAGACGTTGCCTTGTTGAAGTCTTCTGGTAGTTGCCAGTCATTAGATGTTCATCTTTATTTTGGGTTCAACTAATAGATGGCAACAGGTTTGCAAATTACAGGGAGTTCCTCTTCTGTAACCAAAATACATTTTTAGAAACTGCTTTGCCAAACATATGGTTGTGGAGTACTTTACATTTTCTTATGGGAAAAATATTATAACAGGTGGGGGAATAAAAGTGAGGGGTAATGTGCAAGCTATTCATTAGCTAAGGACTTTGCTTTACGTCTTTTTTATTTTTAAAATTTTTTTTTAACTGAAGTATAGTTGACTCACAATGTTGTCTTAGTTTCTTGTTTACAACAATGTGATTAAGTTATACATATCTATATATTTTCATGTTCTTTTCCATTATGGTTTATGGCAGGATACTGAACATAATTCCCAGTGCTATTCAGTAGGACCTAGTTTATCTATTTTATATATAATAGTTTGTATCCATGAATCCCAAACTCCTAATTTACCCCTCCCCTTTCTTTTTTGGTAACCATAAGTTTGTTTTCTATGTCTGTGAGTCTTTTTCTGTTTTGTAAATAAGTTCATTTGTGAGTCTTTTTCTGTTTTGTAAGTAAGTTCATTTGGATCACATTTTAGATTCCACATATAAGTGGTTTCATATGATATTTGTCTCTGACTTACTCCACTTAGTATGATAATCTCTAGGTTCATCCATGTTGCTGCAAATGGCATTATTTCATTCTTTTTTATGGCTGAGTAGTATTCCATTATGTATATGTATATGTATATGTGTGTGTATGTATATGTATATGTATACCACAACTTCCTTATCTATTCATCTGTTGATGGACATTTAGATTGCTTCCATGTCTTGGCTATTGTAAATAGTGCTTCTGTGAACAACAGAGTACATGTATCTTTTCAAATTAGAGTTTATCTGGATATATGCCCAGGAGTGGGATTGCTGGATCATAGAGCAATTTTATTTTTAGTTTTTTAAGGGATCTCCATACTGTTTTCCATAATGGCCGCATCAATTTACATTCCTACCAACAGTGTAGGAGGGTTCCTTTTTCTCCACACCCTCTCCAGCATTTATTATTTGTAGACTTTTTGATGATGGTCAGTCTGATCCATATGAGGTGACACCTTATTATAGCTTTGATTTGCATTTTTCTAATAATTAGTGATACTGAGTATCTTTTCCTGTGCCTATTGGCCATCTGGATGTCTTCTTTGGAGAAATGTCTATTTAGGTCTTCTGCTCATTTTTTGATTGGGTTTTTTTTTTGATATTAAGCTATATGAGCTGTTCATATATTTTGGAAATTAATCCCTTGTCGGTAGCATCATTTGCAAATATTTTCTCCCAGTGTGTAGGTTGTCTTTTCATTCTGTTTATAGTTTCCCTTGCTGTGCAAAAGCTTTTAAGTTTAATTATGTCCCACTTGTTTATTTTTACTTTTATTTCTATTGTATTGGTAGAATGTCTTAGGATTTAGTGTCAGAGGATGTATTGCCTATGTTTTCTTCTAGGCGGTTTATAGTGTCTTGTATTATAAGTCTTTAAGCCATTTTGAGTTTATTTTTATGTATGGTGTGAGAGAGTGTTCTAACTTCATTGATTTACACATGGCTGTCCAGCTTTCCCAATACCACTTCCTGAAGAGGCTGTCTTTTCTCCATTGTATATTCTTGCTTCCTTTGTTGAAGAATAACTGACCACAGGTGTACAGGTTTATTTCTGGGCTCTCTATTCTATTCCATTGAACTATATGTCTATTTTTGTAACAGTATCATGCTGTTTTGATTTCTGTAGCTTTGTAGTATTGTCTCAAGTCTGGGAGCATTATGCCTCCAAGCTTTGTTCTTTTTCCTTAGTATTGCTTTGGCAATTTTGGGTCTTTTGTGATTCTATATAAATTTTAGGATTATTTGTTCTAGTTCTGTGAAAATTGTCCTGGGTAATTTGATAGGGATCACATTGACTCTGTAGAATGCTTTCGGTAGTATGCCCATTTTAACAATATTAATTCTTCTAATCCAAGAACATGGGATATCTTTCCATGCCTTTGAATCATCTTCAGTTTTTATCAGTGTTTTATAGTCCTCAGCATGTAACTCTTTTACCTCCTTCATCAGGTTTATTCCTAGGTATTTTTTTGATGGGATTTTAAAAGGGATTTTTTTTTTTTTACTTTTCCTTTCTGATACTTCATTGTTAGTGTAAAGAAATACAACTGGTTTCTGTATGTTAATCTTGTATCCTGCTACCTTGCTGAGTTTATTTATCAGCTCTAGTAATTTTTGTGGCATCTTTAGGGTTTTCTATATATATAGTATCATGTCCTCTGCATATAATGACAATTTTACTTCTTCCTTTTTATTTTGGATCCCTTTTATTTCTTTTTCTTGTATGATTGCTGTGGTTATGACTTCCAATACTATATTGAACAGAAGTGTTAAGAGTGGGCATCCTTGTCTTGTTCTGGATTTTAGCAGGAAGGTTTTCAGCTTTTCACTACTGAGTATTATGTTGGCTGTGGGTTTGTCATAAATAGCTTTATTATGTTGAGATGTGTCCCCTCTATACTCACTTTGGTAAGAGTTTCTATCATGAATGGATGTGGAATTTTATCAAATGCCTCTTTTGCAGCTATTTAGATGATTATTTAATTTTTGTCATTTCTTCTGCTGATGTGGTATATCACACTGATTTGCATATGTTGATCCATCCTTATGACCCTGGGATGAATCCTACTTGATTGTGATATATGATCTTTTTTTATGTGTCATTGGATTCAGTTTGCTAATATTTTGTTGAGAATTTTGCATCTATATTCATCAAAGATATTGGCCTGTAATTTTCTTTTTTGGTACTATCTTTGTCCAGTTTTGGTATCAGGGTGATGGTGACTTCATAGAATGACTTTGGGAGTGTTCCCTCCTATTCAATCTTTTCAAAGAGTTTGAGAAGGATTATTGTAAGTTCTTCTTTGTATGTCTGGTAGAATTCCCCAGTGAAGCCACCCAGTCCTGGAGTTTTGTGGGGACCTTTTTTAAAAATTACAGATTCTATTTCAAATCTAGTAATCAGGGTGTTCAAATTATCTGTTTTTTTCTTGATTCAGTTTTGGTGAGCTGTATGTTCCTAAAAACTTGTCCATTTCTTCTAGGTTGTCCAATTTGTTGGCATATAATTGTTCATAGTATTCTCTTACGGTTTTTTGCATTTCTGTGGTATTGGTTGTTATTTTTCCTCTTTAATTTCTTATTTTGTTTATCTGGGACTGCTCTCTTTTTTCTTGGTGAGCCTGGCCAGAGGTTTGTTGATTTTGTTTACTCTTTCAAAGAACCAGCTCTTGGTTCTATTAATTTTTTTCTTGTTTTTCAATCTCTATTTAATTTATTTCCTTTCTGATCTTTATTATTTTCTTCCTTCTGCTGACTTTAGGTTTTGTTTGTTATTATTTTTCTAATTCTTTAAGGTGGTAGGTTAGGATGTTTGAGACTGTTTTTGGTTTTTGAGGAAGGCCTGTATCACTATGAACTTCCCTCCAAGGACTATTTTTGCTGCATCTGAATTTGCTTTATTTAAATAAATCACATAATATCATCAATTCAAGGCTAAAATAACAATAAACCTCTATCTGTGGTTCTCAAACTGATACAGGGAGATGAAGGTTCTGCTGGAATTACTTTGGGCATCACAATAGGGATTCAGGGGGAATCTTACTGGATGGGACTTTGGGACATCTAGTCCTACTTCAGTCAGAGGCACTCAACTATAATCTTTCAAATGAATTATTCCACTGCTCTGTGTCATTTGAAACAAAAGATTATTCTGTAAGGTTTAGGATTAAGCTTTAATACATCAGAGTCGAACAGATTTAAAGATCTTCTAGTTGAGGCTTTGGAAACTCTTCTCTTGGCAAAATAAAACTGACCATAGGAAAAATGACAGCATCATCCTGGGCATCTGGTGATACACCTCTGGGCAATCTGCCCTCAAAGTCTTATATTTTGTCATAAAAATTCATAAGGAATTTGTGCTCTCCATATAATTATGTTTGCTTTAACACAAAATAATGTTTAAACTTACTTGATGTTAAGTAAAATAGTTCTCTAAGAAGTTGCACCAAGTTATGTTATTGTTTAATACATCCCCTGGCTTCAGGGGATTAAAAGGTCAAACACATTTTACAGTCAAAAAGACCAGCATTTAACATCCACTTGTGCTACTTCCTGTGTAGCTCTGGGTAAGTAATTTCACTTATGTAAACCTTAAGCTCAAATACTGTTAAACCTTGTCATTTTAATCTCCATTGTTAAGGGTGGAGAAATAACATGAATCTGGGCTTACTGTTCCCTTCCTTCTTTTGTTCTTTTCTTTTTTGGGGGGAGTGATATGGAGCAGAGGGGATTATTCCCTTCTTTTTCCACATGAGCAGCCTTGCAAAAGAAGGAAGACAAAAAAATGCCAGCCTGAAGGGAGTGTGTGAAAGCAGATGAGAGGGACCAGAAGCCTTTGCTGTGATTATGGAAGGAAGAATGTGGGGGGGCAACCAGGTATCTTTTGCCCTCATCACTTTTCTACATTTGATAGAATCATCTTCTTTATTTTCCTACCATCTCATTTTCCTGCATAGACATAATGATGATCATTCAGACATAAACATTTCTAAAGAATGTAATAGAAGAGGGAGATCTGAAGTACATGAGGAGTTAAGTAGTGGACAGGTACCAACAGCGGCACTGACACATTATGTAAAATTTGATTTTTGATTTGAAGGAGAAATTTCTTCTTATGCAAGAGTCAATACACCAGAGTATTACCCTCACCCAAACTTAATCTTTGTGATGATAATCTAATTAAATGAAAATTCTGAGAGACTCATAAATGGATTTCAGATCACTGAGTCAACACAGAATAAATTTCTATGTTTGGGTGTAATATTAAAGTCTTGTTTATGGAAAGGAAAAGCAAATTTCATCTTGGGGTTAGACTCTCTTTTTCAAGTCTGCTGTATTGATCCATATATTGTGACGTATTCATCCCTGAACGTCCCATAAATGATGATGTTTAAGCACAAGGCTTTCTGAAATTTTCATCCTGGGTTGCTCACATTTTTATGAGTAATAAGGCTCATTTAGAATCTAGCCTCTAGCGTAGCACTTAGTGTCGATTTCTAGATGCATATCTGAATTCAAAGTTAAAACCCTGATTGACACAGTACATTATTAAAAGAACAATCAAGCAAACATTGTGTTAAAACAAAGTGAAGACCTGAAAGGAAGTTAAGTATCTCACTTTCTTTATCCATAGATAAGAAGAAGCTCAAAGTCTGCAGGAGTAAAATACATGTTATCAACATAATGGATTTCTTTCTGAAGGATTACCATGATTGAATATATGATCGCTTATAGCTTTTCAGATGAAACACTTCTATGAAAAGTCCTGTTTGTTGTACATCAATAGAAACTCAAAAAAGAAAGAAAATAAATATGTACTAGAATCTTTACTTTAGATTATTTGCTTCAGCTTGGATCCTGTAACTTTTGCTAAAACTCCATTTGAGGGAAAGGCTGTGTCCTGTTCTGTCCACCACCATATCCTTAGTATCTAGCATGATGCCTGATAAGGAGTGGGTACTTAATAAATATTTCTAGAATGAATTTTGATAAATCCCAGACTAGCTGTCAGCATTCTAAGACAAATTTCTAAAATGCTGAGGCATCTTAAAGTTTTTTTTTAAGCTAGTAAATTTGGTGTCTTAAAGAATACTGTAAAAGAATTTGAGTATGGAGGTATAGTTTGTCCTGCGGCTTATGAGAGTGGCATTTTGATCCATTAAAGCAATAAATCTTTATATATTTTGAAAAATAACTCTTATTTGTAGCATTTCAGCAGGCTGGGTTTTCTCAAATGGATGTACCACAAGCACATTCATGCAGTGTATGTGAACATTCTGATCATTCTGACAATCCTATTACAGAGAAAGTAAACTGAGGAGACAGAGGACCATGGTCACACTGCACCACACTCACTGAGTTTGTAAAAGCACTGTTAGAATAAACAGCGGGACAGCATTCTGAAGCCAAAACTAGACTTTAGTCTTTTATCTAAACCAAGTCTCTGGAACTTGAATACCTTCCAGGAAGTGTTATTTTCAAGTCTTGTTGCTCAGCGTAGTCATAGCATAAAAAAAAGCAAACAAGATTCCTGTTGCTCTAAGAGAAGTAGACACGTATAGTTTAACACATTGTGGTACCTTCTCTACTTGGATGAAATCAGGAAAAGACTTGTTTTTCCCGTTTTCCAACTAAAGTGAATTTAAACCTGCCATCCTGTGCAAAGTCTACTGAGAACCTTAGAACTGCACACATTTGCATCTGAAGAAATTCATCTAGGAACAGACAAGGACATTTATTCTCAATAAAATATAGTATACAGCACTTCAGCCTAGCTAAGAAAGTTATCACATCTCTTTAAAGTTTAAAAAAAATTATTCAAGTACTAATCGAATGCTAAGATTCATATTTTAGTTGTATTCTCATGAAAACTCATCCATAGTTAATGTATGTGAATACCTTGCGCACTGGCTTGAAGACGTCTATAATTTCTCCACTGGAAAAGTTCATCACAAATCCCTGTACAGGTTCTTGGTTCTCAAAGTAAGGCTTCCCATTCACCGCAAAGAGCAAACCTGTGGCAACATATCCAGTTAATCTTCCTTTAAAATATGGGTAAGACTGGCTTTCAAATACATGCACATATGTTACATAAACAAGAAATGTAGGGTCAACCCAGTTCCCACAGCAGGCCACAAAAGTAGAAAACAAAATACTTAGCAGATGTCTTTTCCTGGGTAATAAAATAGGGGCAAACAGATTAGGGGACTAGCCTCCTTGTAACAGAAAACCCAGGAATTGCAAGGCCTGTTCTACTTAGGAAGCCAGTAGAAATCAGATATAGATGAGATGACATAGATGGAGAAATAGACACATAGATACCGTAGGTATCCTAAATAGACATTGGGAAGAGTTGGGTTATTTGAGCCAGTCATTTTGGGGTATCAGATTTTTTAACAATTATGTTATACCTACTCTAACTACAAGTAGAATCAGAGAAAAATATGCAGAGAAAGTTAAGTAAAGGTACAATATAAATAGAAGAATGATCTGATTTCAAACTACTAAAGTTTGAAAACGTGACATGCATATTCCAGATTGTCAGACATATTTTTTCCTAATTAAGAAAATTAGATCATCTTTTTTATATCAATATTTCTTTCCATACTACATTTTTTTTTAGTAAAACTATTTCTTAGTATAGTAGCTTTTCCAAAATAGTGGAAACTGTGATATATTGGTTAAATAAATACTTAAGATGATGGAATAGTATGTTTCCAAGAATTAAAACAATAAAATACATAAAATACGAGACCAGTGTTGAAGGATTTTTTGTCTTTCTTTAAGAATTTCGGGATAGGGTCCTTTAGTATATCATGCTAGGGAGAACATCAACGCCATCAACGTCAATTCCCATTGTGCAACGTTGCAGAGAGAACTGAATTATACTGCTCTTGGTGTTTTGCTTAGATTTTTCTCTTTAACCAGATTTCCTCTCTTCTTTCCTCCTGATGTTTTTCTCTTCGTACTTATTTTTATTCGCTATGAACTTGATCACCCTCTTTGTTAGATAAATGGTCTTACCAAATTTATTCTCTAAATACGAGGTAAAAGCCAACATGATAATTTATCTTTCATTGACATTAACAAGAGTCTTTTATTGCTTCTTTATTCCTTACTCCTTAGGAAAGCCAAACTTGCTCCTATTTCAGTTGCTTAAGTCCCTTTACTCCATGTCCTAAATAAACTGGGGATGGCCTGGGGAGACAGCAGCCATGTGCTACTCTAACAGCATGTGAAACCCAAATATCACACTGATAACTACATAGTCAATGCTGCACTAACATAGGTGCAGATATATTTGTGAAGTATACTGTAAAAATTGCATACAAATTCTAGAAATATATTTTCAGTTATTTCGTATTCATGATAAAAAGAAATCTTATGCTAAGTTATTTTGCAATATGAATTAAATGAATCTTATTTTGTAAGTCTGGATTATTTTTCTGATTTTCTTTAAGTTGAGACAATCTATTTTGAAATGAGAAAAAAAAATTCCAGGTTTTATTGGCCATTTCTCCTAGCATTTACACATAAGCCTCACTTACTTTACATGTATATCTTAAAAAAGTTAGCCACCACTTTTCTAAAAAATGTGAAGAACCATTTTGAATGTTTATTTTATGAGTCAGCCGCCGTCTGTTGATGATGTGTGAAGACATAATATTAATCGTTTAATAACTAGAGCAAATGATCATAATTAAGGAAAAGTAAAAATCAATGTTTGGGAACAATGTTTTAATCCATTACAAACAGTTGTTAAATCTTTTGAGTTCTTTGTTATTTCCATATAAAGAACAGTGGCATTTGAGTTGCAAATGATTTACAATACACTAACAGTTTTAAAATGTTTTAAGATCTGATATATAATGCACCTTCAACTCCTTCATAAAAATTTATAATAAGAGCATAATAAAATTAGACAAATACTTTTTAAGGACAAAGTATAGTATGAGAAAACAGAAAAAATAAAAAAGAAATACCTGGTATGTATGAAATTGCAAATACATTTCTTCCAAATGATGCATGCTTAATCTCTCGCACAAACTCTTTGGTGTCAGTTTTAAAACACTGGATCCGACCATTCTCTCTGTCTGCCACACATAATTGGCCCAAACGAGGCACAAGGGCCAAGCTGTGAGGAACACTGAACTGGCCTGGTTTAGGATGGCTCCCAGCAGACTCTACAGAACACAGAGAAACCTCAGATATACCCAAGATCACCCAAAGTCTGAGTAAAGTTTTCTAATTTTCAAAACTCAACATAGTAAACCATTAAATACCTGGAACCAGAGGAAAAAATAAGGTAAAGCAGTTAATATCTCTTACCCACAAGTGCATTACAGATTTTCTCCCTATTTGGACAAAGTTTAAAGTTTTTATGTAGAAGCATTCTTTTGTCCTCTTACAAGACTTTATGTGTGTGTGAGGAGCCAACTGGATGCATACAGAGGCCCTGTTTTTCTCGCTTCAGGGGACAATTACATCCTAAAGAATGTGAGGGGTGGCCAATCTCTTGCTCCTAGAGACGTTGGCTAAGAATCACAATTAGACATCAAGAGTCTCATTGAGTACCTTCTCCCCACTGTGTGACGAACTTTCCACTTGGCGAAAACTGCACAATCCGACTGTTGCAGTAACCATCTGATACATAGATGGTTCCAGTGTCTGGATCCACAGCCACATCGGTGGGCTGACAGAAGTGATTCTGGTCACTGCCTGGTTGCATGCTCCTTCCCAGGATTAACAGAGGCCCTCCTTTACTGTTTGGATCCAGTTTGAACACCTTGTAAAGAAAGAACAAAAGCCTTTCCCACTTTGCATGGTTAATATTGACACGCACCTACCTGGCTGAGACTGCTTGCATAGGGAATTAGAGTGTAAGCTCCCAGAGACTTATTTAAAAGAAGATAGTTTTTAGAACTGGATGGGATTCTAGAAATCATCTAGTCTGATTTCTTCATTTGATAAACGAGGCTGACAGAGATTAGGTGATCTGCTCCAGGTCATCTAGCTCATTAATGGTGAATGGAGACTAGTACATGGATGTCCTGTTCCACCCATCCTGCCCTTCCTTTCTGTCTTACCTTAGCTAATAGTACAATACTCTCCAGACAATACAAGGGCAATAAACGTTTACTGAGATGATGTTTGAAGATTCTTGTAGCTATGCCATCTCAGTTCTAGTTTTTTTTCCCCCTAGTTCCTTCCCACCTATTCATAAGACAGGTATTAAACACGAGCTTATCTTTTGAGGACATTACGACTATTCTGTGATGGAAATATAACTTCCATAAAAAGAACAAACATTTGCTGTCTTATATGTAAACATATATATACTAGAGACTTTGCATCCATTTCTAGAAGATTAAGATGGTTTATGAAAAATATATAAAACACATGAGGTGATAAAAATAGAACTAAAACCTGGGGACAGAGGAAAGAAAAACAAATACGAAAGCCAAGAAGGAGGTTGGTAGAGTGAAGCTTCACATCTGGCCCTAAGATTCCTGCCAGCCCCACAGAGAAGGGTGGCTTGATCACTTACAGATTAGTTTTTCTTAGCACTGAGTTCTAAAAGAACTATTTCAGATGTGGCTGCTCCATTTGTTGTTGCTGTTGTTATAAACTGACTGCATCACAGAAAAAGACCTAGACAGCTCCAGAACATTTTAAAAGCACAACTCCATTAGCTTCTATTTGAATAACTGCCAAATAGAAGATTACCTGGTGAAGAGCCACGTCAGTGACCCAATAATTTCCATCTTTATCTATGCTTAAGCCATGTGGCAAGTAAAATCTGCAAAATAAAAACAACTGTCTTCATTATATAATTACTCCCAAAGCATACAGGAGAGGAATTTTTTTGCTAATTAATCTGTAAAGGCAATACAAATTTATAGGTTGATAAATGTATACCTGTATTACTATGTTAAAGACCAAAATGAGTTGTTACATGAAAATACCCATTTCAGTAGAGACCTCCTTGTGAAAAATCTTGAGCAGTACTTAATCATTTTAAAATCTATAAATGAAGCCTCCATATCAGTCAAATATATTATTAAGTACAGTATATTAGAGCAAATAACACAAGTAGCATCAATTTAAAAACAAGTTCTAAGATCATAAATATTAACATCTTAGAAATGTGTATAAAACAAATTGTCTGGAGAACTATAAATGGATTTATATGGATTGAATAGTTTAAATATGGGGCAAGGTAATATAATGCTGTGCTAATATAAAATATTAAACATATGACTGAAAAGCTTTAAGAGTGTCTACTGAAGATAGTAAAACCCACAGAAAACTCATTCTAGCAGATGTGGGCTGTGATCATCTAGACAAAGTGAAGTGGTGTGCTGGATAATCGTTAGAGAAGGTTAATCTGTTTAACAAATCAGTTGGGATGACCTGGGTAAGAGAACTGTAAACTAATGTGGATGGAGGCTGACAAGCTTAAGGAACGTGGACCGAGTTAACAAACACACTGGCAATATTGTAACGTGGTTGTGGTCAGATGACACCTGATATTCCACACGCGGTGTTGGCACCACATATTTTTCTTCCTGAGCCAAGAGTATAAGACTCTGATCTTGACTAATTAATGGAACTAGAGTCTATTTTGGCTACTGAACATGAGGGTTATGGTTTTGACAGAGACATCCCACTATTGGACAAGGTGATTTAGCTGCAGTTGCTCCTCCGTCCTCCTTGATCCCTTCTGGAATGAGAATGCTCTGATTAATGGGTAGAGCACTGAAGAGGCAGGCTCAAACACAGTGAGTGGTGGCGCTGGTATTAGGATCTGACCCCTGACTCACCATCTTAGAATCCTATACGAAGCAAATTATGATTATCTTCATCAGCAGCTGCACTCAAAGTGGATGGCTCCCTGCTTTTCAATGAGCCTGGCTTTCTCTGTGGCTAAGCAGATGGAGTCGGGTATAGTCCTGGAAGCTGCCAGGTTACAATGGTTGAGGACACTTTGTAAGCAGGTGCCCCTTTCTTTCAATGACCATAAATATCAGCCAACTTTTTTTGGCTGCCAAATGCCATCTAGAAATGACCAAATAATGAAGACTTTCAAAGCCAAATTACCTATACCTGCTATGGAAAGTTGAAAATGACATTTGCTTAGTCTTCACTTTGATATGGGAAGAGAGAAGCCTTTTTTCTTAAGGGTGATTAGTTGATGAATTTGGTTATGTAACTTCTCTGCTCAAGAAATTTTTTTTTAATCTTCAGATCTAGCTGACCAGCAACTCACTTCATAAGCTGTATGTATATATATGACTCTCTAAAGCTTGACTATGTATTACAATGACCTGGAGAACTTTTTTAAAGTACTATTTTGATACCTGGGCTCCATCCCAGACTAAATCTGAATTTAAGGTTTTTGAACCTTCCAAGTGATTCTAGTATTCAGTCAGGGTTTAGAACCACCTAATCAGAAAATGAAAGACTAGACAGCCAAATTTGTCTCCTGCTTTCTTAAGCTGTGCTTTCTCACCACTGCTGGGCAACATGCTCTTTCAAAGACCAGATCCAATGACACACTTTATACCAATATATGTAGCACAAGCATTAACAACAACGTAAGTGACTGAACTTACAGATTTTTTCCACTGGACTGGAGTACTGCAGCGTTATTTGGATCTATGACCAGAATAGTGTCTTCTTCAATTGGCCCGAGTCCTCTTTGCTGGTAAACAAACTTGCTGTCAAAAGAGCTAAAAAGAAAAATGCATTAGAATGGAAAATAAACCAATCAAAAACATCAATGAACTTGAGAAATGCAGATGATTCACTTGAGATTCGAAATACAGAATCAAGAGAAGGACTCAGTGGTCCCTGACTTCACTCTTTGCCCTTCACATTTCAGCATCTTGGATCACACAGATATCATTAGCCTGCAGAACTAGTGAGTGTCAGGGGAGGAGAACATGGGAACCGCCAAGAGACCCACCAAACCTGAGCCTGCACTTCCACAAGATCCCCAGGTGAGTCATATTCACGTGAGAGTTTGAGAAACACTACTGAGAACCCTTAAAGGAATTTTTTTTTTAAAGCTCCTCAAAATGTTTTAATTTAATAGTTATTTTCTTTCAAACTACAAAAGAAAGCATAACGTATTTGAACTTTCTGTGTAATGATAAGGAAAATGTAAATGATAGCAGGAAGGACAGTGATCAAGTATGTTTGCCATTTCTCTTGGCATAGGTACAACACACAAATACATGTTGTGTGGATACAGGACAGAATGCTCAAATATTTCAAAAACATAAAACAATTGATTCTTGAAACAAAGATGTGCTTACAGACATAAAACTTCTTCCATGTAACAGCTTTTCTTTAAGTACAAAATGGACAACTATGTAATAATATCAATGCTAAAATGAATATGACAATTCCTGCTTTTTAACTCTGTACCTTCAAGGTTATTATAAAATATTACAAACATAAGTTTACATATATTTCTTTCATTTATATTTCTATCTGAATTGTTAGTGATACCTTTCTTTAAACTGAATGTTACCACAGGCATTGTATTTATTTAAATTCCTGTTTTGGAAATTATTTGGGATAAATGGCAAAGATAAACTCTTCTATTCCAAGTTTATGTAACATAGAGGTAAATACACCAAACACCAAGAGATCAACTTATATTAAAAAAAAAAAAGAATTGATCAACACAGAGTTGAGCTGTGTGTGTGGGGTGGGGGAGTGCATAAAAATGTTTTATATGTATGTGTGTGTGTGTGTGTGTGTGTGTGTGTATATATATATATGTGTGTGTGTGTATAGCCAAATGAAGTCAAAGGATGACCAGTGAATATTTCTGTAAAACACAATTTCCTTTATAGAATCAGATAAGGCTGTGAAAAAAATTATTAACATTTTGTAGTTCAACTGTATAAGCACAAGAAGAATCTGACTAACATTAAATATTTATGGAGAAACATTTGCAATTTGGAAGGCGACAGACTGCTCAAATCTGTCATACCCCCATTGTTAGTTGGTTGTTATTTCTACGGAACTTTTGTAGAGTCCCAGTAGGAGAACAAAAATCTCAAAATTACATTCTCTTGCCATTAAAAATATACATCACACAATTACTTTGAGCTTCTTGACTGTTACAGTCTTTTGGGCATATTTTTCCTGAAAGATAATAATAAGTCCCTGAAGTAGTTCTTATTAATGATGCATTCAATTGAATAAAAAATATTGATTCAGCTTTGTCAACCTAAAACTTAGGTAACACTGCTTACATATGCTATTATGTGTAGTTAAAACCACAAAGCAGTACCTAAGGAAAAAAATGCATAAGTTTACAGAGTAGAAGTAACATCACTAACAAAGCAGAATTTATGACAGTCACTGGATAATTATTCAATTGAAATATAAAATTTTATTAGATAGAACCAATGTCAGAATATACAAGGTATTATTAAATCAGGGGACAACAGTAAAGGACAAATAGAAGTAACTCTTTCTCAGTACAATGAAACACCAAAAAGCTTATCTTAAATCTGAAACTGTATTTTTGAGATGAACTCTGTACTGAAAATATAACAAGCCATTCTCCTAGAAAACAAAGGTTTTGGATTCAACCAACAGTGATCTATGTTTTTTCCAACTTGTCAATGACATTGGATAACATAAGTTCAACATGTCTAAGACGCATTGTATGTTACAGTTTCATATTCATATGTAATAGGATGAAGTCTCTGCATCTATTATCTCTTTTTGAGGCTTAAGTCTTATTTCCTCATTATTCAGAAGCATTTCATAATATGTAATGGCATGATAGCAATCTAAGTAATGTGAGAATTATGCTTTCTCTGACTGTAAGGAGTCAAGATTTGTTTTCCCTTTTTTTAAGATGGAATTTTGAGATAATTGTAGATTCACATGCAGCTGAAAGAAATAATACAGAGAGTCTGTGTACAATTAACCAGTTTCCTCATTGGTAGCATTTTGCACAACTATAGTACAATATCATAACCAGGTTTTCATATTGATAAAATCCACTGATCATATTTAGATTTCCCTTTCCATTTTGTATTTCCTAAAATTTTCATTTATTCTTGCAGTTTATTTGCTTGGGCATGGAATATACTAGTACATTCATTCTCCACCCCACCCCCACCTAGGAGTTAGTAATATGGAAAGCTACCAAGTCCTTGTACTTCTTACCAAGTGCTCTCTACCTGATGTACAGACAGTGTGCTGACCCACTACTGACAGCTAGTAATAGTGGCAGTTCAATTGCCTATTGAACATCCTGATAAAATTTGGAGCCCATCAACACTCGGCATACCTAATGTCACGTCTCCTCTTGTTTGCAAAATAACAAACCACACAGGAAGCCTGACATATTGACTTGTTCATGATTTCACCAAGAAATAGGGTGCAGTACTCTTTGGTCTGTCTTGTCATTCACTTAAAAAGTCACCATCAGTTGTGAATCACGGGTCCTACTATTTTAGGAAATAACATTCCTACAACCTGCTGATGGGGAGAAAGTAAGTTCCTCCCACTTCCTCACCGTCAGAAGCATATGTTGAATTCTTCTAACTTTAATTATTTTTATAGTGCCAGCTTATTCTTTCAGACACTCAGACCTTTAAAAATGTAAACTCTAGCTTAAATTGCTCAGTGGCAGCCATGTAAACTCAACGTCAAGGACCTGCAGTGTTGGGCTTGGCTTCCAAGAAAACAAGGTATGTCAAGGAAGAAATATAAGTAACCCAGACCCACAGTCCTTATGCTAGTCAGATTGAATGAAATGTGGCTGACGTGCAGGTAAGTGAAAAACATCCTCCATCAATGGATGTTTATACAGAAAACAATGTCTGAATATACATTCATGAATACAGAAAACGATGTATCAAGTAGTAGATGTTTTGTTGTCACAAACCCAATTGTGTGTGTGGATCTAGACTCATAATCTGGAAATGTCAGGTTTCTAGTGGTGGTAATAAATAACAAAATTAACTAATTTGAGGATCATATTCCTTTTATTTTATTACCCATTTTTGGTGATGTTATAAAAAATTGTGAAATAGCAAGTGAAAGACTAAAAGAAAAATAAGCAACAAATAAGCTACTGAGTAAATAAATCAGATTTTTATAATAAAAACTGGACACATAGAAAATACCATATCTTTCAACTTATCAGGAAATTTTTCTTAGTATCTTATTACAGTATAACAACTAATAATATGGTTTGTTTTTTAGTTAGTTTTTTTTTTTTCGGTATCACAAATTACCCCTGTGTCATTAGCGTATGTTTAGAGGGCATTTTATATGATGCTTTAGAATAACCACTTTTCCTATGGTATGCAGCTTTCTGGTAATTATTCATAGTATTACTACACTTCCCCTGTATCCATTCAGGATCTCAGTGATCAGGCAAGTTCTTGAATTTACTGATTAGAGAATCTGTTCATTAAACACCACTTCTCAAAACAAAGAAAAAGAATAACACAAAGTGAAACAAAACAAAACCAAACAAAACCCAAAGATGAAACTCTCCATATATTAGCATCATTTAAATATACTAATTAACTTCAGTAACATAAAAAACAAAAAATAAAATTTTAGAATTCTTGGGATGATTATGGCTATAAAGAAATTAACCACAACACAATAGGCCCAACTGTTTCATTGAAAATCTTTTGTGTTACGCTTTAACAGATGTCTATATATTTAAATGGGCAGCATCAAGGGACATTCAGTCACTCAGTGGATAGGTTGACAGTCCTAATCCTTTCACTTGGGGTAGCTGGGGCTTCCGTATCTAACAGCTGGCCCCTGGTAGTTACACAGGGCAAGCAATAAAAGGAATTGATGTTTTTTCCTCAAATGGGAAAATCACACACACACACATACACACACACATTAAATCTGCCAAATAAAGTAATTTATAAACTCTCCTGTAATTCAACGAAAAGTAACCTTTGAACAAATGGATGTCAGATTACAGAGCTGGATACACCGTTGCTATAGCAAACTGCTTATTTAGTGTTCTAAAGCAGCCACCCCGCATTATATGCTGCAGAGAGGTCTTTATTTCAATCACATTTAACTTTTTACAGGATATAATAATACCCTGCACATTTCACACAGTGCCTGGAGCACTGCTGATTTCTGTTTGCTTCCCTGAAAAAGCATTCAGCAGAAAAGACTGAACTGTGGCCTGTGGGCTGGAATTCATCAGTTCTTTATTTTAGCAGTTTGAATCCCCCATTAATGATTTTGCACATTAGCAGCTAATCAAACAGTTTAGATAAGGCTGAAAAGAAATGCTTTGCTATATTCACACACAAACAGAACTAGAATAGGGAGAAAATAAACTTCTGTGCCATCAATCAAAATTAACCGAATGCAAAATAAATAATAGAAGCTGAAGAGAGAAGTAAAATATAACATTGTAATTATATAAATTAAGAAGCTGGAGAAAGAACCATAGGTGTTCAAGTGAGAAAATAAATGGAAAGGTACCCTCAAAGTTAGGAAAGCAAAGACATACTGTACAAAGGCCAAAAACTTTAAATGGAATATAATTCTATACTATGTTAAAAACACTTACTTCTTTATATATATATATTTTTTTTAATTAAAAAATTTTTATTTTTTGCAATGAAGAACCCCTATGCGGAGGAAAAAAGGTGAGCAAAGAAACGTGTGACTGTTTACTGCCCTGATGGACCGAGCTCTGGAGACATCCCACACAGGGATGAGAAGAACAAAGAGCTAGGTATCACGGCACTGGGCTCTGCTCAGTCAGTAAGGCCACAGGGGATGTCATTTGAACAAAGTGCTTTTGGTTACTCAACAGAATGAGGCACCCATTAAAACTCTCATTTTTTGGACTAGGAAACTGAGAATCAGCATTCAAATGTCTTGATAAAGGTCTCAAAGCTGAGAAACGGTGACCAAGACTCCAGCCTAGGTTTCCTGTCTTCAAAAAACGTGGTTTTCTCTTCCTAGGATTGACCTCCCTGGACCGGAGAATCTCTCCACCAGCTATCAGATTAAATTTGTATTTGTAGGAGAGATGGAAACATGGTCCCATAGCTGAGAAGCATCAGAGAAAGTGGCATAACACTGGAAGACAATGGCTTGAGTGAAACGGGAAATGGCAGCATGAGCGAGAGGGGTAGGATATGGAAACATTCTTTTTGTAGGACTCCTTACACTTTCTCTCAGATGTGACAGTACTAAGGTACCACTCAGTCATTTTGAGTTCTACTTTCCAAGCCCAGCTCATTCTTAAAGTATGAGAGAATCTTCAGATACAGAGGCAGAAACTCAAGCAGATATGCCTTAACTGAGACTCAAGAAAACTAGTGAGGCAAATCTTGAACTGATTTTTATGACAGTTAGGAAGCAGACAGATTTCTGAAATAAAAGATCTTGGCAAAATTCCATAAAGCATTGATGAAGAGATGGTTTGTGAGCCATATGGGGGAGGGGCAGGTGGGAGAAGATTCCCAGAAGACCACATCTTTAAGAATTAAACTTGCTAGACCAACCATTCAACTATTCAAATTTTATAAACAGCATGTATAAAGATATGAAAGCTCATCAAACAGGTCATAAGGAGGGGAGGGGCAGCTCATTCTCTGCTTAACAAAGAATAGAATAATATCCATAAATTGAAGAAATTCCAAATCTAATGAAGTAAAATGTAATTGGAGAAAAACCCTGAATTCAGTATTTTAAAACCGCTGCCTAAGTATAAATTTACAGTAAAAACCTGAGCACAATGTTATGAAATATATTTGGAGATCCTGTTAGATTACAAACTCAACACAAGGCAACAAGGTGATTATGACTGCTGACAAAATTGAATACAATCCTTTCATACTAATAGACACTGAGAATACACACCAAGGAAAGCAACTGCGTTGCTGATAACATAATACATGAGGTACTATGGCCACTTTTCAACCAAAAAACTTTAAAGGACTGAGAAGAAGCCAGATCACCTTCAGATGACAGTATTATGTCATCATGAACACTGGCTGAGGGCCTGGGGGACATTCAGTCTGGGGAAGATAAGACTTTCTTCAAATACGCAAATAACTGACATGGATAAATGGGAGTAAATTCACCCCGCGTTTGGCTGTCATGAAGGTGAAGTTAGAGGACTCAGGTTTGAGTTTAACATCATAAAGAACTTTGAGTCATCTGAATGAGTCCCATAATTGGAAAGTATGTCTCACATGTAGGGAATTTCTTGGCACTTAAAGAGTTCAAGCACCAGATGACCGTGGAAGACTCTATATAGAGATGTCTGCATTTGGGAAGTTGGAGATGAGCTTTCCGGTGGACGTTTGCTATTCCGGGTGCCCCACGTCTACTGCCCCATTTTGTGCTAATGAAAACTCAATTTTTCTTTAGTTGACCCAACATTCTGAGCCTCACTCTCAGTCCATTTGCTTTTGATAATGTCAACTCCACTCTCACATTCCAAGGATAGAACAAAAAACTGGCTAAGTTAAAGAGCGGATTTCATGCCTCTGCCCACAGTGATTTAGTTCAGGGATGGAGGAGACATGACCTAAGTCAGCCTGAAGATTGCAACATTCTCAATTTAAGGACTTCCTGTTGACCTATCAGAGACATGCACTGTCTCTTCTGTAATTCTGAAGCTGCAAGTGGGGAAGGAAGATCAATCCGGGCTCAAGAATGGAGCCAACCAGTAGAAAGTGTGTTAAATGAATCCTGGTGATGTCATTTGAGCTACCACACCCTTAAAATTTTTATCATACAAACTAATAAACTTTTCTTTTCCTAAGCTAGTTTGTGATGGGTTTTTTCTCCTACTGGTTACAGAAAGAATCCCAGGTGATACAGCTCCCCACATCCCGTCCAACTCCACGTGAAGAAGTGACAAATGACACACAAGGAACAACTTTTAGGACCTAAAAATTAGGAGTAAAACCCATGGTTTTCTTAAGAGGGTATGTGAGGTCAGGCCGGCAGGGTAGAACCTTAACCAAAGCTGAGATAAATGGAAGAAAATGGAGACCCAGGAACAGCTGTTACTGAAGTGCGAGCTACCCAGCTCCTGCTGGGAGGCATTTAAACTTTAAAGAGCTCTAGCTGCCCTGCTGCCCTGACACCAGGGCAGACGAGAGGCTCTTTAAAGTTTCCTTACACCCTGCTGGTAATCATTTCCTGTTTCAGCTAGAAGCAGCTTCTTAAAGTAGCCGTATTGAACAAAGGGACAAACAAGGAGGACAATGGAAGTCAAACTGAGAAAGAGAATGACAGTCATCTTTCAGGAGGGCAAGTGGTTTATTATTATTATTATTATTGTTGTTGTTGTTGTTGTTGTTGTTGTTTTGGTTGCCATGCCAATTTAGCACGATTAAGTAGAAGAGTAAGGGCTGATCAAGGCTACCAGTAAGAATGAAGACTAATAGTACTTCTATAAAGACAGGTGACGTGATGCTTTCAGAAGAGCTTTGAGTACTGAGTATTAATTAGTGATTATTATTAACTCCAAGCACTGTCTGATACTTGAAGAATGATCATTTCCTAAAAATTAGGGGATATAGACTGCTTAGTTTTGCTTTAGAGCAAGCAAGTCCTGGCCTTATGGAACTTATCATTTTGTGAACATGAGAAACATCAGGATGGGAAAGCTTCCAAGGAAAATTAATACAGGATTTCTCATCCTTCTATTCAAGCAGTGGCAGCAACAAGAATGCAGTTTCCACCCAATCTTTAATTCCCATTGTCTCTTATCAGCACATCACAAATTCCTCAGGAAGGTGCTGTCTTTTCCTTTGAGCAATCCTTGGATATTCAATGAGGGAGAAGAAAAGCTACGTGCTTTGTCCATTTTATGAAAGGCGATTTATGCATAGAGGAAGGATGGCCATGCATGACCCTTCAATGAGCAGGGCACACATATCCATATCTATTTTCCTAAAAGATAAATTAACAGAGAAATCCACTTCTAATTCTCTTCATGAATAATAAAGCAGACAGTGGGTAAAAGCAGAGACCAGGAGAGAACTTTCTCACAAGCATGGATGCAGAGACTATTAGAAGCCAACGGGCAATACAAGAGACGCCAAGAGGAAAGAGAGAGAACAAATATTCTTACACCTGAAAGAAAAAGATGAAGAAGAAAGAAGAAACAGAGATTTAATGAGTTCAATCAGCACGCCTGCCCTGAAGAAGTCTTGCATTTTTAACAGCACCTCTTTGTTGGTGACATTTATCAGGGTAAACACACTGGGGCTTTGGCAATGAAACTGGAATCCATTTACACATGAAACTGGTTATCCAGATGAAAGCAAGATGCCAGGAAAAAGCAGGTCTTGAGCAAGGACTGCCATATAAGTCCCAGAAAATGTTCTTGTGTGGCTCTTGTTTCATGGTCTTGTGTCATCTACCCCAAGCTGGCCTTTACTGATCCCTTTTTCTATTAAACTATTCCAGCCTCTGCTGTTTACTTGGAATGAATATCATATTAAAATGGAAAGTTGGACTTTGTCCAATTTAGCTTTAGTCAGCTGAAACAGTATCCATGGGGGAAAATGATGCTGTAACTTTCTCGTCTGATAAAATGTGGCTAGAAATCCATGCAGAAAATGTAGCAATATTCATTAAAATGAAGAATATGCTACAATGAATAGTAATAGTTTGCTTTTGAAAGCACTTGTTAAAATACCATTAGTTGTTCAATAATGACTAAGATGCTGTAAGAGAGATGTATGAATAGAGATGTTGAGTTCGATTGCTTTAACTCTGAACTGATCTCTTTCTCAGATTCCATTCTCAACTGTGACAACTGGAAAGGACAATTAAACAGTAACAAAGCTATCAATCTATTTTGAAATGCTGACTGAATTCCATCTTCAGTTGCACAAAGAAAACTACACACATGTATACATGACATAACAGGTTTAGCATAATTTAATCAGCATCTCTGAGAATGGAGGAAATAAAAAATTGGGCTGTTTATGGATGGATCCTCAAGTTTCCAAATGAGATCCCGCAGCTGCACACTTGAAAGGAGAAGATTCATTACACTTAGTTCATAAGATATTTTAAAATTTACCTTCATATGTAAATTTGTGATAAAACAAATGAATAAATGGATATTCATTATTCAGGAGAATTAAGATAATCTGCTAAATTTTGGAGCAAGCTTTTAAAAATACAATCAGGTAAATGTGCTCATAATCTTCTAAAAGGCAGTATGTATCACAGGTGGATAAGTGGGCCAGCTCTGGAGTCAGACAGAAAGGAACTGCCTTTGCCTGGCTTGAGATTTGGGGCAAAACACTTACCTTCTGTGGGGGTGGGGTAGAGCTCAAGTGAAGGAGTGCATGCTCAGCATGCACAAGGTCCTGAGTTCAATCCCCAGCCCCTCCATTGAAAATAAATAGATAAATAAACCTAATTTACCTCCCCCCAAAACAAAAACAAAACAAACACAAAAAAAAATCTTCCCTCAGTTTCTTCATCTATAAAATGTAAATGATGATGACGATAACAGAGCCTAACTGTTGTGAGGTAATTTATGTAAACTTTTACAACAGGCACAGGACCACAGTAAGCACTCAGTAAATGTTTTTTTTTTCCAGACATTTTTTACCAAAAATCCTTAGAAGAAGATAGCAGAAGATAGAATAAAATTTGGAAAGAGAAACTCACAGGGAAATGCAGGGGAATTAGTCCTAGTGTTATTCTTAAGTCTCTGGTGTTTATGAAAAGAGCAAATTTGAGTAATAAAATTAATCTATATGAAGATGTGAAGACCAAGGAATCATTTCTACACATGTGGTGGCCAAACTGCTGCAACCACAACATATTCCCGGGAAGGCTAAGTTATCACTGGCAGGGAGCAGTCTTACAGGGAGGGAGAATCCAGCAGCCTTTGTACCCAGTACATGAAAATAACAAAGTGCTTTATTGTAGTCTACTAGCAACTGAGTTGATTATTTATCATGATGCACTTTTTCTGAAGTCTTGAAATGCCTCAGCCATGTACTGTTTTAACTGCCTTTAATATTACTCTCCTTAGGAAGGTGAAGGTAGCTTCAAGGAGGAGAGAACAAAATGGTAAGTAGGCAGAATCCCAGGCTGGTATTGCTTTCTTTCCACAAACCAGTCTGTGAAACTATCTTAATTGCTTTCAAATGCACGAGACTGCCTCTCTTCTACTTATCACAGCCATACATTAAAAGAACAAATATGTTTTGCTCACAAAAATCAAGTTCAAAAAGAGCCTTGATAGTTCTCTCAGCATTATGCTCAGTTTAATTAATGAAAAACAATGTGTGCTGTTTTTATTTTCATTTACTGCTTGAAGAAAAAAATGTTACTTACTTTCCATCCCAGACATGGTCACCTCTGTGGAAAATCACCAGGTTATTCTTAGGGTCTAGAGCCACCCCAGAAACCTGGCCTGGCAACAAGTATACTCCAGGCCAATCCAGTGCCTCTTCTACATGGAAATCTAAAAGATAAATGCATATATTTAGTGAAAAAAGAAAGCTACTATGACCACGTGAAGATTCACAATGATTATAAGAAATTCATGCAGTAACGTTACTAGATGCAAAGAAAAAAAAATCAAGCCGTGCTCTACATGAAATATACCACATGCACATGCCAAGTAGCACCCTGAGCTGTGAATAAAGTAAATGACTCTGAACTTGTCTGGGGACTATATGTTCTCTTTCTGTTGATAAGATGCCTGTTAAACCAGCTTATCCTTAAGTCATTAAAGAGCAGATTTGAGACTGCTTTCTTCTTGACAAGATTCTTACTTTAGTATAATTGGAAAATACGCCAACACGGATAGCATCGTCTTAATGCAAACCATTTCAATGTTGTAAATAAATAGCATTCTCGGGCAATAAGCCTGAGTGTATGTGTGTGTGTGTGGCTGTCTTTCTCATCTAACTCCTGTGTAAATTCTGGATGTTCAATATACATTAGACCATATAATAAATCATCATTGATAATCCCTTGTGCAAGAAACTATGTAAAACACCAATCTCATTTTGCCTAACTTCAGCGTTCCTGTAACAATGGGAAGGAAGAGACAGTCTTTCACTGTTTCCTAACATGAGAAAAAGGAAAAAATAAAGAAAGTCTGTGACAATGATTTACAAACTATTCACACTTCTGATCAGTATACATTTCTACTTAAGAGAATACCTGGGTTCCATTGTGTTAATCCCTTTTATAAAAATGCTCAGGAATAAAGAGCTACGATGCACGGAGTAGCTTCACTAACTGAGGCTATAAAGTTACAAAGAGACTGAGAAATCTACTTTATCAGTGTCAATATTTCTTTGTCCCTGAAATGCTTCAACAGAGATGCTGAGAAGTAGAACAGCAGCAATTTAAGTCTCCTTTCTCCTTCCCATCCCCTGGAGGATGTGGCAACACGTGGTGAAATCCTCTAAGAGAAACATTAAAGGCTGGAGGAAGAAAGGGAAGCACAGGGCTTGTATCATCAGCTTCTGAAAACCTGAGAGAATGCCGACATGAGAACAAACACTTTAAAATAATTCTCTCAACCATACAAAAGGAAATAGTATGTTTTTGCCCCAAATATTTTTACCTTTGCACATTTAATTTTTTTAAGATAAAAAGTAACAACATAGCACAATCAATAGGATGCCTAGATCAGTTCCGCCTACAACTTCTGCTTGAAGCACCTTCAACAAATATTCCCTAAGTGTATTGTCAATGTGAAGCATTATGCTAGATTCTGGGAACACGGAGAAATAAAACACAGTTTTGGGCCTTGAGGAACTCATAGGATAAAACGAGAAAAAACAGAAAGCAATACTTATGACATAATGGAGTGCAGGAACACAGGAAAGGACCCGTAATCTTTCCTGAGGTTTGGCTGGGAGAGGGTAGGGTTAAGGTCAGACCTGGAAGGTTTCTCAGAAGAAGAAATATTTGTGTTCTCACTTAAAGTTTCTTTGAGTATAGAAACAGGCACAGACTCTCTCAATTAGAAAGATCAGAAGTGAGGGGGGTTCTGATTGTAGAATGTGTTTCAATATCTTTAAGTAATGTGTGCACCTTTAAGGATATCTGTGTATGTCAGGTGGGGGTATGGGAATGAGAGGCAGGATTAACAGACCCGGAGACCTAGTTCAGACTGGAAAATATACTGTAGAGCACGGGAAGGAGTATGGGTTTAACAACGAATGAACGTAGTTCTGAGCTGTGGTGTCTTGATCTCTCCTATGATTAATTTTGAGGCATGCGGCAAATACTTTATTAGTAGCAGTAAAGCTCAGAGCTTGGGAATAATTTACTTTTGAAATATATTAGAGCACCTGGGAATGTCTTTCTCACGTGTGTTTTGCTACGTCTTCTTGAGTTGCAGAGAAAGGGGCGGAGTTACAGCTGGCATGCCTAAATATGCAGACGGTTCTGGGCACCGCAGTGGACATGAATGAGGCTGCTTGAATGAACAGCATTCATCATCTACCATGCTTGTCATAAGAGGAGAAAAGGGCGCCAACTGCTGCTACAGGTGACTGGGAGCCACTGGAAGTTTTAAAGCACGGGGTGACATGATTCAAACCATGTTTTTGAAAGTGAACTAGGAAACAGGATATAAGTTTAATAATTAGATGTGCATAGACAGATTCCCCGAAGCAAATGTTTTAAATTATTTTAAAGTTGCTTGACTCTCAGGTTGTACTTCATTCATCTCGTCTCAGTTACAGCTTGTCCGTTCGGTGGCTGTTCTATACTCGTTCACCAGCTCCTGAAGATCTGGATGGGTGTCCGGGGAACCGTGAACCTCATACAATACAGATATCTGATACCTTTCATCAGCCTCCTACAGCCCAGAACCACTACAGCTAGATGGAATTTCTTAAGGGCAAGGATTATGCCTCATTGCCTGTTTTGTCACCAGGGCTTGCGCAGGGCCTGGCCCACTGTAATGGCCTAATAAATGCACTAAACTCAACTCTGTGCCCCAGTCTCTATTTGTTTATGTTGTCAACTGTTATTTAGACATATTTGTAATCTTTTCATTCACTTGTACTACCTCTTTTTACCCCTAGAACCTAAGCTGAAGACAGTGTGAAGAGACTCAATCAAAATGCTAATTTGCTATTCATTTTCCTTAAAGACAATAAACAAATGTCATGTTTCCTGGAACTTTTCTACTCAGTGGTCCACAAACAGGTACTGGAAGTTAGGATCTCATGAAGGTGCAGACACCCTAATTCTGATATAAAATATGCAGTGTCCAAAATAAACACATCTGGAGTCAAATGTGGATTCCATTAAATACTACAAATATTGTGTAAAGAACCTTAATCTGGCTGTGAAATAATCTCAATTATCAATTGACCTAGATTGGTAAAGCACTCGAAAATCTGCAAAAAGCATTGACTGACAGGTAGCTAACAACCTATTTTGTCACATATAAGAATCTTTTTTTGTGGGAAATTTTCAAGAAGAAAAAGTAGGATAAATATCTAGAACATATTTATTAAAACATACTTTTGGTGAATTTTCAAAACACTAAAGATGATATGTAAGGAAATACGTAAGAGGTAACACTGTGAGCAATCTGGCTCTTTTAGTACCGAGACAATGCAAAGAACTATTTTGTGCAAAGCAGGAACGTTCAGAGAAATTATATTAAATTTCATTAAAAATATCATTGCATATTTATTAAGATTACCTACCCAAGACTTGAAAACTTTCAGGATCTAGGTCTCTGTGTTAAACTACAAATTCTAAAATAGTTAAAGGAAAACTGAGTTTATTTTCTCTTCTGTGAACACTAGCTCAGTTACCTGAGGTTTTGGCTTCCAGTGTAATCAACTTTTTATTAGGCAGTTAAAGGCTATTCTTTTTAAAATTAAATGAACAAGAATCATAGCCGTCATTGAGGACTACAGATATGGAATGAAGATTAACGTTTTCCCAGTCCCTGCCCATCTCTACAAGAGAACCATAGAATGCTGGAACAGGACAGGCTCGTCCTGGGTCATTTTCTCCACTCACAAGAAAGGAACTATAGGCTTGGGCCAGATTTCAATCATCAGTATCAAGGATGACTATTTTCTGTTCCCCAATTAAGGAATATTTCTAATTCTTATTAAAAACTGTATGATAAAATATATCTGGGTTCTAACTTAAACTTCACATTTTCAGTCAAGGAAAGTTTAAAAATTTGAGTTCAGCTCCTTTTTAACCTTTATTTAAAAAGTGATCTAGTATACAACCAATGTTTTAGGCTTACCTTTTTAATTTGACAATTAAATACAAATTTCTGACACGTGACCTTAGGCAAGCCATTCCCAACTCTAAGTGTCAGCTGCTCTAAATTCAGATGTCAAGTGATAGGATGATTTCAGAAGAATTCTTGCTTTCATTATAAATAAAAGTAAATGTCCAGCCTCAGATTCTACTATATATTTAGAAAAAATTTACTACTTTCAGAAAAAAATGAAACATTGCTGTGAGAATTGTATCAATAAATCACTAAGGATTAATGAATTACACCTTTTCAGGAAAGATTAATGTTAGTGATCAATGCTGCTTTCATGTAAAATTATTAATAAGCATTTAAAAGGGCATTCATTTATCTGTGTACATAAAGACTAACAGAATTAGACAAAATTGAGACAAAAATATAATTTCAAACCTAGAACTATGACTTGACTTCACTGTGGTGAGGCTCTTCACATTTACTCTTAAGGAAAAGACCTAATAAAGTCACTAGAAGATTTCAACAACAAGAACAAAATAGAATGGTTGCGTTTTCTATGCTTGCGGATTCTCATTTAGTGAGGAAAAGACGCCTTATTTTGGTCAGGGATTGTTATTCACTAGATGTGCCAACAATAACTGTAATTAAAACTATAGCAGAAATATTTATACCCAAGTGAGAAAGAAAACAAGAGTTAATTATAATGTTTTATTTAGTGGGAGTGAAGTAAGGAAGAGTTAAGACATACCTAGGGGCTCAGAAGTGTTAGCAGACTTCCTTTTCTTTTAAAACACTAATTTCAAATAAGATCTTCATTTCAGTCAAGTTGCTTGGATACCGATTTGAGAAAGCATGACCAAAGGCAATCTACCCCTAGTTATTACAACTGCAGATGAGATGATGGGATGATTGGAAAAAACCCAGTCATCTTCTTATCTATCTGTTATTTTATTTTAACGTGAGAGTCAGAATAACAAAAAATAACAGTGATTAAAAATCAAGACTTGGAGCAAATCTGCCTGGATTTGAATCTTAGTTCCTTGAGCTGGTGGAACTTTGGATATGTGATGTAACCTTTCTATGCCTCAGTTTCTTCCTCTATAAATGGGTTTATAAATAGGGGTTGTTATGGGAATTAAATAAGTTAATGTATCTAAAACCCTTAGCCTGGCTCACAGTAAGGGCTATGAATGTTTGTTTTTATTATTCTCCTCCCCTCCAGAGATGAAAATTCAGCCTATTGAATGCCTTATTTTATCCCAGAATTCTACAAGACTTGAACCTGGAGGTAAGCATATGATCGAAATACATTAAAAGTATGGGTTCTGAGTCATGAAAAAGTTGTCCATAGAAACTAAGTACAATTTCAATGTATCCTAAGAATATTTAAAGACTCTCTCTTATCTGATGGGAAGCATCACACAAGCACAGATGCATTTTCTGAGGTCCAGAGGTGTGTAGCGTATGCTGAATCAGGCTTCCTGATTAGGAATAGCAGTCTACTCATATTTGATAGTGAGAGTAACTATCTGTAGCTTTACATTTATCTTTCAGTGAATGTAGTTTCCAGAAGGCAACTAGAATGAAGACTAAGATTTTCTTTCTACTCTAATAATGCTATCTCAATATAGACCTCAAAGTAACGGTAGAAACCTAACTATGTTAAGTGTAAAAAGAAGTGCATTTGCATCTCAGTTTACCGGGATGCATATTTTCACACTGTATATCTTATATCACAGGAAAACATCAAAGCAGATCAATGTAAGTGATTTGAAGAGCCACAAATTCCCATTATGATAGAACACTACTAGGTCACTTTTCTCCGTTTATCAAATTCGAGGGCCAAATTTTGCAGCTTTCCTACACATTGCAAGAAAATTCTGTCCTGGATGCTGCTTCAGTTAAAATAATTAGTACTTAGTTCTACTACTTTGGCATTTAAATTTTTAAAATCTTAATCCAACATGACAATAATGGTAGCAATTCTAGTCATAATTATTAATAATACAACATTTATTAAGTGCTTTTCTTCAATTAGAGTTAGATATTACATTGTGTTATGGTAGAGTGAAAGAAAATTGAAAAGAAAAAGGCTTTTAGAAATAGCTTAGCTAAACATGAGTTTTGCTATTTTGCATTTAACTTTTTTAAAAGATTTTGAATCAGAGTAGTGAAATAACACTAAATCATTTCAGAAAGGAAATACATACACATTTTCTTACTATAATTAGAATTTGTGCTGTATGTTTCTACAACTCATTGCTATATTTATTTCAGTGACATTCACCCACACACTTAAAATGAAAGGAAACTTCCTGAACCAGATCCTGGAGAAATATTTTTCTCCTGGGCACTGCCATTTTGACCACATGGAAGGTATGAGAAGATTTGGCAAGTAAATGTATTTCAAGTATATTAAGTATTTTATTATTTCTTTCTGAGAAAACCTAAGTAGGTTTTAGGAATATAATTCCTTAAGTCAAACTATGAATTTTATCTTGACACTTATGATGCCTATAAATATCATTATAACTATTTCAAATCAAAGAGTAACAAAGGCAAGTCATAGACGTCTAGAAACTGTATTTTTGGTGGTGAGCACACTGTAGGGTATACAGAATTAGAAATTTAATGTTGAAACATATATAATGTTATAAATCAGTGTTACCTCAATAAAAAATAAACAAATAAATAAATAAGATGATTCCCAGAATAAAGCGCGCTGTGACGCTAACATTTCACATGTGAACAGAACTGTATTTTCACCAGAGGACTTTCCCTTCTTCTTTCTTTCTTTCTTTCTTTCTTTTTTAAATAGACAGGGCAGTTAGATTTATTTTGAAACAAAAGCTTTGTTGGGCTGCATCACATGCAGGAGAAAAACAATACTTGGAGTGTGGTTAATTATCAGTATGTGTAACAGTGCAGTATGTTGCAGATTTCTCGGCACCATACTCAGAGATGTCAATTCACTTGTTCTTTAGTAGGACTCAGGAGTCTAGATTTTTCATAAGCACCTTAGGTAATTCTGATGCAAGGAGGTCCAGGGACCACCTCTTGAGAAACACAGTTTTAGCAGATAAATTTAGAAGGAGTTTGAGCAGGGCTGAGGATGCTTAAACACGAAAGGGTCAAAAATCTGGGTTCCAGTTAACATCACATATCGACTATTAGGCCAGTCCTAATGGACAATGCTTGAAACTTTTGTGTGAGCAAGAGCCACTGCATGCTAATTTTTTTTCAATTATAAATAAAAATCAGCTGGGTGTTGAATAATTTATGGCTTCCTGCAAAGCTGTATTTGAAAACATCAAGCTGGCAGCCTGTGCCATTCCAGCCCACGCATGGACAGCTGCCATGCACGCGTATCCGTCACTTTTTTGGAGATTATCTCCACATGCTGTATTATCTGGCTTTCCACATTAGCAAGTAACATGAAACACAATCGATATCACAGAAGCCACACACAATTAAAGACAAAGATGAGGCATCCATAGCTTGCTGGTACAGAAACCTGAAGGGAATAAGGTATTGTCCTCTAATTATGGAAGCCAATCCTGGTTAGAAGCAAAGATAAATCTGATAGTTACTGACTTGCTGGAAGTCCCTTCAGATATAACTACTCAACTTTCCAATTAAGATAGCAATTGATAATGGAACTTAAGAAATCAAAGTCATAAAAATGGTTACATTTTACAAGTCAATTGGATGAGAATGCTCAAAGTTTAAGATTCCTTTGAGAGGAATTTAGTTACCTTAAAAGAAAGTAGTGTATAACCATTTCATACACGGGGATTTTATACATCAGGTCTGTATTTTCAGTTTATTCCCATTGAGTTAAATGGAGAATACTGATTTGGTAAGAGTCTGTTACCCCAAATTTCATACGACACTTTCCCCAACATGATCCAAAGGTTTTTGGTCCTGGTAATTCTGGCTCCTCAACTGGATGTAGTATTGGACCAAAACAAAGGAAAAACTCCTCAAATAAAGATGATATCTGATAACCCAACGAGTAATCTTTTTTCTAATGACAAGTGCTTTTTACTGGTAAGCTTTTTCACCCATTAATTTTTATTCCCTTCAGATTTTGCTAATGTGGATTGTAGCATTTCACATTTTACTCTTTAAAAGAAGCCCTAAACGCACCTCCTGTGTGTTCTGGCTCCCAGGTGCCTTCACCAGGTAGGGGCTGCTGTAATGACAAAACTCTGCTCTCTGCTGGCCTCAAAGTAGATTCTAGTCTGTGGAATTTGTGAATTCTGTCTCTGACAAGAATAGCATTGCCCCTCTCCTCACGTTCTGCACTCTCTCTGGCATCAGATCGACCAAGATCCTTCTTTTGCACTACGTTTGCAATCTCAGCTACCAGGTCTGACTCTGACTCTGCCTTTTCTGTCGGATTGTACTTATGCACATGAACAACATCTTCCCTTTCTCCTAGCAGCTTGGAAAGTAGTGAATAGAAATCACCTGTGGAAAAAAAGAGAAGAGATAAGAAGTGTAGAGTTCATAAGTTTGCAACATTTGTAAAATTTTGTGCCTGAAAAATATCTCCTGATTCCTCACTATAAGTGAGAGAGAAAGTTGCTCTCAGACGTTCAGGCATGGGGGGTGAGGAGGGGAGGTGATTTTCCAGAACAATGAAAAAATAATA
Organism: Vicugna pacos; assembly: GCF_048564905.1. Lineage (NCBI taxonomy): Eukaryota > Metazoa > Chordata > Mammalia > Artiodactyla > Camelidae > Vicugna > Vicugna pacos. Next base: position 50,780,079 of record NC_132989.1, read on the forward strand.
TGCTCCACATTTCATTTTATAAACCGCCCACTACTTTCTGTTATCTCAGAAGTCAACAATACCAGATAACCTCTATTAGCATAATAGTAGAAATAAAATAATGCATATGTGATTGCATGGCATGTTTCAATAAATGGTTTTCACAATATATTTGGATTGATTTGGAAGTCAGAGTTCGTCAGCTTTCTAAAATAAAATATTATCAACAGCTAAGCCAGAAAACAGTTATCTTTATAGACAAACCCTTTGAAGTTGTCTTTAAAAGCCTATTAAAGTGTAATTCACAAAATATTAAATGTATTTTTTTGAGCAAATGCTACAAATTACAAAAAACCTAACATCTACTTGGCAACTGGAAAACCAAAGCTGTATTATTATTATTATTATCATTATTATTTTGTTACATGTGCTACTGTAAGTAGCTCTAGTTATCCATTTTAAAGAAGAAATGGACAAATTCCAGAAATACAGTTTTATGAGAAAAGAATACTTTTAAATACGTTGCAAGCAAAAGAGAAGGTTTTAACAAACTAGTACCCCTGAAATGATTCATCAATAAAATGTATTCCATGTCTTCCCGTACTCAGAAGTAAACCTGGATATGATAACATAACTCTATGAAAACAAATTATTTATAAAATGTTATGACATATAAAATACGACTATGGAAGGTCCATGAAGTATTCTAACCCTCATCATTCCCATCTATGGTTCCAATCCATTTACATCAAATGTGTGAATGGGAAACATATATGTGTTCTCAATGAAAACACAGAACTGCTTTCCTAACTCAAACCCAGAGGTGACCCACAGCTCTTCCTTTTCCTCACTCTAAGTGCTGCTAACGAAATTACTTATGACTATGGAGTCCTATTGCTTACGTTTTAATTACATTTATAGCATGATCAGATAACATTTATAAAATCTTTTTATGACCATGAGGAAATAAAAATAATGCCTGGCTTAGCCAGGACACATTCCACTGAAGAACATGTTATTAGAATATTGGTGCAAAGGGATATGAAGTCTTTCCGAAATGATGCTAAGAGATCTGTCAAATTTACCAATAATCTTGGTTTAATGATTCAAAGTAGGTTTTCAATTCTTGCCCATGAAAGCAGCTCATCCCAGGTAAAATCTTCAATCAGAAAATAATTACCAAGTATTAGGGCCAATGTCAGTAAAATGAACAAAGCAAATTACAGTGCAACCCATTCCAGAAGGCCACAGTGGCATTCTGCCTCACAGAAGAGAAATTTATCTATGGCTGCGAATCTCTCCTGTCCATATGCTAAATATAAATAGCATAATAAGCTGCTGTGCAAGGAAACATTTCATATAGAAAAAAAAAAACACCCAGATGATTTCAGGGACAGATAAAGAACATAACTCTAAAACTTGAATCCATGACATTAGGCTAATATTGATAGAGGAACACAGGCTTAGAACTGTGCATACTCAGGTTTGTCAGTAAAAATCAAAAAGATGTGATACATGCAGAGCACTTGGTTCCTCTGAAATGACCACTTACAATTATCACTGGGTTAGGAAAACAAAAGCCTAGCAATGTAATAGGCTTGCCTGCACACAGACGGCCCTGGCCTGGTGAGAACACAGCTTCAGAGCAGCAGCACGCTCACAGAGAGCACATGCGGGAGACCACTAGGTGGCTGTCTCTTACATCCTTACACACAAACCAGAGGGGTTTTTTGTTTTCTTCCCCTCTCTTCTGGTGTTTTCAATGTTATGAAATCCTGAAACGTTAACCATTTCTCTTAGTCATACTGAGATCTTGACTTAGGAAATCTATCTAACCTCGAGTGCAACGGATGGAGTATGGAGTAGAGTATAAACAGAAGAAGTTGCGTGGTCTCTACCCCAGTTTCGTCTCTCAGCGTTCTTTCTTTTCAGTTTATACTATAGCCATATTGGACTTTCAGTTCCTTGAATGTCAACTCTAAGAAGATGCTGTTTCTTCTTCCCGGGTCATTCTCTCCCCAGTTATCAACTTGTTCCTCAACCTTCAGAAGTTACTTAGGTGTCACTTACATCCAAGAAGCCTTCCTTGACAATCAAATCAGGTGTCACTGCTGTGTGCACCTACTGTACTCTGCTCCTTCCCTGTATTGTTACTACCCCAAATCCGGTCCGTATTTCACACTAGCTTTCAAATCCAACCCCTGACACTTAATAGCTACTTTGTGCCCTTAAGCAAGTTACTTAACCTTTTAAAATAGGTAACAGACAGCTACCCTTAAGAACTGTTTCGTGGATTTAAAGAAGATAGTTAACGTAAAATGCCCAGTCCAGCATATACCACTAAGCAGGTATCACTAAATTGTAGCCATTATAATTACTACTACTACTAATATAAACTCAAGTTGCAACATGCATCTGCTTTGATCTACTGTTTACCTAAAATTAAAAAAATCAGTTCCTATTTTATGTACTGGGATTTTCACAATGGAAAAAAGCCACCTTTAAATTTGCAGTCCTCTATTTTCTCAACAGGTCACTGTGGCTCCCATTGTGATTTGCTTCCAGGCTTTGCCAAAGGAGATGGTACCTGCACTTTCTTTAACTTCTTTTGAGTCTGTCTTTGGAGAAGGAACTACACCTACTCCAACGTTCCGGAGGCCAGCCCTCCCTGAGCCGCCTAGAGCCTTTCCTATCTGCTTTTTCTTCCTACTCTAATACAACTTCTCCTCCAAAGATTTGACTCAGGCTACAAACACACTCCCTTCAAGCTTGTCCTGGGTGGCCATGGAAGCGAGAAGAGACTCTCCTTTGGCACAATGTCTTTCAAGCTTTTCCACTTCCCCTCTTCCTTTAACAAGTTCCAGTGCCATCTACATTTCTGTGATAATGGAAATAGTCTGCCTACCGGTTCTGTCCAACATGATAGCCCCTAGACACGTGGGGCTGCTGAGTACTCGTAGTGGCTAGTGTGATTGAGAAACTTAATTTTTAAGTTTGCTTACTTTTAATTCATTTATATTCAAATTTAAACAGCCGCATGTGGTTCGCGTCTACCGCACTGGACAGTGCGGGGTTACGTGCTGCTGCTTCATCCTTCCTCACAGCCTCTTCCTGAATCGAAGGCATCTGTTCCCACTCCCTCCTTCACTCCTGCATGGCTCCTGCATGAGTTGCTTAAGAGCTCCTAGTTGCCAAAGCCAGCAGACTCTTCATCTTGACCGACTGGTGGCATGTAGCACTTTTAAAGTCCCTTCAGAAACTCTCTTCTTACGACATTGTTCTTGTCAGATCTTCACTTGTCGTCCTTGCTTCCTCTTATTCTGCCCAGCATATGGAAATGCTGGTGTTTTCTGAGGTCTGTCTCTGGCATTTTCCCTGACTATGGCCTCTTCCTACTAAGTGATCTCAGCCACTCACAAAGCATAAGCCGCTACTTCCAGACAAATGACCCTGAAATCTGGAGCTTTCCTAGCACGGAGAACCTAGTGGTATGTAAAACTGTCGTCTGGAAATTTCCACTTGAATTGAATGTCTATTTGAACGGAATTTTGAATACAACATGTCTAAGACAGAGCTCTTAATCTTCTCTCCATACTTAATCGTTTTTATAGTATCTCTCTCAGTGATGAAACCATGTTTTGGGTCAATCAATCCAGAAACTAGACTCATTCTCCCTCCACTAGTCAATCACAAAGTCAATTCATTTGTCGATGCTGATTTGTCAGCATAACCCTTTCCCTCCCTCCCACCAGTGCTCACCTGAGATTCCTATCAGCCTGGGATGGTCGTGCTGGAAGACTCCTACCCTCCTTCCTCAGAACAGACTCTCATCCTTGCCTTCGATGGGAAAAACCTGTCTGGAATAGTACTAAAGCTCCTCTGCCTTTGTGCAATGGACTTGGGATTGAAGGTAACCTGCCCTCTTACATGCTCCTCAGTTGTGTCCTCTTCCCCAGCTCTGTCAACCTATGTGTTTCTGGGTGGTATCCTCTAGTTCTGTTCTGGGTCCTGCTGCTAAGAGGGCTGATATTTAATTTCCAGACTGGAACCCATTTGAGAAAGAAAGAGGGTGTTGTTAATATTTATACTAGGCATAAGCTGGTACAGTTCTGAAAAACCTGGGATGTATCATTACCCTATTTATTCTTGACAGAGATAACATTTAAAGAAGTACTTTATAAACTACAGATGATGATACCAGTAATGGCAGCTAATCTTTTTTGAGAGCTTGGCATGACTAAGTCACTTCACCAAGTGCTTTATACAATGAGACACATTTAATCTCTATGAAATACTTTCTGTCCTCATTTTAGGTGAGGAAACCTAACGGCACAGCACTAAGGTGCACAGCAGGTAGGAGGCTGAATTGGGGTTCAAATGAGACACCCTGACTAAGTGTCACAATACTGGATCCAGGTTCTTTTCCCTTTTCGGTACCAGCCAATAAGCTCTTTTCTGTGAATTCACCTCAGACCTGTCAATCTTACTATATTAATTTTTTTTTCTTTTTAAAGTAACAGTCTTCTGAGCTCAGGTGCTGTGTTCATCCTTTAGCTGAACAAGCTTCTTTTTGTCCTATCCTGTCTTGTCTTCTTTTTATTATGACATAAGATGCTGATAAATTAGTCAATACATATAGTGACTCGCACAAAGCTGACCTAAAGAACAGTGATGGGTTTTTTTTTGGTTTGAAAAAGTAGAAGAGTTTGCAGTTCTCTCAGTAGTTTTCACTTACTACTGGTAATACACCTTACACGTATGACGGATTCCTCTAAGGAGTTCTCAAAATGCTTTTTTTTTTTTTCCTGGTACTTGTAAATTATCCGGTATGGGACAAGTGGAAAGGTATAAATGTGATTTTATATAAAAATAACCTCTCTCACTTCTTCATCACTGTCACTTTTCCAGTGATTAATACTGTTCCAATCACAGCAGATACTCAACAAATGATTCTGGAATGAATAATGTGTTAAAAATGTCACTCCTTGCTTCTGCATTAGTAAAGATAAACATACTTCCTTGATGACTTTAGGCTGCAGTGAGTTCCATTTCTTTGTTTTCCTCACTTAAAATTTGATTTTTATCTTAAGAAATGCAGAAATGCTGTGGGTCCATAAGTAATCTGGCTGAGTGGGTTTGGCATTTGGAAAACACAAGTATCATAGCAGCTAATGTGTCAGGAAAAGGAATACAGCATAATACAGGAGGATCTAAAACACTACCAACTAAACCACAAGTCTGTTAGATGTGCGCCTGCATCAACTACTTCATGGCTCAATGGACATTTTTCTGTTTAATGGGGATCACTCACTGTTCCCTCCCACCAGCATGGAAATTTCTCTGGTTCACTTTCTGGAATATGGTGAGATCAAACTAAACAAGATGGAAACATAATTTGAAATACTGCCCCATGTGGGTTCTTTTTTTTTGTTTTATAATAAAATGATTTGATTATTGGATTAAAAAATTAAGCACCCCTGCTTTTAGATAGCATAAAATCCTAATTGCGGCAGGCATTTTTATTTTTAAAATAATCAAGAACCTCTTGGTAATCTTTTAGAATAGAAATTTCCATTTCCCACACAAATCACTAGTACTTCATTACCTAAAACAAGCAGCTCTTGTTACTGCTTATTGCTCTGTGATTTCTACGGTACATAAAGAGTAAACAGGATATTCATTAGCAGTTTAACCACTGACAAAATATGCCAAGATTATAACCATGCAACAACTGATTGTAAGAGTGATATGAGGAACGAAAAAATAAAAGCACTTCTCTTTAGATTTTCATATTTTGGTGTATAACTCAGTCATAGCTGACTTTCCCTTCTGATTAAAGTTGATTTGGCTTATTGATGGTTTACTTATTATTAACCCACAACATTTATTTTACTAGCTTTAGAGAAATAAAACACATGATCATAAGACCAGTTCAAGGATCACAAATGAAGTTGAACTTCATCATTTTTTCCTCCTATAGGACTCATCTGATTGAGAAATAACCAGAAATGAGTCTTTCAACTCTTTGTTTTTAAAGAAAACAAGGCAAATGTATAAAAAAAGGAGAAGTTACGAGATGATGACTTCTGCAACTACCATACACACTGATCTACATCGGAAAGCCAAACCATGTGATAAATGACCATTCACATCTGACTATTCTGTTATTAGGAAACCAATTTAAAACAGCATCCACTCAGCTCCCAGAGCCATGGAGGGTATTTAGAATTGCATTTGATAGATGAGTTCAATAAATAAAGACTTGTGAGCTGCTCATAAATCATAATAAACCAGTAAGAATTTAGTGAATGGAAATACAAACAAGACTTGTATCTTCTTTAAACAGCAAAGTGGCATGGAGAATGCTTGGAATTGCTAAGAAGATGCTACTGAAATCATATGGATTTTATTAGGGGATGAAGGGAGTGTCCTATCTAGAACAAAACACAGGAATATACATTTTAACTACTAAGCCCAGCCTGTGTTTCACTCCTCTCATAAATGGTTCACCAATTGTTACTTTAATAAGCTTTTACAGTAGAGTATTGTCTTTTTAACTTGCAATCTTGTTCCCTTGATTCTGCTTCTTTGATAAAACATGCCAATGGTAATTCACTTTTGTTAGCATAAAACCACCGTGAAATTATTCTGTTTCACAGAAGGTGTCTGAAGACCTTTAACTATCTGAGGCCATGGAGTGTTTTCCCTCTACAAATTGTATTTTTTGTCATATTCTACCTGCCTTGGGAATACAGGAGCTCATGCTGACCTTTGAGTAGAAAGATGGATTATAGGAGGGCATAAAGACTACAATGAAAAGAGTTTGGAGCAAACTGAATAAAACATGTTAAATGCCCTTCTGCAGCAAAAGAAATGCTGTCCGGAGCATAATGTACAATAACAAGGACATACTGGTATTGTAGATCTGACTTTCAATTCTGTCTTGCAGCTTTTTTTTTTTTCATTAAAGACATCAAATGTTTCCAACACAACTGACATAAATTTCAATACTGTATCTATACCTTGAATTTTAAAGGAGAGAAACACTCAAATTCATAACTCCTAAATGTAGTTGTATAGATTTGTGCTTGCAGCTGGCAAGCCTCTTAGTTTCAGCCCATATTCCCTGCCTAAACAATGTTGATAGAAAGTTCAGGCTGTACCTCTGGTACAGTGAGCATATATAAAAAAATTATAATGCATAAGAAATAAAGAGAACTTAAAAAACATGTATGAGTTTCCTAAAAGTGCCAACCATAACATGTACATAAGGGATACATTTGTGTGTATTGGCTCTGGAAAACCTCAACAGCTTTCTCACTCTGTATGGTCTCCTAGGATTCATTTCCTCCACCCAGTATCACTGTCTAATTGGGTTTTATTGTTTAGCTTATTGTACTTATTACATACAGAGGTAATTCTTCACTTACAATGTTTTCAAAGCATGATGACATTTCAGATTCTTTTGAATATCCATTAGTGTTTTTCTGCATGGAGGCTGACATAATCAACTCACTCACATAAGCTCACCTATAGACAAATAGGCTATTTTCAAAGCACTGTGGGCAGGAATTCACACAGATCATGCAGCCATTAAAAATCATGCTTGCCAATAATTTTTATAGCTGAAGGAACTATTCAAGACAGTATTAAAAAAAGAGGATACAAAACTGTGCATATATTTTGATCTGAATATTGTTTAAATAAAGTACCCATAGATGTGTAATATACATTTCACATGCAGGGTGCAAGCATATAGCCATATTTCTGGGGATTATGGGTGATTTTTATTTACTTCATACTTTTCTATAATTTCCATTATCTTCTATAACGAATATAATTTTTAAAATCAGTCAAATACATATTCTTTAAAAAAATTCTCTGCAAATTTAATTAAAGCCTCATTAAAATGTCTTCAATTGTTGCAAGATCCAAGACGACTTGGGAGGTAAAGATGTCCACATAATGAGGTTCTTCCGGTGTTTCCATAATTAGACCTTTTGCGATAGAGTCTGAGATACATTTCCCTTCAGCCAAATTTTGTTTGAGGGGGAGCAAATGCAGACACAGATGCTAGAGGAGGTCAGTGTGCTGGTGAGTAAGCACAGACTGGGCAACTCTACATGGATTCACACAACTCATGTTTTTTTCAAACTAGTTATTTCCAATCAAGACGAATATTCTGGTAACAATTAATAGCTAGCAATTTTAGTGATGAGAATTTCAAAGAAAATAAAACGCTCACATTTCTCCTGGGGAAACGGAGTATTAGATAAACCTGTGTTAAACAGATTACTGGTTTGCTTTGATTTTCTCTCCACACTGAAGGTACCTACTACTTCCTGTCTCTTTGGGACACAGCTATATTTCTTTTTCCAGCCTATGGCCTATGAGTATTTCTCTCTCTCTTTTCACTGCCTCAGTAAAGGTCATTCCTTCTTTCCAACATAGCACTTATTATGTATCATGACCTTTACCTTCCTGTCCGTTTTCCAATGTATTACAACAGGAAGTAAAACAACATTGTTTGTATTACCCAGGTAGAACTTCTCTACTGATGGTATTGAGTTTGCCTTTGGAAACCTGTCCTCTGATTTTTGGGGGTCTTTTCTTTCCTGTCCCTCAACTGTTCTATTTCCAATAGGGGTTCGATGCCCTCTGTGAGACCACCATGGATGCTGTCTGTTAGCTTGTGGCTAGCACAAACGATATAATTCAGAGTTTTTATTTATTGAGGATTTAAAATATTAAAAGAATCAATACAACCAGGGGGAGTACTTGAACATAATTATTTTGTCTAGAACAACAAAATAAGGCAAAGGGTTAAGTGTGAGAGCTTACTTTAAAAATCAGCATACGTGGCATAATTTATTTGAATAATTAGAGCCCTCCTATTAGCTACTTGGTCAATTTAACACCCCAGGGAACGAATACAAATAGATGTTTTGTGCAAACAAACATCTCTGAGAAGAATGGGATACTCTCAGTAATAAGTAGATTTGCCCTGTGTACTGCAAGGAGATAGATTGATCTCATTAGCAAATCAAATGAACTATGTATACAAATATGCACTTGGTATATTTCTTCACTTCTCTTTAAATTCTAGGCTGGTGATCCCCAAAGACCAGAAGAATAACAGAGAGGCCACACTGGCCGTTGAAATGGCATTTGGTGAGGTATTTGTCTTCACATAATCTGGGAGGTGACATTCTGATAGACTCACTAATTTCAACATATGAACGCCATAGCCTGTCTTTCACAGTATGAAAATTGAGTCAGGCTAATGTTTTTTTTCCTTCCCAAGTTAAATCACTTTGCAACATTTTTATTCATAAGCATAATAAAATGGTAACTACAGTAAAATAATTTCTTACACATCCATAGAATTTTTCTCTGAAACCATTAAGGCTATGCTGGGAATACAGCCCAATATAAATATAGAAGGGGATATTTAAACTTAATACTATACGTGTACTTGATCAAGCACAAAAGGGTAAACGAATGGCAATATATGAAAGTGTATTAAAGGATTTGTTTTTAGGCATATATGACACCTCCTAAAATTCTATTTGGGAAGAATAGATTAAACCTAACATTTAAGGTACCTCTGCTAATAAAACCTCTGAGTTTCTAATCTTTCAAGGGTTTCAATGTCTTCCTTGATCAACTCAAACAACTTCAAAAGGGAAACACAGTCCAGCCTCAGTTTCCACAGAAACAGCATTTTACAAGCTGTATCTACTAACTGGTGGTCTCATTCCACACTGTATCACATGCTTTGGTATTTGGAAATGTATTTTAAGATGACTCAAATTATTTTCAAGACATGCAGCTCAAACAGTGTGCACAATGTTAAAATAATTCATTTTAAGATGGGTCAAATTTCAGGACAATGATAGTAAATACTGAAAACTACTACATTTAGGCTACAGTTACTGACTTTCTTACAAATATATACCCAGGATTGATAAATTTAGCTACTTTAGGTCATATTCAATAGTTTAGTATGAACCATTTAGCATTAACTATTACAAAATCATCTCCTTTTTTTTTTGACTTAACACAAAAATAGAAACACAACTTTGAGCTAAGTTTTTTTTTTTAAGCCATTTGGTTAGAATGAGATGTTATGGAATATATTCTACACAATTTTGAAACTTTTGTATTACTGTTTACCCTACTCCCCTTTCAGAGAGCATTTTTTTCCTTTAAAAAGTCTCAGGTTTTAATTTTGCAAATACTATTAGTGCAAGAGTAAAACTTTGACCTACATCTAATAGAACACATTTTGAATAAATCCAATAGTGGTTTACAATATCCAAAGAGTCACAGATTTCTGTAAGTTACTAATAGAAAAATCCTGTCTATTTCCTGTACACTTCATGTTGTCATTAGAAGTGTGTTTGCATTAACATTAAACTAATGTTTTGACATATACCTAGGCCAAAAACAACTTGATAACGTACTTCAACACCTAACACAAAGTACCATCTTCCAAACAACTGGCAAGAAAGCAACATTTAGGAGAATAAATTTTCCTTGCCAGCACATGCAGTATATGACACACAACAGCAAGTGTTACCATCTCAAATAAATATAAAAGAGGAAGAAAGTAGCTTTCCTAACTTACCAGATGGCAACTTAACACAAAACTACAAATGCACAAGAAGATAATCCCTCCTACGTTAACTGAAGGCAGAGAAGAATGACTTAAAAGAGAGGCAAAATGTGGTTTCTTGATTTCCTTTTCCTTTGAACCTCAAATATAGTTAATAAACACACCATACAAAATGTACAAGAATTTAAATGGTAAAGGTCATAAGACTTCAAAAGTAGCTTGCTGATTGTTTCTAGTGATTATATTTACACTTGCACTATATATAAAAGTTACAATACTAAATAAAACAAAGACAGAAAAATCTAATGGGACTAAATTACACTAATGAATTTTACTTTCAAAACCAAAGTGCAACAGTTGACCATTTTCTCATGTATTAAGTATTACTGAAAATCAGCAATATATAGGGTAGACGGCAGATAAAGAAAGACCTAAAATATCTCACTAACTTTAAAATCTGACTGCCTATTTGGAGAATGAATACTTTTATAGGCTTAGTTACAGAAGTAAGCATACATACCCTGTTCCAATACTTCTTCTTCTCGTTTTGGCTGCTGTAGTAAAGAAGCCTTATCTTTATTCTCCGTTTCTGTAAAAGATCAAAAAAGAAGAGGTTAAATTGGCAGTATATATCACATACTTTACAAACTAGATCAAATACCCTCTCAGTAATATATACAAGATACAGAACTTTACAGATGCATTAATAAAACTGCTTGCATTTGCTTTTTACATTGAATTCAGTAATATTTTTAGGATATTTTTAGAACCTTCAAAGGTATATTTTATAAATACATTAGAATCTTAATAAAATTTCCAACAGAAAGAAATAAGAAGTTGTTCTGGCATTTTAAGATTGAACTTGCAAAACTCAATAAGGTCTTAGCATGCTTCATTCAATAAAATAGTGTGTGGGTTTTGCAATTTTAAAGTAAAAAAATGACAATCAATATGACCATTTTGCAGATGAACAACAGTAAGTTAAAGAACAATTCTGATGATGAGACCAAAAAGGCTAAGACTAGCAATGCCTCATAAATCAAGAACGGTTCTTTCTTTGCTTGAAGAGGCCCATTAAACAGCTAATTTAGGGTACGGTTGGAGATGATAGCCATTTTCATTGGCAAACTGTTCACTCTTTAGAGCACGGTGTATAAATTCATAAACTGCATAATTCATTACTGGTTATAGGAGGAATGAAATGAGGAAACTAGAAAACATGAATTGAATGAAGAAAGATGTACACTTATGGAATTGATCCCAAAACGAATTTGTTTCATCACTCTTTGAGAGTTCACTTTAACTGTTCTGATGGGGGCATGTCTGGAGGGGAGATAAAATGTAACAGAGGGAAAAGAGGGAATCAGATTATGTGTACACATGTGATTGACAGGAGGAGGAGGATTTTAAATATTAATCATAGAGTCAAGTGAGACACATAAAAATACGAAAATCAAAATCACATGTTACTTTAAATTAAACACTAGTTTCACCTTTGTGATGTCCATGCATCATGACCATGTCAGACTTCACAGGAATTGGAATATTAGCCTCTGGTGGTATGGTTCTGAACATATCCGGAGCTACATTCTGCGTACAGGTCATGAAAGAAACTGCATGCTTGGCTTCCATGTAATACATAATGTATAAGTTGCACATCTCATCACTAGATGTGCCACTGCAGGGGCAAAAAAAGGAAACCCGTAGACATGACAAATCAACCATTCACATAAAACACATTCTCAACGCAAGAAAAAATGCAACCAGTAAATCTGTCAACAGTAGAGTCAAAGGTGGAAATACTGTGCCTTTATTTTACAGCTTTCATTAAAACCCGTGAGTTTTCAACATCAGAAGTACGTGGTCAAAGGCATATTTTTACTTAATAACGGAGTAGCCATCTGCAGTCACTCCACGGATATCACCAAATACTGCAGGTGGAAGTGGCATTTCAGTTGCAGCCAGGTACTTTCCTCTCCTAAGTTCGTTTATGCTTTAGTCCTTCTTCCAGTTGCTAAAACTCATGGATTGGGCAAAGTGCTTTTCTCACAGGAAAATCTTATTTACTAAATAATGGTAAAATTCAGAATAGTTCAACAGAAGTATCATATATATTATTTACAAGTTTATAAAAATGGCTTTTTCCATTAACCCTGAGAGTCTGGGATCTTGTTTTTGGTAACTGCTTTGTTCCTCAGGGTGAGATAAATCAAGAATCATGTGTTGATACTGTATGCATCTCTGATATCTGACTTGGCACCCTGGCTTCTACAGCAGGGAGAGAGAATGCCTCAGGGATGTTACAAAATGACATCAGGCCTAATCTTTTCTAAGGGCTCAGACCTGAGTGCGGCAGTGCTGTGCAGAGGAATGAAGCAATGTTAAAAATAGATTTTAAAGGAGTACGATGGTCATTTCCAAGAAAAAAATTCCAAACAATACAAATTATGTCTAATAGTTCATAAAACATGTTTTCTTCTTCCTCAATTCACATGGGTTACTCTATATTTTATTCTAGTCACTATTACTAGGAAGGAAATATTTAGGTACACCTTCACAAAATTTTTACAGCAAGGTAGTTTGGACAAAGGAACATTTCCTTTTTGATATTCTGACAATTTTTAGCAAGCCTCTACTAATAAAAAAAACAAGCTATGAAGTGGACTACTTGCTGTACAGAAATATGTCAGTGTTGGTTTTTTCCAGCAATATAATGCAGCACTCACTTCCTCTCCATAGCAACAGTGATGACATCAGCAAGGGAAGAAAAAAAATCTTTTCCAAACAGGGATGTGGTTTCTCTAAGCTCTGAAAATGCAGAGCCCGGGGGCGGGGGGGGGGGGGGGGGGGACGGTCAGAGGAATGAGCCCCTACCACAGGAACTCTGTTTATGCTTTTAAAACAATTTGGCTTTTCACTCCCCGAATCTGATACCTGTGTCAGTGTAACTGCCTCTCCCATGAAATACAAGCAAGGAGTGAAGAGCAACCCCAAACAAACACCTGTTCACTACTAATGGGTCAAAACACCATTGCCAAGAACCAAGAATTACATTTTAGCAGCCAGGGATTTGGTCAGAAAATGATGTGCTATGAAAGGAATGGCTGGAGCCAAAGTAATAAGCCAGAGCCTCCCACCATATTATTCACCCTCCCTGACACAAAATGAAGCAAAAGGTATAGATCAAGAGAGAGGAATGAGGGAAAAGGAATTTAAGATGTGGCCCCCCCAGCTTAGAAAATCTTGACTCATTGTGCAGAAAGGAAAGCAAACTGGAAGCTTTCCAAATAAATGAAAGGAAAAAGTTAAATAAATTTATAGAATTGTAAATGAAACTTGTAAATAATCTACGGCTAGATCCCTCTATGTTTTATCTGGTTGGGAACGTCATGTCCATGCTCATCTGTAAGCACATGTGATTTTGTGAGGCAGCCTGATCAGCTCACCAATACAGGTCATTTAAGGTACCGATTCTATGGTACAATACTGAGCTCACCAAATAACTTAAAAATCTTTGCTACCACAAAGAAAATGTCATTGAAGAGCTGAAGAAAAAGAAAAGAGTCATACTTCATTCCTTTCCATCTATAATTGAACTTGTAGTCACGGTAACTCTGAGCTCCGATCTGACAGAGAAACTATCATATCCTAAACATGTTAGGATTCAAATTACCCTTCATGTCAAAAACACGGCTTGCCTGTCTTTTTCCACATCCATTTTTCTTTCACTCAAAAAAAAAAAAAAACCAAAAAAAAACACAAAACCCTGACTTTAAACCAAACTGCTTTCTGTGTTCCTAAGGCAGAATTCTGACATATTTACCCTTATTTTCCATACATAAAAACAACGTAAGCAATTCAACTCTGTCAATCTAATAATTATTAACATGAGAAAGTATGGACAGAGATTGTGTTCATACTCCTGTCCTGGCTCCACTGAATGGCCCTTTAAACATTTCCTAACACCAGTGTGACTCCCTAAATGATGACTGCTGGCATCCCCTATATTCCCAAATCACAGTGGTGCATTTCTTTCATCTTCATGCATAATAAAGAGCTTGAGTGATAACTCCTACTCTTATACTAGCTAGCTTTAAATCTGACAAAGTGTGGTGAGTCTGAATATGATAATGCCCTCAGTAAATATATGTTGAATGAGGAAGAATGAATAATCTATCTTAATAAATGTTTACGACATATTACAGCATAACCTATTACCCCTAATATATCATACTGCTGAGTCAGGTCAATTTTACAAACTCAAACGATGTACTGTACTTGTGAGAAATATTTATATCTGTTTATCTATCTTTCATCTCTCTACCTATCTATTTATGGTCTATCAGGGTTTTTATACAAAATATATCATTTCATATTATAAAGATATATAATAAACATTTAAGAAAGCGTAAGTATTTTGAAATGTATCATTTAAAAGACCCCAATATTGTGGCACAAGATGACTATGTTTCAGAAGGTGATTCTCCACCTTGGTGATGCCCTCGCCCCTAGTCCCTGCCCTTTACACTCAATAGATGCTAGGCTTGAAAATAACCAATGATAGGCGAGGCTAATTTTGGAAAGAAATATGAAAACTTTCAAGAAGTTATTTTACAAAACTTTGAATTGTTTCTTAAGAGGTTTCATGGTGCTTTAAAACTTACACATTAAGGAGTAACTGATCATATAACCTTATCTTTGCATATAATACACTTTAAATGCTGATTAAAGTGTTGTGTTTGGTAACTATGAATACTTTTTAGACCATTCCCATATGTACATGAAATAACTAGTTCTAAATGAAAAATATGACCAAAAAAATTGACCAAATAGGTAAGTATTATCAATCAATTCTCAAGAATTAATTCTGAATTTTATCATATACACTTTTAGGTAAATTAGCTGGGTTAATTAGCTTGATTGGCTGACTTAATTAAATTCTTTTTGTTGTTGTTTAAACTTGACTAAACATTTGAAATGAATTTAGAGAAGTGTCATGCTGAATATAAAATATGTAATGTAGTCAGGCATAAAATATTACTTATTTGTAGATTAATTAGTACTATATTGTCAATATATACATTGGTTCAACTTTGTCTAAGATATATTACTCATATTTGCTATTTAAAAAGAAATATACCTGGACTAAAAATGCTACCATTAAGTACATTTATTAATATATCTTGTCTCAAATCTATCTGTTTTTTAATGGTTATATTTTGAGGTAAATTCCTGGTATGGGAAAATCAGTCCCTAATTTTTTAAGTTAAGTTTTTTGTTAGTTAAATATGATTTTCCTATCTAAGCTAAGTTTTCTCTGGTACTAAAATTTCTAGCTTAATACAGAGAAAAGCTAGGATTGGGTAGAAGAATCACTCAACTCAAAATCTTCCTACTAGGCCACTGATGGAAAAATTTTCCTGTAAAACCTAGTTTCCAGGTGGCTGCAGAATAAGAAGGTTAAAAACTTGAAGCCCATAATTCTTGCAGTGCATGGAAGGGGCATCTTCTGGCCCCAGATAACCTTTGGATAAGTGGGATTTGTATCTAAGTCCACTTCATACTCTGTTCAAATCTGTGCCCGTGGGAATACATGTTTGTGTATGTGGGTTGGGGGTAAGGTGGAAACGGAGAAGAGAGAAAAGATTTACAGAGCATCCTTTAATTGAACAGACCTCATACAAATATTAGTTTTTTTCTTTTTACTGGTTACATTCTCAACTGCGATTCTATAGTACCCAATGGATGTGACATTGTTATTTTACAAAACAGATGCATTGTTGCTATGACCCTCCTAAAACTAAAAAGCGAATTAAGTGCTATAGGAATGTTTTGCATTATTATGAGGATTTTATTCATATTTAAAATGTATTCAAAACTGTCTCAGTGTCTCATTATGTTGGAGAAAATTGCTTCCTTAGTATAAATTAACTATTCAGAATATGGACTCACCCAATCATTTAATTTCCTATCATTTCTTTCTATTTCGTTTCTATTCCAAAATGGTATTTCCTTTAGCTCACATGAGATTTACAAAAATATAGATTGTTACAGTCATTTTAGGGTATTATTTTAAAGCAAAATGCTCATTTTAAAAAAGACTAGAATTATTCTAGACCCATGAAATTGAAAGAGGCCTCCAGAGATCACCTTGGCCTCCCATCCTGGTACTGTAACAAGTCATTAATTTCTATGGCTGGTATTGTCTCACAGAGGATACTCAAAGGATAGAATCTGGCCAGTTACAACCCCTCCCAAATTGTAAAGGGACCTCTAAACAAGAGAATTCTACATATTCTACCCTTGAACTTGTAAACTAATACATAGAATGTGCTGAAAAGGATCCTCTTTCACAATCTTGAATGCTTTTTTTCTCTTTTACCTGCATCAGTACCTTTTCTGTTTCCCCTGACGACCAACAGCTAGTGTTGTCATCATAAGAATCATCTGTGCATCTAATGCATATTTTCAGATGCCTACTTTCTGTAACTTCTCTTTGATCAAAAGATAAATGGTTTAAAGCTCCATCTTCTAGGTGGCATTGGTAAATATTTTATAACCTAGTTTAACTTGGAAAGGAGTCTCCTTGGTTCTTTTCTAACAAAAAGACATGGTAAGACACTTTATCTTTCGTTTTTAATTTAGGCAAACCTTTCTTCTGAAAGAGTTCACAGTGCCTTGAAAATTGTAGCGTTATAAAACAGACTTATTTCAAAGAGGCTCAGTATTTTGAAAATTAAGTCTGACATTCTCTTATTGAAAAAGAATTGCATAGTATTATTCTCATTTGGTTTCTCATCTAGAAAACAATGAATACATGAAAGTTTTAACAGGTAGGAAAAGTCAGGGTTCAGAGTAATTAATGGGCACTACCTATATGTAAAACCTATATACTTGCCTGAATTTGAACACAGAGCAAAAGGACACGAGAAAAAAATATATAATAATTACATGTTTCTTCATTAAGAAGAATAGGAAGTAATATACACTCCTGTGGCAACTATAATATGTAGAGGTGTGATACTGAAGGTTTTGAATAAACAGGAAGAAAGGAAGCAAGAAAAAACAAACACATGTTCTGGAGTTTATGCAAATCAATCAGTTCCAAAATGATAAAATGCTATAATTTGTTGTAATTGTTCATAATTGGGAAAAACGTGCAATTCACTCATGAAGATAACTGTTACCTATAATCACACCTTGTCCTAATAAAATCTTTTTAAATAATGGGATTTGCAAAATCATACCCAATGTGTGTGGCTTCTGTCCTTCCTTCACCAGTGAATACACATCTTGCTGCCAGTATGTCACCAAAACTAACATCTACTGGATGTTCCACTGGGTAGAAAGCCTGCCAAGAAGACAAATACAATGATTCATTAAAATTATCAATAAAACCAGAGCCCCATGCTTTAATAATGAGAGTCTTAGAGCACCCCGAGTAGAGAGGATGAACATAGAGACACAGACACACACACACACACACACACACACACACACACACTTCACTACCATGTTTAGAAACATTAAGAGAACTGATAAGGAACCCAAGTTGGAAGTTGGGAAAAAGGAGATTATACACAGCTAAGACATACAGTAAAGGTAGACTTGGAGATGTTTAGATTCTAGAGAAATTCACAAGAGCTCTATGAAGGTTTTAAAAATTACTTATCTGCTGATTAATATTTTTTCTCTCAAAATTGTGCTAGATTCTACACACCTGTGGCAGCTGGGGGCTCTGGCGTCCAATCAGTGTCCATTGTCCATTTCTTACTCTGTATCCACTCACTACCTTACCTGTAGTGAACATAAATTATAATTATATAATGTAATAAGGTATTAGAAAAATAAAGGACATGATTTTCTCTTATTTCAAGATAAAATCTGAATATTTTCAGAACCCCAAATGCTAGTTATTCTAATAAAAATAATGTGATGAGAAAACATACAGAATTTCAAGATACAGCATAAAATCTCATTCACTGAAACAGATTTAAGGTCAAATATAATTTACATTTTACATTTGTAACATTAGCAAGCACAATACTAAATATTTGTAACTTAACATGTAGTTTAAAGTTCTTACCTAAATGATGAGTGTGAACTCTGTAGGCAAACACATGCATTGGATATTTTTTATAATGGCATGAAATGTCAGAATTCACCACTGTTACAAATGAAAACACAAAAAAAGTCACTACTCAACTGGAAAAAAATCATTATCCTTATCTGAAAGCACACATAGAATACTCACCAGTAGAGAGGCTCAGGGGTTTTCTTATGGGGTAAACACGCACCCACATACTCAGCAGACATTAAGACTTATGCGCCAGCTACTTCACTGAGTTAAGAACCCCTTGATCTCACATTTTATTTCACTCATAAACAAAATGACTAGGCCAAGTCAACATACCCTGTCAGTGAAAACACAGGCTTAATTTGATACCTTTATAATGAAATTTCTGCAGTTGAAAAAGCTTAAACATTGGTTTTTATTTTTATAACAGAAGGATTTTTGAAAAACTGATTGCAAACATCTAAGATAACCAGATTGTCAGTTCCTTTTGAGAAGGAAACATAAACGCTTTTTCTTCTTTACAGTCTAATATATAGTAGCTATTCAATAAACATGTCTTTTAAAATAAGGGAACGAAAAGTAATGAGACCATACTTGTCATTAATTTTAAAAGATTCCCAGCAAAAACAAGTGACTAATATTTAATATGACACTTTTCATCAGAGGATAAGATACACTGATAAATAATGTTATACTTATTCTAATAGCTCTTTGTAAGTCTAGGAGAAATCAGCTATTATCATCCCCATTTGACAAAAGGAGAAATAAACCCAGTAAATCTACATTCAAAAACAAGCCAGTATTGGATTTGCTGGCATTTGATTCTGAACTGATATTCTCCGCAGTAGTTTATGCCATAGTATGATATGAAGTTTGTTTTGGGCATCTAAAGAATGGATGATTAATTTGTAAAATGCTCAAGATTTATTCTTTAATTTATATAACCCTCTACCTACCCCCAGGCCTCAATTCTTAACATTTCAACAAAAAATGGAAAATAATTAATAATTAATAATACTGGCTTAGAATAATACAACTATCTATTTCAAATCCAAGGATAATAAAGAACTGGTTTGTTTTTCAGGGACTCAAAAATATTGGTCATTTCAAAAGTTTATAAAAAATACACTGTAAATCCTTTCTTAAAGGTTAGGTAATGAGGTCATGATAAATTCTAAAAGATCATTACTCACCTTTCTCTCCTGCTGGTATAACAGTGTCAACAGACATCATAAGGTACATGCCAGCAATTAAAGGCTGTCTGTAGAAAACAGTGATATTTATCTTAACGACTTGGAAAGTCAAAACTATTGCCTTGGAAAAATAAGATAAACCTCAATATGTTGGTCTATAAAATATGACTCATGTGAAAATTAAATAATATGGAAAGAGGTAGAACATATATTTTTTCTTAAGAATAAGTTATTTTCTTGGGCAAACAGCTGAATACACATTTTCATGGCATTGTATATGTGGAAGGCAGTCTCTAAATGGCTCCTGTGATGGTTAATTGTGTATGTCAACTTGGCTAGGCTATAGTGTCCAGCTGTTTGGTCAAGCACTAGTCCAGATGTTGCTGTAAAGGTATTTTTTAGATGTAATTAATATTTAAATCACTGACTTTGAGTAAAGCAGATTATGGGACACAACATGGGTGGGTCTCTTAAGAGAAAAGGCTGAGGTCCCGGGAAGAGGAAGGAATTCTGCCTCCAGACTGCCTTTGGACCCAAGACTGCAATAAATTGGCTCCTGCCAGAATTTTCCGCCAGCCAGCCTGCCTTGAAGATTTCAGACTTGCCAGCCCACACAATCATGTGAGCCAATTCCTTAAAGTAAATCTCAATTTCTCTTTCTCTTTGCCTCTCTCATACATTCTATTGGCTCAGTTTCTCTGGACAACCCTGACCTACACAGCCCACAGTGACTCCCAGCTCTGACACTCATGCCCTTGTCTAAGCCTCTTCCCTTGAGTGTAGACTGGACCTGGTAACCGGATCTAGTAATTTGTTATTTCTAACAAATAGAATATGGCAACAGTGACTTCATTTGTTTTCTCTGTTGGAGTCAGAGTATGAAGATTTGTAGCAACTATTTTCTTCCTTTATCAGACTTATATATTATATTCAGTAACTTCTGAGATGAGGTTACAAAACGACCCTGGCTTCTGTCTTGCACACCCTCTCTTGCTTTCTCCCTTGCTGGCTGTGATGGAGGCCAGCTGCCATGTGAGCTGTCCTGTTTGGAGCCCACATGGAGAAGAAAGGAACTGAATACCGTCTATAGCCCACAGCCAGCAAGGAACTGAATACCGTCTATAGCCATGGAGTGATCTTGGAAGTGAAACCTCTTCGGTTGAGACCCCAAATGGCTGAACCGCTGGCCAACTTTGATTGCAGCCTTTGTGTGGGTCTGCCAACCCCAGCATCCAGCTAAGCTGTGCCCAGACTCCTGAGCCACAGGAAACTGAGACCATAAATATTTGTTGTTTTAAACCACTAAGTTTCAATAACTTGTTATACAGAAGTAGATAACTAACATAGTGGATTTCCCACTTTTAAGCTCTTGAAGATCTTAAAGTTGTCACCCAGCTAGGATAGCTGGAAGTACTTACGGCAGGCGTGTGAGGTGCAAGGAAACACCAGAACAGTCCTTGTGATTATCTGAAAACACACATACAAAATACACATCTTAAATAGCGAAATGTGAAAAACGGATTTCAAACTAACAAATTTTAATCGTAACTCAATATAAAAAAAAAACCCTATCTATTTCACTTGTATGGTATTTTATAGTTCACAGAGTGCTTTCATACTCATGAGCTCATTTATTTTCCAGTGTGTCACCCAGCAACAACAAAACTATCACTTTAAGCAGTCTGTGGGTTTTTTCCTTGATGCATCAAACTGACCAGTTATCTGCTTCCCTGCAGACATACTAAATATTAGTCATAAGCTCATAGAAGAAAGTGGTTGCAACTGTTTATGCATTATCTGTATTGCTGAAACATCCTTAAAAATTCTGGGAACTGAATTGTTTGTTCCATGGGGCTCCAAACAACTAGCTTTCCTACTTTTCAGACACTGATGTAGCCCATCATTTGGCCTTTCAAGGTATTACCATCTTTAAAGTCTATAAAGCCTCAGATTTATGTACAGGAATCACCTTATTTGGTTTCTAAGCCTCACTCATTCCAACCTTCTAAACAGGAACCTGATGTTCATTTTTTTATACCCTAACTTCAGTGCAAAGCCTCTGAGCATTTCTGCATCTTTGCCAAGGACACTTCAGAGACCTCCTAAAATCCTCTCTCTTTTTTTTTTTCCTTTGCCTTCCCCATGTAGAAATAAGGTAAACAATTAAATCACTTATCCCAATTCTTATCTCTGTTGAACTTGCTGATCCTTTACCTTACAGCCCATGCACAGTAACTCAGACTTACTCATTCCTTCCATCCCTGTATATGTTAAATTCTTTCTACTTCACATTTTATTCTAAGTCATTATAAAACTTTATCTTAATTCTAAGAGTTGATTTTAATATAAAGAACTACTGTATGTATGTATGCAATATTGATATTTATATTAGAAATAAAGAAGTGTGCTAATAAATAACAGAACATGGAATGATCTTTTTAAGGAAATTTCTTTCTTTTAGCTGTAGTTCTCATGAGAAAAGCAAAGGTAGCTTCATATAAAAATATATAATAACAGGTAACTTGACTAACAAGATAAGCATTTTGAAAGTATAACAAATCATATGTAATATTTTGGTAATAAAACACACAGGAGATTTCTCTGTATAGTATTAAGCTTGATCTTAACAAAAACACTACACAAATCAAGTCAATGATAAACATTTTATATTTAAGCAGCTGGCTTTTTGTTTTTGTTATTCTACAAAGGGATCTTTATCCAATGTCCTAAATCAATTTCAGTGAGATCCTGTTTTCATAATAATTTCAGTGAGTTCTTTGTTTTTAAAATTTCAATTGAATTTAAAATAGATGAGAAGAAAATAATAACAAAAATAATAAATAACAGATTTATCTGAATTTTTGCCTATGCTTTTAAATATAAAAAGGACACTTGAGTATTATTTTTTAATTTACTTAAAAATGTTTATATTTGAGAACAAGTTTTCCTAAATACACTGCATGAGATTTAGTAAACATGCCTTGTCTGTACTACTTTCAAAATGATTAGTAATTGAATTCACCCAGAATTATCTAAATATCTCCACTGATCAAAAGAGAATGGTGGAAAGTATACCATTCATTTGTACCAAATGAAATTTAAATTCCAGAGATTGACCAAATTAACTTGTTTTCAGAAAACATTTCCCCTGTGTATAAAAAACATCATATCTGTCTTCTAAGATTATTCTGAGAAATGTTAATCATCCATTCATTCAGTTAATATTTATTGAGCAATTGCTATATATCTTCAGGCACTGTTCTCCACAATAGATACAATGAAAAAGAGAATGTTCAAATTTCCTGCTCTCATGGTGCTTATGCTCTTAACGGGAGTGGAGAGGAAGGAGGGACAAGGAAAAAGAAAACATCAAATACATAAACATGATAATGTCACACAGTGAATTCAACAGGACAATATGACACTGGGTAACTGATTTATCTACTGTGGTCCAGGGAGGATAGCGTGGTCAAGAGGCTGGATTCTTTTGGGCCATGAAGAGTCTGTTCAAAGAGTCTGGGTTTTATTTTTTGTCTGCAAAGAAGCCAGTGGCAGATTTTAAGCAGTGGAGGACAGGATCATACAAGGTGTCCATCTAGCACATTACCTGGCACTTACAGGTTACTGAGTGTTGGACTTTGTAATTTTAAAATTTTGATTAGTAATACTGGGTGAGAGTTTTCTGCCACCCCCACAACATCCATCCAAGCAAAAGGGTCAGTGTACAATAAGAATTGTCTCTTGGTTTTACATTACATCTCTGCATTGAAAGAATCCAGTGAATCACATTTTGATACCCAACTTGGCTGATATTCTTTACCATGACTTAAAAAAATTAAATGGAAGAAATTAATAAATTAGTTAACACATTTCAGGAACTATTAAAGAAGTTTATCATTAAAGCTGAAATGTGTCACCAAATTAAGAGTAGCAGGAATGTTACTAATAGTAACACATAAGCTATTGCCAGTAACAGTGGATCTTCCTGTTAGATAATGTTCTTTATTAGAATTGTCTAAATTGAGTAGAAAAGAATGAAAATAAGTCAAAACCAAATTTTAATTTGAAGACATTTTCTAAGCACATATCAAAGTTTTTTTCCCCAAATTAAATAATATCAATTGCTATATAATTGTTGTCTGTTTGTTTCCCTATGGAGTTTTAAAAGTGAACCACAGTCTCACCACTCCAGTGCAAAGATAAAGTACCAGGTTTCCTTTTGATTCTACATGTTTCTCAATTACATGCCATATTCTGTAAGAAAGTCAAGGCTATCACACAATAATAACAAATTAGAAGGAAAGTCAAGTAGTAATATGAGAGGCTTAACACATTCTGTAGAAAAATATACTGAACTTCTGATATTTTAACAAAATGACTTCAGGGAAAACTGGATTTTACAGGCTAAGTTTTGTCTTAGAGAATATAAATCTTACATGGGTAGAGGGCTGGTGAACATACAAAGATTAAAGGTGAAAATCTTGCCTGTTTTACAAAAGGCTTCAGAAATCAAAATATGCAGAAGGAAAATTAGTAAAGAGATACAATTAAAAACCACACTAAATAGAGTTTCTGAGCCACAGATGAAATAATTTGTTTACATCAAATTTATCTGGTCTATCTGATCCACTGAATCAGCAAGAAACAGGGCATTTCTAAAAGCTATGCTGTATGTGTGTGTGTGTGTGTATGTGAGCGTGTGAGCGTGTAGATACTATGCTTTAAATTATGAATAACACTTAATAGATTTTCATCATTATTTATCCATGGGGTGACAGCAGTATAATACTAAGTGTGTGACTTTAGGAAATTCTGTTATTCAGCAGTGGATAAATAAACATTTTAACAATGATAGTTTAGTTGTACAAAATTCTAGGAGTTACCATAAAGAGAAGAGTACACTTATAAAGCATATTTATATACATTTTAGACATTGTTAGAGTCAATTGCTATTTCAAATATTCATTACTGCAAAAATCAAATTTTATCATTGTAAATGGTTGTGATTTCTTCTAGTCTGACTTTCTACAGTTTGACCTGAAGAGTCCATGCGTTTGCATATACACAAGGTGAGAAGTCCCAGCGGGAGCAACTTGAACTCCCTTGAACAAGGGAGCTGTCTGGAGGCCTGGAGGGCTCCTGGGTCCACAGCTACTCCCATAGCAAGTGGCAGCTTTGGAGAGAAGCATATTTCAGCCTAGTGTTTGGTGTGAAGATTATGACCTTTTAACTCCAACATGAGCCTTGCCACGGTGATGCATTATTATTTCCATAACCTCCACGCTGATCTTACTGCTGGGGAACTCAGAAACTTCAGCTGGTCTTGCATATTTTAGGGATGATTTCCAGTGTGCTCTGACTTTGCTTGCCCTTCTGTTGTAACACAGTGCTTCAGCCACAAGATATGAACCCTCATAAGAATTAATTCATTTTAATTCACCAGGCTATAAATGAAAACTGTCTCTTAAAATGGATGGCACTTTAAAGGCTTATTATCATAAAGAAATACATCAGTGCTTCTGCTAATATTTGACCACATAAGATGAAAAAACGAAATCAGAACTGAGACAGTTAAGAAATGTACAGAAAATGAACTCAGAGGATCAAAATCAGACACCAGCTGAAAAAGCTAGTTGAAAAGACTGATTCTGTGACTAGAATGAAAGTAAACAGAAGAGAGGGGCGGAAATAGATGGAAAAATTCATACAGGGCAGAAGACCAGAGAAATGGAATCTTGCAGCTTAAATAAAGATGAGACAGTAATGAGTGAAATAACTAAAATGAAATCATAGGAAAATGAATTTGTCCAAATCAAAGGTAGAACAGGAAGTGAGGACTATTCCCCTGATTTATACTTCTATATAAATATTGTACATTTCCAATATATAATATGTAACACTTGTTGGGTGGAAAGTTCGGAATTAATCTGTATATGTCATTTGACCATAGTGCCCTAAGAAGATCACCAGTTTTCAATCAGGTGTTCGCTGAGTTCCTTCGTTTAAAATCAGTAGGATCTAGAAGGCTACCTATTCAATAGCTGATGGATTAGTACTTGTGATCACTATTGATACCACTAAAAAATTCCAGCCTATAAATGAGACAATCTATGTAAAGAATGTGGCACTCTATTTGGAGCATGGGGAAAATCAATACATATTAGTTATTATTATCATTATTCTTTTCATGGGTAGATTCCAAAAATTTTCAGCACATGAAATATTTTACTTTTAAGAAATATTTTACTTTTAAGAAATATGTTTTCATAGTTATAGGTCAGGAATTGCTTTAATTGAAGAAACTGAAGCATATCAAATTTCTCCAACTTAGTAACAGAAATAGGAGAAAGGGGAAAACATGAGAATATTAAATGAATAAGGAGCTGGTTAAAAAAAGGAATTAGAATTGAAATGGTATATTAAAGACATTGCACAGAATAGATATTCTCAAAATGGGAACAGAAATGCTGATTCAGAAGGATCTGAACTAGGTAGACATGGAACAGAATCATCAGTGAAAGAAATTTCAGTTAAGACAAAAATATTATGGTCTGGCTAAAATTAAAATTTTGGATTAGGGACCATAGGACCTTGAAGAAGTTGATAATGCCATGTTTCAAGGTCCTTCCATGACTTTTAGTAATAAATCTCCTCTTGACCAGACTCAAGACACCCTGCTTTCTTTTGAGTTCTGGGCTAGAAGTTAGTACAACAGGGTTCTATGTTTGTAGAAAAAAAGAGTGAGGCAATTTTTACATTGAGACTAAAATTGTGCTTTCAATTTATATTTATCCTGTATAGCTATCATCATGCAAAAATCCTGAAAGCAGTTCTTTCTCGGTATCTTATTTATTTTATTTTAATCTTCTTATTCCAAGGTGAAGTGTGCTCTCTTTTACTGGATTGAGCTATAGGTACACTCTCTCTCCAAGGTACTCTGGAACACTTGACTTTTAGCTATTCATGTTCTGTATTTACTGAACCCAAGTCATCTCTGTCAAAGGGATCTTTCATGATTGTTGTTCTCTTTCAGTAAGAAATGGTTTTAGCCTAATGAATTTCAAGATGTGGTGATGAAACGTCATTCAATAGATAGGCATCAGATGACACTGGGAGGCAAATTTCATTTTATGCCATTACGTTCGATTATAATGTCATGTATGTACCAGAAGCTTTTGTAATGTAATGATGAAGATATTAACAGTGAAAAAGTTAAAAGAATCATGTTTTAAAAAGAAATGTAAAATAAAGTCTAATAATGCCTTAGAAGCACCTCACAGCATAGGAGAGTACTGCAGTATCGGTGGTTGAGTGGTGAGACTTTGAAACAGTCTGATAATGAAAGAAACAAGTGTTTCCAGACTCTAGACGAAACGTGAAAATAGCATTCAATCAGAATCTAATCTTGAGTAAGATGAAAACTGGATGACCGCTCCACAAGGGTCTCAGCTTCCCTTTTCTGAGAAATTGCTCTCTTCTGCTGAGGCCGAGATGTATAACCAGTGCAAGGTATTTCATCAAATATACAGACTCATAGAATTTCAGAATTGGAAGGGACCCTGCATATGATGGAACTCAGTTCTTGCACTTTATAGACAGGAAAAGAGGCTACAGAGATGAAGAGTGGTGGCCAAAGTAACTCAGCTAACTGGTGACATGCCTGGGTATCAAATCTAATTCTAGAATATTAGTATTTAGTAAACATTATTTACTTTTAAAAAAGGGTTCTATTTCTTAGAGACTTCCAAGACATTTTATCTATGAAATGTCCTGAAGCTAAGACAAAGGAATTAAGCAAGAATGGATAAGTAACCAGTGATACTTAAGGAAATCCACTTAAGTAGGAAGTTCATTTCTCTTAATGGGAGGTAAATGCATGGGATATGAGGTTATCCATTCCAAACTATTTAGCTTGCTTTTCTAATAATAACTTGCAGTTCCTGCTTGGATTCATTGCTAAGTAGTCAAGTAAGTATGTGGAGTAATGCATGATAATAACCTATTACATCTTAGATCCTTAGAAGTCTGTTGGTCTCTCCTAATGTCTCCCTCAAGAGATACACTTCATGAGCTCATGTCCTGGTTGTTTCCTGCTTCAATTGGAAAAAAGAAAAAAAGGTTAACCATCTATCCTGAGGGAACCAATGTATTGTTATAAACTGCATCCCACTAATTGGAAAAGTCCTTCAGAAAGCCAGTTATAGAGTGGATTTCAGTTCATTGCACTCTCCTTGGAAGATAAAGGTGAAGGATAAAGCACACCCATTATATACTATCCCAATCACAGCTCTGGATGATGCATCCTTTCCTTATGGAAGTACTGAAAAAGCATGCCTGGAAACATAGCGAAGCCTTCTGAAAAACAAAGAAGTAACATCTTTAATAATTAAAATGTATTTTAGAAAATTTGTGAGCAAACAGTAAACCGTATCATACCCTTCCACCTTCTCAGAGTGTTCTGAACATAATTTAAAGGCCACCTTCCTGACTTTCTTACTGTCTTGAACAAACAGACAAAATGAATCAAGACTATCATAATATACACCAAAAGTTTTGCAATAATGTATGTACATAGATATTGAAATAACTGTTTGACTATTAAGCTGGCTTGGTCTTTATCATATGGCTCTTTGTTCTGAATGAACAACATTAAATGAATGGGACAGATGATGAGATTAAATCATGGCTCCAAGGTGACCAAGAATAGACTACTTGGGGATTCATTTCAAAAGTCAGGGAAAATTTCAGAGTCAAAATTACTTGGAAAATCCCTTAGGAGAGTGGAGAGTGAGATCTCTTAACAGATCTGACACAGTTGGTTTCCTTAGCATCGGAACAGATTGCTGTCAGTTTTGTCAGTTGGACCATGTTGTTCTAAAAAAAATTATTTCTATACAGCTGGGCTATGTTGTTATATCAAAAAGGCTGTTTCTGCACATCGAAAACCCTGCAGCAGCAGAGAGATGGACACAAGCCTAAGAAGCAAATAGGAAACTGCGGAGGGAACGGAAGATTAGGATCTTTTCTTGTGTTCATTCTGGGCCCGGCACATTGAAGGGAACCAGGGTTTGAATGAAGGTAAGACACAGCTCCTTTACTGTCTTTTCGGTACCATCTGGATTATAAATGCAGGTCCTACAGTCACTGTATGGAACTCAGTAAAAAGATGATTCTCCAAATTCACCAGAAAATGCATATATTAAATTTTTTTGTTAGTGTTTCCTCCAAACAAAATCTCAGCCACTAAATTTCTCCTAGAGAATACTCAGATTCCTGAAAGCATATTTTCATCATATCAGGACACTCCAGATACATTGATATAAAATAGTCTCCACTCAAAAAGCACTAACACCTTAAGTTGTCACGGCCAATGTGTATCTGCTTAGTAAATATAACTGAAATAGGGGCACTGTTAACACACAACACAAACTGCACAGAGGTTTGCCTGAAAGCTGTTGAGAGCTGGCTTAGCAGACAAGCTTCGGTGCTAAGTAAACTAGCACTACCAAAAAAAAAAAATCTTCAAAAAAGAATTCCTTTTGAAGTTGTCACTGCAGTGAGTTAGCCTCTTTTGATTTTACATTCACTGCTGTGGGACTAGAAATTACTAGCTTCCATTTGTCCCGTGGCAAGGAAGAGAAAATGCATTTATCCATCCAGCAAGAAGACGACTTCCACAAATGATGGCCTGTGCTGTTCCCAAAAGAGATCAAATGGAAGGCAGGCAGGCAGGCAGGCAGGCAGGCAGGCTCACCAAGGAGCTTTTATAATCGCTGTGTGTGGAGAATGTTACGGCACGACTAATGTCAGAGCACTTTCCTGTTTCCATCTTTTATGAATGCAAGGAAAAGAATCTGCAGTGAGGCTTATGATTTATGCTGCAACTTCTCTCAGAATTAGGAGCATGCTCCACGGTCACACTTCTAAGAAATTAAAATTAACAGACAAAACCCCCAATCTTAGGTAAATACAGAATTTTTAAAAACATGGCACGGAGTTTTTAAGTTATTGACTGTTTCTTGAACTTTTCGTTGAACTATAATATACAGAAAAGTGCATGAACCAGGAGATACAGCTTCAGGAAATTAAAAAAACGAACAGACTCCTGTAACCAGCACCCAGATCAAGCAAAGACCCTACACTTGGGTCCCCATCCTGAGGCATTAAGTTTTAAATCTTTATGTTTATGTACACAGCATATTTAAACATTTGTTTTTCTGAAGGAGTTGTCTTTTGGGTAAACCAGGTGCCTCTAACTACCTTGTCGACTATAACTTCGTGAGCTTTGGTTGGACAGTTTTTAAATATGATACCTGGTTACTAAGAAATATTTTATTATTTCCTCTTTCTCTCAGTGAAAAGTCTTATCAACCACTTTTCACTTCCATATCTCAGTTTTTAATATATATTCATTCTTAAAATGAAAATCTAAATTTTCTTTTGCATTCTCAATTACTGTCTGTTCTGCCCACTCAAGGCAGAATGTACCTGCAAAAGTCTAGGAACCACAGGGTAGGTACTTGACAGAATGAGTAATGGAATGAGAAGGAACTTTAAGAGTTTTAATCAAAGAAACTTAAATTCATTTTGAAATATAAAGCAAAGATATTTTTCATATAAAATGCTTTATTATGAATTTCTGAATCACCTTGAGGGTTTTTTTTAAATATACATAAAAGGTTTACTTTTCATCCCACTTTGGAATTCTCAACTACTTTGTGCAATAATGTGGTCTCCATTTATTTAACTGAAACCTCCAAATGCTCATGACTGATAAACAAAGAGAGGGTAACCTAGTGGCAACAATACCCTACTTTGTTTTGAAAACAGGAAGTTTACTGTCTGTAAAAGCTATAATTTAATTGGGATATATGTGTTTTGGAGCTCAACCTAAAATCAGTGGCTATATTTCCAACCCAATTATCTTTATTGACTTAAAACATTGTATTTTGGTTCTTCAATGAAAAAATAAACCCAAAGTATCTAGTTTACATATAATTTTGCATGTATGTAGTCCTTGGTATTAATTAGGAAATAGGCTTTGAATATTATAGCTCATATATTTGATTTAGCATTAATTTTCATTCTTTCAGTATGTTTATGTTGTAATATGGTATGAAGGTTTAATAAAGTAACATTCATAAAGCACTTGAGTTGAGAAGTAGTATGGAAAAACACTGAAACCCCTCACTGACCCAAACTCTCTCTCAAAATTCCTTCAGACCTTAAGTGAGTCTTCAAACTGTAAGATAAAGGGTCAGTTTGGAAGAGTTTGCAGTTACTGCCCAGATTTTATTCTCCTTCCTGTTATTACAGATGAAACACTACACTTAAGACAGGGAAACAAAGATCAGGAATACTTGCAAAGAAATGGATCTAGAAAAGTAGAGGAGGGGAGGTATCCATCCCTTCAAGAAGACAGACTGAAAAGTTTTCAAAGATGGAGAAAAGAAGAATTAATAGAGAATGAGAAGAAATGAAGGGTTTCCAAATTGAATGAAGAGGAGGGTAATGTTTCAGTGTGGCAGAAAAAGGGAGCTTAGAAGGGTCTCTTCCAGGCCAAGGGAAGGTTTGAAAGCAGCTCTTTTGCCCCTTTCCTATTCGCTCATTTCTGCCCCACCTCTAACCTTAAAAGAACCTAATTACAGGAATGAGATCACTTATGCAATTGAAACTAACTCCTGACTTATGCCCTCCTGAATGCACACCATGCCTTGTTTAACCTGCTGATTCTTTTCCTAGATAAAAAGAAGTAAGAATGAAGAATTAAGCAGTTAAAGAATGATTAGCTCTCTACCCTCAACAGCCACCTCAGCAATCCTGCAGGCAGACCACGTGGTAAGATAACACCTGAAGAAAGAGTCCGCCAGTCTGCACACAATGGAGAATGATGCAGAACCCAACCTCCTGCCTCCATGGTTCACTCAGATTCTTCCCCTCATTTTTCCCTTTAAAAACTTTCATGGCTGAGCAGGATCTTCAGAGGTGATCTCTGGATAGGAGTCCACCATCTCCCCAGATTGCTTGCTTTCTGATGAAAGCACTTTTCCTTTCTATTCACACTTGCCTCTCAAATTACTGGCTTTGGAGCAGTGTGCAGTCAAACCCGAACTCGGTAACAGGTTGGATTTTATTCTCCTAACAGAGTATTTTGTAAATGTCATTAAATGTTACATTTGAAAGGTTTTTATCAAATACCTTTTTGGTCATGTATTTACTTAGGGTATCTTTTGCATTTTACAAGTAAGACAGCCCTAACTTTTAAAAAAGGAATTAACAGAAAATAGGAAATGGAGTGTAAAAATCTTAGCATTTCCATCTAATGACTTCCATCTTTTACCAGAATTCCTACAACACAGTAAGCAAACATCAGCATGCCAAGGCCACGAGGGGAGCAGCAAGGGATGGTGCAGAAACCAGCTGGATGGAGTATGTGGGGACTATGTGGAAAAATGCCTTGTACCTCCTAATTTTGATGCGAGCCCATAGGCAAGTAACTGTATTTCTTCTCCTTTTTTTTTTTTGTTAAAATTGAAATATTGTCTGCTACTAATTTTAAAAATTAACTAGTTGATAACTATGTATCCCTGACCAGCTTCAAAAAAAGGAGTTAATAATTATGAGTAATTTAAAAAGCATGAACTGCAAAGGGGTAAATGAAGGTAAAGTATAAGGTTTTCTTGAAAACAACTGGGAAATAAAGGCAAAATGTGAAAAACTAAATAGTATTAGGGAAAGGTTTTTTTCCTCCCCTAAAAGACATCACTTAGGCTAAACATTATATTGTACAAAGTTAAATTGCTTAAAAAACACATTTTAAGGGATAAAGAACATTTTGAATATATTCTTTAAAAAAATAATACTGCAGTGTTTTGCATATCTTCTCAAAACCAAATGAATAAAAATGTAATTCTTGATACTTAATGACCATATTTAGGTATTAAAATAAGCAGGTGTCCCATGGATGAATGAGATGAATCAGGACCATTAGTCTTCCAAATTGAAGATGATTAACAAAATTGAAATCCAAGAAGGTAGAGAATCAGGGGGCTTACATTTGTGTGAAGAGATTGGCAAGAGCCAAAAAATACTGCAAGATAATAGGCTTCTTTTGGATCATTTGAGAGGTACTGATTAGTCCTAACGTCATTCCCATGACTCAGAACGAGCTGCTTGTGTATAGTGAAGGCTAGGGAAGAACATGAAGAATATCCTATTATAATTCTTCTGAAATCAGTGGGATTATCAAGCAACCTGATTTAGAAATATCCCTACGTAAGGGAAGTGGGTTACTTCATACATCAGAATGAAAAGGCATAAATGAGATGAGGTAAGCGGCTCCAATCTTCATTCATATTTATTCTACTGTGCGTGAATGAGCTCATCTCTCTTCGTTCCTAGTATTCAAAGGACTTCTGGAAGTACTGACTGCATTATTTGTTTTATATAGTTCAGACATGAACTTTGACAAGCTACAAACTAGAAATCCAACACAAATTAAATTCTTTTCATTTTTAATACCATTGGACTAGTAGCTGTACCCCCTTAGGAAAGTCACTTAGCCTTTCTGAGTATTGATTTCCATTTCCGCTAAGTGTCGGGGCTGGGCCAGGTGGTCCCTTCCAGTCACACTGTACTCCTTCTATTACCCTGTAGCCTCAGCCTCAGGTGTCAAAAACAAGTGCTTTAAAAATGATTAGTACACAACACATAAGATCTATGGTTTTTACTCTTTTCATAAGGAAAGAAAATAAAAGTCATGGTTTCCTTTTCAACAATGCTTTTCCAGCCACGTTTCCACCTCTTCCCTTTATCTGAAAAGGCTGAAGAGGCTATGGAATTTCAAGCAGGTTGAACATTGCCTTCTTGTCAATCATTTCTCTCTGAGTTGGTGTTGTGGTCTCTGCCTTTTTTCTTACTTTCTAGTGCCAGTGACTCCATACATTCTACTTAAAAATAAAAAATGTAAAAATTGGAAGGATATACCTTATTTTTGCTTATTCTTCCAAAAGGTTTATCTAGGTTAGGTGTCCATAGGAACATGCGCACCCCTATATACAGGGAGGATGCCCAAGAAGGTCAGATATGCATTGTAAGTGCTTCTACTACTACAGCATTTTAAAATCCAAACAAGAAATTTCGTGAAAAAGTTAAGAATAAAAATAAACTGTCCATAAAATTTCTTAGTGAAATAAAAATGTGCCAGAATAACCAGATAGTAATTAAATACATTTTCTTCTTTCAAAGCTCCCCTTTTCTTAAGAGAATTGAGAGTTAATCATACTTTTTTGATAAATGTAAATTGTTCTGCTCATGTCCTAAGCCCCAGGAGACTTTCCTATACTGCACACCTGCAGTATAGGAAAAAAAAAAAAAGATGTAGAAGTAACTTCAGTCTATACTAGGAAAACCTGAGATTCAGTCATCAAACTTAGTGTAAAAATCAACTGAGGAGCTCATTAAAATTTCAGAATCCTGGACTCAGTGGTGCACTGGTAACACACTGGTTCTCTGACACAAATGTGTGTGTATGTGTAAATAAACATTTATTATAGTTCTATTAGTATAAAGATGTGTAGGACACAATTTATAAAAAATAATAAAATATATAATGCCCTTTATTTAAATTCCATATAACCAGTCGAATTTTATAGAATTCTTTACTTAATTTTTGCTGAATTTTTTCTTAGGCAACCTATGGTTGTAACTGAAGAGTGTAGTTCAGACAAGAATGTTTGTTGATGTTCTTGTTTATCGAAACAACAAAGATACACGTCCGAACTGCACTTGCTCGTTGATGAAGTAAGCAAAATCTCTGCCGTATTGCATAGCAGTTTTTGAACCCTGGAAGAATATTTCCTCAAATTTTTTTTGCTATTCACAATAATCTGTATTACTAACATCTTTTTGATCATTTTCTTAAACTTAAACAACCAACAAGGTAATTTATGAACCACTGATTTGTAGCCTTTGTCAATTTCGATGGTGTAAATTTTCCCACCGTGGTTGATTTCAAGCTGCCAAGGTGACATTACTGAACACTGAGTTGGAAAGACAAGAGCCATTAAGACATCATTTTTTAGAACTTCCACCACACAGATAAGACAGACATAAATACCCTCAAGAGCACAGAAAATACCAAAATGTAGAATGATTAGGAGATGATGATCTTTGAGTCTTTACTGTCTTTCTTTTTAACAATGGCTGCAGTTAAAAATGAGCTCGCAAACTACCTGAAAATTAACAATTGGCCCTTGTGAATCAGTGTGAGCCAGCTCCAATACACCACTGCCTTGCCTCTACTTCTTGTGCATTTGATTTAGCAGGTCTGGGTGGAACCAGGAATTTTCATTTTAAAAAGCACCTCAAGGAGATTCTGGCACAGGTAGCCCACAGATCAGATTTTGAGAAATCCTGATGTAGACTATGTACTTTAGAGGTAATTCTATTAAGAACTTCCAGCTAAGTCTAATCCTTTTAATGAAACAGTAAGAGGAGTTCCTTGGTTTATGCAAACACTGGGCAAAATGTTTCAAGTGAGAAAATGTCTAGTTCAGGTAAGGATATGGGGCTTATTCATTCACTATAAACTGTAAATTGGAAAAGCTGTTTTGTTGGGTAATTTGGTGGAATCTGT
The DNA here is from genome assembly GCF_048564905.1 of Vicugna pacos. NCBI lineage: Eukaryota > Metazoa > Chordata > Mammalia > Artiodactyla > Camelidae > Vicugna > Vicugna pacos. The sequence continues at coordinate 50,815,583 of NC_132989.1, forward strand.
TAAGGTTTAAACACTCCATAACCCCAAAATCCCATTTCTAGAAATCTACCCTGCAATAGTAATGCACAGTTACATAAAACATTTCTAACGTGGAAAAGTTCACTGCAGCATTGTTCCAATAGCAAAACACTCAGAACTTAAACATCTCCAAAAGGGAACAGTATATATAAACTATAATACATCTGCACAACAGAATACTAGGCAGTCATTACAAATAATAGAAGAGCTTTATGTGTGCTGTCTTAGAAATGTGCCCAGGGTACATTGTTAAATTAAAAACAAAAGCAGTGTGATCTGAATTTTGTCCAAAAAAGTGAAAATACACATATCTGTGGTTTCTGTGTGTACAGACATGTTGGGATAAGCACATGGAAAACCAGCAGGTATAAATGGTAGTTACCTGGAGGTGGGGGTTGGGGGAGAAAGGGAGGTGGGATTGAAGAAGGTATTATGGATTTTTTTCTTTTTAATTTATATACCTTTTCTTCAATAACTTTAGTGAAATATAATTTACATACCATAAGATTCAGCCCTTTAAAGTGTACAATTCACTGGCTTTTTAATATATTCACAGGTACATGCAACCATCACCTCATATTATAGATTTTTTAAATAGTAGGGTACTGTGAGTGACTTTTTCACTTTTCTTTTTAATGTTTTACTGTATTTTTCAAAAAGTGAAAAATAAAGTTTGAGAAAGGTGATTTTAATGGAAAAATATTTAGATATATCCAGAGTCTTCCAAACCTTGTTAGTATTTTAACCAGTAACTCAAGTGTTCAGGAATAGGTTTCTTTGTTTCAATACTAGAACTTTTTGCAATTCTGAAACCTGAAAAGCTTCGGAAGCCTGCGGTTTTTGGCCACAAAATCTGATTCGAATGGATGTGTTCTATTTATGATCTCTCTTTATCCCTGTAGTGTGACACTTGAGCACTTTGCTAAAGGAATACTGACATATTTGATTAGGGATAGTGCCCCAGACTCCTAGAGGTGATGTAATGTAACTCATGATTTAAGCACTTGAGTACCTTTCAAAAAGGTTTAAAGTTCTCAATTCCAAACCACATCTGTTGCAAAGCATTTGAATAAAAGTCTGTGCCCCTACATCAAGGAATATTAGATAAATAGCAACTGGGAGGTCAGGAAGGAAAAATGAAGACTTGCTGATTGGCACCGGCATTGCAGCCTTGGAAGTGAAAAGGGGAACTGAGGTCAGGTGCACCTTTCTGGGACCACAGGACTACTGTCCCTGGAGTTGAGAACTAGGTCACTTTGTATGCACTCTGGATTGAAAGATCAAGGTTCTATTCAGGGAAGGCCAGGCCAAATACTAGAAAGGTGCCATCTCTGTCTCCCTTTCAGTGCAGAGACAGTAGCTTTCAGGCAACTCCCAGGGAAGAGGAAGCATTAAGAACACCCTCCACACTTGAAATTTCAAAGAAGACTTAAACATGGAAAGTTGAAAATACATGGGTTTAGGTACCCCAATCCACAGTCTCCCTCACTTTGTAGAGGAGGGAGTAAAAGTAGGATTGGTATGTCTTGCTAGAAAGCGTGCAGGAGGAAGCTACTCGAAGAGATTAAGAAATACAACACAGGAAGCACTGGTGAGTCATCTTCTACCAGTGGCCCACTATCTCTGCAATCAGGTATCAGGGAGTCAAGAGCTCCTCTAATGCTTACACTGAAGTCAGACTAGTCTGTTTTATACTGGAATGAAATCATTTTAAGTGCAGCTGCCCTGATCACTGATCTATGCTCCATCTTGTTCAAAAATGCATTAGCCAGGGATTTTTCCTGGGCTCACAATTTCAGAGCTTTTTCCAATAGCTTCCTGGCAGTAGTCTTATAAGAAGCAGAGATGTGGCAGGGGTCACAGTGGAATTAGAATTCCTCTAGAATCCTGATTTCCCTTCTGCCTGCCAGTCTCCATTCTCTCATGTTCACTCTACTGCTCCTTCAGCTGTGGTGAGAAGGGAACCCCCATATGAGTGTGTGTATGTGCACAAGTGTGGAGCATGCATTTCATAAATGCACACCTTATGTCTAGCAAGACCTACCCATTTGGAACTTAGCTATCAGAAGCCACACCGAAACAGATCACAGCGAGGACGGAACAACACAAAGAGGGCAAGGAGAAATCAAATCTGAAGTGCAGGCACGAGTGTTCCTACGATTTTATTTTAGAATTTCCCTTTAAGGGCTTCAATTTAGAGCCCATTTATTCTAAACTTGCAAACAGTTATATGAAAATTAGCTGCCTAGATTCCACATCATCAATTCAGAACAAGGGAGAAGGATGCCTATAGGAAATCGAAATGTCAACATGAATTCCTTTCCTAAACTAGGTGGGGTCTTTTTGCTTCTCAACCCCCTCTCCTCCTGTACTAAATGTACTGGCTCATCCGACTACAATTATTGTTTTATTTCTATTTGCCCACATTGAACAGTGAGCTATATGAAAGCAGACTTTTGTTCTTATTCATCTTTGCCTCTGTGTGCTGCTCTCTTTGAATTAAAATGTGTTGAAATAGTAGCTTGACAATAGGGGAAGCTACGGAAAATATGGGAAAGCAGATAGAAGAAGGCAACAAGCCCAGTAACATGAAAAAACTCAGCCTACTCCTAAAGTTTGGAGGGAAATCATTGTGCAGTAGCTGATACCCAGAATGATATCCCCAAATCATGAAGAAAAGGCGGAGGGACTAAGGAGGAAACTAACATTTACTGCTAGGCTGCTTTGTGTCGAGCACAGCTGTAGGCGTTTAACACCTGCCACCTATTTTAATGTCATGAGGCACAATGCATGTGGGAAATATTTCTGTCCAAAATGTTTTAAGGTTATAGTACTTTAAGACTTAGAGCCTTAGCTTTCTGGAAAACTCGCTACTGAAAATGATTAGTTCCTTACATGTCATAACTAGAGTTTTGTGATCTGATTTTACTAATATAAGCCCAGAAATTTGGAGAAGAAACTTCTTAGAGCTTACTCTGACATAATGGAGAGTTGCAAACAGGATCCCTAGGGTTTCATTCACCTCATTTAGAATGTAAGTATTAAATACTCAGTCTAAGGAAAATGAATCTTTTAGCTATACTCCCAGGAACATGCTAAAATGTAGGTGTGCTTTGAGGGCTGTGATGACCAGGTGGAAGCAAGCACGGGGTGTGTGTGTGTGTGTGTGGTCTGTGCATTTGATAATACCTGTTAGTTTTCTTATATGCACCAAGAGCTTATGGACAATAAGTAGTTTGTAGCTTAGAAATTTTGCCAACTCCAAGACAGTCAGAGCTTATGCACTTGGGAAGAAATTCTTTTAAGATATCGCCTCTAACTGTAGGTGGTGAGTGCAAATGTTTTCTAATTTGAGAAATGAGTTATTGCTGGAGACTAGTAAGCTAATGCCAGAAACTCTGGAAAGCAAAGGCCAATTTTCTTACGATTCCCCTGGGTCAAAACATCCAGAAGAAATGTAGCAAATTTCTGCAACAATCTCAGGAGAATTTTCTCTGTGGAATAAGATTTTATAGAAAAAATTGGCAAAAAGAAAAAAGGAAAGAAAAAGGACCAGAAGGAATCTCTAGTTCCTGCTATTCTAATTTCCTTACGGGCAGGGACGTGGTCTTGTAGTTTATCTTTGTACAACTGAACTATAAATAACAAAAACTGCCAGAAAACTGGAGAACAAGTAATGGAGCATAATTAGGAAACTTTCAGTGTCAACACGACAGACATGAATACAGTTCTGTGTCTAAATACAATGAAAACTTTTTAACACTCTTGAAAAGTAACCAACATACTCTTTATATTATGGGCAACTATGATGAAAGGCTGCATTTAGAGGGATTTATGTCACCTTAAATAAAGCCTTTTATAGGGGCTATAATGATAGTAGCTAACACTGAGTCCTTACCAGGTACCTCTGCACGAACCATTATGATCCTATTTTACAGATGAGGAGGGCAGAGGGGTTTAGGAACCCGGTGAGGATAACAAAAGTAGCAGGCACCACTGCCAGGCCATCTGGCCTTAGCGTTTGATCACCTAACTGTGATCCCATACTGTGCTTATACTGGACATTCATTTCTAATTAGATTACATTCTCTTTTCCATAGAATATTCATTTATAAAAAGTTAAAAAGCCTACATTTTAAAAAAGAGCTCCTCTAGCCTTCCAGAGCCCCATCCTGACCTGGCCCTCCCCTCTGGCCTCCGAATGCCCCAATCTTTCCTCATAAGGCTAGGAGATGTCCCATGCCCTCAAGCCTGAGGCTGAAGTGAAAATCTGATCAGGTTACTGCTGAGAAGCACTCTGGGAGCTTTCAGAAAAAGTCCTAACAGGGATCTGTATGGTCTGGTCCCCACCTTTCAGCTCTCTTTCTCATTTCCTGCCACTTCTCCCTTTGCATTTCACAGTCTAGCAGCGCCAAATCACCGAGAGTTCCTTGTGGCCATGAGCTTGTTCATGCCCCTGGGTCTATGCACATGCTTCTACCTCTGTCTAGAACCTGTCTTCCTCCTGTCTCTGCCCATCTGCAGGCTCCTGGTCACCATTCAAAGCCCTGCAACGCTTCCATCTTCTAAGAAGCCTGTTCCCCTGCCCGTCCAGGCAGACCTGTACGCTCCGCCTCTCCACAGCCTCGGAATCTGGTATACATTTCCATCACTGCCTGAAAACGCTCCGTTCCCGTGCTTGTCTCTCCTGCGAGAATGTACTAGACTCCTGCAGGCAGGAAGACTGGTATACCCAGCACTAGCCCAGGTCTGACACGACGAATAACACGGCATTCAATAAAGTTGGCTCCCTTTAAATGATGCATTTACAGCTTCACGTTCTGTGCAATTTCCAAAACAAACAACAACAAATCAAAACAAACATTTCAGGTGATCCCACAGGCCTCACTCTACAATCACAACCAATCTTTTCCCACTACTAGACGTCCCAGTCCAAGACATACCCAGTTGGCTTCAGGTTATGTTCTCTCTGATACTTCATCACATTCCAACAAACTTTAGAAGACATTTTACCTTCACCGTTGATGCTTTATTAAAGAGAAGTCCTAGGCTTCTCAACTCTCAAAAATCTTCACTGTGCAGAAAAATGCTCATACTCTTAAGCCAAATATTTTCCTACTTTTCAGCAGAGTGCAGTGATTTCTTCATAGTGTCAGTCTGCTTCTGATTTAAAACTTACATACTTAAAAATATCTCCAATAATTTTAACATGATTAAATTCAAATCTTCACTGACAGTAAGACAATTATGTATATACATATACATAATACATATATAACATATATATATATAAAGCATTTCTAATCATTAGAAGATATGATGATATAATTCCACTTCCAGGTGCAACTGAACCTAAGTGTGCAATCACAGTATAGAACCCTTTAGAAGTATGTCACTCCTTATAGTAAATCAGGCACACAGAAATTTACTTTAACCCTTTTTTGTCAGAAGGGTATGAGTGGGAATGTAGCACACTAACTAGCAGGTAGTGAAGGACTTAACATAGTGCTTATATTTGTGGAATTTAAAAGCATAAAGAAAATGTTATAACATTGTAGAGGAAAAGAAAATCACACAATCCTGTCCTTCCTGCTCACTGACTGTTTCCTTTTATTCCTTGTTCCTTATAATCCTTGGAAACATACAAGCCTACATGCAGTTTTATGTAGTTTGTATAAAATTTTATGATTTGCTATTTTTGTTGTTATACCATTTATTTAACTAGTCCTGATTTAGGGACATTTGTTAACTTTCCAGTTTTTCATATTAGTAGCTAATGGTGCATAAATAACTGTGGGTAGGTAGCTCATTAAAAAACAAGCAAACCAAAAAACCCAACAAAACTGTTCCTTTAGTTTAGGATAAAAGCCTAGAGCAAGATTTTAATGTTTTACATAAAATGTATGTAATGTGGTAAAGCTGATTTCCAAAACACTACCAATTCACAAAGCTCTCCCCAAACTCTGCCATATTCATCTAAGCCCTGGCAGTCTGGGTTTTATAATTCAGTCTTCACTTGTGCCCAATTAAATAAATGTAAAATGCTCTCTCATTATTTTAGTGAGATTTGATATTTTCCCATGTGTTTACTTACTATTCTAAGCTTTGTATAGCTTAAGGCACAAGATAGTGTGTAATGCTACTGAATGAATTTTATGGATGAAATTTTTTGTTTACATTTTTATTATATCACAATAAGATCTATGAATTACAGGACCAGTAATCTTCCTACTTTATCCCCCAAATATACCTTCTTTCCAAAAAATGGTTCTCAAAAAAATTGGAAAATGAAAACTTAATATGAAAGTTTCTCATCAGTCTCTTACAGTAAATAAAAACTATATTTTTATACATTAAATATCAGTACCTTTTTAATTACCCCAAGTTAAATATAAATTATAAAACAAAATTAATTCCTCTTCAGTAATAAAGAAATTCAAATTTTTACAGTAACACGTTTTAAAAGCCAGTATAGCATGTGTCATCCATTTTCCCTGGGGTATCAGTGCAGTATCTGTAAGGACGCACCTCAAAGCTAAGAGACATTAGGCTGAAAAGTCAAGTCTAGAGTTTCGCCGAGGGACGGGGTGGAGGGCTGGGATGTGTGTAGGTATGACCAGCTACGTTAGTTGTGGTGACTGGGGAAAGCCCCCCTCATCTCTCAGGAAAAATTAGTCTTGTCAATGCTTTGGAAGTCAGCAGTCTTAGAATCTGCTTGTTCCCCTGATAGCAACATGGTACATTTTTAGAGCAGATTATTTCTCTCTTTGTTTCTCAAACTACAGTCAACAACTTAAGGTTTTAGGTTCTGTACCAAAAATGGAAAGCTACTTATATGTAAGTCAAAGCGTATTTTTATTATAAAAACAGGTTTTACTTAGAAGTTAGGTTCATGGGCTGGTCCATAGGAGCTTGTTTAATTGGTAATCTATCTGATTGCAGTACTAACTATAATTTTTCAATTACATACATTTATTCCTTCCAGCATCCTTTTCCAGAGGAAGACTGCATATATTGTCCCAGTACTGACTGCTGAGAACCTATGGAAACTCTCACTAAGGGGAGCTCTCGGCAAAGGCCCCAGAGGATATTTCATAGACAGAGATGGACAGGTACTTCTAGACTTAGTTGCTGGATAGAAAGCTGATGTATCTAAAGAGGAAAATGTGTTAGGTTAGTTAGTGGAAGTACCATGTTAAATTAGAGAATTCGAGGAAAATATGTATAAATCAGCAAGACAAAGTGGAAAGGCTGACAAGTCAAGGAGAAGACTGCTTAATATTTACGCTCCCACGAACACCAAAGTGTGAACCTGGAACGCAGCTGCAGTCTGACTAAGTGTAGCAGAAGGAATAACAAGCATGGTCTCGGGGACAGGGCCCCTTCCCCATGTCAATGATTCTATAATAAGAAAAGGAGCACTTAAAGGAAGCGCACAGTAATCACGGGTAGACCAACAAGTGTCTCAGGGAGTGTTCAGCCGTCTCCAAGGAGCGGGTGGCGTCTGTGCATCACCGCAGTGCACAACAGACGCGTTCCCGACGTGGCAAGTGTGGACTACCGACAAAGCACTGGCATGAACCTCAGTGCCCGAGAACTTCCCTGCTATTGCAGAACACACTGACTCTTCTAGTAATATAAATAAATTACTAGTCCCTATTCTCTCTGACAATGCTGCTTAGAAGGAATCTCTTAATAGGAGGTGGATAAGATGCTACCCTGGAAAGAGAAAGAACCCTAAAGTCAGCATAAGAGAAAGCACAGTAGGATGCATAAGAGCGTATGTGCATAAGAAAATATAACTTTCCAAATAAAAGTCATTTCTTCAATAGTCCCAAATTATAGGAAACAAAAGCAGCTGTGTCCTATTGGGCAGAGGATGTGGTCAGTTCTTCATTTATTATATAGCTAATAGCTGGTACATATATTTTAAACAATATAGTGTTGACAGTCGTGCTTAGTTCCAACATTTCAAAACTCACCTCTGAAAGCACTAATATCCCCATAGTGTACTTGTAGTACAAAGTATTTACTTCCAGTTTCTCCTCCGACTCTGAATCCAACACCTGAAGATTTATGAAAGATGAGAAATTAATGCTTTAGAAACGAAGTCTGAAATGGAGCTAATCAAAAGTTGCTGAACTATGAAATCCAAAGGGAAGTAAAATAGCATATAACATATGAAATTACATCACATGGAAATGGAAGTAAAATGGCATTCAATGAAAATTTCTAATATAATCTATCATTCCTTCTCAAAGGTCTGATAGAATTCTTTTGATAGTCCCAACTTCAGACCCAGAGCAATCACCTAAACTTCAAGAGGACAATTCACTCATTTTTCAAGAAACAGAATAAAACAAAACAAAATTCTGTCCCTGTTGATTATATAACAGACATACATAAACCCATTCTTTCATTTTGTTTTTTTTATATTCACATTCGATTTTCTTTCTGATTGAATATTGGAAATTGACTTCTTAAGAGCATTTGAGGGGAATTTTCTTCCCATATAAAAACAAGTATCTGCAAAAATGTCATTGAGAAAACAAATTACTTACTAGATTGCAAAGTCCAGTATGTCAATAAATTTTTGGACTCTGAAGGGTTCCTAAGAGTCTTCCCATTAGTAGAGTTTACTAGTAAGCTAAAAAAAAAATCTACAGAGAAAATATATACAGGCAGAGAAAAAAATTTTTTTCAATCTTCTCTACTAATAGATCTTAAAAATGTCAACAAATCTATGACATACCTCCCTATTAGTTTCCAAACTTGTTTGATAGTGGCTGCCTGGAAAATTCTAGAGAGGATTCTGAGACTCATTTGAAGTAAAGCAAAATAGACATCAATTAGTGCTGGCATGGGTTAGGGGGGCCAGAGGGGAACATGCGCACCACAAGAGCCACCCCTGAACCACGGCAGAGCTACTCTGTAGCAGAACTGCATGTTCCCTCTGATATTAAGATCCAGACACTAAAGGAGAATCTGGAACTTCACACACATTGGAAGCTATAAACAGGTTAGAAATGAATTCAGAAAGCCAGCTGAGGTTTGGCATCACATTAAATACCCAGGGCCAGGACTATTAAAAAAATCTGTTTGCTGAAACAGCAGTTTACTTAATGTTTAGCTCTCTTGGCTTGTGCAATGCTCCTGCTGTCAAGAACCAGTGTGCCTTAGGCCAAAGGTGGCCTGAGGCATACTCGGTTATTTTCTAATTCTACCTAAACGGCTGTGTAGCCAAATTACTTAGCAAAGAGAGGCAGAGGAAGAGTGACTACCTAAGTAAAACCTTTTCAATACAAAGCAGGCAATACAGGTACTTTTTTATGTGAAATTGCAACACAGAACGTGGTCAACAGATGTTGGAAAGAACATATAATAAAAAGCACTTTGGAATCAAAAACTAAGCAGCTTAATATAAGGCTATCCTGGGGCCCCAGGTATACCTTTGGGGAGTCTGGTGGGGGGAGCGTTTCTCGCCCAGGCATATAGAATATTGGCTTTATCTGTACAGGTTCCTTCATCACAAAACCTGAAGAAAAACATAAAAAGTAGCTGTAAATGAAGATTCAATTAGTCAAATGCATTAATCATTCCCGACGGGAGGAGTAGGGAGGGAGAGGTATTTGAAAACAAGGTAAAGAAAAGTGCATCAATATACTGTCAGTATAGTCTTAGCAGCTTTAAGATTGTAATGAGAACTGGGGAAAAGAACAATTTTGTACGTGGCAAAACCACAGCTAAAGGGGGTTGTGTTTGTTTGTTAGTTGCCTGTTATGAAACAACTCTGTGAGTCAGATACACAGTTTACAATTCAGTATGTCCCTCTGTGGAATATACTCTATGTCATCAGGCAAAAAGTAAGCATTACACAAAGAGCGCATGTAAACCAAAGCTAACAGTGGAAATGTGCAAGTGGGCTAAAGGAAATGTCGCACACATTTCCCCTTTGGGAATCAGTGTGAGTAATAAATCTTTGGCTAAGCAACAAACAGAACGCAGTGCCTGCCCTCAGCAGGGTGAACAACATGAGTATAGCCCACTTACGGGCTTCTTGCGGCTTTTTTTTTAAGTTTATGAATACTGGTTATGCCATTTACAAACTGCTCCATGGTGTGCAAGTCACTTAATCTTACAGAGCCTCAGTTTTCTCTTTTGTAAAACAGGGATAGTTATACTTACCACACAGAGTTGTTCTGTAAATCAAATGATATACAAGTGAAAGTACTTCATAAAACCTCAAAGCCCCATACCAGGGTAATGCATTATTTAACAAAACATTCACTTTATCTAAAGATTCATTGTTGAGAGGCAGTGTTGTGCAGTGAAAGAAGCACAGGAAGAAAGGTGTATCTGGAGGTGAGTCCCAGAACCTCCCCTTCATAGCTGTGTATCTTGGACACGTTTACCAGCCCTCCAAGGCCCAGGTCCTGCATGGAAGCCTCTCTGATGGGGCTGCAGTGGTGATGAGCGTAAAGCACCCAGCACAGCAACCAGCACCTCGGTGTCTACACTGGTAGGCCCAACTTCATAAATGGTATGCTGTCTGACCCCAGACCGCACATTTTTCTCCCACTACACTACATCTCTTAGTTGGTTCTGTCACGATTTGTTCAAAACACTGTTAGGTGACATTTTCATGTTGCTTTTATATATTTGTGTTTTGAGAAACTGGCACCAAGCAAGGTCAGAGTCAGGAGATTAGGCAGATCTGAAAGTTTTGAAGACTGTCAAGGACAAGGACAAATACAGATCCTTGGCCAGGAGGTTGGCTCACATAGGAGAAAAAGTGCAGTGCCCCATGGCCTGGAACGGACATGAAGGCAGACAGTAGCAGCTTCCTAAACAGGTTGGAAACTGAGTCTAGAAACCTGGAGAACACTCAGGCTGCAGATATGAAAACCACGGGTAAGAAGTCTCTTCATACTCAGATGCAAGGACTCCTAACATGCTCCCTGCTTACAGCCAGAAAGGGGGTGAGAGGACAGGCCGTAAGTGCAGACAACTGTTACCTGTCTATGAATAAAGGACCAGGAACCAGGAGGTCCCCATAAGGTTATGTTCAGCAAATGCTCTTGCTTCTATAAATCAGGCTCCAGAAAGAAATTGGGTAATGTGCAATGTAAAACACATCAACCAGTGGTTTCTTCCTGTTCACTGTCAAGAACAATATACTTAGGATGAAGGATCATTACCATGTGAGACTTGTGTGTTGGAACAAATGTCTGTGACATCCTTGTGCCAAGAGTGCTAAAAGGCTTATGGTATTGGAAGGTACCCAAAAGCAGAACCTTCCTCCTTGGCCTCGTGCGGTAATAGTTTAAGAAATGAGATTGTCAGATGTGATTCACTTGGTATCTCACTGCTGTGAGCTACTAAAATTTAAAGATCTGGATGGCAATTTTCATAGCTTTCAACAAAGATCATAAATATACAAGTGCCTAACATCAACGTGATGACAGTCTTAGGTTAAACCAGATAATTGTTTCCCCGATAGGGAAGTCAATTCAGTGTATGACTAGAAAGAACCCAAATGAAATATAACAGAGAAAACTGGTTTGGTAAATTTTTCTAAGCTACATATTCGATTATGTCATTTGTTGGCACAAAATCTTTCAAATGCTTCCCCAAAGTAACACCAAAATGAAATCTAAACATTGTAGCATAACACATAAGGCCTTTTATGATCTGGGACCCTGTTACATCTCCAGAAATAACCCCTTTTTAGTCATGCCAAGTTGCTGCTAGGCTCTAATCTCTCTCTTCTCCACTGTTCTCTTTGCCTGGAAAAACCTCTGCCCCACTCTCTGCCTGACACCCTTGTACTCATCTTCTCGTTCAAGATTCAGTTCAAGTCCTCCTCTGCAGGGAAGCTCTCTCTGTTGCCCGTACCATCCAACTTCCCTTCTTTAACCAGAGCACTCATCTTAAGGATCAGCTTACTTCTCTTCTCTCCAGTCAGACTGTGCAGACTTTGAGGTTTGGGGTCACATTTTTCACCCTGTACTCCCAGCACCTGCAGCCTTGCTTGGTATTTAGTAAATATTCAAGAAATGTTTGGGGAAGTTAACTTTTAAGTAAATTTTTAACATTTTATAGACAAGCACTTAAATAACAGAATTGCCCTAAATTTTATTGTATTATCATTTTACAGTATATAACATTAAAAAATTGTGTATAACATTAAAAATTAGTTAGAAGGTTTTAACTAAAATATGAAATCACAATAAATATGAATTATTATCTGCCGGGTATTTTGTACAAATCAGCTCACACTCTCACAAGAACATTGCCAGCACGTTACACTTTACAGCTGAATAAGCTCAAGAGTTTAAGTCACTTCCAAAGGTCACACAGCCAAGCCATGATTCAAAGCTCTGACTGTCACATTCCCTTATATCTCTATTCATGACACAGACTTACGGGCAGAGACTTCATGGTATTAGATGAAGATAAGCTTCGATGACTACTGTCATACCTGAACTGAGTTGCAATTTGAGTGTGCAATTCTAAAATCAAATTTTAGATAAAATAACTTCTCTGACTTATTCACAAAGAGACATAATTGTATATTTTATTCTCCTATCAGATCTGGTAAAAGAAGAGCTCTGAAAGAAAACTTGGGTTTGATTTTAAGATCCTGCTTAATAATTTTTAAAAAATGTATAAAACTTAAGGCTGAGTAAAGAATGACCCACTGGGGGGCCCTGAGATAATGAAACTCATCCTAAGACTTAATTAGTAAGAAGACTAAGTGAAGAGGAAAAACAAGAGGCGAAGAAAGAGGAGCCCCACGAAGGATAATACGGAGGAGTGGCAAGGAGCACTGGGATCAAGTCTCTGCGCCTTTTCAGATTTCCACTTCCCATTTTCAGTAGAAGTAGCATCATATGTTCTCCACATAAAATGACCAACAGGATAAAGTTGGTATTACATATTCTGACTTTCCAAAAAGGGCCTATAAAAACAGTGAGAATTTTTACTACTCTTTTTAAGAAGAAGAGTGTTAAGGCTGGGAAGCAAAGTAACCTTTGATCAATGGCTGTTGTAATTTCAAGCCTCATCAACCAGGTTTCTTATTCTTATAATTCTAGCAGCTTCTCCTAAAGGCTCCTCCAGATTAAGCCAATTAATTGTGAAAAGTCACATAGCTCCCTAGCGGTTTCTTAGTATTCATAGTCAAAATGATGAGAGTTAACATTTGAAAATAAAGCCACACTGGATTCTTGGACTTTTGCTGTAGAACCTTTCCACCTCTAATCCGTGGGGAAACCATTCAGACGACATGAATATTTTCAGACTGTGCCAAGCACTGAAAAGTGCTAGCCTGTCATTCTGAATTATCCAAATAAAGCATGATCGACTGTAAAGGTACTTTCTGGTTCTACCTGTTAAAGGCTAGTTAAAACCCAAGGTTATTCAGGGAAAATCAGAACTGATAAGTCATTTCTTCTTTTGTCTGAAAAAAATTTTTTTTAATTAAATTGTCATGCCCTGAAGTTAAGTCTGTATGGTCTTAAATCCCAATTTTAATGCACGAAGTATCTAACAGAATCACAGGAAAATTAATCCAAAGCTAGACAGTTTCTTTAAGAAACACACATTAAAATCAATGGCATATATGGAATGTCCTTACTTTTCAAAACTGCATCCAGCGTGAGTCAGGTATTCAAATTTCATTAACTGTTCTACAAGCCCATAGAACATATTTCCTAATTCAGACAAATCCTACATGAATTTCAATGCAATGGGTATGCATTAACATAGTAATTAGAAGGGTGCTTAATGGGAAAGCTAAATAAGAGCAGTGATTAAAAGGCACCAGCCTGATAAACAGCCCCACAGGACCTACCCCTCGCCCCTGACCATCTACCCCACCTCCTCCACCATGAGGTTAGAGAGGCAGTGAAGGCTACAAGAGCGTGTCTTGGGCATGTCTGCTTAGTCCACACCGAATTCTCAGTGCCGAAGGATGAGCTTGGTACACAGTGGACTGCTAAAAAGCACCTTACTAATAAACGGGTAAGGATAATAACTGCCATTTATGAATTACTTCTCTGTGCCAGGCACTGCACCGTCCACATCACTTACACCCCCTCACTCCCTCTTCATGATGTCAGGGTTAGTAACCCCATTTTACAGATGAGGAAACGGATCGATACAGGCTAAATAACTTGACCAATGTGTATTACGACTATCAAGTTGTGGAGATGAGATTTCAACCCAAGATGCTCTGATCTCAAAGTTCTGGCTCTACATTCAATGTGCTATTATAGCACTGTGCTATAATATTGCTATTCCGTTTAACATAAATACTAGTCTTGTGAGGAAATAATAATGTTCGAAATCATGTAATGTGTTTCTGTTGAAACTGTCAAAATGGTTCAACCATGTCATTCTGTGTTATTAAAGCTGATACTAGTTTACTGAGAATTGGTCTGTTGCTAAAGAACTGCTATTAACAACTCGAATCCGGGCACCTATATGTTACCCAAGCACTGTGATCGTTGGTGACTAGAAGTTAGAGCAAGATGCCAACTATATTTTAATGAAGATCCTTTATAATATCCTGATATATAATATAATATGAATCTGTTACAATCTTAAAGCAGAAAAAGGAAATGGATGCGAATAATTTTTGCTTAGCAGAAATTTATGTCTGTTCCTTGCTGCTGCACTCGGACACATTTTATAGTGCTTAGGACAAGGGATAGCACAGATTTTAAAGACTGTTGTTTTTATTTATACCGACAAGGATGTTATGTATATTTTAACTTCAGAAGTTTCATTATGGCAGAAGAAACCAAGAGGGGACTGCAGAGGACACATGGCAAATCTTGCAGTATAGTGTATGGATGACAGGTAACTAGGACATGGAGAGTGTGCCTAAAGGCAGCACATGCAAGCACCATTTTCAACCAAAGAGTCATTATCACCACAAGGGAGGCAACAGAACTGCAGACTTATGTGGAAAGTGACATCACCCTAAAAAACCAGTCATTTAAATGAGCAACCAAGCAGGGGTGTCACATACAGGCTTCTATGTATATGTATTCACATGTTCCAGCCACTTTTCTCTCTCCCACCACCAGCATCTGCAGCCCCGTGGAGAAAGGGGCATTTAAGAGGACACACGGGTGGTTAATAAATAGAAGCAGCTGTAAGGGATTTAAGCTAAAGCTTCCCAGGATGGTAAAGCACTAGTGCTTCAGCTTGAGAGTGACTCCCAATTGGAATGGCTGGAAGCAGCCTCGTTCAACCAGCTGGGACTCTGCTTTTCAAAAGAGATCCAACAACCTGTAAAGCCCTTTGATTTGTAAAGAGTGGTTGGTCATAAGCGTCGTTAGAAATAGTTTTCAATTCAAATGTTTACTACTAAGACTAAAAACAGTAATTTTAGCTCTGCAGAGAAGATCACGTCAAAGCATGGGGCATTATACCAAAGAAGTACTGAATCACTCAATACTGTGAACACACAGTCTTGGAGTTTGCATCATAAATTGCCTTAAGCCCCAAATTCTGTGCTCAGCATAATAGAAAGTGCACAAGATTATACAATGTCACATCACAAAGAGAAAGTGTTCCAGAATCACCCCAAATGCCAACACAGTGTGTATAAACAAAACATGATTTTCAAAGCCTGAAACTGTGCAGCTAGCTACTCATTGTTTTTTTTTTTTAAAAAAATGATTGTTAGAGTTAAAACAAAACAAAAAGGTATTCATTACATAGATAAATGGATATTTCAATTTCCAAGATCTCCCAAAATTTACCGTATTTTCATGGAGAGCAGTAATAGAGTTTTTAATATCTAAATCATCTGGTGTTCATTCAGCATCTCATTTCCTTACTGACCTTAAAAAGCCCTAAAGACCATCTGCTCAGTTATGGCTCATATTCAGCCAAAAAACCTGGGGAACTTAGAACTGCTACACTTTGAATTAAGTCTGCAAGCACAGACGGAGTCCAACAAATCGTGCTATAGATATGCTTGCTCCAATCCCGGTGCTATGACTTTCCCTGGGTCCCTAGATGCAGTTAATTATCTCCCTCTTTAAAAGCCTGGGAAAGAAGGAATGAGGGTTACATCTGACAGGTACTGCTGCCTTCTTGACATGGGCTGGCAGAGCTGCTGCTTTTTCCATTAGCTGGTCCTTATTTGCATCCTCTAGAGGCATGCGATTTTGGAATCGAGCGCCAGGCCCACTGTAACTATAAAGGGACCACCCCACAGTATATTAAAAGGTTCACATCAATGTATGCAATTTAAATGCACATGCATATAATTAACGAGACACATTACCAGTGTGAGCTGCTAATTTGGAATGAGACACAAAAGACTAGAATATGCGGAGAGGAAAAAAAAACTTTAAAATTAAAATGACTACATAATGAAAACTGCTTCATGCTGTGTCTACTATTTCCATGTAAACTTAATATAACTGTAAATATATTTTAATGAACAGTAGAAACAGGCAATTACAAAGAGCAAAGGAGGGCAGCCCAACAGTGAAATATCATCAGAATAGCTCTTTGCCTTCATATTAAAAGAGCTGCCTGAAGACAGGGGATGAATTATAACTTCATAATTCCGGGGAAAAAAATGTTTACTTTATTTGAGACACATACTTATTTGCCAACTTGCAGGCAATGAAAATAAAACACTCAAGGGAAAATAGGGAACTCTTAGCTAACAAACAGAAAAGAGAGGAAATTTGAGCTTGATGTTTTGGTCTTCAATGAAAAAATTAGTCAATTTTAATATAAGAAAGAAATGGAAATTTTTATTCAAGCCAAACTGAGGATTATAACCCAGGAGACAATCTCTCAGAGAACTCTGAGAACCGTTCAGAAGAGGTAAGCTGGGAAGGTACGTGCAGTCAAGTACACATCTCAGTAGAAGACTGCTGCCAGTCACGAGGAACAGACATCTTAGTTAACGGTTTTAGTGCTTTTCTTAGTATGGGAAGATGCAAGAAACTGAGTTCATAAGATTTTTCTCCCAAAAATGTCTATTCGAGGGCAAGTTCTGCCAGTTTTTCTATATCACAGACGGCTTCATCCTGATCTTTGCCCTGAATTCCTTTCAGAATGTGCTTTTAGATCAGTGAATGCGGTGGCTAAGGACTCTTGTTGAAATGAATGGTGGGCAACATTCTTTATTTTACAGTCCCTTCTCTTTCAGTCTTCATTTTGACCAAGGTTTGGGATGCATTTCATGACCAATTTTGTCCACAGTGCAAAGAATGCTCATTCCCAGGCCAGACAAGGATTTTGTTGATAGGCAACTCAATGTGCTATTCCTGGACTAGGTCCTGCTAGCAGCCCAAAGCCTCTAAACCCCTGTCTTCCTAGTCTGTTATGATCCAGGAAATGGTTCCCTCTTGTTGCTTCTACCCATATCTAGAGTTAACACTGTTAACTATCAGTGATCTTAGAGGACTATATATTTGGTCAGTCACTTCAAGTTGCCTGATTGTCATTAATTTTATCTGAGGCTCACTCACATATTTGGTAGCATAAGAAACAATAATCTTTTAAAATAGATAGAATACAAGTAATACTGCTAGTGACATTTATAAGGTCATAAGTAAGCATTTAAGCTAAGAACTTCCATTAGCTGCAGCCCAGGATCTCCCAGGTCATCGGACCAGTCAGTTCTGCACCAATCGCTATCTTTAAGGGAAATAATATATTGACACTGCACGTAAAGTTCACCAAAGATGTCTGCAGGTACAAGGTGAGTGGTGGGTCATCATCAGCCCTGACGAGACTGAGAAAGAAATGTTGTCTTCTAAGGAGTTATATGGCTGTTGCCAGAAGAAGAAAAATTGACCTTATGGTTGAGCAGGTATCTCTGCCGTTGGGGAGGTCTGGTCAACACATAACGCAGAGGCACAGTGCACACTAGGAGGGAGGGAGGAGGCCAAAGGCAGAGAAAACGTTTTATGTTTAAATTTTTCTTGTCTCACCTAAAAATGTGAATTTTTATCTCATCACAGTGATTTGCTTTCTCTTCTTTCACTAAAATAGCTTTGTATTCCCAGAAAGATTTCTTTAGAGTGTGAATGGCTCTTAATATTCTTAATATTCAGAACACTACTGATATCGTAACCAAAAATACATGTGGAAGTTTGGGAATCTTCATTTAGGTATGGTCTATATCTTGGAGCAGATGAAGAACAGATGTGCAACTGTAAAATGAGAGTGATAAATTCCAGGACTCAAACACTTTAGAAAAATAATGCAAGGCTTTTGACACTGATAGAGTTCTGTTATTAGCACTATAATTCAGGCGGGAGGATAAGCGGCTACGCAGTTGGGAAACATCCGCCGACTGTCTCCAGGGCTGAGCCTGAGTGGCATCAGGGGCAGGGAGTGGAGGATGTTTCCTGACGCAGCTGGAAATCTCAGCCCATGAAATACTCTGAGAGGCCCCATGCTTCAAAGAGGCATGGACTTTGGGGGATAAAAAGTCTATACCGTTTTTAAATGAAGAATAAGGCTGGACTGTGGAAGCCAGAGTCACTACAACGGTTTTAGTTAACATACATCTCCCAGGTTGCTTATTGAACAGATCCTACACGTACGTATTGAAAAGATTCTACTTTTAACTGTTGGATAAACACTATGAGCTTGATTAAAAGAAGATGAATAAGTGCATCAATTATTGTCCTTGGTGTATGGTTACAGTCACTTATAACAAACCTATAGATTAACAGGGAATATGGGCTGCGAGGCAGATTTTAAAAATACATTTAAAATGACAGGAGCATAATGTCATTAAGAATTCTCATTACTTAGTGATGCGACTCAATGGCAAAACACTGTGGACTGCCTGCTTGAGGTGAGGTAACCAGTGCACGTACCCAGCTTCTAACAATGATGCCTTTCCAATCTGACTCAGCATTTGTATGCAATTTATATTCATAGAATTATGGAATTTTAGAGCATAGGGTTCTATAAATGATCGCATTAGTTCCTTGCTAAAATGAAAAAAACCAAGGCCAGCCCACATGGGATAAATAATTTACCCACGGAATCTAGACAATTCACTACACATTCACTCTACTAATAGCGCCTTTCAAGTATTAATTTTAGCGGAAAAAAATGTGGTTTACTCAAAACTGCTGTTTTCACTCTCATTTACTTTAAATTCTCTCTTTCCCCAACTTGGAAGTCTTTGGAAAATATATTTTACAGACTTAATTTCAAAATAGTGTATTTAAGAACAGTAATATTTTAAAAGAGCCAAAATAATGTGTTTGCTGTGATATTCCCTTGCCATGAGAACAGTGAACCAGGCTTAGTTCATTTTATGTAATTTTTTTTCTTAACAATTAGAGCCATAAAAATATTTAAGTGATGTTTATTTTTCACTCATTCTCTTTAACCATGGTGAAGCTAAAGCAGATTTTAAAAGCTTATATCCCTTTTAACTATTTTCACTATTTCTAATTCAAAGGTAAATATTGCTAATATCACAAGAAATATTTTTAAATCACAAAAACCAAAAGATGCAATTTGCTGAATAAGATTCAGAAAAAGCTGTCACAGAATAATCTTTTAATCCCAGGATTTTATTTACAAAAATTTACTGAAGAGCAAAAATTGGAATGTTGATATCAAAGGGTATTAACTGTGATTTGCTGACTCCATTTTTACATAAACCCAGTCATGTGAGCTGGGTTCCTATATGTGATATGCCCCTTTCATCAAATAACTTAAGCCTATTAACAAATGCTTTGATGGTACTTGGTCTATGGAGATTTCCACTAATTGCCTTGTGCTCTTAACAGTTTCAAATACATATTACAATTGTTTATTATAAAAACGACTGGAAAGCAGTTGCTGCGTGCCTCGCATCAGCCTGATGAATATTAGGATGCAGAGAGAGAGGTCTATCAGTATACATGATTATGCAGGGGCAGGACCACAGAAGAGATCCCTTTCCAGTGCAAAGCAGGATGCACAAGTCATTCTGGATTGTTAAACAGGTAACAGCGATTCAGGCTACAGGTACAAAATATGAAGCTTACAATGCATGGCTATTTTCAAAGATTACTGATTGTCATGAATACCAAAGAACAAAATGAAAGTGAAGATTTCAAACCATAATTATGCTGAAAGTTTCTGGGGGTAGAAAATATATCTGTTTATCCTATAACATCCCACAGCACCTGCTGCAGTTCTGGCATATAATAGGCATTTAATAGATGTTTATTGACTGTTCATGACATGATATTAAGATTCACCACAGTGATTAAAATAAATTCTAAAACTGCAACAGTTACTTGAATAAATGGGAGGCAGTGTGGTAAAATGGAACCAGACAGCCTAGGGTTCAATCTTGGTGTGCCTCCAACCAGCCATGTTATCTTGGGCAAGTTACTGAATCTCTGAGCTTCAGGGTCCTTGTCTGTAATGTGGGGATATTAACACCTCCCTTGCAAAGACGTTAGGCTAAAATGAAATGGTGCATACGGATCACTGAGCACAGTGTCTGGGATAAAAGATGCTCAGATCCATGGTGCTCTTTGGGTTGAATCATGAACTTAAATAAATAAACATCAGAGTATCTGTTATCTAAATTTCAGTCTTTCTTTACAAGCTGTCTGCACCTAGACACACTATCTATGACAACAGACATGTATTTATTAAGGCAGTGACAAAGACTGATGGTCATGTTCCACAGCAGGCTAAATAACTGTGATAATTAAACCATGATAACCATGTGATGCAAAAGAACAATACTCTTTTCTAAAAAAGAAATATTCTGCATATTTATTAATTAGGTGTTAAGATATTTGCAAAGATGTACTTTGTATTTGTAAAAATCATATTTTCTACACCCCTTTGTACTATGAGCCCATTTTCCCTTACCAGTAATTTCCAGTGGACGCTGGCATATTGCATCCAAAAAGTAACATATGATGGACAGTATCCATGCTGGCACGAGGTTTGAAGTCAACTGTTAAGAGAAATGATACATGAATATGAATACAACTTACACTTCCATGCACAAAGTGTCACAAGAGACCGCATCATTTAACAGTTCAAATAGCTATATAACAAAGATGTTTTGATGCTCTTATGGCAGAATGCCCTGGTTGTATAAATTATCTTATTCCTTAAGATGAGCATGATTTGATAATTTAGTAGGATAGTAAACTATTACATAACAAAAGGAGAAAAGAATAATTAATAGGCTGAAACTACGCATATACCCACATACATGTTTTAATGAAAGTCCTCTTTTAAAGTGATGAGAGCATTATGTGGGTATAAAATGAAAGCTCCAGGCGACGTATTCAAAATGTATTTCCTTCCAGATTTCGGTATAGTTCTGAGAACCATACGATGCTGCACAGCATTGTACTGAAGCAGAAGCCACAGTAAGTAGTCAAAACATAAGCAAAATGATTCATAACACAAATTTATTACCATCTTAAAATAACAGTAGTCACTGGGATGTGATATGGAGAAACAATTTACTAGAAAAGAAAATAAAAATAGAATATGTGTCTTTACAAAAATATAGAAGAGGGAAAATTACTGTTCTGGATGAGTACTGTGCACTTGTTTAAGGGATACTGAAACTTATGCAATGTCATTTCTCTTTTTGTCCTAACAGTAGTGGTTGAAAGACATTAAAATAAACAAAAATCAGTGCAGAGGTAAAACAAAGGAAGAACTAGGGATAAGTTATTATTATGTGTGCTCACCATGGAGCATGAGCTTCCTGTCCTGGTCTGGGATTGGCTCACCCCCTTTTGTTCACATGTAAAATACTGCCCTACCGGGGAGTTTACAAGCCACCTTTATACATTAAAAATTCTAAGCAGTCTAAAATGATCTTAAGTCTCCGGTGTGCATAATTGCATCTTTTTTTAGAGCTCTTTTTGTCTATTTGATAGACAATTCAAGTTGAGTGCAGGATTTCCTTTCTCCCTCCAAAATCCTCCCAACAGATCATTCCTCGAAGAAGGAAAACTGAAAAAGCCCTGAGGTGGGAGTACCTGGTCTTTGTCTTTTATTTACTTTACAGTTTTGGTACGTGATGCTATTTGCTATCTTATATTCATTTTTTTAAATTAAATGGCTTATATCACTCTACGGACATCTGTAACTTCTTGGTCTGACTGAATCTACTTCCCACTCTCAATTTTTTTTTTTTATGAATACCCCTCTGCCAATCTGTGAGGGCTTGTCAAACAAGAGGCTGACTCCTCTGCTTTTTCAGAACCTATGCAGATGCTCATATGGGTCCCACCCCCCTTTGATTTTTGGATTATGGATGGATTACAGTAATAGATTTCCTAAGATTGAATCATTCTGAGAATTTTGTTAATAAACGAACATAGCCAAGTGAACTTTATCAAAATTAAACTGTTGGATGTAAAACAATGTGAATTTGATGTGTTGGCTAAAAATTCAGGTGGGAGACCCAGCAGAAGATTGGGATATGTGACTCTTACACAGGGAAGAGATCAGAGGATTACATATTTGGTAATCACTCAAAAATTGAACCCTGAAGCTAGGAGGGTGGACAAAAGCACCATAGGTGATAGTAGGAACCACAGAGAAGGCTCAGAACAAGGTTTGAGGGCAAGCCCTGCATGGTCAGGATCTGTGCAGGAGACCCCAGCAGTGTCTTTTTACATTAATGCCATGAGTACTGCTGTGAAACAAAGCAAAAGCTTTTTTTTTTTTTGTAAAAAGAGTGAGCTATCATTAAATTTATAAAGTGAAATATTAAGCAGAAGATTCAGGTAAGGACAGAGAGGAGGCCTACTGGAAGAGGAACAGATCGTGAAGATGACAACACACAGTCTCTGTGGCTTTGCATTAGGAAGGAAAGCCACAAGTCTTGCCTGGGCTCCTGCTTACGCAAGAGAATCTGCTAACTGTCCTTTGTAAAGTAAAGGGCAAACGTTATTCAAAGTAGAGCTTCTCTAGTCATTTTCTGATTTTTTTTTCTCCTTCTGACACACTATTTTAAGAGCCATTTATTTGCTCCACATTGAACTCTTACTAGATACGTGTTTAACTTTAGTTTCTATAATTAGACACAGATCAGTATCTTTAAGTGGTAATAAAAGAAAATTCCTCAGAATTCCCTCTCTTAAAAACTTACTCTCACCGATTCACACATTCCTCCAGAAACTCGACATCTAATTTAAATGCTAAGTAAATTATTGGTATAGAGTGAAAACAAACAACTAACCATCTTTTTCATCTCCTAAAGAAAGTGTAATATCAAAGCATTCATACAATTATAACTTAAGTACAATTCATTGCAAGTTGAAATGAAAAATATATCCAGCAAAAGGAATGCCATATCCAAATGTAAATCTAAACTAAACAGTAGGTGCCATAAAACAGAGCAAAAATAAAGCAGGACGTGGACAATTTCACTGAACGGCCTGCTGCCAGTGCTGGGCAGAGGTCAACTGGGAAAAGATGAGGCTGACAGGTTCATCTCCTGGGTTTGTGCCACTCCCACTTATTATTCCTGGCTTTGCAAATCAAGACCCCATCCCTCGTGAATAAGAACAACGTCTGCTGAGCACAAGATACATGTATAACTATGCTGGAGATCCCAACACTACACAAAGCAGAATACGAAAAAAATATTTAAAAATCACATCTTACATTCCCCCTTCTTTCTTTTTCTCACTTCATACACCAAAGATAAAGGATCTAAGGGAAAGAAAGCTAGAGGATAATAATGACAACAAGTGCGTCTGAGTGTGCAGTTCTGACAGGGAGAATAAACAAAGGCAGCCTTGGGACAGTGACAAACAGGCAAAAGCACAGCCTCGTGAGGATGCAAGGGAATATTATATCCAATAAGATTAAAAGTGCTATCGGCTCTTCTAACTCAATAGTAAGATGACAGCTGCTTAAATGGAAATGGTACTTCAGGCTCAACAGGTGTTAGCAGTTCGGATTGCCTGATGTATGAGACCTGGGAAAACTTTATAGGCAGGTAAGTGTAAGTCCTGGGAACCAAACACTCTTGAAGGACTATGACTCCAGAAATAGTGACTCACACAAATTAATTAAAGGAAATGTGATGACACTGAAAGTGCATAGGTTGGAGGATTTCTCAAAGAATAATGTCATCTGAAATGGAAGACTTGGAAGTACGTGTGTGGGTGGCATATCAAGCAGAGAGATAACTAGGTCTACTTTCTGGAGTTCTAAGCAAAATTTGGTCTAACTGCATGAGCCTGTTCAGGATTTATGGCCTCTTTTAGCCAACATCAGACCACAATCAGGGCCATAAAATTCTCTAAAAATGTGACCTAGGAGAGAATTTCATTTAGCACTTGGCTTTCTCTCCATTTTTCCTTTCCAGGTGGATATTCAGGTCTGCATGTCAAATTTTGATGTATCAGCCAGACCCAGGGCATGGAAATATTTCGAAGAACCCATGTAGCCAAGTGAAGGAATGTGCAATTTATGAGATATCTATGTACATACAACTAACCCTAAAATACTACTGGAAATGGGAGGAACTCTCTTTTTAGCTAAAGACAGGCAGTAAAGATATACTACAGACCATAGACAATTAACCTATCAAATAAAAAAGAACTGATATCCAGAACTTAGGCATTCTTGAATTGTTGCCTGCAGTATATATCATGAGAGAAAATTACTGTTTAGCTTTGTTTCTTTTTTCCTCCCAGTGGAATCATATTATACACACTTAATAGCTTATTTCATATACTGTGGATATTTTCACATGTTATTAAATAATTTTTGTCAACAGTACTTTGCAGCTAGTGCTGTGCATTAGAATTACCTTATGGAGTTTTGTTAAAGAAAATACAGGTGCTCAGGGTCAATCCTGGATCAGTCCTGACCCTCCCCCATCAATATCTTATGTAAATCTCCAGAGGTTGTTCCAAGTCAGTGTATCTTTGAAAAATTTCCCAGGTGAATTGGAGGTGATTCTGACGATAGTTACCATCTTTAGTGGCTGAATATATTCTATTTTGTGAGCATACTGAGAGCTGAGTTAACTCATCTTAGTTAACTTGGATGGCATAGCTCTTTTAAATGTACAGGGCAAACAGTAAAAAGAAGGTTTCTTTTAAAATGAGTTTATAGAAAAGTTTCTGAAGGCAAACATTTGTTGATCCTTTAGAATTGTTCTATTAAAAGAGATTGTTGGAACTCTACGTTGCGTCAGGCAGTTTCAGCTGTATCATCTGAAATCGTTTTAGGGCTGAGGTCTGAAGCAAGCAGACAAATGGAGCCTCTGGTGATAACGGTCACGTCTGTGACAGAGTCGGTATGCTAATATTGCTAGTGCTTTCAAGCCATTTGCAATATTGAGAAAATAGAGAGGTGCAAGGTTCAAGAAACAATAATGTAAAAGAGTTGTCATAATTTAAATAAAAATTACAGGTCCTCAACCTTAATGTCACTCCCATAAACATTTCTTTATCTCCAAAAAATAAAGATTATACTCCAAAAACCATTCATAGGAACTGAAGATAATGCTCTGAGTTGTGTTTAAGTGTAGGATATGATCACCCTCAGTGTTCATCATCTGGAGGTTGGGCGAGAAAGGTTCAGACAGTGTGAGGCTCACAGCAGCAGAGTCCATTTGGCAGCATGTTGAAAACACACAGCAATGGCATATTATAATCTTCTGCCAGCTTCCCGCAAACCATAAAGCAACTCTACACTAAAATAAAGACCTGTGCTTGAACATTTTTAATCAGAAAGTTTAATAGAGAAATTGTCGTCAGCTCTCGCTAGCTTGGACAATGATGTACAATTCAGAAAGAATCCTAAAGATGGTTTATGAGGACTTTAAGCTGCTGTCACCAAATTAACCAAGAAATAAGACACCTGAGCAAGCCTATAAATTGAACACAAATTTAAAGTGAAATAATCCTTATCGCTGAATAAAGGAATTCCAGCACAAAAAAGAATTAAACCGCCTTTTATAAAGGAACTTTTTGGTGTATGCCAGAACCAACTAAGTAACCAATAAATAGACTTCATCATCCAGGCTATGCAAGATAAAATAGCATAAACTTCATTAGGGCCTGTTTCTGAAACATTATCTCTATACTATCCCTCTATTAATTTCCTGCAGGATCTAATCCCTATTCCTCTTCTTGCCTTTCCATGAAACTGCAGCAGCTCAGATGCCACCACATTTCCAATGTGACTGCCTCCAGCATCCACTCTACTCTCATCAGCCACCGTCCTCAGCAACCATAACCACTAACATTTACTGAGGGCTTACCCTGTGTGTGGCTCATTTACTGCTCACAACAACCCTCTGAGTCTGGTCGTTTTCCCTCAAATAGATGAGCCTAGAGAAGAGTGAGGCTGACTAACCAACCACGGCCACACAGCCAGCAAGTGGTGGGGCTCACACGTGTGCCCCATGTGCTCCTTCAACGCTCATACCGTTGCCCGCTAGGATAGTCTCCTCCCTTTGCAGATCCAAATAGACCATCGTCCCAGAGCCAGATCAAACCGTATCATCTCTCTCATGCAATTTTCTCTTCCTAGAGCAGTTCACCCTGATCTTTTTAGAGTTGGTCACTGAAATTGTCCCCACTGAAATTGCTCAAATGGCTACTTGGGAATGACTGTCAAAATGCCAGGAACCCTTCGACACTGAAGGACGTTTTACACATCAAACCTGAGTCAAACCTGGGCTTTCTGGACTGGTCATTTTCCAGGGGGTGGAGAGGGATGGCATTTTGACATGACTGCATTAAGACAGCTTTGTCAACATGTCAGTTACTTCTTGATGCATCTGAAAACACTCCTAGCTCTCAGCTTTATAAAACATAATGAAATGGTCCCTACTCCTCCTCTTTTTTTTATTACCTGACAAAAATCTGGGGGCTTGGGGGTGTCATATTGGAAATGTATTTCAGTGACCAAAACAGAGGGCATTCAAGAAATACTCGAGACACAGCATACAGCAACAGCTTCTCCTTCATGACTATGACCAAGCAAATTAGGTTTTATCCACTCATAAGAGACCTCTAGCACAGTGTATCTTGTATGTGCTATCTAAAGCTCTCTCCAAGTAGCTCCCACCAAGAATCAAGAATAGCCTCTGAGGGTGCCCGCTGGAAGGTACCTAATGGCCATATGGAAGACAGAGACTAAATTATTCATGCTGGAGAAAATCCTAGGTGAAGAGAGAAGGGAAAGCATACGTAGTCAACTAACTGGAAGCAGAAAGGTGACAGAGGGGGGATGAGGACCCACACACATGTACAAACACACGCCCTTCAATTTACTGCTGTCAAGGCCATAAAATGTGGATATATGAGCACGACACCCTGCCAGACCTTGGTCTTTCTAGTCACGCTATGTAAGTGACCCATAAGCGTGATCAAAATTAGATTGTCCTTGCGGTTTCTGAAGTATCCCAACGTCACCTTAACATGTGTTTTGCTTAAGAAAGGCCACATTTGGAAATACGCAAGTCTAACTGTACAACTCTGCAGTAGCCACTGTTCCACATTCAAGAGAGAAGCCCAGGGAAAGGGAAAGCAATGAATCATTAGATTAATTTCATCTATTTCTAAATTCAGTGGCTTCTATCTCATTTGTGTAGTGCAATTTGATAGATAGGGACCTGCCATCATTCACTAAGGAAAAGACACATTTATTTACTGGTCATCCATGTGAGGGAAAGCAAGTGGATGAAGATGGCAGTCAAATTTCTTGGCTGAGTGGGCTGCTGTCAGAGCCAATCCTTCTGAGTGTCTGTAAAACACCTTTTAGACAGCATCACAGTTCAGTGGTCAAATGCAGATTTTATCATACCCTCACCCATTCCAATTCTCTGGTTTCTTATTAAAACAATAAACAAAAGCAATGCTCTAGGGAAAGCTATGATTTTGCTCAAAATATAAAAATTTTATACAATCTTCAGTATATAATTTCCACAAACACCTACTTTAATTCACATTTAATAATTCAATACTGACATATAAACACATTAAACATGTTGCTCATATGTCAATATTACAGGCATATGCACGTATAAATTGCATGATAATCATGCAAGTATCATCTCAAAATTAAGAAGTATGTTTATTGAAAATGAGTTACATAATTAGTCACACAAGTATAAAGTCAAAATATGAGTTACTCAAATGTAATTTTGGCTTTTAACACCATCAAGATAGTTCATTTTAGTCCTAACAAGCAGTCTGTCTTTTGTGATTTTTCTCCAGAAATCTGAAAAGCAAAAGGAGAAAGTTCTTTTCATATGTTGTAAAATTTGTATTCTTGTCTTCCAGAATCCTGCCAGGCTGTGATTTCCTTCAATTTGTATCATACCTCACACCTCTCCACTGCCTAGCCCAGTAACTGACATGCAGCAGAATTTTAGAAGTTTGCTGAATTTATGAACAAGTGGCTTTTCTTAAAAAACATTATTCCCTTATATTTAAACAAGTGTAATTTAAGACAGAAAAGTAAATTGTCTACTCTGCAATATGTTGCCTTAGAAAATGGCCAAACAAAACACCTTTTCTGTGTTCACTCAGGTATTAAACAAGCAATTACTGAGTCCCTACCCTATCCTGTGGAACATAGCCTGCTGGCATTCAAACATTTTAAAGGCACAGATACTGAAAACAGAAGGTATAAAATGATGAATGTCTCAAGAAAAGAATGAACAAAATTGTACAGGTCTTTACCAGTCTTCGTTTTCAACCATATTTAATCTCACGATCAGGCACCCTGAGACCCAGAATTTCAGACAACCCGCAAAAAGGCTAAAGCTTCATTCATGGAAAAGCCTTGGTTACCCCGCAAGCAAAACTTTCACTCTAAGAGTCAGGATAAGCAATGTATGATCAGCTTTCCAACATATAACCTGCATATCCAAGCCCTTTTCCTTGTGCAAATCTTTAAATCTTCACATATACTGGGTCTTACTTTGTAAGATGGTTTGAGGGGTATTTTACGTTTTTGGCAGAACTGACCAGTGTGTTCCCAGTGGGAAGTGAAGCTAAGGGAATGAAAGAATAATTGAACTGGATGTGAGGAAGACACAGACGTGCTCTTGCTGTATTTCAGCTCCATCTGTCCATTTGATAACTCCCTCTTTCTTTCCTGTATCACTATCCTCACACCCAAATCTGTTATGATTTAAACGCCATACATATAGGGAGCACATAGAGAGTAAAAGCTTGGGCACGTTCCTTCACCTCTCTGACCTTCTGTTTCTTTTTTTTGTAAAATGGCTTAAATACACCTAGCTTTCAGAATTTTAGTGTCTGGCAAGTCCTCAGTAAATGATGGCTGGCAGTGGGCTGATTACAGGAAGAATATTCTTGTAACAGGACAAACAACTGTCCTAGCAGCTGATTAAATCAGACGCAGATGACCCTCTCTTTCTCTCTCTCTATAACACAACAACATACAGCGTGGTCCAAAGAATTAATGAGATAAAATATGCAAATTTTTCCTTACTTACTCCCTTATATAAATAATTCTTTGGTACTTCTCTTTGGTTTTCAATTTTCCAGTTCTATTCTGCCTACACCTAAACTTCTGTGGTTGCTGAATTAATGCAAACAATGATAACCACAAATCTCCCAGGGGCAGTACCTTAAAAGACTAACAGTGAGGACGAAACAATCCTGTTTTGAACAGGTGACAAAATCTTTAGTATTCTTGCAATCCTCCCAGCCATAAAGTATGGCAGAAAGACTGAAAATAGTATTCTTATAAGACCTTTTAAGGACCTTAGAAATGGAAACAGTTTAGCCTTAGATGAGAGTTGCCTAAGAAAAATGAAGAACCACTTAACACCTTGGTTCTAATATAGCCATTTATGTGTTTCCTATGAATATTTTTCTTGACTGAATATATTGACTTGTATTTTCAATTTTAAATTATGTGAAAGTAAACACATTTATACTATGAGAGCAATAACACATTCCAGGGTATACATTTATTGGTCTTACAGTCACCAGCTCTGAAATCATGTACTACAACCACTTCCAGAAACAGACCAGTCACCTATTAATGTAAGAGCTGTAATAGTGCTTTGAAACACAACTACTATATTTATACAGGTGTGTAGAGTGGCCTTCTCATCAAAAAAACAGGAAGAATCAAATCTACTCCTGAACTTAGACAAAGAAAATATAAAATTTGTAAAGAAAAACTTCAGGTAAAATTCCTTTTTATAAGTAAACGCTACTTTCTCCTAGGCTGCCAAATATGTGGATATCTAATTGAGGAAAACTTTACTGTCAATATTTTAATTATGAATTTATAGCCTAAATCACTTTTGGTGTTTCTCACAGCACTACAGTTAGGGACTTAAATTATTTTTCTCCCTTTGAAGTTCAGGATCTGGGAGCAACATACTTCCTAACTATTTTCTTAATAATATTCAATTATGATACATAGTATACAATGTCAGGCAATGCTCAGCTTCCTAAGGTCTGAAGAAATGAACTATGGAGCAGGTTTTGTTTAGAGAGTGTTTTTATAGGTTGTATTTTCTGTTGTGATTGCCACCAAAGTGTGTGAAAAAAAAATAGATGCACATTGTTCTGGCTTTGCACGTCTATAATGTATTTTCCTGTAGGGAACACCTCATGAAAATCCATCCTCAGACGGCCCCGAGGCTACGGTACACATTCTACAATTCACATAATCACCGTTTCAGACAGCCCACTTGAAGATTAGTTTCAAGGGACCAAAGCACAACTCTCATTACCATCACTTTCTCTTCAAAATCAACTTCCCAAACCAGAAAAGTAAGGAAGGGGAGCAAATTCATGAATAATTTGCCAATCACACGTCTTCCCTAAACAGTTAAAAGTCTGTCATAAGGGAAGTTTAAATTAAAACCCAGATGAAAACAGATGGTGCTTTGTCATTTTTCCTATCTGGTTTAAAGGCGCAGCTGGGGAAGGACCTGTCATTTAAGAGTCTTCTTATTTTGTAATACACACAATAGGACTGATGTTCCCTCTGTCTTCCCTCCCTCCCTCCCTTCCTTCCTCCTAACCGTCTACCTGTCTGACAGGTAAAATCTTACATTCTCCAATGTTGATTCTAAGTGCAGTCGATTTATAGCATGAACCAGCAGGTAAATAAAGAGTCTGTTGAGTGGAGTGGAATTAAACATCCAACCACAGACAGAAAGCCAATACTCTACAAATGGGACCACATGATATTCGTGGCCATCGACATCTGCATGCGACTCCTTAACTACCATTACTCACGAGTCTTTCCAGATACAGTTTGTAATCTTGTCTCTCAGTGGCTGACTAGTTTGTTTCTGCATTAGGCATTATAAATGCATTTAGAAACTGACAGTAAAAGATTAATATGCTCATAATCATCAAAGAGAGCCTTCCACTGATTTCAAATAGGTGCCTTTCCTTCAACTGCCCACCCCTCCGAACCATCCAATTAATACTTACTCACGAAGGCTTCCTCATCCATTGGCAAACGCATTGACATGCAGAAGTACGTATCAGACTATTAAAGAAAGAAAGATACAAAATCCAAATTAAACTGCTGCTAGTAAAAAAAAAAAATAGTAACTTGCAAAAGCATGTGCCCTATGACTGAAAAAGAACTGCTGGTCCAGCAAGGCAACACTGCCTGCCAAATGCCGGGTGGCAGGTTAATGCAAGGGCTAAGTCGAGAACTTAGATACTGGTTTTTTTTTTTTTTCTACTACTCTTTCCTAAAAGTCGTCAAATCCTATTTACACAACCAATTATCTTGAGTGATATTTCTAGTACTGTCACAGTTAAAAGGCAACACTTTAAATGCTTTTATAGAAAAACAGTAATGCATTTGACTTTAAAATGGTAGGAGTTAGTTTTGACCATCTTTGCTATTTGCATAAGTAAATACATAATTTCTTGAATCACTTTACAGCTACCCCAAATATTAAAGAAGTACAATGAATAAAAGTTGGTCTTAAAATGTATTTGGTTGATCTCCCTTACTTTAAAATTTTTATGTAGTGCACTGAAGAAATCAACAGAAACTCAATTATTCTTACTTTTCCAGTTACTAGTCTCTTATCTAAAATGCCATTTTCCACTATCGAATATATTAACATCAAGAATTTTTAGTGATAAAAACTGCAGTTTAAAGAGAATGGGCATTTGTTGGTTGATGCATTCCACTTCCTTAAAGGAAATCCATATGTAGTGAAGTATGTCCTATGATTGATAATATACCCAACAACCCAATAGAGACTGAATTCATTTAATAATTCATGATTCATGGATTCTTACTGCACAGTGCTGGAATCAAGAGACTCCACACACATGGATGGAGATCATTTGGGTTTCTCTAGATCTACTGGTTAGCACAAAAAATTGTGAAATTTGTACCTCTTTTTTCACTTCTGTGTTGGGAGGGAAGCAAGGAGGTTCATACACACATCAAAGAAGTATCTTAGAGTTAGAAAAATTACAGAAATATGATTCAGTCTTTATTACTATTTTTGTATAGGCCATTTTTTCTGTTTGAGAAAATTGTTTCCTTTCTTTTTTTCATAATGTTTCAGTCATATATATAGATACATATATTCATTTTCATTATAGGTTACTACAAGATACTGATTATAGTTCCCTGTGCTTTACAGTAGAAACTTGTTATCTGTTTTATATATAGTAGTTAGTATCTGTAAATCTCAAACTCCCAATTTCATTTCTTAAATGTTTCATTTCTTAAAAGGCTTTATAATTATTTAGATGCACTCTTACTGTGATAAGAAGGAAATGGGCTGGGAAATGTTGAAGGTTGCACAGTCAGAAGGTTGAGCTACATAAATGCTGACAGTAAAAGATTAATATGCTCATAACCATCAAAGAGAAACTGCAAAGTGAACTATGTATCTAAAACCCAAGAAATATATGGGTGAAACAATGCTTAAAGATCTTACAATCACGTACAAAATTGCTTACAAATATTTTTCCAATCTTTGAATTACGAATGTTACAAAACACACCTATTCTAACATAAGTAATAGTAATCCCAAGATTCTCTTCTGTTTGATCATCCAGGTCTATGAGTAACTCAGGACTAAAAGGTATCTGGTGGCTCCTATTGCTGCTGCTGCTATTACTATTTCTAGTCAACAGTTATTATAAGTTTATTATGTGCCAGGCATGGTTCTCCATGTTTATATGTATGATATCATTTAATAACAAAACCATCCAATATAGTAGATAGATACTATTACTAAATCCACTTTAAAGATAAGAATAGTAACGAGCATTTATTCAGACCTTACTGTGTGCCAGCACTGCTGTAAGGACTTTACACGTATTAACTCCTTTAATTCTTAAACACATTCCTGTTATATGGGTACTATTATTATCCCCATTTTACAGGTGAGGAAACTGAGGCAAATCAAGGTTAAGTAACTTTACTGTTCGTTCCACCCAACCTAGTAATAGGCAGATAGGCTCCTAAACCCCCTCTTAGTGTAATTCCTTTAGAAAGCTAGCAATTGTAAATCTTTCTTCTGTCTCTTTGAGTTGTAAATCTTCTATCTCACATTCAAGGAGATAATTGTGTACTAGTTCTCAGCCAGTGGATGCCTTGCCCTAACTTACGTCACTGCATCCTGTCATAAAGATAGGAGAAGTCTGTTTTCCCTCTGGAGAAGTGCCAATCAACAAACCCAGATGGCCTAGTCCCATGGACCAGTCCTGCAACCTCCTTCAGTGCCTTTCCCTTAGCACATCTCAGCCTTTAAAATAAGGTCTCCTGTCTTTTGTTTCAGCAAAGCTGAATTCAGCTCTTGCTGGATCTCCTTCCTTATTGCAATAGTTTTTACTGAAAAAAAAAATCTGTCCTTATCACTTTAACAAGTGACCACCTACACTCAAAAGTGCAGGAGCTGGGATCAGAACAGGGCCAGTCTAATGCATTTACAGACCATTCAAAGCAATATGAACAATTAATTAATGACTTAAAAGCAAATATGAAAACAAAAGTAAATTTTAAGTAGCTAAGCATATATTTATAACAAGAAAGGGTCCAAAGGTTGCAATCAGATGGAAACCAAACAGAAGTTCTTTTAAATTTGTACTTCAAGTTTGGGGCTTTATTTTATCTTTGATTTTATTGCAAGCCACCTCAAGTTGTTTTTGGAATAGAAAAGTTATAGGTATAAATAGGTATGTCAAATTCAGCAAGCTCGTTATTTTGTTTAAAAAAAAATAAGGACAATAATGGTTATATATACAGAATAAAAGAAACTACTATTTATACACAGAATTGATCAGAACAATATTTTAATTCTTGCTCTTATCATCAGCTGAGTAATTTTAAAAGACAAAATAACTCAGGAATGGC
Organism: Vicugna pacos; assembly: GCF_048564905.1. Classification (NCBI taxonomy): domain Eukaryota; kingdom Metazoa; phylum Chordata; class Mammalia; order Artiodactyla; family Camelidae; genus Vicugna; species Vicugna pacos. The sequence goes on from NC_132989.1 coordinate 50,849,963, forward strand.
TTTCTTTTATCAATTTATATTTCTCGGCTTATAGCTTCTCTAATATTAAGACTGCGTCCAGATTTCAAATGTTTCTTTCCTGTTCTGTTAAAGCCAGTTAAAAAGAAAGAGGAAGAGGAGATGAGGCAGATCCTCTTCAGAATAATCAGTATCCTACAAAATTTGGGGGAGAGAGCAAAGTCCATTGGATACTGCATCAATCGTCTACTATGCACCATCATCATACTCTGATTTAGGATTTTATTTATGCCCCACATCAAGATAAAGAATAATTCTGTTAGGAGAAAAGAAAGTAAAACTTTCTGTTTCTAAAAATGAGCACATTAAGTAATATAGTGAGCGTCAGATCAATAATCAGCTTTCAGCTGAAAGCTTTGAAGACCACAGTTCAATAGAACAAAGAAGAGCAAAAAGTAATTTATTCTTTTCTCTGAAACCGTAAAAGATATCAGTGATTTTGTCTGAAGTATTCTGGTACCATAGTTGGATTTCTGGAGTTAAGGTGAAAGCTCAAGATCTATGTAAAGAAGCTACATTCCTAAGGGTCATTTACATGGTTCACTGGGAGAAGTCAAATCTCAAAGATGCCTAAGGGCCAAGGCCTTCTCCCTTGGGCTGTCTGAGTATAAGCAAGCACACTTTTGTGTTACTTCACTTTCTTCTCACATTTAAGCTGTAAGTAGGTCTATCAGGCACTGCATCTTTTTACAGAAATGAAAATTTTCACAGAAAGGTTATTGATCTGCCTAAGGCCAAGTAGTTAGTGTCAGAACTAGGATTAAAAATCTTCAAGTGTATGCCTTCCAATTGATTAGAAATAATTATGTATCTTTCTCGCTATTAAGTTTTAATCCAGTTAAATTGTGATTCTGGAGAGTCCTTCAATCTTCATACCTCTGTTTTTCTAACTATGAGACTAAACCCATATTTTAAATAAAATTTAAGGCTTCATAAGTAAATGAATAACTTTTTTTTTTACAAGATATGTAATTTGCTGAAGAACAGATTGGACAATGGCCTTTGCCAAACTATTATAAGCTCATTACAGCACGGGGAAAGAAAGATTACTTAGGTGATTACAAAATACTGTTTCATCAATACAGGTTAATTTCTATAGCAGGTCACCAAAAATACACAGTTACTTTAAATTTAAATTCCATGCCATAAGCCACAGTCAGTTTAAGAATTTAAGACTATAATAACATGTAATCACACAGTTAACTACAACTAACCCTTTGATGAGAAATTCTGTTTTAAAAAAAGCAAACCCTGCAGAGGTAACAATATTAAGGAAACCAGAATGATACATTTCTCAGAGTGATAAAATCATTACATCACTAATATGAATAAGTAACCATTGTTATTTTCTTTTCTTCAGGATGACCACTAAGAACACTATTTAATAATACCTGGTTAGGTAAATATGACTCCACAATCTCTGTCATTTAACAATACAAAAAAAATTCAATCAGTACTTAGCATAGTATACCTTGTAAAAGGGAGAACAATTTATTGAGGCTTCTAACTTCCTTGTAAAAGCTTCCTATCGTAGTTATTTCCCATGATAACACCACCCGGCAGGTATTACAGACACTGTTTTAAAGATGCAAAAACTGAAGTTCAAGAAGGTAAGCAACTTGTGATTAAAAAAAAATTCTCGAGGCTGATGAAATGGAATTTGAACCTAGTTCAGTAAAGCTCTCCTCTTTCCACTATAGAAAGATAGCTATTAAAAGGTTGTTCTTCAAATCTCTCTAATATTTGAAAAGAAAATGTCAGTTCTTAGACAATTTTAGCTATTTATTTGATTAGTGGGAGAAATAAAGGAATCAAAGACATAAAATTTAACAAGAAGTTTTTGTCCAAGTCCCCTAAGTTTTCAGGAGGACCTGAGAACATTTCATGACAGCTTGTTGACAAACTGCAGTGAATGAGACTAGAGCTATTTAATTTTGTCATCATTTTGTTTCTGCAAAGTTAAGCAATTTGAAAACAGACATAATTCAGATCAATGTTTCTCTTCTAGACTCTCTTAACATTCTGAAGACACAAAAACAGCATCTTACTGCCTATTATAATAGTTTTCTCATTCGGACACAGTGTCCTAAAAAGGATGCTTCTATAATTCAACCCGAACTACCAGTGCAACTGTTCACAATTTTCCATAGATCATCATCATGAATCCGCTTTTTCTCTCTGTGGGAAGAACGCTGTATCTGAGCTTGGTGCCAGGGGACTGTCTGTAAAATACCATGGATTCAAACTGCTAGCATAAGGTTCAGATGTATGAAAAGGGAGAAATGATGTGAATCTACATAGCCATGTCTCCCCTTGCTATCTCTTATGGCACATCAGCCAACTCTGAATCAGGAGGGAAATGATACTGCTGATGCCTCTTTACTGCTGCTATTGGAAACTCTCCAAGAAAAGCACATTTTTCTGACAAAAGAACACAGTGTGGTAGAAATGAAAAAAAAAACACTTATTACTAAAGAACTATTACATTCTATTATTACTCATTTTAAATCAAGAGTTCTCATGTAGACAGCAGTGTTCAGTAATATCTTGCTTACATTATTTAGGAAAGTGTTCTTTATTTTGATTTGTGAGACAGAGATGCAGTGGATTCTACAGAACAAGTAGTTAATAAAATCAACACCTTATTTAAATTAATATGGGACAAACAAAACCATCTGTATACTATTACACA